>NC_142475.1:38823333-40069166 GCF_049115385.1 Moschus berezovskii
AACATGCTTGTACAATTGTCCAGGCAAGAATAATAGAGTGGGTAGCCATTTCCTTCCCCAGGGGATCGCCCCAAAGCAGGGATTGAACCTGGATCTCCTGCATTGTAGGCAGATTCTTTACCATCTGAGCCACCAGGGAAGCCCTGTGAACTGCATACAAAGGTCAAATATTGCCATATTGCGTATGGTGCAACCTAACACATCCTGAGCCTCTGTCTAAAATAATCTCCTTCCCTATTTAGTTTATTTCCTTAAAATAAGGAACACAACTTGCCTTGTACCAAAACAGTTCTGCTAATACCTATTCTCTGAGATTTTATTGAATGTCTCTGGAATTTTAGAAGGCTGAAACCATATTTTTTTTTCTTATGTGTCTATTTAGTTAATAAAAGTATGTCCCTTATAAAGGTTCAAGCCAATCTTCACATGGATGTTCAGTGTGAATCACAATATCACATAAAAACATTCTGTGGTTCAATGTATATAATTCCATGAACTAATTAAAACCAAACAGCAAGGCTTTGTAGCTTGTAAGTTTTTTAGTAAGAGGATGCCATATGGTATCTGAAATACTTCGCAAAATTAAACACATATTAGAAGCATACGTTAAAGGGAAGGACAATCTAAAAGCAAAATAAAAGATATTTTGTCTTATAGGAAAGGGAACCCTCCTACACTGTTGGTGGAGATGTAAACTAGTGCAGCCACTATGGAAAACAGTATGGGGTTTCCTTAAAGAAACTAGAAAATGAATACCATATGATTCAGCAATTCCTCTCCTGGACATATATTCAGAAAAGATGAAAACTCTAAATTGGAAAGATACATGCACCCCAATGTTCATAGCAACACTATTTATAATAGCCAAGGCATAGAAACAACCCAAGCTCCCATCAACTATGTATACTATATACTATATATAGTATATATATAATAAAAGAATGATATATTGCTATTTGCAGCAACATAGATAGATCTAGAGAATATCAGACTAAGTGAAGTCAGACAGAGAAAGACAAATATTATGTGATATCACTTTTATGTGGAACCTAAAAAATAATACAAATGAATCTATATCTAAAACAGAAACAGACTCATAGACAGAAAGCAAACTTACAGTTACCAAAGTGGAAAGGAATTGGCGGCAGGGATAAATTATAAGTATGGAATTAACAGGTACAAACTACTACACATAAAATAGATAAGCAACAAGGCTTTACTGTATGGCATAGGGAACAATATTCAATATCTTGTAATAACCTATAATGGAAAGTCATCTGAAAAAAATATAATGGAGTCACTTTGTTGTACCCCTGAAACTAACACAATACTGTAAATCAACAATACTTCAATAATAAAAAAAAGACTTCCCTTCTTATAGCGGTAATAGATTAAAGGTGTAGAAGAAAAAGATTTTCTGCAAAAGAAAGCACTCCTCACCATCAGTCCTTAGTTTCTTGGAAATGGAGTTCACTAATTTTCAGTAAGGTTACTCACTGCTCTAATTGTTCTTGATATGGGTGTACACATTGTCAGGAACCAACACGTTTGGCGTCCATGTGTAATGTATAACTGTGACTGATAGAAACGCTGTTCTTTCTACTCTGAGGTGGTCTGGGGACAGCCCCAGTTGATATCTGTGGGTGATTTCTTTCTTGTGTGTGATTTCTTTAACAGCATCCTTCTTTTTCACTGGGGTAGAATAGCTTTACAATGTTGTTAGTTTCTGCTGTAAATTTAAGTGAATCAGCTATGTCTGTACAGATATCCCCTCCCTTTTGGACCTCCATTCCACGCCCATCCAGATCATCACAGAGCACCGAACTGAGCTCCTGCTGTATACAGTAGGTTCCCACTCGCTATCTGCTTTACACATGACACTGCACTTTGATTATTTTTTAAAAATCAGGACCTGTGACTCTACATGGCATGAATGACTCTGTCTAGCAGTAGGTATGGCGTAGATTTTCACTCCTATAGTTGCTCTGAATCCTAGGGAACCCCTTAAAGCCAGTTGAAACCACAGCCCAAGGAAATTCTGATTGTTGCCAAGTAGCAAAGTAAGTAAGTAAGTGCTAGTCGCTCAGTCATGCCCGACTCTTTGCGACCCCATGGACTGCAGCCCACCAGGCTCCTCCGTCCACGAAATTTTCCAGGCAAGGATACTGGAGTGGGTTGCCATTTCCTTCTCCAGGGGATCTTCCTAACCCAGGGATCGAACCCGGGTCTCCTGCACAGCAGGCAGATTCTTTACGAACTGAGCTACAAGCTATAAAGGCAGACTGTGAAGATGGGTCTCTTCCTCCCTTGCTGCATTACCCATGCAAGGTGGCACATTACCCTAGGTGGCACTGCCTTTTCTAATCCTCTCCTTTTATCTATTTCCATCTCAAGATCTGAATCTAAATTCAGATCCCCGCTCCTCACTGTTTCCCTCTCTTAGAGCTGCTGCTATCCACATCGATCTCCTATTGTCCTTAGTAGGCTGCAATACCTGATCTTTATTATATTGTTCTACTTCATTATATACTGCTTAGGCTCCTTCACTAGAAGGACTGATGCTGAAGCTGAAGCTCCAGTACTTTGGCCACCTGATGCAAAGAGCCAACTCATTGGAAAAGACCCTGATGCTGGGAAAGATTGAAGGCAGGAGGAGAATGGGGTGGTAGAGAATGAGATGGTTAGATAGCATCTCTGACTCAATGGACATAATTAGAGCAAACTCTGGGCTTTCCAGGTGGTGCTAGTGGTAAATAACCTGCCTGCCAATGCAGGAGACATAAAAGACACTGGGTTTGATCGCTGGGTCAGAGATATCCCCTTAAGGAGGAAATGGCAACCCACTCCAGTATCTTTGCCTGGAGAATCCCATGGAGAGAGGAACCTGGTGGGCTATAGTCGTGGGGTTGCAAAGAGTTGGAGATGACTTAGCAACTGAACAACCACAAGACTCCTTCATTACTAGTTTTTGATGTGTACTTTTTGTTTACTAAGTTCAGTCCAGTTCAGTTCAGTCGCTCAGTCGTGTCCGACTCTCCGTGACCCCATGAATTACAGCACGCCAGTCCTCCCTGTCCATCACCAACTCCCGAAGTACACTCAAACTCATGTCCACAGAGTCGGTGATGCCATCCAGCCATCTCATTCTCCGTCGTCCCCTTCTCCTCCCGCCCCCAACCTTTCCCAGCATCAGAGTCTTTTCCAGTGAGTCAACTCGTCGCATGAGGTGGCCAAAGTATTGCAGTTTCAGCTTTAGCATCAGTCCCTCCAATGAACACCCAGGATTGATCTCCTTTAGAATGGACTGGTTGGATCTCCTTGCAGTATAAGGGACTCTCAAGAGTCTTCTCCAACACCACAGTTCAAAAGCATCGATTCTTCGGCGATCAGCTTTCTTCACAGTCCAACTCACATCCATACATGACCATGGGAAAAACCATAGCCTTGACTAGACGGACCTTGGTTGGCAAAGTAATGTCTCTGCTTTTTAATATACTATCAAGGTTGGTCATAACTTTCCTTCCAAGGAGCAAGCGTCTTTTAATTTCATGGCTGCAATCAGCATCTGCAGTGATTTTGGAGCCCCAAAAAATAAAGTCTGACACTGTTTCCACTGTTTTTCCATCTATTTCCCATCAAGTGATGGGACCAGATGCCATGATCTTTGTTTTCTGAATGTTGAGCTTCAAGCCAACCTTTTCACTCTCCTCTTTCACTTTCATCAAGAGGCTTTTGAGTTCCTCTTCACTTTCTGCCATAAGGGTAGTGTCATCTGCATATCTGAGGTTATTGATATTTCTCCCAGCAAAACTAAACCCTTTAAAGGCAAATGTTGCATCTTACTCATTTATAAACTAATTTACAGCATAGTCCTGAATGAAACAGAAAGCAGTTGCTTTGTGAATCATTGTTGGCTATTTTGCTCATTGATTTTGAATGTCTTTCAATTAAAAAGTATTTATGGTCATTATCCATGGTCAACAGTTTCTGTGAGGCATTATGGAATTACAAAGAGATATAATATGTGTCCTCATTCTTAAGGAGCTTTCAAGTCAGGGAAGTGAAGTATACAGATGTAAAACTTGAAGTATACAGATGTAAAAAGCGATAGTGTGAAACTGAACATATTAGTCGCTCAGTCGTATCTGACTCTTTGTGACCCCATGGACTGTAGCCCACCAGGCTCCTCTGTCCATGGAATTCTCTAGGCAAGAATACTGGAGTGGGTTGCCACTCCCTTTTCCAGAGGATCTTCCCAACCCAGGGAGCTAACCCTGGTCTCCTTCATTGCAGGCAGATTCTTTACCATCTGAGCCACAAGGGAAGCTAAAAAGCGATAGAAACACATGCAAAATAAGGTAAGTGTCAAATAGAGGCACAGGTGAATCGTACTAGAAACTCAGAAGAACCTCCAAGTCCTGGGTTTGTGGAGAGGGTGGTCTGGAATGATTTTATAGTTAGAGTTGCCAGATTTAAAGCAAATAAAAATACCAACATCTAGTTAAGTTTTAATCCAAATATTGCATGGGACATACTAAAAGCCATTCTGTGCTTTTCTGATATTCAACTTTAACTCATTATCTTGTATTTTATTGGGTTCATCAAAAAGCTTATTTGGGTTTTTCCATAACAAGTTCCCAAATGAATTTTTGACCAACCCAGTATATGGCAGCCAGAGCCAAGTGGACTGTAAGCCCGAGAAGAGAAGAAGGAAGCAAAGAAGAGAGAAGGCAAATTTATTATTGTTGACATGGAAATGGTCTTCTAAAGAGACCATATGGAAAACTTTTATGGGTGGAACAGTGAGTTCACTTAAGGATGAATGACTCAGCTCATTCCAGGGAGCATCATTCACTTCCTCGTCTTTGTGAATGGCGTTCTCTGTGTTTCAGTACACAGCCTTCTTAAAGACTATGCCACAAAGGGGTGTTAGAAGTTGTGCCCTGATAGTACGTCTCCTTTGAGGTCAGTTGTCAGGATTTTGGGTAAGATGTTTTGAATTTTTGCTCATGTAAAAGGATTGTTGTGACTTAAAACATTATGTTTATATTAAAACAAACATGAATATATACTAAAATGTTAGTATTTTAAGAATTTTAAATGTGTAAATTTAAAAGAAATTTGGGCTTGAGAGTTTGATCTCACCCTTAGGAATATTTATGTGAGAAAGTTTGAGAAGCACAGAGTTGGCATTGGGTTGATTTTCTGTAAGTTCTGGTTTGTCTGAGTCACCCTGGTTTAAGCCCATTAATGACATCCTCTTTCATGGTTGGAAAATTTGTCTGTAACAAGTCATCCTAGCAATAGGTAGCCATTGAACATTTTGAAAGTAGAATTACCTGATAAAAGGCTCTTCTTAGATCTATTTGGCCATTTCATTCAGGAAAGACACCAGGAGACACACTGAATAAAGTTAAGAAACAACTGAATAAAGTTCAGTAGAGAATGCAGTGTGACTTTGGGAAATGGTAATGCAGAGGAAAAGGAAGGAGAAGATGCAAGGGATTTTATGAAAGGTGAATTGATAGAAATTTGAAATCAAGGGTAGATGGAAGAGAGTGGGAGAGCCTCATTGCTGGGTAGCCAAGGGAAGCCTTCCAGAGAAAGTGTTGCTAAAACTGAGTCCAGTAAGATAAGTTGGCTTTGCAGAAAACAGACCACGGGTTGAAGTACTGAAATATATATAATTTGGATAAGCTTTTTGTTACCAATAAAACAAATCCCAAGCAAGTGCAAATGCTATTAGAAACATGTTATTAAGATTTCACTATTGAAATTTCAGCCTTTGAATTGACAATCATTTCCTTCATTGGTTTTTGGAAGTCAGCATATATTAATCTTTTCACTACACTCAACAGCAAACAGTGTGTGCATGATTGTAAGGATGTGGGCGGAGGTAGGTAATTCCATATAATAGTTCTCATTGTTGGCTGCATTTGCTATTAACTATTAATGTTTTCAAGTAAGTGTATTTCTTTAGTAAATTCATTTAAAATTCAACCCACATGATGTATAATGATTTTATAGCAATATCCACTTAACCTAATGGTGTATGAACACATAGTTTTTCCATTTTTTCCGAGTGGCTACAATGAACTCTGAATAATGGCAATGTGTATGCTAAGTCGCTTCAGTCATGTCTGACTCTTTTTGACCCCATGGATTGTAGCCTGCCGACTCTTCTGTCTATGGGAATTCCCAGGCAAGAATACTGGAATGGGTTGCCATTTCCTTCTCCAGGGGATCTTCTTGACCCAGGGATCGAACCTGGGTCTCCTGCATTGCAGGGAGATTCTTTACCATCTGAGCCACCACGGAAGCAGATGGTAAAGAATCTGCCTGCAATGCAGGAGACCTGGGTTAAATCCCTGGGTTGGGAACATATAGCATATATATTATATATGTATAAAACTGTTTCTCCCATTTTTCTAAATATATATCAGACTCTGACCCTTTGCCTAAACTTTCAAATACATCTTAATTTTATACATATTGTGTTTCAACGAGAAAATGATGTATATTATTCATGGCAATATACTGCATTGTCTTTGAAAGGTTCAAATAATTAAAAATGAGTTTTTAAAAAATGTTCAGTTTTCTATTTCACCTGGCTTGTGTGGGAGTGGCCATCAATATGACTTCTCATACTTACTTTGTTATTTGATTTGGAATCAGCAGTATCACAAAAATATCATTTGTTTACTCATTCTAGGAAAAATTTTATTTGACTCCTCAGTTTTGGCTAATGCTGAGTGTAACATAAAGTGATATGTATTAGACTTCTTATTAACATATGAAAGACAGTTATGGAATGCTCTGGAAATATCATTTATATACTATTTTGGGGAGAAATACTTCATAATCGCTGAATGGACTGCTTGTCTGTGTCACTACAGAACAGTGTTCTTAACATCTGTATGAACACAGTCATTCAGGGCATTGACCACCTGAATACGGACCTGTGTTTCAGGGGCTCTGATGAAGGATGCTCAGGGTCTGTTAGCACCTTCTTTTCTTTCTTTTCTTTCTCTTATTTTCCCTGTGATCATCTTAGTCCAGCAGAGGGATTTTTTTTGTGTGTGTGGCAAGTCCTAAAATACACAACTTGGAGTCAACCTAAATTTCTTCTTTTGAAAGGTCTCTAAGCAGAAAGTAAAGGGCCAAGGTAGATGATATACAGAATGTAGGAGATAGTTCCCTAGCACTGGTTTCTCAGCAAGGATATTTGCATTGGTTTCTAAGAGATTTCATTGACAGTATTTGAGGTTTTCCAATTGGTTACATATAAACAGTAAATTAAAAGCACCTCTTGCTTTGGGGAAAAAGCCTAGCATTTTCAGGCAGGGGCATCTTCAGAATCTGGCAAATGGGGGCACCAGCTGCGGATATTCTAGGTAGTCCTCGGCTGCTGGTGACACGGTTTCAATGACATAAGCGGAGAAACAGGGTCCTAGGCTAATCGTTCTAAAAAGACTCAAGATTTATACCCACAACCATTAAACACCGAACCCACATTCTACCACCGATCTCCTAACTCTGTTTTCCTCTCTCAGTTCAGTTCAGTTCAGTTGCTCAGTAGTGTCTGACTCTTTGTGACCCCATGAATCACAGCAGGCCAGGCCTCCCTGTCCATCACCAACTCCCGGAGTTCACTCAAACTCATGTCCATCGAGTCGGTGATGCCATCCAGCCATCTTCCTCTCTAGGCTTCCTATTTTCTAAGTCTTCAAATAGGTGAGAATCAGTTACCTATAAACTCTTTTTTTTTTTGATGCTTTATTCATGTCATAAATTAAGCTCCTACTGCTCACTTTAACTTGATTTTGACCATGGTGTGTGTGTGTTGTGTTTGGTAGTCTGATTGTTTTGGGGTCTTAGAGCCTCAGGTCAGATTATTTTATAAAAGTCAAATCTATCATCCCATTTAGAAATACTTTCAAGAGCCCCATCACTGATTTTCCTCTTGAAGGATGAAATGCATGAAAATGACTTTATTTAAAATATTTGCATACTATATTGGCTTCTATCTGGGCCCTAAAAAAGCTTTGCTTGATGAATACGTAATTGAGGACTTAACATTTACATGAAAAAGAAATCTCAGATTTTTCAAGATCTATTTTAACATCCCAGAAGATCTTTGATATGAGGTAATGTTCTAGATATTTCTGCCATGATGATGTAATGCTAATTGGCTTAGTATAAATATGGATTCAGCTGGTATTTATTCCATGCACATCTCCCCATAAGAATTATGATCTCCTAATGGCAACCCACTCCAGTGTTTTTGCCTGGAGAATCCCAGGGACAAGGGAGCCTGGTGGGCTGCCGTCTATGGGGTCGCACAGAGTTGGACACGACTGAAGTGACTTAGCAGCAGCAGCAGCAGCAAGTTATAATAGCCACAGAGGTTTTGAAAGGTTAATATTTTGATCAGCCAAAGCAGCGTATTTTTTCTGTAGGAATAGATATCAAATCAAATTAAGGGACATTTAAGAAGGTCAAACCTGTACAACCCATCGTTGGATTTTACAGAAGCATATGAGACTCTTAAATTTCAATTCCATTGATAATTGGTCAAGCAGTTGTAACAAGGAAAAGAAACTGGGTGACCTGAATCAGTCCCTGTGGTCAAAACTGTAATAAAAGCAGTAAATCGTATCAACTTGGAACTTCACCTTACTCTTACTTCCAAGTCAAACGTCTGTTGAGTTTAATGAGAATTTAATCATGCGGGGTGCTGTTCTTTTATCTTTCCCCATGATGAAAGAAATTCTTGTAGTCTTACATGGAGACCAAACTACACTGTGGTTTATACAGGAGTAATGGAAGCACTTTATTTTGTTTGCAAGTCAAGATTTTATTACCAAGCCTAATTCTAGGTATCAACAGATATATTTTTCTTAAGTTTCCAGCGGTAGTCACAAGCCTAGGATGATAGCTAAATTGGTTGGGACTAAAATGAGTAAAAACCATAGTGAAAGAACAGACAGTCTGTTCATCTGGCTGAGTAAAGTTCTCATACAGCAATGGCTTTTTTTCTCTTCTTCCCTGTGGCCTCCTGAACTGGAAAGTGTTACTTGCTCAGCTGTGTCTGGCTCTTTGCAACCCCATGGGCTGTAACCCACCAGGCTCCACTGTCCATGGAATTCTCCAGGCAAGAATATTGGAGTAGGTTGCCATTCCCCTCCTCAGGGGATCTTCCTGACCCAGGGATCAAACCTGGGTCTCCTGCATTGCAAGCAGATTCTTTACCATCTGAGACACCAGGGAAGGGCCCTTCAGGGGCTGCCATGATGTTCTCTGAATTGTGTCTCCAAAATGGCTAAATGTGACACCCAACTGATTTAAATCTTGCCCAATTACTTTTTAACTTCTAACTGAGAAAAATACTTTGTACCCATTCTTAATTCAGCAAAACTCATACTTCCTAAACAGACTAACTATGGTATAAATTCTAGAATCAAAAATGTGTCATCAATGAGGAGGATATTGGTTCCTTTATTCTTTTTGTTGTAACATGTAGACTTTCTCTAGAAAATAAGCCCTGGGTTCCCCTTCCCATGGATTTTAGAATTAAGTCTGACTATGATTCATGTTTCTGAATTGCAAAAGGAAGTATAAAACTGCATATATGGTGAATTTCCTATTATATTCTCAGTGCAAGCAAGAACTTTCAGAAATGAAAAATGCAAGACTTTTATGACAAGCGAGAAACAAACAACAAAAAACTATAAGATTCACATAACTTTATCTCACTTAATGGGTCAGTTGACTTTTTCCTTGAATTGATCAGTGGTTTAGATGCTGAAGATACAATGAATTCAAAGGGAGTCCTCTCTGTCATTACAAGATGGGGTTGCCTGTCTTCAGAAAATGGAATATGCTAATTTATACAGAACATTAAGAAGAAAACAATCTGATTAAGCAGGGATTCTGCAATGATTTGTGGGACAATTCCTATTAGTTGTGTGTGTGTGTGCTCGCTTGCTTCAGTTGTGTCTGACTCTTTGCGACCCTGTGGACTATAGCCTGCTAGGCTCCCCTTTCCATGAGATTCTCCATGCAATAATACTGGAGTGGATCACCATGAGCCACCTGGGAAGTCCCCTCTTAGTTATATCCTGATTGAATTCCTTTACCAATCTGAAAATCTGCTAGAAGTTGAAAGCATTGTTCTTGAAGTTTCCACACAAACCTCTATTCCCTTGGAATGGTGGAATGTTTCTATGCATTTGAAGAGTTCCATATTGTTGTTTTAGTTCTGAATGGGTCTTAAAAAATCCTTACTACTTGTAATAGTTACTAGCATCAACTGAGAATAAAAGAAGCATTTAACTTACTGGTATTGTTAAATAATACTATTAAGTTTCCATTGACTAGAATTCTTATCTGGGTAGTATACAAACTGTATTTATAGCAGTCATCCTAAAATTTTTCTTAGGAAATGAATGGTATATAAATGATCAACAGACAATATTTCAGGAAAAGGCCACAAAAGTCTCATAGGAGCCGGTATTTTGCTTGTTTCTCAGAACCTAAGGCGAATGCTAGAGTCTTACTGTATGTAACATTTGCTCACTAGTGCTCTAAAAGCTGGATTTTCAAAGCATGTTTCTTAGAGTTCTATTCTAGTCATCCATTCAAAAACTGTGTATTAAATGCCTAGGTAACTGGAGTAGGGAACAAAAACTGAGCAGTCACGTAAATTTCTTCCCCTGAATGAAAACAAATCTTGTGACCTTGTTAGTCACACTTAAGTAATGTGTCTTACAGACATTTTGTGTCAGAGAATAGAACAAACAAATATATATTTAAAGAAAAATAGAAAATAGACACATTATCAAAATTTAGAACTCATACCAATATTAAAAAACACTAATTGAGTGATACTCTTCTTGAATATCTCTGGGAATGGATGAAAGTACCAGAGCATTTGAAATGAATGTGACGTCTGTTAATGGTACAGCTTCTACTGGGTGATTACCTTCAGCATTCATTTTCGAGGCAGCTAAACAGTGTGGAAGGAATTTAGAGGTCAACCTAAATATGCCATGGAAGTTGCTTTCTGTTTTGAAAGTCAAATGCTACTTCCTCAAGCTTTACCATGTAAAGACTCATTTTCTGAAATAGGATTCTTCCCATCATATACTTGAACTTACGTAAGTATAATTTTCTGCAAGGGATGAAAAGCAACATAAAAAGCAAGTAAGTAAAATGTCAGAAGCTTCTGAATTCCCCAGTCAATTTTGGGTCATGACTGTTACAAACAAGATTAAAATATAAAAGGCAATTTGGTCCAAGAGAAGTTTTATAAGTTTTCTTTCTTTCATATCTTTTTGTTTCTTCTGGAAATAAAAGCTCTTCTGGGAAATGGTCACTTTCAGTGGCACAAAAGTTTTACATGCTTGTACTAAGATAAATGTAATTTTGTTAAGTTATTCTTTGCATGACAAAATATCCTTTTGCCTTTTTTTTTTTTTGGTAATAAAGCGAATGGCTACAGAAAGGCTAAAGATACTGAAATTTGGGTTTTGATTTATTTGAAATAAGCAATATATGTCATAAAAAGTACAGAAATATTTAAGAAGTAGCTGTATGTTCTGTTAAGGGTGGATTTCACAATACATTTAACCTGTAAGATACAAATAAAAATAACTGAGTGATTAGGAGAGTTTGTTCATACTTTGAGGAAATACAGTATTACTGAGGAAATAATGTAACAAAACATTATTATATTCTGGTTATGCATTGTTTTTCTGCTTCTATGAAATCTGGTTGACTTGAATTGGTGAGGACTATTTCTCAAAAACTTATTTTAAGATCATCAGCATAAATATTATTAGGTCTGCATTTTGTTTAAAGCAATTGGAATCACTAGCTGTAGCATCTCAGAACTGGAAGGAACAGCAGAACTTTGAAGTCGTCTCAGAACTTAAGATTTTTATGTTAAGACTTTGGACAAGCTATTTAATTTCTCTGGACTTTTTTTTTTTTTTTTCTTCTCATTGATAGTTGGTATTCCCAAACCCTGGAATTTTATGATTCTACAAATTTAGCAATTTTGTCTTTAAATGGATTAGCTTTCTCTGTGCTGATTCATTCTTTTGTGTTTTCTTCACTAAGGGTTTCCTTTATCTACCTCTTTTAAACAAATTATTTTAAGCCATTACGTTTTTAAATAAAAAGAAAACTTTCTCTTCATATTTTTGCTTTGTAAATTTTCCTCTTACCAAAACTTTGTATTTCATAATAAATGTTTACATGATAGACACAAAATGTTATATATAATGTGATTCATAAAGCTATTCATGGTTTGAACTTCAAATTGTCTATTTGAGCAAACAACTTTACCCTATACTGGAAGATTTATTTTTGGCTTTAAATATGTATCTATTTTCACAGTTAGGCAGACTAGGTGATGGATAAAATGTAAGGTTTTGGATGGCATCTGGAGTTCTTTTTGAGTTCATAATACTCATTCCTAAGATATGAGACATGGAACAACAGACTGGTTCCAAATAGGAAAAGGAATACATCAAGGTTGTATATTGTATATTGTCACCCTGCTTATTTAACTTATATGCAGAGTACATCATGAGGAACGCTGGGCTGGAAGAAGCACAAGCTGGAATCAAGATTGCCGGGAGAAATATCAATAACCTCAGATATGCAGATGACACTACCCTTATGGCAGAAAGTGAAGAGGAACTCAAAAGCCTCTTGATGAAAGTGAAAGAGGTGAGTGAAAAGGTTGACTTGAAGCTCAACATTCAGAAAACAAAGATCATGGCATCTGGTCCCATCACTTCATGGGAAATAGAAGGGGAAACAGTGGAAACAGTGTCAGACTTTACTTTTTTGGGCTCCAAAATCACTGTAGATGCTGATTGCAGCCATGAAATTAAAAGATGCTTATTCCTTGGAAGGAAAGTTATGACCAACCTAGATAGTATATTAAAAAGCAGAGACATTACTTTGCCAACAAAGGTCCATCTAGTCAAGGCTATGGTTTTTCCATTGTTCATGTATGGGTGTGAGAGTTGGATTGTGAAGAAAGCTGATCGCCGAAGAATTGATGCTTTTGAACTGTGGTGTTGGAGAAGACTTTTGAGAGTCCCTTGTACTGCAAGGAGATCCAACCAGTCCATTCTAAAGGAGATCAGTCCTGGGTGTTCTTTGGAAGGACTGATGCTAAAGCTGAAACTCCAATACTTTGGCCACCTCATGCGACGAGTTGACTCACTGGAAAAGACTCTGATGCTGGGAGAGATTGGGGGTGGGAAGAGAAGGGGACAACAGAGAATGAGATGGCTGGATGGCATCACCGACTCGATGGACATGAGTTTGAGTGAACTCCGGGAGTTGGTGATGGACAGGGAGGACTGGTGTGCTGTGATTCATCGGGTCGCAAAGAGTTGGACATGACTGAGCGACTGAACTGAACTGAAGATATGAGAAAGATTACATATCATTATAACTGGTTGAGTGAGATCAGACTAATCTATGCATCTTATTTTCATATGTAGCAAGTAGCCCTTGACTTGGTCATAAACATTCCTAATTAAAAACCTGAAGGCAAAATAGTATCAAGTGTTTGACTTGATACTATTTGATATAGATAAATATGAATTGGAATTTGGCATAATAAATTGCTGATATTATTTTTAAAATCACAGCTTGGTAATACATAATACTTACAGGCACGATATGGGTTTTCCTTTATGTTCTGTTTTCCCTAGATTTGTTCAGTTTAAACACATTCATAAAAAAGTGTACTTTTGGTTTAGGATATTGTTCACAAGTTCAAAGAAGTGTCCAATAATAACGTATAGAGCAGGACAGAGGATCTGAATACTAGGTAAAGGTGAAAATTCAGAAATGTCTCTAATGGTTGTGACTTCCGAAACACAGAAGGGACTCAAACTTGATGATTTCCATTGCAAGGGGCTTTGAGTCTCTTCTCCTTTCAAAGTCACAGTCATGCTCCTGGCTTGTTTCACAAAGCTTAGCCTTTATTCCTCTACTGTTGTGTTTGCTGTTAATCATTTCTTCCCAACCACATTTAAGGTTCTGAGGGTGAGAGAAAGTGTCTCATTTAATGTGTGCATATAGAGTTGTGTGAGGTAGTTGTGCTCAGTTGCTCAGTTGTGTCCCACTCTTTGTGACTCTACAGACTGTAGCCTGCCAGGCTCCTCTGTCCATGGGACTTTCCAGGCAAGAATACTGGAGTGAGTTGCCATTTCCTTTTCCAGCGATGTGGCAGTTAGTGTTCCATAAATGCTAATCTCTTGGTGGCTGAGCAGGGAGGAGCTGTTACCAGCTGCAAATGACACCAGATCCCCTCCCTGCACCGTTCCCCTGTCTCCCCCCAAACCCATCTCAGCTGGCTTCCCCACAGAGAATAGGTTAAGAGTCGGGGGCTGAGAGCCCAGATGTTGGACCCAGACTGAGCTCACGGATTCCAGTAAATTTACTAACTTCCTTTTATGCTACAGACAGGAATTTCTGTGCTTTGCAGTGGCCTGCTTCTGTCTCTTAGCCCTTATCCCACAGCTGGAACTATGGCGATAGTTTCAAATGGTGCTAGTTAGTTAACACAACAATAACTGCTCAGTTTCCAAGCAAAATTTAAGCGACCCGCTCACCCTGTCTTTCACAAGTTCAACTTCACAGCTGGTAATCACGTCCCTCTATGTAAGGAGAAAAAAAGAGGCAGGTAAATGTTTCCTCTGCATTCATTTATAGGTTCTTTTGCTTTTCTGGGCTTCCCTGGTGGCTCAGCTGGTAAAGAATCCACCTGCAATGCAGGAGACCATGGTTCGATCCCTGGGTTGGGAAGATCCCCTGGAGAAGAGAATGGCAACCACTCCAGTATTCTGGTCTGGAGAACTGACTGCCAGGCTCCACTCCATGGAATTTGCCAGGCAAGAATACTGTAGTGGGTTGTCATTTCCTTCTCCAGGGGATCTTCCCAACCTAGGGATTGAACCTGGGTCTTCTGCATTACAGGCAGACTCTTTACCAGCTGAGCCACCAGGGAAGCCCATAATACTGACTAAAGATGAATATTACCTTGGCATAATAGAAAAAATATGAGTAAGAACTCAAGACTTACATTTTAGTTTAGGACCTATCCGATTAACAAATTTATTAAACTTTCTAAATATGAGTTAATCCAAAAAATGGGGGTAGGATAGGATATCATTGAGGAGACTGAATTAAATGATGTTTTGCGAAACCAAAGTGCTAACTAGTATAAGATATTGTTATAAAGATTAATCCTCTCTAACTTGTTCTTTATTTTTTGACTTTTGAAGACCTGCAGAGCATGGCTATAGTGAAATGCTGTGGCATTTTTCTTCTTGTAATTCTGAGACTTCTCTTCATCCTTATCTCATCAAATTACAGAACACAAATGGAGCCTCTGCTGTGGCCAAGAGAGGCTGTAGGGAATGTTGCCCATGCAGGTTCCGGGGTCAAATTGATTTGTTTCAAATCCTAGCCCACGCACCCAAGGGTGACTTGCCCTCCCTCCCTTGTTCACCTGTGAAATGGGGATGGTAATAATCTTAAGTTATTTGGCACAGTTTCACTACACTCAGCACACTACTCAATGCACATTAGCCAGCAGTATTATTAATGCCAGCTATGAGGGTGCGGTAGGGGAGATGAGGTACACGAAATGTGGTTCTGGCCTAAAAGAAACCCTTAGTATAGTTGCATATAAGACAAATAATGTCTGTAGCAAAACACAAAGTCAACAACCATTCTTGGCAAGGCAGTTGGAGCGAATAGAGAGAGCTTGACACCTGAAACCTGCCTCTGCCCTGAACAATGTGTGTGACTTCGACAAAGTTATAGAACTTCCTGTGGCTTCTCCTTTCCTTCCTTGTCAAGTGGGGACAATGAAACTTGTTTAAGAGTTGACATAAAAATGAAGTAGGAAAAAGGGCAGAGGGGTATGTGACATGTCACTGGTTCATGCATAGTAGGGGGACAATAAATGACAGGGGATATGATGACCACAAAAAGGTGCTAAAAGTCGGTATGTGGCTAACTGCCTAGCGCATTGCTAGATGGTAAGCCTGTAAAATTCACAGGAAGAAAGATCAAGGAGAGCTAGATTTGAAGTTGATTTGCAAAGCCTGCTTACTCTTCGTTTCTAGGAGACCAAAGTCTTTTTCAGAAACAGTTCCGAGAAATCTTACTTGACTTAGCTGACTGGTCCTCACTCCATGTATTCAGCGTTCACTTCTAAAATTTATTATCAAAAGTGATAAAATGTTGGCTATTTGTTGTCAGTAGCAGTAAAAGTGGGTAGGCATTTATTCTTTTCATGTAAGCAAGTCATAAAATTCATTGCTCTCTCCCAATTTATATATGTTTCTGCAATCCTTTTACTGACAACAAATGTGTGTGTATGCGTTAGTCACTCAGTCATGTCCAACTCTTTGCAACCTCATGGATTGTACCTTGCCAGGCTCATCTGTCCATGGAACTCTCCAGGCAAGAATACTGGAATGTGCTGCCATTTCCTTCTTCAAGGGATCTACATGAACCAGGGATTGAATCCATGCCTCTTGAATTGCAGGCAGATTCTTTACCACCTGAGCCACCAGGGAAACCCCAACACACACACAGCAGCAAAAGTAGTATGCGTTTATTCTTTTCAGCTCTGCAAGCAGGTCATAAAATTTATTCTCTCTCGTTACATTTTTCTGTGACTCTTTTCTTGCATATGTCGGAATATAGCTTCCTGAAACTCAAAACCAATACAGACTACTACTGGGTATGCTTAAAAAATTCATTTTAAGAAAAATTTCAGCAGATGGAATCCAATTCTTTCAAAGCAGCTTAATTCAATATTTCTTCAATGTTAATGCTGAACTTATAAAAAATATTCATCCTAGATACTGAATTGCATTTTCTTTTATTTGTTCTACTACTAGGCTCTTTTTAAAACCAAGTGTTTTGTTAATGGAAGAGATGTAGGTCATTTCTCTGTACTTTCGTGTTTTGGTTAGGCATTTGGAACCTTGTTTGACTTTTTAAGGTGAGAGAATGTCTACATTTTCTTTACAGCTGAAGTTTTCTAATATATTATGACCTCTTGAGTGTTTAAATTGTATTGATTCTTTCATATAAAGCTCCTCCTTTGTCATCATTTCTTGTTTATGAGAAAGTAGAAAGTATGAGAAAGTATATTTTATCATCTGCATTTTATGGCCTATAAATGTGAACAATATGGAGCATTTTTATATGTAGATGGTAGTTATCAACAGTATCTAATTTGTAAAAGGACTACACTATGCTTGTAAATGTAAACATATTTCTATTAATATGCCTGCAGTTATGTCATAAATATAATTCCAGGTTTATGTACCATATATTTATATGAATTGAAGGCAAAACAAAATAGTGATAATGCCCCTTTAAATCAGTAGGCAATTATGCTCCCTTAAGTCTTTGTAACATCAGATGTCAGATGAATGCTAATCTTACTTATTTATCTTAATTATTTAAATAATAACATTCCACTAATATTTTACAGTGTTTTACTGATCAGTAGTTGGAACACTACTGATTGGAAAGGTATTATTTTTACGAATGACTTGGAGAACAATACTAAACTGTACATTTCTGTATCCTTTTCCCCACCAGAGTTATCTAAGGAGTACTCTGTCTTTCCTGCTTGGCTCTAGTTATTTTTGTTGTGCTTATTTACTAATGGGTGGAAAGTAGGAAGGCTAAATTGGTCCAGATAAGAAATATCTGAAGTTATTCCTGAAAGAAAAGATCTAGCTGAAGGATGGGTGTTGAAAATGGAAGAGAGCAGGATAGTTCTATGTAGGGAGGAAAGAGAGATTATGAAATAGTCAAGTGATGTCAGATTTGGATAAAATGGATGGGCTGATAAGACTTTAAGAACAAGAGACTCTGTAGTGTGTCTGAGTGTGAAATGTGATATAATTTCCCCCAAAACTGATAGGTTAAAAATGTTTTTAAGAACAAGAGACTGCTCTCCAAGAAAATTCAGTGAAGACTTACATTTTAATGCTTCTGGAATCAGTTTTTATTTCTCTTGAATATGATATTTTATGTTGATGAGCCTTACTAGGTAGGCAAGAGGGTTAGTTTTATTGATGCTATATATATATATATATATATATATATATATTTGAGGGAGGATGAGATATGAAATACAACAAGGAAACATGAAATGAGAAATAAATTCAAAAGAAATGTATTGGATTGGCCAAAAAGTTTGCTCAGGTTTTCTCTAACATCTTATGGAAAAACCTGAATGAACTTTTTTGGCCAACCCAATACTTTTGCTTCTGTCATTTCCTGGACTATATCTTAGAGATATATGATATTGGCAGCTGTTTCATAAATATTATTATCAGTTCTCCCTCTACCACAAAGAATTAGAGTAATGATCATTTCCTAAATTCCAAGTAATTCTCGTAGATTTGTTATTACATGTAAGATTTACAAAGTAAAAGAATTTAGTTGTTTAAGTTAGTATTTTTGTTGACTGTTTTCATCATCCATTTAACGTGTCAGGGAAGGGGATTAGTATTTGGATTGTGATGTGAAAGTCGCTTAGTCATGTCCGATTCTTTACAACCCCATGGACTGTAGCCTGCCAGGCTCCCCTGTCCATGGAATTCTCCAGGCAAGGATACTGGAGTGGGTAGCTGTTCCCTTCTCTAGGGGATAGAACCCAGGTCTCTCACATTGCAGGCAGATTCTTTACTGTCTGAGCCACCAGGGAAGCCCGTGATAGATTTGGATTATGAAATGCTTAATATTAAATTGTCTGCTTTATCCTCTCAACAACCATGTGGTTTTCTAAAAATCAAAGTACAGTTGATTTCCAATGTTGCCATGGTTTCGGGTGTACAGTATAGGGATTTAGCATTTTTTCATATTATACTGCATTACAGGTTATAAGATAACGGCTGTAATTCCTTGTGCTATGCAGTATATCCTTGTTGCTTACCTATCTTATACATAGTAGTTTGTATCTGTTCATCCCACACCCCTAATTTGTCCCTCTACTCTCCCCTTTCTCTTTGGTAACCATGAGCTTGCCTTCTATGTCCGTGAGTTTGTTTCTGTTTTGCATGTATGCAAAAATATCATTTGTACTTTTTTTAGATTTCACATATAAGTGATATCATACAGTATTTGCTTTTTTCTGTCTGACAACAACCATGGTATTATTTTTCCCTGAGATATATTGTGAGATATAATTGAGAAAATGGAAGTATAGAAATGATAATTCACTCAAGGATTAGAGTAAAGGATAATTCACTCAAGTGAATAGATGGGGCAAGACTTAAAACTATGTCCATCTAACCCACATATCCACTTCTGATCTGCCAGAGGTGCCTTAACAGCCTTTGGGTGGATCTCTGTGCTTCCTAATTGATGGTCTTGTACTGTCTTGTAATACTGCAGGGCAGTATAGTAAAACTGTTAAAATGGTGGACACTTCTATTCATAGTTATAAGCTATTATTACTGGTTATTATTTTTTTGTATGTTCAGGGTCCTGTTTTCTTCAAAAAGCTAAATTCTCCAAGGCTGAGGACCATGATTATTTATATTTTCACAACAACTTGCATAGGCTTCAGAATGGAGTGGGTGCTTGAATCCATTTTAATTAATGCCATTAACCATTAATAACTTTACCTGCCTTTCTTCACTTGTGCATATTTCATTACTGGACAGGAGAAAGTGCTAAACTTTATTAGCTTACTTAATTATATATTATCATAACATATCTAATATAGATGTAATATATATGATATATATCATAGATATCATATCTAATCTAATTCTACTTAATACATATATATTAAGATATACAATGTATATTAGATATCTATATCTTTTTATTGAAGTATAATTGATTTTAATATTATATCAATGTCAGGTGAACAATGTATTGATTCAATATTTTTACACATTATAAAATGATTCCCGCAATAAGTTTAGTTACCATCTCTCATAATGTATAACAAAGTTATTACAATATTATTGACTATATTACCTATGCTGTACATTATATCCTGTGCCTTATTTAAACTGAAAATTTGTATTTAATGTTTCTCATCTATTTTGCCCAATCCCGCACCCCCTCACCTATCTATGAATTTCTATTTTGTTTTGCAGATTTCATATATCAATAAAATCATATACAGGTCTAATAAAGATGTGTATTTTTACTAGACCTGTGTTTTAATAAAGAGATATGTATATAAAGATCTAATAAAGATATATACATATCTTTATCGCACATACAAATATGTATAATAAAAATATATATTATATATACCATACATATATGTTATATATATTATAACATATATAATGCAGTGTGTTCTGGCTCTAGCTCTAAAACTTATCATATGTAAACTTGTTTAAGTAAATTTTTTGAGCATTTTTAAACAGAGTAACATGTATACTATGCTCATTTCATAGGGACTATTTGAAAGTTAAAAAGGATAGAGCTTGTGAATATTTTCTGAGAACCACAAGGTTCCGTATTGATAGGTCATGCTAATTCTTCTTTTGAACATTTTCAATCTTCTATGCTTATCTGCTTCTTTTTTTAATTCTAAAAGGAGAAAGTAGGTCAGAAGTAGAATGAACAGATGATTTTTAAAGTGACAGGAGTCTTGAATCATGTAACCTGGACATCAAAAGACTAGAATTAACTCGTGATATTTCATGTGTTTGAACAACTACAGTGAGAAGGATGCTAGCTGACCCTGCTCAGATAAAGTTAAGACTTAAATAACAATTAGTGCGTTAGGAAAAAAAAGAACCAAGGAGTAGTTAAGACAAGTCTGAATGTTCTGAAGCAGGGTTCCAAGGCAGGCTGCATAGCCTCCCTCCAATTGCTTGACATGATCGGTGCTCCTTCCCGTTAGAGTCTAGAACTGTTAAGAAGTAACATCTTGATGTGATATTCTCGTCTTCTCGTCTCAGTTCTGAAACAGTCAGTATTATATAGAGTGAACTTTATTATGTGAGTTAGGCTTCTACTTACTAGAAAGCCCAAACTGAAAGACTGTTATTAGGCTTACTGTAATCAGTTTTGTTTACTGGAACAAAACTGGCTCCATTATGGTTGCTTTTAAAAGGGAAAAAAAAATCTTCCAAGATAGGGAGTAGAATGAAAATCTAACCTTTAAAATACTTTCTTGTACAAGTATTTGTGGAACTAAGTCTAGATGAATTCCATCAATTTCTTTTTATACTGATATAGACATACAACCAAAAGATTGACAGATTCATATCATTGACGATTTACTGTTATACTAAGTACTTGTGCTAACGAATGACAATCTGACATCCCAAGTATAATCATTCCAGAAGAATAACTGCTAAATAAGCATTCTTATAGCCACCACTTTATAATTTAAAGAAAACATTACATTTAATGTACTATACAAGAACTATAATTATTTATTTTTGGTCACAAAAACAAATTTTTGGAATCTTATAATTTTTCAAAGTATTAAATATTTTAATCTGGAAGTCAACAAAATTACAAATGAGAAAAACCTTAAAATTTTGGTTATGGTTTTATGGTATAGTGTGTGGCTTCTTTTCTTAAGTACAATTCCTCGAGAAGCTATATTTCCAGATGACTAGCAAAATGATTGCTGAGATGCATTAATTAACCTTTACATTCACATAAAAGTGTTTTGCAAGAACAAACAAACACAAATTGTTATCTTTAATCACGACTAATAAAAATGGGCTATATAAACACAGTTTTACTACTGCAAATGTCTCCTTGACAAATGACAGGACCTGATTCCTTTATTAAAAAATAATTTAAAATGTTTCACAGGGGATTCAGAACCTTCTCACAGATCAATCTTGCCTGCCTGCCTGCTTTTGAGATAATACAATGGAGAAATCTTCAAGTAACGTCTAATGGTTATACTAAATGTGGATAGCACTGCTGTATCTCTCTTTTAGCTCTAGATTTATTTTATAAAACAAAATATTAAAATTATACATCTGGGGCCTATGGAGACAGCTGAGAGTCCATTTTAAATGTGTCAACCAGGATGATACTGATTAGATTAAGTTTTTTTTCCAGAAAAAAAAATCATTGTGTCCACATGAGAAATCCCTGCTGTGCTTAGTTGAGCCTTCAGAAAGCCAGGTGATCTCATACATTACAGCCCCCAAGGACTCATAGCTCTCTTTCTTCAAAAGCCTGAATCATGGCCATTACTGTAAAAAGCCCCAGGTTAGCTATTATAACGAGTCATTAATTTAAGGTGTTTCATCTTCAAGGTGCTTCTGTGCTAAGAAAGGATGAGACCATTGGGCCTGTTAAACAAAATGGCGGTATCACTGGTTCAAACCTCATGATGAGGAAACCTCTGACATGTAAAGGTTACCTAGTAAAGATGAAGATTCTGGAGCCAGAACACCTGGGTTCAAATTCTGGGTCTGAGTAACTATGTGACCTTGGGATAGTCATTCCTCTTCTCTGGGCCTCAGTTTCCTCATCTGTAATGGTACTGACTTTTGAGGAGGCCTGGATAATGAAATGGGTGAAGTGCTTAGTGCCTAGCATGTTATATATGCTATGTAAGGATGAAATCAATAAAGTAATTTCTTATGCTGCTAAGTCACTTCAGTCGTGTCCGACTCTGTGTGACCCCATAGATGGCAGCCCACTAGGCTC
This sequence comes from Moschus berezovskii, assembly GCF_049115385.1. Classification (NCBI taxonomy): domain Eukaryota; kingdom Metazoa; phylum Chordata; class Mammalia; order Artiodactyla; family Moschidae; genus Moschus; species Moschus berezovskii. Next base: position 38,846,059 of record NC_142475.1, read on the forward strand.
CCCCATCCCTGGGATTGTCCAGGCAAGAACACTGGAGTAGGTTGCCATTTCCTTCTCCAATTTCTTTTTTTTTTTTTTTATTACTCAAAAATGGTTCATTTTTTATAAAAATATGGAACGCTTCACGAATTTGCGTGTCATCTTTGCGCAGGGGCCATGCTAATCTTCTCTGTATCATTCCAATTTTAGTATATGTGCTGCCGAAGCGAGCACTCCAATTTCTTATAGACACTCTGAAATTTACTTCTATGCCAGAAAAATGACTCTTGAAAACAACCAGCATCATAGGAAAACTGCTGATTGAAGGACCAATCGGCAAGTTTTTTTTGGCTCAGTCTTCAAGGACCACTAGTTTAGATTTTTTTGTTATGTCCTGATGAACTACACATCCAGCTATAAAGACTGCTAGGATTAAATGTTCAAAACACGTATTACTTTAATAATGCTGTCTTCTTCCTTTTGAAATGTACTAGGAGTTGCAAAAATTGAAACTTTCTTTTCAGAGACCCTGAAATGGACAGGAGGAACAAAAGAATGGATAACCTTGAGGCCTACTCCAATTTCACGGAGAAAAACAGTGTATTTTACTATCTCTGGTCAGCTTTATTTGGGGACTATGTTTTTAATGCCCTATTTGGGAAATAGTAAATCCATTATTTGAGATATTTCACGCATAGTATTTTTTCTATGCATAGTATTTCATTTATAGTATCAGGATATCATTTCCAGAGATGTGGTAATGTTTGCATGGTCAGCAACCCACTGCATGGAAGGACTGACATAGGATATCTTTGATGATATTTCTTAACAGCACGTTTCTTTACCTCTAGGTCACCTTTTTAGAAAGTCAGTATCGAATAACAGAAGTCTCTTATTAGTTTACATAAGCAGATAACACACACATAATTTGTTTTCAAATATCCATCCATAATAGATTATTAACAATTTGCTAATATGGTATCCAGGAAGAAATGCTCTTAGATAATTTGGTAAGTGATAAATGCAGGATGTACTGAGAGAAAATTTTAGTGCTGCTAGATCCTCTTTGTTAATTTCTTTAGTGTGTGGAGTATTGGTAATGAATTAGTCAATGTAGTAAATGGGGTTACAGACTTTTGCACAACATGCCACAAGTAAAAGGTTCTGAACTAAACTTTTTGTTCTGCATATTGTTTTGCAAATGACAGGAACGAGCATTATTGATTTGTCATCCTTCTCAACTGTACCACAAGTTATATTTCATTCTTATACACACACAGGTACATACACATGCACAAATTCTTATTTCCACATTCTCCTGAAGGTCTTCTGCCGAGTCCTGCAATACGAATACATTTTAAAAGTTCAATTAGAAGAGAATGGATGGCACAGAACACATAACTTCCAGAGGAATAAAATCCCTAAGTGTATGAGATTGGAAGTGAAATATTTTGTAAAAATTGCCATAGTCTTGAAAATGTTAAGACATAATGTCAGAGCTTACTGTGGAAGGTACATATATATCATAATTTTATATTTCTTAAATCAATGTGGTTAGAATCAGCATCTTCTGGGAACTTGTTAGGAATGCAGAATATCTGGCTTCAACCAGACCTACTGAACTAAAATTTGCATTTTAATGAAAATCAGAGGTAATTCACATGCACATTAAATCTGGGGAGCATAGTAATATGAACTGATTAAATATTTTACAGTTGGATTATAGTTACATGAAAAATAAGAGAAAAAGAATTCCCTACCAATGCAAACATTAAAAAAATCCAATTTTGATAATCCTAAAAATTGGCTTATGCTTATCTGTTTCTTCTTATTTCATTCAAATTAACATCAATTTTCTACTAAACTAATAAAACTACTACAAGGGGGGTACTCAATAATTATCGAAAGCTGACAAAACATTAGATTTAAATATTCTCGCTGAAATCACACTGGATTTAATTTAAAAGAGATATCCTTTAAATGGAAACAAAACTGAAAAATTAGGAAACAGTAACAACCAATTGGGGGTGGGGGTGGGGAGCCCTCTCAGTATCACATTTTATCTGTCTGCTTTAGCCACTAACTTGCAAGATCCCTGAAGGTGGAGAGTGACATTCAGATGCATCCACAACAATGAGCACATTTTAAATAAATGAATAAGTAAACAATGTTTTTAATTAATTTATTTAAACATTGAAACATTCCGTACCTATATAATCTTGATATTACTACTGACTACTGTCTACTATGTATCCACTCCCCAAATAATATAAATGACATTACAATAACAATGTAATGATACTGCTGCTGCTGCTGCTAAGTCACTTCAGTTGTGTCCGACTCTGTGTGACCCCATAGACGGAAGCCCACCAGGCTCCCCCGTCCCTGGGATTCTCCAGGCAAGAACACTGGAGTGGGTTGCCATTTCCTTCTCCAATGCATGAAAGTGAAAAGTGAAAGTGAAGTCGGTCAGTCGTGGCCGACTCTTAGCGACCTCAGGGACTGCAACCTACCAGGCTCCTCCATCCATGGGATTTTCTAGGCAAGAGTACTAGAGTGGCTTGCCGTTGCCTTCTCCGAGAAAAGTAAAATCATGAGAGAGTTAACCAGTATCTACACCTACTTCCTGAACTGAACACCTACCTACTTTTAGATTAAGATGGCTTATTTCATGTCTCCTTGAAAAAGTGCACAAACCCTTATCACTCACTAGGTTAAGCATGGCATCAACTTATCCAATAAGCAAGTGAATGCTTCAGGTAAAAGAAGTTATTATAATAAATAGCAAGCATTTAAAACAGGGCTTAAATAAGCAAATAAGATTTGCTTAAAAAAGCAAATCTACTTTTTTGAGAACATGATTGCCCTCTAGTGGTGTGAAAAGTTAATGCAGGCACCAAGCTTTTCCAGTTCGAAGAACCAGCAAAGAGCCTTGGTTCTGGAAACATCTGGGTCGCTGGCTAACTCTGTATTTTTTTTCCTTTTTTTTGAAAATTTCTTGCGTTTTTCATATAATGTCACAGATTGTGTGAAAACAGAATAATGTGTATTTGTCTAAGACCACAGGGGAAACTAGAGTGAATTGGAGTTAAATATCAGCTGCCTAGGGTGACCACACCCAAAAAAGATAGCCCTCGGCTCTGAGGCCAGCTTCCTCCAGCCTATGTGAGCAATGAGCTGGTGGGAGTGGGGCTGGGGTGGGGTGGGTGTATAGCTGGCTGGAATAAGAAACACAGTTATTGATAAATCAGGCATTTTCTTAAAAATGGTTTGGACTTATCAATGACAAAAAACCTCAATTAATTATGCAGTTGGTTTATCTTCCATGTCATTTTTAATTTTATAGATTTAGCTTAAAAGTTCTGCTTGATAGCTACAACTAGATAATCACAGAATTGAGTAATTATTTTGATCCTAAATTCCAGGGAGGAAAACGATTTCATTGCATGAACCGGCTTTATGACAGTGGGAGAGGACATTTCTTGAATCTGAGGAAAATGTAACCTCTTGCAGCATTTCACCACTGAGAACAAGTTATTTGATGGAAGACATAATGTGTCAAATGCTTATTCTATGATCTATCCATTAATAATTAAAAAATACGAAAGTAAGCAAACGCATTTTGAATGTAACAATACAACTCTGCTAAAAATGTTAATGATTAAGGGCAGAGACAAATGCTTTGACAATAAAAACACTCCTTTTCTCCTTAGAATAATTTAGTACAAATCTGTAAGTCATACCACAAAAGCATGGTTAATTTTAATTAACTTTAATTTAAAAGTTGTAGATTTTAATATGACAAACCAATCTTAATTATCACTGAAATATTTATTTTCTTTCAGGTAAGACAACCACCAGCAAATGTATTAATTTATACTATTAAACCAGCTACTTGCCTTTGGCTACACTGTAATGTGTAATGCTTACTGTAGGCTCAGCTTACTCGCCTGGTATGAACTATACATATAAGATTAAATGATAAGCTACTGCTATTTCTCTTTCCATCTTATCCTGAAATTTTGACCAAATCATCCTCTTTCCACTTCTAGTTATTTATGTATCCATTTAGAAGGTGTCCACTTCATTAGAGACGATAACAGGGAGTATTATATGCACCTAGTACAATCATGCTAAATACAATAATTGTTTAATGAATCAGGAGAAAGCATCTGCCCTGGTGATTAATTGATTATGCGTTGCAACTGGAATGATTTCAAAATCCATTATTTTAATAATGCAGGGGTTGTACTTCTTTTCCTGATTTGCTTACTCATGGCAGAAAGGGCCCTTGCATTTGTCGTATTTGGGGTCGAATTTTTATTAATGGAACGATGGCTACCGTATCACGACCCATGTTTCTGTGCAACATTGAATTTCGAAAATAAAAAAGGAACAGTTAAAATTTTGTGCATAACCTACGTTGATATGTTTATAGATATGGCCTATGGAATACAAGTGCTAAGATCATAATATTTCTATTATATATGCATATTGCATACACAAACAATTCTCTGCGGAGAATATTCCAGCAATCTTTGGCACACAAGCCCTGCCCTTAGCAAGCACCTTCACTTATGAACATACAAAATCCCTACAGCAACCAAACATATACTTATTTTATAAAGTATAATTAAAGAAGAAACGCATTCTTTTCTGGGAGGGGGGAGTTGGGAATAAGAGGAAGAAAAGCTAGCGCAGCAAGGGTTAATCCTCATTGAAATGCGATTATTCAAACCGTTTGAATAAATATGGCACCTGAGTCATCAAACAATAATAATTTGAAATAACAGCAGTAATACTGATGATGGTGATGAGTTTGCAGAAGCTCTCCTGCAGCAGAAACCTCTCGGTGGGGGGTGCAGAGCGCAGAGCCAGATCGCCCCCATCCCCCATTCTCAGACCCTTTCCCTATTTGAGGGCCAACCACGTCTGTGGGGAGCTGGGGTAGCTCAGGACACTGCGTAGAAACCTGTCTCCTGGGCTGCACCCGCAGGGGAGAGCGCCCAGCTCCGGGGAGGGGCGCGCAGGGCGCGGCGCGGGGCTCTGCAGGGATGGCTGCGATCCACGCGCCTGCTAGCCAAGTGCGCCCCCATCCGGCCAGCCGCTGTCGGGTCTGCGCCCCAGCTGGTATGGGTGGGGCCGAGCCCTCGGCTCAAGGAGTGAGGGTCGCTCGCACCAAGACCACCCAAGGGGTCTCCACCTGAACAGGGCGTGAGTCCTGTGCTTCGGCTGGGGGAAGCAATCCCAGGCTCCCTGGACTGTGGGAGGGCAAGAGAAGCGACCCCCGCACTCCTGGGATGGGGTCACCTCTGCGGCCCGGCGGCCGGCTGGGGTGGGGCCGCGCCTTTGTGTGGCGGGGCGGGGCTCGGGCCGGCCTCTCTGCAGAGCCACTCGGTGGGCTGGGAGCTGCTCCGAGCCCGGACTCCGAGCAACGTCCGAGGTCTGCGCACATCGAGGGGCGTCCTGTCTGTTCTAGATCGCAGGGCTGGAAAAGAGGGCTCTAGTTTTGCAGATCGCTCTAGGGCCTCCCCTCCCCGGCCCCCTTCCCCTTTGCCAAGAATCTGAGCCGGTGGTCTACCAGGCTCCGCCTGGGAGGGTGGGGCAGGGCGGAGTGGTCAGAGCAAACCTCTTTCGCCTCTTTTCCCTTCTCCGCATCCCGCTCCAGGGGATGGGTGCTTCCAGCCGCCGCCCGAGCTCCAGCCTGTTCCCGGGGGCCACCGAGGGGCCCTGGAGGCGCAACACCCAGGGGTTGGAGTTGGAGGCCTTGGATCCAGAACCTCGTTTGGTATCTGTCTCTTGATACCGGTTGAGCCTACGAAAATTGCGGATATTTGGCACTGTTTGACCTACAAAACTGTTCTATCACTTGGCTCAGTTAAAGACCTTGACCTCTTTTGTATCTGAATTATTATGTGTACTCAAATCTAGCTTCCAAACGCTTTTCCCCCGCACAGATCAAATGAGTGAAGGAAGAATTTATCGCGTTGAAGTGTAATCACCCTATGATGTGGTTTTGAAAAGAAAAATGTTTAACCCACTTTTGTCCTCTTCTCTCTATAAACAGAACAATGAGGCCAGGGTGGGGAAGGCGGGGGTAACGGTCAGGTCTCACTCGGAAGCCGAGGCTGGGAGTCTGGAGCGCGAGGCGCGGGGCGTGGCGTCGCTGTCTACCCAGGGCTGGGCTCCGGGCTTGGCGCTGCGCTCCGCACCCGGGCCCCCCTTTACGCGGGAGATGCTGCACCCGGCGGGGGGGCGGGGGGCGGGCGCCGGCGCGGCTCGCACAGGGTGGGGCAGTCCGCATTGTGTGCCCAGCGCTGCAGGTGCCTTCCCCCCCCGCCCCAACCCCCGGGACGGCTCGTCTTCACACAAAGAAACCCCACCCCAGCGCCTGCGAAACCGCTGTCCCTCCCTAACCGCGCGCTTCCCCGCCCCTGCAGCTGCCCACCCGCGCCCTCTGTGCCCTCCCGACTTCCTTTCTCCATCCCCTCCCTCTCCCTAAAACAAAGGAGTGTAGGGCTCCCCGCAACCCCGCCCCGCGCCCTTACCTCCCCACACCGCGCCCCAGGACTAGCGGTTTTTGCCACCAGACAATACCATAAAATTTGCCCAGTTCTTCAGCCGCCTCCCCTGGTCTCCACCCATCTTTCAAACAGTCTAGATGTGACCACTTTGACTTTACATTTTTCTTTTTCCTTTCTCCCATCCCCTTTCCTCTTCCCTATTTTCTTACTTTCTTAATCTTTAACTAGAGAAGAAATAAAGGACGTTACAAAGCACTTTCCAAAATGCCCCTTAACCCCATTTAAGGCATATAGTTAAGGTAGCCCCCTCCCCCCACGGCTAAATCTTAATTTTAAATATGGAAACAGAATAAATTCGCTCCCCATGGGACGGCAACTTACCTGCTTCCACCTTAAAAAAAAAAAATCCTTAGCTTTAGATTTTCAAAGATCCCCTCTTTGCCCTCCCTCAAACCCTGGAGCTGCCTCCATCCTTCCCGATTCCTATGTTACCAATAATGTCTTTTCTTCTAGAAAATATCTCCGAATGCCTTCCAAGCTCTAAGAGAAAAGGTAAGAGGTGGGCTGCAGGTGGAGCCGAGAAAGAACGAGGCGCGATGCCTTACCCATTGCTGTTTTAGCCATTGTGGGGATGTGCAGACGCTGAGCGGTGGCGAAGGCGGAGGGTCCGGCTACAGCAGCGCAGAGAGCGAGACAGAAGACTGAATAAGGCACTGAGTCTGCAGAGTGGGGCCGTGCGAGAGAAAGAGCAAGAGGCAGGAGCCCATGAATAATTATCACTCAGAAGCTCAAGCAGATTGGCTCCCAAGGTCCCCTGACATGACTCCCGCAGAGTCAGAATCTCCAAGCATTAAATATTGATCGGCCAATGGTGCTGGAGTACAAAGTACCAGAATGCAGTTTGAAATGGAAATCAGTCCTTCCCAGGCAGCTCCCCCCGTTTTGGGGGCCTGATAGTACAGTCCAAGTAGAGTGGAGCCTTAGCCCAGAATCCTTCTAGGAGCGAAGAACTGGGCTGTACCTACCTAGGAGCCAGGAGGCTTGACTTGATTCACACTTGTTTCATTGCACAAATAGCCATAGGAAAAAGGAAAGGGGTTCAGAGGCCTGAGAAGTCTTCACAACCTGCCGACTGTTGGAAACGTCTATTTAAACGTTGTTTTTACTTGCTCGTGTTTTCTCTTTCACCTTTGGCCATGTCTTTGGTAGATTCTAGTCTCTCAGGGTGACCCCATGTCTGGCTGTGGTGACAACTAAAAGCAGAAAGGCACGATTGTCATTTGTCTCCCAGCACAGCTGAACTTAAATGTCTCTGGACTCCTGGGGATCTCTCAGCAGAGCAAGGCCTGCGGCTTTCTACTTTGGGCACACAAGAAAGGGGCTGCTGGGTTGCTAGGGAATAGGGACAAGTAGCTATCGTCTCCCTGGGGACTTTGGGAAGAAGATGAGAGTTAACGTCCTGTCCAACGGGTAACAGGGCAGATCCAGATTGACTGGCTGACTTGAGCATTGGAGGAGCCACAGGTGGGTGGATGCTATGGTGCTCTGGAGATATAGGATTACACCGGTTGAAACCTCAGTGACCTTTCCAGGGTTCTAAGGAGAACCCTTTACACTGAAAGCTTAGTGGAGTTGAAAGGTGTGATCTGGAGCAAGATTTTTTCCCTGAGTTCCAGAGTCACTGTTGATGCAGGGCAGAGAAAGGTGTGTCCATGTTTCAGGCTGAGCAGTGTGAGGACCTCTGAGACCAGTTGCAGAAAGTGGTTTTTCATTGTGAGCCAGATATTCATTAATTCCTTCCTACTCACTAAATGAATGCCATTCATTAATTCATTCTTTCTCACTTGACTCCCATGAATAGTCATTGAGCATTTACCGTGTACCAAGCTCTGAGGACACAGCAGTGAGCAAGATTTTAGGACTTGCTCACATGGACCTCGTGAACCTTTTTTTTTTCAAATTTATTGAAGTATATTTGAATTGCAATGTTGGGTTTATTACTGTTGTGCAACAAAGAAACTCAGTTATATGTATATATATACATATAGTTACATATGCACACACACACATATATGCATTCTTTTTCATGCGATTTCCATTATGGTTTATCACAGCATATTGAATATAGTTCCCTGTGCTATCCAGTAGGACCTTGTTGTTTATCCACCTTATATATACCATTTTGCATCTGCTAATCCCAAGCCCTCTCTCCTACCCTCTCCCATCCATCTCCTCCTCAGCAACCACCAGTCTTATTCTTTATGTCCCGGATTTTGTTTCTATTTCATAGACAGGTTCATTGGATTCCAATCATGGTTTTTACTTTGTTTTTCTGACTGACTTCACTTAGGATGATAATCTCTCATTGCATCATGGAGTTTTTAGTTATGGTTAGTTTAACTCTTCTGTGACTTCACTGAAGCTTCCTTAAACCTAAGTCCATCCAGAGTCTATGGTTTTGACATTTGAAAAATAGACAAATAATCTCTAATCCTGTTGTATTTTAAAGCTAAAAGACTAGTGCCTTGTTGAAATCATGTACAAAACTTTGGCAAGTTTTAAATTTTATAGGAATGGTGAGAATTTTTCTCATAAGCTATCTTATAAGTTTTTAGCAGCTTTCTGTCAAACCACCTTTCAATTTCTTTCTAGCCTCATGAATAATATGCAGTTTTGAATGCATAACACCATTTGAAATGAACAGGGTACTCTCCTTGGTGCTGAAATAAATTTCTTCCTCTCCTATTGTAAGACATTTTAAACTCAATGGATATCTTGCTGAATGATAGAAAGCTACAGGAGCACGTGCAGTTCTGACCTGCTGAATCATAAGAAAAATAAAAGATAGAGTAGAGATCAATAAAATCATTTCTTGAACAGGAAGATTAAAAGTTATTTTTCCTGTCATTGTACAGGTCTGTGACCATGACACAGCAGGAGAGCAATATGGAAGTTGGCAGTGTCTGGAAATAAATAACCTTTTTCTCCTTCTTTATAGTCATCTCCCATTTTAAATGTGAGAGCGAATTCCTTCTCAGTGAAGTAGTTACTAGTCATGAGATAAGGGATTTCAGTAGGCCTGCATGATTAATATCTTTAAAGTGTTCCTCTTCCCACCACACCCTTTCCCCTTAGACTGTGTGTCATCTCTACCCATTATTAGCGTCTTTGGAGAAAAGGTCCCTAAGTCATGGTGTTAATGCCTTTAACAACCACCACTGGCAGTTGAACAATATCTATTGCACTTTTGATCACTATGAATAACACAAAATAAAACACACATTTTGCGGTCTAATCTCTCAATCTCTGGTAAACTTTACCTACTGATGGATAGGAATGTGAGATGGAGGTCAATATACACAGGGACAAGTGTCAAATGTGTAAATCTTTTCTATTTCTGACTTTCCAGGTGCTAGGTACTTAACCTAAAGTTATGTATTATTTTCAAATAATGTCAAGCAGGGGAGGTACTAGGTTAATATGACTTACTATAGAATATGGGCTTCGCAGGTGGTAAAGAATCTACCTTCTAATGCAGGAGATGTGCATCAGATCCCTGGGTCGGGAAGATCCCCTGGAGAAGGAAATGGCAACTACTCCAGCATTCTTGCCTAGAGAATCCTATGGACAGAGGAGCCTGGAGACTATAGTCCATAGGGTCAAAAAGAGTCAGACACAACTGAAGTGACATGGCACTGTTCAGCACACAGCACTATGGAATATAAAGATAGGAGACCATCATCAACTGGCCAATAAAAACGAAGTTGAAAGAGCTGAGTTGCATCAATTATTGTTTTGTATTTTCTTCTAGCATAACAACTTCATAACGATGTTTTAACATAACACATCATAGCCTGAGAGGATGGGGCAAAATAGGAACAGAGAAATTGTCTCATAATCACTAGTTCAGTCATTACTCATTCTTTTGTTCCGCTAATTCATTCAACAAATATTTACTGAAATTTCTGGCTTTTATATTATGAAATCAGCTAATTTTCTCCTTATTGTCTAAAAATTATAAAATAACTCCCACCTCTTTAAGAAAATGTCACTAATTTTGGAGAATGATTGTCATTATCCTGTGTATCAGTTAGAATGCTTTTGGTTGCAAAGAATAGAAAAAAAATGCAAACTGACTTTGATAATAAAAGGGGATTGGTTGGCTCATCTAACTACAGAGATTGAGTGGGTCCCAGATTTCAGAAGATGAGAACAGGCTTTCCTTGAAGCAAATGGTTTTGATGGGGATGTTTTTGTTGTTTGGTTGCTGAGTCATGTCCAACTCGTTTGTGACCCCATGAACTGTAGCCCACCAGGCTACTCTGTCCATGGGATTTCACAGGCAAGAATACTAGAGTGGGTTGTCATTTCCTTCTCCAGGGAATCCTCCTGACCCAGGGACTGAACATGCATCTCCTGCATGAGCTAGTAGGGAAGCCCTTGATGGGGATGGATGGATACCAAATGAAACAATAGGTACTAGATCTGTGGCATGCAGATAAGGACAACAGTTCTTATGTTACAGCATTTGGAGTAAATTGAAGGGTTGTCATGTGTAAGCTGCCTAAATCACCATGGATATTTAAGAAGATCCCCTGGAGAAGGAAACGGTAACCCACTCCAGTATTCTTGCCTGGAGAACCCCATGGATGGAGAAGCCTGGTAGGCTACAGTCCACGGGGTCGCATAGAGTCGGACACGACTGAGCGACGGAACGGAAGATAGCTACTATGTTTTAGTTTTCAACACATTTAAACTTTTAAAGTTAGGTACTGGGTAGTGTGTATCTTTAGATCCCTTTTAGTGCTTGGCTTCATGATTCACATGGTCAGTTCAGTTTGGTCACTCAGTCATGTCCGATTCTTTGTAACTCCAGCAGCATGGGTAGATAGTCAATAAATATTTGTGAAATAACAACAGTTTTCAACACTGTTGAAAATAAATCAAGACGATTAAACCCAGTGAAGCCGTAGCAATGCTTTCTTTTTTTTTTTTTTAATATTATAAATGTCATTTTTATTTGAGTTTAAAATTTTAGGTCAATCTACAGATAAATCAGGGAATGCTGATTTCTAGCTATTGATTCATATTGTAAATGTTATAAACTTTCATCATAAAAAATAAGAATAAAAGTTTTTTTTTTCTATTTTATTTATTTATTTATTTATTTTTTATTTTTTTTTTATTTTTAAAAAGAATTTTATTAAAAAAGCACAAATGCAAAGAAATGAACAGAGGAAAATTTATGCGTCGAACCTGGACTGGTCACTTATGAATGCTTTCAACCACCTTTCTTTGCTTAGCTCATATGGGAAGCAGGTACTAAGCTGTTTACTATTGTATCTTTATTCCTATCCTGCCCCACTCCCAAAAGGACATAGAGGGATAAAGCTTATGTTAATAGAAGATCCTTGGTAATTTTTAAAATCTTTAGCAGTAGTCAGAGGAAGTTGTAAAAATCAAAGGCATGCTAACAAGATTTAATTACTGTGGATTTTGGTGTATTGTGTATTATCTCTTCAAGGAGGCCTGAGGTGTTGTTATCTTTCCAAACTGAAGAGAACAGTTTCTTTGGAGTATTTAACTGATGTCATCTAATATACTCAGGTGATTTTCTGCTAAGAATAATCTGTCTGGGAAAGAATCTTAAAGTAATTATTAAAAGTGGGTGAGATAGGAAAAATATTGTGAGAATTGAATTAATTGTTGTGATTGAAATTCAGTTGATTACAAAGAAAACTTATGAAAAAAATCATAGAATTTTTTTAGGTGGTTGGAAATTCAGTTAAAGCTGAAAATATCTAGAGATGTACCTAAAATAACACATGATAAAAGTTAACTGACTAACATTTTGATGATTTTGCTCTATCCTTGTAGATTAATGAATAATGAAAAGGATTTGACATCCTTTATTATTTTTTGTTTTGTTTTATTTTTTTAAAAATGTTTTTATTTATTTGGCCACACTGGGTCCTAGTTATGGCTTGTGGAATCTTTAGTTGAGGCATTCTAACTCTTAGCTTCAGCATGTGGGATCCAGTTCCCTGACCAGGAATTGGACCTGTGTCCCTTACAGTGAAAGCCCAGAGTCTTAACCAGTGGACCACCAAGGAAAGTCCCTTATTTTTTACTTTATATTGGAGTATAGTTGGTTTACAATGTTGTATTAGTTTCAGGGAGACAGCAAAATGATTCAATTATATGTATACATGTATCTATTCTTTTTCAGGCTTCCCTGATGGCTCAGTTGGTAAAGAACCTGCCTGCAATGTGGGAGACCTGGGTTCATTCTCTGGGTTGGGAAGATACCCTGGAGAAAGAAATTACAACCCCCTCCAGTATTTTTGCCTGGGAATTCCCATGGACAGAGGAGCCTGGCAGACTATAGTCCATGGGGTTGCAAGAGTCAGACACGACTTAGCAACTAAACCACCACCACATTCCTTTTCAAGTTCTTTTCCCATTTGGTTATTACAAAATATTAAGCAAAGTTCCCTGTGCTATACAGTAGGTCCTTATTGATTATCTGTTTAAATATAGCAGTGTGCTTATGTCATTTCCAGCTCCCAGCCTATCCCTCTCTCCATCCTTCCCCCCTGCTTACCATAAATTTGTTCTCTAAGTCTGTGAGTCTGTTTTGTAAATAAGCTCATTTATATCAGTTTTTTTTAAATTCTGCATATAAGTGATACCATATGATGTCTGTCTTTCTCTAACACACTTTTATGATCATCTCTAGGTCCATCCAGGATGTAGCAAATGGCATTATTCCATTCCTTTCAGCAGATGAGTAATATTCCATTGTACACATGTACCACATCTTTATCCATTTATCTTTCAGTGGACATTTAGGTTGCTTCTATGTCTTTGCTATTGTAAACAGTACCACAATGAACATTGGGGTACTTGTATTCTTTCAGATGATGTTCTTCTCCAGATATATGCCGAGGAAGGGGGTTGCTGGGTCATATGGGAGCTCTATTTCTGATTTTTTAAAGGACCTCCATACTATTCTCAATAGAGGCTATACCAACTTACATCCCCACCAACATGGAAAGAAGTTTCCCTTTTCTCCGCATCCTCTCCAGCATTTATTATTTGTAGTGAAGTCCTTTAAAAAACCAACAATATGGTTTATTTAAAGGGAAAGTCGTTCCAAGGAGGGAGTTTATGTTCCTTATTAATGGAAAAAAAAATATTTTCATTAATGAAAAAATATATTTAATGAATGAAAATATAATGAAAATATATTTTTTCATTCAATGAAATCTATATTGTTTGGTGAGTTATAGTTGATTCTGCAGTGGTGAATTAACATACTTTATTATTTTCCTCTCAGATTGGTTATTAAAAATGGAGAATGCTGGGACTTGCCTGGAAGTCCAGTGGTGAAAACTCTGGGCTTCCAGTGCAGGGGGCATGGGTTTGACCTGGTTAGGGAACTAGGATCCCACATGCTGCACAGTGTGGCCAAAACAGGGAAAAAGAAGAATGCTTAGTTAATTATTATCTCCTTTTTTGTACCTGTGATTTTTTTTTATGTCCAAGTGGGACGTATACATATTAGTAATTAGAATAATTTACCCAGAAGTCAAGTGACTTATTGAAATTTGTAAGTCTTATTTATAATTTTATAATTAAACTTTTTTGGACATGAATTTACTTTGATTGTAAGAAGGACTTAATATAAATTTAATAAGTTGAAATTTTCCATTAAATTGATAATGTTGAAAATTATTTGCTATCTTGACAGCAACTACTGTACTGTTTTCCTTCTTTCTGTGAGCTGATTTACAATTTGAGTCCAAGGAGAACATTAGTAGGATACCACTGAAGCTGGGAAATTGATTCCTCTTGGGATTCCACTCAGCATTTTAGCTTACAATACTCTAGTGAGAACACAGTGGAGACAATATTGAAGTGCCTGGAAGAGAAATCTAGGAGAAGTATGACTCACTCCATTTATCCCACAGGCCTTATTTTGTTTTACTTTTTAAATAGAAACCTCATCATCGGCATTGCACTATACATACAGGTAACATTGGTTGCCTAAGATCTTGGTTTTATTTAAATCACATCTGGAAGGAGGAGGAAGGGGAATTAAGAAAGAGAAAAGAAAAAGCAATTTATTGTACTGCCTTCTGAAGATACTTTTCCAGAAGGGTTAGTTAGGGAGTTTGGGACAGACATGTAGACACCGCTATATTTAAAAGGGATAACTGCAAGGTCCTACTGTATAGCACAGGGAACTCTGCTCAATACTATATGGCAGCCTGAATGGGAAGAGAGTTTGTTCATGGCTGAGTCCCTTTGCTGTCCACCTGAAACTATCACAACATTGTTAATTGGCTATCAGTTCAGTTCAGTTCAGTTCAGTCGCTCAGTCGTGTCCGACTCTCTGTGACCCCATGAATCACAGCACGCCAGACCTCCCTGTCCATCACCAACTCCCGGAGCTCACTCAAACTCATGTCCACAGAGTCGGTGATGCCATCCAGCCATCTCATTCTCTGTCGTCCCCTTCTCCTCCCGCCCCCAACCTTTCCCAGCATCAGAGTCTTTTCCAGTGAGTCAACTCTATGCCAATATAAAATGAAAAGTTTAATTAAAAGAAAAAACAAAACAAACAAAACCAACAAAAAGACAAAGATACTTTCCCACTAATCATTTATTAACTCATTCTCTTATCCTCTGAACTTCCCCCACCCCATCCTGCTTTATTATCAGATGAAATTGAATTAATAGATATAGGTAGAATTTTTAAAAAGTGATTTCAACAAGAATTCAATTTGACTGTAACATTAACTTTGAGTTCTCATATAGAGAGTAGAATCTCATTCTATATTTTCTCATCTTTTTACATCTTGATGGATTTGTCCTTTTTTTCCCCTGCAACTGCTTCCTCAATCATAATGTAAGTAATTACATCTAACTTTTCAGGAATTCAGGTCAGTGGCAAGGGAGAAATGTGCAGATTTAGGTAGCAAATGGTGCCTATTGTGGCAGAAAAAAAGTTTCCCACAGTTTCGTTCTTTGAATTTATTTAGGAAATGCAGGAAACGTCCTCTTTTGGAAAAAAGGATTTCAAAAAGGATGTCAAAGTTAAGAATATTTTTGTGATGAACAATTTCAAATGGACACAAAGGAAGAGAGAGCAAATAATGAACTCATATCAATCAGGTTAAAAAATGATCAGAATTTTCTTGCTTCTATTCTTTTATTTTCCTTTATTTTTTCCACCATTGTTGGAATCTTTAAGAGAAAACAGACATTATTTAAAATTTCTCTTGCATACCTAAGTAGGTATATGAACCCTATTAAACATATGAACCTTTTCGTACATAAATGCAATTCTAATACCACACTTAATTATAATGATTCATTGGTAACACGTAGTACCTGGCTCAGAATTACATTTTCATGATTGCTTTGAAAATGCCTTTTTATAGTTTATTTGCTTGAAATGGGACCTAACTATGGTGCACACATTCTATTCAGTTTTAAGTTTCTCAAATCTCTTTTAATCTGGAGCAACCCTGCCTTCATTTAAAAAAGTCTTGCCATTGAGTTATTGTAGAAACTGGGTTAATTGTCCTAGGAACTATTTTCCATTATGGATATACCTCTTTGCTTCTTTGTAGTCACTTAACTTTTTCCTGAGCTTCCTGTAAATGGAAGTCAACTATTGGGTCTTGATTAGATTGAGGATCATCTTGCTAAAGAATAACTCAGATGGATTCAGTTTAATTAAAAGCATAGCTGATATTTACTCGTATATGATGGAGATCAACCATGGAAACAAAGCAAGGGATGGTTTTATTATTTATTTATTTGGTTGAGCCAGGTCTTAGTTGCAACATGTGGGATCTTTGCTTTTATAGTTTATGCCTGTGAGTTATTAGTTATGGCATGTGGGAGTCAACTCCCTGATCAAGGGCTGAACCAAGGCCCCCTACATTGGGAGCATGGAGTCTTAGCCAGTGGATCACCAGGGAAGTCTCAGGAATCATTTATAAAAAAGAAACAAACAAACACAGCATCTGAAAGTAAAATATTATTTTTGGCCCTTAGGAGAAGTGATTAGTTGACATTTATTAGGGGGAACATTTTCCTTGAAGCAAGATGGCCTTCATCAGGGACTGGCAGTTACCAGGGAAGGCCATTTTAGTTATTCATGAGTTTTCTGAGAAATTCTGTGACTGAAAGTGGTATGTCTTATTTCTGGATATGGCTACTGCTGAACTCTTGGCTGGACTTCTGCTGAACTCTCCTTTATTGCTAAGGTAAGACTGCACCATTTCTCTATTAGAATAACTTGGTCCCCAATTTGGTCAAAGTTACCATGGGTTCAGTTAAAAAATGGGTTCAGTCTTTTTGATACAATAGCATCAGCTGAGTGTCAGCCTGGCATAGTGACACTGTCATAATTTTTAGGCACCTGCATATCATTCTCTTGAAAAGGCAAGATGAATCCTAACTATCAAAAGAAATATTTGGAATCCCACTATTTGTACCTAGATTTTAATTGGCCTAGAACCAACCAGGAGTGTAAGGCTCATGGATCAATTTAGCAATCTTAAAAACCATGTGCCTATTCCCCACCTCAAAACTAGTTATTCCACTTTCATGGATCAGATATTTCAGTCTGAGAAAGAAATCCTCATGATGTCTGGTCTCTTGAATCTTTTCTGATGAATTACCATGTGACGCTCCCCATCAAAAATACGTGAAAAAGGATTTGTTTAGAATCCCAAGAAAGGCAACATGATTTTATCAAAGTGTAGATCATTTTTGAGGTCCATCTAATTACAGAGGAAAAGTAATCCCTTGGATGTGTATTGTTGTTGTTATTTAGTCGCTAAGTCGATGTAGCCTGCCAGGCTCCTCTGTCCATGGGATTTCTAAGAGGATTTAAAGATAAATCAGTTCATACCAGTTGCTGCTTGATTGCAATTAGTCTAATTGCAAGGAACAAGCATTCTCAGTAGATTTAAACAAGCCATGTGATGGTTCTGAATTAGTTTATGATAAAATAGTTGAATCATAACTTACATTATTAGTCCCCTGTCCCTTTACATCCCATGAGTGACTCTGAGGTCTGGATATATGTGACAGCAGTAATTGTGAGAGACCTAGAGTTCAATTCTTCCTTGGTGGCTCAGATGGTAAAGAATCTGCCTGCAATGCAGGAGACCAGAGTTTGATCCCTGTGTTGGGAAGATACCCTGGAGAAGGAAATGACAACCCACTCCAGTATTCTTGCCTGGAGAATTCCATGGACAGAGTTGCCTAGTGGGTTATAGTCCATGGGGTCACAAAGAGTTAGACATGACTGAGCGACTTTCACTTGAGTTCAGTTGGGGCGTGTGTGTTAGATATGCTTGGGTTAACACTTTTTAGGAGAGTCTGGACCAGATAAGAGTTTCCACAATTGGCCATGTTGGCAGCTGTGGCAATTGTCTGTTTCTGCAAATTTTCTGTTTCTGGAAATGTTTTAGGGAGCCCACGATTTGATCTCTAATGGGAATGGATATACAGTCCTTAGTACATATGTGTTGAGAAATATAAATCCATGGGTTGTGTGTTTCGGAGTTTAAGAACAGCATTAGTGATGAGAAACACTTGAAAAGGTCCCTTTCAATATAGTTTTAAGATTAACTTTCATTGCTATCTTTCTCTATATAACTCATTCTACTCATTGTGCACTAATAAAAGCTTCATATCATGAGGAACGCTGGGTTGGAAGAAGCACAAGCTGGAATCAAGATTGCTGGGAGAAATATCAATAATCTCAGATATGCAGATGACACTACCCTTATGGCAGAAAGTGAAGAGGAACTCAAAAGCCTCTTGATGAAAGTGAAAGAGGAGAGTGAAAAGGTTGGCTTGAAGCTCAACATTCAGAAAACTAAGATCATGGCATCTGGTCCCATCACTTCATGGGAAATAGATGGAAAAACAGTGGAAACAGTGTCAGACTTTATTTTTTTGGGCTCCAAAATCACTGCAGATGCTGATTGCAGCCATGAAATTAAAAGATGCTTACTCCTTGGAAGGAAAGTTATGACCAACCTTGATAATATATTAAAAAGCAGAGACATTACTTTGCCAACCAAGGTCCGTCTAGTCAAGGCTATGGTTTTTCCCGTGGTCATGTATGGATGTGAGAGTTGGACTGTGAAGAAAGCTGATCACCGAAGAAGTGATGCTTTTGAACTGTGGTGCTGGAGAAGACTCTTGCGAGTCCCTTGGACTGCAAGGAGATCCAACCAGTCCATTCTAAAGGAGATCAGTCCTGGGTGTTCATTGGAAGGACTGATGCTAAAGCTGAAACTGCAATACTTTGGCCACCTCATGCGAAATTGACTCACTGAAGAAGAGTCTGATGCTAGGAAGGATTGGGTGTGGGAGGAAACAGGGATGACATTGAATGAGATGGCTGGATGGCATCACCAACTCGATGGACATGAGTTTGAGTGAACTCCGGGATTTGGTGATGGACAGGGAGGCCTGGCATGCTGTGATTCATGGGGTCGCGGAGAGTCGGACACGACTGAGCTACTGAACTGAACTGAACTGAACTGAACTAGGTGTGTATTCGGAGAAGGCAATGGCACCCCACTCCAGTACTCTTGCCTGGAAAATCCCATGGACAGAGGAGCCTGGAAGGCTGCAGTCCATGGGGTTGCTGAGGGTCGGACACGACTGAGCCACTTCACTTTCACTTTTCACTTTCATGCATTGGAGAAGGAAATGGCGACCCACTCCAGTGTTCTTGCCTGCAGAATCCCGGGGACGGGGGAGCCTGGTGGGCTTCCATCTATGGGGTCACACAGAGTTGGACATGACTGAAGTGACTTAGCAAGCAAGCAAGCAAGGTGTGTATTCACTGGAATCTCTTTAGGGAAAGGAGTCTGTACCTATTGGGTGTGACTCTGCATAGGATGTAATGTTTTAAAGACAGCAGAAAAGATCAGGATGTAATAAGGGTAATGTTAGTTAGCAAAAACGTGAGAGTTTATGGGGGTTTTGTAATGTAGATTCTAGCATAATTAAGACTAGGGTAGGCATGCAACAAATTCTGATAAATTCTCTTTTCATTTTTATTCAATTAAAAACACTTTCTAATTTTACTTGTTTTGGCTACTTAGATACAGCCATCATTTAAAAGTGGACACTTGATTTCCAAATACATGAGATTTTTAAAGTATCTTTGATATCAGTTTCTCATTTAGATATTTTCTCATTTAAATGCTTTCTTCTCTGCAATCATCTGTGGTTTTCAGCCTTATAACTTTATTGATTTCAATGGCTAGGTCAAAGATTTCTCTTGGTAAATGTCACATTGCACTTGAAG
The DNA here is from genome assembly GCF_049115385.1 of Moschus berezovskii. Classification (NCBI taxonomy): domain Eukaryota; kingdom Metazoa; phylum Chordata; class Mammalia; order Artiodactyla; family Moschidae; genus Moschus; species Moschus berezovskii. The sequence goes on from NC_142475.1 coordinate 38,865,919, forward strand.
ATATGTGGATTATTTCCAAATATCTTTTGATACTAATCTCTAACATAATTCCACAGTGAGAAGAGAACAGACTCTGTATGATTTCAATACCTTTACAGCATAAAGTTTTTACACATTGTTTTATGTCCCTGGATATGTTTCAGTGTCTCCTAGTTTACAGTCTATGGGAACTTAAACAGAATGTGTATTCTATAAATTCTTTGTTGCTTTAAAATTGTATAAATCTTCATTAGGTGGAACTGGTTCATAGGTCTACCATATGCTTCTACTTCTCTGTACATTCACTGTATTAATTTTTGAGAGTTTGATATTGAAATTCCAACTAAAACTTGTAATTTATATACTTAAAAAATAATTGTAATGTATAGTGGTACTATTTAAAAAAAAGACTAGGACAGAACTTTAGGATAAGGAGGATTAAATTCTTCTGTACATATTAACTGTTTTGATTTTCAATACTATTAGTTCAAAACTTTAAAATATAGTGGTATGATTATATGTCTTCAATTTAAAGACAACAAAACTCCCCCTCCGCGCCCCCGCCCCACCAAAGAAAGTCAAAACCCCTTTAAACCTTGAACTTTGAATACACTGTTTCTTGTAAGTGTAGTAAGAGTGTGAAAATCCTGGATTCCCTTTGTATATACAATAAGATTGAAAAGCTGACTAAATGTACTATTGTTGGAGTCAGGCTCCTCTCTGTAGGAAAAAGGATATATAAATACAGAATTGGGGAAGGTAGAGAAGAATATTGTGGTGTTAGATTCTCCCACATTGCGGGCAGACTCTTTACCATCTGAGCCACCAGGGAAGCCCCCAGATTGGTTTTAGGGATATAAGAATTCATAGTATAAATGAATTTATACTAATTTATGATTTGAAATATACCATATTTATGGTGAAAGTCTGTATTTCCTGGTTCTATCCACTGAATGAGCTTAGAAGCAATTATACCCCTGTGCAATACTACCTGGATTTTGATTTTGAAAAATAATTCTCCACTAAAAGGAACTAAGGCAGGATGATCTTGTCAAGCTCACCTTTTCATGTAGTCAGCATGAGAGTGCCATCTAGATACATGGGCAAAAATATTCCCTAAGGGTTCACATTGAGGGGATGTAAATTTATCGATATTGTAGAGAATAAACATTCTAGGTAGAGTTAAACAAACCATGCAATGGTTTCTGAAGATCTTAGACACATGGTTGACTCCACGCTGGAACAGAAAAAATGTGAGATGAGTCTGAAGTACTTCATTGTGTCAAAAGCTGAGGAAGTTCTAAAAAGAAATGAACATTGTAAAAAGGACACTGGAGCCAGTTTAAGGGGCTCTTGATGGGACAGTCTTATCAACACAAATATATCAGTAATAGATAAGGACTTATTAAATGAAAAGCTCTTCTTTATCATAGAGTGTTATACAGTTGGGGAAAAAATCACCAATCTGCAACTACCATAGTGATAATTGATTTAGGCAAGAATCATTAATAAATGCTAACACTATGAGGTGAAAGTGTGATGGGGACCAGATAATTAAACAGTGTCAGAGTATTTCCCCACAGATTACTTATTAAGTACAAAGGGAATATTGATAATTTTACATGGAGAAATCTGTTGACACCATCTGAACCAAGTTAACATCATTAGTAATGTGATGAACTAATATCCTGTGATTCTTGACGTGTTGCACTGATGACCCAACATGGGTTACTTTTGTATTCCTGACAAGCATGCAAAAACTAACCGTGACAAAACATCAAAAAGTCCGAGTTCATAAAACAACTACCTGAATTCTTAACAAATATTAATGTCATAAAGACAGGTGAGAAACTGCTCTAAAGAAACCAAAGAGAAACTAAGGAGACACTACAAGTAATTGTAACAAGTGATCCTAGATTGAATCCTGGATCAGAAAAATAATATGTGAAGGACATTGATTGATTGATTGATAATAGTGCTTACTGGCTGAGCACGAGCTTGAATGAGTGCTTAGCATACGAGTGTTTAGTCGCTAAGCTGTGTCTGACTCTTTTGCAACCCCATGGACTGCAGCTCACCAGGCTCCTCTGTCCGTGGGATTTCCCAGGCAAGAATACTGGAGTGGGTTGCCATTTCCATCTCCAAGGGATTTTCCCTACCCAGGGATTGAACACGTGTTTTTTATATCTCTTGCATTGGCAGGCAGGTCCTTTACCACTAGCATCACATTGCTGCTGCTGCTGCTGCTAAGTCACTTCAGTCGTGTCCGACTCTGTGTGACCCCATAGACAGAAGCCCACCAGGCTCCCCCGTCCCTGGGATTCTCCAGGCAAGAACACTGGAGTGGGTTTCCATTTCCTTCTCCCATGTGTGAAAGTGAAAAGTGAAAGTGAAGTTGCTCAGTGTGTCCGACCCATAGCGACCCCATGGACTGCAGCCCACCAGGCTTCTCCATCCATGGGATTTTCTAGGCAGGAGTACTGGAGTGGCTTGCCATTGCCTTCTCCGAGCATCACATTAGGAGAGGATTAATATGTTATATTGTGATATCACAGAAATATTAAAGAGTAATGCGTCATGATATCTGCAACTGACTTTCAAATGGATCAGTGTTAGTAATTATTAAAGAAAGGAGAGAAAGCAATGTGTAAAATGTTACCAATTAGTGAATGTTGGTAGAGGGTATATAGGAATTAATTGAACAGAAATTAATTGAATTGTTCTCTGCTATAAATTTGGATTTAAAAATGTAAAAAATTAAAAATATCATTAATTCATTTTACTTCTCCAGGGCTTTGAAGCTTATAGGTCAAGTTTTGTTTTAGAGTAAGCATCTTGTATAGCTTCTTGAGCAGTGTCATCAACAAATCATGTATTAGGGCTTCTGTGAGAACATTAGTCACAACAGGATGGGTCATTATGGACAACTGCTAATTTTGATTTCTTTTTTCTGCCAGCTTTTTTGAGATATAATTGATGTATAAATTGTGTAAGTTTAAAGTGCTCAATTTATTAATTTGATATATGTTATAAGATGATTACTACTGTAAAGTGTTAGAGAACACCTCCATGGCATCACATAATTTAATTACCATTTCTTTTTTGTATTATCAAAAACCCAACTCTATGTACTGAATAGAATAAAGTCGAAAATCTATTGAAAGACTTTCGACCTGTGAGCCAGGAAAATAAAGGCTATGGTAGCAATGAATTCCAAGTTACTCACAGACTCAGGAGTTTTTGCAAGGTAAGCATGGAATTTATTTGGCTTTTTCAGCTAATTAGTTCCCTAGTGGTTTTCTTCCCTATTTGAATCAGGATAGCTGAGTGAGGAGAACAAGGCAGGTCCAAGATGGTGTGAAAAGATTGGGTGTTTGGAAACTGATTGCTGTCCTCTGATGATTTCTGAGAAGGGTTGTAAATTCCTGTAAAGTTTGTTTAAGATTCCATTATGTGTTTCTGTTGACCATCTCCATTTTGTTCCTGTCATAAGTGTTTGTCATTTTAGTTTGGTTCTATGGTGGTGAGAACATTTAAGAGCTGCTTTCTTACCAAATTTCAAGTATATAATAAAGTATTGGACAATGGTTAAATATTCATGGAATTCACCTTTACCAAGAAGGGAAAGTGAGGTAGCTGGATTTAGATTCGAGCAGAATTTGACCGAAGGTGATGATAGAGGATGAAATGGTTTGATGGTATCACCAACTCGAAGGACATGAGTTTGAGCAAGCTCCAGGAGTTGAGTTGGACACAACTGTGTGACAGAACTGAACTGAGCCTTTATAAGCCAATCATGGAATAGGATCTATCAAACTCTGAGAATTTAGAATCTAGCTTATTAATATTCTCTGGAAAGGACAAAAGTATACCAGTATATTTTTTTTGAAAGTATTTCATACTCACTCAAAGGAAAAACCTTTTTGCATTCTCAGGAAAATATTGGGATTTTTCATCTTTAAAGATGTACTATTTCTCTAAATTAAGCAAGGGGTAGCTCAACTTCAAGTTTTACTAACATTTTGTTGTTGGCATGAAATGCTTTCTTTATATCTTGATTTGGTTCTTTTTGTGTATTTCTATCGGATTCCTATTTCTTTTCTGAAGAGAGGAGAAAAAAATCATGCATTAGAGAAGTTCAGACTTTTCAGGAGGTCCTGAATCTTCAGACAACCCAGAAGCCATAAATCCAATTTCAACTGCATATTCTTGTCAGCAGGTTTACTCAGTTGTTGTACAAATAATTAGAGTTTTTTTGTTTTCCAAGTAATGTGAATGTTTGCATTACTTCCTTATTATCCTTATAATGTCTGTAGGATTTCTGTTTAAGTTTTATCTTTCATGCTTGACGTGGGTAATTTGTGTCTTTGCTCCCTTTTTTTTTCTTAATCGTTCTGTTTCATTTATTTTCTCTGTAGTATTTTCTGCTTTATATCTCATTGATTGGTACTTCCCCCCCTTATTATTTCCTTCCTTCTGCTTGACTGCAGATCTCAGGAAAGGCTACCTGCCCTGGAGCTGACTGACAGTTATCAGGAAGGCATTTTTAGCTATTTTCAAAATACCCTGTGACTGTGGAATATGTGTGGTATGTAGATTTCTGGGCAATGGCTGCTGCACATCTGCTTTTGGTATCGCCATCATAGTTAAGCCAGGAATGCCTCCTTCCCTTCATATCAATTCCCTCAAACTTTTAAGAATTCCTCGGGGATAGTGCTGTGTGTCCCATGTCACAACACATAAGGGTACATGGATTGTCTAATTGGTCAGTGGGTTTTGGGTGGTGGTAGCCTGATTCCTCCTTGTAAAGGTCCCTGTCATCCAGTGATTTCATTTGTTGATGATGTTTGAATTAGTTATTTCGCTGGGGTCATAAAACATCATTTAAAGAATTCTCTACTTTCTATATTGAGGAGGGCATGGCAACCCACTTGCTATTCTTGCCTGGAGAATCCCATGGACAGAGGAGCCTGACAGGCTGCAGTCCATGGAGTCACAAGGAGTAGGACACGACTGAAACAACTGAGCACACGCATACATACATTCTATATGACAGTTCTATACTTCCATCCACATTATTCCATAAAGGAGAACTTTGTCTCATTCAGAGGGAAGATTTTGAATCCTTGAAATATGGTTAGTAGAGTGAAGGCAAGATGGAACTTAATTTTATAATTTTCAACTGAAATTTTTTGCAGTAAGTATTTATTTTTCATTTTTTAAACTTTATTTTTAATTGTAGGATAATTGCTTTACAGTGCTGTGCTGGTTTCTGCTGTATAACACTGTGAACTGGCTATAAATATACATATATCCCCTCCTTCTTGAGCCTCCCTCCCAACCCCCTCCCACCCCTCTAGGTCATCACAAAGCACTGAGCTGGGCTCCCTGTACAACACAGCTGCTTCCTGCTAGCTATCTGTTTTACATGTGGCAGTGTACACGTGTCTGTGCTGCTGCTGCTGCTTTCTCGATTTATCCTACCCTCTCCTTTCCTCACTGTGTCCACGAGTATTCCTGCCCTGCAAATAGGTTCGTCAGTACCCTTTTTCTAGATTCCATATATATGCACTAATGTACAATATTTGTTTTGCTCTTGCTGGTTTACTTCCCTCTGTTTAAGAGGCTCTAGCTTCATCCACTTCACTATAACCAGCACAAATTCGTCCCTTTTTATGGCTGAGTTATAGTCCATTGTATATACATATCACAATGAAGTAGGGATTTTTAAAATGCTATATATTAACTAGGTTTCATGTTTTCACTTTACTATTATTTACTTGTTTAAAATATATCTATATTCAATATGTTTTGAACAGTTATGCTCATTATTATATTGGCTAATCAAATCATCTCAAATTTGGCCAGTAGCCACTCCTTCATGTTGGCTCCTTGACTTTTGGAAATGATTCTTTGACTGATAATTTCTTTGCTTTTTGGCACAGTAAAATTTTCATCTTGTATATTTCCAGATTCACATTTAGAATCAGCTGTTCCTCTGAAGCTGCTAAGACGTTTTGATAGCAAATGGCATTTAGGAACCATAATCTGGGTGTTAACTGTGTTCAGTTCTATTTGGTTCTATTGGTTCTAGGCCTCTTCAGTGAACAGAGCTAGGAAATTTGCATTTTCCAAAGTGGGGAAAAATAAGGAGCTTATAATGATTTTTCAAATTCAGATCAAACATTAAAATAATTAACATTTTTGATTTTATACTTGTACTTTTTCTCTTACAAGAAGTATTTTACTATGCAATACTATCAAATTTAATTACATATTTACATATATATAAAATTTCAAAATAAAACTACCAGTAAGTATACTACTGTTAAGATTTCTTTTAAATTCTTTTTATTCACAAAATATGTTATACTCAACTAAGTATGAAAAGTTAAAAAACTGTGGAAAACAATTTCTTTGGTGTTTTCTTGTGTCTCTAACTTGATGTACAATTCAATTCATGCTTTCACATTTTTTTCATATTTAAGGGCTCTTACTTCAATTCTAATTTCATTGATCCTCTACCTTCTCTCTCCCTTTTAAATTGCTGCTCATTACAAATTTACTATAACAAATTCTTACTTCAAATCCAATTTGCCAAATAAATATGAATTCTTTTCTTATATAAAAGTTAGCATACTATCTATGTTATTCTGAATTTTAAGTTTCCACTTAATAATATACTAGTTTGTGTGTCAGTATATGTTATATTATCAGTGTATCAGTGTATATGATCTTCTTCAATCCTGTTTAAGACTATGTAATATTTAATTTACCATAATTTATGTAATCAGTCCCTACTGATGACCATTTGAGTTGTCTGATAACCATTGAGGTTTTGGTATTAAAAATAATTCTGCAGTGAGTAATTTTGTATATAAAAATTCTTAATTTTGCCATTTCTTGACAGATACCTATAAGTGGAATTGCTGAGTCAAAAAGAGCATAAATAATTCTAGGTACTGCCAAGTTCTCTTCTATCAGTGTTATCTTTCTGTATTCTCACTGTCAAGGAGTTGCCATGTCACAATAAAAGAATATAGGATCACATTTTTGGATTTTTGCCAATCTTATAGGTGAGAAGTGATATCATAATAAAATCTGATTTATGATTATGTTGATAAACTCATAGGTTTCATTTTTCTTCTATGTACTGTTTGTTCACATATTTTGCCCATGTTTCCATCTGGTTGTGGTTGTTTTGCTTCAATTTTTAGGATATCTTGGTACTATCAACTGTCATCCTTTTGTAAATTCTATATCTTTTCTTAGTATATTCTTTGCCATTTTTTATGATATTTTTTCAATACAAATCTCATATTTTAGTGCATTCAAACATTATTTCTTTTATTGTTTCTGAATTTTGAATATTTTTCCAACTTCCAAGTTGTAAAGAAGTTCATCCTTATTTTATTTCTCCATGATATAATTAAAAAATTAATTTTTATATTTTAGATCTTTATTTGGTGTGAGTGTGAAATGAAAATCCAGTTTTATCTTTTTCCAAATGTTTGCCTTTTGTTCCAAAACTACATAAAAATGTCTATCTTTTCCTCACAAATTTGCAGTGCCACCTTTATCATATATACTTTTAAGGGTCAAAAGTTTATACAAACTTTTCTGGTATCAAAGCTAGGTGTTCTCTTTAATAATATGCCTTCTATTCAAATAACTTCAACTCAAACTCATCCTTAAATTTGGCTTAGTTAAATGCAAATAGATTAAAAACAGAAACAAAATTTCCAAGATGTTATCCTACACCCTACTACAAAGATGTATAAGCCATGGACTTTGTAATTAGGAGCTTATAGTTTAATAAGAGAGATGGCTATGCAAAAAGACTATTTCAGTGTATTTTTCCATATAAAGTATTTGTGTCATGTGTGCTAAGTTGCTTCAGTTGTGTCTGACTCTAACTTCATGGACTGTAGTAGCCTGCCAGGCTCCTCTGTCCCTGGGATTTCCAGGCAAGAATACTGGAATGGGTAGCCATGCTTTCCTTCAGAGTGTTGGGGGGGAGTATAATTTCCTTGGTTCTGTCTCATCACAACAAAAATTTGAAGCAATGGACCAGCATTACAGCCCTCAGTTGGATCAGTGTTACAGTTCTCAGATGGACCAGCATTACAGCTCCCTGTTACAGCTCAGTTTTATTTAGAAAATAAAGGAAAATACATCCTGGCGGTGTGAGGGCATACTGACCCAAAAGACTCTAAGAGAAGAGAGAGAGAGAGAGAGAAAGAGAAAAAGAGAGACTCTCCCAGCTCTTTGGCTACTCTTTTTATGTTTTCTCCTCCCCCTGGGTCTGCCTTATGTAAATTGGGCTAGCCAGGAGTGCTGTTTGTTCTACCTGAGGTCTCCTCTGACCTTCCTTTGTTCTATTTTTACGGATTTTTCCCTTGCTTGTCTTTTAGCCACCACCATTCTGGACTCCTTTATCCTATTCCAACTACCTAACAAGAGGATCTTCCCGACCCAGGGGTCAAACCTTGGCCTCCTGCATTATGGGCAGATTCTTTACAGTCTAAGCCACCAGGGAAGCCCAAAGCATTTGCAAAGATATATTAACATATGTGGACTTGGAGTTTTCAAAAACAAAGTGTAAAGAAACTATGAAGACAAAACAATTGTATTTATTTTATGCCTACTCCTTGATTATTATTGATCTTGTTTGTTCATATTTTCAAAATAGCCCTAACAGACTGATTGAGTGATTCAGTGATTAAGAACAATATGCAAGTAAGAAAAAATTACTGGTGTGAAAGGCAGAACATAGGGTCGATAAATTCTGTGGGTTCTGGTGAAGAAGAAACTCTGCATTTCATATTCAAGGCCAGGGTGCTTTATGAAAACAGAGAAACTCTGAATTCTCTCTGTATCTGAATGTTTTCCCACCTAGTCAGAGGTTTTTACCCTTTGGTGAATCGTGAGCCCCAGGGCCTGCAATACTGTACTAGATGGAATAGTTTCTAACCATGTGGTCACCTGGACTTGCTTTCTGCCTGCACTTTTTGACTTTTAATTGACCCCTCCTCCCCTTTTGAAGGTTTAAGAGGACTTTCATTATTGGGGAAGGGTAGTTCTAATTTTCTACTAAGAAGGTCAATTAAAGATCAATTTTATTCCTTCTTGCTTGACATTTGAATGATTAGAAAAACTTTTCCTCATTTGTCAGGTGCTGAGGAAGCTAACTGAAGGATGGATTCCTGGAAGCTAACTGAAGGAAGGATATGAGCTTGTTTCCTTAATGTAGAAGCTGTTCAGGAAGAGCTGCAGGTAAATGAATTTCTCCTTCAGAACAAATGTCAATTCCAGACTAGCATTGTATACTGAAATGCTGCCCTGGGGAGAGAGGTGAAAGAGAGGAATGTTAAAGAGGTGTCTTAGTTAATAGCCTTAAGTGAGAAATAGTGTGTCATTTCTCAATCAGTGTCATTTCCAGGTCCTGTAAGGAGATTATTTATGGGGAGGGGTTATATGGCAATTCATACATCATTTGTATCCACATCTGCCCCCTAGGTTTGGTAAGATGGATTTAGAGGTTTAATTAAAAAAAAAATTCGCTTTCAGCTGTTCTTTTGCAGTTTGGCTGATCTCCCAGGTTGAGGTTATATTTATATTCATGGAATTACTGTATTTGCTTCCTTAAAATATGGTAGAGGAGAAATGTGAGAATATCCCACATATCATGGGATGAAATAAAATCATGAGAATTAGAGTGGAAAGAAAAATAAATTTGACCACTTAGCTACAAAATAGGACTTGTGTGTGTGTTAGTCACTCAGTCATGTCTAACTGTTTTCGATCCTGTAGACTATAGCCCACCAGGCTCCTCTGTCCATGGAATTCTCCAGGCAAGAATACTAGAGTGGGTAGCCGTTCCCTTCTCCAGGGGGTCTTCCTTACCCAGGGATCGAACCCAGGTTTCCTGCATTGCAGGTAGATTCTTTACTATCTGAGCCACCAGGGAAATCCCCATAAGTTGGTTACCAGGGACTTAGTACACAATTTCCTGTGGAATCAATGTTGCTCATCATGCTTATGTACTAAGACCAATCTGTAGAAAAGTCCATAATTTTGTTTTTTGTAGTCATATTCTCAGACTCATGAATGGTGCCTGCCACTTACTGAAGCCCACTCAAATTAATTTAAGCAAAAATGGAAATATGTTAAAAAGATACAGTGACCCAGTGAGAGGACTGACTGATTTGATGGGTTTGATCTCAAACCAGTGAATCCTAAAGGAAATCAACTCTGATTATCCATTGATAATCCATTATCCATTCAGCTAAAGCTGAAGCTCCAAAACTTTTGGCCACCTGATGTGAAGAGCTGACTCATGGGAAAACACCGTGATGCTGGGAAAGATTGAGGGCAGGGGGAGAAGGGGATGACGGAGGATGAGATGGTTCGTTGACATCACTGAGTCAATGGACATGAGTTTGAGAAAACTGGGAGAAATGAAGGACAGGGAAGCCTCATGTGCTGCAGTTTCATGGGTCGCAAAGAGTTGGACATGACTTAGCGACTGAATAACAGCCACAATATTGCAGTGAAGTCAGACACCACACCTGAAGCGGAAAGTCATTTTCATCCATTCCATCCTTGCTCTCTGTCTCCCTCCCTTGGTTTACGTGGTATCTCTGCTCTTTCTCTTTCTCTCTCTTGGGTCCTTCATTTCCTTCTCCTTAGCAGATTGACACTCACTTGTGCACATAGTAGAAAATGTGTGAGTGTGTTGTGAGTGTGTGTGTGTGTGAGAGAGATGGAGAGAGCAAGACAAAATAATGATTTTTTACTATCACTTTAGAATTGCAAAGTTGAGGCTTCCATTTACTGTCACTCATCATCTGAGTTTGTCTCTGATTTTTAATAGAAATTCAGCAATCCACTTCTTCCAAATATTCACACTTTAGAGCTTGTAAATACAATTACTTGTAGATTTATTTTCTCTGAAGTTTATGACAAAGCCTTTTGCGGTGTTGTCTGTTTATTCCTTAATTTCCTGATGGAAACTGCCTCTAGCTTCATCTTTCTGGTGTCTTGAATTATTTTCCTCTACTACCTTTGGAGGTAAGAAAGTTCCTTCATTGTGAGGTATTTATTCTCATCTCTTTTTATTCCTTTGGGAAATTTCACTTTTTGCTCTTTAAAAATGCCTAATTATTTACCCCATTTGAATAATTCATCTCAACTACTAGAAAAGTGGGAGTTCAATACATCTCAAACTTGTATTTTTGAAATTGGGAAATTTATATACAGAAATAGAACAAGGAAATAATGAAATTATGCCTCATTTATTATGGTGACACAGTGAGATAACATGTAAAAGTCCTGACTGTGGTGATTGGCATGTAGAAATCACATTGTGTGTGGGTATCTGTGTGTGTTGCCTTAAGCTGTCACTTACCCATTTTCTTTAAAGGCGTGTCTTCTCAAGAGAGCAATTAGAAGCTCTCAACTCATTTGCATCTAAGCCTGGACCTATACATTGCCAAAGTGGTTAGGAGTCTGGCCTCTGGAGCTATACTGACTTGGTTCAAATCCAGGCAACGTGATATAGTAACTGTGACTGTGAGCTACCTTCCTAACCATATTGTATGTAGTTTAATCATCTGCAAAATTGAGGTAATAATACCTATCTCAAGGTGTGAGAATTAAATGTGATAATTCACAGTAAAACTCAAAAAGCAGTAGTATCTGATAGTCATAATTCAGTTCAGTTCAGTTCAGTCGCTCAGTCGTGTCCGACTCTCCGCGACCCCATGAATCACAGCACGCCAGGCCTCCCTATCCATCACCAACTCCCGGAGTTCACTCAAACTCATGTCCACAGAGTCGGTGATGCCATCCAGCCATCTCATTCTCGGTCTTCCCCTTCTCCTCCCGCCCCCAACCTTTCCCAGCGTCAGAGTCTTTTCCAGTGAGTCAACTCGTCGCATGAGATGGCCAAAGTATTGCAGTTTCAGCTTTAGCATCAGTCCTTCCAATGAACACCCAGGATCGATCTCCCTCAGAATGGACTGGTTGGATCTCCTTGCGGTCCAAGGGACTCTCAAGAGTCTTCTCCAACACCACAGTTCAAAAGCATCAATTCTTCGCCGATCAGCTTTCTTCACAGTCCAACTCTCACATCCATACATGACCACGGGAAAAACCATAGCCTTGACTAGACAGACCTTTGTTGGCAAAGTAATGTCTCTGCTTTTTAATATATTATCAAGGTTGGTCATAACTTTCCTTCCAAGGAGTAAACGTCTTTTAATTTCCTGGCTGCAATCAGCATCTGCAGTGATTTTGGAGCCCCAAAAAATAAAGTCTGACACTGTTTCCAAACTTGGTAGATATTTAATTACTAATATTATTTAACAGATAATCTCCCTTCTCCATCATTTACAGTATAATATCCGTTCCGTTCCGTCACTCAGTCTTGTCCGACTCTTTGTGACCCCGTGGACTGTAGCCTAACCAGGCTTCTCCGTCCGTGGGATTCTCCAGGCAAGAATACTGTATAATATAGAAAGGAGTAAACTGGGTTGCTATTTCTCCATGATATTTCATGGCCTTTATACATACATTATCTGATTCTTTACCAGCTTTGCCTGAGGGATTGGATCAGCCAAGAGGGGAAAAAATAAGACTTTCAGTCTACTTTGGGGTGTCCTCAAGAATCTATTTTCATTTTAAAATTTCCAAGTTAGAAAAAAGGTAGCCAACTGAACATTCTTGAAAAGGATTCATTTTTTCCAAGATCTGGTGTACCCAGAGATAGCCTCAATTTCCTCAGCCACACTAAGGACAGCAGCAATTTATCTCGCTGCCACGCTCTTTCTCTGTTTTAATATACATAACTTCTTGTACAAATCTGCATTTAACCCATGTCTATAAATCTGGATGTCTCTCAGATTCTCTCATGGTAATATGGAGGTCCACATATGAAAGACATTAAAAAGCCTAGCAAGGAACTTCCTGGTCGTCCAGTGGCTAAGGCTCCGTGCTCCCAATGCAGGGGACCTGGTTTGATCCTTGGTCAGAGAACTAGATCCCATATACCAAAATGAAGATCACGCACACAGCAATGAAGAGTGAAGATTCTGTGTGCCACAGGCAACTAAGACTGGCTGAGTGAAGCCGAATAAATAAATGTTAAATTAAAAAAGCCTAGCAAGAAGACTACAAAGAACTGTGTTGTGGTCTGAATGTATCCGAGCTCGTTGTTCACTCACCAAGTTGTGTCCGACTCTCTGGGACCCCATGGACTGTAGCATGCCGTGCTTCCCGATCCCTCACCATCTCCAGGAGTTTGCTCAAGTTCATGTTCAGTATCCTAGGCCTCCACTCCCGATTCATTTGTCGAAGCTTAGCTCCCAAAGACCATGATATTAGGAGGTGGGTTCTTTGGAAGGTGATTAGGTCAGGAGGCAGAATCCTTATGATTGAAATCATTGCTCTTATAAAACGCTTCAGAGAAATCCTTCTCCATTTCCTCCCAGTGAGGATGCAGTGAGAAGACGCCATCATGAAAGAAACAGGAAGAGAAGCTTCATCAGAATGTGATCATGTTGGCGCCTTGACCTGGGGCTTCCCAGCCTCCAGAACTGGGGGAAATAAATTTCTGTTGTTTATAAGCCACCCAGTCTGTGTTGTTTTGTTAGAGCTGCCTGAACAGACCAAGACAGACTATAAATTGTGCTTTGCCTGTAAGCGTGTCATAAAAAGTGACAACTCAGCTGTCACTTATTTATTTCTTCCATAAAGCTTCCATAGGAAAAGATTTATTAAAAATGCAGACTATAGCATAGTTTCCTCAAAGGATAGAAACATATTGACAAATGATAACAGGTTTTGAGCATAGGACACCTGAGTGAGGAGCATTGAACTCAGCCAGGAGAGCTGAGCTACAGTCACTCTGACTATAGACACTCCATGTGTCTCGCTTGAGATGTCACTGTCAGTTGGGCATCATAACTGCTCTGTTTCAAGCATAACATAATTGGAAATATGAAAAAACTTTGGAAGTTATTGGCTAAGTCATTCAGGGTTATGCAGATTATTTGACTCTTGAATATTTACCATGTGTTCATGGAAGAGTCACTTAGACTTTTAATATATATGTTAAATGGAAATATTTACAAACACTTATTGTGAAATATTTGACAGCTTTGGCAATGTATAGGTCCAGGCTTAGATGCAAATGAGTTGAGAGCTTCTAATTGCTCTCTTGAGAAGACATGTCTTTAAAGAAAATGGGGTAAGTTACAGCTTAAATATCCTTTTTTAAAATCCTATCTTTTGGAAAAACATTGCAAAAAGAAAGCTTTGCAAAAGATAATAGTTCTAACTTGTTGGATCAAATAAATGCAATTTGTGCCTTTCACTGTCAGAGGTTGTAGCCTATAGATATACACATAGCATCAGTGAAGGAAAATTACTCCCTTATTGAATTGAAAAATGAACGGAGAGTAAGGTCAAAGCAAAGAGAGGCTGTTTTCCCTGCAGTAGGAAAGAGTACTAATCACAGAATTGAAAGAGATTCAAATGGAGCCTTTGAAGAAACTGACTCCCTGATGAGAATTCAAGTCAAAGAACTGAGTAGGTCTTAGGGAAGGCCCTCTGCAAAGCAAGACAACGCACATCTGGGTATACATCTTTGTCAGGCCTGCCTCACTTCTTTGTTGTTTTAAGAAATGTATTTAGGATTCAGGATGTATTTAGGAATCAGAAGTACAAAGTAGAGCATTCAGTGGTTACGTGCTCAGAAGTGTCCAGGGAATTCAGCAATGCACAGCCACAGGCCAGGTAAGATGGATCCAAAGGTGATGGGGGTTCAGGAGGGTGCAGCTGTTGACCAGGTGTGCTCACACGGAAGTGCTAATGCATTAAGGCTGCCAGGGCTCTGCACTGTTATGCAATGCAAAGATAATGCCAAACAGGCTGAGACGCGCACACGCGTACACACACACACACACACACACACACACACCAGGAGAAGCCAAGCAGAATAATGATAGGGCTAGGGATGTTGAGTCGAGGAACTGCAGAATGAGCATCTCACAGATGCCCACCCCTCCCACTCTCAGTCTCCGCCCCTGTTCCACCTAAGACCCCAAGGGAATCAAATAGAGGCCAAAAAGCACAGGCATCGAGGGCATGATGATCACCAGCATGGCAGCACGGCTGGTGTTGGTCCTGTTGAGGCACTAGCCTGGCGGGCTTAGGGTGCACGGAGCACCTGGATGCAGGGGGCCCTTCCACACTGCTCCAGCTTCTGGGGAACCTGTTGCAGCTGGTCTGGACACCTGGACTGGATACGTGTAGAGGTGGAGGTGGCCCCTATGGGGGTGGGGTGGGGGCGGCGGGCAGAATTCTGGATTCACAGAGATGGGACTGGAGGCTGGAATTTCTGCTCTCTGAATGAACACGGACTTCCTTGGTGTCTCAGATAGCAAAGAATCTGTCTGCAATGCAGGAGACGTGGGTTCCATCCCTGGGTGGGGAAGATCCCCTGGAGAAAGGAATGCCTATCCACTCCGGTATTCTTGCCTGGAGAATCCCATGGCCAGAGGAGCCTGGTGGGCTGCAGCCCATGGGGTGGCAAAGAGTCGGGCACGACTGGGTGACTAACACCGAATGACGACAAACCTCAGGGCTCTGGGCCCGTTTGTCCTGAGAGGGGCTGAGGTGCCTGGAGTCCTGCCTGCAGGGAGAGAAGGAGACTGGGGTGGGGAGCTTCCATCCAGGACATTTGGTTGTGAGGGAAGAGCAGACTGGGGTGGGAAGGCAGGCCTGGAGGGAAAAGGGGCAGTGGGCTTGAGCTCTTGCTTCAGGACAGCGTCCTGCTCCATGCCTGCCCCCATACTCCTGGGTCCTGAGGGAGCAGGAACCTGGGGCAGACTGGTCCCAGGGAAAGGCAAGTAGAGAGGTCTGTTCTGTTGAAGGTGGGGAGGTGTTGAGGACCTTGCCACCTAGTTCTAGGGGGCCGGGGGGCTGGAGAACCTGGACTTCTAGATCTTGA
Organism: Moschus berezovskii; assembly: GCF_049115385.1. Taxonomy (NCBI): domain Eukaryota; kingdom Metazoa; phylum Chordata; class Mammalia; order Artiodactyla; family Moschidae; genus Moschus; species Moschus berezovskii. The sequence goes on from NC_142475.1 coordinate 38,881,913, forward strand.
GGGAAGAGGGTGTGGTGCTGGATTTCTGGGTCTGAAGGAGAAGGGAACTAGGGGTGGGGTTCTAGGGTCTCAGCTGTGGAGGAGTCAGGAGCCCAGACCAATAGGCTCAGTGTAGCTCTCTGGTGTGGCTGGGCCCTGCCCTGTGGTGATGCTATGCAGCTCTATAGCAATGTTGGGCATATCAGTTCAGTTCAGTTCAGTCATTCAGTCATGTCCAATTCTTTGTGACCCCATGAACCACAGCACACAGGCCTCCCTGTCCATCACCAACTCCCAGAGTCCACCCAAACCCATGTCCGTTGAGTCGGTGATGCCATCCAACCATCTCATCCTCTGTCATCCCCTTCTCCTCCTGCCTTTAATCTTTCCCAGCATCAGGGTCTTTTCCAATGAGTCAGCTCTTCACATCAGGTGGCCAAAGCATTGGAATTTAAGCTTCAACATCAGTCCTTCCAATGAACACCCAGGACTGATCTCCTTTAGGATGGACTGGTTGGACCTCCTTGCAGTCCAAGGGACTCTCAAGAGTCTTCTCCAGCACCACAGTTCAAAAGCATCAATTCTTCGGCGCTCAGCTTTCTTTGTAGTCCAACTCTCACATCCATACATGACCACTGGAAAAATCATAGCCTTGACTAGACAGACCTTGGTTGGTAAAGTAATGTCTCTGCTTTTTAAAATGCTATCTAGGTTGGTCATAACTTTCCTTCCAAGGAGTAAGCATCTTTTAATTTCATGGCTACAGTCACCATCTGCAGTGATTTTGGAGCCCAGAAAAATAAAGTCAGCCACTGTTTTCACTGTTTCCCCATCTATTTGCCATGAATTGATGGGACTGGATGCCATGATCTTGGTTTTCTGAATGGTACCTCAGCGTTGACTAAAAAACATAGTCACAACTTGAAAGTAGAGAGTTGGGAAAGTTTAAGACTCCAAGTCCAGGAGACAGCATCTCAGTGCTATGGTTAGTCACTCAGTCATGTCCGATTCTTTCTACCCCATGGATGCAGCCCACCAGGCTCCTCTGTCCATGGGGATTCTCCAGGCAAAAATACTGCAGTGGGTTTCCAGGCCCTCCTCCAGGAGATCTTTCCAACCCAGTGATCGGACCCAGGTCCCCCGCATTGCAGGCGGATTCTTTACTGTCTGAGCCATCAGGGAAGACCAAGAATACTGGAGTGGGTAGCTTAACTCTTCTCCAGGAGATCTTCCTGACCCAGGAATTGAACCCAGGCCTCCTGCATTTCAGGCAGCTTCTTTACCAGCTTAGCTACCTGTGAGAAAATTGCTCCAAACAGGCAGGAGTCAGGCTATATACAAGTTTGCAACAAAGGGAACAGGCAGTCTTTAACAACAAAGATCAGGTATCAAGTTAAGGAATTCAGCATTCTCTGTGTGGGAAGAGGCAAGCCTCCTTTCATATGCACCTCAGCTGTTGCTGCTGCTGCTAAGTCACTTCAGTCGTGTCCGACTCTGTGTGACCCCATAAACGGAAGCCCACCAGGCTCCCCCGCCCCTGGGATTCTCCTATCTGGGGCCAAATCCTGTTTCCTTGCTCACCTTATGGAGTGGCAGATGACGGATTCCTGTATACCCTGAGCTCCTCAGCAATCACCGAGGTGGGAGGTTGGTGGCATCTGCTGGATTGCAGTTTGGGATCCCTCATTCACATTTGGAGACCAGAAATCAGTGATTGACATTTCTTGTGTATGGTAGGAGAAATTTTCATTTCAAAGCAGTATCGCAGGCGGGTGGTGTTTCTGGCTGTGGGGCTGTGGGGATGAACTCTTCACACCCAGAAATGGTAAGGCTCCAAAGACCAGGACTGCTTCATTTTTTAAAGCAAGTTCATCACTTAGAGCAAAGACTCAAGCTGAGTCCACCCTTTGTACTCTGACACTGAATTAAATCTCATCTGTGGAGTTTTGGGTAAAGTAGAAGAAAGAACCTTATTGCTTTTCCAGGCAAAGGGGGGCCACAGTGGGCTAATGCGCTCTAAACTGTGAGTCCTGACCCAGGGGGTCTTGTGGGGAGTTTCATAGCAAATGACCCAAAGAGACTGTCTGTGTGCTCAGCTCATGGACATTCTTCTGATTGTTGGTGGTGAGGTAAGTGGGAGTCAGCATCATCAACCTTCTTGTTCCAACCAGTCTGGGGTCTTCTGCTTGTGGGTAGCATACTGTTAACTTCTTCCACCTGGTTGGGGTTTCAGTGCCTTCAAAACAGCTCAAAGATATGTATTATTATACATGGGATTTCCTGGTGGCTCAGATGGTAGAGTCTGCCTACAATGCGGGAGACCTGGGTTTGATCCCTGGGTCGGGAAGATCCCCTGGAGAGGGAAATGGCAACCTACTGCATTATTCTTGCTGGAAAGTCCCATGGATGGAGGAGCCTGGAAGGCTACAGTCCATGGGGTTGCAAAGAGTCGGACCCAACTAAGCGACTTCACTTTCATCTCATACATATCCCTTGAGGGGAATCAGAACCTTGTTCCAAGGCTGTACTATTGTTTCTTGATTGTTTCTCCTTTGTTTCTACACCCCATCCCTTCCCTAATTAGCAACTATTTGGATTGCCCATTGGAACTCAAGAGAAGTCGTGGAGCCTGAATGAAACTTACCCTGAAAGCAAGAAAATGGGGAGGGGAGGGGAGCCCATGCACAGAAAATCTTTTATGCCCAGGAGTACCAGGGTCCTGCTCCATTTCAAGATGGGAGTCCAGCTTCCAGGAAAGAAGACTATAATTGCTTCTGAGTAGAAAGCTTGTGGGCCATTTTTCTAATTGATGCTTAGAAAAAGCGTCTCTTTGGTAGGGAAGGAGGAAGGTCCTATGTGAGCCTACTACTTGGCAGCTTCTGGTTTGGGACTTAGTTGGTGGTGTGATGTCTTGTTGTTATTTAGTCACTAAGCCTCCTCTGACTCTTTGTGACCCCAATGGGCTGTAGCCTGCCAGGCACCTCTGTCCATGGGATTCTCCAGGCAAGAATACTGGAGTGGGTTGTCTTTTCTTTCTCCAGATCTCTCATTCAGTTCAGTTCAGTCGCTCAGTCGTGTCCAACTCTCTGTGACCCCATGAATCACAGCACGCCAGGGCTCCCTGTCCATCACCAACTCCCGGAGTTTACTCAAATTCATGTCCACAGAGTCGGTGATGCCATCCAGCCATCTCATTCTCTGTCGTCCCCTTCTCCTCCCACCCCCAACCTTTCCCAGCATCAGAGTCTTTTCCAGTGAGTCAACTCGTCGCATGAGGTGGCCAAAGTATTGCAGTTTCAGCTTTAGCATCAGTCCTTCCAAGGAACACCCAGGATTGATCTCCTTTAGAATGGACTGGTTGGATCTCCTTGTAGTCCAAGGGACTCTCAAGAGTCTTCTCCAGCACCACAATTCAAAAGCATCAATTCTTCGCCGATCAGCTTTCTTCACAGTCCAACTCTCACATCCATACATGACCACGGGAAAAACCATAGCTTTGACTAGATGGACCTTGGTTGGCAAAGTAATGTCTCTGCTTTTTAATATACTATCTAGGTTGGTCATAACTTTACTTCCAAGGAGTAAGTGTCTTTTAATTTCATGGCTGCAATCAGCATCTGCAGTGATTTTGGTTGGAGCCCAAAAAAATAAAGTCTGACACTGTTTCCACTGTTTTCCCATCTATTTCCCATGAAGTGATGGGACCAGATGCCATGATCTTCGTTTTCTGAATGTTGAGCTTCAAGCCAACCTTTTCACTCTCCTCTTTCACTTTCATCAAGAGGCTTTTGAGTTCCTCTTCACTTTCTGCCATAAGGGTAGTGTCATCTGCATATCTGAGGTTATTGATATTTCTCCCATTACAGCTACATAAATGTTGTGAGCCGTTTGAGAGAGAAAAAAGCTCCCTCTGGGAGAAGGAGATGGCTGATTTGGAGTACTCCTTTCATAGCGCTCCAGTTCTGTACCACAAAACAGGCTCATGTGTACCTTAGCCTCTGGGATCATTTCTGTTTCCAGGAGGTTGCAGGAAGATTTATGAAATTCTAGTCCTGAAGACCAACTTTACTTTCACCTCACTGATGGGCAGGCCCTGATTTGTTTCCAGAAACCGAGCTTTTGCTGACTTCCTGTGGGCAAGTCCCTGCCTTATTTCAGTAGCCAAGTCCCACTCATGTGGCCTCATCCATCCCAGTTCTTTTCTGATACTGCAGCCTTGCCTCATACCATCACAACCCTCCCAGGGACTGGAGTGCAGCCCCTAAATCACAGCCACCTAGGCCATGTACTTGCTTCCTACCGGTTGGCTTGCTGACTGACCAAGCAAGATTTCCTTGACTCCATGCTCCCCTGTGATAGGGCCACCTCTGAAGTCCACTCTGTTCTGGACTGTAAGACCCCTGATGGCAGAATTGGCTTCTATCTTGTTCAGCATTGTATCTCTAGGGTCCTGAGTGGTGCCTGGCACATACTAGCAGTCTAGTAAGTTTGCTTTTTTGCTGCTAATATCTGCTCTAGTCATCTATGTTGCCCTGACTAATCCATCTTACCTAGTTTTGGAGTCTGAGGTCTCACCCTCCCTCTCTGATTGATTCCCAATACTGGCACACATAATTTAGTTGCAGTTGCACACTAATTATTATTCATAGGAATAGTTAGTGATTTTCATCATCAAAATGTCTTCCAATTTTAGTTAATTAATCAACCACAGGTTTGTATGGACGTGACTATAAAATCTGATATGTGGTGATAAATCATTGTAAAATAGCCTGACAGTTTATATGGAAAGAGATAAATGGAAGTTACTTTCAGATTAACCATTGTAGGGAAGTCAACTTGAGGAGTGTGCTGAGATTACCTTTGCACAATGAGTCAGGGTTACCTGGGTTCAATCTTCAATCCATCACTTCCCGCCTGACTATCGTGCAGGATGATTAACCTTCCACCTCAGTACCCTTGTGTGTGAAATGAGGGTAATGCTAGGATCGACATCAGAAAGCTGTGAAGATTAAATGAAAATAACATGCAGAACACCAAATACTGTGCTTAGTACACAGGGAGGGCTCAGTAAATACCTAATGATTGTGTAACTCCATAAACTTCTACTCAAGTCACAGTTGTAAAATTTCCTAAAACTTTGAAGCAATGGAAATTTGCTTTTTGGTGCAGTACAAAGAATGGCAGGAATGAGACTTCCTCTTCTAGTTATAAGGGTGGACCTGGGCAAGTTACTTCACACGGCCAGGTTGTGTAGCTCCTGGGAACCATGGTTCACAATGTGCAATAGAATGGAGGTCCTTGGAGCTTGATCTGATATCCTGACATCTTAATTCTCTTCTGTCCAAAGTGTGCATATTAATTATTACTTTCCAGAGGTGGAAGGATTAATTGAGGCAATGTTTATAAAATTCATGGCCTAGCATATGGTAGGTACTTGAAAAGTAGTTATTATTTTGGAAAAATAAAAAGATATTTAGCAATTAATACCATGTACAGAGCTAGCTCTAAAGTCATTTTAGTTCATGAATACTGAAATACATTGTACTTAACTTGGTTTTGAAGTAAAACTGTAATTTTAGAACTATGAAAGCCTGAGGAAAATTTCCGCTTTATAAAAAAAGCCAAATAATCTTCAGGAAAAGGACATTTTCCCCAGTTCTTTTCTTCTCTAAATCTTTGGAAGTCTGAAGTCTTCTTCATGTGAGTCTCTAATTCTGATGATGTATAGATTAGATTTATTCTATTTTGAATCTCTCTAATGCAAAACTCCTCTCTTTGATAAAATCCCAATATTCTTGAACTTGGATTTTTTTTTTCTCTTTACATCTGTATTTCTTCTTGACACCATTATTACCATCTTCTATAATTTAATTTTCAGTTCACTTTCCTTTCGTTTGTATTCACTTTCTGCATCTCTTTTGCCATCTTTCTTCCTGCTCAGACCTGCCAGCTTTGAAATTTGCCCTAGCATCAGCTCAGGTTCAGGGCAGACCAACCCATGTGCCATCACATGGGTGACTGCAAAAAGCCTTAGAAGAAGCTGGATTAAAGTTCCAGAGGGATCTATGGTCAGGCATTTGGGGCAGAGACCCAGCACTATGCTACCCCCTACCCAAATTTCTCTACAGTCCTTCCTTCAAGGCCACTGCATACAATTACTGTGTAGCCTGTTCAATAGAGAAGGGCAGAGGCTGAAAGAGTGGAGCATGAAATCCAGCCTGCTCATGACCTACAGAGCTGTGCTCTATTCATGATGCTATATATCCTGGGAGCTATATATAGCTTCCTAGGTGGTGCTGCTGCTGCTAAGTCGCTTTAGTTGTGTCCGCAGTGGTAAAGAATCCGCCTGGCAATGCAGGAGATGCAGAAGACTTGGGTTCCATCCCTGGGTTGGGAAGATCTCCTGGAGGAGGAAATGGCACCCCACTCTTGCTGGGAAAATCCCATGAACAGAGGAGCCTGGTGGGCTACAGTCCATGGGGTTGCAGAGTCAGACACGAATAAGCATGCATTTACATGCCTACTGGGAAGAAGGATGTGTTTATCTAATTCACACAAAGACATCATCTGAGTTACCAGGAGATCTGCGTTCTTTTTGGGAATTCCTAGAAATTCACACAAAGTGGAAAGAACAGAGGTCATTTTACTCCATTGTGTGGACAAATTATTCTTTCAGAATGTGTTTTGTATTTTTCCCCATTGCTTTGTTGCTTATAATTTTCTCCTTGCTTGGAATGTCTTTGCCTCATCTCTTTTCTCACTCCTTACCTTGGCTGTCTGATAAGAGGTAACCTCCAAGTTTATCTTAAACATCATCTTTATGACACTTTCATGTCATCTTGTGGCAGACACACTCTAAGGTGACTCCCAAATAAGTCAATTCTTCCCCTCTTAATTGCAGGCAGAACTTGTGATTTACTTCTAGCTGTTAAAAGATGGCAGTGGTAATGGGATAGTTGCTGCATGGTTATCTTAAGTTACAGAAGATTGTCTTAGTGGACTGGAGAGAGAGATCCTTTTGCTGGCCTTGAAGAAATAAACTGCCATGTGTGAAAAGGCTTGTGAGAGGGCTCTGGTGGCCTCTAGGCACTGACAGCCAGCAGGAAAATAGGGATGTCAGTCCTACAGCTGTAAGGAACTGAATTTTGCCAGAAGCCACATAAGCCTGGGAGAGTATCCTGAGCTCTAGACAAGAATGAAACTCATCTGGTATTTGGATTTCAGCCTGATAAGACACTGGACAGAAGACCCAGCTAAGTCAAACCAAGACTTTGGCACATAGAGACCATGAGATAATCAATAGGTGTTTTTGGTTTTTCAGGTAAGGCTTTACTGGGGCCCCTGCTGCACTGCGGGGAGCAAGAACAAGGAACAGTTTCTCTTGCTGGTCATTCACTGAAGGGGAGAAAACTTGTTCCTTCTGTGGGTGAGGGTATAGCTGTTTTAATGTGCACCTCCTTTATCGAACATAGTACGTAACAGGTCTCTGACTGCCTTCATGTTGTATTGTGATATTGTTTTACTTTTATATTACTTTTGCCATAATATCTATCAAATTATATTGCTATTGATCATTAACTTGTCTGTTTATTGTACCTGATTTAATGATCCCAGGTTATGTAGAAACATCTAAACAGGGAATCAAGACATAAAAACAATGCACATTCATAGAACATGTCCAAAAGGGGAGAAAACCACTGGGCTAGGTGACATCAGTCTTTGTCTAACTCAGAAGAGCTGGACAATGCTATCTGGTATCTTTTACTATTGTGCACAAGTGTGTGCATGCTGCATGCTAAGTCGCTTCAGATGTGTCTGACTCTTTGCGACCCCATGGATGATAGCCCACCAGGCCCCTTTGTCAGTGGAATTCTCCAGGCAAGAATACCAGAGTGGGTTGCCATGCCCTCCTGCAGAGTATCTTCCCCACTCAGGAATAGAACCTGAGTCTCCTGTGTCTCCTGCATTGGCAAGTGGGTTCTTTACCACTAAGTACCACCTGGGAAGCCCCACCCACAACTGCATCACAGGAGGTAAGAAATTCATGTCATTGTGTCCATTTGTAAGAAAGGAGAGAGATATAAAAAGACATTCTTTGGTAATTTATAGGGCAAAGAAATGTATGGTAGTTTACAGGGCAAAGAAATATATGGAAAAAAAAAATACATCCTCACAAAATTAGTGAACAATTTTTATTTATTTGAAAAGTGTTCAGAATTGCCATGAAGTTCTATTGAGAAGAAAAAGTATAATTTTTGGGTTTTATGTTAAGAAAATATAGATTTTTCATATTTCCCCCAAATTGACATCTCATTTAAAAAATTAAATCAAGTGTACAGATCAAAATGGTGACATAGCTCATTTCCAATTTCAGACTGCCTCACAAGAAGACCCGACCAACTATCCACTATCCACAGGCAAAGTACCATTGTGAAAACCCAGAAAACCCAGAGGTGGGGCTGAAGCACTCCCAGGGACCACAGAGATCCTGAAGGACCTTACCTTAGATGGGTAGGGGAGTAACTGTTCTCTGACTGCATTGCCCGTCTCCCAGCACTGCACAATAATACACTGAGGGTCTATGGTTTCTCCCAAGAGCCCAAGTGGACATCCAGCTTCCTTGTCACTGGTTGGTGCTTCCCAAGAGACCCAGAGATAGCTGGGGAAATCCATGTGGCTGAACTACTGAGAATCAAATAGAAACAGGAAGGTTGTCAGGGCAACAATTAGCACTGTACCTGTTAGAATGTCTACTATCAATAAGATAAGAGGTAACAAATGCTGGGGAGGATGTAGATAAAATGAAACTCTTGTGCACTGTTGGTGCAGTCACTACAGACAGCAGTATAGAGGTTCCTCAAAAAATTAAAAATAGAACTTCCATTTGATTCAGAGATGCCTCTGCAATATATATCCCAAGGAAATAAATTCACTGTCTTGAAGAGACATCTGCACCCCTATGCAGATATCTGTGTTGATTGCAGCATTATTTATAATAGGCAAGTCATGAAAACAGCTTATGTCCAGTAACAGATAAATGGTTTGAAAAAAGGTAAATGGAAAGAAAATAGTGAGTAAAATATTATCCAAGGATTAAAAAGTAATGAAATTCTGTCATTTGCAACAACATGGATGAAATTTGAGGACATTATGTTAAGTGAAATATACCAAGTGGAAAAAGACAAATACTGTATGATCTTACTTTATGTGGAACCAAAAAAAAAAACAACAAAACACTACAAAACAAAAGATCTGAACTCATGAAAACAGAATGGATTGATGGTTGCAAGGGTAGGAGTGAGAACTGGAAGGGGAAATGAGTGAAGCTGGTCAAGGGATAAAACTTCCAGTTATAAGATGAGCAAGTTCTGGGGATCTAATGTACAGCATGGTAACTATGGTTGACAAGAGATGGTCACTAAGAGATTTACTGGTGTCCCAGGTGGTGCAGTGGTAAAGAATCTGCTTGCCAGTGCAGGAGAAGCAAGAGACTTGGGTTCAATGCCTGGGTCGAGAAGATCCCCTGGAGGAGGAAATGGCAACCCACTCCAGTATTCCTGCCTGCAGAATCCCCATGGACAGAGGAGCCTGGCAGGCTACAGTCCATGGGATTGCAAAGAGTGGGACACAACTGAGCACACACTGAGAGATTTAAAGGTTTTACCATACAAAAACTTTTGTAGCTTTGTAACTATGTGAGTTGAATCTTTAATTTTTCTGCAGTGTATACATATACCAAACCATTCTGTTATAAATCTTAAACTTATATACAATGCTTTAATACAATGTCGTAATGTCAATTTTATCTCAGTAAAGCTGGAAGAAAATAGCATTTCCATAGGAATGTTGAATGACAAAATGACATTATATAAAGTGATGTGAATACTGAAAGAGTCCCATTGATTACAAAGCATGTCCTCCAAACCCTAGCCCTTCCTTTCTTTTTGCTCTAATGCTACTTTGACCAAAGCTCCACTAAAGCAGTTGCTGTATTGTATTGGAATTACATGTCCATTATCACATGGGCGAGGGTGTGCAAGGATTTGGTGAACACAAAGGGAGCGCCTGTGTTGTGGCTGTCAGCTTGGATGGAAGAATATTGGGCCAGTGATTGTTAACATCTGACCCTTCCACCAGAAATGAGAGACCAGTCAGTGCCAGACCCCCACCCACTGGGTGGAGGGCAGTGGGTGACAATGGAGAAGGCAGCAGGAAGTTTTCACTGCTGTGTTCTATGAAAATGAAAAGATGGATGGATTAGGGATTTTATCTCCGCCCCCCCCCCACAGCCCTTTGACTTAAAGCCCTCCTTTAAAATATTGGTTAATATTTTGAAGCTTTCACCCTTGTGGCTCAGTTCCAGAGCAGTGCACCTGACGAAGAATAAAGTTCATACAGATTTAAATATTTAAGCATATTTACAATTGCCAGAACGTGGAAGCAGCCTAAGTGTCCATCAACAGATGAATGGATAGAGAAGGTGTGGAACACATATACAATGGAATAGTACTCAGCCATAGAAAAGAATGAAATTTTGCTGTTTGCAGTGACATAGATGGACTTGCAGAGCATTATGCTTGAAATAAACCATTCAGAGAAAGACAAATAGTGTATTATATGACTTAAATGTTGGACTTCCCAGGTGGCGCTAGTGGTAAAGAACCCTCCTTCCAGTGCAGGAAATGTAAGAGATGCCGGTTCTATCCCTGGGTTGGGAAAATCCCCTGGAGAAGGGTATTGTAACCCACCTCAGTATTCTTGCCTGGAGAATCTCATGGACAGAATAGCCTGGCAGGCTATGGTCCAAAGGGTTGCAAAGAGTCAGACATTACTGAAGCGACATAGCATGCACACACACACGTCAGTTATATGTAGAATCTAAAAAGTAACAGAGACTAGTGAATATAACAGAAAACAAGCATACTCACAGATACGGAGAACGAACCAGTGGTTATCGGTCAGGGAAGGGGAGGTGGCAGTATAAGGTAGGGGAGTGGGAGGTATGAACTACTGGGTATAAGACAGGCTACAAGTACGTATTCTACAACACAGGGAGTAAACCAGTATTTTGTAGTAACTATAAATGGAGTGTAGCCTTTAGAAATTGTTTAAAAATAAAATAACAAGATCATTAAGTTTTTCTTTAACCCTATGAAAAGGACCCATAAACCCTCCATACTTCTTCAAATCCTCCTTTTCTCCTCCCACTGACTGTTCAGTTCAACTGGACAACCAAGCGCCTCATCCCCTTAGAGCCTTTTCTCACTTCCCCACCCCACCACACTTTCCCTCTCAAGTCCAGAGGCATTTCTTCCGATTCCCTGTTCCCTCCACCTCTGAGCTGTTTATTATGTAAATTGACTTAGCTTCTTTGCTAAATTGTTGCCTTCTTTGAGGAATATACTTACATTCTGAACCTGTTCTTCCAATTTTCTAGTATCAGTACAGCTCTGAGCACTTGAAATGTGGCTAAGCCAATTTGAGATTTGAGGTGAGTATATACATACTGAATTTCAAAGACTAAGTGTAAAAAATGAATGTAAAATATCTCAATTTTTCTATTGACTGCATATTGAAATTATAATGTTTGAATATATTGGGTTAAATAAAATATATTATTAAAATAAAACAAAACAAAACAAGTGCATGGGATTCACCTTTATACAACATATTCAAAAGCTTATAGTAAGAAAAACTTTGCTTATATGGTTCAGTATTTTACATATTCAAACTCTTTTTTTCTCCTGGTGTATAAGCCCATAATTTTTCAAATTTTCATTTTGATCATTATAGCCTTAATAAAGGAACCTATTTTATTGCCATCAAAAGAAGAAAACCTCTTATTACACTGCAGAATCAAAAAAGATTATAAGTAATTATTCATATAAGCTAAGTCTGCCAGGCAATTACAAGAGCAGTTCACTTTTATTTTTACTGTATCTGCAGAATTCTTCCTCTGACTCTGTTTTTATAGGTCTATGCTTTCAAATATGAAAAATGGCAATAATTTGATTTTCAAATGGAAAATGATAAAGAGAAACCTATGAAAATCAAACATCCAACCAAGCGCTTTATTCCAAGGTATATCTTATTTTATTCTTTCTCTATCTAACCTGTTCTATTATTGAAGAATAATTTGAACCCATTGAACCCATTGACCCATTTTGATTTAGGGTCATTTGTCAAACTGATTGTGGACTAAATTGGGAAGTAGGAAGTACTTGGCATCTTTTTTTGAGCCTCCTGATTCTGTTTCATTCATCTGTTGTCCTCAGGCACTTGACGATGGTCCCCCAAGTGGAGGAGGTGACTCTTGATTCTTCCTTCCTAGATAATATCTCACATCAGAGGTTTCCTCCCTTTCAGGAAATCCAAAGTGACTTGTGCCTCGTCTTTTCTTCATCAGTTTATTAAGTAATAGGTGGGTAATTCAAGTAAGTTTGTTCAGAGACGTTACTGGCATTTTCTTATAGAAGGGCAATAATTCTATATTTTAGATGGCGTTTTAGAGTTTGCCAAATACTTTCCCATGTATCTCATTTGCCATTCACAGAAACCTAGGAAGCAGAAATGTCTTTCCCTGTTTTGTTGAGGAAGAAACTGAGAGGTTAAATGACTTCATCAAGATTGGGTGACTAATTAGAGAATCCAAGACTCTTGATTGCAGGCCTTTCCGTTTGACTATAAGATCCCTGACTCTGGATAATATATTTTCAGCCAAAGAAGATACAGTGTAACTTCAAGCTTCATATTAAGCAAGTGGGAGTTGTATTATTAAAGCAATCACCTGTTACCCCTCAAATCATATCACATTGGTAATGTCCTCCTTTGCTTTTACTGGTTACTCTTATGTAGCAGTGTGCATGCAATTTCCTGTGATGTTAGGATTGATGTATATGCACTACTACATGTAAAATAGCTAGTGGGAACCTGCTATAAAGCTCAGGAAACTCAGCTCAGTGGTGCTCTGTAATGATCTGGATAGGAGGGAGGGTGAAGTGGGAGGGAGGTCCAAGAGTGATGGGATCTTTATGTATACACACACACATACACAGCTGATTCATTTAACTGTACAGCAGAAACTAAACTGTAGAGCAACTACTTCAGTAAAAAAAACCCAAAGCCTATGTTAGCACCCTATCTCAGATTGAATGAATTAAAATTTCCAATAGATGGGGAATAAATGGTAGTTTTAAAAAGAGTTCACTGGTGATTATTATGCCTGTCCCAGGTTGAAAAACTTTAGCACAAATCCTGATAAGTAATTAATTTTTCTTGTCTTATAGATCTGGTCTTAGAGGCAATCTTGGCCCAAACTCAGTTTAACTCATGGTAGCACCATGTTCCCTGGCAGCCTTTCCTATTCATGATATGAGGTGAATGGTCGTGGGGCAGGTGTGCTGTGATCAGTCTAGCCACGCAGTCATAAACTAATCTACTACTGAGACTGCTTTCCAGGATCCCACTGTTAACAAATTAGGAAATGGGGTTTACTATATGGATTACTCAGATGGCAGGATAGGAATTGAAACCATTTGGAAGATACATATTCCTATCATTTTGGCACCCTGGAAGCCAATTTAGAAGACTAAGAATTTGCTGAACAGGGTCAATGGTGATATAAATGGCATTTGGATCAGAGTGAGATGAACATAATGCTCATATTTTAATTTCCTCATTTTCTTCCAATTAGAGCATTGCTTTGTTTACCATGACTCTTTACTAGCCTTGTTAAATGAATGCCACTTATTTCAGAAGATAATAGGTATTAGTGTTATCACTTATCCATTGCTGTGTAAGAAATTCTATAAAACTTATTAGCCTAAAACAACAAAAGTTTCATTTGCTAATGATTCCATGAGTTCCATTCAATGGGTCATCAATTTGGGTAGGTGTTGAGCTCTGCTGGGTAGTTCTCATTGTCTTCCCGGAGCCATTCACTTATCTGTAGTCTTCTAGTGGCCTAACTGGGACCAGGTGGTCTAAGATGGCCTCAACACAAGCGAGGTGGTTAGTAGACTGTCCAGCTTGGGTACTCTGCTCTACTCTAAATGGTCTGCTTAGCAGGTGAGTTCAGGATCTTTCACATTATAGCCTTCAGTTCCCAACTGGGCATGGAAGAGAGAAAGCTCTAATGCGCAAGTACTTTTGAAGTCTTTGTTTATCTCATGCTTGCTAATATCTCATTGGCCAAAGCAAGTGAAATGGCCAAGCCTAGATTCAAAGGTGAAGAAAAAAAACCCCGAAAAACTTCACCTCTTGATAGTGCATGTATATGAGAGGTTATCTTTGCAAATGACTGACCACAGATAGAAAAAAATTTGTATATGATTATTTAAAATCCAGAGAAATCCAAATGACAAATAGCTTAAGAATAAATAAAATAGCACAGAGAAGCAGAGTAGAAGGTTATAAAATAAATTGAAGCGTTTATTCTCAACATTAACAGATACAGATTTAAGTAAACATTTTCTTAATATCATTCAAAGTTTGCTTTTTTTTTTTCCAGAATGGTTTTGTCTACTGGGAAAGATTATATTAAACATCATTTAAATATTTAAGCCCTGAGGCATACCAGGTCATGAATTGTATTAATTTGCACAAAATGAAAGTTTGCATAAATGGCCAAACATAATTTCCATCCTAGAATATTTTATCATAATTAAGAAATATCATATTAAAGTGTGAGTGGATTGCTTGAGTGAACTAGAAACATGTCACCAGTTCAGTGCTCTGACTGTGAAATGAGCAGTATTTACTCTTGAAAACTTCACTCAAGTAATGAGGGACATTAATTCTGAGCAGGGTTTCAGTTATTGCTCTGAATTTAATCTGATCTTTTAATTCTTCTGTGCCTATAAAAAATTCATGGTCTGGGTTTGATGTATCGCATATTTCTGGTAAGCACACACACACCTTGATTCTAATTTGCGGTATATTTAAGAACAAGACAGGCAGGAGAAAATGCTTGATCTTTCTATAAAGTACAAAGTACATGACCAAAGAGAGCTCATTAAAGTAAAAAAATACCTTATGTGAAATTTGATGGGAGTCTCTGCCTAACTCTACTCTTGTGATCATTCAATTACTTTGAAATTAAAATATCACAAAACTACTCCTTTTTATCTCTATAGTTCCCAAGCTCTGACATCACCCATTTCTGTCTCCCTGGTTTATCCTTTTTCTTGCTTTCTCCACACCTCAATACTCATTTTAGTTTCAGTTCAGTTCAGTTCAGTCGCTCAGTCGTGTCTGACTCTTTGCGACCCCATGAACCACAGCACGCCAGGCCTCCCTGTCCATCACCAACTCCCGGAGTTTAGCTTACCCATTAATTCCACTCATGGGCTGTCCATGCTTGTCCCTTAGCTATCTTCTCCCATGCTTTTTATGTGAGCTTTAGTTCACTGCTAGAAACTTTCCTTCATCTTCAGACTTTTTTTACTCCTTCAGTGGAAATGTTGCTGCTGTTCAGTTGCTCAGTCGTGTCTGACTCTTTGTGTAACTTCCTCAAATAACACTATAGACATAGATATAAACATAGACACAAAGAGGTCAAACTAGTCCATCCTAAAGAAAACCAACCCTGAATAGTCATTGGAAAGACTGATGCTGAAGCTGAAGCTCCAATACTTGGCCATCTGATGTGAAAAGCTGACTCATTGGAAAAGACCCTGATGATGGGAAAGATTGGAGGCAAGAGAATGGGGTCGGGGGCAGAGGATGAGATGATTAGATAGCATCACCAACTAAATGTACATGAATTTGAGCAAACTCTGGGAGATAGTGAAGGACGGGGGAGCCCGGTGTGTTGTGGTCCATGGAATTTCAGAGTCAGAGATGACTTAGCGACTGAACAGCAATGAAAACAACATGGATGTATAGATACGTACAGAGATGATAGATTTTTTGCCTTCTTTTGTGATTCTTGTAAACTCAGAAAGGCTTGACTCATTCTCTGCATTTTAGTGCTTTTTGCATTTCAACTGTTTCCTGCCATTGCTTCTTCTATATGCTACTTCTATATTCAGTTCAGTTAGTTCAGTTCAGTTGCTCAGTCGTGTCCAAGTCTTTGAGACCCCATGGACTGCAGCAAGCCAGGCCTCCCTGTCCATCACCAACTCCCGGAGCCTATGGAAGCTCATGTCCATTGAGTCAGTGATGCCATTACAACCATCTCATCCTCTGTTTTCCCCTTCTTTTCCTGTCTTCAATCTTTCCCAGCATCAGAGTCTTTTCCAATGAGTCAACTCTTCGCATGAGGTGGCCAGAGTATTGGAGTTTCAGCTTTAGCATCAGTCCTTCCAATGAACACCCAGGATTGATCTCCTTTAGAATGGACTGGTTGGATCTCCTTGCAGTCCAAGGGACTCTCAAGAGTCTTCTCCAACACCACAGTTCAAAAGCATCAATTCTTCGGCTATCAGCTTTCTTCACAGTCCAACTCTCACACCCATGCATGACCACTGGAAAAACCACAGCCTTGACTAGACGAACCTTTGTTGGCAAAGTAATGTCTCTGCTTTTTAATATGCTATCTAGGTTGGTCATAATTTTCCTTCCAAGGAGTAAATGTCTTTTAATTTCATGGCTGCAATCATGATCTGTAGTGATTTTGGAGCCCCCCCAAAATAAAGTCTGACACTGTTTCCACTGTTTCCCCATCTATTTCCCATGAAGTGATGGGACCAGATGCCATGATCTTCGTTTTCTGAATGTTGAGCTTTAAGCCAACTTTTTCACTCTCCTCTTTCACTTTCATCAAGAGGCTTTTGAGTTCCTCTTCACTTTCTGCCATGAGGGTGGTGTCATCTGCATATCTGAGGTTATTGATATTTCTCCCGGCAATCTTGATTCCAGCTTGTGCTTCTTCCAGCCCAGCGTTCCTCATGATGTACTCTGCATATAAGTTAAATAAGCAGGGTGACAATATACAACTTTGACGTACTCCTTTTCCTATTTGGAACCAGTCAGTTGTCCCATGTCCAGTTCTAACTGTTGCATCCTGACCTGCATAGAGATTTCTCACGAGGCAGGTCAGGTGGTCTGGTATTCCCATCTCTTTCAGAATTTTCCACAGTTGATTGTGATCCACACAGTCAAAGGCTTTGGCATAGTCAATGAAACAGAAATAGATGTTTTCCTGGAACTCTCTTGCTTTCTCCATGATCCAGCGGATGTTGGCAATTTGATCTCTGGTTCCTCTGCCTTTTCTAAAACCATCTTGAACATCTGGAAGTTCACGGTTCATGTATTGCTGAAGCCTGCCTTGGAGAATTTTGAGAATGACTTTACTAGTGTGTGAGATGAGTGCAATTTTGCGGTAGTTTGAGCTTTCTTTGGCATTGCCTTTCTTTGAGATTGGAATGAAAACTGACCTTTTCCAGTCCTGTGGCTACTGCTGAGTTTTCCAAATTTGCCGGCATATTGAGTGCAGCACTGTCACAGCATCATCTTTCAGGATTTTAAATAGCTCAACTGGAATTCCATCACCTCCACTAGCTTTGTTTGTAGTGATGCTTCCTAAGGACTATTTGACTTCACATTCCAAGATGTCTGGCTCTAGGTGAGTGATCACGCCATCATGATTATCTTGGTCGGGAAGATCTTTTTTGTACAGTTCTTCTGTGTATTCTTGCCACCTCTTAATATCTTCTGCTTCTGTTAGGTCCATACCATTTCCATCCTTTATTGAGCCCATCTTTGCATGAAATGTTCCCTTGGTATCTCTAATTTTTTTGAAGAGATCTCTAGTCTTTCCTATTCTGTTGTTTTCTTCTGTTTCTTTGCATTGATCACTGAGGAAGGCTTTCTTATCTCTCCTTGCTATTCTTGGAACTCTGCATTCAGATGCTTATATCTTTCTTTTTCTCCTTTGTTTTTTGCCTCTCTTCTTTTCATAGCTATTTGTAAGGCCTCCTCAGACAGCCATTTTGCTTTTTTGCATTTCTTTTCCATGGGGATGGTCTTGGTCCGTGTCTCCTGTACAATGTCACGAACCTCTGTCCTTAGTTCATCAGGCACTCTATCTATCAGATCTGATCCCTCAAATCTATTTCTCACTTCCACTGTATAATCATAAGGGATTTGATTTAGATCATATCTGAATGGTCTAGTGTTTTTCCCCACTTTCTCAATTTAAGTCTGTATTTGGCAATAAGGAGTTCAGGATCTGAGCCACAGTCAGCTCCTGGTCTTGTTTTTGCTAACTGTATAGAGCTTCTCCATCTTTTGCTGCAAAGAATTATCTCCCACTAAATAGTGACTTTAATATCCATAATGATTATGAGATGCTGAATCAAAGTTCCTTACTCAACAGAGTGCCAGTGACCCTCACTTCCATTTCCTCACATTGCTCTTATTGCTCTCATATCCTGAATTTTGCCATTACCAACCCAGCTCCATCCTACAGATTGCTGACTTGTTTTTATCTGCTACTTAGCTGACTTTCCTTCACATTCACTAAATCTTACCCTTACCGTTTTCATGAATAAGCATTCTCTCTCTCCATCTTCACCCACTTTGCATAAGTTGGTGCAGTAAAAAGAGTAAGAGGCAGAAGGCCTGTCTCAGGCTTCTTCCACCACGTGGTAACCTGCACGACCTTAGCTGACTTCCGAGTTCTTTGGGTTGGAGCTTCTTTTTTTGTACGATGGAAACAAAATAAACCTATTTCACAAGATGAAGTGAATTCTCGAAGGACTGAGTTGAAGATTATTGAACATATAAATCTTCTTGAGGTTATTGTTTGCTGTTATAAGAACAAAAGAAGCATTTATAACAAAATATCATAATGAGTAGTCATCTAACTTGCCCAGTCATATTGTAACCATAAAATGATGACATTTTTGGAGGTGTGTTGGGAAAGGTCATCAAGAAGATATGACCTTAAAATAGATAGCTAGTGGGAACCTGCTGTATAGCACAGGGAGTTCAGCTCAGTACTGTGGTGACCTGGAGGGGTGGGATGGGAGAGAGTTTCAAGACTGAGAGGATGTATGTATACATATAGCTGATTCACTTTGTTGTACAGCAGAAACTAACACAACGTTGTAAAGCAATTGTACTCAAATTTAAAAAATAGATGTGACCATTGGTTTGACCTGTGAGCTGAACCTGGTATCGGAAGACTGCTCACTCCCCAGCCTGCCCTTGGAATGTGTGCTCCATCTACCTTCCCCTCCTTAGAAGCTACCCAAAGATACAGTTCTGAGACAGTACTGTGATGTTTCAACCATCCAAACTCTGTATATGACAGAACCCTTAAAGCCTCCACATAAATTTGTAAGATTTGGTGGGGGTGTGGAAATTTACTTGTCTTGAGGATGCCGAAGACAAGCTGCACAAATAAGTTCCCTTGCTTGTAAAACTTGTCAGCTACCAGTGTGGGGTGATTTGCCTCTTTCTTTGGTCTCTCTCTCTGCTCCCCATGTATGGGGGAAGTTTTCAGATTGTGTCCAGGAAACACCTAAGAAGGCTGCAACCAATAGCTTATAGAAGTTGTAGGAAGTCTGACCAGTGTAGGTCTAACCAGGGCCTACCATACTGTCTTTAGTGAGTATTAATTGAGCTACTATTTGTAATACATTTGAACACATGTGTTTGTATACCTCTTTGACTTTCTGTGATACCATTTCTCAGCAACTCCTGTTTTATCTTCTTTTGCATCCAGGTAATATAATGTTGTTCAAAAAGTCATTTAATGGTGAAGTGATTTATTACATTGAAGATTCATGGTATTTCAACTGGGCTTTCATCACTACATTTTTTTCTCTTGCTTGTTTCATAGATCACTTCTTGAGCTGTCACCCTTCTCTCTCCAGGCTCCCATATCCTCCCTCTTCATTCAGGCCAACTCATCTCATGAAGTGGATTTATGCCTTTTACTTTGACTCAGTAGATCTGAGGCCTTTATTTATTACTATTATTATTTATTTTGGCTGTGCTGGGTCTTTGTTGTGGTCCACGTGCTTCTCTAGCTGTGCCATATAGGACCTAGTTGCCCATGTGGGATCTTAGTTCCCTGACCAGGGTATGGGATTCTTAACCACTAGACCACCAGGGAAGTCCCTGAGGCCTTTATTTTTAATTAATGGAATGTTATTACTATTGCTTCCAAGGTGAATCATAGAGGCAAATTTGAGTCCTTTGCCCTTTAATTATTTGTACATCCAATTACTTACCAAATCCCATTTTATCTCATATTTTCTTCCGCATTAAAATTTCTGATGTGCTATTGCCCTGGGTCAGGTTCTCATAACCTCAATCTGAGTGTCCTCAGAGAGTTCTAGCTGTTTCTTAGCCAGTTTGTCCTGCACATTTTTCTCAACCTGGGCTTTCCACCAGAGCCAGGCCACTTGGCAACACATGCTACTCTGGGCCCAAATATTATTGATAAGTACACTACTGAGCCTCCATTATTGCATGAAACTATGGAAAAATCGCCAAAGTTTTCACAAAACATTAGACCCATCGTGTAAATCTTCCTGAGAAAACAGCTTGCCTTGATTAAAGGAGAGAAGGCGTGTTCTAAGGAATGAGACACCTGGGTTAATTAATTCAAATTTATATATTGAAGGTGGAAATCATATGATGAGTAAAGGAAGAAGGAATTTGGATATGAAATTTAATTTTCAAGTTCTGAATACATGATTTAAGATGGTTTAATTTGATGCTTAAATTAAAGCATCATTTAATTTATGATGTTTCATTATCTGACAGTTCTACATGAAGTAGTTGACTTTCATGAGTCTGGTACCAAGAAATATTGAATATATTATATTGGCACTGAAAATGGTCTACATCCTGACCTCTCAATGTTGACATTATTGATACATAGTCAGTTCAGTTCAGTCGCTCAGTTGTATCCAACTCTTTGCAACCCCATGGACCACAGCATGCCAGGCCTCCCTGTCCATCACCAACTTCCAGAGTTTACACAAACTCATGTCCATTGAGTCGGTGATGCCATTCAACCATCTCATTCTCTGTTGTCCCCTTCTCCTCCTGCCCTCAATCTTTTCCAGCATCAAGGTCTTTTCAGATGAGTCAGCTCTTCGCATCAGGTTGCCAAAGTATTGGAGTTTCAGCTTCAACATCAGTCTTTTCAATGAACACTAAGGACTGATTTCATTTAGGATGGACTGGTTGGACCTCTTTGCAGTCCAAGGGACTCTCAAGAGTCTTCTCCAACAGCACCGTTCAAAAGCATCAATTCTTTGGTGCTCAGCTTTCTTTATAGTCCAACTTTCACATCCATACATGACACTGGAAAAACCATAGCCTTGACTAGATGGACCTTTGTTGGCAAAGTAATGTCTCTGCTTTTTAATATGTTGTCTAGTTTGGTCATAACTTTCCTTCCAAGGAGTATGCGTCTTCTAATTTCCTGGCTGCAGTAACCTTCTGCAGTGATTTTGGAGCCCGAAAAAATTAAGTCAGCCACTGTTTCCACTGTTTCCCCATCTATTTCCCATGAAGTGATAGGACCGGATGCCATGATATTAGTTTTCTGAATGTTGAGTTTTAAGCCAACTTTTTCACTCTCCTTTTTCACTTTCATCAAGAGGCTCTTTAGTTCTTCTTCACTTTCTGCCATAAGAATGGTTTCATCTGCATATATGAGGTTATTGATATTTTTCCCAGCAATCTTGATTCCAGCTTGTACTTCACCCAGCCCAGCATTTCTCATGATATACTCTGCATATAAGTTAAATAAGCAGGGTGACAATATACAGCCTTGAAGTACTCCTTTCCTGATTTGGAACCAGTCTGTTGTTCCATGTCCAGTTCTAACTGTTGCTTCCTGACCTGTATACAGATTTCTCAAGATGCAGGTCAGGTGGTCTGGTATTCCTATCTCTTTTGGAATTTTCCAGTCTATTGTGATCCACACAAAGGCTTTGGCATAGTCAATAAAGCAGAAATAAATCCAGAAATGTTTTTCTAGAACTATTTTTCTATGATCCAGTGGATGCTGGCAATTTGATCTCTGGTTCCTTTGCTTTTTCTAAATCCAGCTTGAAAATCTGGAAGTTCTTGTTTCAGGTACTGTTGAAGCCTGGCTTGGAGAATTTTGAGCATTACTTTACTAGCATGTGAGATGAGTGCAATTGTGTGGTTGTTTGAGCATTCTTTGGCATTGCCTTTCTTTGGGATTGGAATGAAAACTGACCTTTTCCAGTCCTGTGGTCACTGCTGAGTGAAGCACTTTCACAGCATCATCTTTCAGAATTTGAAATAGCTCAACTGGAATTCCATCACCTCCACTAGCTTTGTTCGTAGTGATGTTTCTAAGGCCCACTTGACTTCACATTCCAAGATGTCTGGCTCTAGGTCAGTGATCACACCATCATGTTTATCTGGGTCGTGAAGATCTTTTTTGTACAGTTCTTCTGTGTTTTCTTGCCACCTCTTCTTAAAATCTTCTGCTTCTGTTAGGTCCATACCATTTCCATCCTTTATCGAGCCCATCTTTGCCTGAAATATTCCCTTGGTATCTCTAATTTTCTTGAAGAGATATCTAATCTTTCCCATTCTTTTTTTTTTTTTCCTATTACTTTGCACTGATCACTGAGGAAGGCTTTCTTATCTCTCCTTGCTATTCTTTGGAACTCTGCATTCAAATGGTTATATCTTTCCTTTGTTCCTTTGCTTTTGGCTTTTCTTCTTTTCATAGCTATTTGTAAGGCCTCCTCAGACAGCCATTTTGCTTTTCTGCATTTCTTTTTCTTGGGGATAGTCTTGATCCCTGTCTCCTGTACAATGTCATGAACCTCCGTCCATATTTCATCAGACACTCTATCTATCAGATCTAGTCCCTTAAATCTATTTGTCACCTCCACTGTATAATCATAAGGGATTTGATTTAGGTTATCCTGAATAGTCTAGTGTTTTTCCCCACTTTCTTCAATTTAAGTCTGAATTTGGCAATAAGGAGTTCATGATCTTAGCCACAGTCAGTTCCTGGTCTTATTTTTGCTGACTGTGTAGAGCTTGTCCATCTTTGGCTGCAAAGAATATAATCAATCTGATTTCGGTGTTTACCATCTGGTGATGTCCATGTGTAGAGTCTTCTCTTGTGTTGTTGGGAAAGGGTATTTGCTATGATCAGTGCATTCTCTTGGAAAAACTCTGTTAGCTTTTGCCCTGCTTCATTCTGTACTCCAAAGCCAAATTTGCCTGTTACTCCAGGTGTTTCTTGACTTCTTACTTTTGCATTCCAGTCCCCTATAATGAAAAGGACTTCTTTTTTGGGTGTTAGTTCTAAGAAGTCTTGTAGATCTTCATAGAACCATTTAACTTCAGCTTCTTCAGCATTACTGGTCGGGGCATAGGCTTGGATTACCATTGTATTGAATGGTTTGCCTTGGAAACAACCAGGGATCATTCTGTCATTTTGAGAGTGCATCCAAGTACTGCATTTCGGACTCTGTTGTTGACTATGATGGCTACTCCTTTTCTTCTAAGGGATTCCTGCCCACGGTAGTAGATATTTTGGTCATCTGAGTTAAATTCACCCATTCCAGTCCATCTTAGTTCGCTGATTCCTAGAATGTTGATGTTCACTCTTGCCATCTCCTGTTTGACCACTTCCAATTTGCCTTGATTCATGGACCTAACATTCCAGGTTCCTATGCAATATTGCTCTTTACAGCATCGGACCTTGCTTCTATCACCAGTTACACGCACAAGTGGGTGTTTTTTTTTTTTTTTCCTTTGGTTCCGTCCTTTCATTCTTTCTGGAGTTATTTCTCCACTGATCTCCAGTAACATATTGGGCACCTACCCATCTGGGGAGTTTTCTTTCAGTGTCCTATCTTTTTGCCTTTTCATACAGTTCGTGGGGTTCCCAAAGCAAGAATATTGAAGTGGTTTGCCATTCCCTTCTCCAGTGGACTACATTCTGTCATAACTCTTCACCATGACCTGACCGTCTTGGATGGTTCTATATGGCATAGCTTGGTTTCATTGAGTTAGACAAGGTGTCATCCATGTGATTAGATTGGCTAGTTTTCTGTGATTGTGGTTTCAGTCTCTGATGCCCTCTCTCAGAACCTACTGTCTTAGTGGGGTTTCTCTTATCTTGGACATGGTGTATCTCTTCACAGGCTGCTCCTGAAAAGCGCAGCTGCTGCTCCTTACCTTGGACATGGGGTATCTCCTCTCAGCTGCTGCTCCTCTAATACATATTGTGATTAGAAAAAGTTAAATATTTATTTATTCATTAGTTCTTTATTAATCAAAATACTCAATGCATGTCTATTACCTATCAAACCAAGAGCTGATAGGTGACAAAATCAAAATTTGTAGCAGATGTCATCCACCAAAACCCACGTTTGCTACACCACAAAATGAAGGGTTTCTCAAAACCCTAAGCATGTGCTCAAAGTAAAAATCTTTTGCTCAATTCCATTGTAGAGTAAAAGAAGTATTCCTAATTCCTAGGAATCATAACTTTAAATGAAAATAGTCAGATTCATAAAGCCCACCTACTTAGATAGAGCAACTAATACTTCTGATTCTTGGGTAGTTATGGAGATACAACAGAGGGCAATAGATTAGCCAATTCTATGATTAACTAAGATTGTTCCAAAATATTTTCCATGTCTTACATAACAAACATCTAAACCTTCTTCAGAAAGAATAATTTCTTGGTCTCAGAAATTCTGAGAAAGTTCGGAAAAATGCAATTTAGTTCAATGAATCTGTAATGGAGCTTCCCAGGTGAAAGTGAAAGTTGCTCCGTTGTGTCCAACTCTGCGACCCCTAGAAGTCTCTAGGCCAGAATACTGGAGTGGGTAAGCCTTTCCCTTCTTCAGAAGATCTTCCCAACCCAGGGATCAAATCCAGGTCTCCCACATCGCAGGTGGATTCTTTACCAGCTGAGTCACAAGGGAAGCCAAAGAATAATGGAGTGGGTAGTCTATTTCTTCTCCAGGGGATCTTCCCGACCCAGGAATCAAACTGGGGTCTCCTGAATTGAGGAGAATTCTTCACCAACTGAGCTATCATTCCCAGGTGATGCAGTGGTAAAGAAATTGCATGCCTATGCAGGAGACACAAGTTTGATCACTGGGTGGGGAAAATACCCTGTAGGAGGAATTGGCAAACTACTTCAGTATTCTTGCCTAGAGAAACTCATGGACAGAGTTGCCTGATGGGCTATAGTCCATGGGGCCACAAAGAGTTGGACATGACTAAGTGACTGAGTACACACATATACGAATGTGCAATATTCTTTTGAGTGCTTTAGAGGATACACATATAAATAAGCACAAATATAAGATCTAATCTCTGATTTCAAAGAGATGAGAGTCTGGTTGGGCATAAAGGGTGTATATGATTGAAACAATTAGTAAGCAATAGTGCCAGATTCTATTATTTGTAATAAAATAATGAGGTAAAGACACAGGAGAAGAGAGAGAAACAGAGCTGAATAGGTAACAGAGGTAGAACAAAGTATGTCAGAAAATTTAGGATAGAATAAATTAAGTTTCAATCCCTAAGAAAAAATGGGTTTACTCTAATATTAACTTACATTGGGGTGCTAATTAGCT
This sequence comes from Moschus berezovskii, assembly GCF_049115385.1. Lineage (NCBI taxonomy): Eukaryota > Metazoa > Chordata > Mammalia > Artiodactyla > Moschidae > Moschus > Moschus berezovskii. The sequence goes on from NC_142475.1 coordinate 38,907,451, forward strand.
ATTTGGAAAAGGAAAGACAAAATGGTTCTCCTATTAACTAGGCAAAATAAAGTACAGGTGAACTAAGATAAAATATTAAAACAATATTGAAAGAAAATTCAATATGGAAGAATTAAAAAAATAACTATAGAGTATGCAAGGAAAGCCTGAATAAAGCTCTGCATGTGTGTGTCCATGTGCTCACACACACACACACACACACACACACACACACACACAGCATAAAACCAGTAAAACGGAAGATGAGAAAATATTTGTATTGGGTGTGACAAAATTTAATATTTTTAACAAACAGCAAATGGAAAGTTCATAAATAAAAGAAAAGATGAGTATACCATTAAGACACTAATAATCTAAAGTGGGTAATGAAGGGATATATTTTTTTCAACATGTGATTGGGTAAAACTACCAGGTGGCTCAGTGGTAAATAATCTGCCTGCCAAGCGGAAGACCTGGGTTCGATCCCTGGCCTGGGAAGATCCCCTGGGAGAAGGAACTGGTAACCCACTCCATTATTCTTGCCTGGGAAATCTCATGGACAGAGGAGCATGGTGGGCTACAGTCCATGGGGTCACAAAAGAGTCAGACAAATGACTAAAGCAAATAACAACAGCAACAAGAACAGATATGTCTTAGTGATCAGAGTTTCAGATATTCACATATTGTTCATATGTACATATTTTGTGGGCTTTTTTTTGAAATCACAATGTTGACTTCTTCAAAATGGTTAAAGTTTGGTTAAAAAAAGATCAGTTGGGAAAAAAATGTCATCTACTCTGCCTATAGAGGGAGTGCTTGTAATTCTTGAAAATACATCTGGTTTTATGGATTTGTTGACGAATGATGTCCACTCTTCATTCTCCTCTAGCATACATGGCATCAGAAATTTTGAGAAGAATCCCAATGAAGTCTCTGAATGTCCTCTACTTTAGAAGAGCCAGAATCTTGAATTAACATATCTTCAATTAGTGTTTTAGAAAATAGGGGCTTCCCAAATGGTTCAGTAGGTGAAGAATCCACCTGCAGTGCAGGAGACACAGGAGACATGGGTTCCATACCTGGGTCAGGAAGATCCCCTGGAGGGGCATGCCAGCCCACTCCAGGGCTGTTCAGGTCAGTATTCTTTCCTGGAGAATCCCATGGACAGAGGAGCCTGGCAGGCTACAATCCAAAGGACTGCAAAAAATTGGACATGTCTGAGTGACTAAGCACAAGTTGCAGAATGCCTTTAAAAATCCATGTTATATGAAAATTCATGTATAAGACATAATATGCAGTATTTTTTAAGTGTTTATTCTTTAAAATACATTTGTAAATAGAAAATAATATACATTTATCTGCATAATAAAATATATGCATGTCTTGAAATATATATAATATATATGCCTTTAAATTATCTTTATAAATATATGTATAAATGAATATATGTATCATATAAATATACACTGTCATCTAAGAAGAGTAATTTGATTATGACCAGCCATGAAATTAAAAGACGTTTACTCCTTGGAAGGAAAGTTATGACCAACCTAGATAGTATATTAAAAAGCAGAGACATTACTTTGCCAACCAAGGTCCGTCTAGTCAAGGCTATGGTTTTTCCAGTGGTCGTGTATGGATGTGAGAGTTGTACTGTGAAGAAAGCTGAGCGCCGAAGAATTGATGCTTTTGAACTGTGGTGCTGGAGAAGACTCTTGAGAGTCTCTTGGACTGCAAGGAGATCCAACCAGTCCATTCTAAAGGAGATCAATCCTGGGTGTTCATTGGAAGGACTGATGCTAAAGCTGAAATCCAAGGGAGGCCTGGCGTGCTGTGATTCATGGGGTCGCAAAGAGTCGGACATGACTGAGCGACTGAACTGAACTGAACTGAACTGAGCCACGTTTGAGAATGCCTTGCTTCCTAAATCCTTGACAACTTTTGGTATTATCACTGAAAAATATTTTCTGCTTTGATACGTGAGAAAATAATAATATTATTATTACCATCATTAGTATTTCAGTTTTTAATTCCTTATTGTGATCAAATTTCTTTTTAATATCTTGATTTTTCTTTTGAAGGTGATTTTCCACATACATTGCCTATTTTAATATGGAAGAGTTTATCTTTTGCTTAATGTGTTTCTATTCTTTATATATGGTATGGATATTAAGCCTTTCTCAGTCACACATGTTGTGAATTCTTTTTCATTAGTCTCTTGCTTGTTTTTCAGCTTTGTTTAAGATAATCTTTTGAAATATGGTCATTCAATAAGCCAGTGGAAAAGTTCTAGTTACACTTTGAAATGGACTGGACCCTTAGAGAAATTTTAGAGAATCTGATTCTTGGAAGCATATTAGTGTTTTCAGCTGCTTACCTCCCAGACTCCCTAATTTATAATCATTCTTTCTTGTGTCTATGAAAAATAGTCTGAGGGTTCTATTGTCCACTTACAGATAGTGAAATAAAAGCACAGTGCCCCAGCTCTTTAGAAGTATGGTTTATCCTAGGCATGGAGGCTTTTTACTGAAACCCTTAACATTAGAACATAGTTTAGTGAGCTGTATTCATCAACTTTAGCTGGTAATAAATGACAGATATCATCCAGTTGCCTAGAGAGTAGCTTGATATTTTTGAAAAAAACAAACAAACAAACAAAAAACAAACCAAGGTATTAAATACCTTGTAGTATATTGGTATATGGCTATATGATGAGTATGGTTTCAGATGAGTATATGGCTCATTGGAAGCTAATCCATATCTGGAAAGTTCTTATTTTTGAATCCTACTCACATCCACTACATGGCACAGATTCTTAAGTATGGCAAAAATACTGAAGGAATGGGAAAGGGAGATTTTCCAGGCCAGAAAAACAAAGGGAAGACTGGATTCAACTTACCAGTTTGCTTGTGGAAAGAGAGTAGGGGCTTTTCAGTGGAATGTGATTTCTTCCTGGTGAGTGGGCCATCAAAGGTTTGATGATGTATATATGTAGGAAGAAAGTGGAATGGTTGCACACAAAACTTGCATGCTTTCACTTTTCTTTGAAGAAGTAACATTCTCTTTTTTTTTAAAAAAATATATATTTTTAATTGAAGGATTATTACTTTACAGTATTGTGTTGGTTTCTACCAAACATCAACAGCCATAGGCTTACCTATGTTTCCTTCCACTTGAACATCCCTCCCACCTCCCTCCCCATCCAACCCCTCTAGGTTGTTACTAGGCCCTGTTTGAGTTTCCTGAGTCATACAGCAAATTTCCATTGGCTGTCTATTTTACATGTGGTAATGTAAGTTTCCATGTTACTGTCTCCATACATTGCACCTTCTCCTTCCTCCCCTGCAGCCGTGTCCATAAGTCTGTTATTTGTGTCTCTGTCTCCATTGCTGATCTGCAATAGGTTCATCAGTACTATCTTTCTAAATTCCAAGGAAGTAACATTGTCTTTGAAGTGTCTCTTTTGAAGAACGCTTCTGCTGCTGCCAGTATTTAAGAGAAGAGTTCAGGTCAGTGACACAATAAACAGACATCCTTTAAAATAGAGGTCTGCAAACTATTGGGTCTAATGCCTGATGATCTGAGGTGGAGCTGATGTAATAATAATAGAAATAAAGTGCACAATAAATGTGCTTGAATCATCCCCAAACCAACCCTCCCTCCCAGTCCATGGAAAAATTGTCTTCCATGAAACCAGTGCATACTGTGTGCTACTAAGCCGCTTCAGTCGTGTTCGACTCTTTGTGACCCCATGGACTGTAGACTGACAGGCTCCTCTGTTCATGGGATTCTCCAGCCAAGAATACTGGAGTGGGATGCCATTTCCTTCTGTAGTGGATCTTCCTGACCCAGGGATCAAACCCATGTCTCTTATGTCTCCTGCATTGGCAGTGAGTTCTTTACCACTAGTGCCACCTGAGAAGCTCTCATGAAACTGGTGCTTGGTGCCAAAAAGGTTGGGGACTGCTGTTTTAAAAAGTGGCAGCAGAGGGGTACTGGACAAGAACTGGCAAGGAAAGGGGCAGTTACTTATGGAAAATTTAAAGGCATTTTGTGTCAGATCCCAATCTAATGTGAGTTTGGAATCTTTTGTCCTTTTCCAGAACTGTGGGTCCTGATAATTGTGGGACAGGAATAGGGACTCCTCCTAGTCCCCAGAAAGAGTGATGGATTGGCGTTGATTTCCACTTGAAGATCACCATCTTAGGTCATCCTACTCAGGCTGCTAGAATAATGAAAATGTAAATGTCTTGGTTCTGTTGCTGTTCACTTTTCTTCAAGACATAAGCATGAATATTATACTTTCCTCTAATTACAGGGCATTAAGTCAGAAGGCAATGGCACCCCACTCTAGTACTCTTGCCTGGAAAAATGCTTTTACTTGTTCTACAAATTTTATAATCAGTTTCATATCATTCATTTGCTTAGTAAATTCTTTTTTCATCCATAAAATACAAAAGTAAAAACCATTTCGGTTTCTATCCACAGTATATATAATCCAATTATAAATGTCATTGTGTCAATAGTTCCTGTATGTCCTGTATGTCCCCATGATCAATCAAGGTTTCCTTTTAGTAGGTATAATGGTCTTTTTGTGGATGATCACACTATCCTAAATATTAGTTGTATCTTTTTTTGTCTAACAAAGATAGACCTTAGTTTACCCACTCCAGTACTCTTGCCTGGAAAATCCCATGGGTGGAGGAGCATGGTAGGCTGCAGTCCATGGGGTCATGAAGAGTCAGACACGACTGAGTGACTTCACTTTCCCTTTTCACTTTCATGCATTGGAGAAGGAAATGGCAACCCAGTCCAGTGTTCTTGCCTGGAGAATCCCAGGGACGGCAGAGCCTGGTGGCTGCTGTCTATGGGGTCGTACAGAATCAGGCAAGACTGAAGCGACGAAGCAGCAGCAGCAGCAAGTCAGAACTAGCAGTATACACTTGACAAATGAATCTTATGTAGCACGTTTATCACCTAGTTAATATCGCAAGTCAAAGTTTTATTATATTATATCATATTCCAGAGATTTTGTAAATTGAGGTTTGGTAAAATCACCATTGTAAAATATACCATATAGATCAAACGGGAAGACCCAAGATACAACTTACTAAGATTATTTTTTAATAAAGAAGCTAGGCTTGAATAAGAATAATTGTAATATGACAGCCAGTATATTGACACTAACTGATTTATAAAATCTTTTGGCTTATTAATAGATGCTCAGGGAAAGAAGTGCTGCTTTAATTTTTTAAAAATTACATGCTATTAGAATAAAGTAAAAGCTGAGGTTTCACTGCATCTTTAGAAGGATTTGGAGATGACCAATCAAAACTGATACTGTGTTGTTAATGTACATGCTGAAGAAATACTGGAATGGGGACTGGGAATAAGTGGGGAGAAGAGAGGAAAGTACTTATTTTGGGTTAGTGGAATAAGTCTAATCACAAGAAATACAAATTTCAGAAACTGATTTGTTAAATATTCACTTGACAGAAAAAGAACTGTGTAAATTTTGATTTCCTCAGAAAAGGGAAAGTGAAAGTCGCTCAGTCATGTCCAACTCTGCGACCCCATCTTAGTTCCTTGACCAGGGAGTGAATCCATGATCTCTGAATTGGGAGCATGGAGTCTTCACTCCAGGATCACCAGGAAAAGCCCAAGAACATCTAGTTCAAACTGTAGCCTGACAGGCTCCTCTGTCCATGAAATTCTCCAGGCCAGTATACTGAAGTGGATTGCCATTCCCTTCTCCGGGGGATCATCCCAACCCAGGGATCAAACCCAGGTCTCCTACATTGCAGGCAGATTCTTTACCAACTGAGTTATCAGGGAAGCCAAGGGAAAAAGAATATCTAGTTTATTTATTATTTTAAAAAACTTATATTATTTTACTTTTATTGAATAAGATCTTTACTCCCCTTTTTTGGTTCATTATAAGCCTTGTCCATTATTTCTTTCCAGCATATGGGATCTTAGTTCCCTGACCAGGGAGTGAATCCACTCTGAATTGGAAGCATGGGGTCTTCACTACAGGGTCACTAGGGAAATCCCAAGAACATGTAGTTCAAAAGATAGTAATAATAGTGATAATAACAATAAAACAACTAAGCATATAATATAGGTTATGGATTATAGAAATGTATTTTTACAATGTTAAATAAATCAAATTATATTAGCAATTTCACCTAGTAGCAATATTTGGAAAAACTATTTTCATAAACTTGCATATTGAGTTATATTTAACAGGTGATTTTTGTATAAATGGTGCTTTTGGAAACAAATTATATTGTCTTACTCTTTCGTTTATACTATGTATCTGTATAGATTAGTATATGCTTAATAGATGTATGATTTTTGAGGGTAGTTAAAATATTTCCTCATAGCTCTTAATCAGGATTCTTTTCAGTCATCAAATTTATACTGAGTACTTTCTGTGTTTCTGGCTTGGTATTAGGTATTTTGTAAATACATGAAAAATATAACTCACTTTCTAGTGAATCAGAGGATTTTCTTTTACAGCTTTATTGAAGTATATGTGACACAAAATAGACTGAACTTTTTTTTTGTAAGCATCTTTTATTTTATTTTTTTTGCATAATATTTTTATTTTATTATCATTATTATTTTTTTTTTTTGCAATTTTAGGAATCTTTACTTAAAAACAACCTTATCTTAAAATGGAGTAACTTTGGTTTTACGAGCAGCAAGCAAAGTACAGAAGCAAAAATGCATTACAGGAGCATTAAGTTCTACATTAGGTCACAGCGTCTAATCTGAAATCACACCCATAATATCATTTTTCAGGATATCTGGGAAATAGTTATTTCCCAGGATGTCTGAACCATAGCTACTCTATTTTGACTTTTAATTGTAAAAAAAAAAAAAATTTTTTTTTTTAATAGCCAAAAGCAGATGTCACCATTAATGACGTCAGTGTTTTTCTAGGTTTGAGAAGATGCAAGAATTGGAACTCATGAAACCTTTTTCTGAAAAGATCTAACTATCTGAAGGCCTGTTCTGCCAGTTTTTTTTTTTTTTTTCCAGAGCACAGAGTGCCTCATTCCTGATTTTCACCCTGAACTTCTTTCAGGGGGTGTTGAAGGTCAGCAGCTTGCAATGGTCATGATGCAATCTTTGTAGAGGCAGCTGGCAAGGACCAACTTCCAGTCAGAGGGTCCCTTCATAGCCACATATCTGACCATGTGACACCATTTCATGGCCATTGTGTCCCGCGGTGCTGGGAAGGCTCATTCCCAGGTCTAGGGAAGTGATGGGCCACTCAGTGTGCTAAAATTGGACCAGGCCTTGCAAGTAGCAAAAGTCTCTGGACCACTGTCTTACTAGCCTCCTGATCCAGGAAAATATTTCCTCTTGTTGCTTTTTCCCATACCCAGAGTCACATTATTACAATTACTGATCTCATATGGAACTGTCAGTTCAGCATTATACCACAGGTTCAGTGAAACAAGTGACATAGAAAATAATAGAGCCATAGCTAGCAGTTATTAGTAAAATAAGAATTATAAGTCAAGAGCTTTCATTAGAAAAAGCCTGGTACACCCCAATTCACCTGACTTCATTTGTTAAATGATTATAGTCTGGTGTTAATCTCCTGGTTGTACATTATGGAGCATCCGACCTTTATCTGAAGATTGGTTACTGAGATAAGCCTTAGAAACTAACCTAGAGTGTCCTTTTTAATAACTTAATTAAATCTTTTAGCAGTATCACATAACAAGGAACTGTCTCAGCAGTGAGTCTTAGTAAACACTAGACACTAAAAAAACTAGAAACTTAATTTAACAATTTACAAAACTTAATATTCTGTGATTTTTCATTATGGAGGCCCTGTAGCCAGGGAGGCTTTAATCCATCAAATAAAAAATGAGGTTTGTCAGGGAGCTGGGAAAAGCCAAGCAGCCATCTTGGATTTCCCATAGCCCTGACTCTGATTTCCAGCTATTGTTTTTAATTTTCCAATTTAGAAGCAGACTGTTGCCATGGTTTAAGGACATTAGGATGGCACAAGTCTAACAGAGTTTTTGTATAAGCAGAATGAGTTTTTACATGTCTACAAACCCGACAATTGGATTAATTTCTAAAACTAGCATAGGATCAGGCCTATGGTAGAAAAGCATTTGATTTATATGCAGAGGGCTAAGAAGTCAAGAAAACATTATAAATGATCATACGAATCAGGTCCAGCATCTTGGGCAAGCTGTCTACCTCTGTAGACTGAACTTCTTTACGTGTTTAATTTAATAAATTTTTACATTAATATAAATATGTGAAATATCCCCTACAACCCAGATAATAAGCAATGACAGTCCCCTTCAAAAGTGTCCTGTCCCCTTTTGTAATCCTTCTTCTGTCCCTCTTTTTCCTGTCCTCAGGTGGCCATCAATTTGAGTTTTCCCCCTATAGTCGAGTTGGCATTTTTTGGAATTATACACAAATGGGATAACATATTTGGTACTATTTTGTCTCGCGTCTTTTATGCAGAGTGTTTATTTTGATATCCATTTACATTGTTATGTATCTGTAGTAATTTCCTTCTGTTGCTGAGTAGTATGCCATTGTATGAGTATACCAGTGGTTTTATCTATTTACTCGTTGCTGGACACGAGTTGTTTTTTGTTTTGACTAGTCTAAGGCTACTATGAATATTTTTTGTACATCTTTGTGTGGACATATGCAGTCATTCATTTTGAGTAAATACCTAGTGAAAGAATAGCTAGGTCATATGGTAGGAACATGTGTAACTTTTTAAGAAACTTCCAAACTGTTTTCCAAAGTTGCTGTACAATTTAAATTCCCACCAGCAGTGTGTTAGAGTTCCAATCATTCCTCACACTCTCCAGCACTTGGCTTAGTCAGATATTTTTAACTTTTACCATTATTTCTTTAGTGAGCATGGGCTTGAGTTTATTAATCTGACCCACTGATTAAATAGCATTATCTGAGTCATAAACTAAAAATCAGGAAATCACTATCAGATGATGAGATTTAAATATTCATCAAATTTACAAAAAATCAAAGCAAATTTGAAAATTTGGTAACATAGATGCTTTAGGACTGCTGGAAGCACTGTTGCTGAAGTTGAATCTCCAATACTTTCTGATGTGAAAGCCAACTCATTGGAAACTATTAGCTATACTTTTAAAAATCCTAATATCAACAGTTGTCTCTAATAGAATTTTTAATCATCTATTGCAATCTGGACTGAATAAAATAAAAAAAAAGCTTTCTTATAAACTTATCCCAAGCATTTAATTAAATGTACCAAATATAAATTGCAAACTTATTAATCTGGTCCCCCAAGCAAAAATGTCAGAAAAAGCCTTTTACTTTTTATTAATTAAAAGATTGGAGAAGGGAATGGCAACCCATTCCAGTATTCTTGCCTGGGAAATCCCATGAACAGAGGTGCCTGGCAGGCTACAGTCTATGGAGTAGGATGAGACTTAGCGGCTAAACATCAACTCTATTAATTAAAAAATAAACAAATCTCTTGGAGAACAGAGAATTTTGGCTATTCTAATAGGTGTTATTATGGATTGTATTGTTTCTCCCCACAGAAGTCCTAAACACCTTAGGATGTGACTTTATTTGGAAATAAGATTGTTGCTATATTAATTAAGATGAGGTCAGACTGAAGTAGAATAGGCCCCAGAATCAATATGACTGATATCCTTATAAATAGGAAAGATTTTGGCATAGAGATTCACACACAGAAAGAACACAATCTGAGGACTGAAGTTCTGCTGCCACAAGCCAAGGAATCAGCAGAAGCTGGAAGAGAGACCCAGAACACATCCTTCTTTGGTGTATGTTTAACTTTTTAAGAAATACAAGTGTTCTCTAAATCAACAGTGCCATTTTATACTTCCATCGGCACTACACAAGAGTTCCAGCTCCTCTGTAGTCTCATCACTACTTGATATCTTCATTAAAAAATTTACTTTAGTCATTCTAATTGCTTTGTAGTGGTACCGCACTGTGGCTAAATCTATTACATTTTGCTAATGTTGAATAATGTTGAGCATAGTTTCAAATGCTTATTTGTCATATAGTGTCTTCTTTGATGAAGTAGCCATTCAAAGCTTATTTATTCTTAGTGTGTCTGCTTATCTGTGAATGGACACCTGAGTTGTTTCCATCTTTTTGCTACTGTGAATAATGCTGCTATGAACATTGATATACTACTTCAGGCTCTGCTTTGAATACTTCGGGGTATATATCTAGAAATGGAATTGTGAGTGTCCCTTGGACTGCAAGGAGATCCAACCAGTCCATTCTAAAGGAGATCAGTCCTCGGTGTTCATTGGAAGGACTGATGCTAAAGCTGAAACTCCAATACTTTGGCCACCTCATGCGTCGAGTTGACTCACTGGAAAAGAGTCTGATGCTAGGAAGAATTGGGGGTGGGAGGAGACGGGGACGACAGAGAATGAGATGGCTGCATGGCATCACCGACTCTGTGGACATGAGTTTGAGTGAACTCCGGGAGTTGGTGATGGACAGGGAGGCCTGGCGTGCTGTGATTCATGGGGTCATAAAGAGTCGGACAAGACTGAGCGACTGAACTGAACTGAACTGAATGATAATTATGTATTTAACTTTTTGTGTTTTTGTATTTAAAGAAGGCATTTGTGTAGTTGGAACTTGCTTAAATATAAATTTAGCATTTTCTGCTTTATAATTGAGATGCTTTAATAATTTCCTGCTTGGTCCATAAAAAAGTTGATTCATAAAGAAGGCTCAGCGTCAAATTGATGCTTTTGAATTGTGGTACTGGAGAAGACCCTCGGGAGTCCTTTGGATTGAAATGAGATCAAACCAGTCAATCCTAAGGGAAATCAACCCTGAATATACATTGGAAGGACTGATGCTGAAGCTGATGCTCCAATACTTTGGCTACCTGATATGAAAAGCTGACTTATTGGAAAAGACTTTGATGATGGGTAAGATTGAGGTTAGGAGGAGAAAGGGGTGACAGAGGATGAGAGAGTTGGATGGCATTACTGAGCAAGCTCCAGGAGACAGTGGAGGACTGAGGAGTGTGGGGTGCTACAGTCTATGAGGATGCGAAGAGTCAGATACGACTTAGCGACTGAACAACAACAGAATAAGTTTTCTGGTGAAATCACAACAGTGTGCCACTATCTTGGTGGCTTAAAGCAACAAAATTTATTCTCTCACCGTCTGGAGAGTAGTAGTCCAAAAGTCAAGATATTATCAAGGCCATGCTCCATTTGCTATCTCTGCAGGATGGTCCTTCTTTGCCTCCCCCAGCTTCTGGTAGCCCCAGGTATTCTTTAACTTGTGCCTGCAAAACTCCAGTTTCTGCTGCTGTCTTTACATGGCATTCTGCTTGTGTTATGTATAGATGTGAGAGTTGGACCATAAAGAAAGCTGAGTGCTGAAGAACTGATACTTCTGAACTGTAGGGCTGGAGAATACTCTTGAGAGCCCCTTGGACAGCAAGGAGATCAACCAGTCCATCCTAAAGGTAATCAAGCCTGAATATCCATTTCAAGGACTGATACTGAAGCTGAAGCTCCAATTCTTTCGCCACCTGATGTGAAGAACCAACTCATTGGAAAAGACCCTGATGCTGGGAAAGATTGAAAGCAGGAGGAGATGAGGGCAACAGAGAATGGGATAGTTGGATGGCATCGCTGATTCCATGGACATGAGTTTGAGCAAACTCCAGGAGATGGTGAGGGACAGGAAAGCCTGTCATGTGTGGTATAGAACTTAATACATTCCCATTTCCTTCTTTTTGGACTTTGTTTTTTTTAAATGTACATTTTAGGTCATATCACATATCTCACAATAGAGTTTTCTTATTTTTCTTTTAAGCAGTCAGTTACTAAAGATATAAAAATATAAGAAATACATCTAAAATTGACACACATATTCTATTTTGGGGGCTTTTCAATGTTTTGTGTAGATATAAATTTCCATATGGTGTTGTTTTCTTTCTATTAAATAATTTTCTTTGCTTTATAGTTCATTTTTATTGATTTTGAATTCTTTTAGTTTTCACATGTTCTCTTTCTTAACAGTTTTATTTTGAAATAACTATAAACTGCACATAGTTGCAAAGAATAGTACAAAGTGGTTCCTTTTACCTTTCACCCAGGTTCTTTTAAAGGTAACATCTTTCATAAATATAGTACAGTATTAAAATTTTTTTTCATCTATTGTTTATTCTATTTTATTATTGGGGTATAGTTGCCTTTCTTTGGGATTGGAATGAAAACTGCCCTTTTCCATTCCTATGACCATTGCTGAGTTTTCCAAATTTGTTGGCATATTGAATGCAGCACTTTCACACCATCATCTTTTAGGATTTGAAAGAGCTCAATTGGAATTCCATCACCTCCACTAGCTTTGTTTGTAGTGATGCTTCCTAAAGCCCACTTGACCTCACATTCCAGGATGTCTGGCTCTAGGTGAGTGATCACACCATCATGATTATCTGGGTCCTGAAGATCTTTTTTGTATAGTTCTTCTCTGTGTTCTAGCAACCTCTTCCTAATATCTTCTGCTTCTGTTAGGTCCATACCATTTCTGTCCTTTATTGTGCCTATCTTTGCATGAAATGTTCCCTTGGTATCTCTAATTTTCTTGGAGAGATCTCTAGTCTTTCCCATTCTGTTATTTTCCTCTATTTCTTTGCATTGATTGGTGAGGAAGGCTTTCTTATCTCTCCTTGCTATTCTTTGGAACTCTGCATTCAAATGGGGATATCTTTCCATTTTTCCTTTGCCTTTCACTTCTCTTCTTTTCATAGCTATTTGTAAGGCCTCCTCAGACAACCATTTTGTCTTTTTGCATTTCTTTTTCTTGGGGATGGTCTTGATCCCTGTATGCTGTACAATGTACATGAACTTCCATCCATATTTCTTCAGGCACTGTCTATCAGATCTAATCCCTCGAACCTATTTGTCACTTCCACTGTATAATCATAAGCAATTTGATTTAGGTCATACCTGAATGGTCTAGTGGTTTTCCCTGCTTTCTTCAATTTAAATCTGAATTTGGCAATAAGGAGTCCATGATCTGAGCCACAGTCAGCTCCAGGTCTTGTTTTTGCTAACTGTAGAGGGCTTCTCCATCTTTGGCTACAAAGAATATAACCAATCTGATTTTGGTATTGACCATCTGGTGATGTCAATGTGTAGGTCTTCTCCTGTGTTGTTGGAAGAGGGTGTGCCATGACCAGTGCATTCTCTTGGCAAAACTCTGTTAGCCTTTGACCTCCTTCATTCTGTATGCCAAGGCCAGATTTGTCTGTTACTCCTAAAAGCAAGAGAGTTCCAGAAAAACATCTACTTCTGCTTTATTAACTTTATATGACAAAGACTTTGACTGTGTGGATCACAACAAACTGTGGAAAATTCTTAAAGAGATGGAAATACCAGACCACCTGATATGTCCCCTGAGAAATCTGTATGCAGGTCAAGAAGCAACAGTTAGAACTGGACATGGAACAACAGATTGGTTCCAAATCAGTAAAGGCGTACGTCAAGGCTGTATATTGTCACCCTGCTTATTCAAATTATATGCAGAGTACATCATGAGAAACGCTGGGCTGGATGAAGCACAAGCTGGAATCAAGATTGCTGGGAAAACTACCAATAACCTCAGATATGCAGATGACACCACCCTTATGGCAGAAAGCGAAGAAGAACTAAAGAGCCTCTTGATGAAAGTGAAAGAGGAGAGTGAAAAAGTTGGCTTAAAACTCAGTCTTCAGAAAAGTAAGATCATGGCATCTGGTCCTGTCACTTCATGGCAAATAGATGGGGAAAACAATGGAAACAGTGAAAGACTATTTTCTTGGGCTCCCAAGTCATTGCAGATGATGACTGCAGCCATGAAATTAAAAGACGCTTGCTCCTGGGAAGAAAAGTTATGACCAACCTAGACAGCATATTAAAAAGCAGAGACATTACTTTGCCAACAAAGGTCTGTCTAGTCAAAGCTATGGTTTTTCCAGTAGTCATGTATGGATGTGAGAGTTGGAATATGAAGAAAGCTGAGCACCAAAGAATTGATGCTTTTGAACTGTGTTGTTGGAGAAGACTCTTGATTTTCCAGGCAAGAATACTGGAGTGGGTTGCCATTTCCTTCTCCAGGAGGTCTTCCCAATCCTGCGATTGGATCCAGGTCTCCTGCATTGTAGGCAGATGCTTTACTGTCTGAACCACCAGGGAAGTTCTAAAGGAAATCAGTCCTGACTATTCATTGGAAGGACCAATGCTGAAGCTGAAACTTCAATAGTTTGGCCACCTCATGCGAAGAACTGACTCTTTTGAAAAGACCCTGATGCTGGAAAAGATTGAAGGCGGGAGGAGAAGGGGAATGGCAGAGGATGAGACGGTTGGATGGCATCACCGACTCAATGGACATGAGCTTGAGTAAACTCCGGGAGTGGGTGATGGACAGGGAGGCCTGGTGTGCTGCAGTCCATGGGGTCGCAAAGAGTTGGACACGACTGAGCGACTGAACTGATACTGATACTGGTATGTGCCTTACACTGCTGCATCAGTTTCTGCTGTACAACAAAGTGAATCAGCCATGCACATGCATGTGTCCCCTCTTTTTGGATTTCCTTCTCATGTAGTTCACCACAGAACACTGAGTAGCATTTCCTGTGCTATACAGTAGGTAGTTATTCATTTTCTATTTTATGTATAGTAGTCTATGGTTTTTCCAGTGGTCATGTATGGATGTGAGAGTTGGACTGTGAAGAAAGCTGATCGCCGAAGAATTGATGCTTTTGAACTGTGGTGCTGGAGAAGACTCTTGAGAGTCCCTTGGACTGCAAGGAGATCCAACCAGTCCATTCTAAAGGAGATCAGTCCTGGGTGTTCATTGGAAGGACTGATGCTGAAGCTGAAACTCCAATACTTTGGCCACCTCATGTGACGAGTTGACTCACTGGAAAAGACTCTGATTCTGGGAAGGATTGGGGGCAGGAGGAGACGGGGACTGCAGAGAATGAGATGGCTGGATGGCATCACTGACTCGATGGACATGAGTTTGAGTGAACTCTGGGAGTTGGTGATGGACAGGGAGGCCTGGCGTGCAAAGAGTCGGACACGACTGAGCGACTGAACTGAACTGAACTGAATCTCCCAGTTCATCCCCCCTGCCCTCCCCTTGGTATCCACACATTTGTTCTCTGTGTCTGTTTCTCTCTTTATGGCTTTGTAAATAAGATCATCTATATAATTTTTCTAGGTTCCACATATATATGTGTTAATATACAATATTTGTTTTTTCTTTCTGATTTACTTCACTCTGTATGACATCTCTAGGCCCATCCACATCTTTGCAAATGACACAACTTTTTTCCTTTTAATGGTGAGCAATATTCCATTTTAAGTATATATATATATGTGTGTGTGTGTCTCTGTGTTAGTCACTCAGTCATCCGACTCTTTATGATCCCATGGGTTGTAGCCCACCAGGCTCCCCTGTCCATGGAATTTTCCAGGCAAGAATACTGGAGTGAGTTGCCATTTCCTTCTCCAGGGATGTATTTATATATAGCATCTTTTTTATCCATTCCTCTGTTGATGGACATTTGGGTTGCTACCATGTACTGTCTTTTTTGAATAGTGCTGCAAGGAACATTGGAGTGCATGTGTCTTTTGAATTACGGTGTTCTTTGTGTATATGTTTGTGTGTTTAATGTTGTCCCAAAGGCTCTGAAACTGTCTTTTTTATTCTCTGCAGGAGTCATTTCCATCATTTTAGGTGCCCTCCTATTCTGCTATTTGACCCCTATAGTACAATATTAAAATCAGGAACTTGGCATTGATACAATCCATATACTTTACTAATATTTTCACTAGTTTTGCATGTACCTGTGTGAGCGTATTGTTCAATGCAGTTTTACCACACGTGTGTCCCATGTAACTGCAAAGACCCCTCCTGTTATTCCTTTATAGTCACATATACGCCTCTAATCCATCCCATCCCTAGCTAGAGGGAACTATTAAACTTTTCTCCATCTCTGTAGGTGTTGCTTTTAATGATATTTTCAGAATTAAGAACTTAAAAAATCTTTCTCCACTGTGGGCTGCCTTGCATAGTTCCTGAGTAGTCTGTGTTATTCTTTGCTCATTTTATGGAGTGGTGTTTTTCCTCTGTCTGCTTTTAATGTTTCTCTTTGTCATAATTTTAAGTGTTTTGACTGTGATGCCGCTTATTCATGCCTGACATTTTTGGATATGTGACTTAATAATTTTCATCAAATTAAAAAAAATCATCAGTCATTATTTCTTCAAACTTTTTTGTCTCCCCTCTCTCTTCTCTCTTTATGTTTATTAGGTTAATTGAAATGGTCCATACCTCTAGAACTCTGTTTATTTAATTTTTTCTCTCTTTGTTTCATTTTGAATTGCTTTTATTACTATGTTTTCAGTTTCACTGATCTCTTCTTGATATGCTGTTAGTTCATCCACTGTAATTTTCATCTCTGAAATATTTTTCATCATCCCAAGTTTAATGTGGGTAATTATTAGATAATCTATTTCCCTATTTAACATGATCAGTCTTTCCTTTATTTTTTTAAATGCATGGAATGCAGTTATAATTATTTTTAAAACCCTTGTCTATTACTTTTATCATCTGTTTTATTTACAGGTCTATTGCAATTGAAGAATCATATTGTGTGACTTCTTTGCATTCTCTGTAATTTTTGTATTGAATGTCAGAACGTGCCTTTTATTGGATGTGAATTCACCTTGTTGCATATTGTATGTTTTTGTAGTCTATGAATACTTTTGAGCTTTCTGGGATAAAATGAAGTTCCTTGGGAAGCATTTGATCCTTTTAAAGCTTCTTTTTACATTTTTTCTTTTTCTTCTTTTGACTTCCCTGGTGGCTCAGACAGTAAAGAACCTGCCTGTAATGCGGGAGACCCAGGTTCAACCCCTGGGTCAGAAAGATCCCCTGGAGAAAGGCATGGCAATCCACTCCAATATTCTTGCCTGGAGAATCCCACAGAGGAGCCTGATGGGCTCCAGTCCATGGGCTTGCAAAGAGTCAGACCCGACCGAATGTCTTCTCTAAAAATAACATTTTTTAGAGAAGATCATGAAGTTTTTTATTTTTTTATTTTTGAATTGGGACAATTGCCTCTGACTACTTTACCTGCTGCCTAATGTGTTATGAAGTTATCTACCCTAGCTGGTAATAACATAGCATTCTCAACCTTGGGTGAGCCACAAGGCTTCTCCTTCCACAGAGTTTTACAGATTTACTGATTAGTACTCCCTGAAGACTCAAAGAATGCCATTTGCAGATCTCTCAAGCCCTCTCTGTGCAGTTCCCTTCTCTGTCTGTGGTGCTCTGCCCTGTGAACTCGAATTGCTTTGGCCTCCGGGGCTTCCAGCTCTGACTCTTTAACTCAAGGAGAGTCCTGTAATTCACTTGTATTCTAGCTCCCTCTGCCAATATTTGAAAAATCTCTGAGTAGTCAAATAAGGTAATCACAGTGCTCACGTCATTTGTTTCCCTTTTCTCAAAAATCATTGTCCTGAAATCTTGATGTCCAATGCTTGAGTATCACTGTTCCTTATAGCTGTCCTTAATTTTTGTGTTGAACTAAAATACAAAATGAAACAGGAACAGACTCGCAGACACAGAGAACAAACTGGTGGTTGCAAGAGGAGAGGTGGGTGAGGGGACAGGCAAAATAGTTGAAGGAGATTAAAAGGTCCAAGCTTTCAGTTATAAAAGTCAAGGAAGCATGTTATGTACATCATCGGGAATGTAGTCAGTAATGTGGTAACTTTGTATGATATCAGTTTTAACTGAGCTTACTGTAATGATCATTTCATAATACATTTTGTCCTTTTTAAAATTAAGCTTTTAATTTCTTGCCCAGGTGGGAAGAAAAATCTGTTCCCTGATACTCAGTCTTGACTGAAACAGACAACCCAATACACACTTTTAAATTAATAAATGTCAGTAGATTTACTCACTACATATCATGTAACTCTGATTATTTCTTTTAAAGCTTTTACCCCAATTTAAAATCGTGCATTTATTTTTTGTTTACTTGGTTATTGTTTGTCTCTGTAACTATGCCGTAAGTTCAAAGAAGTATAAACTATTTATTATTCACTAATATATATAACACAATGTTAGTTCATTGTCTGCACTCAATATATTTATTGAATGAATGCATAAGTTAAAGATTCTTAAAGAAAGTTTTTTAGGCATAGGTAAAATGTAGCCTACCTAAGACATAAATGATCAGAATTCAAGCATGTGGAACAGTAATTATTGAGGTGATATAATTATGAATTGACAGAGAAAAGTATGATAAACATTATTATTATTTATTTCCAAACTTAACCTTTGAAGTAGTATATAGAAAATCACTTGCCTAAAAAGAAAAAATAAAGTAAGCAGTAAGTGTAAGAAACTTGCTGATTTTTTCTATTAGATAGAAGTTTTCTTTTTGTCAGTGAAAATCTGTGTTTTTTCATTGCCACTAAGGCTGCAGAGCTGCACCTCATTTAAATTTCCATCTATGTACATAAAATAGCACATTATCTATGTCAAGGTAAGTTTATTATTTCATCAGGAGTAGGCAAACACCATCTCTTTTGTGACAGTAGGAGGCAATGACTATCACTATCACTGCTGTAGACTTCTATCCTGTTGTACTGCATTTATTTTAATTTTCAAATTCTTGCTTGGGCTTACAGAGAAATAGATCAAAGAGATCGCTTGAAATTTAGATAAGAAAAATTCCTCCCTGAAAACACCCAAACCATAGGCTATAAAAAATTTGCTTATGATTTACAGAGGGAAATGATCAGAACTCATCACATCTTTAGGCAAATAATTTGGGGTTCAAGGTCACCATCAAACTTCCATGATAAGGCTGACTTAGCCTGAATGTTAACATTTGAAAGAGATATGCTTTCAACTTTGTGCTGTGGAAAATTTGAAACACACAAAACTGGATAGAATAGTGTAATAAACTTAAAATACTGTTCATCCAGTTTATTATATTTCATTTTTATCCTCACCAATCTTCCAGATTATTTTGAAGCAAATTCTAGACATTGTGTAATTTAAAAAATATTTCTGTGTCTCTAAAAGACATGATTGCTTTAAAATATACCATCCAAACATATTAAAATTTAATTTTATAATTGACTATAATTATATTTAGATTTTCCTGATTGTCTCACAAGTAATTTCAACATATAGTTCATTTGAATCAGGTTCTAAATGAATACAGTACATTACAATTGTATTGCAATTGATGTGTCTCTTGTGTCTTTTTATTCTATAGTAGTAGTGGTGGTGGTAGTTGCTCAGTCGTATCCAACTCTTTGTGACCCCACAGACTGTAGCCCACCAGCTTCCTCTGTCCATGGACTTCTCCAGGCAAGAATACTGGAGCGGGTCGCCATTCCCTTCTCCAGAAGATATTCCTGACGCAGGGATCAAACCTGGGTCTCCTACATTGCAGGCAGATTCTTTACTGTCATATATTCATCCAATTCTTTCTTCTACTTGCAATGTATTTGTTGAAGGCATAAGTTCATGTGTTCTATAGAATTTCCTATAGTCTGGATTTTGCTGATTACCTATCCGTGGTATTAGCTCACATTTCCCCCTGTCCTCTGCTCCTCTGTAAATTGGTGGTTGGATCTATAGGCTGAGTCAGATTCAGGTTTGACTTTCTTGGCAAGACTACTTCATAGGTAATGTTGTATACTCAAATCAGGACACACATAATTTCCAGTTGTCTCTCTATACTGATGCTGGCAGTCATTGGAACTCAGTGCACAGATCCATTAATTAATTAGTGTTTGTAAAATAATCATATTTAAAATTCATTATTCTTTTTTCATTTGTTAACTGTAGTACCTCTCTATTGGAAGGACTGATGTTGAAGCTGAGACTCCAATACTTTGGCCACCTGATGCGAAGAGCTGACTCATTTGAAAAGACGCTGATGCTGGGAAAGATTGAGGGCAGGAGGAGAAGGGGACGACAGAGGATGAGATGGTTGGATGGCATCACTGACTCGATGAACATGGGTTTGGGTAGACTCTGGGAGTTGGTGATGGACAGGGAGGCCTGATGTGCTGAGGTTCATGGGGTCGCAAAGAGTTGGACACGACTGAGCGACTGAACTGAACTGAACTGAACTGAATACCTCTCTAAAGACAAACTTTTCTAATTAACTGTTTGTTACCCCAGGGCGCATTTCATACAGTAAAGGTGGGATACATGCTTCATTCCCTTTATTTATTGGTTTTCAGATTGACTGGGTGACTTCCTAGAATCCTGTGAAAGTGAAAGTGTTAGTTGCTCAGTTGTGTCCAACTCTTTGCGACCTCGTGGACTATAGCCTGTCAGGCTCCTCTGTTCATGGAATTCTCCAGGTGAGAATATTGGAGTGGCTGGCCATTTCCTTCTCCAGGGGATCTTCCCAACCCAGGGATCAAACCTGGGTCTCCCACATTACAGGCAGATTCTTTACCATCTGAGCCACCAGGGAAGCCGTAACTGTGACCAATTAATCTTTTAACAATGAGAGGTTATTTTTATAGAATAATAAGGCCATCTGGTCATCTCTAGTCTAACTCATTGATTCTTATAAGGGTTTTTGGATAACATTAATAACAGTAAAGAAGTAAAGAAACATACAAACTAATATAAAAGAAGGCTTATGACATACTGTGTATGCTAAATCGCCTCAGTTCAGTTCAGTTCAGTTCAGTCGCTCAATTGTGTCCGACTCTCCGCGACCCCATGAATCACAGCACGCCAGGCCTCCCTGTCCATCACCAACTCCCGGAGTACACTCAAACTCATGTCCACAGAGTCGGTGATTCCATCCAGCTATCTCATTCTCTGTCGTCCCCTTCTCCTCCCGCCCCCAACCTTTCCCAGCATCAGAATCTTTTCCAGTGAGTCAACTCGCCGCATGAGGTGGCCAAAGTATTGCAGTTTCAGCTTCAGCATCTGTCCCTCCAATGAACATCCAGGACTGATCTCCTTTAGAATGGACTGGTTGGATCTCCTTGCAGTATAAGGGACTCTCAAGAGTCTTCTCCAACACCACAGTTCAAAAGCATCGATTCTTCGGCGATCAGCTTTCTTCACAGTCCAACTCTCACATCCATACATGACCACGGGAAAAACCATTGCCTTGACTAGACGGACCTTGGTTGGCAAAGTAATGTCTCTGCTTTTTAATATACTATCAAGGTTGGTCATAACTTTCCTTCTAAGGAGCAAGCGTCTTTTAATTTCATGGTTGCAATCAGCATCTGCAGTGATTTTGGAGCCCCCAAAAATAAAGTCTGACACTGTTTCCACTGTTTTTCCATCTATTTCCCATGAAGTGATGGGACCAGATGCCATGATCTTTGTTTTCTGAATGTTGAGCTTCAAGCCAACTTTTTCACTCTCCTCTTTCACTTTCATCAAGAGGCTTTTGAGTTCCTCTTCACTTTCTGCCATAAGGGTAGTGTCATCTGCATATCTGAGGTTATCGATATTTCTCCCGGCAGTCTTGATTCCAGCTTGTGCTTCTTCCATCCCAGCGTTCCTCATGATGTACTCTCAGTTGTGTCCAACTCTTTGAGACCCTATGGACTGTAGCCTGCCAGGCTCTTCTGTCTATGGTATTCTCCAGGTAAGAATACTGGAGTGGATTGCCATGCCCGCCTCCAGTTGATTTTCTCAACCCAGAAATCAAACCTGGATCTCTTACATCTCCTGCATTGACAGGAGAGTTCTTTACCGCTTGTGCCACCTGAGAAGAACTATGACATATTAAAAATTAAAATACATTAAAACAGATGGCACAGTGACCTTCGGCCTCCCCTCTCCCAGTTGATACACTAAACTAAAGCTGTAGCTTTACATTTGAAAACTTAAAAAAAATCTCCATTTTACTTAAAATGGCATGATATATAACAAGTAGAATAAAAAACGTTTATATTAAAAGTAAGTTGAGTACTTTAAAAATTATAGCAGAGTGGTCAGATAGACAGATGCACAAGTCTTGTTGATTGTTCTTCTGGCTCTTTGGTTAGTTTTTTTTGTTGGCACTTGAGGCAGAGTAAAACCCACTGTTTGTTTAAGTGAAAAGTGTCAGAAATCATTGTCTGTGAAATATGTCCAAAATATCACAGAATAATCTGTGAATAGCAGACCATGAGCCTTTAAAGTATTCCCACATCCAGTAATGAATTT
This sequence comes from Moschus berezovskii, assembly GCF_049115385.1. Classification (NCBI taxonomy): domain Eukaryota; kingdom Metazoa; phylum Chordata; class Mammalia; order Artiodactyla; family Moschidae; genus Moschus; species Moschus berezovskii. The sequence goes on from NC_142475.1 coordinate 38,929,696, forward strand.
GCAAATATATGGAATACTTGATGAGTTATACATGTAAGTTATAAAATTCACACTAATTAGTTTATATATTTCCTGGCTTCTTGTGAGTGCCTGCTCAATTGGTCTGACACTGTGACCCCATGGACTGTAGCCCAGCAGACTCCTCTGTCCATGGGATTTTCCAGGCAAGAATACCAGAGTGGGTTGACATTTCCTACTCAGGGGATCTTCACCACCCAGGGATCAAACCCATGTCTCCTTTATCTCCTGCATTGGCAGGAGGATTCTTTACCACTACACCCCCTGTGAAGCCCATGTTGCCTGGCATCCACCCTCAATTTCATGCCTTTCATTTTCTCTACTGACAGGGGATTTAGGTTCCCTAAGATTGACAAGTTGCAGGTTCCAGTTACTGAATGAAACAATGAACACCTGACTTTTTGTGTCATGGGTTTTGAATGGCTATCAATGTATGCATTGCCCAGGATGCCAGGCAGTCTTCCACAGGAAGCACTTCTTGCATCCCTATGGATATATCATAGGGATGATAATAAAAACATCATTATAACAATTATCAGTTCAATTTATTTGTGTTAGTGACAAGAACATGAGATGTACATTAACCAACAACTGCCTAAATGGTACATAGCACAGAAATTATGGGCACTTTTACTCTTACCTGGATGCCTTTTTGTTCAGCTTGATTAGAGCTTTAGTTCTTGTGTTTGGAATTATATCTCTTTTTATCAGTTAAACACAGATGACCATGTTCAAATGGCAACATCATACCAATTTCTGTCCAAGAAACTCAAGGATGACTGGTCCCATTCTCACACTTCATCATCAATATAATCATGATCATAGCAAACACTTGCTGGGTGTTTACTGTGGATGAGGTTTTGTTCAAGGAGTTTCACATATGTTCAGTTATTTAATCACTGCAACAACTTTGTGAAGGAGATGAATTAATTTTATTTGTGTCATCCGTGTGTGCTCAGTTGCTTAGTCGTGTTTGACTCTTTGAGATGCTACAGACTGTAGCCCTCCAGGCTCCTCTATCCATGAGATTCTCCAGGCAAGAATACTAGAGTGGGCTGCCATGTTGTCCTCCAGGGGATCTTCCTGACCCAGGGATGGAATTGACATATCCTGTGTGTCTCCTGCATTGGCAGGTGTATTCTTTTATCACTGAGTCTCCTGGGAAGCCCCCTAGTTTTGTTTGTGGACCAGATGGTAAATAATCAACCCCTCACTTCACTATGAACTAATCTGTCTCTTCCAAACTGTGGGAGATCACTGTGCCTCAGTTTCTTGACCTTAAAACAGGATAATAATGTATCAACCTAAAAGGATTGTTTATATGCAAAATTCTGAGAATTGTGAATACTCTGTAATTATTAGCTGTTGTGGAGTTACTGGACACAAAAGTAATATAAATAATGGACAATTAGTTTTGACTAAAAAGGAACTTGGCATTATAAGAGTATTCTGTGTGTTATTAAACATGACCATTTGTACAAGTTGTAGCATACTGTTTCCTATTCCCTTGGCATTGATACCTTGTCACCTGTGGTCCAGCCTCTGTAGCCCCTGGAATTGAAGCAGCTAAAAAAGGGAATTGGGGTTGGTGCTTTAGGTGAGGTGACAAAAAAAGATTTATAGTCTCTGCCTCCTGGAATTCAAAGAGCATCTTTATTTGGATCATTTTAATAATTTTCTATAGTACTGACAGGCACTCTTTGTTAGTCAGTAGAAGCCAGATTATTCTTCAGTAACAAAGTAAGCCTGAAATTGCAGTAGCTTAGCACCAGAAGATTCATTCCCATTGGATTATTGCCAGTCACCAAGGCAGAGAAAAGCACATGAACTTCTTACTATTGTAGCTCAGAAGTGATGCGTGTTCATTTAATTTTCTGCAACGAGAACATGTTTTTTTGCCCAACTATAAAAAGGCCAGGAAATGTAGAGGAGAAAATGGAATATTTAGCATTGCCTTTTCTGCACACACTTCAAATGGCTCCTGAATACTTACTGACTATAGGTCTAAGTATCTGCTCTGGGTGACCCTACAGTTTTTCATAAGCAAGGAGAGATAGGGCAAACCACCTCTTGGATCGACTTCATACTGTCCACCCAGGAGTTGGTAATGGCAGTAACTCTCACTGATTGGATCACAAATGGGTATAAGATATTGATAACAAATTACTACTTTCCAAAGAAAAGAAAGGGTTTTTGTGTTTTGCTGAAACATTTCCCCATCATTTAGACTTGAACTTTGGTCAAGAACTATGCTGTTCTTAGTCGCTCAGTTTTGTCCGACTCTGTGACCCCATGGACTGCAGCTCATCAGGCTTCTGTGTCCATGGGGATTCTCCAGGCAAGAATACTGGAGTGGGTTGCGATGCCCTCCTTCAGGGGATCTTCCCAACTCAGAGATCAAACCAGGTCTCCTGCATTGCAGGTGGATTCTTTAGAACTAAGGCATTGTTTTTTTCTTTTCACAAAACATAATTTAAAAATTATACTTGAATGTGCTATTCCAGCATCTCACGGTGGCAAGTGCCAGGATGATGTTTATCCAGTTACTATATTTGTTGTATAGAAAATATAGTGAAGTTCAGAGACATGAAGCAACTTATCCAAAATTCACAGTTAAGAAATGTCAAAAAATTTGAACCCAGATCTGTCTGACTCTGTGTTTCTTCTCTATCATCTTACACTGCACTTCCCCTGCTTGGCACTTTCTCCTCTTTGTCTTTTTAAGTATTTTGTTTTTTGTTGTAATATCTCTTTTGCTAGAATGTTATATTTCTCATTCTTCATGTCCTATACCAAATATACTACTTTACTCAATATGGAAGTTCAAAAGGTCTGACTTAAAATAAGAAGAAAAATCTAATTTAGGGTTAAGCCTTAAAAGCTAATTAAAGTTTTGCATTATGAGCCCCAGAAAATACTAGGATGTAAAATTGTGTGACGGAAATTGTTGTGTATATTATATCTACCCTGTTGAGCAGGGCACTCCTCATGCAAAATTCACTCCTGAATGGTTGCCTAGACACAAGGCTGGTTGCCTCTATCGTGCAACATTGCCCCACCCACGGCTGATTTGACAAAGAGGTGGCGTGAATGTGAGGGTAGTCAGTCACTGACATAAACTTTGTAATTAGTCCTGATGTGACTCTTTGACCAATGGAAACTTGACATTTATGCAGAAAATCAATAAATGATTTGGTAGCAGTTTTATTGTGGGGCTTGATATTTGAAGAGGAAGCAGCACAAAATCAGATGAGAAGTCCAAGTAGAAACTGTGAAGGACCGGAAGCCAGCAAAGAGAGGGTGGAAAGAAGTGCATAGTCTCAGGGGCTGGAGAAACAGAAATGGAGAAGGCAGTTGAGTGATATTCTCTGTTGTGATCTAGGAAAAAAAGCTCAATAAATACTTTCTGCTTAGGGATAGTAGGATAACCCGTTTGTTGAAGCTATGTTGGATTGCAAGTGACTACTCACTTCCTACACCTGCATCTAATTCTTTCTATAAAATCTGGTGGTCAGATTTGCAGTAACATGGGTGGACCTAGAGATTATTATACTAAGTGAAATAAGTCAGACAGAGAAAGGCAAATACTATGTGATATCATGTTTATGTGGAAACTAAAATATGACCCAAATGAACTTGCTTACAAAACAGATTTGCAGACAGAGAAAGCAAACTTAAGGTTATCAAAAAAGGAAAGGAGTGGGGAGGGATAAATTAGGAATTTGGGATTCAGTTCAGTTCAGTTCAGTTCAGTCGCTCAGTCGTATCCGACTCTCCGCGACCCCATGAATCACAGCACGCCAGGCCTCCCTGTCCATCACCAACTCCCGGAGTACACTCAAACTCAGGTCCACAGAGTCGGTGATGCCATCCAGCCATCTCATTCTCGGTCGACCCCTTCTCCTCCCGCCCCCAACCTTTCCCAGCATCAGAGTCTTTTCCAGTGAGTCAACTCGTTGCATGAGGTGGCCAAAGTATTGCAGCTTCAGCTTTAGCATCAGTCCCTCCAATGAACATCCAGGATTGATCTCCTTTAGAATGGACTGGTTGGATCTCCTTGCAGTATAAAGTTCTCTAGCAGACACAAACTACTTTATATTATTAAAACAGAAAAAACCCCAAGAACCTACTGTATAGCACAGGGAATTATATTCAGTATCTTGTAATAAACTGTAATGGAAAAGAACATGAAAAAGATGATATCTATAACTGAATCACTTTGCTCTACACAAGAAACTAACACATTGTAAATTAACTCTTACTGTAAAAAGAAAAAAAACTAGTGGTGGGACTTTTCCAGGCTAATGTAAGGCTGGTTGTGTGACTGGCATTTCTGTCTGTCTGATTTCCATGTGATGTTACTTGTTTCTACAGAGAACTACACTATTTCTTATAAACAGAGCCTAATATTCCACCCACAATTATACCCCCTATGACTTTGAAAGCAGGATAGTTTTGCAATATGGCAGCTCACCTTTATATTTACTTGCTGTAACTGAATTTAGGGAGGGCAGGGATGTGGGTCAAGTCAATGAACGTATCAGATTTATGTCTAAGCTATTTCTGAATGGAAATCAACAATTCCTTTTTAAAAAGCAGAAACTATTTCTTTAGTTTTTTCCATCAATTCAACTGAATGTTTCTCATTGAGCTTTCAATATGTTTTGCTTCTGGTGTGTTTTTCCCTTATGCATTTGTGGACAAAGAAAATCTTTAGCTATCTTTTCTCCCACTTGTATTTTCCCAGTTGGATCCCTCTTCACCAATACTATACTTTTCTTTATATTTTTCAATGCTTTATAAAGAATTCCTCTCCATTACTTCAGGGATCCTTCCCGTAAATGAAAAGCAGACCTAACTATACCAGAAAGCGAGTGTTAATACTTGAACTGGTATTAATAGAATAGGATTTTAGCTTATCTTGTTGACATTAAGCAACACATTGGCTTGGAGCTAAAGAAAAGAAGTTCTACTTTTTAAAAAATTTTAACTCTGGTGTGCAGAAGAATCCTTGGTTGAAATAATTTTATCCATATTTTGTAGGAGAACTTTACTGTTACAGGGGATAGTGACCAGGGAAATGAAGGTTCTGAGGAATACCAACATTCTCTTACACCTGATGGGCAGTGTATGATGCTCTGAAAAAACCGGTCTTCACCTGGATGTCATTGAGTTTGCACTTTTCTAGTGAGTACTTGATCACTATGTGCAGAATTCTTTTATTGAGTTTACATTTTTATGAAGTCTGACTGAACTATGAACAATGTTTCGGCTACTTATTTATCTACTCATGTCAAAAGAATACTCAAAAAATGTCTTTAAAGATTACCCCTAAGTCTCTCTCCAAGGCTATAAACAACTAGGGCAATACTTCTGGTGACACCCGTTGATGCGAGATGTGTCATGTTCAGTGGAATAAATGCAGATATTTCCATTGAAATGGAACTTGAAGACCATGACCTCTGGACATATCTTTTCTTGTCCTTCTGAATTTTTATTTTGTATTTATTACAAACTTTTTTCAGACTTCTAGTTCTGACCTACTTTTGTCAACTACAAATTAGCACTTGCCAGGAGCGTTTGCCAGCGTCTGAACAACAGCAGCAGCGAGAGCCTTTGCCTCCCGCCTGTGCTGCTGCAGCTGCTGACTTCTGACACCCTCGGAAGGGACTTCAGGGTGGAGAGTGAGGCACTCTGTGTTTCAGGGAAACTGGTGGAACAGGTCTTTAGACAGTTAGATATTTTCAGGAACTGATTTCACGGTCCTAATCCTGGCATCTCTTCATACCTAGAAAAGCACTAAATCCCTTTATCATGACATCAGCTCCTTGTGGCTAGCAGAAAACATTTTGCAAAGTAAACACTCGATTGCATTGAACTCCTTCACCAAAATCTTATATATTGACCTTCCCTCACTACGTCTTTGAAGGAGTCTCTCAGAGTTATCTGAGGTGCTCTCTCTGGGGCTGCAGTCCTCATTTTAGTTCAGTTCAGTTCAGTCTCTCAGTCGTGTCTGACTCTTTGCGACCCATGGACTGCAGCACACCAGGTTTCCCTGTCCATCACCAACTCCTGGAGCTTGTTCAAACTCATGTCCATCGAGTCGTTGATGCCATCTAACCATCTCATTCTCTGTTGTCCCATTCTCTTCCCACCTTCAATCTTTCCCAGCATCAGGGTCTTTTCCAATGAATCAGTTCTTCTCATCAGGTAGCCAAAGTATTGAAGTTTCAGCTTCAGCATCAGTCCTTCCAATGAATATTCAGGACTGGTTTCCTTTAGGATTGACTGGTTGGATCTCCTTGCAGTCCAGGGGACTCTCAAGAGCCTTATCCAATACCACAGTTCAAAAGCATCGATTCTTTGGTGCTCAACTTTCTTTATAGACCAACTCTCACATCCTCATTTTGCCCCCAGTAAAACTTGACTCGCAACTCTCACATTTTGTGCATCTTTTTAGTTGGCGTTTTATATACAGAAAAAAATAAACTACTACTGGAAGAAACTGGTCAAGATTTCTGACAGTGACAACTACATCTCTTAAGATCCTCCTGATTTCAGAAATGTCAAAATGTGACAATATTTTAAAATATTTAAATACTCACCACCTTATTTATGAGGGAGAACAATTCCCAATACTATTAAATTCTTGTGTGTACAACTCTGATGACACCTCCCTCCTTTCTAGAGTTAATTGTGTTCCTTTAATTTTGCCAAGTATATACTTTAAATAATTTGGTCTTGCTTTGAAACAATTTTTTATTTATTTTTGGCCATATGGCATGTGGGTTCCTAGTTCATCAATCAGGGATCAAAGCTGCATTCCCTGCATTGGAAGCACAGAGTCTTAACCACTGGACAGCCAGAGAAGTCTTGGTCTTGCTTTTGAACTATTCTATAAACAGAAGTATAATACACGTATTATGTGACTTACTTTTAATACTCAACAGCATGATGCATCCATGCTGGTGTAGCTGCCATTGTTGCATGGTACCCCACTGTATGCTGTGATTTATCAATTTCCAGTTGGTGGGCTAACTTTCTGTGACCCAGTGGATTGTAGCCCGCCAGGCTCCTCTGTCCATGGGATTTCCCAGGCAAGAATACTGGAGAGGGTTGCCATCCCTTCCTCCAGGGAGGTCTTCCCAAATCAGGGATCGAACCTGTGTCTTTTATATCTCCTGCACTGGCAGGTGGGTTCTTTACCACTAGCGCCACCTGGAAAGCCAACCCAATATATACTTAAAAATATACTTTTTACTCCAGGGTATATTCCCAAAAGTACAGTTGTCAGGTCTCAATGGTAGACTTTGCTATTCTGATTGCCAGCAGATTCTGCTGTGCCCTCCTCCCATCTCTGAATATCCGGAGGGTATGTGAATCCTGTTTGTGCTTAATTGATGGACTAGAATTAATTTTATAACTCAGGGGCCTTCAGAGGAAAGAAGAGGAAGATGGTAGTGCTTTCCAGGCCATAGATTGACTTTCAGACATAGCCTGGGGGAAACCGAGGCAGATGAAGCACTCCATTGGCTCTGCTCTCCTGAGACTGTCAGGCTGCAGCAAAGATGATGTCAGAGATGATGTCACAGACCCTCTGTGAGGTTACCACTGTGCTGTGCAATATGGAAACTTAAACAGGTAGCATTTCATTCTCAGACTGTGTGGCTTGATTTATTTCAGACGCAAGAAGCTGATAGCATCACTGATTCAGTAGACATGAACTTGGGCAAACTCGGAGAGATGGTGAGGGACAGGGAAGCCTGGTGTGCTGTGGTCCATGGGGTTGCAAAGAGCTGGACACAACCGAGTGACTGGACAACAACAACAAAGCAGCTGAGTTGGAAATGGCTTGGTCCCTGTGATCTGGCTCCTGTTGGTGGACTTCAAAGTTTCCTGTCTCCTTGGTCTCAGATATCACAGTACTAGTGATCTCTGTCCCTTGTCAGGCTCTGCTGCCTGCATGTGTCCTCTTTGCTACTTCCATAATCTCAGATATAACTTCCACCTCTGAATCACGCATGGCAAGCTTTGAGTATGGCAATCAGGTATGGCAGCTTTGAGGTTTTATAAGAGTCAATCTTGCTGTGTTTCTTGTTTTGGGGGCCTGGGGAGACTGTGATTAAGTGGGCTTTGAGGATCTTCTGGGGCTATTGGAAGACCCTGAACTAATTTAGATGGTCTCCTCTCCAATTTTTGAGATAACTGCGAGGGGCCTCTGCCTCAAACACAGGTATATCCACTATGGCCCCAGATGGGATGGATGACTTGGGTACCGGTGTAACCTGCCACTGGTGAGCTCAGGAAGTAAACAAGTTTTATTTTTTCTTCAATAAATGAAAAGATCTCTTGCATATAAAGGGATAAACAGCTGAAGGTAGAATAACAACCAGTAACAAGCTCAAGGCAGATCTGTTTTTCATGGTCATGAATGGATATCTTTACAGACTTCCAGAGAAGCAGCTCTATGGTCTCCATAGGTTCACAGCCTTTCTCTGAATGCTCTTTTCCAGCTCGCAGCTGGTGGACCAGAGTGTGACCCCCGTGGTGGGAGTCAGAGCAGGTACATGTGACAGCCACAGTCATCATTCACACTCGGTGTGCACTTTGCTCATTTCTCTTTCACTGATTGGGATGAACTACTTTCAAACCTGGGTGCTATTTGAATATAGCGTACTCTCCCTACGAAGCGTACTCTCACCGACAAAGCATTCTCTCACCTACAAAGGTGGTCACGGTTTCCCCATGGTGATAATAACTATGCCCCATGCTATTCATGGCTCTTATCGAGACAACTCCTGAGGCTCCTCAACATCTGTAAGAACAGCTTGCAGGGCATTTCAGGCTGGCAGGTGTGGAACATGGTCTTTCTGCAGGTCCTCTTTTCTGGAGATTCCAGAAGGGAAGAGCCACCCAGAGTGACTAAATACAGGGTGGGAACATGCGTGCTAAGTCACTTCAGTTGTGTTTGACCCTATGAACCTCAGCCTGCCAGGCTCCCTTGTCCATGGGATTCTCCAGGCAAGAATACTGGAGTGGGTTATCATGGCCTCCTCCAGGGCATCTTCCTGACCCAGCGATGGAACTTGAGTCTCCTATGTCTTCTGCATTGGCAGGCAGGTTCTTTACCACTAATGCCACCTGGGAAGCCCAAAGATAAGGTAGGGAATCCCATTTACAGACCCCTCAGATTTTGTGCCATGAATACTCTGGTTGCCTGGACCCAGATGGGACCGTGCCCAGGGCAAGGTGAGCTGGGGAGTGGCCTCCCGTGGGGGACACACCCACCTACTCGCCACTGTGTCTACATTTTGGGATCGCAGGGCGAGCAGCCAATTGCCAATCTGAAACTGCTCATCTCTCCCCAGAACCTCCAACTCTGCCTAAACCACCTCATGTGGCCACGTTCGTCCTTTCCTGCCAACTGTGACCTGTCTCCATCCTTTCCTTTTTCCTTGTCCTCACTTGGCTGACCTCATGAGCAGGGACAAGTCCTCCCTCCTCCCAACAAGTCTCAAACCAGGTGACCTTGCCTTTAGTTCAGGCTAAGTCCAGGTCCCCCTTTTTTGAATGATCTCTTGTCTCTTGGAAATATTGTGTGGAATAAAAATGAAATCAAATTCTAAAGACTTTGACTTCCCAGAGGGTGTGAAGTAGTTGGTATATTAATCAACTGCTAGTTGGTAATTGGGTATTTGAGCTGTTAATAATGGGACTTATAATAAAGCTAAGGATAAAGAGTGAAGACTAAGCAGATTTTATGAATGGACAAATTTGACAGTGTGAAAGTATATGATATTCTCCCCAGAGGCAGATTCATTGTGAAGCTTAGCAGCTCAATCTCTAAGACTTGCTTAAGCTTCTTCCAAGAACCTAGGAGGGACGCTAGCAATTGTTACATAATTGTACATTCTTTTTTAATTTGCAAAAGTATGCTTTTTAAACATAATCTGAGCTGCTGTCCAATTCCACTAAACTCCCCCCCCCCCATTTATGATGGGTGGTAGCAGAGCACCCAAAGAAAGCATTTTGGTGGTTCAGAGGTCAAGAATCTGCCTGCCAATGCAGGAGAAGTGGGAAGATCCGCTGGAGAAGGAAGTGGCAACCCACTCCAGTGTTCTTGCCTGGGAAATCTCATGGACAACCCAGTCCAGTGTTCTCGCCTGGGAAATCTCATGGACAGAGGAGCCTGGTGGGCTACAGTCCATGGGGCTGCCAAAGAGTCGGACACGACATAGTAACTAAACAACAGCAATAACTTTAGTAGGGCCCAGATTTGAGTTTAGTGGGGGTTATTTAGGTGGTTTTCATTCTTCTACACATGTCACAGTTATCCATGAGTGTTCTGGTTTGATGTGACTTTCGGAAGTACTCCCAGAACCTTTTGGGCCAGTTCACCTGGACCTTCAGAAATTGCAGTACCAGAGGTTGCATTATGATCTATAATATTCTATTATGTCTGGGAATGGGACATATAGAGGAAAAATAAAGTTTGAAATATATGGGGCTAGACGTGCATCTAGAAAGTCTTCTGATCATCAGATGTATACAAGTAGAGATGGAGGATTTAGTGCTCAGATATGCCCAGGAAAAACAGGAAGTTCACTCATCAGGAATTTGCAGTCTTTGGATAAAAGTATCTTTTATTTCTCTCCTTTCTTTGATGGGAGTCATGTGAAGTAGAATTTACCAGAATTCTTGTTTCTAAGGCACAGATTTTTATGATCACAGTGTACCTCTCACTGATGTGTATTTGTTGAGAAAGCAATGCATGTTGTATATGAGCAATTTGATCATAAACATTTTGTGGTTTAATACAGTGTAATGGTGATTTTGAAATTAATTTGAGTTGCTTTTGTGCAGGTCTGAATCCTAATTACTTTTGCTACTTTTTCCGGAATTATTAATCTAGTCAAAATTCACATAGGATGGGAAAATATTGTGGAAATAGAAACTGAAATAAGTCTGGCAGAAACTACAAGGTGTCAAAAACTCTTCAATTATATCACGGTGGAAGTGAAATGCTTGATGACTGGAATCATGAAGATTAGAAAAAAAAATGACAATCCCATAAGTAGATAATGAAAAGGAAAAAGAGAACTTGTATCAGTACTTGCTTTTGCATCTAAATTTGTATTTGGAATTTTTGTCTCATTTTGTTTGTTCTTTTTTCATAACTGGAGTCTCCTAAATTATATAAACTCTAAATATGGGAAGGTGGATCTGCTGAGTCTCTCCTCTTTGGAGATTGAGACAGATAAGTAGATTAGAGCTGCCTGACAAAGAAATTGACATGGGAGCCATACAGAATGTCAAGTTTTATATATCTGAATATAAACATATATGACATTTATAAAAGTGTTATATATATAAAATACATCACCTGGATGACCAACATTTAAATTGCTGATATCAAAAGTCAATATTGAATTATGTATTTATGCTTTATTTCTGTAGTATGCATTCATAAAAGTAGGATTGCTGGGTCAAAGGCTGTATACAATAAAATATTAATTTCTTTGACCAGATGACTTTTATCAACAATGTAAGGAAATATTCTTTAAATTATGTTCTTACTATTCTGGATGTTGTCAGTTATTTAAAATGAAAGTCGCTTAGTCATGTCTGACTCTTTGCGACCCCATGGACTATACAGTGCATGGAATTCTCCAGGCCAGAATACTGGAGTGGGTAGCCTTTCCCTTCTCCAGGGGATCTTCCCAACCCAGGGTTTCAACCCAGGTTTCTCCTTGATGGCTAAAAATATTTTTCTACTATTCTCTGATTTTTGGTAATATTGAACATCCTTTTTGTGTATTTGTTGTTCAGTTGCTAAGTCGTGTCTGACTCTTTGTGAATCTGTGGACTGCAGCACATCAGTCTTCCCTGTCCTTCACTATCTCCTGGAGTTTATTCAAACTCACCTTGATTGAGTCTGTGATGCCATCCAACCATCTCATCCTCTGTCACTGCCTTCTCCTCCTGCCCTCAATCTTTCCCAGCATCAGGATCTTTTCCAAGGAGTTGACTCTTTGTATCAGGTGGCCAAAGTTTTGGAGCTTTGTAGATTTTCATATTTGCTCCTAGGCAAAATGCTTATTTATATAATTTGTCTTTTTAAAATTTTGATTAATTTTTTTTCTTAACAATCTTACCCCATTACAACTAAAATTGTTACCTTTTGAATTTGTTCAGGTTTTCTCCCTTCAATACTGAAATTAAAAAAATTTACATAATCAGATCTGTCAATTTTTTCTTTATAGCTATGTATTTCATATGCTGTTTTGGATGGTCATCTTTATCATACTATTATAAAACTATTCTTCAATATTTTCTTCTAATACTTTAACTTTTACATGTATATACTCAAACTTAAGTTGAGAATTATTTATGGTGTTATATGTAATTTTTTTATTCCATATGGTTAGTAAATTTTTCCAGCACTGTTAATTGAATAATTTTTCTCTCAAGGAATTGACAATCCACCTTTTTCATAAATAAGGTTTTTTCAAACACCTGTATTTGTTTCTTGACTTTTGAATTTGTTCCACTGATGTTTATGTCTATTTATCTATTCTTGTGCTTTTATCACACTGTAGCTTCATAGTAAGTTTTGATAACATACAGAATATACATCCAGTCACTAATCTTCTTCATTGAAAATTTATTGACAGACTTAATATCTTTATTTTTCCGCACAAATATTTGATATATATCATCGAGTTAAGAGCTAGCTGGATTTTGCTTGCAATTATATTGAATTTATATATCATTTGGGAAGAAATTATTTTTATTTTGCATTATTTACTCATGTTTTACACTGTCAATTTACAAACTATTATGTTTTTAAAAATATAGATTATTTTGATTTTGCTTATCCTTGGGTATGTTATAAATTTTGTTGCCATGAATTAAGGTTTCACCCCCCTTATTTTTATACTAATGTCCAGTGCTAATTAGCTTGGTATTTAAAAAAAAATTCTTAAGTATATTTGTGACCTTTCCAAGATCCCCAGGTAAGCCCTAATATTTTTTATTGAGGTACAATAGACATATAACATTGTGTAATTGTACTTGTTTGACTTGCATTTATTTATTGCAATATGTTCACTGTTGTAGTTTTAGCTTATATCTCTATCACATCACGTAATTATTATATATTTTTTTGTGTCGAAGACAATTTAGATCTAGTCTCTAGTATTTTTTAAAATAGAATTTCCTTTACTGGGAGGGAAAAAGGGAAATAAACTTGTGATTAGGCTGTCATTTCCCTTCCCCTTCCACTCCCCAGCATAGGGAAGGAGCGTCTCAAGCCCAGAGGAGATAAGTGAATTGCTCAGGATCACAAGACTAGTAAGTGGGATTAGGGATTTAAAAATATACTAAATGACTGAAGAAATGTAGTAGACATAGAGGTACTTATTACTGATTCAAATTTACTAAGATGGAATGCTCTAACCATCACTGAAAAACAGGTGGCTGCAGAGTCACCTTCAACTGCACGAGCAGTTTGTTCAGGGTTCACATATGGTCTGCTTTTCAACATGAAAAGGACTTCCCATGGTGAAAATCCTCTGGGCTTGCAAATAATGATGTCAACTTAATAAAACACATTTTCCTAATGAAGAATGAGGGATATCAAGTTGACTTGAACTACTCTGTAGGTGAGTAGCTGTTATAGGCTGAAGCAATCTGCATTAAACTTATTAGTGACAATTAGTATGCACAGCTTCCTCATCATTTTCAATTTGCACCTTAACGTATTTGGATTATATTAAGTGAGAGATGATCTTTTAGCATAATTAGGCAGTGAAGTGGGGAAGAATGTCATCTGAGACTTTCACTACAAGGACCCTGTTAATTTGATAAAATAACATGAACTTCTAGATATTTGGTTGATTTCCCCTACAAAAGCTAGGAATATCTAATAGAACTGTTTGTAATGACGGAAATATTCTGATGTCCAAGATGGTAGCTACTAGCCACATATAGCTACTGGGCACTTTAAATAAGACTAGTGTTGAAGAGCTGAAGTTTTATTTTGATTAGATTAAATAGCCTTACGTAATAGCATAGACTACCTTCAAATCTTTGGAACTGCCAAAGTAAACCATTCCTCTTGTGTAAGGAGGAAGATAACTCTTTTTGGACAGTGTTTTATACTGACACAATGTTTTAAAATTCATAAAATCTTCACAGTGACCCTGTTAAATAAGTATTATTTTAACTTTGTAGTTGATGCAATAAAAAGATATCTTTACAAAGTCATTCAATTTAGTGTATTTTTATTTTCAGTTTTATTGCATTATCAGAGAATTTTGCCTGTATTCTTTTAACATTTTGGAATCAGTTATGATTTTCATTATGGCCTAATATAAGGACCATTTTTTATGACTCGTCTATGAAAAAATGTGTTGCAGTTTTTATATCAGGGAATAGAATTTGATCTATATTAATTAGTCTATTTTTATATCATTTAATTTTTTAATATATTTCTTACTTTTTCCTTGATGTGTCAGTGACTAAGAGAGATGAAAAAAATTCTATTTTGTGTTTTTCTTTAAAATTCCGATATTTTTGCTTAGTGAATATTGATGTTATATCTTCTGGTGCATTGCCAGTCTTTTTTTTGTCTTCACTATGAGTATCTACTTTTAACACTATATAGTGACCTTTTTGTCTCATTTAATATTTTATAACATGAATTCAACCTGGCATGATATTAAGCGTACAACCTGTTCTTTTCTTCCTCTTCCTTCCTTCTTTTCTTGCTTTCCCCCTCCTTTCCTTCATTCCCCTTCTTCTCTCTCTTTCCCTTCCTCCTTTCTCCTTCCCCTTTCCCCCTGAGTTCTTTCTCTTTCTTCGTTTGCCTTGTATACCTTATTTATCCTTTTATCTTCTTTCTTTTCTTAAAGACATAAATTTAACTTCTTTATATTTATTGATATGATAGGTATATTTGAATCTAATTATATTTCTTTGAAATTATACTTTATGATTTTGCTGTTTTCAAAAATCACATTTAGTTCATAGCTTAAACTTTACTTCTACGATGTAATTCCTAAATAATGTGGTATTTAAGAAGGTTTGCCTTTGTGTTCCAGTGACTAATTTTAGAACTATTAGGAAATATAATTTCCTTAGTTATTTAATACTTGAGACATTATCTTTTACTTTCTTGCTCTGAACAATCATGACACTAAACTAGTGTATTTCTTTCCTTTTATCCTTTCCTCCACCATCTAATTTTTCATTCTTAGTGCTCTTCTTCACAATAATAAATATTTATTTTTTTGTTATTTCCGTTGAGGGCTTTAATGACATCTTGACTTCTAGCTGTTACAGATGAATTTCATGGTAATATTTAGAACTTTCAAATATTTCAAAAATTTTGAATATTTAATAGATGTAAAACCTTTTTTTTTCCTCTTAAGAAAAAATTATCATCACACATAAAATAGAACTTGAACTGTGTTTGAATGGGAGTGTGAAAGGGTGGCATTATGGAAAAGCCAGAAACCTGTCCACTCTCCTGACCCCTGATGTTATCCTTCAGTTATCCCTGAAGAATCCTAGGGCTCAGAAAAATATGGTTATACAACCCTTACTCAGAATATTAAAGATATCAGCATGCTGAACAAGCAAATTTACAAATTGTTCTACTAGTACTTAGGTGGTGCAGTGGTAAAGAATCTGCCTGACAACGCAGGCGATGCAGTGACTTAGGTTCAATCCCAGGTCAGAAAGATCTCTTGGAGTAAGAAATGGCCACCTGCTCCAGTTTTCTTGCCTGGAAAATTCCATGGACAGAGAAATCTGGCAGGTTACAGTCCATGGGGTTGCAAAGAGTCAGACACTGCTGAGCAATCGAGCATGCATGCACATACTACTAGAACTTACTGCTCAACGTAGCATATGAATCTTTGTGAGTGGGATATTTTATGTTCCTAAATCGCTTTTTAATTTTTATTTTAATATCTTGAGATGCTTGAAAATGATAAATGATTCATATAAGATCAAATTAACATAATTAATGCATCAGACAATTTTTTGGAGAGTTAAAAATAATTAATATACATGTGCCTTTACAAGGTTTTTGGTTCAGAAAGTTTTTTGAGTTTGAAATAAGCAAATAGAACCTCCGTGCAGATAGAGATCCTAATTGACTAACCCAGAAACCTAGTCTGGAAAATATACTAATTGGAAACATTTTTTCTCCTCCACACCATCCATCCATGGAATCATACATTTGTTCACACTATTTCCCCTGTTTATTTTCTATTACTGTTAAGGTATTTTAATATTTGGCCAATTTTATTGTAGATTGAAGTTCTTCCTAATGGTTAATGTTCAGTTAAACCCCAGTAGTCCCATGGGACCTAAATACTATAATTTAGGTAGATCTAGTAAAAATGTTGAAATTTGTATCTAACATTTATTGAGAACTTGCCAAGTGCTAGTCCATGAGCTAAATTTTGTGCATATACTGGCTCATTAAATTCTTACATGATATATCCCCATTTTATTCAGGAAGAACCTGAGGCACAGAAAGTTGACGAAGGGTTTGGAAGGGCTACGACTGAGCGACTAACACACACACTCTTGTGAAACACACTAACTAGCTGATAAGACTTTGGCTCGTTTGTCCCGCTCTTTGTTTTTTAAATTATTTATTTATTTATTTTTGGCTCTTCTGGGTCTTTGTTGCTGAGAGGGCTATTCTCTAGTTGCGGCAGCAGGGGAGTACTCTCTAGTTGCAGCGCACAGGCTTCTGTTGAAGGGGTTTCTGTTGTTGCTGAGTGTGACTTTAGGGTGCATGGCTTCAGTAGTTGTGGTGCAAGGGCTCCATAGTTGTGGTTCCTGGGCTCTAGAGCACAGGCTCAGCAGTTGTGGTGCACAGGTTTAGATGGTCTGCAGCATGTGGGATCTTCCTGGACCAGGGACTAAACCCATGTCTCCTGATGGCAGGTGGATTCCTCACCACCGAGTTACCAGAGAAACCCTGTCTTGCTCTTGAAATGTAACCCTTCTATATACACATTACTTTTTTCTCCATTAAGAACATACTGAGTTCTGCTTCTTAATTAAATGCCCCAACACATTGATTGCAAAACCAATGAACCTCTGGACATGAAGATCAGAGGAATTACACAGCTATAGGGAATTCTGAGAATTGGTGTGTATCTGAGTAGTTGCAGTTGAGAAGTTAGTTCCATTAGCTTAAAAGAAAACTTGTTTCTTATATAGAGGTGAACGCATACCTGGCACACCGGATAGCATGCTGAACATTTGTTCAGCCTATTCTAGTTTGAGCCTGTTTGCCTGTGTTATCACAGTTTAGCTTCAGACATTTCTGAAAGTACAACAGCCAAAGTTTGCATTTTCAGGATAGCCATGCTGTCATAATCAGGAAGGACATAGATCTTTCATTCATGCGCTTAACCGCTTGTTGGCTTTCAGAATATTTTACAACTTTGCTAATTATAGACATCTGCAGGACACTCAGCCTCTGGCAATTAAACTCAAATTGAAGTAATTTGATAGAACTCTGATGTTGAAAATGCATTTAACTTTTCGAGTATTTTTCTTGACTAGAAGTTATAATATGCTCTAGTGGCATGCTAGAGTGTCACAGCAATGCTAGAAATATTTGTGAGGAATTCTGGGTGGAAAGTGCTTTGCCAGTGATACCATTTTCATGCTTTAAATTTTTTTCTAAATATTTTCTAAGTAAAGCCCCAAACACAGAGATCAGTCTCTTGAAATTTGTATTTGAGAGTCAGCAAAAGTAATTATTCTCTATACTTCCCAATCCTTGACCTATTTCCAAGTTTTACCGTAGGAATGTAGAATCTTCTAACTTATAAGGCAGAATATTTTTTTATTCCAAATGCATGCCACATTGCACTGTCATTATAAATATGATCTGCAACACATATTTAGCAGTTTTGGGATAACTTTGGCCAGATTGATATTTTTACTGAGACAAAAAAGAGAATGTTTTGAACTAGTTTAACGTCATGGTAGGGTTGTGCTGATGAGCTCATTTAACTCATAACCTACAAAAAAAATCTTCTTTATGACTCTCAATGTTATAAATATGTTTGGATCAATATTTTACTGATCTTAAAAATTTTCCTAGTTTAAGTTTCAATGTGCATGTAGCTCTCCATTGTCTGACAGTGACACCAACCTTTTATATTTCTTCAATGCTAACTCATTATATGTTTTGAGTTTTCTAAAAGTTTCTTTAGAAATGAGAGGGTTCAGAATCCCCAACATAAAGACCCATGGAGAATGAAGGACTGGAAAAAATGTCTCCAAGCCTCCCAGGGGTTAGTTTGATTGGGTCTGCTTGGTAGTCATGGAATTTAAAAAATAGATTCCTTTGACTCAGTTGTATTAGTTAGAACTATGAATTCTCAATTTTTCTTTTTGAAGCCTTATTATTATTATTTCTTGTCTATGCCATGTGGCTCACAGGATTAGTTCCCCAACCTGGGCCCTCAGCAGGAGTCCTAACCACTGAACCACCAGGGAATTTCTCAGAAGCCTAATTTTTGAGACATATAAAGTCCGAGGTGGCAGCAAATCAATTGAAGGGAAAAGCATGATCAGAGAGGGTGACAGAGCAAGATAGAAGGCCGGTGATGGTGATGCTGGTTACTCTGGTCCAGCCAGGAATCCTGAGAATGTAGAACAGAGATCTGGGAAGTAGCATAATAACCCCGGGACTTATCAGGTAAACTACCATCTTCCATAGGTAATTTTGGTATGTGTTTAGTTAGTCATATAGAATATTTTGGGCTTACCCAAGGGCTCAGTAGGTAAAGAATTTGCCTGCAATACAGGAGACACAGGCAACTTGGATTTGATCCCTGGGTCAGGAGGATCCCCTGGTGGAGGAAATGATACCCTACTCCAGTGTTCTTGCCTGAAAAATCCTTGGCTACAGTCCAAAGGGTCACAAAGAGTTGGACATGACTGAGTGACTAAGTAGGCAGGCGTTGAATATTTTGCAAATGTAACATCTAATTTGGATATCTCTCTTTCTTAAAATGTTTTTGTATGTGTGTATGGTTGTGTTTCCATTTGCGGTGAAAGAATGAAATAAAAAAGAAAGAAATATTATGAAGTCCCTGTATATGTATTTTCCCCCTGTTTTGACCAGATGAGGACCATCTGGGAAGAAGAGTCATACAACCTATTTAAATTTTATATCCAGGTTTCCCAAAACATATCCATTTTCTGATTGGAAGTTTGTCTCTTTGACTTACATCTCCCCAGTTATGCTGGCCCCAGCCCCTGGTAACCATCATTCTATTCTCTGTTTTTATGAATCCTGCTTTTTCAGATTCTATACACAGGTAATATCATAAATTGTTTTTCTCTGGCTGGATTATTTAAGACAGCACAATTCTTAGCATAATTTTCTCAAGGTCTATCCATGTTGTTCAAATGGCAAGATTTCCTTCTTTCTCATGGCTTCTAGAAACCTCGACACTGCTTTCCATAGTGGTGTTACTTATTTGTATTCCCACCAATGATGCACAAGTGTTCTCTTCTCTCCACATCTTCACCAACACTTGTTATCCTTTTTTTTTTTTTTGATGATAGCTATTCTAACGGACTATGTGGACACAACTGAGCATGCATGCATCATTTATTGTACAATCAGCATTGTTTGCAAATTAAAGGATTGTTGCTGTTTAGTTGCTTTGTCCAACTCTTTTGCCATGTCATGGACTATATAGCTCACCAGGCTTCTCTGTCCATGGGGATTCTCCAAGCAAGAATACTGGAGTGGGTTGCCATTTCCTTTTCCAGGGGATCTTCCCAACCCAGGGATAGAACTTGTGTCTCCTGCACTGGCAGGCAGATTCTTTACCGCTGAGCCACCAGGGAAGCCCAAATTATAGGATATCAATATTTTAAAAGTAAATTGGCTAAAGATGCCCACAACTCCTGAAAACAACACATTTTTGTGTGTTTCCATCCTTCTTCACATTTATATATATATATATTTGCTTAATATAGAAGCATTTTCTATTTGTATTGTTCTATTAGTATTTGATGTTATATCAAAAATCTATTTTTCTTTGAAATTATTATTTTTAATAACTACATAAGAGTTCACTGGTCATCATATAACTTGTCAGTTTTTTGGTGAGTCTAAAAAGATTATGAAATAAAACCCCTCGTACTTATAACTCTTTATACTTTTAATGTAATTCTTAGGAAAAATTCACAGCAATGGGATCACTGAGTGGTCGGATATGAACATTTTTATTTCTCTTGATAGGCATTGCCAAACGGCTCTCTGAAAGCATTGTACCAATTTATATTGCTATTTTAGTGATGAATGAGTTTGACCTTAACTGTACTGACATTAACTTTCCATTATCTTTATCTACCTCTCTTGTTTTCATCTGTACTCATATGTGATAGATTTTAGAACATATTTGTCTCTGAAAAGCTTATGCATATCAATGAATTTTAAAGAAAACATAAACAGCATAAAAGAAATACAGCATGGAAACTTTATCTGTAAATGAATTAATCTAAATTTATATAACAGGTTCTATGTAATTCCCTTGGTGCTGAGTCCTTCTCAAGTTGTCTTCTTCAGAAGGAAGTTGGTAGCTATAGCTTAGCTTCCCCCTCCCACCCCCCACCTCCATACATCTTGGTATGGAACTGTGAACTTATCCTTTATTATTATTTGCATTTGTTTATCTAATGCATATTTTATTTATTATTTGATAAAGGTGGACAGAATTTGCTTAACTCCCCCTTTATTGAATTTGTACTAAGAGCATTAGTCTCCTGTTTAAAATTCAAGAAGTGCTGACTTGTGTAGAGAAGAGTTGACCTTGCATATATGAGATTCCAGGAAGCAATATAATTAACTCATAAATACTCCAAATAAAAATTAAGTTATTGATTTGTGGAGACAAAGAATTCAGGTTCAAATAACTGACTAGTCTTTTCCAAGGGGCATGAGGTTCTTATGAGGGCATACATTTAACTTTCTTCTTCTATCTAGGGAAATTTGACCTCATTTTCTTAACTTGTCACTTTAGGAGGGGATTTTGAGAGAGAGAAAGAGTATCTCTTTAAGAATTCATATCAACCCAAATAAAACCAGAAACCATTATTGTTACAGATGTCATAACCTGATAATCCTAACATGTTGTGGTCATTTACTTTTGTTTAGCAAATTACCCCAAAACTCAGTAGCACAAGCAAACCATGAATTCTATGGGTCAGTAATTTGGAGAAGGCATGATGAGACCAACATGTCTGTGTTCCATGGTGTCTGAGGTCTCAGCTGGAATACTTGAAGGACTTGAAGGCTGGAATCTGGCATCATCCAAATGCTCTTTTACCCATTTGTTTGGTGTTAGATGCTGTGTTTTGGCTGGCTCAGTCCTCAAGAGTTAACATCCAAAAAGAAAAGCCCTGTGGATGCATATCTTCTTGTTGATCTAGCCTTGAAGTCATATGACACCACTTAAACCATACTTTACTGTCAGAGCAAGCATAAGCCCTTAGATTCAAGATTATATAAGACATGAATGACAGTTCTTGGTGGAAGGGTGCTAGAGTCATTTTGGGAAAAAACAAAAGGGATGGGAGAGATGTTGTTGTGGTCACTTAGGAAGACAAATTCTGCCACATAAATGATATGAAAAATAGATTTGACATATACTATTTTTTTTATGAGAGCTTCCCAGGTGGTTCAGTGGTAAAGAATTTGCCTGGCAATGCAGAAGAAGTGGGAGACATGGGTTTGATCCCTGGATTGAGACGATCTTTCAGAGGAGGAAGTGGCAAGCCATTCTAGTATTTTTTGCCTGAAAGAATCCATGAACAGAGGAGCAGTCCATGAGATCACGAAGAACTCTACATGACTGAACACACATGCACATTTTTTCCTGAGCCTTTAAAAATCTCATTTTGGAAATGGCTGCATATTCAAGAATGGCAAAGCAGTCCCTATTGGCCCAACGTTCATACAGATAACAGTTATAAAAGTTAAATAGCTAAAAGTATAAAAAATATAACCATTTAAAAAGGGAATGACACTGGTTGGCTCTTTGCTTAAGTTAGACTCCTGTCAGTATCATGTAGGATGACTGACTCTGACAGGTCTATGCAATCTTACTGACTTGAAAGACCAGAGGGTAGGGATTGGATTGACCACAACAAATATAAAACAATGGGACTTTTAATCCCAGGATGGGGAGAATTGGAGAGCAGATTCTACATGTGAACTATTTTCAAATCTCTGGCTCACCTCTGAACTATGTATGTGGATGCCAAGCAACCCAGATAAGGGTAAAAAACTTAGAGATTTCAGCTTCTACCCTTCAAAGCAGAGACAAATTTGGGGATTTTAGTCCAGTTAAGCTATCTACTAAAACAGAGCAATCAACAAACTACTACCATTACTATAATTACTATTTTTGAGAAAAGTAACAGAATCCAGAAAGTCCATAGGCTGGGTTTCATAACTTTTGAAATGCAGACATATCCCTCTGGAGTTGGGTCAATCTTCTTAGCTGTACAGGTATAATTACTTTATAATGACTAACTCTTAGTCATACTAAATGACTTACTTTTAACTGAGGTACCAAGTTTCAGCAAAATTTAATCAGAAAGCTCCAAGTTTCAGAAAAACGAATATATATTTTCTGCACCTTGTAGTTAAGCTGTATGATTCCATCATATGAATTTCTATATGTGGCAAACTGAGTTTTTGATAAAATACTCATAGCAGTGGTTGCCTTTAGAGTTGGTGGTATGAACAAGGGCTCCCCAATCCCTTTGTTAGGAACTGGGCCACACAGCAGGAGGTGAGTGGTGAATGAAAGAATGAAACTTCATCTGTATTTACAGCCACTCCCCATCACTTGCATTACAGTCTGAGCTCTGCCTCCTGTTCGATCAGTGGCAGCATTAGTTTCACATAAGAGTGTGAACTCTACTGTGAACTGCATATGTGAGGGATCTAGATTGTGTGCTCCTTGTGAGAATCATCCTGAAACCATTCCTCTCCCACCCCATCCATGGAAAAATTGTCCTCCACGAAATCAGTCCCTGGTGCCAAAAAAGTTGGGGACCAATTGTGTAAACCAACTGGGAAGGATCATGTGGGAAGTTCCTGGGGGAGGATTGTTATATGTCTTGACAGAGGTTTGTGTTAAACAGATGCACATATTTTTAAATTAACTTACTAAAAACATCCACTGAAGATCTGTACATTTTACTGTATATAATTTTATTTCAAAATTGTTGAACTCTTGTTAATAAAAGATGAAGTGTTCACAGATGAGATACACTTTAAAATACATTAAAAATTAAGATGAATTATTGGACATATATAAATGTGAAAAAACAAGTAGAGTAAAGTTAATGGTGGTATCTGGGTAGTGAATGTGTTCAGGGCTGGGACCAGGGATAGGCAAGAAATGCACTCAGTGCAAAATTCAAGGAGACACTCACTCTAGACTCAGGCAAGTGCAGGCCTGGCAACTGAGAGCAAGTACCTCTTTGAATTTTGCATCCTGGTTGCCTCTTATTAGTACCAGGCCTGTTAATATTCTATCCAAGATCTAGTCACCTTACCCCATTGTTAGCATGGGGAGACTTATGGAGATCTAATGTATATGGCAGCCACGGAGGAGTACTGCTCAGATCTCACAAGATAGAACTCGGTGTGGGGAGTGTAGTTAGCTAACAATCCCTGATACAGGTGTCCTCAGGATCTTCCACTTAAAAAAATTTTTTTAAAAAAAGTTATTGTGGTAAAACTCACACAACACTCTAATGGCAGAAGGTGAAGAGGAACTAAAGAGACTCTTGATGAGGGTAAAAAATGGAGAGTGTAAAAGCTGGCTTAAAACTCAGCATTCAAAAAATAAGATCGTGGCATCTGGTTCCTTCATTTCATGGCAAACAGATGGGGAAATTGTGGAAACAGCGTCAGATTTTATCTTCGTGAGCTCCAAAATCACTGTGGACAGTGACTGCAGCCATGAAATTAGAAGATGCTTGCTCCTTGAAAGGAAAGCTATGACAATCCTAGACAGCATATTAAAAAGCAGAAACATCACTTTGCTGAGAAGGCCCATATAGTCAAAGCTCTTGCTTTTCCAGTGGTCATGTACGGATGTGAGAGTTGGACCATAAAGAAGTCTGAGTGCCAAAGAATTGGTGCTTTCAAATTGTGGTGCTGGAGAAGACTCTTGAGAATTCCTTGGACTGCGAGGAGATCAAAAGAGTCAATCCTAAAGGAAATCAACCCCAAATATTCACTGGAAGGTCTGGTGCTGAGGCTGAATTCCCAATACTTTGGCCAGCTGATGTAAAGAGCCAACTCATGTGAAAAGACCCTGATGCTGGGAAAGACTGAAGGCAAAAGAGAGGAGGGCAGCAGAGAATGAGATGGTTAGAGAGCATCACTGACTCAGTGAACATAAATTTGAGCAAACTCCAGGAGAGTGAAGGACTAGAAATCCTGGTATGCTGCAGTCCATGGGGTCACAAAGAGTTGGACATGACTTAGCAACTGAACAACAACAAAAGTCACACAATATAAAACATACTATTTTAACCATATTTAACTGCACAGTTCAATGGCACTAAGGACATTCATATTGTTGTGCAACTCTCACTGTCATCCAACTCCTTAACTATTAACCTTCCTAAACTGAAACGGTCTCCATTAAATACTAACACCCCATCCGCTCTTCCCAGCTCCTCACCCCTCTACCCCTGTCATCTACCAATGTGCTTTCTGACTCTATGAATTTGATTATTCTAGGTGCCTCGTATAAATGGGACCAAACATTACCTAATTTATATCCAGGAGATGGTGATGGTCATGGAGACCCGGCGTGCTGCAGTCTACGGGGTCGCAAGGAGTCAGACACGACTGGGTGACTGAAACAGCAACAGTTTGTATTTATATTGGAATGAATTTCTAAGGTTAACAGTATACGTCCTAGAGCCAGACTGTACCTTCTTTTTTCCCGTGCTATACAGTAGATTCTCGTTAGTCATGTGTTTTATACTGAGTAGTGTATACATGTCAGTCCCAATCTCCCAATGTACTCCACCTCCTTTTCCCCACTTGGTGCCCATGTGTTTGTTCTCTACATCTGTGTCTTTGCTTTTGAGTTGAAGTCTTGTGCTTCCCTGGTGGCTCAGATGGTAAAGAATCTGCCTGCAATGCAGGAGATCCAAGTTCAATCTGTAGGTCAGGAGGATCCCCTGGAGAAGGAAATGGCTACCCACTCCACTATTCTTGCCTGGAGAATCCTATGGATAGAGAAGCATGACAGGCTATATAGTCCATGGGATTGCAAAGAGTTGGGCATGACTGAGTGACTAACATTACTACTTTCAGGGTAGCCCTCAGCTAATAACTGAGCATGGTGATGTTAAAGGGGTTTTCTGTTTATGGCTTGTGATGGACACCTCTCTGGACAGCCATTGAGCTAGTTGAGACTTTCGTGAAACTGAATTACTGAGTCTCTTCTTGCCAATCCTCCTTTCTCCTTTTATGTCACCTGTGTCAGACATGCATCTGGCTTCATCTGGTCTGAGATTTTTTTCTTCCTACCCAGTTCCTTTTCTCCTTTATGTTTCACAGCCTTTACTCCCAACATGTATACACTGAAGTCCATCTTAGTTTCTGCATTCCAGAGGACCCAATCAGTGCAGTGTAATAACTGCCCAGTCTTGTGTACCTGTCTAGTTCTAGGTCTCTGCCTTTTTGTCTATATATTGTTCACACTTTTAAATTGTTCACACTATTGCTACAATAGTTCACACTTTAAAAATGAGCATTAGTCCTCTGGCTTACTACATGGATCCTCAGGCAAGTTCCTCCAGAACTGGATTGCCTTTTTTTTAACAGACCAACTCCAGCACATATCCTTTGGCAAATTTCTTTGCCATTGTCGGGCTGAATTTCTTTCTGTACTTCCTGCTTCTGTACCCATTATAATCATATTTTTCCCTTTTAATAATTTACTGCTTTTCACTTGTTAAGTGAATCTTTGTATTCAAATTTCCCTGCTCTAATTTCTGTATGGATTCTGTTTCCTGACTGGACATGAACAAATATAGGATTGATGATTAGTGTAGTCCTGGAAGAAAGACCTTTAAAGATGGGATTTTGAGGGGATTGTTCTGATCATGTCCTTGGGCTTTGGTGCAGTGCTGAGGTTTTAAAGACACAGGATGATAATCTATGACATGACAGTGGCATAACAAGTAATAAAGTCATCATCTGTCATTGTGATGAAGTGCCACTTTGAACCAAATGCCTTGGGAGCCCAAATGGCTACTGCACTTGAATGTTCCAGTAACAGTGATGACTACAAGACCTATCGTATTTTTAAATTTAATTGAAGCATTTGCAGGAAGAAAAATCATAAGCTCAGGTCCTTAAATTCTCTGCTCATGTCATGATCTTGGAACCAGAGGAATTTCATGGCTGAAAATCAAACACAAAATTTAATTGCAAGCATTACAGAATTATAATATCAGTTGAACCAATTTCTCATGAAAGCTAGGGAATTAACTAGGAAAGAATGGGAGCCTTAAAATTGACTTGAGGACAACTGGTTGGAATCAGATGAAACAGAATATTGAACTTCCTCAAGTCCATGTGAGTCTCTCTTGACAGTGGAACTAGCTTTCCCTCCTGTGTCTGAGGATATAAGAGTTTCTTTGCTGGAAAACTCTTGATAAAGGGCTTGCAAGGGGGATGTACATGGTCTTTCATATCTACCTGCTGTTGTCACTTGACATAATGGGGGCCAAGTCTCGGTATGCTTGAGGGAATCAGGTACAGAGTGTTACTATCTATGAATTTGGAAGTGGGTTCTAATGGTCAGAGGAACCTGCCAGACTACAGTCCATGGGGTTGTAAAGAGTTAGACGTGGCTGAGTGACTAATCACTGCGGATGCTGATTGCAACCATGAAATTAAAAGACACTTACTCCTTGGAAGGAAAGTCATGACCAATCTAGATAGCATATTAAAAAGCAGAGACATTTACTTTGCTGACCAAGGTCCGTCTAGTCAAGGCTATGGTTTTTCCCGTGGTCAAGGATGGATGTGAGAGTTGGACTGTGAAAAAAAGCTGAGTGCCGGAGAATTGATGCTTTTGAACTGTGGTGTTGGAGAAGACTCTTGAGAGTCCCTTGGACTGCAAGGAGATCCAATCAGTCCATTCTAAAGGAGATCAGTCCTGAGTGTTCATTGGAAGCACTGATGCTGAAGCTCAAGCTCCAATACTTGGCCACCTCATGTGCAGAGTTGACTCACTGGAAAAGACTCTGATGCTGGGAGGGATTAGGGGCAGGAGGAGAAGGGGACGACAGAGAATGAGATGGCTGGATGGCATCACTCACTCGATGGAGGTGAGTTTGAGTGAATTCCGGGATTTGGTGATGGACAGGGAGGCCTGGCATGTTGTGATTCATGGGGTCGCAAAGAGTCAGGCATGACTGAGCTACTGAACTGAACTGAACTGAAGGGTGCTATACCAAGGAAGATAGTCTAGAAAGGCTGGGCCAAATGCATCAATATGGGTGCAGTTACTGAACATGCTGGATTTCATATACTAGTTCATGGAGTCGGCAGTGACTCTAATAACTTACTTGGTTGGTTGACCAAACCTTGAAGTCAGTGGTGGCCTATTTTAATGAAGCTGAGATCCAGAGTTTATATGACATGATGTGGAAGAAGGAATCAAAAGGCTCAGAATCCAATCCCTTCACCAGGGAAGATGTGGATGCATATATTGAGGGGACCAACTGCATCCCTGAAAAGGTCTGGGTTGCTCTCCTTTGTATCCAGGTATCATGGTCAGTAACACCACTATTTATTTGAGTCCTTTTATTTTAATAGAGAAAATGGGATGCCAGAGTATGAGGTCAAGCAGCCACTGACAAAGTAGGCACATTTACTAGAAAGGCCTGCAGGCTATAACAGGAATCAGTTCACTTTAGTCTATAGGATCCGTTGACTCTAATTGATCAGTGTCTCTAGGAATAAAATAGACATGAAATCTGTGAAAACATTGCCTGAATTATAACAGAAAATCCTCTGGGATTGGTGATTACATGCTTGAGGAGAGTTGAGGGCTTTCGTTAGGTTTCTAGACCTAAGCCCGATCACAGTCCCAGAGTTCCTTGGGTTTGTTTAAGGAGAAGGGAAGGTCAGTTTTCCTTAAGTGGGAAGTAAAATTCTCTTGTGGAGGAACCCTGCAGCACTGCCATAACTATATACTGTGAATCTATCTTTAAGTCTGCATAAATTTACCAGAATGACTGTGCACTGGGGAAAAATAGCCAGACCTCTGTTGTTGCTGTTGAGGCACTCAGTAGTTTCTGACTCTTTTGCAACCCCTTAGATGGTAGCCTGCCATGGTCCTCTACCCATGAGATTTTGCAGGCAAGAATACTGGAGTGGGTTGCCATTTCCTCCTCCAGGAGATCTTTCTGACCCAGGAATCAAACCCAAGTCTCCAAGGGTACTGCACTGCAGGCAGGTTCTTTTTATCACTTACTCACTGGGAAAGCCCGACCCAGACCTTTGGGGATTATTAAATACTGATTCTGGATCATTGCCAATTTCTGATGACCCAAAATATCACAGTAGCTGTGGTTACATGATATACACAGAGTCAACCCAGATGTGACTCACAGAGTACCCAGTTAGTTCACAGGCACTGTGTTGATGTTTCACTAGTTTCTGAATGTGTAATCGGATTAGAAATACTTGGCACCTGGAAGAATCACACACCAGAATTACCCCTTTGATTCATGGGTTCGAGTCATCATAGTGGGAAGGGCAAACAGAAACTTGGGAATTTTTCTGCTCCCTACCAAGATAGTAAACCAGAAGCAATGCCACATCTCTAGGTGGGTGTTCAGATATTAGTGACAGCATCAAAAACTTAAAAAAGAGGTGGTGATAGGTATCATATTGTTCCTTAACCTGCCAATTTGTCCTGTGCAGAGGTTGAATGGATTTCAGAGAATGGCTGTAGATCCTTGTAAACTTTATCAGGTGGAGGTCTGCAGTGTTTAGATGTAGTCTTTTTACTGAAGAAAATTAGTATAGCTCCAGGTACTTGATATGCAATTATGACCTGTCAAGAATTTTTTCTCCATATTGTAAGGACCACCAGAAGTTGTTGCTTTACCTGGCAGAGACAACACTGTAATGGTACCATGTTACCTGCCGGTGTCAATTTCTCGGCTCTTTTTACCAAAACAGAGACTCCAGAGACCATGATTGCACTGATATTTGACAAATTGTAGTGATCCACTACATTGAGGTTATTATGCCTACTGGATATAAAATGCACAGAGTAGTGGAGTGTGTTTCATGCCTTAGCAAGACCTATTGAAGCAGAGGGTGGGAGAAAAGCCCCACAGAATTTCAGAAGACTGCCGCCTTAGTGAAGTTTTTAGAAACCGAATGGTCAGGAGCGTGTTGAGACATCTTTTGCACAACATGGAGGACAAGTTGTAGTACCTTGCACAACCTATAAAGAAAAAATAAAAGGTGTATTTGGTGGGCTTTTTCAATATAAGTTTTAGATTTATACAAAGCATGAACAGATGATGCAGAGAATTCCCATATATTCCCTGCCCTCCACTCCCGCATCCAGTTCCCCTTGTTATTAATGACTTGCTACAGTTAATGAACCAATCCTGATACATTATTATTAACTAATGTCCGTCATTTATTCAGATGTCCTTAGTTAACCTCATGTCCTCTCTTTGTTTCAGGATGCCAGTCGGTATAACACATTACATTTCATTGTCATGTCTCCTTAGGATTCTCCTGATGGTGACAGTTTCTCATATTTCCTTTGTTTTCAATGATGTTGACAATGTTGTGGAGTACCATTTAGATATTTTGCATAATAATCCTAATTGCAATTTGTTTAATAACTTTTAAACTAGACTGGGGTTATGGGTTTTGGAGAGGAAAACTGCAGAGGTAAAATACCATTCTCATCACATCATGTAAAGACAATGCTGTCAATATGACTTATTGCTGTTGCTGTTGACCTTGATGACCTGGCTAAGGTTGTGTTGTCAGATTTCTCCACTGTAAAGTTTCTTCTTGATGTTGTGGAAAAAAAATTTCTCTTTGTTCCATCTTTTGCTTTCTTGTCTGTACTCCTTAAAAGGAAGAGCATCCTCCTTGAGGGTAAATTATCTAAGTAAATTATTTGGAGTCCTTCTACAGAGGAGATTTGTTTATTCTCTCCTATTTATTCTTTTTCTTTTTTTAAATGTGGACTGGACCATTTTTAAAGTCTTTATTGAATTTGTTATAATATCATTTTTGTTTTATGTTTTTTGATTTTTTTGGCCGCAAGGCATGTGGGATCCTAGATCCTCTATCAGGGATGAAACTGCACCCCCTGCATTGCAATGCAGAGTTTTAATCATTGGACTGCCAGGGAAGTTCCTCCCCGATTCATTCTTAAATTGATTAATCAAATAACTTCAGTCTGGATTTATAGCTTTTTATTTTGTACTATGGGTTATAATCCAATCCTGCTTCATTTATCTTGCTGCTTATACTGTTCTTTGGTCATTGTGAATTCTTTCATTTGGGTCCTTTGTTCCTTTAATGTTCCCTCATCATTGTGCTTTGTTTGCTTGTTTGATTACCATACTTCCTTACCTTCTGGCTTTATAAGACACTCCAGGCTGATTTTGTGTTTATTTTCACTTAAATCAGTACTTTTAAGAATGTGATTGCCTAATACCAGTTGATATTTTAGTTAAAACATATAGTAAACACTTCCTATGTGCTAATCTCTTTGTTGTGTGCTGGGTGTAATATTATCTATTTTTATCTCTAAGCAGGTAATGATCATCCTCTTGATGATTGCTTACATTTTTAAGCTCCTTTGCATTTTACAAAGCTTTCCCCTTCAATACATTAGCTCATATTTTAACCTCACACAATTTTTCTATGATAGGTATGGTAGGAATTAATTATGATATCTATTTCACGGATGAAGAATCTTATCTAGACTTTCAACAGATTTCTTTTTTTTTTAAAGGAGAAATGAAACTCTAGTTTACCATAGGGAGTGCAGCCTCTTCTGAATGTATGGGGCCATTTGTTTATATTCCCTCTCAATAAGTTTACAGAGAGTTTTCCTGATAATGGCAAATTTATGACCACAATAAACTTATGTTTTGTTCTCTTACAGATTTATTCTTCATTCCACTTCCCATGAAAATAATAGAAAATTTAGTTATATAGAGCCTTGGCCTATTTCAGCTTACTTTAGAATATAATGATGTAAATTGAAGAAAACACTATGGAATATATTGCAATTGCTCCATATCCCCTTTTAAGCATAAAATTTTATAAGTGAAACAAAATTCTCATATCACAATATATAAAACATATGATATCAACTAAGAATGTCCATAAAATTATGAATTTTGGCTTCAAGTATGTTTTGGCACACACAATTGTGTAAAGGCTTCAAAGATTTGTATGGCTCTTGTAAAATATGACTGCATCACTTTATGCTTAACTGATGGTTTCAGTGATCTACTTTCAAATGTCTTACTTTGGAAGGAGCTTGATTTAGTTCTTTTTCTTGTACTTTGAATACAGATCCTATAACCTCTTGCATTGCTCTGTTTGATGGGCTTTGAAATTACAGATCATAATCTTTTTAAATAGAGGCAAAGCAGGTGGCACAGTGGTAAAGAATCTGCCTGTTAATGCAGGAGACGCAAGAGATGTGGGTTTGATCCCTGGGTATAGAAGAGCCCCTGGAGAAGGAAATGGCAACCCACTTCAGTGTTCTTGCCTGGAAAATTCCATGGACAGAGAAGCCTGGTGGGTTAGAGTCCATGGAGTCGCAAAGAATCAGGCACGACTGAGCACAGCACAAAGCCTCTTTGACTGCACTGGGCTTTAGTGTTTGCTTCTTGGAGTCCAGTAAGCACTCTGAGGTGTGGGTTTAACTACAGTGACCTGTACAATCAATAACTTCAGAGAAGCATTAGGGAATATTTTGGGAAGAACGCACAGATGAACTCTATAGGTCCCAGTTGAGCTGTCCCATTGAGCTATGGATAACAGATGACCACATTTATACACTTTGATTGAAGTGCTTTTGACTTTCTCCACGTTTTATGGGAAAAGGATCTTTATTCTCAGAAGTAAAAACTATGCTGTCACCATGTTGTCAGAATTCTGGAATTGAGTTTTATCTCAAGTGGAAATATTTTGAACTACACTTAAGGTTGGTATGTTTGTCACTTCAGATAGTCTTCTGGAACCACTGTCTATTGGAGACTCCATTCACTTTTCCTGCTACTCATTGACCTGATCTAAGGTGAATGGCAATATATGGACATCTACCCTTCCATTATCATGGCTCTTCTTTGGAGCATGATAGATGTGTGAGGTGGTACTTCACAGTGACACACTGTTTGGAATAAAGCGATACCTTATGCTAGGAAAAATTTTCTACTGAAGAATCTGTGACATGTTTGTATTTGTAGAAACAAATCTGGTAAAATGCAGAGTAGGATTCACAGTTCAGGTTTTATCAACACAGTGAACTGGGTGTTTTTTTTGACATGTGACAAACTCATTTATGGTTTGTCCAGGAAACAATCTGATATTTTCCCAGGGATCTTATTTGCATTTTAAATATATAAGTAATATACAGCCAGAGCATTCATTGTCAGTAGTTGCAGAAAACTAATCAATTTTGGAGGTAGCATCTAATCTGTTTAAGGGATTTAATTCATCAAAATTTCTTGATCTCCAGTTATGTGCCATATGTCTTCCATGAGATAGAGGACATGAATAATCTGTTTTCAAAGGGCAGAGAATCTTTTCATAAAAAGTATTTAAATAATAACTTAAGGGAAGATAATTACAATAATAATAATCAAAGTAAATCTATCAGAAGAGTGACTATTTTCAACTGGGAATCAAGATGGCTTCATGGAGGAGAGAAAGTATTATTTATAAAGTCCTAGCTTTACATAGTTCCACATAGCAATGGTATCGTGCTGGTCTGATCTCCATTTTACATGAAAGAAAATAAACCTCAGAAATGTTAAGTATTTGCCTAATATAAAATAATGATGATATTTAAAAGGGAGTTGAGGTTAAATAATGGGTACATGAAGGTGCACTGTACCTTCCTCTGCATGATTCCAAACTTTCTTTCTCTTTTCAATTCACCATTATTAAGGTTCAAAAGTAGAGATAGCAAACCAATCTATAAAATTGCTGTTATTTTATCCCTTTCACATATGAGAAAATGGGGGCTTAAAAGGTTTTGAGAGACTTGATTAATATTAATTAGACAACAAATGCTGGATCTGTACATAGGTCTTTTAAAATCTTTTTATTATGAATATTTTTTTGCTGTTTTTAAAAAATTGTGTTATGAAGACTTAACATGAGATCACCCTCTTAATAAATTTTTAAGTGCACAATAGAGTATTGATAACTATGGGCACAATGTTGTATGGCAAATTTCTAGAGATTTTGTGCCTGGTTTAACTGAAATTTTATGCCTGGTGACAGTCAATTCCCTATTGCTTCCTCTCTGAAGTCCCTGGCCACCACCATTCCAGTTGGGTTCCATGAATTTGACAATTTTAGAGACCTCATATGAGTGGGATCTTTCATAACCTTCTGTGACTGGTTTAATATTAGCGTGATGACCTTCAGGTTCATCCATACTGTTGCATATAGCAGGACTTCTTTCTTCTTTAAAGTTGAATAATATTCCATTGTATGTGTATAGCACATTTTCTTTATTTATCCATAAATACACTTTTAGGTTGTTTCCACATTTTATCTATTGTGAATAATGCTGCAATGAATATGGGAGTGCACATATATCTTTGAGACCCTGATTTTAATTATTTTGGATAAATAACCAAAAGTGGGGTTGCAGGATCAGAAATTTTTAATATTTTTAAAATATTTTTAAAAATATATTTTAAAATATTTTTAAGGAAATGCCATACTGTTTCCATAACAACTGCATCATTTTACATTCCCACCAGCAGTGTATTATGGGTAATTTTAAGCATTCATTGTAGACAAAAAGGTACAGCACATCTGCATGTACCGGTTATTCAACCCAACACTCATTAGCTCACAGCCATGTGTGTCTGTGCTAAGTCACTTCAGTTGTGTCCAACACTTTGTGACTCTATAGACTGAAGCCCGCCAGACTCCTCTGTCCATGGGTTTCTCCAAGCAAGAATATTGGAGTGGGTAGCCATTTTCTTCTCCAGGGGATCTTCCTGACCCAGGGATGAAAGCCCCATCTCCTGTGTCTCCTGCACTGAAAGCAGATTCTTTACTGCTGAGCCACTGGGGAAGTCCAGCTCACAGACACACTTGCATTTAATCAACCCCCTTCTACATCTCTCCCTACAAAATTGTTTTGAAGCAAATCATAGACATAATATTTCCAGGGCAAATATTTGATTATTAATATATGTCTCTGAA
Organism: Moschus berezovskii; assembly: GCF_049115385.1. Taxonomy (NCBI): domain Eukaryota; kingdom Metazoa; phylum Chordata; class Mammalia; order Artiodactyla; family Moschidae; genus Moschus; species Moschus berezovskii. The sequence goes on from NC_142475.1 coordinate 38,964,281, forward strand.
AGAAAAAAATTCTTGTTAAAGAACCAGTCATTGTGCTGTGTTCATACATAAGAAAATCTAGTCGTGCCTTACCTCATCAAATATCTAGTCAGTGTTTTCTCATACATTTTTAAAATTTATTTTTGTTTATGTCTAGATATTACATTGCTGGTTTGTTCAAATTGGGATCCCAACAGGGTGCACCACTTTATTCTGTTTGTAGGTCTTATATATTTTTTATTTCACAGGCTACCTTAATTTAAATATTTAAAAATATTTGAAATTGATTTGTTGAAAAAGTTGAGTAATTTGTCTTGTGAACTTTCTTGCTATCTGGATTTTGCTGACTGCAGTCTCATTTTTTAAGGAAAACCTGTGTCCTCTATTCCCCGTATATTTCCTGTACTGGTGGCTAGATCAAGAAGCCTTATTTAGGTTATATTTTTGGCAAGGCTACTTCATAAATGGTGCTCTAAACTTCCTTCAAGAGAGTCATAATGTCCAGTTGTCTACTGCTGTGATGTTAGGTGCTATTGAGAGTATTTTCCAGATCCAAAGTTTACTTAGGGGTTTGCAAAGTGGTAGTATTTCAATTATTTAATTACATCTTTATATGCTAGTTGGAATACATCCATAGAGAGAATTTTTCTCCCCAACTTTTGAATATCCTCAAGTACAGTTCTTACTGGAAAAGCAAGTTATCTGTATGATTCTTTCCCTTTATTAGTTTTAAGAGTAAAGAGTTGGTTTCCTAGCATCCTCCAAAGGCATTTTTTTTTTTAAAGATCAATGAATTCCTCGATTTTCAACATATTTGATTGATTTTAACCCATTGATGTTATAATTCTTAGTGGTGCTGAGAATGACTCATCTTTGTGCAGTGGGAACCATTTCAAGACGTTCCATGAGTCCTTTGACAGTATTCCAAAAATTTTCGATAAATTCTTTGCTTTCTGAAATGACAAGTTTTTCAGATTTATCTTATAAATTTCCTGCTCTTATTTGTATATCTGTCTTTCTTACATGTTAATTGTCATCACATGTAAGCAATAATTTAATATAGCCTAATCTCCCGTTGTATGTGCATGTATATACACATACACACACACACACTCCCTTTCTTAGATAAGTGGTTATACAGTGTATATATACTTATTGCTTCCATGAGTTGTTATCATTTAACAAATATATCATGTGAGAAAGCAGTCATTTTTTTTTAACCAGCTGTATGGTGTTCTATTGTAAGTATTTTAGAGTTAATTTTATTAGTCTTGTATCGATGGACATTTAGGTTGTTTCTGGTCTTTACCGTTTTAAATCATGCAATAAATATCTGTGTATATGTGTTTTCATGGTTATCTTTTAATAGATTCCTGGAGATGGGGAAAACATGAAAACATGTAAAATCATTAAATAATGTCAAATTACCTTTCATAGTGTTTGTAAAATTTTGCATTCTTTTTAGTCATGCATATGAGTCTGTTTCCTCTTGGTTTTACCAATTAAATATGTGGTCACACTCTTGCTTTTTTTGTCAATGCAATACATAAGATATAGTATATCTATGTAGTATTTTTGTATTTCTCTTATTATGAGTTATTCTTTCAATTATAAGATTCATATATTAAAGAGTCCTAAACATATGAGGAAATTTATTGCCTGTATTGCCTTTTATGGAAACTATCTAGTCACATCTCTAGTTTGTTATTTAAATAGTGCTGTCGATATTTTAATTTTGCATATGAAGTTATATTTTCCATGCGTGATTAACTTCTATGTAGTCAAATTTATTAATAATTTTCCCTATTGCTTCAAGAGTTTGAGTGAGTTTTCCTCACTTCTTGGTTATACAGAAATTCTGAAATATTTGTACTTGTATAAGTTCATTTTTTAGTTTTAATTTCTAATTCTTTTAGAATTTTCACTGATTTTTGGTGTCAGAAATGAATTCAGTTTCTATTATTTTCATGTTATTATTCAGTTATCCCAGCATCATTTATTAAAGTACCCACATTTCCCACTTGATTTGTTGTTTTTGTTCAGTTGCTGAGTCGTGTCTGACTCTGTGTCGACATGGACTAGAGCACGCCAGGCTCCTCTGTTCTCCACTAACACCAGGGGTGTGCTCAGATTCATGCCCATTGAGTCAGTGATGCTGTCTAAACATCTTATCCTCTGCAGCCCTTTTCTCCTTTTGCCCTCAATCTTTTCTATCATCAAAGTCTTTTCCAATGAGTGGGCTTGATTTGAACTCCACCTTTTTTGACTACTACATGCATTTGCTGTATTTCTGGATTCTCTGTTCTTTCTTATTGATCTGCCTGACTATGCATCTGCTAACATCATACTAATTATGGAGGCCTTAGATTGACATATATACACTATCATGTATGAAATAGTTAGTGGGAAGTTGCTAAACAACACAGGGAGCCCAGCTCATGCTCTGTGATGACCTAGAGGAGTGGGGTTGGGGGAAGGGAAGGAGGGGAGGGAGGGAAGGGATATATGTGTGTGGTATGGATATATGGATATATATATGTATATATATCCCAGGTGGTGCTAGTGGTAAAGAACCCACCTGCCAATGCAGGAGACACAAGGGACACAGGTTTGATCCCTGAGTCAGGAAGATCCCCTGGAGGGGGGCAGGGCAACCCACTCCAGTATTCTTGCCTGGAGAATCCCACAGACAGAGAAGCCTGTCATGCTATGGTCCATAGGTTCACAAAGAGTAAGACATGACTGAAGTGACTTAGCACTCATGCATGCATGCATGTATGTATACACACACACACACACACACACACACATATATAATTATGACTGATTCACATGACTCATATTGTTGTATGACAAAAACCAACACAAAATTGTAAAGCAATTTCCCACCAATTAAAAAAATAAATACAATTTAAAAAAAGGCATGGCATGGCAAAAAATTTATGGAAACCTTAGGATATGCTTATATTTCTGAATGAGCCAGCAACCCCCTTCCCCCACTGTTGCTCTTCCTTTTCAAGTGAATAAAGGTATTTGAACACAGAATTCAATTCACTGTCTTTTTAGTAGACTCTACTTAGTAGGGTGTCCCAAAAGCAGAATGTTTAGACTCTTTTAAATAGGAAAATGGGAAAGTAGACCTATGAAAGGATCTCGTGGACAAACAAGGTCAAGAATAATTTTGTTTTGGTATTTGTTTTAATTAAAAGACTAAGAAGAACTAAGCATAAATTGAGTCCATTTAGCTTAAGGGGGTGTTTTCCCTTAGAGAAGTGATGGATTATCCTGATTTAGTAATAGAAATTTCTGTCATGTGGATCCCTTGATTATCCCTTGATTATACAGAGAGATACTTTTTTCTTGAAAACAGTTGAAGAATTAATATTTATTAGAGTTAACACTCTTCTAACACCTGATGGTAAAGCCCTGGATATTTCTGTGTAAGATCCAAAGCATGGTGACATGGTTGCTGTGTTGGAATGTGTTGGAGTGTGTGTGTGTGTATATGTATACACATATTCTTCACCACTATTCACTAGCATACAGTGAGGTTTACTGTTCTTGTTGTCAATCTCAAAAATTCAATAATATTTCTTAACATGGTAATCTGAAGGAAGAAAACAATAATTATAATGTGAGGAGATCTTAAAGTCTGACAGTTTTTTAGCTGCAAAGAATTATGCTAAGGAACTATTGGGTTTTCAGATTGACCATTACTGTAATAGGTGATTCTGTTTTTAAAAGCTTGATTGACCTTGAGTGTAATATCTGTCTGATATCACTATTTTTTTAATGAGTTGGAGGAAGTATCCTTATAGGTTAAAAAACAAACAAACAAACAATATCACTTGATGAGAAAAAAGTAACACATCTCTTATTATTTTGGACTGGGATGTTGAAGCACAGAAGTAGTATCATAATTTTGGCATTTTACCAAAGATTTTATGATACTAAAAACTGATTACTAAGTACCCTTATCATATGCCAAGTTCTGCATAGGTTTTTATGGATCCACATCAAAGTAAGTTAAGGAGAAGAGACAGGTAACGAACAAGACTATGAAGAGGTGATGCTGTGCAAGTGCAGTACAGACAGACACTGTGCAAGGGCAGTACAGCCACGCTTGATGATAAAGGGAGGACATCAAAGTAGTTATGAATGTCCAGCTTGAAACTTCTGAGGCATTTACTTTTGAAACTTCTTGCATTTTATAGGCATCACTAACTTTAGTCAACTGCTGCAACTAGCATGACTTCTATTTTTTTAAATTGTGAGATTCTTTCCATCTTTCTCAAAATTATGGTCACATCTCTTTTTTTAAGTCAATTATTGTAACACCAGAAGTTGATTTCTTTTTTCCAAAAGGAGTTAGTTTACCCTTACCTCATCTACTCCTTCCCTCTATTTGCTTTCTCAATTAACAGATAAGCCATTTATAATAGGGTGTAAACAGATACCACAAATTGAAACCATAGCTAATACGCCTCCTACATGCAAATATCTTGAAGTTTTGCTAATTCTCCGTGAAATATTTATTCAATATGTCCCTTGCTTTTAACTTCAATGGCCACTGCTTTGGTTTAGACTCTTGTATTTATTCTTTATTATTGCAATCCATTGAACTGGTCACGTAACCTTGTTCCTGCCAGAAATACCCGTCAAAATTGAGTTGGGATCAAATCATTCCACAGCCTGAACCCTTCTGCACAAGTTCCAGTAACCATCCTTCAAAACCTGGCCAATCTCCAGGCACTCAGCAACACTTCATGGTGGCCTCATCATTCTAATCTTAGCGCTATGTTCTACTTACCCCAAATGACTGTGCTGTTTACTAAACATGCTGTGTATCTTCAGGTCATCATGACTTTTAAACATTCTCTTCTGTGCCTGAAATGCCACTTTTTATAATTCTGCCTCTTAAATTTCTCCTCTCATTTGTGGCCACACTAAAAGATTTTCCTGATTATCCTTGACATCTCTTTATGACTGTCTTCCACCCCCACAAATAAGTTAAAGTGTAAATCTTTGTGCACTTTGCACATACATATACCACATTTATTATACTTGATTATCATTATGGTTTGTAGATTTAACTCCTTGGGAAGACCGCTGTCTTTGAAGAAAAGGACTGTGATCCACAAGTGTACACAAAAAGTTAATGTATATATATACAATTATTTTCCTTGCCCTTTGCACTTAGCCTACTGTTTAATGCATAGTAAGGACTTAATAAAAATTATAAAATGAACATTGACCCAGTTGGCTACAGGGGACTATATTGATCCAAAGGGGTACATTACTCAGGGTCCAATGGGGAACAGAGGTGCACTTGGATGAAATTCTGATGATTATGTAGAGACGGGACTATTTACAAAGTATAGATAAGCAAACCAATGAGGGATGTTTAGGTGCTAGGAACTAGCAAAAGAAGATGCTAACAACGCTCCCAGGTCTGAAGGGATAAGGGCAGAAAGTAGAGCTGTTAAGAGAGGCCAGTGAAAGCTGGAGGTGTGACAGGACTTCCTGGGTAGCTGCAGTGACATCTGACCCCTGCCAGAACTGTGGCCCAGAAGCAGGTGGAAGTGAGGGAAACATTCCTGACCGGCCTTCTCTCACACTCAGATTTCCATTGACTGAACCCAACCGGAAGCCAGAGAACAGGAGAACTCAGAGGATAGCCTGTGTGGGACAGTGGCTCAGGACACAAAACTGAGCTAGGAAGGGAGGAGAACAGAAAGGGCAATACCATCAGAGAATAAACAGGATAGGAAACTTGCTCAAACTTTAATATTAAATCATAGGTGCCAACCAGTCTCCGGAGCAAAATGCTTATGACACAGCTTCCAGGAAACTAAGTTGCCTGGGAACACCATACCTTCATTAAAATCTGGAAATATTTCTCTTATCTACACCCTGTAACAACAACAGCGAAAATGACAATAGTGACAATAACAATTACCACTTACTTTGTACCAGATTCTGTGCTAAACACTTCACACATTTTGTCATTTATGCCTCATAAAGTCCCCGTTTTGCAAATGTAAAATAGTCACAGAAGCCAAGTAATTTGCCAGAGGTGCAACTATTTCGTAGAGGAGCTGAAGTTGGAAACCAGGTTAATCTGACTCCAAAGTCTCTTAATTCCTAAACTGTGTCAGTGCAGGGAGACTCAATATTCTGTTCAATAGGAAGCCACAGCCTCTTTTAGTAGAATTGTGTGTGGTGAAATTCTCCCCTGAGGCAATTGGCAGGAAATTGTGACTAGTGTCTGTGCAAAGGAGACCTAGGGAGGAGGCTACTATTTTTGACTTAAGTGCCAAGATAGGTTATTTTACTTTCAATGAGAAAAAGAAAGATAAAAACGCTAATCAAATCTGTTGAGCATCAGTTACCTGGGAGAGTTTTAATTAGAAAGTCTCAGTGCAAGTGCCTAATGAAACGGTAGTACTATAATTGAATATAGAGACATGTTGGTAATTAACTGATAATGTAGAATAAATCCTTCACTTAATAAGTTTAATTCTGTTTGTACATTATGCATTAATGGAGTTCCCCTTTTCCCCCATATATTAGTGTATAGCAGAGATACAATGATTTATCTAAAAGATGTATATAGTCAAAGCTGTGGTTTTTCCAGTAGTCATATATGAATGTGAGAGTTGGATCATTTTTAACTGTGATGCTAGATAAGACTCTTGAGAGTCCCTTGAACTGCAAAGAGATCAAGCCAGTCAATGCTGAAGGAAATCAACCCTGAAAATTCATTGGCAGGACTGATGCTGAAGCTGAAACTCCAATACTTTGGCCACCGGTTGGGTAGAACTGACTCATTGGAAAATACCTTGATGTTGGGAAAGACTGAGGGCAGGAGGAGAAAGAGATGATAGAGGATAGGATGATTGGATGGCATCACCTACTCGATGGACATGAGTTTGAATAAACTCCGGGAGATAGTGAATGACAGGGAAGCCTGGCATGCTGCAGCTCATGGGGTTGCAAAGAGTCAGATATGACGACTTAGTGACAGCATCCACTAAAACTTGATTTGGTGCCATGGAATGGTACCCTTACTTTCCTTTGCCTGCATCATGAACCAGAGCTATTTAGGTGTATTTTGTCTCATCAGTTACGGCAATCAAAGCAAAATCAGACATATTTTCTCTTCTTACTTATTCAGCTCATATAGTTTGAATATATATTTTGTTTTCATAGAGGAAACTGGGCCTCCTAGTGCCAGGACTGGTCCATCCAGGTCTGTGCTTCACCCATGTCCTTTTGGAGGAGGGGAGAGGGAGAGGACGGAGAGAAGACTGTGATGTTGGGTCATTTGTGCAGGACTTAGGGTGGCTTTGTGACAACCAAATCACTGAAATGGGAGCCCTAACTCACTGGGCAGGGCTCTATGACACACCCATATCTTTTTGGTCTTGAGCATTCTGGCTATCCAAGGTCTCATGTTAATTTTTTTTTTTTTTTAAATAATGTTTCCTTAGTACTTCCAGTTCTTGAAGGAGCTGGAAGAAACTGTTAAACTTACTGCTTAATTATTTTTCCAGGAAGTAAAAGGCATGCATCATTGCTTAGGATTATTGCCAGACAGCCAAACAGATGTTTTGCCAGCTTCTGAATTTTGCAGAGGAACATTTTTAGATTCAGGCTATTTGTTTGCAGCCTAGCCTATACTTTCCCACTTAGATTCATTTTTGTTATTAAACAGCATGTTCACTTCCATGTCTTATTAAAAAACTGCTGATAGAGCGATAATTCTTTGCTCTATTGGTGCTTAAGTTGTTAAAGATGTTAGAATTATTAGTTTAAAACACAAGTTTTTTTTTTTTAAAGAAACTTAAAGGAAAAATACTTTTGAATCAAGGATACTATTTTGGTTTTATCCTCAGCATAATGCTCCACTAATTATTTTAGCGTGTAAAGCTCTGGTGAACTTTATTACAATTGACAAAATTTTCAAGGAGGAGATGAATAATTCAAACATTCTGGAATTGTAAAAGCACCATTTCTTGCTCTCTGACTGTCAAATCATTTTCATTTAATAGCCTTTGATAATCTTTTTTCCATTTTTTTTGGTATGATACAGATTCCTTGTCTTAAGTCTCCTTAGGTGGTATTGAATTTCTAATTGAAACCATTTCCTTTTATACTTATTTGTTTGGATGCTGGAATAAGGAATGCAGATTCATCATCATCACTCGTCATGCTCCCTTGATCCTGTTGTGTGTACAACCCAACCTCTTCATCTTTCTCCCTGTCAGAAAATGTGGGTTTCCTTTAGCATTTTATTCCTTAATTATTTTATAGTCTGGTATAGCTGGAGCCTCAAACAGTTATGAAGAAAGCCATTTCAATGTCTAAATCATTTTTTACTTAAGCTAAAATTTAGACAAATTGTGAAACTTTCAAAATGGTCTCCTGCATTCAACAGACTGTTTCAGACACAGTTATTTGAACCACGCTGGTGACCACATTTGGAAGCAGTGGAGGAGAGAGTTATCATGATGACAGAGCAATAGAAAAACCAGCCACCGTGTAGGGTACATTCTGCAGCAAGAAACTCTAAAACACAGAGCATTTCACTAAGAAGATACCCTGATGCATAACAATGCCTACAATATCTGGATGCTGCTCTTTTACAAAGTTAATTAATTAATTAATTAGGTTGCATTGGGTCTTGCAACACACAGGATCTTCCTTGCATCATGCAGGAACTTTTGTTTCACTGAACAGATTCTCTAGTTGTGGTGTCTGGGCTTAGCTGTGCTCTGTGGTATGTAGGACCTTAGTTCCCCCACCAGGGATCGAACCTATGTCTCCTACACTGCAAGGCAGATTCTTAACCACTGGCCTGTTGGGGTCCTTTAATGGACCGGGCCCTGGTGGTCTGGAATCGACAATAAGAAAGTGAAAGAGAGAGAGAGGCTGATACTCCCTGGTTTACGCAGAGGACCAATAAAGTCTTTGACAAAGGACTTGTGTCTCTCACGAAGGCACCGGACGCCCTCTCGAGGGGGGTGAAGGCACAGGGCGCCTTCTCGAGACAGTCTCAGAAGCCCAGGCAGGAGAGTGAGCTAGACAGGTTTCTGCGCTCCAGAGTGCTAGCCAAGGAGACAGAGAGAGAAAGAAAGACATGGGGACCCAAGCTCTGATGGAGCAAAGGTGCTTTAATGATTTTTCTGTGAGTATATATAGGCTGTAGTACAAGAAATTTCTTTCTTCAATGATAATGATCAGAAAACCAAACGTACAGTAACCGTTACCAAGGGAACAAGGGATGATGATGGTCACTAGGTCAGGAGACAATCCATATCTCAGGAAAAAGGGGGACGAGACTAAGCAGTTTTGTCATAAAGAGAATGTTTGCTAAGGGAGACCCAAGCCTGTCTCACACAACGACCTCAGTCCTGAAAGCTGCCTGTAGTTCTACTCGCTTCTGGCAGAAGCTGATAAGGAACAGAGGATTTATGAGAAACAGCACGTAGGAATCCTCCTGTTAAACATTCCCTGACACTGGCCCACTGGGGAAGTCCCTTGAAGCTGCTATTGAAGGAAAAATAAGTCATTTTTTTTTAAAAAGCAAAAATAAAGCATTTAAAAGATTTTTTTTTTTCCTTTCCTAGGATAATAGCATTCCAGATACTTGGAAAAAAATCTAGCAGGCTTGTTAGTAGTTGAATAACTAATTCGTCCATTCCTTATCAGGGTGTTTTGGTTTCATAAAGACCATGAAGATGAATAAAATAAACTTCATGGTTTCTGCTCCTAAGGTAGGTAGTTCACTTTTAAAAGAAGTTCTTCAAAAAATATCATCTTAATTTTAATGAAAGAGGCAGCTTTGAGGATACCTCTGCACTAAATTTTCTTCTGTGATCTTTCTAATCTAAAAGGAGATTAGTTACTTTGAATATAAGTATGGTGAATCTTTGAGGCTTAACAAAATAGGACTTGAATTTGTGGGTATTTTAGAAGACAAATTTTGGGCTTTTTCAAGTTCTTCCATTTAAACTATTCCAAAGCAAAATGATGGCAATAGACTACAGTTCTAGGCTGGCCTGTTTGGTTGCTTGAGAGACTGTCCTTTATCAAAAGAAGGGATGGGGAGGGATAAATTAGGAGTTTGGGATTAACATACACACACTGCTATATATAAAATAGATAACTAATAAGATCTTACTGCATAGTAAATGGAGCTATAGTCATCATTTTGTAATAATCTTTTAAGGGAAAAGAGTTCGAAGAATATATGTATTTGTGTGATGCAATTTGGGACATTTCTAATTGAGATGTTAGGGCAAAGAATTTTTGGTCAATGACATTTCAGGTGGTATAAGAACTAAAAAGTTGTGAGATCTGAGGTTTTCTCAATTTTGTACCCCACTTTTTGGCTTTTTCGAAACTAGTTTCAAGCAATTTAATGTTGCTTGATACTACAAATGGTATAGCTAAATAGTAACCATGGCGTAAATACAAATTTTAAGCTTTATTTTCCAAAGTAAGAAAATGGGAGCAGGTTTGTTGACATTTTTCAGGGCTATTCTGAAACTAGTAGAGACAAGGACTTCTGATAGGTGGGTCTATATTTATTTCTAGGATAAAATATTTCTTTCTTCTTCTCGATTCTATTTCTTATTCCTCATTTGGCCTGACTGGCATGTTAAAACTTGTCTCAAATTTGAAATTTTATTATACTTGAGTACTTTCCATCCCATGGTATCCATTTCTCACCTTTACTTCTGTTTAAAAATACATCAAGCAGTAAGGTTATATTACTGGGGCATTTTAAGATATTTTAGAAAAAAAGTTGATTTGTCCCAAAATTTCTGGAGATAGGTAAATATTTCTAAGAAGCCAAACATTGTTCCTTGGTTTGTTGGATTAGTTTAGGGACAGTTGATACCTCAGAACTGTGCTGAATTAATAAAGCTCCTTTCCTTCAAGTCTGCTCTCCTGGGAAGGAACACCGTAGCTGCTTTGTAGGACACAACTGCACTTACTTAATTTACCTTTTTAAAGCAGGAAAAGCCAGAAAGATGTAATGCATTTAAAACTGCAGGGGGTGTGAAGGCTATAAGAATGTAATTTCCCCTGTTACTGTTTGGCCATTTCTAATCATATGAAAACTGCCAGAGGATCCTTCATGAGCATTAGTGGATAGAGCTCTGAATTTCACGTGCCTCACAAGACTGGGCTTGTCTCAGCAGAGAGTCAGGACCAGGCATGCCTAAGAGGGCTTCTTGGTGATTTTAACAACAACATAGGTTGTCTGATGTCTTTGAATAGAAAATGACCCTTGAGATTGGAACGATCACATCTCCTTTAGTATCAATTCCCTACACTACTATTTATTACAGGTAGAAAAGGCTCCATTCAAACACCAATGCTCATGCCTGGAGGTTATTTGGCCTGTTCCATCTGATGAGGTTACAGACCAAATAAATAATGCCATGAGCAAGTCAGAGCTTTGTAGTGGAGGGCCTGAGCTGGTCAATCAAAATGAATATTTAATGTGAGGTGAGCAGGTCTTGTGCATGATGTATATTTCAAGGCAAGCTTTCTGAAAAATCAAGTGACTTAAATTCCTATAAGATTTTCCTGAAAACAGTGATTTTAAGCATGCTTTAAAAAATTTGTTTTCCAAAAAGATTCTTATTTGACATCAGAACTTTGTCAGCAAATTTTTAGCATTCTACTATTTGAATTTTATTATGCATCTCCTTTGTTTATTCTTCCCTTAAATCTTAGTTTTACCCACACTTCTCACTTTGAAAAAGCAAAATGATAGGCAGTACCAATTCCGTGGCTGTTAACTATCATTTTGAATAATCCTTAACACTGAACTTTTTTAAATAACATGTCTTCTATGTAATAATAACATATTGGTTAAGATTCTCTTTTAAAACAAAACGTTTACTTGTGAAATGAACATAAAATAATAGAACTTTTTTTTAAAACAGCAATAAAATAAGGACTTCCCTGGTGGCCCAGTGGTTAAGACTTCGTCTTCCAATGCAGGGTATGTAGGTTTGATCCCTGGTTGGGGAGCTGAAATCCTACATGCCTCAAGGACAAGAAACTAAATCACAAAAGAAAAGCAATATTGTAACAATTAAATAAAGACTTTAAATATGGTTCACATACAAAAAAATCTTTAAAAAAGACTAAAATATTTAAAATCAAAACATTAATTTATTCATATCCAATAGGAAATTAAGCTTCTCAGGTGGCACTAGTGGTAAAGAACCCTCCTGCCAATGCAGGAGGCATAAAAAGAGACTCTGGTTTGATCCCTGGACTGGGAAGATCCCCTGGAGTAGGCAACCCACTCCAGTGTCCTTGCTTAGAGAATCCCATGGACAGAGCAGCCTGGTGAGCTATGGTCAATGGGGTTGCAAAGACTTGGACATGACTGAAGTGACTTAGCATGCACACAATAGGAAATCAGGTTTCAAAACAGTCAGATTCTTGCTTCAGTGACCCTGCGGCTATGTGGGTAGGCAGATCAGTAGGTTGGTAGGTAGGTATGCTGTTGCTGGGCCTGTGTGCCCTCATAGCACTTCCTTCAGTTCCTTGACCTTCCGTTTCTTTTCTCTGTATCACAAGGGAGCTGATTCCTGCAATCTGTGCTCCTCAGATTAGTGGACAAAAGGAAAAACAGTGGGGTATATTTTCTCATTCATCTCTGCCTTACGTGGTTTCTTTGGTGGTGGCTGAGCCTCCTGCCTAGTTCTGGTTTCCATCAAGTACCCTGGGCCCAGGGGCTCCAGAAACACTCCTTCTCCCCATTGTCCTTCCAGCCCAGTGGTGCTTGTAGCTCCTGCTGTTTGCTAATCCCTGTGTTTGCATCCCCAATATCTGTATAACCAGTTTTCTCCATGAAGTATTTTGTATTGTTTTCTGTTTCCCTGGATGACCCTTGAAAGATCTAGTAGGCAGGGAATGAGATAAAGGAAAATAGGTTGTATGATTCAAGTATTTATGCTGCTTGGGTTTCTCTAGTCAAAGCATAAAGCTTGGAGAATACTAAATATGTTCAGATTCTGTTCTGCCTAAATCAAGGGTAATCAGAAAACACTCAAGTCTTTAAAATCTTTCAGAAATATCTCTTTCTCTTCTACATTAGTAAGACTATGCTTGTTTAGTCTTTCTGATGTTTAAGATTCTTGTAGTATTTCTTCAAGGTGTCTAGGACCTTGATATTAAAGCAGAATTTATAGATGCAATAACTAAATATGATTCTCTTTAGGCTTCCCTGGTGGCTCAGACTATAAAGAATTTGCCTTCAATGCAGGAGACCTGGGTTCGATCCCTGGGTTGGGAAGATTCCCTGAAGGAAATGGCAACCCACTCCAGTATTCTTGCCATGGACAGAGGAGCCTGGCTGGCTACAGTCCATGGGGTCCTAAAGAGTTGAGCATGACTGATTGACTAATATTTTCACTTTCACTTTAGGATGTAACGTTGAAGCTGTTTTTAAAAACCATCCTTTTATCAGGCTGTGTTTATGTGCATGTGAATGGTTGTCATATACATATAAACGTTAAAAGCTAGCTAGGTTTTTGCTGTTTACAAATATTGAATTAAATACACTTAGTATCTTAACTTAAATAGAGCGGCAATGCCAGGTCAGTAAGGTTTCTCAGGAGGAAAATTTATTTTCCTCAAGATTGCCCAACACTAGGTCATCGACAAACACAGGCTTTAGAAAACTCATTTAGTCATTTACCGTTCTTTAAATATTTAATGATCACCTGCTATGAGCTAGGAACTGGAGACACAGTGATGAACAATAGAAACTGTTAACCACAGTAAACTTAACATCTGGTGGGAAAGGCAGACCTCCACAGACAATCCTAATAATGCAGACGAAGTTTTGGGGATGCAGAGGACAGAAACTTGTCCTCTTCTGGAAAGTTCAGTTCAGTTCAGTTCAGTCGCTCAGTTGTGTCCGACTCTTTGCAACCCCCTGAATCACAGCACACCAGGCCTCCCTGTCCATCACCAACTCCCGGAGTTCCCTCAAACTCATGTCCATCGAGTCGGTGATGCCATCCAGCCATCTCATTCTCTGTTGTCCCCTTCTCCTCCTGCCCCCAATCCGTTCCAGCATCAGAGTCTTTTCCAGTGAGTCAACTTGTCGCATGAGGTGGCCAAAGTATTGGAGTTTCAGCTTTAGCATCAGTCCTCCAGTGAACACCCAGGATTGATCTCCTTTATTTTTTAAATTTTTATTGGAGGCTAATTTGATCTCCTTTAGAATGGACTGGTTGGTTGGGAACATAATAAAGTGATCAGAAGATAGTGAAGACCAAAATTGGTACAGGTTATCAGATAAGAGCCATCTATCCACTCATCTGGAGAAGGCAATGGCACCCTACTCCAGTATTCTTGCCTGGAAAATTCCCATGGACGGAGGAGCCTGGTGGGCTGCAGTCCATGGTGTCACTAAGAGTCGGACACGACTGAGCGACTTCACTTTCATTTTTCACTTTCATGCATTGAAGAAGGAAATGGCAACCCACTCCAGTATTCTTACCTGGAGAATCTCAGGGACGGGGGGCCTGGTGGGCTGCCGTCTATGGGGTCGCACAGAGTCAGACACGACTGAAGTGACTTAGCAGCAGCAGCAGCACCCACTCATTCATCCAGTCATTTCTACAAACATTTGTAACGTCCATATAGTCAAGGCTATGGTCTTTCCAGTGTCATGTCTGGTTATGAGTGCTGGACAATAAAGAAGGCAGAGCACTGAAGAGCTGATGCTTACGAACTGTGGTATTGAGGAAGACTCTTGAGAGTACCTTGGAAAACAAGGAGATCAAACCTGTTGATCTTAAAGGAAACAACACTGAATACTCTTTGGAAGGACAGAGGCTGAAGCTCCAATACTTTGGTCACCTGATGTGAACAGCTGATTCATTGGAAAAGACCCTGATGCAGGAAAGATTGAAGTCAGAGAAGAAGAAGGCAACAGAGGATGAGATGGTTGCATGATATCACTGATTCAATGGACATGAACTTGGGCAGGTTCCAGGAGACGATGAGGGACAAGGAAGCCTGGTGTGCTGCAGTTCTTGGGGTCTCAAAGAGTTGGACGTGGCTTGGGGACTGAACAACAGGAAGATGATAAAAATGAATAAGCCTTATTTGCCAGTAGGACTAAGAGTTTTAATAAAAATACACAAAGATGATCTAATGAAGCAGGCACACCCGAAGTTGAGTAATGAGCTGGAGTTTATGCCACATCAATAAATTTCTGACTACTGAGAGTTAATTGCTTCTCCATTGTGTTTTTGGAAGAGTTTATACCTCTGCTGTAGCATTTACTACTGTTTGGTCTAAGAAATTTCATTGAAAATGTGGTATATACGTACAATGAACTATCATTCAGGTTTAAAAAAGAAGAAAATCCTACCATAAGCATAATATGAATGAACCTCCTGCTAAGCTAGAAAAATCAGTCACAGAAGGACAAATACTTATTCTACTTATGCTGCTGCTGCTGTTTAGTTGCTAAGTCATGTCCGACTCTTTTTGACCCCATGTACTGGAGTCCACCTATCTCCTCTGTCCCTGGGATTTCCCAGGCAAGAATACTGGAGTGGGTTGCCGTTTCCTCCTCCAGGAGATCTTTGCTACCCATGGATTAAACCCACTGGCAGAAGGACTCTTTACCACTGAGCCATGTGGGAAGGAATTCCACCTTATATGAGGTCTCTAAAATAGATTCATAGAATTGCAGTGGGATGTTGGTGGTCAGGAGCTGCAGAGGATGAAGTGGGGAGCTGATAATCAACTCACAGATGAAAAGTTCTAGAGACCTGCTATACCACGTTGTATCTTTAGCGAACTCGGATGGTAAAGAATCCGCTTGCAATGTGGGAGACCCAGATTTGGTTCCTGGGTTGGGAAGATCCCCTGGAGAAGGGAATGGCTACCCATTCCAGTAGTCTTGCCTGGAGAATTCCATGGACAGAGGAGCCTGGCAAGCTACAGTTCATGGGGTCACAAAGAGTTGGACACGACTGAGTGATTAACACACACTGTATTGAGCACTTAAAAATGTGTCATGAGAATAGATCTCATGCTATATGTTACCACAATTGAAACAAATTTCATTGGGAGCACTTTAATTTTCCTAATGAAAACATTGAGGTTCAAAAGGGATTAAAGGACTTGTCCAAAGTCATTGAACTTATAAGTGGCAGAGAATTAAGAGTGTGACAGTGTGGTGAGTAGTCAGTCTGTGATCTCAGGCAAGTCCCCTAACCTTCTAGAGTTATGAAGATTAAAAAAGAAAACATTTAAATGACTTAACACAGCGCTTGGCACAGGCTACTTGATTAATGTTAATTCTTAATAGCTGTTAGACCTATGAATCACCATCCAGTCTCTAAAGGTTCTGTATATATATTTTACTTGATTCCAAAGACAATACTGTGAAGGAGAAGGTGGGAGTGTTCTCATTCTAGAGAAAAATAAACAACCAAGAGATATTAGTGTTTTCCCTGATAATACATCAAGGAGTGAGCTGTGAGCTAATAACTTGACATCTATGTCTCTTGGCTGTTGCCTTTCAACCAAGCTGCTCCTTATTGTACTATGCACATGTGCTTAGTCACTCAATCATGTCTGATTCTTTATGACCCCAGGGACTGAAGTCCGCCAGGGTCCTCTGTTGATGGGATTTCCCAGACAAGAATACTGGAGTAGGTTGCCATTTCCTTTTCCAGGGGATCTTCCCAATCTAGGGATTGAACTCTGTTCTCCTGCGTTGCAGGTGGGTTCTTTACTCTTTGAGCCACCAGGGAAGCCCCATATTGTACTATGTACTGTGGTTAGTTACTCAGTCACGCCTGACTCTTTTTGACCCAAAGGACTGTAGCCTGCCAGGTCCCTCTGCCCATGGGGATTCTCCAGGTAAGAATACTAGAGTGTGTTGCCATGCCCTCCTCCAGGGGATCTTCCCAACCCAGGGATTGAACCCAGGTCTCCTGTACTATAATTATTTGTAGTATAAGTAATTATGAAAATCTCTCTCTTCTTTGCTAGACTGGACACACAGGTTCTTTACAATAAGATTGCCTCTCTTACTAGACCATCTACTCTTTGAAGCCAGAAACTAGGTTTTGTTCATCTGGCATGTTCTTGGAATGCCAAGTGCAGATACATGTAAATTGTTTCACAAGCACTTGTTGAATTACTGTAGGAGGCAGACGAGGATATGTACAGCAGATAATGCAAAGGAAGAGGCTCCAGGGAGGTTCTGAGGCAAACACACACTTTTCAACTTGCTGCGACTACTGAGAAGCTGTAGTTCCGATCTTCGAGTAACAGCCCAAGTTCTGGGGACACTGGGTTCTTCTTAGGAGGTGTTGCCCTTCTGTGAACTTAAGGGAATTGTTTCTTTAATGTTCTTCAGTTTTTAAAAATTTTAATTTTATTTTAAATCAGCATTCCTCTTCTGTGGCACTGTGTGCTCAAGATGAGTCTGGGAATTTGGGAGGTGAGAGGCTCTGGCCTAGAGATGAAATTTTCTTTTGCGCCCATTGAGAAGCAGTCACTATGAGATGCCATGCTGCCGCCAAGTCGCCTCAGTCGTGTCCGACTCTGTGCGACCCCATAGACGGCAGCCGACCAGGCTCCGCCGTCCCTGGGATTCTCCGGGCAAGAGAATCTCCACACTGGAGTGGGTTGCCATTTCCTTCTCCAATGCGTGAAAGTGAAAAGTGAAAGTGAAGTCCGACTAGTAGCGACCCCATGGACTGCAGCCCACCAGGCTCTTCTGTCCATGCGATTTTCTAGGCAAGAGTACTGGAGTTGCTTGCCATTGCCTTCTCCATGCTACAAGACTCTATTCTCCTGTTACCCTCTCTGTGCAGGGGTCTCATGTGTGACACTCACAGCGCGGTCCCTCCCTCTCCAGGCAGGAGTGGGATGTGGAAGTTGGCAGGGCCAAGCCCCCAGCTATCTTCTTTCCTCCCTGTCTTGTAAATGCTGAATGTGCTTGGGCTCAGGGAAGGCCCTCTGACTCCACTCACCCCAAGTGAGATTACTAACCAAATGTAGGACAAACCGGGCTTCCCTGGTGACTCAGATGTCAAAGAATCCCCCCTGCAATCCCTGGGTTTGATCCCTGGGTTGGGAAGATCCCTTGGAGGAGGGCATGGCAACCTACTCCAGTATTCTTGCCTGGAGAATCCCCCTGGACAGAGGAGCCTGATGGGCTAAAGTCCATGGGGTCTCAAAGAGTTGGACACGACTGGGGGACTGGGGGACACACAAGGACAAACCAGGAAGTGATTTTCCTGGGAACAGAAGATATTTCTCTAGTCAATAGTGCAAAAATCACGGACCTCACACTGCAATAGATACCGTTTCTTTTCATTAAGATGTAAATAACATTTGATTATAGAAGTCACATATGCTTTGACAGAGCCATTTGTGAAAAGCCAGCAGAGTAAATCTGCACAAATATGCTGAAGTGGATAGCCGTTCCCTTCTCCAGGGGATCTTCCTGACCCAGGGACTGAACAACAAAAATGCCACAGGGCCCTTATTCTGAAGCTTAGAAGGGTGTCTGTGAGTGGTTTTTGCAGTGGTGAATTTATAGTTCAATCATATGCCATTCAGTTACAAAGTTTCCTAGTAAAAGATGCCCTGGATTTCCTGAGAGGCAAAATGTGTGTGTGTGTGTGTGTGTGTATGTGTGTATTTTCACATACATATGTACCTAGGTGTCTTCATTTCAAGAGTTAGTGTGGCCTTAAAAAGGGCAAGGAGCATGTTGATTGCATGTCTCAGTATACACTATATTTTAACCACCTGGGCAAGCAAAAACGATTTCTAATGGGTGATATTACTCTCTCAGCAATGCCCATCTTGTAAGTGAGTTTTATCTAGATTGTAATAAGATACAGTTTTTGTTGTTTAGTCACTAAGTCATGTCCGACTCTTGCCATCCAACCACCTCATCCTCTGTCATCCCCTTCTCCTCCTGTCCTCAATCTTTCCCTGCATCAGAATCTGTCCCAATGTGTCAGTTCTTTGCATCAGGTGGCCAAAGTATTGGAGCTTCAGCTTCAGCATCAGTCTTTCCAATGAATAATCAGGGTTGGTTTCTTTAGGATTGACTAGTTTGATTGCCTTGCAGTCCAAGGGACTCTCAAGAGTATTCCCCAGCACCACAGTTGGAAAGCATCAGTTCTTCAGTGCTCAGCCTATGTGGTGCAGTTTTCACATCCACACATGACTACTGGGAAAAAACCATAGTTTGACTATATGGACCTTCCTTGGCAAAGTGATGTCTCTGCTTTTTAATATGCTGTCCAGGTTTGTCTAAGATATGGTAACTATCAAAAATTTCACCCTTAGAAACAGAATCCAAAGAAAATAAGTCTAATTATTGGAAGCAACGTGTTACAAAAAATGGAGATTGTTTTACATGTATGGAAATAGAAGTGTTTGCTCTGTGTTAGGGAAATAAGAAAAGTCTGTTTCTTTTGAGATTTAATACCATTTGATAAATTATATATCAGAATGGACTGGTAGAAATAGTATTTGCGTATTGACCTTGCTAATGTTTGCTTCATTTAGCTGTCATGCATAATCACATATATGAATCGCTTTTTTGAATAGACCTATATCTGAGAATATATAGTACATTATATTTATGGTAATTACATTATTCTTTGAGAGCATCTTACATAGTATATCCTTTAGTTGCAAGACATTTTTTTCATGCTTTCACTTAGAAAATTACTAACATAGGGCTTTTGTCCAAATGCAAGATGGGCTTCCAGTTGATTAAAAATTACTAAATCTAACCATGCAAATTGCCGTCTGTAAAATGCCTGGCTTACTTCTCCTGCTCATTTTGTCTTCTTTCTCTCTTTTTTCTTGTTCTGATGATACGATGACTTGTGAGTCACACGCTGTAAGAAAATTCAGGGATTCCACGGAAAAATGAATCCTTAAAAATTTGGCAATAAGAAACAGAGTGGTTCCTAAAATCTCTTTCTTTTAAAAAATATATTGATCTGAGATTCTATTTTAAAAAGACTTTATTGAACTTGTTACAATATTGCTTCTGTTTTCTGTTTTGCTGTTTCGACTGCGAGGCATGTGGGATCTTAACTCCTTAACCAGGGATTGAAACCACATTCCTTGCATTGAAAAGTGAAGCCTTGACCACTGGGCCACCAGTGAAGTCGCTCTAAAATCTCTCTTGAGTCTTTTCATTTCAGTGTTTACCTCTTGATGTGGCTTAACCTTGGCTAGCTCACAATCACAGGTTATAGTGTTGGTGAATGAAGAATGATTTGAGGAAGGCAAAATTTCCTGCTCCTCTCAGTTCAGGAGATAGAAAACTTTGGCCACCTGAGGCAAAGAGCTGATGCTGGGAAAGACTGAGAGCAAGAGGAGAAGGGGGCGACAGAGGATGGCATGGTTGGATGGCATCACTGGCTCAAAGGACATGCGCTTGAGCAAACTGGGAGATAGTGAAGGACAGGAAAGCCTGGCGTGCTGCAGTTCACGGGGTCTCAAAGAGCCCGACACGATTTAGTGACTGAACAACAAGAAAGAAGAATAGAAGACAAACCTGTAGAAACAGTACTCAATGGTTTGGGAGCATTTTGTCTAGGGTGCTTTTCTGAGAATGCTTTGTTCACTTCTGTGTTTGATATCTTTTTGGCTCCTGGATTTCTGCCTTATTCTTTTGTGTTTGATATCTTTTTGGCTCCTGGATTTCTAGCTTATTCAAAAGGACAGTGTGGCTGTGAATCTTAGACACCCCCGCCCATCTCCATGCACCCCCAAGCGCCTCCCCTCATCTGCTTGGTTTATCCATTCCTGCTTGATTTATTTTTGCCACCTAGCTCTAGTCTCTGGCATCATTTGTCACTTACCTTTATCTGCACGTGCCTGAGTACGTTTTGCTAGTGTGATGTGGTGGAATGATCACATTCCGCCCTCTCCACATTCCATGCTGCTCTGGGATTGAAAATCCCAGCAATCAGTAACTCAGCTATGTGACCTCAGGTATGTAATCTCTTTGGATCTCAGTTTCATTAAATGTGAAATGAGAATATGAACACTTTCCTATGAAGGTAGAAGTGAAGAACTAATGAGTTCAGTTCAGTTCAGTTCAGTCGCTCAGTCGTGTCCGGACTCTTTGCGACCCCATGAATCACAGCACGCCAGGCCTCCCTGTCCATCACCAACTCCCGGAGTTCACTCAGACTCATGTCCATCGAGTTGGTGATGCCATCCAACAGGATACAAAGTGCTTACGGCTGTGGCTGGCACCAAGGACATGATCGATGCTTATACACCTCCTCTCTTCTGACTGCCACTCCCAGGGGCCTGTATGCTTCATCCTGTGCTGACTTTTCAGGTATTGCAGACCCATGTTTGTCCAGTTTGACTCTGTCTCTCTTTTTGTCGTCTCCCTAATGAAAATGTATTTGTGGGTCATGACATTATGACAAGGCTGATCAATGATGCAGCCCCCATCTACATCTTTCAAATTGTCCTCAACTTCCTCCTTTCTTTTCTAAACCTGTTATTAATTGCCTGTTAACAGATACCAGTGCCCATCTCTCTGGTCCACTGTTATCACTCTTGGCAAAATACTGAAGAAGGAAAGGAAAGAATACAATCTGAGGTTGCTTTGGATCCGCTAACATAATTTAAATCTTCAAAAATGGCATCATCTTAAGTTTAACAACAGCATTAACAACATTTAACAAAACCGCCATTAGCATTTTAGCTTTTATATCTTTTTTCTCCTATTTATAGAATCCCTGTTAATGATGCTTTTTGACCTGATTTTGCTGAACCAGGAAATCAGTGGTCTTCAATTCCCTCTAATTCTTTGAAGTATACTTTGCCAAAACTTTCTGGTCTTTCTTCTATGGTTTTATTTTCACAAATTTTGTCATAAACTGTAATTTAAACTCTGATGAGATTGTAAATAGGTAATTTGGATTTTTTCTGTTTAGTATCTCAGTGATTATCATCAAATAATGACCATGGACAATTTTTCTGCCAGCATTATTATGTTGTGTGAGTCACTCAGTCATATCCGACTCTTTGTGACCCCACGAACTGTAGCTTCACAAGACTCCTCTGTCCATGGAATTCTCCAAGCAAGAATACTTGAGTGGGTTACCATTCCTTTCTCCAGAGGGTCTTTCAGACCCAGGGGTCAAACCCTGGTCTCCTGCATTGAAGGCAGATTCTTTACCATTTGAGCCACTATGGTTATTTATCTTTACCAAATACTTGAACTTCTGTAACCCTCAGCTTAAAGACTTTAAGAAGTATAGAAACTCAGGGTATATTTTTGAATAATCAATATGACATCCTTACTAAGTATTCACGTGGCCCAGCTTGAATAATCTCAGGATATAATCATTGCATCTCAAGGCATTGACCCATTGCATATTTAGACAAGTTTGATGATTAGAAAAGTAAACCAAACTACCTTTCCCATTAACTCTTTCTTTAATCTTAAGTTTGCTCCTTGAAGTATATTGAAACAGACTTGGTTTCCACTTCTAAACCACTTATGCATTTGAAGGCAGCAGCTATGTTGTTCCTTCATATATAGTCTTCCAACCCAAACATTCGCTATATCAGGATAAATGCTTCTATTTAGTCCAAATATCTGTAAAACAAATGTTTGTTAACACATGGATTTATCACATTTGCCATAAAGTTAGGAATTTATTTTCTATATTGTAATTCTGCAGAAATTATGATCATCAAAATAATCCCCAGGATATCTTAAAACCCAGGAGATGTTTTATGTTAGGAACAAACAAACAACATAAGGAAATGTGTTTTGATATATGCCGTGTAACAGGATGTTTATATGAAGTGATATCTTTGCACACTTGTCTAAGTTGATTTAAACATATAACATGTAGGAACAGTGGACTGACTGTGCACGAGGGGGTGAGATGCAGGAGTTTAGAAATCGCTAACATGCCTTTTATCTTTCGGAGTCCATGCTATTTGCTCCAGTCGATTGGAGCAGCCATCTGCCTGATGGGGAAGAGAATTTTTTGTAAAGAATCACGAAGAGAAAAACAGAATAATTCTGATATGAAAAACAGGGACACAGTAAAGTAAAAGTGTTATAAAGCAGAGGGACTTCTCTGGTAATTCCACAGTAAAAAAATCTGCCTGCAATTCAGGAGACGCAGGAGACACGGGTTCAATTCTTGGGTTGGGAAGATCTTCCAGAAGAGGAAATGGCTACACTCCAGTATCCTTGGCTGGAGAATCCCATGGACAGAGGAGCCTGGCTGGCTATAGTCCATGGGGTCGCAAAGAGTCAGACAATGATTGAAGCGACTGAACATGAGCACGCATGATCTTGAGAGACGGTTTTCCAGATTTCTTTATTTTTCCCTGTAACATATCAAGTACTAAACTGTGAAGACAGCCTGCAGGGAAAGTACCCTTGCATTCATGACAGCAAAGCCCTATGCCTGATAAAACCAGATGTAGAAGAAAACCCAAACCCATCTCTTTCCCTGGAGGAGGAGGATGGGAGAGGCGAGAGAGTAAGAGAAGGAAGGAGCCCATTGCTAGACAAGTGCCTCACTTCCCCCCGTGGACTGTGGCATAGATTCAGGGCTTCAGTGGTGAGGGAGGTGAAGGGAACAGGCTGTAGGTCCTGACTCCCTTTTTTGTGCTCTTAGAAGAGAGACCTTCTCTAACTTTTCCAGCACCAAACACATTTCCAAATTCGTTTGATTGTGTAGTGTTGTTGGAGGGTTAGCTCTCCTGACCGACCCTCAGTTCCCAGGGAGAGGGGGTGCTGGACCTCAGAGTTGGCCTTGGGCTCTGTTTAGGCTGGCAGGAAGTCTCCAGGTTTTGGAGCCAGGAGGTGCCAAAGTGAGACCGAACTGGCCAGAGAATGAACCAGGTTACAACCAAATTGGGAGAATGAGATCAGTTACAGACTCCAGCCATAAATGCCAAGACAGCAACCAGATGGTCAAGACAACACCATCTGGAAGACCAGAACACCATGCTCAAAGTCCCCGATCTCCCCATTCCTCATTCTCCCTCTCTCTCCATGTGGATCCCCGACTGCCTTCTTGCAGAGATGAGTCGGGGGAGGCAGAAGAAATCTGAATGATTTCCCTCTTCACTATCTGGAGAAATAGTGCCTGAAGGGGGCCATTTAAGCTATCAAATCAGTCTAGGTGTAAACTGGGTTAGAGATTCATTTAAAATTTTTCCTTCTAACTGGAGGATGGGAGCTCATGTAGAAAGCCATAAACAACAACAATAAAACCTTTTTTCTGTCAAAAATTTTTGACCCCAGTTATGTATCAACAATTCTCCAAAGACTTCTAATCATATTTAAAGTGGGGGAGAAATTGTCACCAGTGATTTATCACCTGAGGTTTACTGATGCAAGGAGTTAATCTCAACTTTCTAGTCATGTAGGGGTTTATTTGCACACTGTGTGCTACATTAATTTTTCAGCATAGTTTTCATGTATTTTTATTAAAATATACATTTCCTTTGACATTTTAAAAGCCCTGTTGGTACTGCAGTAACCAATGCATGCATTCATGGAGTTGATTCATGCCTACCTCTTTGTTTACTGTTTGTGTTTGTCTTCAGTGAGAGCAGAGCAGAAAGTCCTGTTTATCCTTTGCTATTCATTCAATATTAATCTAGGTTTTTACATTATTCCAGCATGTATTATTCTTTATGCTCATATGCCACAGGGTGAAGGGACCTGATCAATTTAATCATTTTAGTGAAAATAATTTTTATTATTTTTGTACTGAGAGTAGAGTTAAGGTAAGCAAACTGTCTTCCTTTGGGATACTGATTTTGGGAGGTTTATTATCTTTGGAGAGACTCATATTTTTGAGAGTTAAAAATACTTTTGAGATTTTATTTTACCATTAGAAATAGATGAAGGTACATTATTCATGGCTATGTTATTTATTTACTTGGAAAGAATTATGCCATGGAGTCAGAAAGTTCCTGAAAATGTTTTTTAACTAGTGAAAAGAAACCCAATATTCCTTGAGCCTTTACTCCATAATAGTCACTTTGTTCTTTCATTTAAGTTTCTTAGGTAGTAGTCCTGGTCCATAGACGTCTCAGTCAAGGGAGCCCAGGTTGAATGAATGGGTTAATGTCTCATTTTACCAAGGGCCTCCTGGAGACTTTGCCTAAAATCAAGGTACAGTAAGTCCCCTGCATATGCATGAGTTCTGTTCCAAGAGCACGTTCGTAAGTCCAGCAAAGTTATCCTGGGTACCCAGCTATCACAGTTGAGTAGATAGTACTGTACTGTAATAGGTTTATCATACTTTTCACACAAATAATATATAAAAAACAAACACAAAATAAAATGTTTTTAATCTTATGGTACAGTAGCTTGAAAAGTAAGGTAGCGCAGTACAGCAGCTGGCACACAGGGGCTAGCATGGAGGGAACAGTCAAGAAGAGGTCCTGACTGGGGGAGGGAGAGGAGGTAGGAGACGGTAGAGCTGAAGGATCTTCGGCAAGAGGAGATGGAGAGCAAGCTGCAATTACACTTACGCCTGACATTAATGGAACACATGTTCACATCATCGAAAGTTCTCAACTTGAATATTCGTATGCAGGAGACTTACCGTAATGTTTCTAAGGCAGGGTATTCTGGAAAGTAAGAAGAGCTAGGAAGAAACATTTTGTGAGGAAAGAGGTCATGGCCTCTCAAACCATAGGGAACAGTCTTCTGTACTTTGGAGCAGGGCCAAAATGGTAGTGAAGGAGCAATAGAACCACAGATAATGGACACAGAGACTACTTACCCCTTCCAGTGTGCCGGTGTACTCTTGGGTAATTTACATAATCTCTCAGAGCCTCAGTTTGACTCATCTGTAAATTGGGGATCACTATGGAAACTGACTTGTTTATCTTGCAGAATTGTTTGAAGGTGAATGAAATTATGTGTGAGAGATACTTTTGCATATTATAAAGCATAATAAGTGTTGTTATAACATATTTTCTTGGTACAGGTAAGCAAGGGCAGGAAGAAGAGAAGAGATGAGAATAGTTGGAGAGGAAGAGGAGGGTTTACAGGGATCCTCGTCTAGGGAGAACGGAGCTTATTGTTTCTAGTCCCTGCTTTTACAAGACAAGTATTGAATTATATTTTCCATAACAGTCCCATCACTAGATCATTATGTGTGTAGGACACCACCCTCATTTTTCCTCTGTGATTTGCTCTGCTCTATCTATAGCAAGGCACATGTTTAGTGTTTAGTTCATTTGGAATAAGTGAGATGGAAATTGGGCAAATTCTCAGGACATGGAGGGCGTTGCTCCTGCTGGTGAAATACTGGCTGTTACCACAGGGAAGTCCCACCAGAGGTCCAGTGAGAGGGCCAGTTAGTTTTCACATTCACACTCAGTTGCATAGCAACTGATGACTGACTTGTCCTGCATTGCTCCTGTGTGCTTGAATGTATTTTTAGGAGTAGCCCTTCACTTTAGTGATTTCTCCATCCTCTGATCTAATATATTTATTCCCATTATCTCTCTTCCTGTTGCTTTTCTCTAATTTCCTTCTCAGCCTGGGCAGACATTGTGGAGACTCAAAGGTAAGATTACTCTCTCTATTCTTTATTTTTTTCCCAAGAGTTTGGACTAAGTCCCAAATTCTTTCTATTTCTCTTTTGGAAAGCAAAACCAGGAAGACTTGTTCAGATGTTTTGCTTTGACACACTTTGCTTCTGAGACAATCATTTCAATGGACCGAATGCTTCTGTCCCACCAAAATTCATATGTTGAAATCCTATCTACCAATTTGATGGTATTAAGAGGTAAGGTGTTGGGAGGTGATTAGCTCATGAAGGTGAAGGCTTCAAAAATAAAACTAGTGCCTTTATAAAAGGGACCTAAAGAGTTCCCTTATCTCTTCTGCCATTTGAGCACACAGTGAGAAGATGACTACCTGTGAGTCAGGAAGCAGGCCCTCCTAAAACACCAAATCTGCTGCTGCCTCGATCTTGAACTACTGTCTCCAGAGCTGTGAATTAAATGGCAGCCCACTCCAGTATTCTTGCCTGGAAAATCCCATGGATGGCAGAGCCTGATAGGGTACTGTCTATGGGGTTGCAAAGAGTCAGACATGACTGAGCGACTTCACTTGTTTACAAGCCACGCAGTCTATGGCATTCTATTTAGTAGTTTGGATGGTCTAAGATAATCATGCAGAAGTGCCCAAATGCTTGAAAGTATTTGGAGAGAATCTGAAAGTCAAATAGGGAAAATCCACTTAGGAAAATATGTTAATATTAAAAAAAATAATCCTGCCACATACACCATACACATTTGGAATTGTTTATTGTGGCAGACTTTGGAGGACCCCCAGAATAATTCATGTTAATCCTTTCCCCACTTCTAAGAGAGTTTTTAATTCTATGCCTCACGGTTGGAATCCAGCCCTTAGTTTCGTCAATTTCTAAGGTATGGGCTCAAACAAATGCAGTAGGTCCTCTACATATGAATGAGTTTTGTTCTGAGAGCACGTTCATAAGCCAAATTTATTTGTAAGTCCAACAAAGTTAGCCTAGGTACCCAAGTAACACAATTGTCTGTACAGTACTGTACTGCAATAGGTTTGAAATACCATTTTTTTTTATCTTGCTCCACTCTCAATTATTCTAACTTTTGTTTTCATTGTTGTCACTTGGCACTTCTTAGCAGTACCAGCTACATCACCACTGTTTCTAAGCTTGCTTCTAGGACATCCTGGGCTTGAAATATAGATACTGTATTACTGTATTCTATACCTTGTGTGCGTGTGTGCATGCTAAGTAGCTTCAGTCATGTCCCATTCTTTGAGACCCTATGGACTGTAGCCCGCCAGGCTTCTCTGTCCTTGGGATTTGCCAGGTAAGAATACTGGAGCGAGTAACCATGCTCAGGGGTGGAACCAGCATCTCTTTTATGTCTCCTGTATTGGCAGGGGAATTTTTTTTACCACTAGCGCCACCTGGGAATCCCCACTCTACACAGTACTGTACACTAGATTACACAGAAGCACAACCATTTGTACAGGATGCACACAGGTGACAATGTATACCAGACACATGCACTAACTTATGTACTTGGACGCGCCAATGCACATTTGCATCTTTGAAAGTTTGCAGCCGGAAAGGTCATATGTAGGGGACTTACTTTAATGAAAAAAAAAATTATGTGCCCAAGAGAAATCGTGCACATGATGTAAAAATGATGCTTACTGGGGAGTTAAGTAGTCTAGAAAATTTTGTTTCAAATTCATGTAAAAGGAGGGCACATCTTTCCAGGCCATTTTAGGCACACATTGCCATAGTAACCAGGTAGGGGCTGCAGGATGCCGTTTATTGACTTCCATTGACCTGCGACTCTTCTTGATTCAGGTTTGACTGTTATTTCAATATGGGTCCATGTTTGGGTTTTAACATGAGCAGAAATTTATTTTAAAAAATCATAAAAATAAGACAAACAGATTCACTAAAAAAAATACATATATATATATTTATTTATTTATTTTGCAAAAATAGTTCACCATCTTCAGCTTCTACACATTTTATCAGCTTTCTTCTTGTTATCAGTCTCACACCACAGAGCAGCATGGGGCTGAGAACAACAGACAGGAGAGCTGAGATAATTAAAATAAATTTCTCAACTATACTTAGAAATTAGGGCAAAAGTTGTGTGCATAGAAATAGGATACTAAATATTTAATGCTTGAGACCCAGCTGTTTGTGGTTCAGTGACTCTGACTGATGTTACTGCTGATAAACATTGAAGGATAAAGGTTTTATTGAACAGCTTAAAAATATTCAATATATTTTAACACAAATTTTCTTTCCTGTAAAATAAGGCTAAATTTATACTGATTTGCAAAGACTTGAGGATTAAAATGTTTTCTAAACTGAAACAGCTTCACACATTTTAATAATTGCCTGCTTTCCCTACCTCCACCAAGTTCCTGCTTATGCTCTGAAATTTATTCATGGATTCTGCCCTTGGTCACTCAGTTCAGCCAGAGTTCTAATACTTTTTGAACATCTCCAGTTTAACATTTTAAAGCCCCATCTAGAACTCTTAATGATGTCAATATTTGTATAATCTGATTTTCCAATGGAATTTCCATTTCTAGTCTTCTTATCTAGGTACGCATGGAAGCATTAAGGAGAAAACATGGCATGTTGTCATGTGGCGCTAGTGGTAAAGAACCTGCCTGCCAATGCAGGAGACATAAAAGATGCAGGTTTGATCCCAGGGTCAGGAAGATTCCCTCTGGAGAAGAAAATGACAACCCATTCCAGTATTCTTGCCTGGAGAATCTCAGGGACAGAGGAGCCTTGCCGGCTACAGTCCATAGTAAGGAGTCGGACATGACTGAAGTGACTGATCACACGGAGTGTTATCAACATTGCTTATAAAATTCAAGGAATATGTCCTAAGTTTGAGAAATAATTTAGAGTCCTTTAAAATTATTTGATTTTTTGATTCTGTCATTTTGTCAGCAAATGACCTCATTTTCTGAAAGTCTGACATGATGAAAGCAATCTGCAGGATGAGGCTGGTTGTGCACAGGCAAAGAAAATCAGTGATTCGGCTATGTGACTGTTTCACAGATTTGCATGTAGCTTCTGGAAAGTCACTTAATGCTTTTCAGGACGGTTTGTCCATTAGTCTCTATATGTACATGTTCTTAAATGCCTTCATTTTCTGTGTGTTAGACACAGAAACATACATAACATGCAACCACATTTTAAACAGCAATCATTACAAAAATAATGAATATTTGGACATCATTTATTTTTAAAAAAGGAATCTTGCCAATTCTTTTGAAGCCTCAGTTCCCCCCTGAATGCATGTCTGTCTTATCCAAAATGAGCCACTCACTCCTCTGAGTTTTATGTTAAACATGCTATCCATTTTTTCTTTAATTTTATCACACATGTTTATGTCTCTAAATGTTTGTCCATTTTTTCACTATATATATATATACACATTGCATCATAATATATATATTCTCCTGGAATTTGCTTTATTTGTTTCTTTACTTTTTTGGCCACATGGCATGTGGGCTTTTAGTTCCCCAAGGGATCAAACCTGCAGCCTTTGTATTGGAAGGCAAAGTCTTAACCACTGGACTGCCAGGGAAATCTCTGTATTAAGCTTCTTTTTTCTTTAGATTCAACCCTTTTGATACATATTGTTATATTTAACATTTCATGGCATATATAATCTTGTCATATAAATATTCTGCTATCTACAACCCAGTCTACTATTATTTTACACAGGCATACTTTAGATATATTGTGGGTTTGGTTCCAGGCTACCACAATAAAGCGAGTCCCATGAAGTTTTTGGTTTCTTAGTGCATATTAAAGTTATGTTTACACTATACGGTAGTCAGTTAAATATGACATTGCATATCTAAAAAAAGCATACCCTTTAATTAAAAAATAATAGTGTTGAAAAACTGCACTGATAGTCTTGCTTGACAAAGGATTGCCACAAACCTTCATTTGTGCTTGTATATGTTTATGAGAACACTTTTTTCAGTTTTTTAAACCTCATTATCTTTATTGATATTTGCCTGTATAGTTTATCAAATATTGACAGGGCTGGATTAAAATCTTCACTATTTTGTTAGATTTACTCCTTTCTTGTCATTCTCTAAGGTCTTGCTTTTAAGGGTTAGAGGTTAACTTAAAATTTTATGTTATTATATATTACCTGTGAATTGAGCCTCTTAAACTGTTTTGAGAATCCATTTTTAATAGCAATATAGTTAAATCAGGCTTCCCTGGTGGCTCAGACAATCAAGAATCTGCCTGCTCTGCAAGAGACAAGGGTTTGGTTCCTAGCTCAGAAAGATCCCCTGGAGAGGGAATGGCTACCTATTCTAGTATTCTTGACTGGAGAATTCCATGGACAGAGAAGCCTGGTGGGCTGTAGTCTATAGGGTCTCAAAGAGTCAGACACTACTGAACGACTAACACTTTCACTGCACTTCATAGTTACACAGCATTATTTTCAATTTTTTTCTATGCCTTTTCTCTCAAATCTTCTACACTTTTATGTTTTAGATTTTTCTCTTGTAGTTGGCTTACAACTGCATTGTGTTTAAAAATTCTGATAATCTTTAGAAAGGGAAATTTAATTTATTTTCATTTAACAGAATTACTGACATATTTGGATTAATGTCAAAAATCATGTTTTGTATTCTATGTCCCACATTTCCTATTTTTAAACTCCATTTCTTCCTCATTTTAAATTGAGTTTCTTTGCTTAATTTCTCCCTCCTACCAGCCTGTGTAACTAGTTTGAAATTATATATTCTTTTCCCTTATACTTTAGTAACTTTCTTAGAAATTGTAACATTTCTATTTCAATGACATGGTTTAAGGTCAATCAACAACACTTGCCTTCTTCAGAACAATGCCAGGACTTTTAGATCACTTTTACCCTATCACCATCATTCTAACATATGTACTGCTGATATTCAAGATTTTAATTCTCTCTTTTTTTTTTTTTTCTGACACTCTTTCAGCTTCTGTTAGAGCTGTTACTATTCTATATTGCTATTTATTTGGATTTACCTAACAGAATATAATTTTCTTTGCTCACCATTCCCTCTTGCTTTTCCAAACTTTCTGGCATCTTTTTCTTCTTGAGGAACATTCTACAGATTTAGAAATTGGTTTTTATAAAGTTGGGCTCCAAAATCACTGCAGATGCTGATTGCAGCCATGAAATTAAAAGACGCTTACTCCTTGGAAGGAAAGTTATGACCAACCTTGATTGTATATTAAAAAGCAGAGACATTACTTTGCCAACCAAGGTCCGTCTAGTCAAGGCAATGGTTTTTCCCGTGGTCATGTATGGATGTGAGAGTTGGACTGTGAAGAAAGCTGATCGCCGAAGAATTGATGCTTTTGAACTGTGGTGTTGGAGAAGACTCTTGAGAGTCCCTTGGACTGCAAGGAGATCCAACCAGTCCATTCTAAGGGAGATCGATCCTGGGTGTTCATTGGAAGGACTGATGCTAAAGCTGAAACTGCAATACTTTGGCCACCTCATGCGACGAGTTGACTCACTGGAAAAGACTCTGATGCTGGGAAAGGTTGGGGGCGGGAGGAGAAGGGGACGACCGAGAATGAGATGGCTGGATGGCATCACCAACTCGATGGACATGAGTTTGAGTGAACTCCGAGAGTTGGTGATGGATAGGGAGGCCTGGCGTGCTGTGATTCATGGGGTCGCGGAGAGTCGGACACGACTGAGCGACTGAACTGAACTGAACTGAACTGATACATTTTATACCTTCTTAGCTTTTGCTTTTCTAAATCTGTCTTTATTTTACATTAGTTACTGAAATGTTTCGCTTGTATAATTCTGAATATTACTTTACTTTTTATTTTTCTTGGATCATATTTTCCCCGCTGTCTGCTGGCTAACAGTTTTGATGATAAGAAGTCAGTTAACAGTACTTTGAAGGAAATTTCTCTTTTCTTTGTTACTGAACTAAATATTTTTTCCTTGTCTTTTTCAGTATTTGGTACTACAAAAGTCTAGGGGTGGACTACTTTTTCTTTATCCTATTGATGATTCCTGTTTCTTTATCCTTTGTCCTGTTTATGATTCCTAGGATTTCCAAGCTTATAGAATTGGCTTCTTTGATCAGTTCTGAAGTACTCCAGATGTGATTTCTTTGAATATTACCTCTCTGCTACTCTCTCTCTGGAGAAGGAAATGGCAATCCACTCCAGTGTTCTTGCCTGGAGAATCCCAGGGAAGGTGGAGCCTGGTGGGCTTCCGTCTATGGGGTCGCACAGAGTCAGACATGCCTGAAGCGACTTAGCAGCAGCAGCTTTTCTTTCAATCTCTTTAGTGTTGAAATCTGATTAGACATAATTTGGACTTTCCCTGTCTTCTGTCTGTAATCTTTTTAATATTTAATATCTT
Organism: Moschus berezovskii; assembly: GCF_049115385.1. Classification (NCBI taxonomy): domain Eukaryota; kingdom Metazoa; phylum Chordata; class Mammalia; order Artiodactyla; family Moschidae; genus Moschus; species Moschus berezovskii. The sequence goes on from NC_142475.1 coordinate 38,997,278, forward strand.
TTTGTATATCTCTACTGTATTCTGAGTAATTTCTTCAGAAGTATTTTCTAGTTCAGAATTCCACCTTTAGCTTCCTAACTAGTGTTTAACTGAATCATTGGACTTTCAATGTCAGTTATTGTATGTTTCATTTTTAAATGTTCTATGTGGTTCTTTTTCAAATTGCTTGGTCAGTTTGAATAGTTGTTTTCTTATCATAACTTTCAACTCTCCTTTTTATTTCTGTGAGCATATTAAATATGCTTGATTTAGCTTCTGTATCTGATATGGCCAATAACCATAGTCTTTGCAGGTCTGATTCTGTAGTTTACTATCCCTCCAGACTCTTAGTCACAAATTCTCTTTGTGAGTTTGCCGAGTTTTGATTATGAGCTTATATTGCTTTGAACTTCATAATGTGAGACTTCTTTGAGGTTTGCCATTGAAGGTAGACTCTTCCTTGAGAGATAAAGCTTACTTTTTACACATGTTAGAAGAGTACAGAAATCTAGGATCACTGCTGAGTAGTTTTTAGATTGGAATTTTCTGGGCCACACAGACAGTGTGATTGTATAAATAGTATTATCATTAAAGATTTTCAGAGCAGAATCATTTTTCCTTTTCTTGCCCTTAGACATATTTATTCGAGGCCACAGATGAATCTCTGTGATGTGGGGCTTTCTGATTCACTCACTGACATGTCGCCCTTCAGGAGTCTTAGTTTACGTGGGGCCTCTCATCTATCCACTAGCTGTTACTTCATCTGCTGTCCTCAACTTATTAAAATTCAGACCCTAGGCTAACAAGAATTATCCAATGTTCCCAGGGCAAATGCTCTTTCCAGGACTAGCTCATACCTATGGAATTGCTTTCTCATTCTAAAGTTAGACTGTTTTCTCAACTGCTAGTTCAACTGTGATTTATATATATATATTTTTTAAACATGGTATCCAGCATTTTCTGGTGTTCGGTCCTATTGTTACTCTGTACATCTAGGACATCTTGCTGAAAACAGAATTGCCATGGGGATATCTGTACAAGGTTTGAATGAAGACTCACAAATCCTCAAGATGTATCTTAGTTAATCCTGTTTTGAATTGCAAAGAGCCATAATGAGGACAGAAGCACATGTCTCATTCTTTGTTCTCCCATTACCCATGAATGTTGCTGTTTGCTCTGTATAGAGCTCTTCTTGCCTACTGGATGAAAATCAAATATGTTTGTGCAATTTCCAAATAGTGTATTTGTGTCTGTAATGGTATTAATATTGTTTAAACACTTCAAATAAATTACATACAGAATTCTGTGCACATATTATGTGTAATTGAATTCTGGGAGCATATTACTGTATAATTGTCTGAGATTATTTGTTGTTTTGTGAATATACTTACTTTGTCATGAGATTTTTCTAAAACTTGCCTGAAGGGGTCTTTTTTCAATTCTGAATGTTACAAACATCCAATGTTTTTCCTTTGTTTGAAGTACTTCCCTGTTAATATTCACATAATTTACTCTCTCTCTTACATCTCGTTTAAATGTCACAATTCTAGTGAAGCCTTCCTTGGTTTCTAATATGCAATGATTTCCCCAATACTTCTGCTTTAATTGTCTCCTTAGCATGTATCACGGAGAAGGCAATGGCAAGCCACTCCAGTACTCTTGCCTAGAAAATCCCATGGATGGAGGAGCCTGGTAGGCTGCAGTCCGTGGGGTCGCTAAGGGTCGGACTCGACTGAGCAACTTCACTTTCACTTTTCACACATTGGAGAAGGAAATGGCAACCCACTCCAGTGTTCTTGCCTGGAGAATCCCAGGGACGGGGGAGCCTGGTGGGCTTCTGTCTATGGGGTCACACAGAGTCGGACACGACTGAAGTGACTTAGCAGCAGCAGCAGCAGCAGCAGCAGCATGTATCAACATCTAGCGTACTACATAGTCTGCACTTTTATCTTGTTTATGTTCTGACACTCCCACTAGAATGTAAGTTTCATGAAGTCTGAGATTTGCCTGGAAACAAACCTAGCACTCAGTCGCTCAGTCACTCAGTCGTGTCTGACTCTTTGTGATCCGATGGATTATACCTGTCAGGCTCCTCTGTCCATGGGATCAGTTCAGTTCAGTTCAGTCGCTCAGTCGTGTCCGACTCTCCGCGACCCCATGAATCACAGCACGCCAGGCCTCCCTGTCCATCACCAACTCCCGGAGTACACTCAAACTCATGTCTACAGAGTCGGTGATGCCATCCAGCCATCTCATTCTCTGTCGTCCCCTTCTCCTCCCACCCCCAACCTTTCCCAGCATCAGAGTCTTTTCCAATGAGTCAACTCGTCGCATGAGGTGGCCAAAGTATTGGATAGGACATGGCAAAAATACTGGCATGGGTTGCTGTTTCAAAAACCTTTGTTTTATGAATTAAATGAATGCCTATGACCACACTTCATTTCTCTGAAGCCACAGAGCCTAGTCCTGCCTATAGGATGACATTTTAATGCTTCAGCTCAAAATTAGATAGCCTTTACTTTAAAGCTCTACACCAGAAGTCTTAAACTCGAATGTATTGTCACAGCTACATGCTTCAGTTTGAGCCTCTTATAATTGTATGTCTCATCTGATTCTGATATTCAATGTGCACTTTAAAAGTTTCTTCATTCCATATTGCATATACATTCCTCTTTTTGCCCCCTAAATTACTTGGGGGGACTTAGTGGCCCTTCATTTCACTCTCCTAGTCATAATGGGTAAGAATATGAAAAAGAAAAAAAAAAACCAAGTATGTGGAATTGAATGATATGTGTCACTTGTATCAAGTATTGTCATCAGACTGACTCACTGCAGCCATCAGCTGCATGGTGTCATTTCCATGATGAAGCCAGAATGACAGAACATCTCAAAGCCCAGTAAAGTGTTAGATAGCAGAGATCAGTAGCTACTTCATCAGTTGTTCAGAACTTCAGCCATGATTTACTCTTGTTACTCTGTTACAAGAAAGTCTGAAAGTCTAATATTAATATTTCCTTCTGTGACCCTCTCACAGTAACTCAAATAAGTGTAATCAAAAAGGGATTAGTTGCTGTTCTACTTGGGTCAGAGAAAATATCTATCCGGGCTTGGGTTTGACTGACTTAGGTTTCAGAGATGTTACTGGGGCTCCGTCTCAGTACTTGTCCACTCTGCTCCCCTTTATTCTGTATGGAGGTTGGTCGTGCAGAGTAGGTAAGATGATCACCAATAGCTTCAGATTCTAATCTTCCCTTAGCAAATCAGAAAGGGATTTTCTCCCAGAGCTTATGAAAAAATCCACAAAAAGATGACTTTTTTGTTGTCCAGTTTTGAATATTTCTACCTCTATGGTTAGGGAAAGTCAGGAAGGTGTGATGGAAAGGTTCACTAAGGTGTCATGAAATGGTGACAAGTTGTTCCTTCCAGGACATGATGCTTACGGATAAAAACAATCCTCTCATAACACTTAGTTTTAATATTTCTAAAACAGAGCCAAATTCTGCCTCACAGTGTTGTTGATAAATGACACAATGTTGACTTTCTAGAATTTTATTTGCACTCAATAAGTGATAGCCATTATTATTATTTGATCTGAATTAACTGTGCAACTTTCCTTCATCACAAAATTGTGATACTTATTTCTATAATCCCATTTAATTATGTTTTTTAAGATTACTCTTCATTGTTAGTGAACAAAGAGTACAAACGTGATAATTTTTCAGCATCAAAATATTGAACATTGTAATTGCCTTTTATTTTATGATTTTAAAATGTTTTTACACACTATCATTTAAAATCTAATCAACAACTCCGAGCCCTTGGCCTGATTATCATCCTCACTTTATAAAGAAAGAAATTTAGACTTAGAGAAATTAAATGTCTTGCTTAATGTCACACAATTGATACATAGAAAACTGAGTACTCAAGGTGAGTTCTTTTGACTCTAAATCTTGTGTTTTTCCTGGGATACTATATAATTATGGATTTACTTGTAGAAGGTATTAAATTTTTCATAGAACCAGAGTTCTAATGTAACATTTTAAAATTGAGCACTATTTTGTCTAGAAATTAGACAACTTATTGGAAGCATTTCATAGAGTATGAGGAGCTATGCCATCTTAAAGAATTTCCCTTTGACAGTGATGGTGTTTTAAGCTAATACTATGAAAATAGCTATGCTTGTAGGTAGGAAGGAAGATTGAGAAGGTAAAATTCACCTTTCCTTCAGTTTTGCTCATCTGCAGAAGAGATGGCAGTGATGATAAGACCTCCTGATGTTTAGGTCTCTTACAAAAGTCACACTTTACAACAATTATTATTTTTGAGACTGTGAGCTTCATGCCATTGGATGTGTTTATAAAGAGGTCAGAAAACCACTTTTCCATGATTTGATATGGATGTCTTTGTGTATTTTGGGAGAATGACAAGATCAGTAGCCTCCAAACTGGGACTCTTTAGTTTACATGATTTAGCTCTTTCCCAGAATCAGGGGGTTGCTGGACCCTAAATTGAAAGTTGCTTTTAAGGATTCTTTTAATTTTAAATCTGCGGTTCTCTCTCTATATTCACTATTGATCCATTTTTGAACCACCAGTATTATCAATAAGGCATTTACTCAATGATTTTCAAACTATTATGTTTTTTGATCTAGTGAGTAAATACAGAGTGAATCCAGACCTGATTTTTTCTATGAAACAAATTAATATCATAATGCATATTTTGACAACCAAGATATTTAGGAGACTATGCTTTTTACTTTCAGCTACTGTTCACTGTATAATAACCACCCCTTACTTCAAGACTTAGTGCTTTATTTAGTTTTGATATGCCCTGGGGGCTCCTAGGACACTATCAAGCACTCATTCTTTGCTCCAGGGTTTCTTAAATTACCTGCCTGTAAATCTCAGTGTACAGCTGCATTCGGTTACCATGGCAACCAACTTGATGTCATTCGTGTTTGAGCATATTCATGTCACTTGAAAACCAAAAGGTGTGCCTAAAAAATGCAATTAATAAAGGAAATGCAAATTGGATGTTTTGACATTATTTATTGTTAGATTTACAGAATATAAAATAAAAAAATTCTATTGACAGCAGGCTTTAAAATGTCTCCAGAGGTCTGGGCTCAGGTTTACAAGCCTAGAATGAGACAGTAGATTTTTGATCTCTGAGATGACTAATAGTTGGGTCGGCTGCTGATGCAATAAGAAAAGCTCTAGCTGTCCATAACATATTGAGATTGTCAGACTCTGGGATGAGTTATGATCAATAAACCAAAGGCAGATACATGAAGAACAAGACTGGCCTCTGCTCGCTGAGACTGTGGAAACCACAAGAGGTGAAGTCTCTATTTCTGCACTGGAGCTTGCAGACATTGCTTGTTCCGTAAGGCATGTCTTCTTTTTGAGTTTGGGTGAGCAGGGGGTACGCATATCTAGAGCTGCAGTTATTGCAGATACTGTGAGGAAAGGCATGTATAGAATATGCTTGCATGTGTGCTAAGTCATTTCAGCGGCGTCTGACTCTTTGTGACCCTATGGAGTGTAGGCTGCCAGGCTCCTCCGTCCATGGGATTCTCCAGGCAAGAATACTGGAGTGGGTGGCCATGTCCTCCTCCAGGGATCGAACCCATGTCTCTAACTCCTCTGCATTGGCAAGCTGGGTTCTTTACCACTAGCGCCACCTGGGAAGCCCCATTTAGAATACACTTTTACACATATTTACACACATTTACATATTTATACAAGGACTCCTTTAATCCTTCCAGAACTTTTTACTTTTAATCAAGGGATAGTATACACACAGTGAAAGGCACATATGACAAGTACAGTTCAGCAATTATTGACAAATACATCTACTCATATTTCAAACAAGATATAGAAAATTGCTATTGTTCCAGAAAATTAGTTCATGTTCCTTCCCAGTAAATGTCTTCCTTCTAAAGGCATAGAATAGTTTTGCATCTTCTAGAGCTTTATCTAAATGAACTTGTATAGTATTTATGTTTTAGACGTGGCTTCTTTACCTCAGCAAAAATGTTTTGAGGTTCATTTTGCTGTTCTCTCTATGGGCGGTTTGTTCCATAAAATTGCTAAATAGTATTTCACTGTATAGATCAAAATTCTATAACTCTTCTGCTGAAGGACATTTGGATTATTTCAAGTTTGAGGTTAACAATAATAAAGTTGCTAAGGGGCATTTATGTGCCAATATTGTGTGGAAATGTGCTTTTGTTTCTCTTCCATCCAAGTGCAATTGCCGTGCCATAGCAATTTTATACCTATGTATGTAACTTTATAAGATACTGCCAAGCCATCTTCCAAAATGATTGTACTATGTTACATTCTCAGTGGCAATTTTTGAGAGTTTTGAATGTTTCACAGCCTCATCAATATAAAGTGTGTCATTCTTTTAAAATTTAGCCACAGTAGCAGGTGTCTAGTAATGTCTGTGGTTTTCATTTGCATTGTTTTGATGACCAATGATACTGAGAACTTTTTTGTCTACTTATTGGTCATTTGCATGCTTTCCTTTGTGAGCCATCTGTTAAATTTTCAAAAAAATTTTTTATTGAAGTATAGTTGATTTACAGTTTTTTCCAATTTTTCTACATTTGATTGTCTTTTTTGTTCTTTTTCCCCCCTAAAATTGTAGGAGTTCTTTACATGTTCTGCAGACAGAACAGATCTTCAGGTACATGTGCTATGACTATTGTCTTCCAGCCTGTGTCTTGTCTGTTCATTTTCTTGACAATGTCTTTTGATGGATGGATGCCTAAGTTTTGACAAAGTCCAATTTATCACTTTTTAAATTTTGTTGCTGGCAACTTCTGAGCCCCAATTAAGAAATCTTTACCTGTTAATGGGCTTATGAAGACATTCTCCTATATTGTCTTTTAGAAGAGCACTTTTCATTAAAATTTCTATTTGCCCTGTCCAATATATTAACTTCAGCTTCACTGATTATTAAGCATTTGAAAACGGCTACTGTGGCTGAGAAATCAAACTTTCATTTAGTCTATTCTTTAATGTTTTAAATTGTGGTAAAAGTTATATAAGACATATTATTTTAACCCTATTTAAATGTACAGTTTGGTGGCACTAAGACACAGCATTGTTGTACAAATCTTACCATCATCCATCCCCAAATCAGTTGAAATTCAATCTTGTATGGCTACATGTGGTTAATGGCTATTGTATTATACAATATATAAAGCTCTATAAAGTTCTATAAAGCTCTATAAAATTTTAAAGCTCTATAGTTTTAACTTTTATATTGATATCTACAATTCATCTCAAATTATCATGTTGTTGATTTTGTTATTTCAGATACTGGCAGAAAATCATCTTTCTCTTTATTTGTTTATCCAGTTGTTCCACTGTCATTAAATTGTCTTATCAAAAACAATTTACTATGTATTACTCTGTTTCTGAACCCTCTATTTTGTTCCATTGATTTATTTCCTGTCTTTATATTCAAACACAATGTTGAATTGGTTACTGTAGGTTTATATATATGTTTTAGAATCTAGTGCTAAGTAACTTCAGTCTCGTCTGACTCTTTACAACCTATGGACTGTAGCCCACCAGGCTCCTCTGTTTGTGGGGTTTCCCAGGCAGGAATATTAGAGTGGGTTGATGTTTCCTTCTCCAGGGGATCTTCCTGACCCAGGAATCGAACCTGCATTGGCAGGTGGGGTTTATTTTTTTATCACTAGCACCCCCTGTGGTAAGTTCATCAATTTTTTTTTAACCATTGTTTTGCTTTTCTGGTCCTTTGCCTTTTTATGTAAATTTTAGAGTTAATTTTTCAGTTTATAAAAGAATATCTTTGTGGAATTTTGACTGAGAAAGTCTGCATCCACAGACATTTAAAATAATCCTAAAGTATGGTGACAGATGTTAATTAGACATTGTAGGAATCATTTTACAATATATATAAACATTGAATCATTATATTGTACACTTGAAACTTGTATAATATTATATGTCAATTTTATCTCAATAAGAAATTCTAATAAATCCTTTTTGTTATAGACTCTGTTTCTAGTGCTCAATTCATTTTGTAATCAATTAGATATTAAGTAAAATTCTCAAGGCCACAGAGAGGGTTAGATTTTTAACCTAGGGTTTCCTGGTTCCTCATCTTTCACTAACCATATTTTTACTTCAGTTCAGTTCAGTTCAGTTCAGTTGCTCAGTCGTGTCCGACTCTGCATGACCCCATGAATCACAGCACACCAGGCCTCCCTGTCCATCACCAACTCCCGGAGTTCACTCAAACTCATGTCCACAGAGTCGGTGATGCCATCCAGCCATCTCATTCTCTGTCGTCCCCTACTCCTCCCGCCCCCAACCTTTCCTAGCATCAGACTCTTTTCCAGTGAGTCAACTCGTCGCATGAGGTGGCCAAAGTATTGGAGTTTCAGCTTCAACATCAGTCCTTCCAATGAACACCCAGGACTGATTTCCTTTAGGATGGACTGGTTGGAGCTCCTTGCAGTCCAAGGGACTCTCAAGAGTCTTCTCCAACACCACAGTTCAAAAGCATTAATTCTTCGGTGATCAGCCTTCTTCACAGTCCAACTCTCACATCCATACATGACCACAGGAAAAACCATAGCCTTGACTAGATGGACCTTGGTTGGCAAAGTAATGTCTCTGCTTTTGAATATGCTATCAAGGTTGGTCATAACTTTCCTTCCAAGGAGTAAGCGTCTTTTAATTTCATGGCTGCAATCAGCATCTGCAGTGATTTTGGAGCCCCCCAAAATAAAGTCTGACACTGTTTCCACTGTTTTTCCATCTATTTCCCATGAAGTGATGGGACCAGATGCCATGATCTTAGTTTTCTGAATGTTGAGCTTCAAGCCAACCTTTTCACTCTCCTCTTTCACTTTCATCAAGAGGCTTTTGAGTTCCTCTTCACTTTCTGCCAACTTATAAAAAGATAGTTTAGTGAAAATGATAAATTTTCTCAGAAGAATAGTGTCAAAGGAATGTATATATATATATACGTATCAGTTCAGTTCCATTGTTCAGTTGTGTCCGACTCTTTGAGACCCCATGAACCGCAGCACGTCAGGCCTCCCTGTCCATCACCAACTCCTGGAGTCCACCCAAATCCATGTGTCCGTTGTGTTGGTGATGCCATCCAACCATCTCATCCTCTGTCATCCCCTTTTCCTCCTGCCCTCAATCTTTCCTGGCATCAGAGTCTTTTCTAATGAGTCAGCTCTCCACATCAGGTGGCCAAAGTATTGGAGTTTCAGCTTCAACATCAGTCCTTCCAATGAACACCCAGGACTGATTTCCTTTAGGATGGACTGGTTGGAGCTCCTTGCAGTCCAAGGGACTCTCAAGAGTCTTCTCCAACACCACAGTTCAAAAGCATCAATTTTTTGGCACTCAGCTTTCTTTACAGTCCAACTCTCACATCCATACATGACTACTGGAAAAACCATAGCCTTGACTAGACAGACCTTTGTTGATAAAGTAATGTCTCTGCTCTTCAATATACTGTCTAGGTTGATCATAACTTTCTTTCCAAGGAGTAAGCGTCTTTTAATTTCATGGTTGCAATTACCATCCACAGTGATTTTGGAGCACAGAAAAATAAAGTCAGCCACTGTTTCCACTGTTTCCCCATCTATTTGCCATTAGGTGATGGAACCAGATGCCATGATCTTAGTTTTCTGAATATTGAGCTTTAAGTCAACTTTTTCACTCTCCTCTTTCACTTTCATCAAGAGGCTCTTTAGTTCTTCTTCACTTTATATAAAACATGTGTATAAATGCCAGTTATCAAAGCTATCTTGAGACAGCTATAATTTTGTCTACATCCCTCTCCCCTATATAGCAGGCAATTACATATCTTAATACACTATTGAACAGGGACAATTTAGGCTATAATTCATGCTTTTTTAGTTCTCTTCCCTATCCCTACTTGCAATCATTCATAATTACCTTCTATTTTACCACCTTCTTTCCTAAGTTGAAGAAGAGATGATCTAATCTGCCTCATTTCCAGTACCTCTAAAGCAAGCACACGCACATATGCACAAATTAGATTTCATCAACATTTAAAAATTTTTCTTCTCAAAAGACACTGTTAAGAAAATAAAAAGATAAACTACAGAATGGAAAAATATTTGCAAAGCATACATCTAACAAATGCTTTTTAGAAAATACAAAGAACAGGTAATTGCTTACTAATGGGTATATAGATCCCAAGGAACAGAAAGATTTGAGAAAGAGAAAAAAGGATTTGAACATTTTGCTACAGAATATATATATATTTAATATATAGGATAAATACGGTATATATAATATATACATTTATTCTGTAATATGTATATAATTTCTATATATAGTATATATATGAATCTATCAATGTATATATATAGTAAACACTTAAAAATGCTTAACTTCTTAATGCATTGTTGTTGTTCAGGTGCCAAGTCATGTCTGACTGTTTGAAACCACATGGACTGCAGCACACCAGGCTTCCCTGTCCCTCACCTTCTCCTGGAGTTTGCTGAAGTTCATGTCCTTTGGCTCAATGATGCCATCCAGCTATCTCATTGTCCATTGCCCCCTTCTTTATGCATTAGGGAAATGCAAATTAAAGCCATAAAATGTTAAATCCCAGTTTGTTAATGGTGGTCTACCAATGGAGGTAGTAAGACTCATTTCTTGGATAGTTCCTTGCTGTTATGTGATATTAATTTAAAATTTAATTGAATTCTTAAAGAACACCCTAAGTTTGTTTCTGAAGCTTATCTCAGTGATCTATCTTTGGATGAAGATCAGATGCCTCGTGACCTGCAACCAGGACTGAAAAAAAAAAAAAAGGACATAATTTAAAGGACTGTCTCCAACCTGGATGGAAGGACTTTTTTCAGAAGAAACTACACTACACCAGGATGAGATGAGGACATCAGAGGTAGACAGCTTGCCCAAGATGATGGACCTGATTTGCATGAATTTATAATGTTTTCTTGACCTCTTAGCCCTCTACATATAAATCAAATGCTTTTATACCATAGGCCTGATCGTATGCTAGTTTTAGAAATTAATCCAATTGTCGGGTTTGTAGACATGTAAAAGCTCATTCTGCTTATACAAAAACTCTGTTAGACTTGTGCCATCTTAATGTCCTTAAACCATGGCAACAGTCTGCTTCTAAACTGGAAAATTAAAAACAATAGCTGGAAATCAGAGTCAGGGCTATGGGAAATCCAAGATGGCTGCTTGGCTTTTCCCAGCTCCCTGACAAACCTCATTTTTTATTTGATGGGTTAAAGCCTCCCTGGCTACAGAGCCTCCATAATGAAAAATCACGGAATATTAAGTTTTGTAAATTGTTAAATTAAGTTTCTAGTTTTGTTAATGTCTAGTGTTTACTAAGACTCACTGCTGAGACAGTTCCTTGTTACGTGATACTGCTAAAAGATTTAATTAAGTTATTAAAAAGGACACTCTAGGTTAGTTTCTAAGGCTTATCACAGTAACCAATCTTCAGATAAAAGTCGGATGCTCCATAATGTACAACCAGGAGATTAACACCAGACTATAGTCATTTAGCAAATGAAGTCAGGTGACTTGGGGTATACCAGGCTTTATCTAATGAAAGTTCTTGACTTATAATTCTTATTTTACTAATAACTGCTAGCTATGGCTATATTATTTTCTATGTCACTTGTTTCACTGAGCCTGTGATATAATGCTGAACTGACAGTTCCATATGGGATCAGTAATTGTAATAATGTGACTCTGGGTATGGGAAAAAGCAACAAGAGGGAATATTTTCCTGGACCAGGAGGCTAGTAAGACAGTGGTCCAGAGACTTTTGCTACTTGCAAGGCCTGGTCCAATTTTAGCACACTGAGTGGCCCATCACTTCCCTAGACCTGGGAATGAGCCTTCCCAGCACCACGGGACACAATGGCCATGAAATGGTGTCACATGGTCAGATATGTGGCTATGAAGGGACCCTGCTGACTGGAAGTGTGTACTTGCCAGCTGCCTCTACAAAGATTACATCATGACCATTGCAAGCTGCTGACCTTCAACACCCCCTGAAAGAAGTTCAGGGTGAAAATCAGGAATGAGACACTCTGTGCTCTGAAAAAACAAAACAAAACAAAACAAAAAAAACTGACAGAATGGGCCTTCAGATAGTTAGATCTTTTCAGAAAAAGGTTTTATGAGTTCCAATTCTTGCATCTTCTCATACCTAGAAAAACACTGACGTCATTAATGGTGACATCTGCTTTGGCTATTAAAAAAAAAAATTTTTTTTTTACAATTAAAAGTCAAAATAGAGTAGCTGTGGTTCAGACATCCTGGGAAATAACTATTTCCCAGATATCCTGAAAAATGATATTATGGGTGTGATTTCAGATTAGACGCTGTGACCTAATGTAGAACTTAATGCTCCTGTAATGCATTTTTGCTTCTGTACTTTGCTTGCTGCTTGTAAAACCAAAGTTACTCCATTTTAAGATAAGGTTGTTTTTAAGTAAAGATTCCTAAAATTGAAAAAAAAAAAAAGATGTTAGAGATGTATCAAATGTGAAATGAAAAAGCAGATGAAACAATGTGCCAAACAATCCCCTTTAAAAATTGTTTATCTAGATGCATTAATAGATTCTGAAAGAGTGTTTATCAAGGAAAAAAATAAAGCCATAAAGAAATACAAGTACCTTTTGATTAAATTATCTAAAATGAAAAGGATTGTATTGGTTTTGCCATACATTGACATGAATCTGCCCTGGGTGTACATGCGTTCCCCATCTTACAATAATGTAAAGTAATTAGCCTCCAATTAAAATAAAAAAATAAATAAAATGAAAAGGATTGACAATACCAGGTATTGAGGTATATGTGGAACAACTCGAACTCTTATACACTGTTGGTGGGAATGCAAAATGATATAGCCACTTTGGAAAATAGATTGGCAGTTTCCTTAAAAGTTAAACATACACCCAGTCATCCCACTCTTATATATTTATCTGAGAGAAATTCAAACAACCATTCAAAGATTTGTACCTAGCTTTTCATACCAGCTTCATTTGTAATAGATTAAAAAAGTGGATATAACCCTAATGTCCATCAGTATGTGAGGGGATAAACATATATGTGGTATATCCAAATACTTTCCACTAAAATGGCTTCATGATCTACAGTTAAAAAGACACAGACTAACATGACTTGTTCAGGATAAAGCCACACTGAATTTGGGATAGTTCTCAGCTGGCCTCGTGTGTTCCTGCAGTCTGGTAAACTCCTACAGTCTGTTTGAGATGCTGCTTTGGCATTTCTCTTTGGCAATGTCCCCACTCCTTCTTCTCATAACAAAGTTTATTGCTGCCTGCTTTGGACAACTATTATGGAGTCCATTTATTAAACTGAGTGACTGATAATTTTGTAACAAAGGCCATATTTTATTTATCATTGCTTCCATTTCTCCAACTACAAGGATAAATAGATACATGTATGAATGATTATAGAAGAGATACCCAAATGATCTCTAGGTGTGTGTATCAGTTCAGTTCAGTTCAGTCGCTCAGTCGTGTCTGACTCTTTGCTGCTGCTGCTGCTAAGTCACTTCAGTCGTGTCCGACTCTGTGTGACCCCATAGATGGAAGCCCACCAGGCTCCCCCGTCCCTGGGATTCTCCAGGCAAGAACACTGGAGTGGGTTGCCATTTCCTTCTCCAATGTGTGAAAGTGGAAAGTGAAAAGTGAAAGTGAAGTCGCTCAGTCGTGTCCGACCCTTAGCGACCCCACGGACTGCAGCCTACCAGGCTCCTCCATCCATGGGATTTTCTAGGCAATAGTACTGGAGTGGCTTGCCATTGCCTTCTCCGGTCTGACTCTTTGTGACCCCATAAATCACAGGTGTGTGTATGGCCATGTGTAAAAGAGCAGCCCCTTTTTGGGCTTCTTAGATGGACTTAGTTTGGCTCAAGTTTTGCGGAAAAGTCGTGGATTTTACTTTTAAAAAAGATTTTTGAGAATATAAGAGATGGTTTCCATGCTATATGACAAAGTTCTGAGAAGGTCAGAGCAATAAAGAATTCTGAAATACAAGAGTAGACTTGCATAAAATCCAAGGTGATAAATGTCATTAAAAGACCAACTTGTTCTTCTGCCTGGCCCTGTGGGCTGTGTCTTGTCTATATACCCCGTGAAACCAAAAATTCTGGTTCTTTCCTAGCAGTACAGTGGGCCACTGCCAATATTTAGCTTAATAATTTGACTTTTAACCAGTTGGGGCAGGGACTGTTTTGAGAGTCTGATGGAAATGAAAATGCCTCTTCTTAGCAAAAGATTTGCTTAAATACATCCACACTTTATATATAATATTAGGGATTTTACTCTGCTGGATCTTTAGCCCTCAGGCCATGGACTGATACCAGTTCATGGTCTGTTGGGAACTGGTCACACAGCAGGAGTGAGTGGCGGTCGAGTGAGAAAAGCTTCGTTTGTATTTACAGCCACTCCCCATTGTTAGCAACACTTTGGGTGTTGCTGTTTCCCATCACCCCTAGATGAGATCCGCTAGTTGTAGGAAAACAAGCTCAGGGCTTCTGCTGATTCTGCATATGGTGAGTTATATAATTATTTCATTATATGTCACAATATTATAATAATAAAAATAAAGTGCACAACAAATGTTCTGTGTTTGAATCATCACCAAAGCCATTCCCTACCCCTCAATTCCCCCTTCCTTGTGGGTCCATGGAAAAATTATCTTCCAAGAAATCAGTCCCTGGTGCCAAAAAGATTGGAGACTGTTGCTATAAACCAACATGATAAAAATCCTGCACCAAACAGTAACAAGATAGTATGTCATCAGGATAACGTTAACTGTTACTTTTTAGCATCTCCTTGTCTGTGTGTGTTATTTGCTCAGTTGTGTCCTACTCTTTTGACCCCATGGATTATATATAGCCTGCCAGGCTCCTCTGTTCATGGAATTCTCCAGGCAAGAATACTGGAGAGGGTTGCCATTTCCTTCTTTAGGGATTTCCCGACCCAGGGATTGAACTTGGGTCTTCTGCATTGGCAGGCAGATTCTTTACCATCTGAGCCACCAGGGGAGCATCTTCTTAGTGAGAGGTTTTTGCATCTTTTCTATCTTCTTCATTCCTACCTCCTCCCTTTAATAATATATCTCCTAAAGAGTAACAATAATCATGCAACCAGGCTCCTCATTTCTATTTTCTTCTAATTCACCCTGCACACTCTTGCTGCATTTCAAAGAGCCCATCTCTTCATATCACCCCACTTTCAATAATATTCAAGCTCAAGTTCAAATTTATCAGAAAGCACTTGAACACCAGATTTTGGCATGAGTCCCTTGCTTTCCATCTCCTGCAACTCTCCATCTTGACTCTTTTCTTCAGGCATATCAATCTTCCTAGATTACAAATTATATAAGCAAGCTGCTGCCTCCATGCTTGCCTCCTTCCCTGGTCCCCACACAACCTCCAGCCCTGTCAGTGGCTAATCCTGTTAATCTCTCACAGATTAGTTCTGTTGTTGAGAGCATTAACTGAGCTAGCCTCAGCTATCCTTAGCTAGGAGAGTGGTAATTCTTCTGTTATTTCACAGCCTGTATCTACCCTCCTATGCTTATCCCTCTGGGATTAATTGTTGATTTTCTTGTCTGTCTCTCTGACCAGATTCTAGGTAGCTTTAGGGCAAGAATCCTGTCTTAGTACTTGAGTGCCTGATGCTGAGGTCTCTAAATGAATGAATATATTTTGCCTCTTGCTTCCCTTACAATAGGTTTAAGAGAGGATTGTCCCCTGAGCTCTTGGTTCAGGAACACTGGATGGATTTGCTAGGGAAATCTCCCTGCATCAAGAAGGCCAGCTTTGCATGACTCAGCTTCTGATCATCTTTGCTTCAGATCCTTCCAGCTTCTGCAGTACATGAAAGGCATGACCTACATGCAGACTTTATAATTCAAGGATTAAGTTTAAATGTATGATAGAAGGGGAACTTCATACCATATCTAACCAATATAGAGAAATATAACTTTTCAGAATTCCAAGATAATAAAAATGAAAAATTGAAGAAGCAAGAATTGCTGACAGTAACGACTCAGAAAGTAGGATGATTTAGACAAAGTTTCTTGGAGGAAAAAGGCATTTGGTGACTCTGGAATTTTCTACTTTTCTCACAGAACTGATTGTCTGGTACCATTGAATCTTTTTGACCATCACAAGGATAGTCCTTGGTGATCATTAATCCTCCAGTCACCAGCATGGACACCAAACCCAAGGGTGAGAGAGGCAAGTGAAAGTCAAAAGTAAAAGTGTCAGTCTCTCAGTTGTGTCCCACTTTTTTGCAACCACATGAACTGTAACCCACCAGGCTCCTCTGTCCATGGCATTCTCCAGGCAAGAATACTGGAGTTGTAGCCATTCTCTTCTCTAGGGGATCTTCCCAACCCAGGAATTGAACCCAGATCTCCCATACTGCAGGCAGATTCTTTGCCATCTGAGCCACTGGGGAAGCCCAAGAGAGGCAAGGGTCCTCAGCAAATATTCAGTAGCTGAATTCACTGAAAATTTCAGTCTCAGGCTCACTCTTGCATTCATTCAGGCTTTCCTCCTCTGAGAAACAATTTTTTAAACCCTTGCTCTTTGCCAAATCTCAGGCTAGGCTCTGGGGATTTAGATATAATCAAATGTCAATCTCCGCTACAGAGTTTTTTCCTTTTATTTATTTTTGGTGTATGTGTGTAAAAACAAAGCATAAAATTCACCCTTCCAATAATTTCCAAGAGTACAGATCAATATTGTCAACAATAGGCACATTGTCCTGCAACAGATCCTGGGGAGCCACGCCCTTCCCTCTCCTGCCTGAGTGAAGCTCCATACCCACCGCACAGCACTCCTCACCTGCCCTTACTTCCAGCCCCTGGTGCACCTTCTATTTTCTGTTTCTACAAATTTGATTACTTTAGATACCGCTTGAAAGTGGAATCGTGCAGTATTTGTCCTTCTGTGACTGACTTATTTCACTTGGCCTAACGTCCTCCAGGTTTGTCCATTTAGCATATGACTGGATTTCCTTCTTTTTTAATGTTGAATAATATTCCTTTGAGTGAACTCCAGGAGTTGGTGATGGACAGGGAGGCCTGGCGTGCTGTGATTCATGGGGTCGCGGAGAGTTGGACACGACTGAGCGACTGAACTGAACTGAACTGAATATTCCATTGTAAGTATATACATTTTCTTCATTCATCCACTGATGGGCATTTAGGTACTACCTTCTGCTTATTGTGAATAATAACCACATGTATGCAGATGTCTTTTTGAGATTCTGTTTTCAGTTCTTTTGGATATATACTCAAAAGTGAAGTTGATGAATCATGTAGCAGTTCTATTTTTAATTTTTAGCACCTTCCATATTACTTTCCATGGTGGCTGTATCATTTTACATTCCTGCGAACAGTGAAAAAGGGTTCCGATTTCTCCACATCTTTGTCAACATTTATTGTCTTTTTTTTTTAGATTAACAATCATCCTGACAGATATGAGATGATATCTCATTGTGGTTTTGATTAGTGATAATTAGTTATGTTAAGAATACTTTCATATGCTTTACAGCACTTGTATATTTTCTTTGGAGAAATATGCTTGTATTTCTCTGTATGAAACATACTCAGTATTTCATATTCTCAATAATTTTTTCCCAAAACTTTATGAGGTAGGTGTTATTATTATTCTTGTTTTTTAAGTAAAGAAACTGAGGCACAGAGAAATTAAATAGCATATTGTTTTTCTCAGTTATGCATATATATTCTTATCAGATTCTTGCCTGTTACAGGTTTTCACAAGATATTGAATATAGTTCCCTATGCTATGCAGTAGGTCCTTATTGTTTATGTATTTTATATATTGTAGTGTGTATATGTTAATCCCAAAACAGAGGATGAGATGGCGTCACTGACTCAGTGCACATGAGTTTGGGTGAACTCTGGGAGCTGGTGATGGACAGGGAGGCCTGGCGTGCTGTGATTCATGGGGTTGCAAAGAGTCAGACACGACTGAGCGACAGAACTGAACTGAACTGAACTGAAACTCCTAATTTATCCCTCCCTCTCAATTCCCCTTTGGTAGCCATAAGTTTGCTTTCAATATCTACAAGTCTATTTCTGTTTTGTAAATAAATTTATTTGTATCACTTATAGATCCTTCATATAAGTGACATATGATATTCGTCTTTGTCTGATTTACTTCACTTACTATGATAATCTCTAGTTCCACCCACATTGCTGCAATGACATTATTTCATTTGCTATGGCTGAGTAATATTCTATTGTATATATGTACCATATCTTTATCCATTCACATGTCGGTGAACATTTAGGTTGCTTCCATGCCTTAGCTATTGTAAACAGTGCTGCTATGACAGTTTCTCAAGAAATTTAAAGAGTTTTCCTGATAATGGAAACATTGTGACCACAATAGATTTATGTAAATACTGCTGCAAGCCACTCCAGTACTCTTGCCTAGAAAATCCCATGGATGGAGGAGCCTGGTAGGCTGCAGTCCATGGGGTCGCTAAGGGTCAGACACGACTGAGCGACTTCACTTTCACTTTTCACTTTCACGCATTGGAGAAGGAAATGGCAACCCAGTCCGGTGTTCTTGCCTGGAGAATCCCAGGGAAGGGGGAGCCTGGTGGGCTTCCGTCTATGGTGTCACATAGAGTCGGACACGACTGAAGTGACTTAGCAGCAGCAGCAGTAGCAGCTGCTCTGAACATTGGAGTGCATATATCTTTGCACATTAGAGTTTTCATCTTTTTTGGATATGTGCTCAGCAGTGAGATTGCTAGATCATATGATAAGTCAATTTTTAGTTTTTAAGGAATCACCATACTGTTCTTCATAGTGGCTGTACCAATTTACATTCCTACCAACAGTGTAGGAGGGTTCCCTTATCTCCTTCTCTGGTATTCATTATTTGTAAACTTTTTGATGATGGCCATTATGATTGGTATGAGGTAATATCCCATTGTAATTTTGATTTGCATTTCTCAAATAATTAGTGATGTTGAGTAGTAATAGAATCTAAAATTTCTTGTATTTTTACCTTTCCATATAACATATAGATCCTTCTTCTGAAGACCTGTTTAGGTGCAGATGTTTCTGAAGAAAGAATAAGGCTCACCAATCAAAGAAAGGATGCTCACTACTGATATCTTAAAATACAGAAAGATTTCAGTGAATATTGTTTTGAATTATGGAAAGAAACATCCATCTTCTTTATGAAGCAACAGAGAATTTGAATTTCTGACATATGCTAGGTCTCTCTATGGGTGTCAAGTTCAGCTTGGCCATATCACCCAAGCCTGTGGACACATTATCTGTGGTCAGTTTTTATATAGGAAGGGATTCAAGAATGCACTCATGGGTGCTCCATCTCCATCTCCACAACTTCAACTATCACCCATCACTCTTTTCCCTTTGAACTCAATCACATTATCTTAATACAGGTCTACATAGTGAGCATTAATTCTTTAGTAAAGAGGGATCTTTAAATGGCTCTCAAGGTGCAAGTCTTTTCAGTGAATTTTAAGAAGCAGAACTCACTTTAATTTCTTTCATGGGGTCATCCATGCATATATGTGAAATTACTTTAATAAGTCTTATTCTAAGTCAGATCCCAAGCCAGACACTCCTGTGATAGAATTGTAAAAGTTGATCTCTTAAAGAGTTAATTGTCTATGGGAAAAATAAGCCTACAGCTTGATCTTGTCTCAGCAAACATGCATATATTTATATATGCAAATAGAAAAAATATGGAAGAATTTACAATAAGCTATTAGCTTTTATCCTTGAACTCTAATAGGCATAACTTTTTTTAATCTTTTCCATAGTATTTGTATCTTTAACTTTTTACTATACATATAGATAGTTGCTACATAATAAAAGCTTGTTTATTTATTTTTAATTGATTTTTATTTTTATTTATTTTTATTTTTTATTAAAAAACTGAAATTTACAATGTGTTCATATCACTCACTGAGTACACGGCATTTAACAACAACGTCATTAAAGAAAGACAACAAAAATACAAAGTCTCAAAACCTACGGGATATGGAAAACATTATCCACTGAGGCCCCAAATGTAGTAGACTTTACACAAAAAGGAAAAGCAATGAGTACACAAGTATACAGCCATTTTGAATATTGTTTATTAGCAAGATTTTTCTTGTTGATTATTGTTACCTGATGTTTCCCTTTTTAGAGAAGCTTTTTAAGACAGCTTTGACTCTGTTGAGTCTCTCAATTTTATATTTATTGCATTAATACCTGATATGTATTGGGTGCTTTCTTTTCTTTGTGATTATTCTGCGTATCTTGCTAACTTCTTGGACTGGCTGTATACTTGTGTACTCATTGCTTTTCCTTTAATTGATTTTTATTGGAGTATAGTTGATAGGTAATCACAATGGTATGATCACTCACCTAGAGCCAGACATCCTGGAACATGAAGTCAAGTTGGCCTTTGGAAGCATCACTATGAACAAGCTAGTGGAGGTGATGGAATTCCAGTTGAACTATTTCAAATCCTAAAAGATGATGCTGTGAAAATGCTGCACTCAATATGCCAGTAAATTTGGAAAACTCAGCCATGGCCACAGGACAGGAAAAGGTCAGTTTTCATTCCAATCCCAAAGAAAGGCAATGCCAAAGAATGCTCAAACTACCGCACAATTGCATTCATCTCACACGCTAGTAAAGTAATGCTCAAAATTCTCCAAGCCAGCCATCAACAGTACATGAACTGTGAACTTCCAGATGTTCAAGCAGGTTTTAGAAAAGGCAGAGGCACCAGAGATCAAATTGCCAACATCCGTTGTATCATCGAAAAAGCAAGAGAGTTCCAGAAAAACATCTATTTCTGCTTTATTGACTATGCTAAAGCCTTTGACTGTGTGCATCACCACAAACAGTGGAAGATTCTTAAAGAGATGGGAATACCAGACCACCTGACCTGCTTCCTGTGAAATCTGTATCCAGGTCAAGAAGCAACAGTTAGAATTGGACATGGAACAACAGATTGTTCCTGATGGTTCCAAATCAGGAAAGGAGTTTGTCAAGGCTGTATATTGTCACCCTGCTTATTTAACTTCTATGCAGAGTACATCATGAGGAACGCTGGGCTGGAAGAAGCACAAGCTGGAATCAAGATAGCCTGGAGAAATATCAATAACCTCAGATATGCAGATGACACCACCCTTAGGGCAGAAAGCAAAGAAGAGCTAAAGAGCCTCTTGATGAAAGTGAAAGAGGGGAGTGAAAAAGTTGGCTTAAAACTTAACATTCAGAAAATGAAGATCATGGCACCTGGTCGCATCACTTCACGGCAAATAGATGGGGAAACAGTGGAAACAATGACAGACCTTATATTTTTGGGTTCCCAAATCACTGCAGATGGTGACTGCAGCCATGAAATTAAAAGACACTTGCTCCTTGGAAGGAAAGTTATGACCAACCTAGAGAGCATATTAAAAAGCAAAGACATTACTTTGCCAACAAAGGTCAGTCTAGTCAAAGCTATAGTTTTTCCAGTAGTCATGTATGGATGTGAGAGTTGGACTGTGAAGAAAGCTGAGTGCCAAAGAATTGATGCTTTTGGACTGTGGTTGGAGAAGACTTTTAAAAAAATTTTTTTAATTTATTTTTTTATTTTATTGGAGGCAAATTACCTTACATCAATATATTGGTTGGTTTTGCCATACATTGACACGAATCTGCCCCGGGTATACATGTGTTCCCTTTCTTGAACCCCCCTTGGACAGCAAGGAGATCCAACCAGTCCATCCTAAAGAAAATCAGTCCTGAATGTTCATTGGAAGGACTGATGCTGAAGCTGAAACTCCAATACTTTGGCCACCTGATGGGAAGAACTGACTCATTGGAAAAGACCCTGATGCTGGGAAAGATTGAAGGCGGGAGGAGAAGGGGACAACAGAGGATGAGATAGTTGATGGCATCACCAACTCAATGGACGTGAATTTGAGTAAACTCGGGGAGTTGTTGATGGACAGGGAGGCCTGGCATACTGCATTCCATGGGGTCACTAAGAGTCAGATACAACTGAGCAACTGAACTGAACTGATCTGAGCTGATAGTTGATTTACAATATTGTGGTAGGTTCACGTGTATAGCAAAGTGAATTAGCCTTACATATATTTGTAACCACTCTTTCTTAGATTCTCCACTGGAGGTAGAAATGCTAAAAATAAAATCCAAAATATATGAATTATAAACATTTTTTTGAGCCAAAAAGAGAGAGGATAATAATCTTATCAGGATTCAGATGGTGGTTTACAGAGGAAATGACCGATGGCCGTTCTGGGAGAATGAGGAGTCTGCTGGTCAGAAAAATAGTGGAGGAGGACATACTAGGCACAGGGAATGGAGTAAACAGAGACAGGAAGTAATAGGAAATGCATTAGATGAGGCAGGATATAGGGTAGCAAGGGAATAGCTGGAGAGATTAGACATGCATCACAGTTCAGATTAAGATACACACACTCTTTGGATTCAGAAGTGTTGGCTTCAAACCCTGGTTTTGCCACCTGTTGGCTGTGTGAATTTTGGAAAGTGACTTGAAGCCCTTTCAACCCTGGTTTTCTCATCAGTGAAATGTATACTGTGAAAATGCTTGCTTTACTATTATAAAGGGTTTTTGTGAGGCTCAAAGGGAGTGTATTAGATTGCAAAGTTTATACTGTTGTTGTTGTTTAGTCGCTAAATCGTGCCCAACTTTTTTACAACCCCGTGGATTGTAGCCCGCCAATTTCCTCTGTCCAGGGGATTTCACAGGCAAGAATACTGGAGTGTGTTGCCATTTCTTTCTCCAGGGGATCTTCCTGACCCAGGGATCAAACTCACAACTTCTTCTTTGCAGGCAGATTCTTTACTGCTGAGCCACCACAGAAGCCCCAAAGATTAAATAGATATATAAATGAAGGTTGCTGTCATTGTCTACAATACTTGTTGGAAATGCCCCGCTGTTGATAAATTACTGTTTTCTTGACATTTTAATTAAATTTTTATGCCTATTTGACTTTTCTTTAAATTCTTTTCTCCATTGATGTTAGCTCTAAAATACAATACCGAGAGAATACATAAATATGTATATTTCTGAGATTTATTATCCTATAAATTTGTTTTTAACACCCACTGCAACTGACAAGATTTTTCTTTGGAGATGTGGTTATCAATAAAATTGTTCATTGAGCAGTCTAAGAGGTGGTGGTATGATTAATGGGTTGATAAAGGATAGGTAGAGTCTGAGAGCCTGGAGAGAGGTGACAGGACTTGGAAGACTGTGCCAAAGGGTCAAATGTTGATTGTGACAAAGAGTTAAGATGGAAGGTGGAAAATACTGAGGGCTGAAAAAGACAGTGGTCACAGACCTGACCAGAATTCTGTGAGTCTGATATCATGCTGCTGCTGCTGCTAAGTCACTTCAGTCGTGTCCAACTCTGTGTGACCCCATAGACGGCAGCCTACCGGGCTCCCCCGTCCCTGGGATTCTCCAGCAAGAACACTGGAGTGGGTTGCCATTTCCTTCTCCAATGCATGAAAGTGAAAAGTGAAAGTGAAGTCGCTTAGTCATGTCTGACTCTTTGTGACCCCATGGACTGCAGCCTACCAGGCTCCTCCATCATGGGATTTTCTAGGCAAGAGGACTGGAGTAGCTTGCCATTGCCTTCTCCGCTGATATCATGCTGCTGCTGCTGCTGCTAAGTCGCTTCAGTCGTGTCCAACTCTGTGTGACCCCATAGACGGCAGCCCACCAGGCTCCCCTGTCCCTGGGATTCTCCAGGCAAGAACACTGGAGTGGGTTGTCATTTCCTTCTCCAATGCGTGAAAGTGAAAAGTGAAAGTGAGGTCGCTGATATCATGGGATACATCTAAATCAAAGCTGAATCCTGTGTTGGACATAGGAAGGAGCTTAGACTCAGATTAAATAGGATCTACTACTGTGAAAACTCAAGCAGTGGTCCTAAGGAAATGGTCCAGGATCCTGACCTTTGATTTGGTTTATAAGGCTTAGGTTTAATCACAGAAGCAAGACATAATGAAATATGAGCATAAGGTCAGAGCAGGCGAGCAGCCTCATCACCCAGATGCAATCCTTTTGTGCTTGGGTTCTTTATGCTTTCAGTAATGGGGATGAGCTGGCCCTGCAGGATTGTTTAGTGGCTTCAGCTGGAGGATCAGAGGACCTGAAAACCCTGAGCCAGGGGCCATGGTATGGACTCTACTTGGTAGTTTAGGGACTGAAGTGGAATGTGCCTGGAGGTTTAGTTGTTGAGGGTCAGGTTTTCACAGGGAGAGTGTTGGTTCACTACCTCAAGAGTTCCCTAGATGAAACCTGAAACTAGCCCCCTATGTGGAGGGTAAAGAGAGACTGAAGAAAGAGGTAGGCCACTCCAGATGGGTAGGAGGCAGTTGCAATAAGTACAGGAACTTATATTCACAGCATGTCTTGGACAACCATGAGACAGATAGATCTCTGCACCTGCCTGGTTTCAAAAACCAGGCTTCAAAACTTCACTCTCTAAAGGCTGCCTCCTTAAGTGACTCCTCGCATAGGAACAGTGGGCCAATCATACATTTTAAGTACAGGAGAAGAAGTAAGGAACCTTTGATCGCTCAGGTCCAGTTCGAGGTTCAACTGGTGGTCATGTCCTCTTGATGACTTCTTCCAACTAAAAGATAAGGGGGAATAGTTAGGTCGTATGAGCAAAGTGGTCAAGATTCACTGATGCCTAGTTCAGATTTAAGCTCTGACTCTCAGCTGCTCTCCGATCACTTCATACTTGACTTTTCCTTGGTGTTATTCCTATATATTGTAATGAGCCTGGGGGACCACAAATTGCATCTCGCATTTCTTTATATCCATCACTCAGAACAGAGTTTTGTTTTTCATTGTTCAAAACATGCTACTTTTGGTTTGGTTTCGTTTTGATCTCCCTTTCCTTGCAGTGCCAGTACAAGGGCCATTTATAAGCAAATAAAATACTCCCCCTTTGAAGATAACAGGTTAGTTTATTAGAGTCTTTGTTGCATGCATTCCTTGATCTCCCTGATCTGTAATACTTGGTGTAAAATTGTAAAAAGTTTTTCAAAGAAGAATGTCTACTCACTGCCCCAATTTCCTGATCTCCTGTTTACTTTTTACTCTTCACCATCTGGTTTCTATCCTAGCCACTCCATTGAAACTGTTCTCATAAGGTCATAAGTAACCAAGTAATTACTAAAGTAAAGTGGTATTTTTGGTGTTTAGTTACTTGACATCTTTGTTTCAACTGACACTGTCTTGTAAACCACTCTCTTGACTTGTAAGATTGCACAAACTCCTTATCATGTAGCTACTCCTTGCAGACTTCTTTTCCTACTTCACAGTCCCTCTGAAATGTTGTAGAAACTCTTTCCATTTTGCATAGTCTTCCTGACTAATTTATTTCAATGTCCTCCTAAACTTTGCTGATCTCTGAAGATTCTTCTTATACACCAAATATGTTTAATGAAATTTAAACTTTCTATCTAATTGCTGCCTGTGTCTTTTGGACAAGTAGGAAGTTTGTGTAAATAACACATATATATTATATTATATATAATAATATAATATATAAAATAATAATAATGATATATATTATTTACATAATCTTCCTACTTATTTATATATACTGTGTCCGAAAGACACTTAAGCTTCAGTGTTCCTGAACTGAATTTGTATCTGTGGCTACCTTCTGCATCCTCTATGCTGTTCTGTGCTGTTCTTAGTAACTTAGTCATGTCTGCCTCTGTGACCCCATGGACTGTACCTCCCAGGCTGCTCTGTCCATGGACATTCTCTAGGCAAGAATATTGGAGTGGGTTGCCATGCCCTCCTCATCCTCTGTGCTACCTGGAAACAATGGCCTAGGTAATCACCCAAGCTATAAACCTTATTTTTGTCTTCTTTCTTGTCTTTCACATTCAGTTATGTAATCCTGTCCATTTTTTTCTCCTAAACATTTCTTGAATTTTTTCTCTATGCTCATTTCAGCTACTACTACTTTATCTCTTGTTACACTTAACACTCATCATTTCTTACCTGGTTTGATCAATAGCTTTCCTAACTGATCTTTAAATCAATCATTTCTCTACACTGCCATCAGGATCACCTACATGTAACATGTAACTCTTAAACTTAATGCTCCTTAAAGACGATTATTACCAATAGGATAATCCAACTTTCTTACATTATACACATATCTTTTCATGATCTGACCTTTACCTATATCTCCAGCCACAAATATTACCAATTTCCATGTTATGCTTTACTGTTTAGTGGTATAAATGTGCCTGAGGTCTCCTAATCTCCTATGCTCTTTTTCCTTTCAAAGTTTATATTCATATTGCAGGGAGGAGAGGTGATAAATCCTTAATTTGGAAAATAATTGGAATGTAAAGATTCTTGAGACTAAATGGTTTATTTTCTTCGTCTTGACAGATAATGTGAGTGGTGGAGTGACCTAGAGTCACAACTCTTAAATGTTAATGTGTGTACAAAATAGTTGGAGGTCTTATTGAAATTCAGACTCTGACTCCATAGGTCTGGGATGAAGTTTACAGTCTGCATTTCTAATAATACTCCAGTGGTGCTATGGTCCCAGTCTATGGACCATAGTTTGAAGAGTAAGGCGATAAGAGCTCTGATGTCCAGTATGGCAGCCCCAAGCCAGGTATGACTATTTAAGCTAAAATTAAATAAAATTAAAAACGAACTCTTCAGTTAACTTTAGCTATGATGCAGTTGCTAAATAGCCACATCTGAGTAGTGTTTACCATATTAGACATTTCCATCAATGTGGGAAGTTCTATTGAACACAGTTTTTACAGAGACAATAACACTGCACTATACGGTAGAAGATCTGTGTCTATGTCTCAGTTACATAATTTACTAGATTTATCAACATTGGATTTCATATCTGTAAACCTCAATTTCCTCATCTAAAAAATGGGATTAATAATGAGAATCTCCTCAGAGGGTTTGGAAAATTTAAAATAGTTAGCAAAAGTGACTGACATATTACTGATTCTTGATAAATCATATTACTTAGTGGTTAAAAGCATGTTCAGTTATGAATCCAGACAACCTAAATTAGCAACTTGGTATGTTGATACTACCACTTATTTGTTCTGTGAACTTTGTCAAGTTTTAATGTCTCCGTGTTTTAATTTCTTCATCTGTAGTATGAGGATTATAATAGTAGTTATCTAATTTGCAGAATTTTTAAGAGGATTGAATATCTAAATATATGTAAAGCTCATAGAACATAATAAGTACTCAGTGAATATCAACAGAAAAAAGCAATAATTAATTTAGAATATAATGGATGCTCTTGATGTCTAAGTAGTTTAGAATAGGGATTCTTAACCTAGAGTGTATATAGGTGAACTTTTGAGAAACTTGGTACCCTGAACTTAAATGCATATGTGATATGTTCATTTTTTTTTATTCCAATATTCATTCATTCCTTAGGCTGGGACCAGGATAAAAAGGAAAGGTTATTTCAAAGAACTTTCATTCCCAAGAGAGTTCTTTATCCAACAGTGACTTGTTTTCAACAGCTCACTCACCCTGATGATCTTTTTGACAGCAGAGTCTTTACTTGGAGGTTGGGTTCTCAGGAATATGATAAATTCATTTTCCCAGAAATAAGAAATTTCACTTCAGTTCTCTAAGCCTCGGTTTCCTCATCTGTAAGCTGGAGCTGTTAGACTGGGTAATCATTGAATAACACTGGAAATCTAATCTATGTTTATGATCCTAAGACAAATGGAGTGCTGTGACTGAAATGGCCACTGTATCAAAGGCTTGGGACAGATTTAAGATGAAAGCTTGATCAATATTGCTTTATCAAATCCCTTTATCTCTAAACAGGAAATCTAGAGCAAGGAGCTCTTGATACATAGCAGGTGTCTGAGCAGGTAATCACAGCTTTCTGTGTAGCAACCTCCCATGCTAAAGAGTGTAAATAGAAACCTGCAGGACAGCTCAGCAGTTGCAAGAGGAGCCAGAATGAGGCAACTCAGTTTTTTTCTGCAGAAAGAATGCTTAAGGATACCATAAAGCATTGCCTAGACAATGCAGCAGAGTCTGGGGCATGAGCAAAAATCTCTGTCTGCCATACTGAGAGTATACCATCAATTGAAATGTGACATCCTTTATAAAACAAATGAATTTGAATCTAAGATGAATGGTAAAACAATTCTGCCTTAAACATTCACATGTATGTGATTTTAATTATTTTATCACAAAATATTTATACATAGCCACAGCTTTGTTTTTAAGTCCAAAAGAAGACCTATACTGTCTGTTATTTTTTAAAAGAGAATTTTAAATAGGAAAATCACTTGAATCCAAGTCCTTAGTTATTTTGTTGAAAAATAATATAGTTCCATTTACTCTTTTTCCTTGTACTGGTATATGCCCAAATCATCTTTTCTCCATCTCACAATATGCTTTCTTAAGAGATCATTATTTTTTGTTTTTGTTCCTTGAGGCAAAGAAGTTAATGATTTTCTAATCCAGATGAAATTCATAAACCATGTAAATCTTGCAATCTCATTGTGACAGGATATTTATATCTGAATTTGAAGAAAAGAAAGGAAAATTTCTGCCCTTGGAATCCTTCTGGTTGTCTAGCTTATTTAGTATCACTCTCACGTTCACGTCATAATTTTATTCTCAGCTAATATTATTGACCCAAATATTTCTAAATGACAGATTGCTCCATCTCAGATGAAATGTAAACTGCCTTCCTGTTGACTGAGTCAGGAGTCACACAAAATCTTTTCTGAAACTCTGATTAAGCTCATAGTTGTCATTCATCTCTGTCTTGTATGCAGTGTGTTTGCCTTTCATTTGACCTCTAAACTTGTTAAATTCAGGATGTCATTTTTTTTTCTCAGTATCACTAGTAATATCTTTAGCTCACTGGTAAATATCAACCATTTGTCAATCACAAGGGCCAGAGAAAAAAGAGGATGTATACAGAGTTACCTGACGCCTTAGGAGCAGTACATATTTCTCAGAATTTCTAGGGTGAAAATGAGAAAAAGTAGTCAGTCCCTAACACCGTAAGAAGAATCAATGACAAACAACAGGACGGTGTATGTGGAGAACTGCAAGCTTGGTATGGCTAAAATATACATTGAAAAGTAGGGCTATTGAGAGATGAGACTAGCCACCTAAAAGGACTTGAACTGTGGTTATGGGGAAACTTTGAAGTGTTTTAAGCTGTAGACTTCAATGTTTATTATATGTGCATTTAGATAGAAAACCCAGTGGGTGGCAACAGTTAATTTATTCCTGTTTTCTTATTTAACCCACAGACAAGCACTCTGCAGAAGGTCAAGATGTGCTGTAAGGAGTACACAGAACTAAAGTGAAAGTGTTAGTGGCTCAGTGGTGTCTGCCTCATTGTGCCCCTGCGGACTGTAGCCTTCTGTCTGTGCGATTCTCCAGGCAAGAATACTGGACTGGGTAGCCATTCCTTTCTCCAAGGGATCTTAACCCAGGAATTAAATCCAGGTCTCCTGCACTGCAGGCAGGCTTTTTACCATCTAAGCCACCAGAGAAGCCCCTACACACAACTAAGAGGGTGTCAAATAAAAAAAAGGGTACCAGTTATTTTGGTTCATTTTTCTTTCCTTGCTTCTTATCCAGAGAATGAATCAGTGGAAAGAGGGAGTTACCTCCAAAGTCTATGGCAAGTTTTACAAGTAGACGCCAAAGTAATTTTCCTTTCCCCATATCTAGAGGCCCATAATCCTCCCCCACTCTTCCCTCCAGTGGGATGTATAGCATTTTGTTGCAGATATTGCCAGAGGGGAACATAAAGTGATACGGATGAACTGCAATCATTTCAGCAGCTCATAGATCACAAAAATGAAGCCAGAATAATGAAGATCAAGACACAACAATTTAAAGATGGCATGTTGAGCAACTGGAAGAGAAGGAATAAAAACTTTGCAGTAAACCCAGCAGCTCTAATTCCATTAAATGGACCCAGCATGGTTCAGTTCGGGACATGGGTCAGCTTGGGACAGAGATCAGCACAGGACTGGAAAGCGGATCAAAACAATGACTCAGAACAAGAGTGATGAGAAGGAACCAGAGTACAAATAGGCTCAGATTTAGCGGTGGATGGTGACTAGTTAAATGGATGAACAGACAGTAAATGAAGACAGTTCAATCCATAATGCAGACAAATTCTTCTCAAGTAATTACTGCCCTCTCTTTTTAAAATAAAACTTCAAATAGAAAATTCTGTAGGTTCTTGAGTGAGACAAAATTATCAAACTCCCCATGCTGTTATTTTCATTGTTTCTTTCCAAGGAGGAGAAATACTGATTTGGGAGTCATATTCCAAGACACTGTTTGAATTATACTTAGGAGATAAAATCCCTGAAGTAGAAATCAGATGACTTATTAAAACTGGCTGCTTCCTGTACCCAATCCCATTTGCCAGAGTTCCCTTCTCTTAGATTTCAGGGGAAACTTCCATCCTCAAATTTTTGTTTTGAACAATTCCATATAAGTTGGTTTAATGACACATTAAACCATGTGTCTGAAAGACATGTGGTTGTGTTAGCAGTGGGATAACAGTGCTGTTGCTTCCCAGGAGGGTCAGTGGTAAAGAATCCGCCTGCCAATGCTGGAGATGCGAGTTCAATCCCTAGCTCAGGAAGATCCTCTGGGGAAAGAAATGTCTAACTACTCCAGTATTCTTGCCTATTAAATCTCATGGATGGAGGAGCCTATGGGTTAAAATCCATGGGGTCTCAAAGAGACTTAGTGACTAAACAGGAACAAACAATGCTATTAGTGACCAGGGAAGCCCAAAATATGAAAGTTCTTCCTGGGACCTAGCGATGGTTCCCCACAAGGTCTCTGAGAGAAATATTTGGCAAAGAAGGTCAGCATAACACTACATTGTTAGGTGGAACATTTATCTGAAATCCATTTGGTCTTCATGGCAAGCCTGGACCTGGGTTGGCAGGAGTTGGCAAGGTCAGAGGGACCACTGAGATAGGTCTGGAGGCTGGGGCTTCAGGGACAACCTGGCACCAAGGTGGGCTGGGAGCTGGGTCCTGGGGGCACCTGCCTGAAGCCTGGTGGTACTAGGGTGGGCTGGGAACCTGAGTTTGTGGGAGCTGCCCAGAGATTGGGACCACAGTAATGGTTCCCTGGGGGAGCCAGTCAGAGCTGGAGTGAATCTGGTGCTGGGTCTCTGATGAAGGCTGGTGCTCCCTTCACTTTCCTTACCTCCACAGCAAGAGTTTCTCTGGGCTGCCTGGTGTTGGGAGAAGAGTGATAGGACAGAAAGGTGCAGCTGCTTTCCCTACCCTCTTCAACTGTTGTTGTTGTTCAACTGCTAAGTCATGTCTGACTCTGCAACCCCATGGACTGCAGTATGCCAGGCTTCTCTGTCCTTCACTATCTCTCTCTCTGTATATATATATATGTATATATATATGAATCAGTTTTACATATTGGATTCTTACTACTTGGATTTAAAATTTTAAATTAAATAGAAATGTGAAAAAGAGGAAGCGATGTAATGTAGATTTAGCAGAAAGATTCCCCATGTGTTCCCCTGCTAAATAAACTCTGCTTGAGATTATTGGAAAATGGCAGATAACTAGGAGAAAGGGTATTCCTATACTGGATGAAGCAGTGAAAACTGGAAAAGTGACTCATAGCCTTTAAATAAGAACTATTTCAGTTCCCTTTTATTTATATATATTTTAGTTCAGTGCAAGAAAATATAATGTGACTTCTAGATGTTCAACTTATGCTAGGGCATATTTTGTCTTCCGAAATATCTTGAAAATAGGAAAAATAACCAGAGTTTTCTAAATATAGGGATGGGAAGTAAAAAGAGAGAAACAGGCAGGTGGAATTAAGAAGGATGAGTCAGTTGGTAGTGAGCTTCAGGGAGTCTCTTAAAATTAAATCAGTTCTTCCCACAATACCAAAAGCAAGACATAGAAAACATAATTAGAGTTTAGTAATAAGAATGGGCTCTAAATTTGGTGTTTGCCAGAAGACACCTTGGCTTCAATCTAATTTCCTCCTGGAATAATGTCCATATTAAGGCACTTTGTGAAAAAGATACATCTTCTCAATTTTTTTTTTTTTTTCATTCTAGAGTAGAGGACTTCTAGATTCTTGGGGAAAATTAAATCTAAACTATGTGAGGTAATCACCGCCCCCCCACAATGCTGATTACACATGCAAAAATATGAAAGATAATAGGTATTCTTTCACTTACAAATTTCTGATTTTTCTCGATTTCTCCCTTTCCTTGTTTCTTACCTCAAAGAGGGCATTCAACAAGAGAAATAAAAACGAAAGAACACGAAGTCTTCATTTACAGTATAGTAGTGGTCTTAGTCTTTTAAAAACTGTGTGGAATATTTGATTGGGTTATTTACTTATTCATTTTACTATTGAATTGTCAGATTTCCTTATGTATTTTGGAAATTAATCACTTATTACATATATTATTTTCAAAAATTTTTTTCCATTATTTAGATGGCCTTTCATTCTGTTGACTCTTTTCTGTGCAGAAACTTTTTAATATGATGTAGTCTCATTGGCTGGAGAAGGCAATGGCACCCCACTCCAGTACTCCTGCCTGGAAAATCCTGTGGACGGAGGAGCCTGGTGGGCTGCAGTCCATGGGGTCGCTAAGGGTCGGACACGACTGAGCGACTTCACTTTCCCTTTTCCCTTTCATGCATTGGAGAAGGAAATGGCAACCCACTCCAGTGCTCTTGCCTGGAGAATCCCAGGGACGGCGGAGCCTAGGTGGGTTGTCGTCTATGGGGTTGCACAGAATTGGACACGACTGAAGCGACTTAGCAGCAGCAGCAGCAGTCTCATTGTCTAGTTCTGCTTTTGTTGCCTGTGCTTTTGGAATCATATCCAAAAAAAAGAATGGTGCAACAACTTTGGAAAACGAAGGAATTTTCTTGAAAAATTAAAACTAGACCTACTATATGATCCAGCAATCTCACTTCTGAGTATATATCCAAATAAATGAAATCTGGATCTTAGGGAAATATCTGAATTCCCACGTTCATTGCAGCATTATTCACAACAAATAAGATATGCAAACAACCTAAGGGTCCACTGACAGACAGATGAATTGATTAAAAAAGCATGTGGTAAATGGGCACAATGGAATATTATTCAGCCTTAAAATAAGACATCTTGTTATTTGTGACCACATAGCTGAACTTAGAGACATTATGATAAGTGAAATAAGCCAGTTATAGGAGGTCAAATACATGATTCTTCTTATATAAAGTATTTGAAATAGTCAAAATCATAGAAGCAGCAAGCACAAAAGTGGTTGACAGAGTCTAGAGGGTAGGAGAAACAGAATTGTTTGATGGTTATAAAGTTTCAGTTATGCCAAATGAGTAAACTCTAGAGATCTGGTTTACAATATAGTGTCTAAGGTAACAGTGTGGTATTTGCACACTTCCAACTTTGTTGAATAGATAAATCTCATGTTCAGTTCAGTTCAGTTCAGTCGCTCAGTCGTGTCCGACTCTCCGTGACCCCATGAATCACAGCATGCCAGGCCTCCCTGTCCATCACCAACTCCCGGAGTTCACTCAAACTCATGTCCACAGAGTCGGTGATGCCATCCAGCCATCTCATTCTCTGTCGTCCCCTTCTCCTCCCGCCCCCAACCTTTCCCAGCATCAGAGTCTTTTCCAGTGAGTCAACTCGTCGCATGAGGTGGCCAAAGTATTGCAGTTTCAGCTTTAGCATCAATCCTTCCAATGAACACCCAGGATTGATCTCCTTTAGAATGGACTGGTTTGATCTCCTTGCAGTCCAAGGGACTCTCAAGAGTCTTCTCCAACACCACAGTTCAAAAGCATCAATTCTTCGGTGATCAGCTTTCTTCACAGTCCAATTCTCACATCCATACATGACCAGGGGGAAAAACCATAGCCTTGACTAGATGGACCTTGGTTGGCAAAGTAATGTCTCTGCTTTTTAATATACTATCAAGGTTGGTCATAACTTTCCTTCCAAGGAGTAAGTGTCTTTTAATTTCATGGCTGCAATCAGCATCTGCAGTGATTTTGGTTAAGTGCTCTTAAAACAAAAATAAATAAACCCTACGAAAACAAAGGGACACAGGTAACTTTAGAAGGTAATGGATATGTCTGTTATCTTGATTGTGCTGATGGTATCATGGATGTTTGTATATGCCCAAATGCCATCAATTGTAGCCACCAATTGTACACATTAAATATGTGCAATTTTTGTATATGAATATATCAATAAAGCTGTTAAAATTATGAAATGTTAGAAACTTACAGAAAAGTACAGAGAGTAATGTTATTACCAACTCACATTTAGCTATTACCTAGTATTTTAAAATATTAACATTTTGTCATATATTCCCTTTTCTTTGAATGAAATAACATATTTCAGAGAAGTTTAAGACTCCTGGCTACCTTCCTGCAATCCCACCTCCTCTCCCCACAGGGAGAAAGCCAAATCTCCTGAATATTAGGTTTAAGGTTCCCATGCAGGAACTTTATGAACAACAGAATTTCACTCATACTGTCATCAATTTTATAAATAGGTAAACCGCTGAGTAGGACAAGAAAAGAAAGAGAATACCTTTAAGAGAGATATAAGCATTTTGTTTCCAAAACAGTTCCGGCAGAACTATTTAAATCCCTAAAGGATGAATAGGTTTTGCCAGCAAGGTTTTGCATTCATTATGCAAAATCTGGAAGACCCAGAATTGGCCACAGGATTGGAAAATGTCAATTCTCATCCCAGTTTCCAAGAAGGGTAGTACTAAAGAATGTGCTAACCATCGGACAACTGCACTCATCTCCCATGCTAGTAAGGTCATGCTTAAAATCTTGCATGCTAGGCTTCAGCATTATGTGAACCAAGAACTTCCAAGTGTCCAAGAGTTTAGAAAAGGAAGAGGAACTAGAGATCAAATTGCCAACATTTGCTGGATTGCAGAGAAAGCAAGGGAATTTCAGGAAAACACCAGACCATCTTACCTGTCCCCTGAGAAACTATACAGGTCAAGAAGCAACAGTTAGAACCCTGTATGGAACAGCTGATGGGTTCATGATTGAGAAAGGAGTATGACAGTGCTGTCTGCTGTCACCCTGCTTGTCTAAACTGTATACTGAGCACATCATGAGAATTGCCAGGCTGGAGGAGTTACAAGCTGAAATCAAGATAGGTGGGAGAAACATCAACAACCTCAGATATGTGGATGATACAACTCTACTGGTAGAAAATGAAGAGAGACTAAGAAAACCTCTTGATGAGGGTGAAGGAGGAGAGTGAAAGAACCGGCTGAAGATTAAACATAAAAGAAAACTAAGATCATGGCATCTGGCCCCATTAATGCATGGCAAATGGAAGGGGAAAAGGAGGAAGTAGTGACAGATTTCCTCTTCTTGGGCTCTAAAATCATCCTCTTCTTGGGCTCTAAAATCACTGTGGATGATGACTGAAGCCATGAAATCAGAAGATGATTGCTTCTTGGCAAGAAAGTGAAAGTGAAGTCGCTCAGTCGTGTCCGACTCTTTGCGACCCCGTGGACTGTAGCCTACCAGGCTTCTCGGTCCATGGGATTCTCCAGGCAAGAATACTGGAGTGGGTTACCATTTCCTTCTCCAGGGGATCTTCCCGACCCAGGGTGATAACAAAACTAGACAGTGTGTTGAAAAGCAGAGAAATTACTCTGCTAACAAAGGGCCGTGTAGTCAAGGTTATGGTCTTCCTAGTGGTCATGTATGATTGTGAGAGCTGGACCGTAAAGAAGGCAGAATGCCGAAGAATTGATGCCTTCGAACTGTGGTGTTGGAAAAGACTCTTGAGAGTCCCTTGGACAGCAAGGAGATCAAATCAGTCAGTCTTAAGGGAAATCAACCCTGCTTATTCACTGGGAGGACTGATACTGAAGCTTCAGTATTTTAGTCATCCGATGCAATGAACATGAACTTGGGCAAACTCTGGGAGATGGTGAGGGACAGGGAGGCCTGGCATGCTGCTGTCCATGGGGTTGCAGAGTCAGACACGACTGGCTGACTGAATAACAACTACAAACATTTCGTTAGGCTATGCATTTTTTAGTCTTTTTTTCCCATTGATTTAGTGAGCCATAGTCACACACTCTTCCTACTCAAACTGGTCCATGGACCAGAGCAAGGGAATCTCCTGGGACAGTGTGTGTTAGAAATGCTCAATCTCAGGTTCCACTCCAGGTTGACTGGATTAGAATCTGCATTTTAATGATAACACTAGAAGATTTATGTGTCTATTAAAGTTTGAAAAACACAGGTCTAGAGCAGCTGCGCTGACTTCCGTGTCTCAGCAGGCTGATGGATCATGATGAGCTGTGAGGTGAATACAAATACACTGTTACTACTAATAAATAAAGACACAACTTTTGGAAAGATTTTAAAATAGAGCAAATTTGAAGTACTTCACACAGTACCATCACGCAAACTGATGTGCATTTCCTGAGTGGGAGGCTAAGAATTGAGATGGGTCCCTAGAGATACAGGTGTGTGCATCACCACGTTACAAATATCTCAGTAACTGTTTTGGAATGCCGTGGGGATAATCATGTGCTCTGTGGCTATCGGAGAGTATTGGTGACTGTAGTAGGGTTATCCCATGGAATGAATAATCAAATGACTAACTGCTCTCAGAGAATTATTCCCTCATTGAACAAATATTTGTTCCTCCCTTACACAAGCCACTTACTTCCTCTGCTAAACCCCAGAGAACAGTGGGGAACACCACAGACACAATGCCTGCTTTACAGTTTCTCAAGGGAGGTAGATATTTAAGAAGAGATTGGTCAGTGAATCTCAGGGGAAGAAAGGCATGAGTCTTATGAAGCAAGCTAGCTAGGCAGATAGATAGAACAATAGATAGAGAACAGATAGATAGATGATAGACTGATAGATAATGTACAGTACGTTGATCAAAAGAAGATTCACAGTGACAGAGAGATCAGAACATACAGCAGAGGTACTGCTGGAGTCTGTGTGCTGGATCCAGAGATTAGAAGCATTTGAAAAGTTAGAAGAGAAATGTCTGATTTTAACAGAATAAGTGAGATTCTTAGAACATGCAGATGCAAAGAGAAACCAGACTGCAGAACTTTGCGGGCATTGGCTTTAATAAGATCACCAGACATATCAGGTTTTTAAAAAAACTATGTATTTATTATCATTAGACATAACAGTTCAATACAGCAGTATGTTATTTGTGAACTTGCTCTTGGAAACTACGATTCAAACATTATTCAGATTTCTTAAGACTTAGTTTCTGAGTCTTTCAGAAAGAGTTATGCTGTCATTCAGCTGCTAAGTCATTTCTGACTCTTTTGAACCCCCTGGACTGCAGAATTCCAGGCTCCTCTGTCTTCACTGTCTCCCAGAGTTTGCTCAAAATCATGTCCATTGAGTCGGTGATGCTATCTAACCACCTCATCCTCTGTCATCCCCTTCTCTTTTGCCTTCAGTCTTTCCCAGCATCAGGGTCTTTTCCAATGGGTTGACTCTGCATCAGGTGGCCAAACTATTGGAGCTTCAGCATCAGTCCTTCCAGTAAATATTCAGGGTTGATTTCTTTTAGGATTGACTGGTTTGATCTTGCTATGCAAGGGACTCTCAAGAGTCTTCTCCAGCACCACAGTTTGAAGGCATCAGTTCTTCAGGGCTCGGCCTTCTTTATGGTTCAACTCTCATATCTGTATATAAGTACTGGAAAAACCATAGCTTCGACTATATGAACCTTTCTCAGCAAAGTGATGTCTCTGCTTTTTAATACCCGTCTAGGTTTGTTATAGTTTTCCTTCCAAGGAGCAAGTGCCTTTTAATTTCATGGCCTCAGTCACTGTCTACAGTGATTTTGGAGCCCAAGAAAATAAAATCTGTCACTGCTTTCACTTTTTCACCATCTATTTACCATGAAGTAATGGGATCATTGCCATGATCTTAGTTTTTTTAATGATGAACTTCAGACCAGCTTTTTCACTCTCCTCTTTCACTTTCATCAAGAGGCTCTTTAGTTCCTTTTCACTTTCTGCCATTAGAGTGGTGTCATCTGCATATCTGAGGTTGTTGATATTCCTCCTGGCAATCTTGATTCCAGCATGTGATTCATGCAGCCTGACATTTCACGTGATGCATTTTTCATAGAAGTTAAGCAAGCCGGGTGACTATAAACAGCCTTGATGTACTCCTTTCCCAATTTTGAACCAGTCCCTTGTTTCATATCTGGTTCCAACTGTTGCTTCTTGACCTGCATTCAGGTTTCTCAGGAAATGGGTAAGATGGTCTGGTACTCCCATCTCTTTAAGAATTTTCCATGGTTTGTCATCATCCATGCAGTCAAAGGTTTTAGTGTAGTCAATGAAGCAGAAGTACATATTTTTTTGGAACTCCTTTGTTTTTTCTATGATCCAATAAATGTTGGCAATCTGATCTCTGGTTCCTCTGTCTCTTTGAAACCCAGCTTGTACACCTGGAAGTTCTTGGTTCACGTCCTGCTGAAGACTATCTTGAAGGATTTTGAGAATAACCTTGCTAGTATGTGAAATGAGCAAAGCAGTTTTAGTTTAATTATAAATTAAACCCTTCTTCCCTGGTGCATAAAGCTGGAAGCTCCCATTCTCTGTCTCTTTCTCAAGGGTCACACAGGCGAGTCCCAAGTTTCTTTTATTTGAAAAAATGATGACAACAAAGCTAATTTTTAAAAAATGTATTCTCTTCTATCTACTACTGCTATTTTCCCAGATTATCACTGTGGCAGAGAGGCAAGAAGAGAGGAGGGAAGCAATCAGACTGCCCTGCCTGGTATTAGGGATTAACAATGTAATGGTGTCAGGAAAATACTGTATACATATATTACTATATACAATCTATTATATAATATATTGCTATACTCACTGGAAAAGACTCTGATGCTGGGAAGTCTTGGGGGCGGGAGGAGAAGGGGATGACAGAGAATGAGATGGCTAGATGGCATCACCGACTTGATGGACATGAGTTTGAGTGAACTCTGGGAGTTGGTGATGGACAGGGAGGCCTGGCATGCTATGATTCATGGGGTCGCAAAGAGTCGGACACGACTGAGCGACTGAACGGAACTGAACTGATACATATGTTAAATAATGTATATATTATAAATAATGTATATATAATACATACATGTATAAATAATGTGTGTGTGTTCTCCTGATATTTTCTTTTACTCAGTGGTCCTTCTGTCATTCCAATTTCTTCCTTGGAGAAGGAGTAGACAACAGAGAGAAAAAAAACTCTGGGTTTTCCTCTGGGTTTTGAATTTCAAAAGTCTAGCCCCACTTTCAGAAGAAAAAGCCATGAACATTACGTTTAAGGGGCCCTCATAAAAAAAAAAGAAAAAACACACCAGTCTTCCCTGATGATTGAATTAGATGAAAGTCCTTTGTGTGTGAGACAGAGAGTCAGAAGAGAAGTGAGAAGTGCCCCGGGTCCTGAACAAGGTGGTGGGTGAGTGGCTATTTCCTGTGCTTCCTAGAAGGCCACACTTTGGGAAGATAATAAAAATCCCAGATATGTTTGGGGGGCCAAGAGCAGAGACATCCTGGATCTTGATTCCCAGGCAGAGTTGGGGAGGTGGCAGAACCCCAGAGAGGGAATGATTTCACAATGGGCCTAGGCAGGGGGCCCTTAGTCAGCCCAGAGGACTTGCACTTCCCCTGTATAATAAAGTTCAAACGAATAATTCTGATTGTCCAAAGTGGTGCAGAAGTTAGACGGTGCTGTAGATATTTTAATTTTCATGGCGGGAACTGGTATGGAAGCTCTAGGATAAGTGTATGAAACCACAGGAACTCCTAGACAGCTGAGGATGAGCTGGACCTAAAGGCAGCTGCAGGCTGGAAGCATGGATGACATTGACCCACCTGGTGGACTGATGGCCTGTGATCCGATGGGAACAGACTCTCATCTGATGCCTGATGCATGTGCTCCCAGGTCATATTTCACCTTTAGTACTCTGCAGACCTTCTGGAATTTGTGCATAACCTCAGAATAGGGAGGGCACTAAATTGCTTAAAATTGTTTTTTTCACTCAGTAGAATGAGGACTCAAAGTATAAATTCAGTATATATAGCAGTTACAAAGTATATAATTTAGTAACTAAAAAATAGTTACATTTCTTCATGATCAAAATTATACCTAAAGTTTGTGCTTTTCACAGTAGCTTTCTCAACATTTGTGTGGAATTGGCAACCAGTCCATTCTAAAGGAGACCAATCCTGGGTGTTCATTGGAAGGACTGATGCTAAAACTGAAACTCCAATACTTTGGCCACCTCATGTGACGAGTTGATTCACTGGAAAAGACTTTGATGCTGGGAGGGATTGGGGGCGGGAGGAGACGGGGACGACAGAGAATGAGATGGCTGGATGGCATCACCGACTCGATGGACATGAGTTTGAGTGAACTCTGGGAGTTGGTGATGGACAGGGAGGCCTGGCATGCTGTGATTCATGGGGTCGCAAAGAGTTGGACATGACTGAGCTACTGAACTGACTGACTGACTGACTGAGTTTGGGGATGATGTATGTTTAGAGGAGAAAGGAGTTGTCTCTTTTCTCTTGCCTTCTTAAGGTATTGTGTTATCTATGGTGGAAGCATTTCTGTTCCTGCAGTACACTGAGTCTTTTCCAAATTTGTCCATCAATCTCTCCTTTCTCCACTGCTAACCACTGTTTAGAAACAATGTCCAAGGACACCTTCAATCTCAGATAATACTGTTTCTCACAGAATTCTGCCAGTGTAAACAGTTCTATCAGTTCCCAAACCCAATTACTTTCATTTCTGAGGTCCAAGTTATTCAGGAGGCAAGGATGCAGAAACTTTTTAGCTTAGGGAATGAATACCAAACATGTATCGAGAGGAAACAGATGGAAAAAATATAGGCAAACATAAAAAAGATGGAAGAACTGAGTTGGAGAGAAGGGAGAAAGCAGGAATGTGAGCACAGATTTTCTTGTTGAGGATGTAAGCCAGTTTGTTCACCAGTCACTTTTCCTGCCAGAAGGAATATATTTTTGGTGTGATTGTGCTGTCAAGTATATGCCATATGCAGAGGCTTTGGTGTGAACATGGGAGCATTTAGGAGCAATGCTTAATTTTCTGGGGAGATGGGGGCGCTCTTTGCTTTTTTATTTTACTTTTTTGATCGCCGAAGAATTGATGCTTTTGAACTGTGGTGCTGGAAAAGACTCTTGAGAGTCCCTTGGACTGCAAGGAGATCCAACCAGTCCATTCTAAAGGAGATCAATCCTGGGTGTTCATTGGAAGGACCGATGCTAAAGCTGAAACTCCAATACTTTGGCCACCTCATGCAACGAGTTGACTCACTGGAAAAGAGTCTGATGCTGGGAGGGATTGGGGGCAGGAGGAGAAGGGACGACAGAGAATGAGATGGCTGAATGACATCACCGACTCGATGGACATGAGTTTGAGTGAACTCCGGGAGTTGGTGATGGACAGGGAGGCCTGGCGTGCTGTGATTCATGGGGTCTCAAAGAGTCGGACACGACTGAGTGACTGAACTGAACTGAACTGAAGTTTATTTATTTTTTGTTGTGGACCATTTTTTAAAGTCTTTATTGAATTTGTTACAGTATCGCTTCTGTTTTATGTTTTGGTTTCTCGGCCACAAGGCATATGGGATCCCAGCTCCCCGATCAAGGATCGAACCTGCAACTCCTGCATTGGAAGGTGACGTCTTAACCACTGGACTGCCAGGGAAGTCCCTGTATTTGCCTTTTTAGAGCCTTTGTCCTTTGTTGAGGTTGATGTTGTTGCGTGGAACCCTTATTATGCTGCTTTGCTATTGCATCTCTGGCTGCTTGGCTACTCTTTGTCAGATAGTAATCACAGAGTGGGCCTCCCTAGTGGCTCAGTGGTAAAGAATCTGTCTGCAATGCAGCAGACTCAGGTTTGATCCCTGAGTGGGGAAGATCCCTTGGAGGAGTGGGTTGCCACACTTTAATATTCTTGCCTGGAAAATTTCATAGACAGAGGAGCCTGGCGGCCTACCGTGTACGGGGTCGCAAAAGTGTCGGACATAACTCAGCGACTAAACAATAACCAGAGAGTGGCACACGAGCACTATTTTTGTACTCAGAGCAACAGAAGCTATTATTGTAATGACAGTGGGAGCCCCCGTGTCTCTCGTCCTGTGAAGTTTGCCATGTGTGTTCACCATGGAGACTGCTGCCACTTCCCCACTGATTTAATAGGGTGCTTGGTATGGTGGGGCCACACGTCATGGAGAAGACCTGTGGACAACCTTCCGTGGCACTCACGTTCACTGGGGGGATCACCCTTGGTTTATTTGTGTCTAAGGTCGATGCTTGTCTAGAAACCAAAACCACAGCACCACTTAGAACAGTTTAGAGTGGTCGATGGCAAACCCTGAGGAGATGGTGAGGAAGGAGAAGAGATGTGTGTTCCAGGGATCTCTGGCTGCAGCTTTAACCAATGTGGAGAAGCCAGCTCAGCGCACTCTGCAGGGTTGGCACTGACTCAAGCTCTGGTATCGAGTTTCTCACCTTTGGGAGCAATAAAACAACACAGCTGAGCCGAGAGCTTGGGTGGAGGTGGGAGGGAAGAGAACCTGGGAGATGCTGCTCTATTATATTTGCTGAATTTCTGTCACCACACCCTGAACATGCAGTGTCCATTACACATTTGTTGAACGAATAAATAGTTTGGGGTGAAATGGTTAATTCTACTATACTTGGAGTAGGAAGTGGCACACCACTCCAGTATTCTTGCCTGGAAAATTCCAAAGCCTGGCGGACTGCAGTCCATGGGGGTCGCAAAGATCCAAGTGACCAAGTGAACACACTATAGTTACTTTCATAATTAAATAATTGTCCATAATAGGTCTGTAAACATTCAGTCTATTTTTTTCATCTGCAATTCTTTTATATTTTTATGACCAAATTGTCTAACAATTTTACCAATAACTCAGCCATGATGGTCAGACAGAAATATGGTTGATAAAAACAACTATGGGTCCAATAACTCTGTGAACTTTTTAAAAATTATTGTAGTATAATTGCTTTACAACG
Source organism: Moschus berezovskii (assembly GCF_049115385.1). NCBI lineage: Eukaryota > Metazoa > Chordata > Mammalia > Artiodactyla > Moschidae > Moschus > Moschus berezovskii. The sequence continues at coordinate 39,040,536 of NC_142475.1, forward strand.
TTGTGTTAGTTTCTGTTGTACAACAAAGTGAATCAGCCATATGAATACATATACCCGCTCCCTCCTGAACCTCCATGCCCCACCTTCATCTCATCCCACCCCTTCTAGGTCATCATAGAGTACTGAGCTGAGCTCCCTGTGCTATACAGCAATTTCCCATTTAACACATTCAGTACTACTCTGTGAACGTTTTTGTATTTCTGAGAGCATGCTGTTAGGCTCCAGAAAAGGAAATCTGCATACATGGCAAGATAATCCCCATCTCCTCTCCTCCACAGGGAAGCGTTTGGAGTTGGAGAGGCTTCCTTCAGTGATCTCAATCTCTGTGATCTGATGGTACAGACGCAGCCATTATTCCTTTCTGTGAGAGGAGGGGGCTTTGCAGTGAACGCAGGGCAAGAGGAAGTAGCAGTCCTCGGACACAATAATGCCAAGAATAATGCTCATTCTCAAAGAGCAGAAGGAAAACCCTGCGAAAGGGAAGAATGTGCTCTTCTCTTAGGAGATTGGATTCCCTTTTCTCATGTGACTGTAGAGGAGCTGGACTGCTGCCATTACTGGGAAAGAGCTTCTACTGGCTTCTACTCGTGGGTGCAGAGCTCATGGTTTTCCTCAGTATCAGCAGAAGCCTGAGCAAGAGAAAACTTCCATTAACATTTGGCTAAGGTCTGAGCTGGCAAAGTCTGCAAGACGCAAGATTAGGTAAATACATCAACAGACTTGTTCCATCTGAGAGGCAGCATTTCTCTGGAAGTAGAGGGGCTTCAGGGGATGGGGAGCTTTCCGAGGGGAGAGGGAATGAAAGGGTCCCTGTGTGAGGATAAGGGACTGCTAGGGAGACGAGGTTAGGGCACAAGGGTATGCCCGTAAGGGGCAGTTTCTCTAAGGGCTTGGATGGAAAAGCTGAATTTTCAAGGAAATGAGTTAAATTAGGTTATGACTCCTGGTCCTATGTTGTTCTCCTTTTTGATGCTTATTTGATACCTCTGTAAAAGATTATTCAGACCTCTGCTGGATCTCAAGGGCAGAGGATCTTCCCTTGGCCACCTCACCTCGTAGGTTACCAGACATAAGATACTGATGGGCAGATAACCCCAGAAAGCTCTTAAAGCCCATTCTATAAGCTTCCCCTCCCAAGACAGGCAGTTGATGTGCATTTATCCATCTTTCAAGATAAAACCAGTGTTCTCTGTACCTTCTAGTACCTAGAAATCCATCTTCCACTCTCTTTGCTGAAGACTACTCTATTTTATGGGTCCAAGGGATTCACACGTCAGAATTTTTATTTCTTGTAGTTTCAAGGAAACTGAAACTTTAGAGCATTAGCTTTTCTTTTCCCATCTAAATTATACCCTTGAATGACATTCCTAAATGAGAATTTAAAATATCCTAAAATATAAGAAGATAAAATTAGAAAAATTAAAAAAAAATCTATTTTGTGCAAGCTGTTAGAATTTCATTAGGCAAAGTTCTGTTTACTTTAGACTTATTTTTCATTTCATATATATTGGGTATGTGGCCTTATTTTCCAGATCATTTTAGCAAGCATTTTGTGTACCTTTAAGCCAGTATTTTTCTTTCCTTGTATTCAGTGCCTTTTTTTTTTCTTTACTGGAAAGCCACAACTATTATATACATTATATAATTACATGTGACACTGCTTGGCTATTACAAATACAGTTGACAGGCCCTCATCAACTTGCTATCTTGCCTGTACAGTGAAAACATGAGATCAGTCTGTTATTTGAATCTAGTTCCTTCTTACCATTTATCCTCTTTTGTAGGCAATTGATGTTTCCTTAGCAACAATATTAAGTTAAATAGTTACTCACAGGCTTTCTTCAAGGACTGTATTCATTTTCATCTTAAAATTTTTTTTTTCATAAGTTTGCTTTGTTAATTATGGTCCTTACCTTAAAGTACTGGTTGTTTTTAGTGTTGCACTCACATTCACAGTTTGCAGGGAAATCAGTTGTTAAACCTCTAGAATTTCATCTAATGCATGTCATATGGTCACTTGGCTCATGAAAGGGACTCTTCATGGTACTTTAAGTATGCTTTTTAATTGTATGAAAAGGAATCCAATATTTGCAAATATAATTTTTAAATCCAATCATCTTGAAGTTAGCTTAGTCAATAAATAAGCAGAATACTGGGGACAATTATTTTTTGTATAAATGGGCTGTTTCTTAAAATTAATCTGATTAGAGAAAAGATAGTCTTTGCAACAAATGCTTTTGGAAAAACTGGACAACTATATGCAAGAGAATGAATCTAGATGACTATCATACTATACACAAAAATAAACTCCTTATGAATTAAAGACTTAAACATAAGACCTGAAACCATAAAACTCCTAGAAAAAAAAGCATAGGTAGTATGCACCTTGAATCAGCCTTAGCAATATCTTTCTGCATATGTCTTCTCAACAAGGGAAACAAAGTAAAAATAAACAAATGGGACTGCATCAAACTAAAAAGCTTCTGCACAGCAAAAAAAAAAAAAGAAAGAAAGAAAAAAAGAAAACCAAAGCCATCAACAAAATGAAAAGACAATCTACTGAGTGGGAGAAGACATTTGAAAAGTATTTATCCTGTAAGGGATTAATATCCAAAATAAATGCAGAACTCATAGAACAACAAAAAACTAATAACCCAAATGAAAAATGGGCAGATAACCTTCTTTTCCAAAGAATACATAGAGTTAACCAACAGGCTCATGAAAAGATGTTCAACATCACCACTAAGGAAATCAAAAACATAATGAAACGTCACTTCATACCTGTTAGAATGGCTGTTATCAACAGGGCAAGAAATAATAAGTGTTGAAGAAGACGTGGAGAAAAAAAATCCTCGTACATTCTTGGTGTGAATGTAAATTGGTATAGCCACTATGGAAAACAATATGGAGATTCATCAAAAAATTAAGAATAGAAGAACCATGTAATCCAGCTATTCCACTTATGGATATTTATCCAAAGAAAACAAAAACACTAACTCAAAAAGGTGTATAAATCCCAATGTTCATTGCAGCATTATTTACAATAGCCAAGACATAGAAAAGCCTAAGTGCCCATTGATGAATGAATAAAATGCCCATTGATGAATAAAGAAGATATTTTATGTTGTTCAATTACTAAGTCATGTCTGACTCTGTGACTCCGTGAACTGCAGCATGCCAGACTTCCCTATCCTTCACTATCTCCTGGAGTTTGCTCAAACTCCTGTCCATTGAGTTGGTGATGCCATCCATACATCTCATCCTTTGTCACCCCCTTCTCCTCCTGCCCTCAATCTTTGCCAACGTCAGGGTCTTTTCCAGTGAGTTGACTCTTTGTATCAGGTGGCCAAAGTATTGGAGTTTCAGCTTAAGAATCAGTCCTTCCAATGAATATTCAAAGTTGATTTCTTCAGGATTGACTGGTTTGTTCTCCCTTCAGTTCAAGGAACTCTCGAGAGTCTTCTCCGGCACCATAATTTGAAAGTTTCAATTCTTCAGCACTCAGCTTTCTTTATGGTCCAGCTCTCACATCCATACATGACTACTAGGAAAAGCAATAGCTTTGACGATATGGACCTTTGTTGACAAAGTGGTATCTCTGCTTCTTAATACCTTTTTATACTTTTACTATATATATTTATATACTTAATAATATTTATCTATAGATAATAGACGGAGAAGGCAATTGCACCCCACTCCAGTGCTCTTGCCTGGAAAATCCCATGGATGGAGGAGCCTGGTGAGCTGCCATCCATGGGGTTGCTAAGAGTTGGACACGACTGAGTGACTTCACTTTCACGCATTGGAGAAGGAAATGGCAACCCACTCCAGTGTTCTTGCCTGGAGAATTCCAGGGTCAGGGAGCCTGGCGGGCTGCCGTCTATGGGATCACGCAGAGTTGGACACGACTGAAGTGACTTAGCAGCAGCAGCAGCATAGATAATAGAATACTGCTTAGTCAATAAAAAGAAGATAAAATCTTTCCATTTGTGATAACTTGGATGGACCTTGGACCTCGAGGGCATTATCCTAAGTGAAATAAGTCAGATGGAGAAAGATAAATGCAGTATGACTTCACCTTCATATAGTATATAAAACAAAGTAAGTGAACAAATTTAATCAAATAAAGGCAAAAACGTTGATATGGAGAACAGAGTAGTGTTTACCAGAGGGAAAGTGGGGTGGAGGGAGGGTGAAGTGTGTAAAAGGTGTCATCATATAGTGATGGACTGAAGCTACACTTTTGGTGATGAGCATGCTGTAGTGTATAAAAATACTGAAATATAATGTGCTACACATTAAATTTATAAAATGTTAGAAGCCAATGTTACCTCAATATAAACAAATTTAATCTGATAAAAATCATTTAGCAGACTTAGTTATTCAATCAGTGAAATATATGATGCTTTTCATTTGCATGAATTTTTTTTTCAACATAAAATGCCTGATAATTGACTACAACTCACAGGCCAAGAAGGAGTATTCAGGAATTGAAGGGTCTTCTTATGAATGTGAGGAGAGAGTGTGATTGTGGAATTTGCATCCTGCAGACACATATTTGCTCACTATAGTTTGGCTTTCTGTAGCTCCTCCAAATGCCTTTCAAAAGTGTGACAGGAGCCTACAAATTCAGCTTCTGTGGTCTAACTGTGCCAGTTAGTGAAGTCATGCAAGAGTCCCATGTGAGAGAAGTTAAGACAGAACTGCCTCTGGTATTCAATGGAATCAAACACCAGTCTTTTGAACTGTTGAACTTTGACTTAATTATTTGAATGGTGGGATAGGAGTGTTCCTGGGCAGGAAATCTGAGACACACACATTTTTCACATAAATCATGTAGTATAGGGACAAAAATGCATAAACTGGTAAAAATACTTTACCAGTAAGCAACTTTTAAATAGGTTTTTTTTTTCCTGATTCTGATAACAGACTGGTGAATTCCTCTTATTTGAAAGGTTTGGAGGTCAGGAATGAGGGTGGATATAGAACAATGGGTAGAAAAACAGAACATTTTGTTCATGAAAGTGATTTGTAAATTCTACGTAATGAACAAATTGCAGCTGCCATTATTATTTTGTCTATTTTTTTCCCCATGATAATCAGCCTATATTCATAGCTCATTGAAACACCTCAACTCAGGGACAATATTCTCTAGGTGATTTTCATTGTAATTGAATTTTATAAAAGAAAAACATGGCTTAGTTACTTTCCATTTTAATAGAATGAAGGGTTCAAATCTCTAATACACTGCCTTCAAGAGAAATAAAATTTCTTCAGAAAGTTCATAACCATGATCAAAATATAATTTGAATAACTAGATAGTTACAACATTATTGAAACTTATTCCTTTTAAAAGATCCAACTAGGAATGTGACTTTACAAGTGATACATTCTTTTTCTGTTTAAACAGTATAAATACTGGATGTTACCAAAATAAAATCCCTAGTTTTATAGAAAAATGTTAATCAATTTTCTTTGAAAATATTTCATTATTATGGAAAATTTCAAGGCAATAGAAAAAGTTTATAGAAGCCCCCATATATATATAATCATCAAGTTACAGCGATTCTTGACATTCAGGTCAGAATTTCAAGAGTAAAACACTATAAAATCTCAGATATTTATTTTATTGCTGTGAGTCATGTATAGTTGCAGATTACATACTGTATATATGTAACAAAAACAGCTGCATGCAAGCTTAGTCATGTTCAACTCTTTGTGACCCCATGGATCTGTCCATGGGATTTCCCAGGCTAGAATACTGGAGTGAGTTGCCATTTCCTCCTCCAGGGGATCTTCCTGACCCAGGGATCAAACCTGTGTCTCCTACATCTCCTGCCTGGCAGGCAGATTCTTTACCACTAGCACCACCTGGGAAGCCTTAATAGCCAGCAAAGATGACATTAAAGCCTAGTTATTATATATGCAGCTTAGGTTTTTGGGATAGCCATCAGTCCTCCTTGACTTCCTGTCACAAATTGGTAGTTTTGGCCTCTTTTGATCCTGCCCTCTATCTGTATTCTCTGCAGTGACAGATATAAAACCTTCCCTCCAACTTCAACAAATTTAGGTCTATTGAGTCCACCTGAAAAAATAACTTTCAGAATTCTTCCTCCCTATAAGTCTACTAAAAAAAAAAAGCTTATTACACTCTACAGTATCACACTTATCACCACAGATTTATTTTCCAGAACAGATGACCATAAACTATGTATAAATATGTGTCTCCTCATTCCTACCTCAACCATAAGCATTAATGGGCTCTAGCATATTAGGAAAATAAAAATGCTTTTTCCCACTGAATTGAAATGATTTACACTAGCCCTGTCTGTAACAGGCCAATTTACGTACCTAGCACCACTCACACAGAGTTTGGCAAATTCAACAAGGACGACAAAACAAAACCTAAGCCAATAGATGAATGTGATGTAGAACAGCATATACAGTGACTGATATCAATTACAATAAGCATTTGGCTGAACTTCCCCAGATGTAGCCAAATTTTGGGATACAGCAGGTGAATACGGAAGAGGATTTCAAGATACCACTCCCACTCTATTGACCTCAACCTCTGTCTCTTGCTAATGCTTACTGCTATGAACGCCATCCAATTTTTTACTTCTATGTAGCAACTGAGTTTTGTTTCAGCTCCTTTCTTTAGTTTCAACCAGGGGCAAATTTGCACCCAAGGGGACTGTGATATGATTTATGAGAAAAATATATTTTTGGTCATTCACATTTCTAAGGTTCTTGGCTCACAGCTTTCAAACCCCTTGGAGTTGAGATCAAGAATCGTGTCTTTTTAAAACAATTTTATTTATTTTTAATTTTGGTTGTTCTGGTCTTTTTTGCTGCACGACGGCTTTCTTTATTTGTGGCAAGTGAGCCCTACTCTCTAGTTGTAGTGTGTGAGCTTCTCATTGCAGTGTCATCTCTTCCTGTGGAGCATGAACTCCAAAGTGCGTGGGCTTCAATAGTTGTGGCATGTGGGCTTAGTTGCCCTGTGGCATGTGGAATCTTCCTGAACCAGGGATGGAACCCCCATCCCCTGCATTAGCAGGTGGATTCTTGACCCCTGGACCAGGGAAGTCTAAGAAAGGTGTCTTTTTTTGTGTCAATGAGGTGACTGTTGGGGAGCATCTAAGGTTGGGGACTGGTTGTCAGTGGAGCATACCATGGGTTGAGAATTGGAATTTTCAGCCCCACCTCCCTCATCCCCAGAGAGGGCGAAAAGTTGAATCAATTACCCATTGCCAGTGATTTAATCAAGATTGTCTGTGTAAGGAGGCCTCCTTTAAAACTCAAGACGACTGGGTTGAAGAACGTATCAGTTGATGATCTCCTGGAGGCGCTGAAAGAGTAGCTTTCCTAGAGAGGAGTGAACGCTTCCTGCCTTTTCCCCATGTCTTGCCCCATGCATCTCTTCTGTCTGGCTCTTCTTGAGTTTCTTTCTTTTATAATAAACTGGTGACCTAGTAAGTAAAATGTTTCTCTGAGTTTTAAGCCATGCTAGCAAATTAGTTGATCCCACAGAGGGTATCATTGGAATCTTTCGTTTTATAGCCAGTGGACCAAGTACAGTTAACAACCTAGGCTTGTGACTGCTGTCTAAAATGGGGTAAGGGGGCAGTCTTGTGGGAATTTTTTGCTTTTTCCCAGGTAGTTGCTGTCAGAATTGAGTTGAATTTTCAGACCTCCTACTAGTGAAAAAGTTGGCTTAAAGCTCAACATTCAGAAAACTAAGATCATGGCATCTGGTCCCATCTGTTCATGGCAAATAGATGAGGAAACAGTGGAAATAGTGGCAGACTCTATTTTGTGGGAGACTCTATTTTGCAGATGGAGACTGCAGCCATGAAATTTAGACGCTTGTTCCTTTGAAGAAAAGTTATGACCAACCTAGACAGCATATTAAAAAGCAGAGAAATTACTTTGCCAACCAAGGTCCATCTAGTCAAGGCTATGGTTTTTCCAGTGGTCACGTATGGATGTGAGAGTTGGACTATAAAGAAAGCTGATTGCCGAAGAACTGATGTTTTTGAACTGTGGTGCTGGAGAAGACTCTTGAGAGTCCCTTGTACTGCAAGGAGATCCAATCAGTCCATCCTAAAGGAAATCAGTCCTGAATATTCATTGGAAGGACTGATGTTGAAGCTGAAACTCCAATACATCGACCACCTGATGCAAAGAACTGACTCATTGGAAAAGACCCTGATATTGTGAAAGATTGAAGGCAGGAGGAGAAGGGGATGACAGAGGATGAGGTGGTTGGATGGCATCGCTGGCTTAATGGAGATGAGTTTGAGTAAACTCCGGGAGCTGGTGATGGACAGGGAGGCCTGGTATGCTGCAGTTCATGGGGTCACAAAGAGTCGGACACGACCAAGCGACTGAACTGAACCGAAGTTAAACTGGTGTTCGAAAATTGCTTGTTGAAGTGAGAAACTTGCCGCTCCCCTTCCCACATGCATTGGAATTGGTGACCAGAACTTTACAGGGACATTTGTAATAAGAAAGCCCCAAGAATACTGGAGTGGGTAGCCATTCCCTTCTCTAGGGGATATTCCCGACCCAGGGATCGAACCCAGGTCTCCCACATTGTAGGCAGATTCTTTACCATCTGATTCACCAGGGAAGCCCCTTGCAATGTCTGGAAATGTATATTTCTGTGTATATAATATATGTATTTTATTCTTTTATTTTTTCATTCAGTACAGTTCAGTCGCTCAGTTGGGTCCGACTCTTTGCGACCCCATGAATCATAGCATGCCAGGCCTCCCTGTCCATCACCAACTCCCAGAGTTCACTCAAACTCATGTCCACAGAGTCGGTGATGCCATCCAGCCATCTCATTCTCGGTCGTCCCCTTCTCCTCCCGCCCCCAATCCTTCCCAGCATCAGACTCTTTTCCAGTGAGTCAACTCGTCTCATGAGGTGGCCAAAGTATTGGAGTTTCAGCTTCAGCATCAGTCCTTCCAATGAATACCCAGGACTGATCTCCTTTAGAATGGACTGATTGGATCTCCTTGCAGTCCAAGGGACTCTCAAGAGTCTTCTCCAGCACCACAGTTCAAAAGCATCAATTCTTCGGTAATCATCTTTCTTCACAGTCCAACTCTCACATCCATACATGACCACTGGAAAAACCATAGCCTTGACTAGATGGACCTTGGTTGGCAAAGTAATGTCTCTGCTTATTAATATACTATCTAGGTTGGTCATAACTTTCCTTCCAAGGAGTAGGCGTCTTTTAATTTCATGGCTGCATTCAGCATCTGCAGTGATTTTGGAGCCCCAAAAAATAAAGTCTGACACTGTTTCCACTGTTTTTCTATTTCCCATGAAGTGATGGGACCAGATGCCGTGATCTCAGTTTTCTGAATGTTGAGCTTCAAGCCAACCTTTTCACTCTCCTCTTTCACTTTCATCAAGAGGCTTTTGAGTTCCTCTTCACTTTCTGCCATAAGGGTGGTGTCATCTGCATATCTGAGGTTATTGATATTTCTCCCAGCAATCTGAATTCCAGCTTGTGCTTCTTCCAGCCCAGAATTCCTTATGATGTACTCTGCATATAAGTTAAATAAGCAGGGTGACAACATACAGCCTTGACGTACTCTTCCTATTTGGAACCAGTCTGTTATTCCATGTCCAGTTCTGACTGTTGCTTCCTGACCTCCATATAGGTTTCTCAAGAGGCAGGTCAGGTGGTCTGGTATTCCCATCTCTTTCAGAATGTTCCACAGATTCTTGTGATCCACACAGTCAAAGGCTTTGGCATAGTCAATAAAGCAGAAATAGATGTTTTTCTGGAACTCCCTTGCTTTCTCCATTTTTCATTAGGAGTTGCTATTTGTATCTTGGTGGAATTAGGGACATTGCTAAACATCCTGTGATACAGAAAATATCTAAAGCAAAGAACTGTCTGACCCCACATGATAAATGTGCTAAAGATCAGAAATACTGCTCTGGACCTTTTCATTTTAAATGACAAGCAGTTTCACTTTTGGAGAGCCAATATGTCTTAGGCATGTGCGCCCCAGTGTCAGGCTTGGAAAGCATATTTCATAGTCTATATTTTTAATAGGTCCTTTGTCTAGGGGAGTGCTGGGGAAAACAAAGAGAAGAATATTGATCTCTTTCTGTTCTAAATAGTCTCAGTACCATGGACATCCAAATGACAAATTGTGGTTAAGCCCCAGAGTTTCCAGTGTGAGCTTCTTATTTATCTTTCTGATGACTTCTTATTACCACTTTTCCTTGGGGACTCTTACCTCTTGGTTGCTGAGTTTGCCAGCTGAAGTTCTTCTTGAGCTTTTGCAAGGTATATGTCAATGTACACCTAGAAGCTCTGGCCCAGTCAATTTGTCCTTTACCAATGTCTGTCTATTTTTTAAATTAATTGATTCATTTTTAATTGGAGGGTGATTACGTTACAATATTATGATGGTTTTTGTCATACATTGACATGAATCAGCCACGGGTGCACATGTATCCCCCATCCTGAACCTCCCACCTCCCTCCCTCCCTCCCCATTCCATCCCTCTGGGTTGTCCCAGAGCACCAGCTTTGTGTGCCTTGCTTCATGCATCAAACTTGCACTGGTCATCTATTTTACATATGGTAATATACATGTTTCAATGTTATTCTCTCAATTCATCCCCCCCTTGCCTTCTCGCATGGAATACAAAAGTCTGTTCTTTACATCTGTGTCTCTTTTGTTGCCATGCACATAGGATCATCTTTACCATCTTTCTAAATTCCATCAGTTCAGTTCAGTTCATTCTCTCAGTCGTGTCCAACTCTTTGCAACCCCATGAATCACAGCACGCCAGGCCTCCCTGTCCATCACCAACTTCTGGAGTGCACTCAAATTCATGTCCATCGCTTCAGTGATGCCATCCAGCCATCTCATTCTCTGTCGTCCCCTTCTCCTCCTGCCCCAATCCCTCCCAGCATCAAGGTCTTTTCCAATGAGTCAACTCTTCGTATGAGGTGGCCAAAGTATTGGAATTTCAGCTTCAGCATCAGTCCTTCCAATAAACACCTAGGATTGATCTCCTTTAGGATGGACTGGTTGGAGCTCCTTGCAGTCCAAGGGACTCTCAAGAGTCTTCTCCAACACCACAGTTCAAAAGCATCAATTCTTCGTTGATCAACTTTCTTCACAGTCCAACTCTCACATCCGTACATGACCACTGGAAAAACCATAGCCTTGACAAGATGGACCTTTGTTGGCAAAGTAATGTCTCTGCTTTTTAATATGCTGTCTAGGTTGGTCATAACTTTCTTTCCAAGGAGTAAACGTCTTTTAATTTCATGGCCTCAATCAGCATCCACAGTGATTTTGGAGCCCCCCAAAAATAAAGTCTGACACTGTTTCCACTGTTTCCCCACCTATTTCTTATACATACATTAATATTCAGTACTGGTGTTTCTCTTTTTGACTTGCTTCACTCTGTATAATAGGCTCCAGTTTCATGCACCTCATTAGAACTGACTCAAATGCACTCCTTTTTATAGCTGAGTAATATTCCATTGTGTATATGTACCACAACTTCCTTATTCATTCATCTGCCAATGGACGTCTAGGTTGCTTCCATGTCCTAGGTATTGTAAACAGTGCTGCAGTTAACATTTACCAATGTCTATTTACTTTATCACTGTCACTGCTGGTTGACACAAATTTCTTGTTCAGTATTATGCTAAAAAACTAACTTCTCTACATTGTCCCAGCTCTGATGTTGACTGTTAATCTTACCCTGGCCACTCTTCTGGGTTGTTCCTGCTATCCTTTATAGAGAACTGGGATGGTCCATGCAGGGTTTTTGGTTCTATCTCTACTTCCAGAGAATGAGAATTGACATTAAAGGGTCCTACTTGCGGATGTCAGTCCCCAGGTGATCTGGGAAGTATCTCTAATTATGGGATTATCCATACGCTACTGTAAGAGAGTCTTCAGGATAGTAACCTGCTCTCACTCAATCCACATTCTATGGCTCACACTCTCCCTTTAGGGGTTAGCCACAAGGAGCTCTTTTAGTTTTGTTTGTATCTGTACATTTGGCTGTCTTTAGCTTTCCTTGTTCACAGTGGGAGAAGTGACTACACACTCATGGCATCCAGTTCATATGGCAAATAGAGGGGAAAAAGGTGAAAGCAGTGACAGATTTTATCGTCTTGGACTCTAAAATGACTGTGGAAGGTGACTACAGCCGTGAAATTAAGATACTTGCTTCTTGAAAGAAAAACTATCACAGACCTAGACAGCATATTAAAAAGCAGAGATATCACTTTGTTGATCAAGATCCATTCACAAAAGAGCTACGGTATTTCCACTAGTTATTTATGCAAAAAAGTATGGACGTTCTTTAAAAAGCTAAAATTAGACTTACTGTATGATCCAACAATTCCAACTCCTGGGCATATATCTGGAGAAAACTAATTCATAAAGATAAATGCACTCCAGTGTTCATGTGTATGCATGCTCAGTCATGTCTGACTCTTTGCAACCCTGTGGACTGTAGCCCACCAGGCTCCTCTGTCCATGGGATTCTCCAGGCAAGAATACTGGAATGGGTTGCCATTTCCTTCTCCAGGGACTCTTCTGGATCTAGGGATCAAACAAGGGTCTCCTGCAACTCCTGCGTTTGCAGGTAGATTATTTTACCACTGAACCATATGGGACAGCATTATTCACAATAGCCAGGACAAAGAAGCAAGCTAAATGCTCATCGACAGATGAATGGATAAAGAAAATGTGGCATTTATATACAATGGAATATTACTCAACCATAAAAAGAATGAAATAATGTTCTTTTCAGTAATTAGACAGGATGGCACCCCACTCCAGTACTCTTGCCTGGAAAATCCCATGGATGGAGGAGCCTGGGAGGCTGCATTCCATGGGATCGCTAAGGGTCGGACATGACTGAGCGACTTCACTTTCACTTTTCATTTTCATGCATTGGAGAAGGAAATGGCAACCCACTCCAGTGTTCTTGCCTGGAGAATCCCAGGGACGGCGGAGCCTGGTGGGCTGCCGTCTGTGGGGTCGCACAGAGTCGGACACGACTGAAGCGACTTAGCAGCAGCAGCAGAGATTATCATTACTAAGTGAAATAAGTCAGAGAAAGACAAATGTCATATAATATCACTTACATGTGGCATCTAAAACAAATGATATAAATGGGACTCGGAAATTTGAATACCACAGTAGCATGGAGTGTGACCTCATGGAGACTGACATCTTGGAGTCGTTGGAAGATCTTGGTTACAAGGGTCCATTGTTAGAAGATGGCGCTCTGTCTCAGGCCGTCACTGCTGGAGCCAGTTCCCCTGAGTTTACCAAACTCTGTGCTTGGTTGGTGTCTGAATTAAGAGTGCTCTGTAAACTAGAGGAAAATGTGCAAGCAACTAACAGCCCAAGTGAAGCTGAAGAATTCCAGCTTGAGGTGAGTGGGCTACTAGGGGAGATGAACTGTCCGTATCTTTCACTGACATCTGGGGATGTGACCAAGCGCCTTCTCATTCAGAAGAACTGCCTCCTTTTGCTCACATACCTCATCTCAGAACTAGAAGCTGCCAGAATGCTCTGTGTGAATACTCTTCCAAAAAAAGCTCAAGAAGGAGGCGGTAGTGAGGTCTTTCAAGAGTTGAAAGGCATATGTATTGCTCTAGGAATGTCCAAACCTCCAGCCAATATAACTATGTTCCAATTCTTCAGCGGGATTGAAAAAAAATTAAAGGAAACATTAGCAAAAGTTCCACCTAATCATGTGGGAAAGCCTTTATTGAAGAAGCCAATGGGACCGGCCCACTGGGAAAAGATAGAAGCAATTAACCAAGCTGTGGCCAATGAATATGAAGTTCGGAGAAAGCTGCTAATAAAACGTTTGGATGTCACTGTCCAGTCTTTTGGTTGGTCTGACAGAGCTAAGAGTCAAACAGAAAAATTAGCGAAGGTTTACCAGCCGAAACGCTCAGTCTTATCTCCTAAAAGTACTATTTCTGTTGCCCACCTTTTGGCTGCAAGACAAGACTTGTCAAAGATCTTAAGGACGACCAGTGGCTCTATAAGAGAAAAGACTGCCTGTGCCATCAATAAGGTGTTGATGGGCAGAGTTCCTGACAGAGGAGGTAGGCCCAATGAAATCGAACCTCCACCCCCAGAGATGCCACCTTGGCAGAAAAGGCAGGATGGCCCCCAGCAACCAGCAGGAGGACAGGGAGGCGGGAGAGGTGGCTATGAACATTCCTCATATGGAGGACGAGGAGGTCATGAACAACAAGGAGGAGGGAGAGGTGGACGTGGTAGCTACGACCACGGTGGCCGAGGGGGAGGAAGAGGAAATAAGCATCAAGGAGGCTGGACAGATGGAGGGAGTGGAGGAGGGGGTGGCTACCAAGATGGCGGTTATCGAGATTCGGGTTTCCAGTCCAGTGGCTATCATGGTGGCCACAGTGGTGGCTATCAGGGCGGTGGTTATGGTGGCTTCCAAACATCTACATACACGGGAAGTGGATACCAGGGTGGTGGATATCAGCAGGACAATAGATACCAAGATGGTGGGCATCACGGTGATCGAGGCAGTGGTCGTGGAGGGAGAGGGGGTCGTGGAGGCCGAGGTGGACACGCTGGCCAAGGAGGAGGCTGGGGAGGAAGAGGGAGCCAGAATTATCATCAAGGGGGGCAATTTGAACAGCACTTCCAGCATGGAGGTTACCAGTATAATCATTCTGGATTTGGACAGGGAAGACATTATACTAGTTGAGGCTACATAGAACCTTACATTTCGCTAGAGCTCAAGTAATAGAAACGTAGTTTCAGAATCCTGAATTCAGCATTGATTTTGAATTAATGTGAGACCACCGGTGACAGGCAGATTCCTGCTTGGCATAAGCATTTGTAGGTTTTCATACAATAGTGTTCTTTGTTTTTGTTTTTTTTTTAAATGGACTTACATAATGCTGTTTATTTGAGAAACACATACAATATCTCTCCTTTGTATGGAGAATTTCTTAAAAGGTAATTAAAACTGCCTTTAACTGACCAGTAGACTAATTCCAGAGTCAGAACATGCGTATTTTTCTGAAGAAATTACTTGAATAAGTAGTTTTCATGTTTTCAATATGCAGTTTTGAAAAATGAGAATTCTTCTAGATTTTTTTAGATTTACAACTAGGAAACCTTCCTCATATTAACAATCCATTTATATGTGTTTTCCTTAAAGTATTCTAATGCCTATTTTCCAAGCACAGTTCTGCCCTGATTGGCTTTTTATTCAGAGAGGTTATGCAACATTAGCTTCATGATAGAACTTTAAGGTCAGTTCCTATTAAATGAGCTCTTCTGCAGATAGCACATTCAGTAGCCTTACCCTTCTGACAGAATACTGTACCATATGCTCAACTCTGAAAACCTTGAACACGGCCAAAACCCATAAAGATTATAAAAGCAGACTAAGTTGTGAACCTATAGTACATGTAGTCGTTTAGTTAAGTTTAGCAATTCAAACTGACCTGCATCCATTCAAAACAAGTTCCTCTTTCAACTTTATTTTTACTTGAAATCTGCTAGAAGAAACAGCAAACTGAAATTTGTTTTATGCACGAGTTAATACCACTGGCTCAAGTTGGTTTGCTTTGGGCAGGAGACTTTGTAATGAAAGAAATGCACTACCAAGTAAGACGACAGACTTTTGCTTAGAGCAGGAGGCCCTTTATTATTGCTGCAGAAAACAAAAGCCTGGCTGAGTTGATGTTTGACACTCACCTTTACTGAAATCTACATGACGCTTATTGCTGGGTTTTTGTACACGTAAATATTGTCAAGCTGTGAAAGAAAATGGCTGGAGGTGTGCTTTGTGTGAAAGATGAGCAATAAAGTATCTGTATGTTCAAAAAAAAAACATAAAACAAATGATATAAATGAACCTATTTGCAAAACAGAAACAGACTCAAAGACAAAACAAGCTTATGGCTACCACAGGGGACAGGGTAGAGGGAGGGATAAATTAGGAGTTTGAGATTAACAGATGCAAAATATTTTTTTTTTTATTTTACAATATTATATTGGTTGGTTTTGCCATACATTGATATGAATTTGCCCCGGGTTTACACAAGTTCCCCCTCCTGAACCCCCCTCCCACCTCCCTCCTCCCTTTATCCTCCCTCTGGGTCATCCCCGCATGCCAACCCCGAGCATCCTATAACATGCATTGACCCTGAACTAGTGATTCATTTCACATATGACAACATATGTGTTTCAATGCCATTCTCCCAAATCATCCCACCCTCACCCTCTCCCATAGAGTCCCAAAGACTGTTCTATACATCTGTGTCTCTTTTGCTGTCTCGTATACAGGGTTATCATTTGCATCTTTCTAAATTCCATATATATGTGTTAGTATACTGTATTGTTGTTTTTCTTTCTGGCTTACTTCACTCTGTATAATAGGCTCCAGTTTCATCCACCTCATTAGGACTGATTCAAATGTATTCTTTTTAATGGCTGAATAATACTCCATTGTGTATATGTACCAAAGCTTTCTTATCCATTCGTCTGCAGATGGACATCTAGGTTGCTTCCATGTCCTGGCTATTATAAACAGTGCTGCAATGAACATTGGAGTACGTGTGTCTCTTTCAATTCTTGTTTCCTCGGTGTGTATGCCCAGGAGTGCGATTGCTGGATCATATGGCAGTTCTATTTTCAGTTTTTTGAGGAATCTCCACACTGTTCTCTAGTGGCTGTACTAGTTTGCATTCCCACCAACAGTGTAAGAGGGTTCCTTTCTCTCCACATCCTCTCCAGCATTTATTGCATGTAGACATTTGGATAGCAGCCATTCTGACTGGTGTGAAATGGTATCTCATTGTGGTTTTGATTTGCATCTCTCTGATTATGAGGGATGTTGAGCATTTTTTCATGTGTTTGTTAGCCATCTTCAGATGCAAAATATTTTATATAAAATAGATAACAAACAAGGTCATGCTGTATAGCAATAGGGAACTATATTCAATATCTCGTAGTAAACTATAGAGGAAAAATATGACAAAGCACACACACATATATATATAAAAAGCTGAATCACTTTGCTGTATATCAGAAACTAACACAACATTGTAAATTAACTCTATTTCAGTAAAAGTAAAAATTATTTTAAAAGGTTGTCAGAAAAAATCTACATGTGTGTCCCTTCATCTGCATTTGCAAGTAGTATATTTGTGTATATGTCCATGTTTGTCATTCAAAAACATTTTGAAAATCTCTTTTGTGTTTATCACTGTGCTAAAAATGAGTCATTTAGATTTCATTGAAAAAAATCTTAATTACTCTGAAGCCTCCTTGGTCTCTAAGATGTATATGAGAAATCTTGTTAATAATTGGGGAAGGGGATCTACATGTAAACAAATTGACAAATGTGAAAATGATTTGTCAGACTTTACAACCAAGAAGTTCAAATTTGTGTCTTTTTGCTGGACTCACAGGAAACAGCTTAAGAAGCATATCCTTGAGATATGGTCTGACCCATGTATCACTGATCAATGGAGAAAGAGAGAAAGTTGAAACCCACTTGGGGGAATCACCCCAGTTGTCAGATTGGCTACTAAGGGGCAACTAACTGTAGAATCAGGGTCTAGAGTGTCTTGTATTATAGCTAAAATTAAATAAATTATACTTTTTATGGGCCTGGCACAGGCCTGTCTTATGTCTATGAATTTATTTTTATAATAACAATTATTAATTGAAATAATTTTACTGATTATAATTATTAATAAGACTTTCTTTTAGTCTCACAAGTGACTTAGCTGAGGACACAAATATTTCCTCTAATCAAAGAATAAAGAACATAAGGTTTGGGGCTAGCTAGACCTTGGTTTGCTGTGAGAAGAAGAGAAGTGAAAAGCAAAGGAGAAAAGGAAACATATAAGCATCTGAATGAAGAGTTCCAAAGAATAGCAAGGAGGGATAAGAAAGCCTTCCTCAGCAATCAATGCAAAGAAATAGAGGAAAACAACAGAACAGGAAAAACAAGAGATCTTTTCAAGAAAATTAGAGATATCAAGGGAAAATTTCATGCAAAGATGGGCTCGATAAAGGACATAAATGGTATGGACCTAACCGAAGCAGAAGATATTAAGAAGAGGTGGCAAGAATACACAGAAGAACTGTACAAAAAAGAGCTTCACGATGAAAATAATCACGATGGCGTGATCACTCACCTGGAGCCTGATATCTTGGAATGTGAAATCAGGTGGGCCTTAGAGAGCATCACTAGGAACAAAGCTAGTGGAGGTGATGGAATTCCAATTGAGCTATTTCAAATCCTGAAAGATGATGCTATGAAAGTGCTGCACTCAATATGCCAGCAAATGTGGAAAACTAAGCAGTGGCCACAGGATTGGAAAAGGTCAGTCTTCATTCCAATCCCAAAGAAAGGCAATGCCAAAGAATGCTCAATCTACCGCACAATTGCACTCATCTCACACGCTAGTAAAGTCATGCTCAAAATTCTCCAAGCCAGGCTTCAGCATTATGTGAACCATGAACTTCCAGATGTTCAAGCAGGTTTTAGAAAAAGCTGAGGAACCAGAAATCAAATTGCCAACATCCGCTGGATCATGGAGAAAGCAGGAGAGTTCCAGAAAACCATCTATTTCTGCTTTATTGACTATGCCAAAGCCTTTGACTGTGTGGATCACAATAAACTGTGGAACATTCTGAAAGAGATGGGAATGCCAACCACCTGACCTGCCTCTTGAGAAACCTGTATGCAGGTCAGGAAGCAACAGTTAGAACTGGACATGGAACAACAGACTGGTTCCAAATAGGAAAAGGAGTACGTCAAGGCTGTATATTGTCACCCTGCTTATTTAACTTATATGCAGAGTACATCATGAGGAACGCTGGGCTGGAAGAAGCACAAGCTGGAATCAAGATTGCTGGGAGAAATATCAATCACCTCAGATATGCAGATGACACCACCCTTATGGCAGAAAGTGAAGAGGAACTCAAAAGCCTCTTGATGAAAGTGAAAGAGGAGAGTGAAACGGTTGGCTTGAAGCTCAACATTCAGAAAACGAAGATCATGGCATCTGGTCCCATCACTTCATGGGAAATAGATGGAAAAACAGTGGAAACAGTGTCAGACTTTATTTTTTTGGGCTCCAAAATCACTGCAGATGCTGATTGCAGCCATGAAATTAAAAGAGGCTTACTCCTTGGAAGGAAAGTTATGACCAACCTAGATAGCATATTAAAAAGCAGAGACGTTACTTTGCCAACCAAGGTCCATCTAGTCAAGGCAATGGTTTTTCCTGTGGTCATGTATGGATGTGAGAGTTGGACTGTGAAGAAAGCTGATTGCCGAAGAATTGATGCTTTTGAACTGTGGTGTTGGAGAAGACTCTTGAGAGTCCCTTGGACTGCAAGGAAATCCAACCAGTCCATTCTAAAGGAGATCAATCCTGGGTGTTCATTGGAAGGACTGATGCTAAAGCTGAAACTCCAATACTTTGGCCACCTCATGAGACGAGTTGACTCACTGGAAAAGCGTCTGATGCTAGGAAGGATTGGGGGCGGGAGGAGAAGGGGCCGACAAAGAGAATGAGATGGCTGGATGGCATCACCGACTCTGTGGACATGAGTTTGAGTGAACTCCGGGAGTTGGTGATGGACAGGGAGGCCTGGCGTGCTGTGGTTCTTGGAGTCACGGAGAGTCGGACACGACTGAGCGACTGAACTGACTGAAGTGAACTGAGACCTTGGTTTTAATGTCAGCTTTTATGTCAATCAAGTAGGTAGTGCAAGTTACAAAATCTCTTCTAGCTGCAGTTTTTTTTCTAAGTAAAATAGAGATAATAATTCTGTCAAGAGTTGTTGAAAGGCTCATGTAAATGTAAAATATCCAACTGAGTACCTGGCATATGGTAGACAATTAGTCACAGCTTCTTTTGCTATTCTGATTGGTATTTTCATCTAAGAAGGTTCAATTCCAAGAGAAGAAGTTAACAGAAATCCAGAAAAGAGGTGATACTTGAAGTAAGATTCTACTTATTCTACCTCTAGGAAGCATCTGTGGCCAGCCGCCAAGGACATATATGGAGGAGAATGCTCAATTCTCCTTGAGAGGGCCTGCCAGAGTCTGAGACAGGTGGTCAGAGATTCATAGCATTGAGCTTGTTCAAAGACAGGGCATAGATCCTACTGGAGAAATGTGTTAGAAATCATGGACCAGACAAGTATAAAGGAGTTGTGGAAATGAGTAGCCACTGAAGTGCTCAGGATGCAATGACTGATGTATCAGATACCACATCTATAGCAGCATTATGAATTCCAGTGTCCATTTCATAATAGATTAAACCTGTTAATGGTTTCCATAATCATTTCCAGACTAACACAGGATCAAGATATTTTGAGTATATAGCTTTAAAACCTGTGGTTGAGCTATACTGCGGAGACAGAGACTAACCTGACCAAATTTGATTTCTTTTGTCTTGATTGAGTAATTTGCTTTACATTTGAGAGAGAACAAACATATTTTCATAGCAGGACTACATCAGAGCTTCACCAAACTATCTGATATCCAAAGGTTTACGGTAATGAATTATAATATTTTACACTGCTTGTATATATAAATAAATTCTACTGAAATAACCATATTATTTCCAAAAGAAAACATCTAACTTTTCAAAATATATAGTGTTTTATGGTAGTGCTATTCTTATAAACATCTGTGGCAACAAAATTCATTGGTGGCTAAGCAGTAAAGAATCCACTTGCGATGTAGGAGATGCAGGTTTGATCTCTGAGTCAGGAAGATCCTCTGGAGAAGGAAATGGCAACTCACTCAAGTATTCTTGCCTGGAAATGCCATGGACAGAGGAACCTGGTGGCCTACAGTCCGTGGGGTCGCAAGAGTCTGACACGACTAAGCAACTAAACCACCACCACTAGGGTAACAGAATTCTAGTGTCCCCACCCCTGTGTACACATTCTGTATAACTTTTCTCTTTGCTCTGAGTGGGACTTGTGGATATGATGGCATATCAGCCCCATGATTATAAGGCAGAAGGAGTTTTGCTGATATAATTAAGGTCTTTAACCAGTTGACTTTGAGTTGACCAAAAGGGTTAATATTGGGATGGAACTGAGCTAACCAGGTGAACCCTTAAAATAAGTAAAGAGATTCAAAGTGAGGGAGACTCCTGCCCTGGTCTTGATGGAGCAAACTGCCATGTTGTATAGAAGACCATATGGTAGGGAATAGTGAGTAGCCTTCCAGGGCTGAGAGTAGTCCCAAGCTGACGGCCAGCAAGGCAGCAGGAACCTTGGTCCTACAATTACACCAAACCAAATGCTGGCCAAAACGTCAATAAGTTTTCAAGAGGACTCTGATCTCTAGATAAGCCCACAGCTCCACTCACAACCTGGCTTCAGTTTGGCAAGACTCTGAGCAGAGCATCTAATAATAACCATTCCCAGTCTTCTCAGACTGTGAGTTAATAAGCAGATTATTATAAGATACTGAATTTGTGGTAATTTGTCACACAGCAAGAGAAAACCAATACATCTACTACACAAACATTACTATGAATTTTAAATCTAACAGTATTGGAAGCCAACTAAAACCGAATGTAAATTCTCGATTTTAAATTTTAGTAGGTTTGTCCAACTTTAATCAGAATTAAAAGTTTAATGAGAGTTTATTCCATGTCTGATGAAACTCCTTAATTTAAAATTAATTCTGAGATCTGAAGCCAGCTAGAATTGGGTTATTTTTCCCAGATTTCTGAATCACTTAAAATGTGATTTTAGAAAATGTATTTAAGCTACTTTCTTTAAAAGCTTTTGTTCCAAAATATGTAGAAGAAACTTCAGAGGCCATATGTTTTATGTTTGCTAAATATGGGAGTGGATTTCTGAGCCTTCTAGCTTGCTAGGTATCGGTGATTTCAGAACATTTTATGTATAGGAATAAAAGTCTTTTGCAATATCTTTTATTCATTTTCCAGGCCAGAATACTGGAGTGGGTAGCCCATCCTTTCTCCAGAGGATCTTCCCGACCAGGAATCGAACTGGGGTCTCTTGAATTGCAGGTGTATTCTTTACCAGCTGAGTTACCAGGGAGGCCCCAAAATCAGAATCAGTGGAAACCTAAAAAGAATAAGATGTATGTTTCTTCTTCATTAGTGAATAGCACAGATCTACTTCAACCTAGACAATGGATATTTTCAGAAAGTCATGGAAAGCAGAAAAACTAATTCATGTCTGATGATGTGAGAAGATGAATTCTTACCCTTCTATTGACTTTTTGACTTTAAAGCTTTTTGTTTTGCCATAGCTTTCCTGGTTTTCATTCTCATTTATATTTCATGATATTGAGATAGTCATATTTTTCAAACAAATTGCAATGCTTTATTTTTGTCTTTTCCAGAAGACCATAGCATGAGATGAATAGATACCAGATTTAAATTTTTTTGGATGATTCAGAAGAGGAATGAACTTGAATGTAATACAATTTGAATGACATCACTATAACTTTGAAACTTTTCTTCTAAAAACTCTAACTTGGTAAGAGATTGTGAGTCAGTTATTTCACCTTCATCATGCCACAAGCTTTTTTCTTCTTTTGCAAACATCTTTCTAGTTCAAAGACCTATACATTCAGCACCCTTCAAAATGATTTTATCCCTTTTTTTAAAAAACTTCAAAATGTTTGAAATAAAAAGAGAAGTGCTAAAGTAGTGAAGACAGGATTGTGTATGATTGAGCTTGACAATATAATTGTTGATTAGCTCTGATGTTTTTATGCATTTGGAAAAAAATTGAAGTGATTCAGATTGCTTTTATGAGCTGTTGTTTTAAGTCAACAATAGCAGTGCCTTTGAAAGAATGTTTTCTCCCATTTACTTCCATTGTCTTAGACTCCTCAGCAACACACAAAAGACTGATTTATGATTTTATAAGCATCAAGGGTCTTTAAACGAAATTGATTAAGCATTTCTCTTTCCCCGTACCCTTAAGCTGCTTTCACTCCAAAAGCTCTCAGAAACGGAGTATTTATTGAGGCTGCCAGGGTCTTCCATTAGTTGGACTCTACCACATGGTTTACTAATAAGGCTAGGCTGTCTTTGCTGTCACTAATGCAGATTTGAAAGAATGCTTTAATTATTTCTTTGTATTGATCATGGTTGCTTTTCTTATGGTTTTAGCAGTAACTATGTTGTATGATGGAGAAGGAAATGTTGTATGGTCTCTTTCTTTAAGAGTTTTTTTTTTTTTTGGTACTACTTGGCATTTTGTTGCTGATGGCCATCTATGTTGGCAGAAAAATAAAGTAAATTGACCTTCCTGTTTGCCATTTGGGGAAAGATGATTTAAAGAGTTTTACATTTAAACTCCTGGGCTTTCCTGGTAGCTCAGCTGGTTAAGAATCTGCTTGCAATACAGGAGACCTGAATTCGATCCCTGGGTTGGGAAGATCCCCTGGAGAAGGGCATGGCAACCCACTCCAGTATTCTTGCCTGGAAAATCCCATGGACAGAGGAGCCTGGTAAGCTATAGTCCACAGGGTCACAAAGAGTTGAACATGGCTGAAACGATTTAGCTTGTGTGCATGCAAACTCCTACTTCTGCCAACATATTGAGAGTAAACACCCAGGAGACTGCAGAGGTTGCTAAGCTTCTCTTTTGCAAGGAAAAGCATCATTTTGGATCGCATCTACATGCATCTAATAATGGCAATGTTCCTCCTTTTATTCGGAGCCTGATGTGGAGAGAGGTTAACCCATTCTTAGAGCTGTTAGATGTTATTTCAGTGCCTATACTTGAGGGTGTTTCTTTCTTTCTTTCTTTCTTGTTGTTTCTAACTCAAATGCATTTGACAGAAAGCTAGTCTTTTGAATATCTTCAGGATTTCCTGAAATGTCTTTGGTAGGGCAGATATTTAAATAATCTTCACTAGACAGATTTCACCAGGGATCATATCCTCTTTCATGATGTAATATAAAGCCTGTAGTCTTTGAAAGAGATAGAATCTGAAAGCATGCTTCCACCACACTTTCTTGTGTGACCCAAGTAGGTTCCTTAAGCTTGTTGAGCCTGAGCTTCCTAGTGGTAAAATGTGCATATTATCTACATTTCAGGCTTCTTAGAAAGATTAGAGAAGATTGCATGCTTACACGGGTGCTCATTCACGTCCAACTCCTTGCAACTCCATGGTCTGTATAGCCTGCCAGGCTCCTCTGTCCATGGAATTTTCCAGGCAAGAATACTGGAGTGGGTTGTCATTTCCTTCTCCAGGGCTCTTCCCAACCCAGGGATCGAACCTGTGTTTCTTATGTCTCCTACACGGGCAGGCAGGTTCTTTGCCACTAATGCCACCTGCAAACATATAGAAAATACATATAAAACATTTTTCATGATACACAGAAAGCCCTCAAATGTATCTTGTCTTCAGGAAAAGGTTCTTCTTTATCATTTTCCTATGCTTTCATAAGAACAGCAGCAATAAATATCTTGCATAACTTTATAGAAACTGTCTCTTGCGCAAGTGAACAGGGAGTTCTTACCTACTCCTGCTCTCTTTATAAAATAAATGTAAAACAATTTTGATGTTGTAGTTTCCATGAGTAGTTAGAGTTTGATTATCACTGTGGATTGATTTGTAGCATCACACTTTTCTTTAGGATGAATATGTATTTCTTAATGATGAATATGTATTTCTTAATGCTGAATATGTATGTGACCAAAACATTTCAATTTTTTTACCTTTTGTTTATTTTTAATTTATGTTTAAAGTTTTTAAACAACTGGAAAGAGTTGGCTTGATGAGTATTCCACTGAAAGTTCTACTGATGATCACTTATAATCAGACAAAATGACCTCTGGAGAATGAATGTCAGTCCTGGCCGATTCAAAGTGGATTCCCAAACAAGTTACAAGTTAAATTTTTATTACACATGACTACATCTAGTCTTGTAGAATTCATAGAATTTCTCAGGTTTATTTTTTAATGATAAATAT
This sequence comes from Moschus berezovskii, assembly GCF_049115385.1. Taxonomy (NCBI): domain Eukaryota; kingdom Metazoa; phylum Chordata; class Mammalia; order Artiodactyla; family Moschidae; genus Moschus; species Moschus berezovskii. The sequence goes on from NC_142475.1 coordinate 39,065,566, forward strand.
GCATGCATTATACTATATAGCATGTCCTTTAAAAAGGAACGAGAGTCAAGGAATGATTTGAAGGCATATTGTCACAAACACATATATGTAAGGGAGAGAAGACATTGAAGAGGATGAAGGGTGAATGGGTGAGAGATATATTGACTTCTTTTCTGAAGCAATGAACTCAAGATGGACAGCGTGGGGTAAAGCATGAGGAGAGAGGACATTGTGAAGTCTATTATTAAAGCAGTGGGTGGAATTGATGTGCACACTTTTGTTAACCAGGCACGAGAGTCGAGGTGTTCACTTCCCTTCCTGCCCCACTTGACAAATCATTTCAGTGATGTCTGTATTTGACAGAAGGCACTTTGAAGACATGTGAACTGTGTGGGAGGAATATTGGAATATAAAGAAGAATTTGCACCTTCTGACCAGGAAACTAGAAAGTGTCTGGAGGATAGCAACATGGGGAATCCAGGGAAACAGAGGGTTTCAAGCTCTAATCAGCCAAGAGTTGCTGGTTTCTGTATTCTACGTGATTTCAAAGTGCTGTATAGTGATTAATAAGCAAATTAAAGTACTTATACCTTGAAGGGCACATTAATTCAATGGATCTGGGTCCAGATGTCTTAAAATTCAGAAATACTTTGGTTCTTTTTAAGTTTCTTTTCAAAAGAGGAGATAAAGTAGCAATAAATCAGAAAAGGAAATCTCTATATGCCAAACTTAGGAATAGTGCTTATTTGGACAAAGGTAGATGTAGATCCGGAGAAGGCAATGGCAAGCCACTCCAGTACTCTTGCCTAGAAAATCCCATGGACGGAGGAGCCTGGTAGGCTGCAGTCCATGGGGTCGCTACAAGTCAGACATGACTGAGTGACTTCACTTTCACTTTTCACTCTCACACATTGGAGAAGGAGGTGGCAACCCACTCCAGTGTTCTTGCCTGGAGAATCCCAGGGATGGGGGAGCCTGGTGGGCTGCCGTCTATGGGGTCACACAGAGTCGGACACGACTGAAGTGGCTTAGCAGCAGCAGCAGCAGCAGATGAAGATCAGACACAGGAGCCTGGTGGGCTGCTGTCCATGGGGTCGCACAGAGTCAGAGATGACTGAAGCGACTTAGCATGCATGCATGCATTGGAGAAGGAAATGGCAACCCACTCCAGTATTCTTGCCTGGAAAATCTCAGGGATGGAGGAGACTGGTGGGCTGCCGTCTATGGGATCGCACAGAGTCGGGCATGACTAAAGCGACTTAGAAGCAGCAGCAGGTGTATATCGAGCTTCCCAGGTGGTGCTAGTAGTAAAGAATCTGCCTGCCAATGCAGGAGACAAAAGAGACACAGGTTCAATCCCTGGGTTGGGAAGACCCCCTGGAGAAGGGAATGGCTACCCACCCCAGCTTTCTTTCCTGGAGAATCCCATGGACAGAGGAGTCTGGTGGACTACGGTCCATAGGGTCGCAAAGAGTTGGACACGACTGAAGTGACTTGGCAGCAGCAGCAGATGTAGAACACCTCATCATATTCACATTCAAGGTTGCTCTGAAGTTAACCTGGAGATACTCAGGTGTTGTCCCCTCTGTGGAAAACTTTCTGACAGCAGGAACTTAAGACATTGTTTTTCATTCTTTAAAGCTATCTGAAGGTAGACACTGTGTACTCCCCACCTACCTCTAACTGCTGCCTCATCTAACAGACCAATCATGGTGCTCTGCAAAGACAGGCACTCAGACACATAACATGAAGTGCATAACATACAGTGCAAAAAGAGATGCCGCGTCAGAACAGTTATCCAGACACGTGCATCCTAAATCAACAGCTTTGCTTTGGGAATTAAAAGAAAAGCTTCTATTTTATAAAGTACAAGAGTATGAAAGAAGAGAAACCCATTTGTTTGGGTTACTGTGGTCAAGCAAGACATGATGGATGTCATCCTCCTCTCCAGGTCCATGCCTCAGTATTTATTATTTTGGGTAGAGAGAGTCAGGGGGGACCTGGTCAAAGTTTTCATATCTGTTAACCTAAGAAGTGGTGGTGACATTAGTCTCTTTATTTGACTTTAAAATTTTATTTTTAAATTTTAGACAGCCTACTTTTTTATTGACATTAATTGATTTGCAATAAAAATTAGTTTCTGGTGTACAACATAGTGATTTGATATTCTTGTGTGCGAGCGCACTCAGTCACTTCAGTTGTGTCTGACTCTTTTGTGACCCTATGGACTACAACCCACCAGGTTCCTCTGCCCATGGGACTCTCCAGGCAAGAATAATGGTGTAGGTTGCCATGCCATTCTCCAAGGGATCTTCCCAACTCAGGGATTGAACCCAGGTCTCCTGCATTGCACATGGATTCTTTACCCACTGAACCACCTGGGAAGCCCATTTTGATATGCATATACAATATGACATGATCACTATGGTAAGTTTAATTACCAACTGTCACCATACAAATTTATTGCAATTTTGTTAACTATATATTCTTTATTCTGTACACTTCATCCCTGTGACCTTTTTTATACCTGGAAGTTTGTACAGTTATTCTTACATTCTCTTGTCACCTGATGGCTTCTGGATCTTCCAAATGATTTGCTTCATCAGTTCAGTCACTTAGTCGTGCCCAACTCTTTGCGACCACATGGAGTGCAGCACACCAGACCTCCCTGTCCTTCACTGACTCCTGGAGCCTACTCAAACTCATGTCCATGGAGTCACTGATGCCATCCAACCATCTCATCCTCTGTAGTCCCCTTTTCCTCCTGCCCTGAATCTTTAGCAGCATCAGGGTCTTTTCCAATGAGTTAGCTCTTCATATCAGGTGGCCAAAATATTGGAGTTTCAGCTTCAGCATCAGTCCTTTCAATGAATATTCAGGACTGATTTCCTTTAGGGTGGGCTGGTTGGATCTCCTTGCAGTCCAAGGGACTCTCAAGAGTCTTCTCCAACACCACAGTCCAAAAGCATCAATTCTTCAACACTCAGCTTTCTTTATAGCTCAACTCTCACATCCATGCGTGACTACTGGAAAAACCATAGCTTTGACTAGAAGGACCTTTGTTGGCCAAATAATATTTCTGCTTTTTAATATGCTGTCTAGGTTGGTCATAACTTTCCTTCCAAGGAGTAAGCGTCTTTTAATTTCATGGCTGCAGACACCATCTGCAGTGATTTTGGAACCCCCAAAATAAAGTCTGTCACTGTTTCCACTGTTTCCCTATCTATTTGCCTTGAAGTGACGGGACCGGATGCCATGATCTTCATTTTTTGAATGTTGAATTTTAAGCCAGGTTTTCACTCTCCTCTTTCACTTTCATCAAGAGGCTCTTTAGTTCTTCTTCACTTTCTGCCGTAAGGGTGGTGTCATCTACGTATCTGAGGTTTTTATATTTCTCCCAGCAATCTTGATTCTAGCTTATGCTTCATCCAGACCAGCATTTCTCATGATATACTCTGCATATAAGTTAAATTTGCCTTAGAAAATGAAAGAGATGTGATGGGTGTGACCCCAGTCTCCAGAAGTTGGTGAAATACCAATATCTGGCTCTGCCCACTTTATTTAGCACAGACTTTGTAGTCTTCATCTTCTGCTCTGTTGATGTCAGAGATGCAAGCTGGATTAAGGAGTTCCTTAACTTCTAATTTAGGATTTGTGCTGAAACTGGGAAATATCCCAGGTTTGACAGTATATCCATCTGTGGTGTTAGTATTTCTTAGACCTTTCACTTTTGGAATTTATTTGCTTTCTAAAATTTGTGTGACAAATCTTTTTTTTTTCCCTCAAGTTTTCTCAATGGGGAATTTTTGTACTTTTATGTATACCCCTCAAAATATACTTACCAGTTTCTCTTAACCCTCTTTCTGTTTGCCCTGACTGTGATCTTTGGCCTGATAGATGCAGTTGATGCACAAAAGAATATTCCAAAAGTGAGTTATCATTGGCTTATTTTTCACTTACCTCAGGTTAATGCCTGTTTATTTTTTTTAAAACATCACAGAATTCCAATTAATATTAGACATCAGGAGATATGCAAATCGTATAAGCACCAATTCATCTTTGATGTGTGAAAAAAGCTACTTAAAATTCATTATATCCCACTAAAAATAATTTGGAATAAATAATTTTCAAAGTCTGTTCCACCCCAAGAGTTCCCCCAGGAGTTTCAAAATAAATATATTTTTCATTAGCAATAAGGAATTCTTTTTGCCACAACAAGGAGCTGATTCTTTACCAGCTGAGCCACAAGGGAAACCTTACAAATAGCTGTGAAAAGAAGAGAAGTGAAAGGCAAAGGAGAAAAGGAAAGATACACACATTTGAATGCAGAGTTCCAAAGAATAGCAAGGAGAGATAAGAAAGCCTTCCTCAGTGATCAATGCAAAGAAATAGAGGATAACAATAGAATGGGAAAGACTAGAGATATCTTCAAGAAAATTTGAGATACCAAGGGAGTATTTCATGCAAAGATGGGCACAATAAAGGACAGAAATGGTATGGACCTAACAGAAGCCGAAGATATTAAGAAGAGGTGGCAAGAATACATAGAAGAACTGTATAAAAAAGATCTTCATGACACAGATAACTATGACAGTGTGATCACTCACCTAGAACCAGCCATCCTGGAACGTGAAGTCAAGTGGGCCTCAGGAAGCATCACTACAAACAAAGCTAGTGGAGGTGATGGAATTCCAGTTGAGCTATTTCAAATCCTGAAAGATGATGCTGTTAAATGCTGCATTCAGTATGCCAGCAAATTTGGAAAACTCAGCAGTGGCCACAGGACTGGAAAAGGTCAGTTTTCATTACAATCCCAAAGAAAGGCAATGACAAAGAATGCTCAAACTACCCCACAATTGCACTCATCTCACACGCCAGCAAAGTAATGCTCAAAATTCTCCAAGCCAGGCTTCAACGGTATGTAAACCATGAACTTCCAGATGTTCAAGCTGGATTTAGCAAAGGCAGAGGAACCAAAGATCAAATTGCCAACATCCATTGGATCATAGCAAAAGCAAGAGAGTTCCAGAAGAACATCTACTTCTGCTTTATTGACTATGTCAAAACCTTTGACTGTGTGGATCACAACAAACTGTGGTAAACTTTTCAAGAGATGGGAATACCAGATCACCTGACCTGCCTCCTGTGAAGTCTGTATGCAGTTCCAGAAGAAACAGTTAGAACTGGACATAGAACAATGGACTGTTTCCAAATCTGGGAAGAAGTACATCAAGGCTGTATATTGTCACCCTGCGTATTTAACTTATATACAGAGTACATCATGAAAAATGCTAGACTGGATGAAGCAAAATCTGGAATAAAGATTGCTGGGAGAAATATCAATAACCTCAGATATGCAGATGATACCACCCTCAAGGCAGAAAGTGAAGAAGAACTAGAGTCTCTTGATGAAAGTTAAAGAGGAGAGTGAAAAACTTGGCTTAAAACTGAACATTCATAAAACTAAGATCATGGCATCTGGTGACATCACTTCATGAGAAATAGATGGGGGAACAGTGAAAACAGTGACAGATTTTATTTTTGGGGCTCCAAAATCACTGCAGATGGTGATTGAAGCCAGGAAATTAAAAGACGCTTACTCCTTGGAAGGAAAGCTATGACCAGCCTAGATAGCATATTAAAAAGCAGAGACATTATTTTGCCAGCAAAGGTCCGTCTAGTCAAGGCTATGGTTTTTCCCGTGGTCATGTATGGATGTGAGAGTTGGACTGTAAAGAAAGCTGAGTGTTGAAGAATTGATGCTTTTGGACTGTGGTGCTGGAGAAGACTCTTGAGAGTCCCTTGGACTGCAAGGAGATCCAACCAGCCCATCCTAAAGGAAATCAGTCCTGAATATTCATTGAAAGGACTGATGCTGAAGCTGAAACTCCAATATTTTGGCCACCTGATGCAAAGAACTGACTCATTGGAAAAGACCCTGATGCTAGAAAAGACAGGGCAGAAGTGATGAAAAGGTTGGATGGCATCACCGACTCAGTGGAAATGAATTTGAGTAAGTTACGGGAGTTAGTGAAGGACAGGGAAGTCTGGTGTGCTGCAGTTCATGGGGTCACAAAGAGGTAGACAGGACTGACCCACTGAGCTGAACTGAAGGGGCTAATGCAATAATCCTAATGACTGAGTCTATCACTGATGGGATAGCTCTCCTCAAAGACATTTACATTCATCTTCCTTTTTATCGGAACTCCGATCTTATTCAGATATTGGTGGATCCATATATTTTATGGAGTGAGATATATACCTTAAGTCAATGTTATTAATATATATATCCATTGTCTTTGCTAGAATTTTATGTCATGAAATTTTGATCAATCACATTTGTGGGAATTCTCCTAGGAAAGCTATCTTCACTCTTAAAAAAAATGCTTAGGATAGCATTTGCCCTTTTTACCCCTTGCATTTGAACTTTGTGGCATAGGCACAAAATGCCTGGAGATACTGTGGTCATTCTGATGTGACGAAAAGTGAAGCCTACAATTGGCAATAGCAATCATGATACTAAAATGCTGATTTAGCTGATGTTCTGTTTTGGGGACTTATTACATGAGTAACAAGTTTACTTTATTATGGTCAAAAGCATTATATCAATTTTAGTAAGGTATGCATGTGCTCAGTTGCTCAGTAGTGTCTGACTCTTTGTGGTCTCATGGACTATAGCCAGCCAGGCCCCTCTGCCCTTGGAATTTTCCAGGCAACAATACTGGAGTGGGGTGCATTTCTTACTCCAGGGGATCTTCCCAATCCAGGTATTGAACCCACTTCTCTTGCATCCTCTGCATTGGCAGGCAGATGCTTTACCACTGCGCCACCTGGGAAGCCCCAAGTTATAATTTACGTACAATAAATTGCACTTTAAGATGGGCAGTTTGACAGCTTTTGACATCGGAACATACCTATGGTATCGTGCAATCCATATAGTGGGCATATCTACTCCCTCAAAAGTTTTCTTATGTACTTATATTTATGGTGGCTCAGATAGTAAAGAATATGCTTGTAGTGCGAGAGACCTGGGTTTGATCCCTGGGTTGGGAAGATCCCCTGAAGAAGGGAATGGCTACTCCCTTTGGTACCCTTGCCTGGAGAATTCCATGGACAGAGGAGGCTGTCTGGCAACAGTCCATGGGGTCACAAAGAGCAGACATGATTGCGGAACTAACACTACTCACTAGAGACAGTTTTAATTATTTTTTAAAGTGTTATATTCCTTTATCTCACCTGGTCACACTGACTATCTAGCACAGTGATGAACAGAGTAGTGAGAACTGACATCCCCCCATTTTTCTCTTCTGTGCCTTTAATATATTATCATCATCAAGTGTGATGTGAGATGTAATGTTTTTGAAGAGAGTTTTGTTTGGGTAAGTTCTCTTCTCTTGCTAGTTTGCTGAGAGATTTTTATTAGGGATTGATGTTCAATTCAGCTCAGTTCAGTTCAGTTGCTCAGTCGTGTCCAACTCTCCGCGACCCCATGAATTACAGCACGCCAGGCCTCCTTGTCCATCACCAACTCCCGGAGTTCACTCAAACTCACGTCCACAGAGTCGGTGATGCCATCCAGTCATCTCATTCTCTGTCATCCCCTTCTCCTCCAGCCCCTAATCCCTCCCAGCATCAGAGTCTTTTCCAGTGAGTCAACTTGTCGCATGAGGTGGCCAAAGTATTAGAGTTTCAGCTTTAGCATCAGTCCTTCCAATGAATACCCAGGATTGATCTCCTTTGTTAGATTTATCAAATATTTTTTTTTTAGTCTGTTGACACAGTATATTGTTTGATTTTTTAGTTTTTAAGAAGCTGCATTTCTAAAGCAAACCTAGTTTATTTGTGGTAGCTTTTTCTTTTTATCTAATGATGGATTTAATTTGATGACATTTTGTTAAGGAGTTACCGTCGAAGCCTATAAGGGATTTGTGTCTATAGTTTTGTTTTGTTGTAAGGCATTTATCTGGTTTTGGCATAAAAGTAATGTTACTATAAACTGAGTTGGTAGTTATTATCTCTTCAATCTTTTGAAAAAAATCATTTTATCATTTTCCTGTTCTCTATGTATTTCTGCTACAATCTTTATTATTTCCTTCCTTCTGCTTATTTTGGTTTTAATTTGCTCTACTGTCCCCTTGATTGTTATGATGAAAGCTAAAGTAGTTGATCTGAGACCTTTCTTTTCTAACATAGGATTTTAGTTTTATTTCCCTTTGTTGTTGTTATTCAGTCATGTCCTACTCTGTGACCACGTGGACTGCAGCACACCAGGCTCCTCTGTCTTCTGCATCTCCCAGAGTCTGCTCAAATTCATGTCTGTTGAACTGGTGATGCTATCTAACCATAGCATCCTCTGTCATCCCCTTCTCCTGCCTTCAGTCTTTCTCAGCATCAGTGTCTTTTCCAATGATTCGGCTCTTTGTATCAGGTGGCCAAAGTATTGGAGCTTCAGCATTAGTTCTTCCAATGAATATTCAGGGTTTATTTCCTTTAGGGTTGACTGGTTTGATCTCCTTGCAGTACTTATTTCAAGTACTGCTTTAGTTGCATCCCACAAATTTTGATAGGCTATGATTTTATTCTTATTCAATTCAAAATGCTAAGTGTAGATTTGGAAATGGCAATTTTGTTTCAAACATTTGGGGCTTTTCCAGGTTTGTTATTGTTACTGATTTAAAATTAAATTCTACTGTGGTTAGATACATGCTTGGTATGATTTGATTCCTTTCAGGTATATTCAAACATATTTGTGTTACAGTATATGATATAACTAGTGGATGTTCTGTGTGCACTTGAATACATAATCTGTTGTTGAGTGAATATTCTGCAAATGTTATTTAGGATAAAGTTGGTATGTTGATAGTCTGTCTACTTGCATCAGTTATTAAGAAAGAAATGTTGAAATCTCAGACTATTATTTTGCATTTGTCTACTCAGAGAGCTTCCCTGGTTTCTCAGTGGTAAAGAACTTGCCTGCTAATGCAGGAGAAGTAGATTTGATCTCTGGGTCAGGAAGATCCCTTGGAGAAGGACATAGCAAACCATTCCAGTACTCTTGCCTGGGAAATCCCAAGGAAGAGGAGCCTGTCCATGAGGTCACAAAGAGTCGGACACAACTGAGCTACTAAGCACAGCACAGCACATAAATGTGGCCATATGTACCCTGTGAACCAGACTCCATAAAGAAGTTGGTACTCAGCCATAGATTGCAGCCAAGACAGATGCCAATGAGCAAACATTACATTTTATAAGAATCAAAACTGACCTTGGTTAAATATGACACATATACGCCATGTTAGGCTATCATTTTAGGCTGCTGTGGAATGTGAATTTAGCTTTGCTGGGATGAAAGGAGCCCAGGCATTCTAATTTTGAGTTTTGGGGGGCTTTCTTAAATTTAATTTTATTTTTTTAATACCAACTGGATAAACACTAATTGGGATTAAATATGCCTCCCACAATAGGATAGAGACATGATAAAAAACAGTTTGCAAAGAAAAATAAATTTAGTTTTGAATTCCATATTTCATGTCTTTGAAATTTAATTTTTCTACACGTGTGTATGAAAGACAGAAATAAGGAATGGAAGCCAATAACATTTTCAAGAGAAAAGCATGTGATCTCCTGGCTTGCAGTCTTTCTCTACTTCAATTTATCATTATACTAATGCTTGGAAAAGATTTTTAAATACTTCTTTGCACACATTACCTAATCTTCCCAAATTTCAGTATTTTCTTTATTTTATGGATAAAAATCTAGACTTTAGGCTAACTTAACCTTCCACATATGGGTTCCTGTGTAAAACTGTTTTTAACCCTAACTTCTGTTTCTTCCTCAACCCCAAGCAGGATTCTCCCTTTTACTCAAATAGATTTATTAGATTTCTTACAGATACCAGGCTTCCCTGGTGGCTCAAATAATAAGAGTCTGCCTGCAATGCAGGAGACCGGGTTTCATTCCCTGGGTTGGGAAGATCCCCTGGAAAAGAAAATGGTTACTCACACCAGTATTCTTGCCTGGAGAATCCCATGGACAGAGGAGCCTGTGGGCTACAGTCCATGGGGTCGCAAAGAGTCAGACACTTTCACTTTTACTGGACATGACTTACCTCTTTGTCTTGGGTTGTCTTTTCTCTTCCTTTCTGTATGTCTATTTATAAATTTCTTTCAAAATCTATACTCATGTCACACATGATTTATGAAGCTTTCTCCAAATGCCCCAATCCTGACTCCCATGAACTGTTACAGGAGTGACAGATATCTCTTCATTGGCATGTGGACAATTTGGCTATGCTTTTATCAAAACTTTTCTTTGAATTACAAAATGGTCTCAGTTTTTCTCTCTGTAAATGCTCATATTTTGAATGTTGAGCTTTCATCCACCATAATTCTTCATGCCTCTAATTTACTTCTTCACAGATTCATGCAATACTCAGTTTAAATGTTCCTTCTCTTTCAATGCATTATCTTTAAAATAACTTTTACTCAGAAATCACTTTACTTTCCCTGCAATGTGCTCCCTGAATTGAAGTCAAGAAGTACAAATTGTAACAAAGATAATCACAGCTTTTAGAGTTAGAGACAGCTACCAGATTGGGTGTTACCTTGAACAGTGTTCCTTTCTGTGTAGAAGCTACCTTTATCAAATAATCCACCCCATCTGCCATAGAGAAATATGTTTTGTATGTACTTTGTGTGGGTCATAAATGGTTGAGATAATTAGTAAGCAACTGATATTAAAAGGTCAATTAGAATGGATTAATTTTAGTAAGAATCCTCTTATTCAAAGAAATTGGGTCATATATTTGGCCAATTAACACAGTCAAATGTGAAATTACAATACAATTTTGTGCAGTGAAGAATTAAGTTAACTCAAAGACAGGTCGGGTTTTGCCTTTGGCTACTGGGAGGTGATCTTCAGTATCCTGGGATGTTCTGGCTAATAGAAGAGTCTGTCTGGAGAAAGGGAATGAAGACTAAAGGTATTAGCTTGAACCTCTAGGTGGGACTGGAGACTAAAGCACAGCCACCTGGATAGTATGTAATGGAGTCCCAATAAAAGTTCTGGACACTAAAGGATTGGATGGGCTTCCCTGATTGTCAATACTCTGTACACACTGACTCCCCTGGTGGCTCAGTCGGTAAAGAATCTACCTGCAATGCGGGAGATGTGAGTTCGAACCCTGGGCTGGGAAGATCCCCTGGAGAAAGGCATGGCAACCCATTCCAGTATTCTTGCCTGGAGAATTCCATGGACAGAGGAGCCTGGCGGGCTACAGTCCATAGGATCCCAAAGAGTTGGACACAATTTAAGTGACTGAGCACATACACACTGATATACATGAATATACCACATTCTTGATTCCTTGGGGAGAGGACAGAAAAACTCCACACTTACTACCTTTCTTGGACTCTTTCCTATGCTGCATCCTTGGCTCATTTTAACTTGTACCCTTTCCCTGATATAAACCATAACTGTGATTATAACAGCATTTAATAAGTTACATGAGCCCTTCTAGTAAGTTATTTAACCAGAAAGTGGTTGGGGACTCTCCTTCTTACTGAATTTCAATTATTTTTAGAAGTGAGTGTAGTCTTGTAATGTGCTGTAAATTTGCAGTTGGATAAACTCAACACAGATGTTCATCAGATATATCCATAAATATTTAGAGTCTACTTCTTCTAGGCATATTGTATATATAGAGTGTGTTAAGAACTGTTGTTTAAAATAACTGAAATTTGTAGATTGTAACTCCAGTGTAACCTAGATATCTAGTTGAGGAATACACAAATAAAAGCTTTGACTTAAAGCGTAGAAGTGTAAATTTGACTGTATTTTGAAAGGCATTTTCTATGAGTTTGGACTCAGAACAGGATCCTCCTAGATTTCTTCCCTGATTTTTGAACTCGTATTTCATGTGTATGTGCAATAATTCCTTGAGTAATACAATCATAATGGTAGTACAACAGACAAAATGGTTTGGGAGTACATAAACTCTTAATATGCATACAATTCAACTGTAAGAGGAAGTATTCAAGCATACAAAAGGATAATATAGTGTAGAAGAGCTTTCTGTGTGTTGTGAATATCTGTATATAGGCTTAACAGAAGAAACAAAGTGTTAGTTGATAAGACAAATTAAATTATTGGTAGGAGAGCTTCTGCTATAATCGATTAAACAGATAAGATTTGGAGGTCAATGCTCACACTTTGATATATTTCACAAATTCTAAACATCAAGCAGCATTTTAAATTACAACACCTGATCAGTAGTTGCTTTTTTAACCTTTAATTTCTGTTCTATTTTCCTTTGTTTCACTTAAAAAATGGTTTGTCTTAGAAACTTCTTAAGAGGAAGAATCAGCAGCACAATGAGAGAATAGAAAAGCTTTTACATTATTAACAGTATAAACTCTGAAAAAAGTCAGTATATAGTTATAAAATGATTTGCATATAGTATAAGTAAATATAGAATTCTTAATATATACTTGAATAGAGTGAAGAATTAAGCCAGTTAATGTTTGTGTCAAACAAGTGGTTTGGGAAGTGACTGGATTTACCTATCTGGTCTAGTTCTCTCATCACTGTTCTTTCTTCTCAAATCAATTCAGTTCAGTTCAGTTCAGTCACTCAGCGATGTCCAACTCTTTGTGACCCCATGGAATGCAGCTAACCTGAACTCCCTGTCCATCACCAAATCCCAGAGTTTAACTAACTCATGTCCATTGGGTTGGTGATGCCATCCAACTATCTCATCCTCTGTGGTCCCCTTCTCCTCCTGCCTTCAGTCTTTCTCAGCATCAGGGTTTTTTCCAATGAGTCAGTTCTTCATATCAGGTGGCCAAAGTACTGTAGTTTCAGCTTCAGCATCAGTCCTTCCAATGAATATTCAGGACTGATTTCCTTTAGGATGGACTGGTTGGATCTCCTTGCAGTCCAAGGGACTCTCAAGAGTCTTTTCCAACACCACAGTTCAAAAGCATCAATACTTTGGTTCTCATCTTTCTTTATAGTCCAACTCTCACATCCATACATGACTACTGAAAAAACCATAGCATTGATAGATGGACCTTTGTTGGTAAAGTAATGTCTCTGCTTTTTAATATGTTGTCTGGTTGGTCATAGCTTTTCTTCCAAGGAGAAAGCGTCTTTTAATTTCCTGGCTGCAATCACCATCTGCAGTGATTTTGGAGTCCCAAAAAATAAAGTCTGACACTGTTTCCACTGTTTCCCCATCTATTTCCCATGAAGTGATGGGACTAAATGCCATGATCTTAGTTTTCTGAATGTTGAGCTTCAAGCCAACCTTTTCACTCTACTCTTTCACTTTCATCAAAAGGCTTTTGAGTTCCTCTTCACTTTCTTCCATGAGGGTGGTGTCATCTGCATATCTGAGGTGATTGATATTTCTCCCAGCAATCTTGATTCCAGCTTGTGCTTCATCCAGCCCAGCATTTCTCATGATGTACTCTGTATAAGTTAAATAAGCAGGGTGATGATATACAGCCTTGATGTTCTCCTTTTCCTATTTGGAACCAGTCTGTTGTTCCATGTCCAGTTCTAACTGTTGCTTCCTGATATAACTACAGATTTCTCAAAGGTAGGTCAGGTGATCTGGTATTCCCATCACTTGAAAAATTTTCCAGTTTATTGTGATCCACACAGTCAAAGGCTTTGGCATAGTCAGTGAAGCAGAAATAGATGTTTTTCTGGAACTCTCTTGCTTTCTCCATGATCCAATGGATTTTGGCAATTTGATCTCTGGTTCCTCTGCCTTTTCTAAATCCAGCTTGAACATCTGAAAGTTCATGGTTCACATACTGTTGAAGCCTGGCTTGGAGAATTTTGAGCATTACTTTGCTGGCGTGTGAGATGAGTGCAATTGTGGGGTAGTTTGAGCATTCTTTGTCATTGCCTTTCTTTGGGATTGGAATGAAAGCTGACCTTTTCTAGTCCTGTGGCCACTGCTGAGTTTTCCAAATTTGCTGGCATATTGAGTGCAGCACTTTCACAGTATCATCTTTCAGGATTTGAAATAGCTCAGCTGGAATTCCATCACCTCCACTATCTTTGCTTGTATTGATGCTTTCTAAGGCCCACTTGACCTCACATTCCAGGATGTCTGGCTTTAGGTGAGTGATCACACCATCGTGATTATCTTGGTCGTGAAACTCTTTTTTGTACAGTTTTCCTATGTATTCTTGCCACCTCTTCTTAATATCTTCTGCTTTTGTTAGGTCCATACCATTTCTGTCCTTTATCGAGCCCATCTTTGCATGAAATGTTCCCTTGGTATCTGTAATTTTCTTGAAGAAATCTCTAGTCTTTCCCATTCTGTTGTTTTCCTCTATTTCTTTGCATTGATAGCTGAGGAAGGCTTTCTTATCTCTCCTTGCTATTCTTTGGAACTCTGCATTCAGATGCTTTTATCTTTCCTTTTCTCCTTTCCTTTTTGCTTCTCTTCAGAGATATTTGTAAGGCCTCCTTAGACAGCCATTTTGCTTTTCTGCATTTCTTTTTCTTGGGAATGGTCTTTATCCCTGTCTCCTATACATTGTCATGAACCTCTGTCCAAAGTTCTTCAGGCACTCTGTCTATCAGAATTAATCCCTTGAATCTATTTTTCACTTCCACTGTATAATCATAAGAGATTTGATTTAGGTCATACGTGAATGGTCTAGTGGTTTTCCCTACTTTCTTCAATTTAAGTCTGAATTTGGCAATAAGGAGTTCATGATCTGAGCCACAGTCAGCTCCTGGTCTTGTTTTTGCTGACTGTATAGTGCTTCTCTATCTTCGGCTGAAAAAAATATAATCAATCTGATCTCATTGTTAGCCACCTGTTCATGTCCATGTGTAGAGTCTTCTCTTATGTTGTTGGAAGAGGGTATTTGCTATGACCAGTGCGTTCTCTTGGCAGAACTCTATTAGCCTTTGCCCTGCTTCATTCTGTACTGCAAGGCCAAATTTGCCTATAACTCCAGGTATCTCTTCACTTCCTACTTTTGCATCCCAGTCCCCTATAATGAAAAGGACATCTTTTTGGGTGTTAGTTCTAAAAGGTCTTGTAGATCTTCATAGAACCATTCAACTTCAGCTTCTTCATCATTACTGGTTGGACATGGACTTGGATTACTCTGATATTGAAGGTTTGCCTTGGAAATGAATAGAGATCATTCTGTCATTTTTGAGATTGCATCCAAGTACTACATTTCCAACTCTATTGTTGACTATGGTGGCAATTCCCTTTCTTCTAAGGGATTCTTGCCTACGTTAGTAGATATAATAGTTATCTGAGTTAAATTCACCCTTTCCAGTCCATTTTAGTTCACCAATTCCTAAAACATCGATGTTTACTCTTGCCTTGATTCATGGACCTAACATTCCGGATTCCTAGGCAATATTGCTCTTTACAGCATTGGACTTTGCTTCTATGACCAGTCACATCCACAATTGGGTGTTGTTTTTGCTTTGGCTCCATCTCTTCAATCTTTTTGGAGTAATTTCTCCACTGATCTCTGGTAGCATATTGGGTACCTACCGATGTGGGGAGTTCATCTTTCAGTGTCCTATCTTTTTGCCTTTTCATACTGTTCATGGAGTTCTCAAGGCAAGAATACTGAAATAGTTTGCCATTCCCTTCTACAGTGGACCACATTTTGTCATAACTCTGCACCATGACCTATCTGTCTTGGGTGGCCCTACATGGCATGGCTCATAGTATCATTGAGTTAGACAAGGCTGTGGTCCATGTGATCAGATTGGCTAGTTTTCTGTGATTGTGGTTTTCATTCTGTCTGCCTTCTGATGGTGGAGAAGGAAATGGCAGCCCACTCCAATATTCTTGCCTGGAAAATCCCATGGACAGCTGAGCCTGGTAGGCTACCATCCAAGGGGTCACAAAGAGTGGGACAGGACTGAGCCACTGGAGAAAGATAAGAGGCTTATGAAAGCTTCTTGATGGGAAAGATTGACTGAGGGGGAAACTGAGTCTTGTTCTGATGGGCAGGGCCATGCTCAGTAAACCTTTAATCCAATTTTCTGTTGATGGGTGGAGCTGTATTCCCTCCCTGTTATTTACCTGGGGCCAAACTATCTGAAAGAGATGGGAATAACAGACCACCTGACCTTCCTCTTGAGAAACCTGTATGCAGTTTAGGAAGTAATAGTTAGAACTAGACAAGGAACAACAGACTGGTTCCAAATGGGAAAAAGAGTGCGTCAAGGTTGTATACTGTCACCTTGCTTATTTACTTTATATGCAGAGTACATCATGAGGAATGCTGGGCTGGAAGAAGCACAAGCTGGAATCAAGATTGCCGAGAGAAATATCAATAACCTCAGATATGCAGATGACACCAATGTTATGGCAGAAAGTGAAGAGGAACTAAAAAGTCTCTTGATGAAAGTGAAAGAGGAGAGTGAAAAAGTTGGCTTGAAGCTCAACATTCAGAAAACTGAGATCACGGCATCTGGTCCCATCACTTCATGGGAAATGGAAAAACAGTGGAAACAGTATCAGACTTTATTTTTTGGGGCTCCAAAATCACTGCAGATGCTGATTGCAGCCATGAAATTAAAAGACGCTTACTCCTTGGAAGGAAAGTTATGACCAACCTAGATAGCATATTAAAAAGCAGAGACACTGCTTTGCCAACCAAGGTCCGTCTAGTCAAGGCTATGGTTTTTCCCATGGTCATGTATGGATGTGAGAGCTGGACTGTGAAGAAAGCTGATCACCGAAGAATTGATGCTTTTGAGCTGTGGTGTTGGAGAAGACTCTTGAGAGTCCCTTGGACTGCAAGGAGATCCAACCAGTCCATTCTAAAGGAGATCAGTCCTGGGTGTTCATTGGAAGGACAGATGCTAAAGCTGAAACTCCAATACTTTGGCCACCTCATGCGACGAGTTGACTCACCGGAAACGAGTCTGATGCTGGGAAGGATTGGGGGCGGGAGGAGAAGGGGACGACAGAGAATGAGATGGCTGGATGGCATCACCGACTTGATGGATATGGGTTTGAGTGAACTCTGGAGTTGGTGATGGACAGGGAGGCCTGGTGTGCTGTGATTCATGGGGTCGCGCAGAGTCAGACACGACTGAGCGACTGAACTGATCTGAACTGAACTGAAAACTATGGTGGAGGTAATGAAGATAATGGCAACCTTCTTCAAAAGGTCCAATGCATGTACTGCTACACTCATTGCCCCCAACGCTGCAGTTGACTATCACAGACCCACACCTCAATACTTAACCACTACTGTTTTCTTTCACCACTAAGCTTATTACTCCTTGGTTTATCACCTTATCTAGCAAGTGTTGATTTTTCTTTTGCAAACTCTCCAACAATTTTTTCATAAGCTTTTCTGTAATCTGCTTAGTTGATTGCTCCAAGGGTGGAAATACTGATGTCCTGAAATTTCACAGATATACATACATAAATTTCAAATCTGCTTTCAGTTAACTTGCTTAGCAATCACCGAACCCTTTCAATCTAACAATTATTGTTTTCTTTGAAAACTGGGGGAATTTTATTGTATTAGTGTCTTTATTTTAAAAATAATTACATTTCCAGTTATCTCTTGTCTCTCTATGAAATTCCTATTACTAGGTCCAAGGATACTCTTCTTTTTAAGTTGCTTAATTATGTAACAAATTACTCCAGAACTTATTTCTTCAAAACAGCCTTTTAATATTGTTTATGACTTTGTAAGTTGGGACTTTTGGAAACATTTTTGGTTAGGCGGGTCTCACTTGGGGATTTTAATGGAGTTGCAACAGACTTCAGCTGGGATTGTAGTCATCTGAAGACTCTGCTGGGCTGGACATTTAAAATAACTTATTCATAAGGTGGTAATTGATGTTGGTTGTTAGCCGGGAGCTTAGAGACAGCTGTCAGTTGGAGTAGCTGCACGTGACTTCTTCAGGTGACTTGGACCCCAGCTTGATTTCTTTCTGCAGAAATTTGTTGAATTCTCCAAGCTTCTGATGACTCACTTCATCATGTGGTTGTTTTTTATTATGCTTTTTGGATATCCTTTTGCTGTTATGTTTTTTAAACTATTTTAGTGAAACATGACATAGTTACAAAGTGTACACAGAATTTTTTTTTGACTCAATTAATTTTCATTAAGTGAACACATCCAAAGAATTGGTACAAGATCAATATGTAGAACATTACCAGTATCACTAAAGTCTCCAATTCCAGTATCTTCTCCCGAACCTTTCTCCTCTATCCTAACTTTGAACAACATTCATTGTTTTTGCCTGCCTTGGGGTTAATTTTAAGGAAGTCATGGAGTAACACTATGAGTTTGTGTTAGTTGCTCAGTTGTATCCAACTCTTTGTGACCTCATAGACTGTGGCCCGCTAGGCTCCTCTGAAATTCTTCAGGCAAGACCCAGGTATCAAACTAGGGTCTGCTGCACTGCAGGCAGATTATTTACTATCTGAGCTACAAAGGAACCCACGAACTCTGAATGTGATTCTTTTTACTTGATGTTATGTTTGTGGGAGGAAATCACACCGTAACATATACTGATTTATTCACCCTGTTATTATATTGTATGAAAGGTCATAGTTTGGCTATTTTATTATTAATGTACTTTTTTGCAGTTTTTGGTTTTTATGAACAGTGACCCTATAATTTAGTAATTCTAGTAGCTTACTTGCACTTCTTTTGAATTTTCTCCCTACACAATTCATTTGTGAATAATGACTTTTCAATGCCTTGATAAAGCTGTTGGGTGGGAGAAAAGAAAGATGAAAACTTAGACTGACATCTTGACCAGAAGCCTAGTGAGCACATTTTATGTTAAGATGATTTACTAAACCTTGTTTCATAAATGTTGGATCAGTGTGTCTTCCTGGGTATATGAATAGCTGATTTTTCATAAATTTTCTGATACTGTGTATATTTTGGTATTAACTCTTGCCACTCTCTTATCCAAAAAGAAGACTTTAAAATTGCAATAATTACTTCAAATTTGCATTGAAATTATTTTGTAAATTGCCTTATTATATCTTTTGAACATTTTTCTTTTGACATACCTTGTGAATTAAGATTGGAGAAGGAAATGGCAACCCACTGAATTAAGATAGTACTTGACATATGAGAAATCTGCCGAAGAGGGACTTAAATAGATAAGGATGGATATCATAGACTCCACATTTTTTTCCTTCACGCTCAACAAGTGGCTTCATCTCATAATTGTCACCTTTTAGTATAAGATGGATATTCTGTTTCTCCAGCAGCAAGAAGGAGATGGGGGTAAAGGTTTATACCATTTACATTTCTCCAACTTTAAGTTTTCCCAGAAGCTTTGTCCTGTAATTTTTGCTTCTATCTTATTGTGTGCGTGTGTGTGCCCAGTCGCTTGAGTCCTGTCTGACTGTGACCCTATGAACTGTAGCCACCAGGCTTTTTTGCCCATGGGATTCTCCAGGCAAGGATACTGAAGTGGGTTACCATGCCCTCCTCCAGGGATTCTTTCCCAACCCACTTCTCTAGGACACCTGCATTGCATGCAGATTCTTTGCTGCTAGGTCACCAGGGAAGCCCTCTATCTTATCCAGAATTAAGTCATGTAGTGACCCCTAGCTACTCTGGAGCAGGAAAAGTAGCCAAGTATAGACAGAGGAGTCACCATTTCAAGCAAAATCAGGGTCTGTTTGTAAGAAAATCTGGAAGAGTAGATTGGGTAGGCAATAGCAAAATTTTTCTCTCTTTATCAGTCTGGCTGCCCAGCACCAATACACAACTTCTTATACATAGGATCTTTTTTACCATTATCTCAAGAAGTATTCCCTGAAAGGCTCCTCATGGTCTGGTGACTTATGAACTAAAAGACTAGTCACCTGTCTCTGATATAGTCTATATACACCATAGAGTAAGAATGTTATGGTTCTTTCAATGCTACAATTAAAATTCCAATGCAGAAATGGGCCAGTGAGAACTACACAGTGGCTACTTTTCTCTGCAAATACAAAACCCTCCAGGGCAGCCATAGTAAGGTCTCCCTGGCCACAGCCTTGATGTGAGCTCCTTGGCAATGCATCAGGCATGTTTCATTAGAAACAAAACCTGAGACGTTGATTCTTATGCAAGTCATTTATTGATAGAGTATCAAGAGAATCTTATGAGGAAATGAGACAGCATAAGAGGAAGGGGAAGTTTAACTCAAGTCTCAAGTTCATCCTATGGGGAGTTTGGGAGTAGATGTGGCATCACAGAGCTGTCCCTTTTTGAAGCAATGGTGTTGGGCTTTTACATTTGTATCAGTGAGTCCTTAGCTGCTGGGTACCATTCAGCTGCAGGATTTTGGGTAGCCACCTAGACATTCCTGAGTCAGGGGGCTCTGATTGGTGGAGAGCGCGTCTCTGGAGGAAGATACAGCTATCAGCCATTAGTAGCCAACAGCACAGCAGCTGGGCCTGGAGATCTATGCAGGTACCAAACAGCATCAGAGAATGCAGGGAATTTCTGCATTTTTGTTTTCTTTGGTTTCTTCTACCCAATGCATATTGGGGAAAAGTTGGAGGAGAGGATTTCTGTTTGCTCCCTTTTTCCATTGATTCTTCTGAGGTGGGCTTAAGAGAAGGAGGATGTCTTGGTTAGTCAGCTTTCTAAGCTTTCTCCCATGGGTATAATTTTGGGGACCTCGAGATGGATTTAGGGGTTCGAAGTTCACAAGCTGTTGCAGACAGGCCTGGGATTTTGTTTGCAAAGTAAGATCCTAAAACACTTTCGAATTTTTTCCAGTTACATGCAGTTAGAATGTTACTTATGCATGATGTTTAAATATGAAGATTGCCTGGTTTTATTTAATGGCCTCATCACTCAGGCTACCACCCTGGGGATACTTATGGATATTTTAACTTCTTGGTGATGGAATTTTTCCAAATTCTTTACTAATTAAGAAACTGAGGAACAGAGAAATTAAATACCTGGTAGCAGGCTACATACTGGAGTAGATAAGTTCAGTTTTCCTTCCTCCAAGTCCAATGTTTTGACTAAATTGTATTCTTGTCAATATGTGATTGAGAGATAACTACAATATTAATGAAGCTTATTTTTTATTGAATGTCTACTATATTATTCCAAATGCTTTACAAAACATAATTTCATCTTTCCAAGAAATCTACAAAGAACTTTCAAGAGGTCACATGGCTAAAAGAGACTGAGCTATTTGAGACTATGCCTAATAGCAGAAAATATTATTCTTCTCAAATTAGACCCCCTAATTCCAAGTGTTATTTCCTTGGTTTTCAAAACCATTCTCTCTCTCTTTTTTTCCCCCAAAATATACTTCCCTTTGACTCTTGTCTGGTCCATGTCATGATAATTTCACATCAGGGCTATTGAAATTGCCACTTTCTATATTTTCTATAACTGATCTCATTTGATTCTTAAGGCTTCTTTTGCTTCCCAAAGCAGGAAGATTTCAACCCTGCCACTTAAAAAGAAATGAGTCTCATTTAAAAGTTTCTCTTTATAAGTATTTAGTCAATTTAAACTCCCTTTCAAAACCCTTTTTATTTCTTCCAGTATTTCTTTGCTCCCTTTTCCCATGATTGCAACCAGGCTTGAATGAAAGCTCAGCTATCCTCACAGTGGTGGAGAAGGAGCCTCTTGCCTTCTTGCTTTTCTTTGGGTCTGCATTAACCTCAGGGGAACAGAATACCTCCATCCCTCCTGTTCCCAGGCTTCTTCTGCTGTAGATTCTGCTGAGATGTGGTCCCATCATATTTCTTTCTAGACAGTGTGCTGACATCCATTGCTGAAACTTGTGTACATGTTAGGGAAAGCACAATGACTGAAACCGCCCACCCTGCCCAGGCACCATATAACCATTTGCATGAGTTGTTTTATGATAGGAGGTCCTGGTAAGGAACATGGAACTGATAAGCCACCATCTACCGGAAGAGTTTGGCAAAGGTCAAAAGGTGACACCATGTGTCCGACCACCTCCCAGAATCCTCACTGACATGCATCTTGGATAAGGAATGCCTGCGCCACCAGGAAGGACTCTGAGTTAGAATTATTGGCCAGACACAACCCAGAAACTTCTTCCATCACCATAAAACCTGAGATGTGAGCCATGTGGCAGAGAAGTTCTTTTGGGTTACCTGACCCTACTGCTCTCCCCCCGGGTGCTCCTTCCCAATAAAATCTCTTGTGTTGTCAGCACGTGTGTCTCCTCAGACAACTCATTTCTGAGTGTTAGACAAGAGCCCCATTTGGGCCCTGGAAAGGTTCCCCTTCCACAACAGTCTCAGCCACTCCCTGGCCTCCTGCTTTTCACACCCCTCGCACCCCTGCCCTCTACTTGTTACTGGGGCTCCAGTCTGACACCTGCATGCAGGCAATGGGCCAGGATGCACTAATGCAGGCAGATTCCCTGGAGACCACCTTCTTGTGCCATATTAGAAGAGGTGGGGAAGCAAATAGTCTGCCAGAACATTCTTGGGTTCTTTCTAAGCTTTCCTGGAGCCTCTGTCAGAGTTTCTATTATGAGTCTTCCTCCCTTTTGCAGGGATTCAAACAACATCTTTACATGTATAAAGAAAGTGAAGGTGAAAGTGAAGTTGCCTAGTCCTGTCTAACTCTTTGGGACCCCGCGGACTGTAGCCTGCCAGACTCCTCTGTCCACGAGATTTTCCAGGCAAGAATACTGGAGTGGGTGGCCATTCCCTTCAAAGTCTCTCTCAAGCTCTTGCCACAGTGGAATCAAGCAGGACCCAGTGGGGCTCCTGGGCACAAAAATCTTTCTGTGTCTGCTTCCCTCTGCTCTCCTCCCTTTCTTGATTCCAGGAAATAGGCTTCATTCAGCCTCCCTAACTTTCCTGGAGTTCCAGAGGCAAGTTCAAAGAGTTGTTAATCAAGGGAGAAGATGAGGAGACAAGGGAGGAGCAGTCAAGTAACAATAGTGCAACCTTGAGGCAATGTCCTGGTTCCTCCTCAAGGGATATCATCAGTTCAGTTCAGGTCAGTTCAGTTGCTCAGTTGTGTCCAACTCTTAGTGACCCCTTGGACTGCAGCACACCAGGCCTCCCTGTCCATCATCAACTCCCAGAACTTGCTCAAACTCATGTCCGTCAAGTTGGTGATGCCATCCAATCATCTCATCCATTGTCGTTCCCTACTCCTTCTGCCTTAAATCTTTCCCAGCATCAGGGTCTTTTCCAATGAGTCAGTTCTTCGCATCAGGTGGCCAAAGTATTGGAATTTCAGCTTCAGCATCAATCCTTCCAATGAATATTCAGGACTGACTTCCTTTAAGATGGACTGGTTGGATCTCCTTGCAGTCCAATGGACTCTCAAGAATCTTCTCCAACACCACAGTTCAAAAGCATCAATTCTTTGGTGCTGAGCTTTCTTTAAAGTCCAACTCTCACATCCATACATGACCACTGGAAAAACCATAGCTTTGACTAGACGGGCAAAAGTGAAAGTGAAAGACGAGAGTGAAAAAGTTGGCTTAAAACTCAACGTTCAGAAAACTAAGATCATGGCATCTGGTCCCATTACTTCATGGCAAATAGATGAGGAAAAAGTGGAAACAGTGACAGACTTTACTTTTTGGGGCTCCAAAATCACTGCAGATGGTGACTGCAGCCGTGAAATTAAAAGATGCTTGCTCCTTGGAAGAAAAGTTATGACCAACCTAAGCAGCATATTAAAAAGCAGAGACATTACTTTGTCAACAAAGGTCTGTCTACTCAAGGGATATACATAACAATATCCGTGAGCTGCTTTGCAGGTACTGAAACCCCCTACCAGGTGAGACAACTTAGCCCTGTTCTATCTACTACCATATAGAGCCCAGACCAGTTGGAACCAGAAATTTGTTGATACTGACTCCCACTAACCTTACCATCAACCAATAAGAAGAATGTTCATGAGCTGATCACACCCTCTTTGAACTATTACTATAAAGATCCTCACCACTGACTGGAGGTTAGGACACACAGTTTTGAGGGCATTAGCCCACTGTGGCCCCCGTGGCCTATAGAGCAATACAACTATTTTTTGTACTTCATCCAAAACTCTGTATTCAAGATTTAATATGGTGTTGGTATATAGGGACCTTTTCATACTGTTCATGGGGTTCTCAAGGCAAGAATACTAAAGTGGTTTGCCATTCCTTTCTACAAGGGACCACATTTTGTCAGAATTCTCCATCGTGACCTGTCTTGGGTGGCCCTACACAGCATGACTTATAGTTTCATTGAGTTAGACAAGGCTGTGATCCATGTGATCAGTTTGGTTAGCTTTCTGTGATTGTGGTTTTCCTTCTGTCTGCCCTCTGATGAATGAGGATAAGAGGCTTATGGAATCTTCCTGATGGGAGGGACTGGCTGTGGGGAAAACTGGGTCTTGCTCTGGTGGGTGAGGCCTTGCTCACAAAGTCTTTAATCCAACTTTCTGTTGATGCTGTGGGGCTGTGTTCCTGCCCTGTAGTTTGGCCTGAGGCCAAACTATGGTAGGGGTAATGTCCTCCTTCAAAAGGACTTATGCCAGCATGCTGTGGCTCCCAGGACTGCTGTAGTCTGTGCCTCTGAGCCTGCAGCAGGCCACTGTCAACCCATGCTTCCACCAGAGACT
Source organism: Moschus berezovskii (assembly GCF_049115385.1). Classification (NCBI taxonomy): domain Eukaryota; kingdom Metazoa; phylum Chordata; class Mammalia; order Artiodactyla; family Moschidae; genus Moschus; species Moschus berezovskii. The sequence goes on from NC_142475.1 coordinate 39,090,153, forward strand.
CTGGGACACTTACAGGCATGTCTGGGTCAGTCTGTTATACAGAGACTGGATTCGACATCAAAAGTAGAAGGGCATTTCTCAACATCTCAGTAAAGTATTACTTGGAGTAATTGTATTTTAGACCTCTAAGCTTTATTCTTTTTTTTAAAGTATTTACTGATTTATGACGGCACTGGATCTTTGTTGCTGTGCATGGGCTTTCTCTCGGTGCCGAGGGCGGGCTTCTTATTGTGCTGGTTTCTCTGATGTTGCAGCCCGGGCTCTAGGGTATGTGGGTTTCAGTCGTTGTGGTGCACAGGCTTAGTCGTCCCATGACAGATAGGATCTTCCTGGAGCAGGAATTAAACCCCTGTCCCCTGCATTGGCTGGCAGATTCTTAACCACTGGACCACTAGGAAAGTTCCATCTAAACTTTATTCTTAATACATACAAGGGGGTTGTGGGATTTAGGAAACTTTTTGTTCTCTCATCAAACCCAGGCTTTTAAGACTCACTAAAACTAAGCATTACAGCTCTTACAGCCTGGAGAATGAAGTCTCATCTTTCTAACCTGGAATTTAGCATCTTTCATGATTTGATTGCTGACCCATCTTTCTGTTTTCAAAGTCTGTGTCTCCAAAAGGATTCATATCTTTATTCTTGTTTAGACCACTTACCCAAACTGAAATACCCATCTCTCTTCACCTTTCTCCCCTGTTTTGCCTCCTACGTGATCAATTGCAGATTCTCTTTCACCATTTTATTTTTATTCTCAGCCCCTCCTCTGAGTTTTGGCAATTCTCAGGGTTTTGTTCTTGCCTTCTCTTGTTTTGCGGGCTTTTTTTTTTGCCTGATTATACCTGCCCTTAGTTCTTAACTACTGCCTCTAGTTGATGGCTCCCACAGCATTTCTCTTGGAGCAGGTAATTTCTTTAATGGAGCCATTTGTCTCTCCTGCAGGCTCTGCAGACTATGCATTCAAAGCTACTGTTAAAGAAATGGGGGACAGAGAGCTGTAGTTCTTATATTCTCAACAATTTAAACCAAATCTGTTGTCTCAAGATGAAGAAAGCTTCAAAAATGATGGAGAATTTAGAATGTAGGAAATTCAGCTTTATGGGAGTTAAATGTTAATTTACCATAGAGAAAAGTCAATAGATGCATGTAGGTATAAAATTCATGCCATCTGCCCAAGTTTTGGAAGGAGTAATACTATGACTCTCTCACTTATGTTCTGTTTCATTTTATTCCTTAAAAACATTTTTGTCCTGATTATAAATATAATGGGCTTCCCAGGTGGCACTAGTGGTAAAGAACCTACCTGCTAATGCAGGAGACTTAAGAAATGCAGTTTTGATATCTGGGTAGAGAAGATCCCCTGGAGGAGGGCGTGGCAACATGCTCCAGTATTCTTGCCTGGAGAATCCCCACGGACAGAAGCCTGGAGTCCATAGGGTCGCAAAGAGTCAGACACTACTGAAGTGACTTAGTTCATAAATGTAATAAAAGCTTATTAACAAATAATTGGAATATTAAAAAAAAACTATAAGGAGAAAAATAAAAATGGCTCTTAGGTCACCATCCAGAAATTAGAACAAGTAAAATTTAAAATTATACTTCATTCTGAACTTTTTTCTATGCACAGTTAATTTACTGAATTGAATACTGTTTATCAATTTACATTTAGGTAAAATTTTGTGGCTCAGATGGTAAAGAATCTGTCTGCAATGTGGGAGACCTGGGTTTGATCCCTGGGTTGGGAAGATCTCCTGGAGAAGAAAATGGCAACCCTCTGCAGTACTCTTGCCTGGAGAATTCCATGGACAGAGGACCCTGGCAGGCTACAGTTTCTGGGATCTCAAAGAATCAGACATGAGTGAGTGATTAAACACTTTCACACTTTCACTCTTTCACCATAATACTAACTACCATTCTGTATTTGCAGTTTTCACTAATATTATATAGGGAATATTTTTATAATTTCTTGTAATTACCACTTTCAGTGATTGTAGTATATCCCATTGTTTGAATATTATACTATAATTTATTTCATTATTCTCCTTTTGTTGATACTTTAGATATTTCAATTTTTATTTTTATATTTTTAAAGGGTATGAATGAAGAGGAGAAGGGAAAAACCCAACTCTGGGAACTGATAACACTCAGAATGAAGCTGAAAGACAGGAAAATATAAGGGAGAAGATTGCTTATTGGTGAACATCCTTTATCTATTCTTTACCTTTGATCTCATGTCTGATTATTTTCTTCAAATTAAATCCTAGAAATTACTAGGACTAAAGTTGGGAATTTTTTTCTTTGCCTCAACTAACTAACCAAGGTCCAATCTTTCTTGTTCAATCTGATCTGGAATTAATCAGAAGCATAGTGTGAATGTTCCTGATTGTTTTCTTTTTTTAACTGTAGTTTTTCTCTCTCCAAAAGAAAAAAAAAATCAATAACTTGTCTTTCAAACTACTTGTAAAAAACTTGCCTTTGTAAACTGATTGCTCCAAGAGCATATATATCTCCACATACCCTTTCTTCAGATTCTTCCAGCAGAAACACAGTAACTCCTCCAACCTCACCTGTTTGAGAGATAGTTAGGGTTCTGAAGCAGATGAGCCCAGAGAACATAGCCAATATTTAAGGAAGGGACATCGTACATATTTTCTTTGACCCTTTAAAGAGAATAACATTTTATAAAAGATACAACCACTTATTGACTGTTCTAGGCATTATACAACGTTCTGGATTACCTGTGCATTTTACACAAAAGATGTAAACACATTTCCTTTCGTTTAAGGTTTTTTTTTTTTTTTCCCTCCATCATAAGTGATATTCTTTAACACATCTTGAAACCAAGTTTGATTCTTCTGAGTGAAGTAATTGATTATTGTTATGGCCTGAATATTTGTGGCCACAAGTTCATATACTTTGGCCGCGTGATGTGAAGAGCCGGCATATTGGAAAAGACCCTGATGCCAGGAAAGATTGAGGGCAGGAGGAGAAGTGGGATGACGGAGGTTGAGATGACTAGATGGCATCATCGACTTAATGAACATGAATTTGAACAAACTCCGGGATATAGTGAAGGACAGGGAAGCCTGGCCTGCTGCAGTCCGTGGGATTACAAAGAGTTGGACATGGCTAAGGAACTGAACACCAGCAATAAGTTCATATATTGAAGTATTTACTCCCCATGTGATTGTAGTAGGAGATGGGGTCCCGAGGGAAGTAATTAAGCCTTTATGAGATCGGAAGAATGAGAGTGGGATCCCATAGGATTAGTGTTCTTAGAGGAAAAAACATCCCAAAGAATGTAGGTTCTCTCTTTCACTCCCCCTTGGCATAGAGAAAAGACCATATGAGAACATAGTGAAAACTGGTTGTCTACAAGACAGGAAGAGATCTTTCCCCAGAAACCAACCATGCTGCCACTCTGATCTGATTTCCTGTCTCAAGAGCTGTGGGAAAATAAATTTCTGTTTAAGTCACTTTCTCTGTTGTATTATGTTATGGCAGCCTAGAAGATGAATAGCCACTAGTCTAATGTCAGACAGAACCTGGGAGCATAGAGAAGACATAAAGAGTTACTTGTTGAATGCTAAAAGGCGATTAGGGGTAAGAATTTGGAAACAAAAAACAAAACAAAACAAAAAAACTTTGGCCTCTCCTGTGTGAAAATGCAATCAATTTAAATAAATAAAAAAGAACAATAGTCTTAACTGAGTATTTTTAAATGTAAGTGATAAAAACAAATTGCTAAGCTTCTTAAACAACAGAATTCTTGAACTTCAAGCCCAGATTTTCATTTTGTCAGTTGGGTGGGGTGTCTGTGTTTTGTTTTTTATTTTAAGAAGCATCTCAAGTAAGTCTGATGATTGATTTGGTTTTGGAACCTCTAATCTAAATATTACAGTGTTTACTTTTTACTGCTTTTTAAAGAAAGATACTATTGGCTTTATACTCATCACAAAATGAGTATAACAACACACAGTGGCCAACTGACTTACTTCTAAACAGTCTTCTCTTATAATTAACAAAGAATTTAATAAAAACTTGTAGTCATTCTGTATTTTTATCACTTCATTCTTATTAAATTCTCTTTTTAGGAAACTTGCCTTGAAGGATGACTCACCTTTTATCCAGCTTCAAAAGAAAACATTTTAGTCTTTGTGTTTAATTTCCAGGGTAAGATTGATTGCTTTAGAGAATTAAAAAAAAAAACCACAATAGATTCATTCTTCCCTTATAGAAATATTTCAGAATAACAGCTGGTGAATTCACTTTTAATCTCTTTGTGCTATTCTTTGTTCTATTTCTGAAGAAGAATTTCTTTTCTTTTCTTTTCTCTCCCTCTTCTCACCACCTCCAACCATTTTAGTAACTCTAATTTTTATGTGATCTTATTTTTAAAAATTTGATCAAAGCTATTAAAAAGGAGCAGATGCTTCCTGAAAAGTGCTGTTGCACCTTTGCTTCAGAGATTGTTCTGTTTTAATATCATGAATTTCTGTATTTCTCTGACCATTTACCATTGTATGTCTTGATTTGATTCAAAATCAACTAATATCTACTCTTAACACTCCAAAAACCATTGTGGGGCTGGGATTATTACCTGTTGTATTGAATCACACAAAATTGCTGTGTTTAAAGGTTAAAAAAAATCAACTCAGTATTAGCAATTTCACATGATCCAACCTAATATACTTGTTGGCTGAATAAACTGAATTTCAGACAGATTAAGTGACTTTGCTCAAGGTTATTTAAATGTAAAAGAATTAGTTTCAACATCCTCTTTCCCCCTAAATCCTAGTTGTTTCTCTTAGAATAAAAAACATATTTACCAATGCTCACAATGTATTCTTGCCTGGAAAATCCCATGGACCGAGGAACCTGGTAGGCTACAGTCCACGGGGTTGCAAAGAGTTGGACACTACTGAGCGACTTCACTTTCTTTCTTACAACATGTTTTTCTTTTTTTCATAAATTGAAAACAGTTAGAGCATAAGTTGTGTTATTTACTGTATACCACACATGCATACAACTCTGATTCATAGAACATTCATATTGCATTTGTGTTAACATCAAGTAGGCTCTTCTATGTTGCTCTCTAGATGTACATGGTTATGTGTGAATATACCTTTTTATGTTATAGAACTTACTACTGCAGTATGAACAAATTTTAAGTTGATCAAAGCTACACTAAAGGGCTTCCCTGATGGCTCAATGGTAAAGAATCTGCCTGCCAATGCAGGAGACACAGGTTCGATCCCTGATCCAGGAAGATCCCACATGTTGTAGAGCAACTAAGTCCATGAGCCACAACTACTGAGCCTATGCTCTAGAGCCTGGAAGCTACTATTGAACCTATGTGCCACAACTACTGAAGCCCTTGAGCCCTGAAGCCTGTGCTCTGCAGCAAGAGAAGCCACCACAATGAGAAGCCCTTGGACAGCAACTAGAAAGTAGCCCCTGCTTGCCATAAATATAGCAAGGAACACCCAGGAAACATCCAAAATGGAGTCAGGCTATTTATTAGCATTTTTTTGTGTGTGTGTAATCCATTTCCCCTTGGGTGTGCATGGGACATGTGACTTGTTCTGAACAAATCAAATATAGAAACTGGGATGAGATGTCACTTTTGTGATTATGTTCTATTATACTGTAAAGGTAAGGACAATACCCCCACGATTATAGCACATTATCTGTGTACAATATGATTCTAAGCCTACTCCAGTCTCCTCTCCTGCTGGCTTTGAGGAAGCATACTGCTATGCTATGACCCTCAAATGGAGAGGACCATACAGCAAGGGACTGTGGGCAACCCCTAGGAGCCAGGGGCTTCATGTCTTTAGCTCAAGTGACTGAATTCTGCCAACAGCCACAACCATAAGAGCTTGAAAGAGAACCCTGAGATTCAGATGAGATTCTAGCCCACTTGACACGTTGAGAGTAACCTGTGAGACCCTGAAGCAGAAAACTGTGTCCAGACTCTCCATGAAAAGTGTGAGATACTTAAATGTGTGTTAGATGCAAGTTTATGGAAGTATATTTCTCAGCAACAGATAACTAATGTATCAAAGGGGTGGCAATTATTTTCCCTCTCTCTCCATGTCTTTTGATAAGAAGAAAACTTCTCAGATTTGAAAAAAAAGATATTTAATAAATATGTATGTATTTTTATTTTTTAGTAGATGAACCATAGATTAAAGCCAGAAGTGGATGTTTTAAACATAACAGAGGGTTTCAGAAGGAAATGGAAGGGAAAGAACTGTGAGATGTCATTATAGCAACAATGGGAAACTAATACATCTTTTTATACATTCCAGAGAAAAGAAAAATAGAAGGCACTAACTCAGTGTAATTCTTTACCTGGACCAAAGAATGCACCCCTTAAGAATATCTTGGATTTTTTTTTTTTCATTTCCCTTTGATATGCTGTTATGGTGCTGAGATGTGTCCCCTTTATTGATTGTTTGCAAAATGCACATTTTTCTTTATGACTTCAAGAAAAACTTTCTGTGAAAGCTGGAAACTAACACTCTCAAGACAAAGCAAGTTATTTGTCAGCAGTGAGCACAAGAGAATAAAGAGAGCAAAGAGTTTACATTTGCAAGGTCAGAACATATTCTAAACAATGTTTTCATATCTTTAAAAAAGAGCATTTGCTCTGATTTAAATTTTATAGCTTGGGAGTGCTAAAATAGTATAGATTCATTTATATAACCCTAACATGCGACTCTGTGGACATGAGTTTGAGTGTACTCCGGGAGTTGGTGATGGACAGGGAGGCCTGGCATGCTGTGATTCATGGGGTCGCGGAGAGTCGGACACGACTGAGCGACTGAACTGAACTGAAACTGAACATGCTAGTCTGTACTAAGGACATGTAGCTTAACATTAAAGGGCAGTGTGTTTCAGGAGAGAGATTGCTGCCCAGTTCCTTCAGATGTGATTTGAGAGGTGTCATGCAAAATTCTCATTCCTAAATATATCTCCAGACCAACAGAGCCTAACCTTGAAGATGCACAATAGATATTTACTTAAAATATATGTTGCCAAGAGACCTATTTAAAACAAAAATGACTTTTATATAAGCACATTTACTTATCTGCTCATTCACAAAAGCTTGGTTGTGTAGCAAAAATATAGTACAAAATGCACAGATATTATAACCTACAAGTTTTTGGCAACTAGATTAATCATAGTTATCATTTTGAAATGTGTAGCAATATTGAATCACTATGCTGAGTACCGGAACTAACAATGTTGTAGGTCAACTATCCTTCAAACCAGGCAAACACGCAAACTCATAGAAAAAGAGATCAGATTAGTGGCTACCAGAGGCAGGGGCAGGGCAGGAGGAGGTGGAATTGGGTGAAGGTAGCCAAAGGGTACAAACTTCCAGTGATAAGATGCATAGACTCCAGAGATGTAAAGTACAACATGAGAAATGAACACTTGTTGTATGTTATACATGAAATGTGTTAAGAGAGTTATTCCTGAGTTCTTATCAAAAGGAAAAAACTTTTTTTGAATTCCTTTAATGTCATATCTATGTGATATGATGGATGATATTCACCAAACTTATTAAGGCAATTATTTCATGATAGTCAAACCATTATGCTATACATCTTAAACTTATATTCTAAGTTATATTATATATTAATATCTCTAAAAATGTTAAAAATCAAGTTTAATTTCTTATAAACTTCTTATGAACTAATTATAAATATCATATCACTCTCTCTGGCCTCCAGTTTATTCATTTATAAAACAAGATAAAAGGTACCTTCATATAAGAAGTGGTATTGTCTCGAGGTTATAGCCTAAATACACAGATTCCACGTGGGTTGAAATCCAGGCTCATCCACTCCATGACTATGGGCCAGTTATTCCGTGAACTTGAGGAATAACTTTGCCTCTGTTTTCTCATCTGTAATGTACTTCCTACTTGGTAGAGTCATGGTAAGATGAAGTATAAGAGCATATTGTTTGTGCTCAGTCTGTGTTCCCTACTGTAATTTAGTTGTGGTGAGGAATGGACAAGGTTACATCTGAAAAACATTTAGCACTCAGTGTGATCCAGGTTCATTTATTTGAATATTATAAAGCATACATGTGTTATAGAAGGATACAACATATTTAGTATACTGTGTAACATTTCCTCAACTTTGCATGCTAAGTTGCTTCAGTTGTGTCTTACTCTTTGAGACTCCGTGGACTGTAGCCCACCAGACTTCTCTGTTCATGGGATTCTCTAGCAAAAATACTGGAGTGAGTTGCTATTCCCTCCTCCAGGGGCTCTTTCTGACCCAGAGATGGAACCCACATCTCCTGCATTTCAGGTGGATTCTTTACTGCTGAGCCACTGGCGAAACCTCTCCTCAACCTTAGATCACACTTTTTTTCATATTATTATATTTCAAATATGGGAATGTATCTTACAATTGACTTACATTTAGCATAGTGCTTTTCTGCCCCCAAAGTTAATGTTAAATTTGTGATGGTGTCTTACAAATGAGGAAATAATTCACATGTGTATGTCATATTTATGTATGTGTATATTGGTCAAAAAATTTCTTTATTCACCTCTTTTTCCCAAGGGTCCTCATATTTGCTCAAGAAATGTGAGTTGCACTATAAATAAATAACTTATCCACATCTCTGGATTTAATCCAGCCTCCACTTTCCCCATGCCATCTCCCCTATATTTCAGTCTAGCTAAAAATACTTTTGGTTAGTCAGTTGCTTATAGATCTAATGTGGGGCTGCCTTTGCCTTTGAAATAAATACAAATCTCATCACATTAGAAATCATGTCTATTCCAAAATCTGTGTTCCTGCTTGTCTGTCTACCTTAGTCCTCCAACAGTGATCACCTTTGAGTTTCCACTCAGCAGCCAGATCCTGCTCCAACATTCCTTTCTGGTTCCCCTTCTTTCTCTCCACCTCCTTCCCTAAACCCTCCTCCTCCTTTCCAGCAGAGCACAGCTGCTGGGAGGCTGTGAAAGACAGAGATGGGGCTTGTGAGTCAGTGTGGGTCTGCAGGGAACCTTTCTGTGTATGTTTCTCTAGTTTTGCCCTCATGACCAAGAGCCACTTTTTACTCATTTGTATACTTTCAAGGCACAGTACAATGCCTGACCCACAGTATGTAATGCTTTTGAATTATTAAACTGGAATAAGTCACAGATTATTCATTCATGCTTGATTTATTAATTGACCATCTATTGAGAACTATGAGCTAATAGCTGGAAAGAAAAAAAGATGAACAAAATTTATTTCCTTCCAAAGAAAGTCTCACAATGAGTGGGGAGACAGATTTATAAACTTATAATTATAACAACAATAATAAAACACTCAACATATTTATGTAGGAAATGTTATAAAAGCAGATAAGATAGAAAGATTTACTCACTGTTCTTATGAGAGTGGAAAAGCGAAAATGCAATTGAATTTCGAAGAACGGCCATTTAAGAAGCACAAAATTTGAACCAAGGAAATTGCAGTATGATCCAGTTCCTACTGGACATCCTACTGTTTATCCAAGAGAGGGTTACCCCTGATGGCTCAGTGGGTAAAGAATCCACTTGCAATTCAGGAGACACAGTAAACACAGGTTCAACCCCTGGGTCAGGAAGATCCCATGGAGGAGGAAATGGCAACCCACTCCAGTATTCCTGCCTGAAAAATTCCATGGACAGAGTAGCCTGGTGGGCTACAATCCAAAGACTCAACAGAGTCAGGCATGACTAACCAACAAAGCACAGCACAGCACACCCAAATGAAATGAAAACAAATGTCCACACCAATATTTACGTAATTGAATGTCATAGTGGCATTAGTCATGATAGCCAAACAGTAAAAACAACTCAAATGTCCATTAACTGATGAAAGAAATAAATAAAATGTGGAAACTGCATGCAATGGAATATTCAGTAGTAAAAAGTACTGATAGGTGCTACAATGTGGCTGAACCTAGACAATACTCTGTTAAATGAAACAAACGGTATAGAATTGTTTAAAGAACTTTTATAATGCTCTTTACTATATAAAATGTTAAAACCAGGCAAAACTGTAGGGACTGAAATATTAATGGTTGCTTAGAGTTGGGGAACCATTAGGGAAATATAGAGAGTGATTTTTAATGGAACAGGGTTTCTTTTGGGTGTGACCAGAATTCTCTAAAATTGACGGTGGAGATTATTTCACAGCTCTGTGACTATACTAAAATACACAAATGTGTACTTCAAACAGCTGGTGAATGAATTATATTAATATCACAATAAAGTCATTTTACAAATAAAGAAACAAAAGGAACAGGCAATCCAAAGATTTGCTATAAATTTTCATGTGGAATTGTTACAACCGGGATGTTTAGTTGTTATACTGCATATCAGATATTCTTCAAATAACAAAATCTGTAGAGAGGAAGAAATTGACATCACATGAGAGAGATGCAGGGGAGAGAGCAGATGGAGGAGAAAAATCTATAGACTGAGGTCCTTGAAAAACTTGTGAGCAGATGGCATCTGGAACATGGAAGGATTACCTCTTCCACCAGGAGGGGGAGGGATGTAGGTGAAGATGGATAGGAAAGCAGGTATACTAATAGGCGGAGTTAGGAAGAGTTGAGTGTTTCTACCACGTGGGCTCTATTGACTCTGGGAAGCACAGCATCTTCTTTCTGAGTGTTGAAAGAAAGAGGAGGGTTGATAGATTGAGCAGCAGAGACAGCTGCCAGACTGACAAAGCAAATACTCTCCCAGCCTTTTATTCACCCATTGTGCCATAACAGTGCTGCTAAAATGAAATACATGAAATAAGTGGACAATCTTCGCATGAGGCTTAATATGAATAAAATTCCAGGCAATAGAATATCAGTTTTCATGACAATCTCAATGGAAAAAGATTATAAACAACTCAAGACATTTTTCTTGAATATGATTCCATTTGTACGGTTCCACGTTTCATGTAAACTTAACTTTTGCAAAAAATAAAAAATAGATTCCTTTTTTTAAAGGAAGTCCAAGCTAAGAAGATAATTCTTTACAATAAAGTAAATGAAAAGGAAAACAATAGTTATAAAAAATAAGTGCAAATGTATGGAAGCACAAATAAAAATATTAGATATTAAAACATATTGCATTATATGTCAGGATCTGTTCTAAGAAACACACACAGTTATTTAATACTTGTAAAATCCTATCTGTTGGATATATACTCACAATTTAAATAAAGATGAGGCATAGAGCAGTTAGGTAGTTAAGAAAAATTCACATAGGTGGTAAGTATGAAAGGAAAGTTTCACTCTCAGGCAGCCATGCAACACTAGATATCCTGTAAGAAATGTCCAGGAAGTATAAACTATCCTTTGTGTCTGAAATGAATATAGGCTTTCTAGTGAGCAGTGTCATAAGAGGAAGCTAGAATGGTAGGCTGGGATGCTTGTCATTATCCTCAGATACGGAGTCCAAATTAGTACCATACCAGCTGAGTAGCTGTTCCAAGCATTTATTTATACAGAACTGCAAAACATCACTGAGTGCCAGCAAATTATGAGAAAGTTAATAACATAGAGAAAAGTGTATTTACTGGGATTCCTCTCAGAAAAAAATTCTGAATGCATTGTCAAAGAAAACTGATTGGATCCTTGGGACAAAGGATGATATCCCAGAGGAATACCTTCAAGCAACAACAGATGAGACAGCTCGTAACTGCTTTAGGTACTGAAATAAAATTAGTACAAAATAAAGTGCACGCATCTCATGCATTCAGTTGGATAGATCTTGACAACTGTATAAGCCTTTGAAATCATCTCCCACAATAAAATAAGATATAGACTATCTTCATCTTCCAGAAAGTTCCATATAACCTTATAGTTAATTCTTTTAGCTCTGCTTATATTTGGATTTCATAAAAGAAGTATAAGGTACAGAAGTTTTTTTCTAGTTTCTTTCACTTAACATACTGTTTTTGAAGTTCATTCATGTTGCTGTGTGGAACAGTTATTTGTTCTTTTTTTGTTACTGAGTAGTATTTCATTGTGTGAATGTAGAACAATTTGTTTACTCATTTTTCTACTGAAAGTCATTCATTTCAGTTCAGTTCAGTTCAGTCGCTTAGTCGTGTCCGACTCTTTGCGACCCCGTGAACCACAGCACGCCAGGCCTCCCTGTCCATCACCAACTCCCGGAGTACACTCAAACTCATGTCCACAGAGTCGGTGATGCCATCCAGCCATCTCATTCTCGGTCGTCCCCGTCTCCTCCTATCCCCAATCCCTCGTGGCATCAGAGTCTTTTCCAGTGAGTCAACTCATCTCATGAGGTGGCCAAAGTATTGGAGTTTCAGCTTTAGCATAAGTCCTTCCAATGAACACCCAGGACTGATCTCTTTTAGAATGGACTCGTTGGATTTCCTTGCAGTCCAAGGGACTCTCAAGAGTCTTCTCCAGCACCACAGTTCAAAAGCATCAATTTTTTGGTGATCAGCCTTCTTCACAGTCCAACTCTCACATCCATACATGACCACGGGAAAAACCATAGCCTTGACTAGACGGACCTTTGTTGGCAAAGTAATGTCTCTGCTTTTTAATATGCTATCTAGGCTGGTCATAACTTTCCTTCCAAGGAGTAAGCGTCTTTTAATTTCATGGCTGCAATCAGTATCCGAAGTGATTTTGGAGCCCAAAAAAATAAAGTCTGACACTGTTTCCACTGTTTCCCCATCTATTTCCCATGAAGTGATGGGACCAGATGCCATGATCTTCGTTTTCTGAATGTTGAGCTTCAAGCCAACCTTTTCACTCTCCTCTTTCACTTTCATCAAAAGGCCTTTGAGTTCCTCTTCACTTTCTGCCATAAGGGTGGTGTCATCTGCATATCTGAGGTTATTGATATTTCTCCCAGCAATCTTGATTTCAGCTTGTGCTTCTTCCAGCCCAGCGTTCCTCATGATGTACTCTGCATATAAGTTAAATAAGCAAGGTGACAATATACAGCCTTGATGCACTCCTTTTCCTATTTGGAACCAGTCTGTTGTTCCATGTCCAGTTCTAACTGTTGCTTCCTGACCTGCATACAGGTTTCTCAAGAGGCAGGTCAGGTGGTCTGGTATTCCCATCTCTTTCAGAATGTTCCACAGTTTATTGTGATCCACACAGTCAAAGGCTTTGGCATAGTCAATGAAGCAGAAATAGATGTTTCTCTGGAACTCTCTTGCTTTCTCCATGATCCAGCGGATGTTGGCAATTTGATCTCTGGTGCCTCTGCCTTTTCTAAAAACTGCTTGAACATCTGGAAGTTCACGATTCACATATTGCTGAAGCCTGGCTTGGAGAATTTTGAGCATGACTTTACTAGCGTGTGAGATGAGTGCAATTGTGCAGTAGTTTGAGCATTCTTTGGCATTGCCTTTCTTTGGGATTGGAATGAAGACTGACCTTTTCCAGTCTTGTGGCCATTGCTGAGTTTTCCAAATTTGCTGGCATATTGAGTGAAGCACTTTCACAGCATCATCTTTCAGGATTTGAAATAGCTCAATTGGAATTCCATCACCTCCACTAGCTTTGTTCCTAGTGATGCTCTCTAAGGCCCACTTGACTTCACATTCCAAGATGTCTGGTTCCAGGTGAGTGATCACACCATTGTGATTATCTTTGTCGTGAAGATCTTTTTTGTACAGTTTTTCTGTGTATTCTTGCCACCTCTTCTTAATATCTTCTGCTTCTCTTAGGTCCATACCATTTTTGTCCTTTATCGAGCCCATCTTTGCATGAAATGTTCCCTTGATATCTTTAATTTTCTTGAAAAGATCTCTTGTTTTTCCTATTCTGTTGTTTTCCTCTATTTCCTTGCATTGATCGCTGAGGAAGGCTTTCTTATCTCTCCTTGCTATTCTTTGGAACTCTGCATTCAGATGCTTATATCTTTCCTTTTCTCCTTTGCTTTTCACTTCCCTTACTTTCACAGCTATTTATAAGGCCTCCTCAGACAGCCATTTTGCTTTTTTGCATTTCTTTTCCGTGCGGATGGTCTTGGTCCCTGTGTCCCGTACAATGTCATGAACCTCCATCCAGAGTTCATCAGGCATTCTATCTATCAGATCTAGACCCTTAAATCTATTTCTCACTTCCACTGTATAATCATAAGGGATTGATTTAGGTCATACCTGAATGGTCTAATGGTTTTCCCTACTTTCCTCAATTTCAGTCTGAATTTGGCAATAAGGAGTTCATGATCTGAGCCACAGTCAGCTCCTGGTCTTGTTTTTGCTAACTGTATAGAGCTTCTCCATCTTTGGCTGCAAAGAATATTATCAATCTGATTTCGGTGTTGACCATCTGGTGATGTCCATGTGTAGAGTCTTCTCTTGTGTTGTTGGAAGAGGGTGTTTGCTATGACCAGTGCATTCTCTTGGCAAAACTCTATTAGCCTTTGCCCTGCTTCATTCCATGCTCCAAGGCCAAATTTGCCTGTTACTCCAGGTGTTTCTTGACTTCCTTCTTTTGCATTCCAGTCCCCTATAATGAAAAGGACATCTTTTTTGGGTGTTAGTTCTAAAAGGTCTTGTAGGTCTTCATATAACTGTTCAACTTCGGCTTCTTCAGCATTACTGGTTGGGGCATAGACTTGGATTACTGTAATATTGAATGGTTTGCCTTGGAAACAAACAGAAATCATTCTGTCGTTTTTAAGATTGCATCCAAGTACTGTATTTCGGACTCTTGTTGACCATGATGCTACTCCATTTCTTGTAAGGGATTCATGCCCACAGTAGTAGATATAATTGTCATCTGAGTTAAATTCACCTATTCCAGTCCATTTTAGTTCACTGATTCCTAGACTGTTGACGTTCACTCTTGCCATCTCCTGTTTGACCACTTCCAATTTGCCTTGATTCATGGACTTAACATTCAAGGTTCCTATGCAATATTGCTCTTTGCAGCATCGGACCTTGCTTCTATCACCAGTCACATCCACAACTGTGTATTTGTTTCGCTTTGGCTCCATCCCTTCATACTGGGCAACTACTGACCTGGGGAATTCCTCATTCAGTATCCTATCATTTGGCCTTTTGATACTGTTCATGGGGTTCTCAAGGCAAGTATACTGAAGTGGTTTGCCATTCCCTTCTCCAGTGGACCACATTCTGTCAGACCTCTCTGAAAGTCATTAGTGCTTTCTTTTCAAGCTTGGGGCAATTATACATTTTTTGTGAATTATTTTTGTGTACATGTGTTTTTATTTTTTTTGGCAAACATGTAGGAATAGAATTCTACATCATAGGATGTGAGTAACTTAATTCACTCCCCATCAGTCTAGGTGTTAATACAACTTTATTTGGCAGAATAAGTTAAGCAAGTTCAGGACCAGAGATGAATTATGTACAAAAGCTGGAGGGAGGATGGGTGCTTTCTTCTGCCCCTTATCACATGGATGCTCAGCCTCATTCATAAATAATAAATGAACAAATATTGAAAGGCTATTGATTGGAAGGAATGATAAATTAATAATCTACTAGAGGGAGCAAAATGTCTTAATCTGGTTTAAATATGCCATAAATATGAATGTAAATTTATTTTGAAGAATTATGTGACATGATTGAATCTATGTCTAATGACAATAACTTTTGTGTATTGTGGAAGGTGAACATAGAATGGGAAAAAATTTTAAAGGCTATTTCAAAACTCTAGATGAAAATTAATGAGATCAGCATCTTCAGGAATCCTTAGGAGGGAACTGAATTCAGAAGATATATAGGCCTGCTTTTGAATGTGTGTGCATATGAGCATATGAATCCATGTGCATGAATGTATGTTGCAGCAGAAAATAATTTTGTAATAGTACTCTCTTCTCATTCATTGCAGTGACTGCATCCATAATCGAGTCTGTATTACAGATCCAGCTTAATCAAAATGCTCAGAGCAGCTGGGTATCCCCATCCCGGAAGGCTTATGCTGTGCACTCACCCAATGCCTATCTATCCGGTGAGACCCATAACACTCCATATATCATGACTTTTTAGTTTGTGTCAGAATGTTTCTAAAACACGGTAGTTGGAAAGTGCTCCAGTGCTCTAGTAACAGTTCTGAAAACCACAGAAAACAAAACATCCAGCTGATGTGAATATCAAACTCTGACCCAGGCCTTAACAGTACTTTTATTGTGTTTCTTGGCCATTATCACATATCAAATAGGCAAGGATCTGTTAGAGATGAACTTTTTCATATCAGATTCAGAGAAAGATCTACAATATATTTTATTTTTCAGCCCAAAAAGTCCTGAAAGAGCTTATTTTTTTTTCTCTCCTTGCTGTGTCAGGGTTTGCCTCTCTGCTAGCTGTCATGTCCAACCATGATCTCTACCTCTAACTAAAATAAAGCTGGATGGTCATGGTTTAGGTCATTTTAATGCACTATACAGTCTCACTGTTTATTCAAGGTATTGACCCACAACTCTAGAAGATATGAAAAGACTTAAAGAAAAATTGAGTTAGAAAGAGCCATTTCTTACAAGTTTTCTTCAACTTGTGATCAGTATGTTCATAGAAACTCCACTATCCAGGTTTATCACACTACCTCATAAATTCACTGTGGATGGTTAGCCTATTATTTATATTATCTCCATTCTTTAGTCAATCTTTTACTTGAGTATTTTTCAAAATTGAAACCAGATCTGGAATCAATCTTCTATTATTAAAAATCAAGGATGTTACTTTAAATATTTGGTACTTGCTGAGCAGAAATACAACCCCTGATCGCTTAACTAGTAGGAGCTCTTATCAAGGCTACAGCTTGGTAGCTTTCATAAACAGGGTGGTACATTATTTTTGTGCGTCACTGGCTAGTCATGATCATTGTCCTCTGGGAGGTCAGGAACAAGAGTGGCAGTGCATATGTTTGGAATATGACTTTATTTGGAAGGTAACGTGCCTCAGAGTCACCAGGAGAAGTACATCTAACTCTGGCCCTGGAATGCTTTCATTGATTTTGCAAACAATTTATGTAGCAGCTGTGAACACCAATTGCACTACAGAGTCAAGAGGAAAAACAGGCTTTCCTGGACGTTAGAGAAATTTTGCTTAACCTTGGATGGTTAACTTAGCAAGCTCTGATGTATTTACTTCCATACACAGTGAAAAGCAAGCCATGAAGGTTCTAGCTTTTTTAAAAAAGAGACACTCTTCTGCATGAAACTTGACTCAGGATTCTTCACCTTGGTTCATCTTTCAACAAATTAAAATTCCAGGCTTGAAACAAAAACTGCTGATGAGACTGTTAGGATGCGTCAAGTTCCACTCTCTGTAGAGAGAAGACTGCAAACTGTAGTCAGAATGACAAATCAGAATGACTCATATAATTAGGTAGAAAAGGAATATAACCTTTATTGGAAAAAGAAATAAAAGCCTATATTGGGCTATATTTTCTCTTGCAACTAGATGACTTGAATTTGAGTATCTAGAACTTAAGTGTCACCTTCAGAACCACAATATTTCTTCCATAATAAATGGAATTTGTTCCAGAAGACCCAGTTCAGTTCAATTCAGTCAGTCACTCAATCGTGTCTGATACTTTGTGACCCCATGGACTGCAGCACACCAGACTTCCCTGTCCATTACCAACTCCCAGACCTTGCTCAAACTCATGTCTGTCAAGTTGGTGATGTCCAACCATCCTCTGTTGTCCCCTTTTCCTCCTGCCTTCAATCTTGTCCAGCATCAGGGTCTTTTCCAATGAGTCAGTTCTTTGCATTAGGTGGCCAAAGTATTGTAGATTTAGCTTCAGCATCAGTCCCTGCAATGAATATTCACTACTGATTTCCTTTAGGATTGACTGGTTTGATCTTCTTGCTGTCCAAGGGGTTCTCAAGTATTGAAGCATTAGCTTCACCATCAGTCCCTCCAATGAGTAATCAGGACTGATTTACTTTAGGATGGACTGGTTGGATCTCCTTGCTGTCCAAGGGACTCCTCTCCATCGCCACAGTTCAAAAACATCAATTCTTCAGCGCTCAGCTTTTTTTACGGTCCTACTCTCACACTCATACATGACAACTGGAAAAACCATAGCTTTGACTAGATGGACCTTTGTTGTCAAAGTAATGTCTCTGCTTTTCAATATGCTGTCTAGGTTGGTCATAACTTTTCTTCCAAGGAGCAAGCGTCTTTTAATTTCATGGCTGCAGTCACCATCTGCAGTGGTTTTGGAGCCCAAGAAAATAGTCTCTCACTGTTTCCATTGTTTATCTGTTTGTCATGAACTGAGCGGACTAGATGCTATGATCTTCATTTTTTAAATGCTGAGTTTTAAGCCAGATGTTTCAGCCTCCTCTTTCACTTTCATCAAGAGGCTCTTTAGTTCCTCTTCACTTTCTGCCATGAGGATGGTATCATATGCATATGTTAGTTTATTGATATTTTTCCCTGCAATCTTGATTCCAGCTTGTGCTTTATCCAGATTGGCATTTCACATAATGTACTCTGAATATAAGTTAAATAAACAAGGTAACAATATACAGCCTTGATGTACTCCTTTCCCCATTTGGGACCAGTCTGTTTTTCCACGTCTGGTTCTAACTGTTGCTTCTTGACCTGCATACAGATTTCTCAGGAGGCAGGTCAGGTGGTCTGGTAGTCCCATCCTTTGAAGAATTTTCCCCAGTTTGTTGTGATCCACACAGTCAAAGGATTTTGCATAGTCAATGAAGAAGAAGTAGATTTTTTTCCTGGAATTCTCTTGCTTTTTCTATGATCCAGTCAGTCAGTCAGTTCAGTTCAGTCGCTCAGTCATGTCCGAGTCTTTGCGACCTCATGAATCACAGCATTCCAGGCCTCCCTGTCCATCACCAACTCCCGGTGTTCACTCAAACCCATGTCCATCGAGTCGGTGATGCCATCCAGCCATCTCATCCTCTGTCGTCCCCTTCTCCTCCTGCTCCCAATCCCTCCCAGCATCAGACTCTTTTCTAGTGAGTCAGCTCTTCGCATGAGGTGGCCAAAGTATTGGAGCTTCAGCTTTAGCATCAGTCCTTCCAATGAACACCCAGGACTGATCTCCTTTAGAATGGACTGGTTGGATCTCCTTGCAGTCCAAGGGACTCTCAAGAGTCTTCTCCAACACCACAGTTCAAAAGCATCAATTCTTCGGCGATCAGCTTTCTTCACAGTCCAACTCTCACATCCATACATGACCACTGGAAAAACCATAGCCTTGACTAGATGGACCTTGATCTCTGGTTCCTCTGCCTTTTCTAAATCCAGCTTGAACGTCTGGAAGTTCTTGGTTCAAGTTCTGTTGATCCTAGCTTGGAGAATTTTGAGCATTATTTTGCTAGGATGTGAGATGAGTTCAAGTGTGTGGTAGTTTGAACATTCTTTGTCATTGCCTTTCTTTGGGATTGGAATGAAAACTGACTTTTTCCAGCCCTGTGGCCACTGCCAAATTTTCCAAATTTGCTGGCATACTGAGTGCAACACTTTAACAACATTATCTTTTAGGATTTGAAATAGCTCAGCAGAAATTCTATCACATCTACTAGTTTTGTTTGTAGTGATGCTTCGTAAGGTCCACTTGACTTCTCACTCCAGGATATCTGGCTCTAAGTGAATGATCTCACCATAATGGTTATTTAGGTCATTAACATCTTTTTTGTATAGTTCTTCTGTGTATTCTTGCTACCTCTTCTTAATATCTTCTGTTAGGACCATACCATTTCTGTCCTTTATTGTGTCCGTCTTTACATACCAAGGGAAATTTTCCCTTGGTATTGCCCACACAATATCTCAGTAAGGGCTGAATAAAGCCAAATTCTGTGAAACAAACTGCAATGAAATGTTGAAAGTTTATTCACAATGATGGTAATCTGTCAGCTAATTTGTAATAGAGATTGCGCATTATATTTCTCATTTAATTGTCCTCACAAAAAACAGTGGATAGTAGCTTGCTTTGAAGATATTTTACTCTTTAGACATCTATACATAGGAAAGAGGGGTTTAAAATTATTTATATGTAATATGTTTTATAAAATAATCTTTTTGAAAGAAAACATTATCAGAAATCAGAATAACTTGGAGTAAGGTATCCTCTTATTAAAAAATCTTTTTGATAGTGTTCCTCTATCAGTTTAGGCATTGCTCAACGATTCTATAATACTAGCCTCCGTCTGCCAAAAATCTTCTTATCCCAAGTACCCTAAGACCCCTGGTGGCTCAGGCGATAAAGCATCTGTCTGCAATGCAGGAGACCTGTGTTCCATCCCAGGGGTGGGAAGATCCCCTGGAGAAGGAAATGGCAGCCCACATCAGTACTCTTGCCTGGAAAATCCCATGGGCGGAAGAGCCTGGTAGGCTACAGTCCATGAGGTTGCAGAGTCGGACATGACTGAGAGATTTCACTTTCACTTTTCACCCTGAGACCCACCAGAATGCTACCAAACACCAGGAGGGGTGGATTCTGAGAGGCAATTTTTACAGATAAGACCCATTCATCCTATGTATATATGTGTTAGTTGCTTAGTTGTGTCCGACTTTTTGCAACCCCACTGACTGTAGCCCACCAGGCCCCTCTGTCCTTGGGATTCTCCAGGCAAGAACACTGGAGTGGGTTGCCATTTCCTTCTCCAAAAGGATCTATAGAAAGAAAGAAAGTGAAGTCGCTCAGTTGTGTCTGACTCTTTGCAACCCCATGGACTGTAGCCTACCATCCTCCTCTATCCATGGAATTTTCCAGGCAAGAGTACTGAAGTGGGTTTCCATTTCCTTCTCTGTTATTAATCCTATTGAAAAGACAAAAAGTTAAAAAAAAAACACAAAGGTTTTTTTTTTTTTGTTTGCATAGTTAGGACTAAATCATATATCAATTTTATACTTTTGTAGAAAAAATAAAAATATTGCTTTTATAAAGAATTCATAAACACCATTTATTGTCATATAATATTTCAGTGGAGAGTCATGACTTAGATGTTTCTATTCCACTCTACTGTGAAATAGAATCTACTGTGGTGACGAATGTCTTTGAGTATAAGATACATCATGGCATGGCAGAAAATGTATGATACTCAGGAATCAATCAAATACAATTTCAAATTTCATCCACTTATTTGAAAGATTATGTGACTTAAGACAAATTATTTTAGACTTTCCCAATCTTAGATCTCTCACACTTCAAATGAATGTTATACCTACCTGGTCAAGCTGTTGTAATAGTTAATTAAGAAAATATATTCAGAATATCCAGGAAAAGGCTTGATATTTATTATTGTGATTAAATTATTTTATTTACTGCTATTATCATCTTTATTGTGCTAAAGACCTAGGACAGATGCCATATAATCAGCATCACTGAAGGATAGTTTAATAATTGATCATGCATACTGGCTATTCCCTAGAACCATTTTTATTAATTTTATTTTTTTGTTAGCTGAAATGTTGATGTCCCCTTATATTTCTATCTGTTGTTGCTTCATATATTTTAGTACATTAATATAATATTAATATGTTGTTTGATACATTTAAGTCAATTTTTGTCAAAACTTCAAAATGGATTGTTATTCTAGTGAATATCCTATTTACAGTTTGGATCTTGGAAATATATTTGGGACACTATTTATATTTGCCAAATATTATCCTTGCCCAGCCCTTTATTTGCAATGATATTGTACCATGCATCTTAATTTTGTAACATATAGCCAAGTTTTGTTCTTTAATTCATGTGAGAATTGTTTCCTAATGAGGTTTTTTTTTAAATATTCATTTAAACAAATTTTTATTTGTTTTTATTTCCCAAATAATTTTATTTACTTCCCAGGAGTAAAAACACTGTTTTTGGGACCAGCACATGGGTTAGAGGTCTCTAAGAGTCAGGCCGGGAGTTGGTGATGGATAGGGAGGACTGGCATGCTGTGATCCATGGGGTTGCAAAGAATCGGACAGGACTGAGAGACTGAACTGAACTGAACTGAACTGAAGAATCAGGCCACATATTATTGAGACAATGTTTCTCTCATTGTAGTTGACATTTCCAAGATTCAAGACTTATGCATGAAAGACTGCTAAATGAAGCAGAAAAGAAACGCATCAAGTAAAGATGGACAGAGAAAATGAAAAACAGGACAGAGGATATGTATGGAGAGAAAAGTTTACATTTTATTTTAAGAATGAGTCTGAAAATACATAATTATTAGAGTTCCCCTTTTATACTTTTCATTGTACATAACTTGGAAAACAATAAGGTTTAACGGGTTATTTTAGCTTGGATTCTATTATCTTCATGTGGTATACTTCTTGTTTAAAGAACTTTTTGTTTTTGTCTTCCATTCTGTGTTTTTGGAGGAACTATACAAACTAAATATATTTTGTCTATAATTTCTGCAATAATTTAAATGGCATGTATTCAATCTTTAATTGCATTAAGGATTATCTTGTGTTTTTAAGCACTTTAAAATTATATTTACTTAAAATTCTTGAAATTATCTAATTTTTGAAATAATAAGGAGATTTTTAAAGTTTATCATTATTCAAGGAGAACCTGTTTTCTCTTTAAATCCATCTATCCATGATATCTCATGCCTCAGCAGTCTCCTTAGTTTTCTGTAATACAATGCAGGGGATATAAATCTGTATTTTTTTAAGGCTCTTTTCAACAGCAATTTTCCCCCCACATAATTGTTATGCATTTATCTTTGGATCTAAATTCCATAGATACTTAAGTTATTTCATTGGCTTTTTTTTTTTTGGCTTTAATATGTATCATCAGTCTCTTTTATCTACAACTCATCATCTTTAGATTCTTAACTTTGATTCAATAATTGAAGGGCATCTATCTAGGAAGGATGACTTGATAGAAAAATATGCTTTTATTTCCACAAACATCTAAACCACCTTGCTATACATTTCACCCATGAAAATCAATTTGGCTACACAAAGATATCATGAGTAGTAAACTTTTATTTTACTGTTTTCTAGAAGCTCAGACTGTGGAAAGAAATCTAAAGGCAATGTAAGTTGTACTCATTTTTAATTTACTCTTAAATGTGTAAGATAATTTTAAATATGCCCTGAATATGGGTAGATAATCAAGCTTTTCATAAATTTCTTGAACCGTGCCATTTTCAGTTCAGAAACCATTTATACTGTTTTTTTTTTTTTTGCTCAGGATTCTAGTCATGAGTTCTATTATTTCCTTAAAAAAGGGATATTGCCTTTGCTTCATTTTCTCATATTTATCCTCATCATTTTTCTCTCTTTATACTCTTGTCTGTGATCCAGAAATGTATCTCCAGTTTTACTTGCTAAACCTGAACACGCTGTTCATTCACAAACTTTGCTCTCATTGCCCTGTTCTGATGATCTGCTACATATTCAGACAGTAGATATTTATTTATATTGTGTTGCTTTGAATCCAAAATATTCGTGTTATGCTTTCAGGAAACAGCCTAAAACAATACCAATTTATTATCTCACAGATCTGGATGTCAGAGTTTGAAATGGACTTCAGTTCAAGTGTGAGATGGGCTAACAAGTTGTTGGCAAGGCTGTGTTCCTTCTGGAGCTTCTTGGGGAGAATCCATTCCTTTGCCTGCTCCAGCTTGGAGGTCACTTGCGTTTCTTATCTGGTGCTCCTTCATCCACTTTCAAAAACAGAAACATAGCATCTTCAAATCTCTCTCTGACTCTACCACGTCTCTCTTTTACTTTATAAAAATCTTTGCTTATAATTACACTGATTACAGTGGACCTGCCCAGATAATCAGGAAAATCTCCCTATTTCAAGATCCTTGAGCACTTCTGCAGAGTCCTTTTGCCATGTAAGGCAGCATAGGCGCAGATTCTGGGGTTTAGGGCATGGGCATCGTTGTTGTTTAGTCGATAAGTCATATCTGACTCTTTGCAATCCCATGGACTCTAGCCCGCCAGGCCCCTCTGTCTATGGGATTTCCCAGGCATGAATACTGGAGTGGGTAGCCATTTCCTTCTCCAGGGGATTGTCCCAACACAGGGATCAAACCTACATCTCCTGCTTGGCAGGCGGATTCTTTACCACTGAGTCACCTGGGAAGCAGGGCATCATTAGCGGTCCTATTTCAGCAGAATAGAAGCATATATTTGCAATTTCTATCTTCTTATGATATGAAATTGGCCATCAGATGGTTAGAAAGAATCTGATTAAATACTATGATTATTGGATGTACTGTTATAAGATATGTCAGAATATTAAATTTTGGTGAAATTTGTTTCTGATCTTATTCTTTGGGACTGGAAACTTCAGAACTGAGTAACAGAAAGCTTTTCCTCACACATGAAGCCAGAACTATCATTTGTCAAAATTTCTTATTAACCAGATGTTTTTAGGGGACTTGAGGCTATTAGATAATTGAGCAACTTCCTTTTTGTCTCTTGATATTCCTATTTCAAGTATATTTATTAAAGTGCTTATAAACAGCTGGTGAACATGAAACAGCTCTGACTTAAATTTCAAATCTGTTTCGATTAACATCTGTGTATATATTTTAATATTAGAAACAAACAAGAAGAAAGCTAGCAAAGAAGGTAGAGTGAGGTGACATCTTTAAAACACAGGAAAATTTAAGTTATCTAGGAATTGGAGAAATTGAAAAACATTTCAATCCCTAGTATATCATTTAATTCAAGAATAACTTCAAGCATGTAAGAATATTAAAGAAGTATTACAAAGCACATTAAAATAATAAGGACCTTTGTAAAAAGATATTTTAGTCTCATGGCAAATTTCAGTCTTGAAAAGCATTATAAACCTTTTATGTGTTCAGTGGGAAAGAAGGCAGAGACAATGGAAGAAGTCTGCAGTGGGTTTGGACCACAAATTAGCTCTCCTTCTTTTTGATGTTTTATTTGGATTCTTCTGAATTAGCATGCTAGAAAATATCAGGCTTTACCAGAAACATGTGGAAAATGTGTTCTCAATATTATTTCTATTTTCTCAGTATCACTAGAAAATAAGGAAAGAGTCCTTCTGTTCATCCAAGGAAACTGACAGATATTTGCCAAATAAAATCCTATTACATGCATTCATAAAGACCATGGGTTAAGTGTATTACTTTTCTTATTTTCATTCCTAAATATTATTTTATTATGACTGCAGAAAATAAGAGAACCAACATTCTCTTTATCTGGTTCTGTAAAGGCAAATGTCAAGATGTTTTATGCTTAAAATGTAAAAACATAAACAGAAAGACAAAGAAAGAAGGAAAACAAGCAAAACATAGTCGGAAGGAAGAAAAACATGCAAAACATTTCTAGAGTGGAGTTCCCTTTTAATCAGCTGGTCAAAGGACAGGCTTTATATATTTTTAATTATAGGGAGAAAAAATAAAGAAAAATGGAAGAAAAGAAGTTTTGTATAGTTGTACATATATATGTGGGGCTTCCCAGGTGGCACTAGTGGTAAAGAACTTGCCTGCCAATGTGGAAGACATGAGACATGGATTCGATCCCTGGGTTGGGCAGATTCCCTGGAAGAGGGCATGGAGACCTACTCCAGTATTTCTGCCTGAAGAATCCCATGGACAGAGGAACCTGGTGAGCTCCAGTCCATGGGGGTTGCACAGAGTTGGACATGACTTGATCGCTGAAGAATTGATGCTTTTGAACATCAGTTGGTGGTGTTGGAGAAGACTCTTGAGAGTCCCTTGGACTGCAAGGAGATCCAACCAGTCCATTCTAAAGGAGATCAGTGCTGGGTGTTCATTGGAAGGACTGATGCTGAAGCTGAAACTCCAATACTTTGGCCACCTCATGCAAAGAGTTGACTCACTGGAAAAGACTCTGATGCTGGGAGGGACTGGGGGCGGGAGGAGAAGGGGACGACAGAGAATGAGATGGCTGGATGGCATCACCGACTCGATGGACATGAGTCTGAGTGAACTCCGGGAGTTGGTGATGGACAGGGAGGCCTGGCGTGCTGTGATTCATGGGATCGTGAAGAGTCGGACATGACTGAGTGACCGAACTGAACCAAACTGAACTGAAGAGACTTAGCACGCACATGCACACATAGTTGCTAGTCGCTAGTGAAAGTCACTCAGTTGTGTCCGGCTCTTTGTAACCTCATGGACTCTACAGTCCATTGAATTCTCCTGGCCAGAATACTGAAGTGGGCAGCCTTTCCCTTCTCCAGGGGATCTTCAAAACTCAGGGGTGGAACCCAGGTCTCCTGCATTGTAGGCAGATTCTTTACCAGCTGAGCCACAAGGGAAGCTCAGGAATACTGGAGTGGGTAACCTATCCCCTCGCCAGGGGATCTTTCCAACCCAGCAATTGAATTGGGGTCTCCTGCATTGCAGGTGGACTCTTTACCAACTGAGCTATCAGGGAAGCCCACGTATATACATACACACATACATATTCTGTCTTTTCAGATATAAAAAGACACACTTGAAGGAGTATTTTCATATTTCAAAAAAAAAATCTATTTCAGTGTTAATATGGAAAGGGACCTCTTCCTGGTCCTTTTTGTGCTTTCTGTTCCCATCCCCCATCCCTCTGTGATGTTCAGGTATTTAGTAATAACATTGGGAAGCAGGAAGCCTAGCTTTTATCTGGATTCAGCAGTATAGCCCAGCAACTCAGTACCAGACCAACAAAGGATTTTCTGTTCAGTAGAAGAAGTGTTATTGTAACTGGATTATTGGCATTTTCCTCTTCATGAGTTTATTCACTCATTCGTTAGCTCAAGCAATAGTTATTACACGATTCCTGGATTGGGAGAAACCATTATAGAAGGCTAGAGGATCATAAAAGAAATAATGATTTTTTTTAAAAGCTGGTGTTAAAATTTTTATGGGCACATAGTAAGATACTTTGGAATTAGAGTGGATACAAGTAAGAAAAATGACCAAGGTGAGGCCATGGGGGTGAGTAGCTATAGTGGAACAGAGGTATACATCAAGGAGTATATGAGGCCACTGAAAAATTGAGAGGCCAGGGAGCTGGATGTTTGCCACCCGAGTACTGAATTCTTGAAGAATTATGGGAGGACTTGGAGTAAATGTAAGGTCAGATTCATGTGGAGTGACTGAAATCTCTCTTAGGAGTGGGAGCCTGCTGTGAATGAGGAGTGTTCAGTGAGAGGTCTGTATATGAGAGCAACAAGGATGGGAAAGGATGGTGTTTCCAGATGGCATGTCTTTCAAGATGATTGCTTTAGAACAGGGGTCCAGAACCTCTGGGTTCAAATGCCTGATGATCTAAGGTGGAACTGATGTACTAACAATAGAAATAAAGTTCAAAATAAGTGTAATGCACTTAAATCACCTGGAAATCAGCCCCTGCCCCACCCATGGAAAAGTTGTCTTCCAGGAAACTGGTCCCTAGTCCCAAGAATGTTGGGGATGGCTGCTTCAGAGAATCATGGAGTAATGACTATGATCAAGACTCAGGAGGGCCTTGATCACACCTCCTAACCCTGAGGATTAAGAGTGATCAGCTGGCATGTGAGAGGACTGGAAGGAAGTACCAGGTATCACAGTAAGACTAGGAGACAGTGTACATGAGATAGCCCCCCTCCATTGTCAGTTGGAGTCCCAAAGAGAGTTAATCAATGAAAATAGGGGGTAAATGTAATTCTTAGTCTTGTTCTTATGTACAGGCCTTACTTCCTCCAGCCCTTGCTGAAGCCTGACATTTGAAAATGGTCAGGATCCATTATAGATGGCAGCGGCAATTACATCCAAGAGCAGAACTCATTTTGTCTTCCTCCTTATCTGTGGACACTGGGGTAAAAACTCAGAGTAGGTCAGTTAGAAATAGGACAACAGCCATAATAGGAACAATGATAAACTAATTTTTTCTTTCTTTTATGGCTTTATAGGTCTCAGATGGATACCTGTGTTTTGTTTCAAGAGAAGAATATGAAACTTACACAAAGATGGTTCAGTTCAGTTCAGTTCAGTCGCTCAGTCTTGTCCACCTCTTTGTGACCCCATGAATCAAAGCACATCAGGCTTCCCTGTCCATCACCAACTCCCGGAGTACACTCAAACTCACGTCCATAGAGTTGGTGATGCTATCCAGCCATCTCATCCTTTGTCGTCCCCTTCTCCTCCTGCCCCCAATTCCTCCCAGCATCAGAGTCTTTTCCAGTGAGTCAACTCTTCGCATGAGGTGGCCAAAGTATTGGAGTTTCAGCTTTAGCATCAGTCCTTCCAATGAACACCCAGGATTGATCTCCTTTAGAATGGACTGGTTGGATCTCCTTGCAATCCAAGGGACTCTCAAGAGTCTTCTCCAACACCACAGTTCAAAAGCATCAATTCTTCGGTGATCAGCTTTCTTCACAGTCCAACTCTCACATCCATACATGACCACGGGAAAAACCATAGCCTTGACTAGATGGACCTTTGCTGGCAAAGTAATGTCTCTGTTTTCTAATATGCTATCTAGGTTGGTCATAACTTTCCTTCCAAGGAGTAAGCGTCTTTTAATTTCATGGCTGCAATCACCATCTGCAGTGATTTTGGAGCCCCCAAAAATAAAGTCTGACACTGTTTCCACTGTTTCCCCATCTATTTCCCATGAAGTGATGGGACCAGATGCCATGATGTTTGTTTTCTGAATGTTGAGCTTTAAGCCAACTTTTTCACTCTCCTCTTTCACTTTCATCAAGAGGCTTTTGAGTTCCTCTTCACTTTCTGCCATAAGGGTAGTGTCATCTGCATATCTGAGGTTATTGATATTTCTCCCGGCAATCTTGATTCCAGCTTGTGCTTCTTCCAGCCCAGCGTTCCTCATGATGTACTCTGCATATAAGTTGAATAAGCAGGGTGACAATATACAGCCTTGACGTACTCCTTTTCCTATTTGGAACCAGTCTGTTGTTCCATGGCCAGTTCTAACTGTTGCTTCCTGACCTGCATATAAGTTTCTCAAGAGGCAGGTCAGGTGGTCTGGTATTCCCATCTCTTTCAGAATGTTCCACAGTTTCTTGTGATCCACACAGTCAAAGGCTTTGGCATAGTCAATAAAGCAGAAATAGATGTTTATCCTATTATTATCCTATTCTGTGAAACAATTGTTCTCCTCATTGATAATGCAAGGGGATTTTTGAAAACACTTTGCAAAGTTGTTTTGGAAGTTAAAATGAGTGTTCCTTCTGTCATTCACTAGTATTGGTTGGCTAAAAAGTTTGTTCTAGTTTTTCCATAAGTGTTAGTTGCTTAAGTGAAGTCGCTCAGTTGTATCCGGCTCTTTGCAACCCCATGGACTATAGCCTGTCAGGCTCTTCCATCCATGGGATTCTCCAGGCAAGAGTACTGGAGTGAGTTGCCAGTTCTGTGTCCAAATCTTTGCAGCCCCATGGACTGTAACTGGCCAGGCGGCTCTGTCTATGGAATTCTCCAGGTAAGAATAACGGGGTAGGTTGTAATTTCCTCCTCCAGTGTATCTTCCTGACCCAGGGATTGAACCCAAGTCTCCTGCATCTCCTGCATTGCAGGCAGATAAACTTTATTATCTAAGCCAGCAGGGGAAACCAGTTT
Source organism: Moschus berezovskii (assembly GCF_049115385.1). Lineage (NCBI taxonomy): Eukaryota > Metazoa > Chordata > Mammalia > Artiodactyla > Moschidae > Moschus > Moschus berezovskii. Next base: position 39,119,650 of record NC_142475.1, read on the forward strand.
TTCCATAAAATCTTACCAAAAACCCAAATGAAGTTTTTGGCCAACCCAATACATAGAAAACTATGGCAGTTTTCAGGCTAAGTTTGAGAAAAAGTATAAAATAGGCCTTTTCCCCTGAACAGTCTTCTTTTTACATTATTCCTGTCTTTGGAGGCTACTGCCTTTGCTGTCCAATGAAGCTATGAACCATGCTGTTCAAGGCCATCCAAGATGGACAGGTCATAGTGGAGAGTTCTAACAAAATGTGGTCCATATCTTATGGGGCTTCCCTGGTGACTCATGGTAAAGAATCTGCCTGCAATGCAGAAGACCCCGGTTTGATCCTTGGGTCAGGAAGATCCTCTGGAGAAGGGAATGACAACCCACTCCAGTATTCTTGCCTGGAGAATTCTATGGACAGAGGAGCTTGGCGGGCTACAGACCATGGGGTCACAGAGAGTCAGACACGACTGCGTGATTAACACTTGGATTACTGATGCCAATGCAATGACCCAGCCAATGCTTCCCAAGATAGTTGTGTCCTCCTCCTCTCCATCTAATCAGAATCTTTCCTACACAATGTCCCACTTTCTGATTGTGCATTTACATTCTTCCTAGAGCTCTTTTAGCCGGAATATTTAACTTCACATGAAGGGATTTTCCAGCAATCATGCTGTTGGAGAAATGGGACAATAACCTTTAAATTAGAATGTGCAGACAATTGCTTACTATGTCTATAATAATTTATTACAGTCTTTATATCAGATTTTCCCTTTCTAAAGAGTAAAGTCAAAGCCCTCAGACCTCACAATTACAGAATTATTGACAGAGTCCAGAAATCAAGGAACAAAATAAAATACTTGCTGAAATCTTCTAAACAAAATATGCTGCTCTGGATTCATGCTAAATGTCTAAAGCATCACTCACCAGAGAAAACCTTGGATGTAAGATGCAGGCACTAACACATCTCAAACAAGCACAAGATGCAGAGTTCCTGTCACCATGGAGACAACAGTAAAAGGACACCATCTCACTATCCTTGAACACTTCAGTTACCACAGCAATAAGTAAGAATATTAAACCTTATTCACACTGTTGGCACCAAGTCCACTTGAATGTAGTGAAACATGAAGGCAGAGCTAGTCTAGGAAGTAGCTTCTCAAGACACATGACTGGGGATTCACCTGATGTATCTGTATTAATCTTCCTCTAAAATTCACATTCTTTGACTAGACATGGTGACATGTCTTTCCCCTGAAGTAACTTGAGTATAGAATATAAAGTTACAATAAATATAGTTCAGTGAGTGCATTGGTATTGAAATTAAGAACAGAGAATTAATTCACTTATTCATCCTTTGTGAATTAATGTCTCCACTAATTTTCATTTAAGACTTAAGTGTTAGAGTTTTATATTAGTAACAATGGTAAGTAATATGTAGGCCCTACCCCTAAAATATTCTAAAATCTAATTTACCAATGAGTAAAGGCCCTCACTGCATTATAAGGTAGAGGTTATGGCATTTTACATGTGGCTAGTATGGACTTGAGCACTTTAGTTAGGTGCTTTGTAATTAAGTTTCTTTTAAGTGGTATTGGCATTTCTAAGGGAAAAAAAACCAGTATATGAGTGTATATACACATAAATATATACAACCAGGCTGAATAAAACTGGGTTGAATTCCAAATATACATGGAGATTTATAGCAAAGGGGTAGGCTGAATGGAACATTACCAAGAAGAGACTTCAGAGATAAGGGGGTATTCTGGCTAAATGACTTGATAAGATTTGTACTGAAGGCTGAGCAAGGTGATTAGATGCCAGCAGCAGCAGAGGATGAATTTGATCAAATATCAAGGGTGATCAGATAGTGAGTGTGGGGGGGTGTGGTTAAGTGACTTAAAAAAATCCTAGCTAAGAATGGGCAATGCAAAGATGAATAGGGAAGCCCAAAGTCTGGATATAAAACATGGCTCATAATATTAAATTTGGTCAAGAAGAGTTTATGACCCAGCCCTCAATGGTACCCATAACAGTGCCTGGTTGAAACTCTACATGGTTTAAAGAGTGAGGAAAAATTCAGGACACTTGCTGGTATGAAGCAACTCACTGAATTTTGGGAAGGTTCAATATTAGCACAAACCTTAATGCTAATAGTAAGGAAATCAATCTGTTTAAACCTCTCTGGCTCTTTGCTTCTTTATTTATAAAATGCAAAGATAGTATCTAAACAGATGACAATAGCATAGCTCCCAAGCAATTCATCTTGGTAGGGTGAAATAAAAACTCTATAGTAGATTTCGCTCTATGTATATATTCTATGCTGGGAAAGATAGAGGGCAGGAGGAGAAGGGGACGACAGAGGATGAGATGGCTGGATGATATCACCGATTCAATGAACATGAATTTGAGCAAGCTCTGGAAGATGGTAAAGGACAGGGAAGCCTGGTGTGCTACAGTCCGTAGGGTCACAAAGAGTTAGACATGACTGAGTGACTGACAGAAAAAATGTTCTAGTCTTGGTGAAACAACCTCTGTCATTTCTCCTTCATGGGACTGCATTTCATGTGTGCTTGGTCTTCACACTCCATCATTCAATCAACTTGATCATCCAGTAAGCACTGAATACCTACTCTATTCCAGAGCTTGTTCTGGGAACATCTCTCCTGGGTCACATATTACCTGGCAAGCTCATTCTCCTGAGAATCACCTTCCCTCTGGCCAGGGTAACAGGTCTCTCTGGTCACAAGAAGACCTTTGAGGAAGCGAGGTAGGAGATAGATGGGCCCCTGGGATGGACACCTGGTGTTTATCAAGTGAGTAAAATTCAAGCTTTATTCTCACCCAGACACTCCAAGGACAAGGCTAGTGGTAAAAGTTGAGCTCTGCTAAAGCAAAGAGATAAGGTGCTCACTCCTGAGATCAAGGAAGACTTCCCTGTCTGCACATGCACAGGCAGGCTACTTGGGTGTCAAGAAGGGAGGGGGCACCATCCCATAGTAAGTGCGGACATGTACCCATAGGCCTTTGCAGTGGGTGAGATCTATCTTAGAAAAAAGTTGTACATGCATCTTGGGGAAGTTCCCAGGACCAGTCAGGTGTGGAGATAGAAACAAGTTAATTGGCCATATGCAAAGACCCTGAAGGACTGTCCTTAAAGTGATGTAAATCACCTCTTTACAGCTCTCTTCACTCAACGCCTGCACTCCTCTCTGGGTGCGTAGCTCTGTATTGCCTCTGACAGAATAAACTGTTTCTCTGTGTGCTTTCTCATACATTGTGCTGTGTCTCTAATAACAAGCTTTGTACATGTTTTGCAGTTTTTGCCTCTTTGAAACATTAGTCTTTGAGACCCCATGAACTCTAGCCCATCAGGCTCTTCTGTCCATGGGATTCTCCAGGCAAGAATATTGGAGTGGGTAGCCATTCCCTTCTCCAGGGGATTTTCCTGACCCAGGGATCAAACTCCGGTTTCCTGCATTGGAGTCAAAGTCTTTCCCATCTGAGCCACCATCGTGTTCACCCAAATTCACATGTTGAAGTCCCAATCCCCAAACCTCACAATGGGACCTTATTTGGAAATAGAGTTGTTGCCAAAGTAATCTGTTAAGATGACGTCATTAGGGTGAGCCTTAATCCAATATAATTGGTATTCTCATTATGAGGGGGACATTTAGCCAAAGAGAAATGGACACAGGGAGAACACCACTTGAAGATGAAGGCAGAGATATAAAACCCAACAAAGATTGCCAGCCAATCATCAAAAGCTAAGAGAAAGGCAAGGGGACAGATTCCCCCATCACAGTTTCCAGAAGGGATAAACTCTGGCAACAACTTGATCTTGAACTTATAGCCTCCAGAACTGTGAGACAATAAATTTCTCTTGTTTAAGCCACCCAGCCTACAATGCTTTGCTATTATAGTCCTAGAAACCTAATACACCCAAATGAGAAAGCTCTGTACTCATTGATTCATGCTTTATTGTAATAGACATGGGGCTGAAAATGTTGCACTGATGTTTCTACAAGAATAGTTATGTGCAAGGGGCTTAAGACAGTTTGGAACACAATTTGAATATTTGCTACCTTACTCCCAGAGGTCAAAGCTCAGTATAAGGTAAATAACCAATCAAAATCAGCCTAAATGTACATTTAGAAAATAAAACAATATCAACACAGTTTTTGTCCTTAAAACATATGCTGATAACAGCTTTATTAATAAAAAATATTGAAAAAGATGTTCATATGATTATCTGAAAACAATAGACACAAAAAATATAAAGAAAATAGAAGACAATAAAGGAAAATTCAGCAGTACTCTAAAATGCCACACTCACAATTCATTCATGGGACGTATAGCTGCACACAATGTACAGTAGATACAGAGAATGGTATTTATAATTTTTCTCATGTTCTGAGCTCTACAACCAACAATGGAACAGAATGTGAAGGAATTCCAGGGTCATCAAGAAAGGGACAAAGAGCAACAAAAAATACCTATGAGGCCAATTAAGATGATGTGGGGGCTTCCCAGGTGGTGCTAATGGTAAAGAACCCGCCTGCCAATGCAGGAGACTTAAGAGATGTGGGTTTGATCCCTGGTTCAGGAAGATCCCCCTGGAAGAGGGCATGACAACCCAATCCAGTATTCTTACCTGAAGAATCTCGTGGACAGAGTGACCTGGCAGGCTACAGACCATGGGGTTGCAAAGAGTTGGACACAACTGAAGCTACTTAGCGTGCACACGCACACACGTGGGCACACACACACACACACACACTTTTCAGATCACTGATTCTTGCAAATAATTTGAAAAAACAATTTTAGAAGTACAGGGACATTTGCATGGATTTTGCTATCCAGTATTGGGGAACTCTGAAAAACTTACTCTCCTGGCCAGGCTGATTCAGTCACTTGCCAGCTCCGGCCATTGTTGGTGTTCTCTCTTGATTTAGCATATGGGGACTGTTCATCCCTTCTCCTCCTCTCTGCACTTTCTTCTGTGAACTAGTGAATGAACTGGAAAAGAGGTGAAACATGTTGAATTTATTTATAGGTCCTTCCATTATTTTTATATTTTTAAATAAAATATCTGTATGCTTTTCTCTTTTGCTTTTCCACTATTTGATGTTTTCCTTAGCAAGTCTGGGCTTCCCTGGTGGTTCAGTGAGTAAAGAAAATGCCTGCATTGCAGGAGATGCAGGAGACACAGGCTTGATCCCTGAATTGGGAAGATCCCCTGGAGGAAGTCATGGCAACCCACACCAGTATTCTTGCTAGGAAAATCTCAAGGACAGAGGAGGTTGATGAGCTATAGTCTGTGGAGTCACAACGAGTTGAAAATGACTGAAGCGACTGAGCAAGTTCATAGCATCCCTCTGGAGGAGGGATGAAGTGGGCATTAGAGTGAGAATAAATTGCTACAATGAAGTTGAAAAACATTCAAAACAGCAAAACATTCAATATTTGACAATAGGTTTGAAAGCCTTTTCATATGTGAAGATCTCTGTGTGTGTTCTCAGTCATGTCTGACTCATTGCAACCCCATGGATTGCAGCCTACCAGACTCCTCTGTCAGTGGGATTTCCAAGGCAGGAATACTGGAATGGGTTGTCATTTTCTTCTCAAATATGAAGATCTCCTATATTCTATTAATAGAGAGCTGTGTACCTCAGCACACTGGTGTGTCAAAAATGAGTTACAGGCATCAGAAATATTGATTTACTCAGACTGCTGGGGATAAGACTGCATGGAATTAAAATAAAGCTGAGGCCTGGAATGCAGGTGGGCCAAGCTTTCAGGTCCTCACCAAGACAAGAAAATGTGGATCAGGAGTTTATACAGGCTGCTAGCTTTTTTCCAGCAGGATGAACAGCAACCAGTGGAACAAAACATCACCATGGAAACCAAAGGAATCAGAGGACAGCCCAAGGATGCAAGATTTCCTTTCCTTTTCCTCTGTGAGGTCACGTGAGCCACAAACCTCTGCCAGGAGAGAAGGAAATGTGAAATATGGGTGGTTGCATATTTTTCGTAAGAACACTATTTAAATTATTGCATCACGTTATTATTTAGAGATTAGACAGATTAAATGTGGTCTTCCTTCTCTATTATAGAGGTTTTGAGGGTTTTTGAGAAAGATATGCATGTATACATGCTAAGTCACTTTTGTTGTCTGACTCTTTGCGACGGCCATGGACTGTAGACTGCCAGGCTCCTCTGTCTATGGGATTCTCCAGGCAAGAATACTAGAGTGGGTAGTCATTCCTTTCCCCAGCAGATCTTCTCAACCCAGTGATGAAATCTCCATCTCTTCCATCCTCTACATTGACAGGCAGGTTTTTTTACCACTAGTGCCAAAGGCAGTCTAAAAAAAATAAAGAGAATGTGTATTCTTTGTACATCTACGTGAGATTGGGAGTATTTGCTTTTCTGCTGAATTTTACTGACTCTTGTCCAGTTTTATGACTGATATACAGGATGAGATGGATTAAGAAGTAGATACTAGTAATTAATAGAAGGAGATTTGAACAGATGCACCCTGTTCTCTCAATGACTTTTCCCACTGACTCATACTCTTCAATTCTGAAGAGAACTAAAAATCTACGGCTAGCCTGCAGTTAATAGGGACTGCGGGTCTCTGCAGAAATCTTTTTCTGAAGTAGCACTTATTTTTCAGCCCTGTAGGTTACTGGGTAGGCTGAAGATGATTAGGTTTCTCGTAGAGACTTAATAAAGTAGGCAACTTTGTGTTTCTCAAATGATAACCTGTGGCCAGCTTTTAAAATTTCTAATTTGTTATATTGATAGGTATGCGTGTACATGTACTCAGTTGTGTCCAACTTTCTGTGACCATGTGAATGAGTTGCCTTTCCCTTTTCCAGGGATCTTCCTGACCCAGGTATCAAGCCTGCATCTTTTGTGTCTCCTGCATTGAGGCAGATTCCTTACCACCTTGCCACCTGGGAAGCTCCCATTGATAGGTATAGTGCTTTTATAAAATACAATAAAAACAAATCACTGAAGTTCAGAGAATCTCAACTTCTTGCAAGATCACAGAGCACTGGTGATGGCTGGTACAAGGTAGAGTTGGGACATGAATTGATATTCGTGAATTGGTTTCATTTTTCCTTTTATTTGTATTCAGAGTTATTCAGTTTTAATATGGATATCTCTTCCAATCTTTGGGGAAAAAGATACATTTTTGAGGGGTATCAGTTAAGCACTTGAAGTCAAGGCCTTGCACTGGGTACGTATAACCACTAATTTACACGGTACAGTTCTGTCTATTCTGAGCTTACACAGAAGTGATGATTGGGGAACTAATTTTGCATTGAGACCATGTTACACAAAACACAAATTCTTCAAATAAAGACAGCCAAATGAAACTCCCAGGATTCTTGCTTTATAAGTGACAATGTTGTATTAGGAATATTCTTGGGTTCAGATAACACACATCAGAAAGAACTAGAGGTGGAAAAATAAGATTTTTAAGTAGATTATTTTCAAGTTTCTGAAAGATAAAGGTATTTCTGCTTTAATATAAAGATTGAAGTGAAAAGAGAAAATTTAAGAAAAAATGTTAATGGAAATAAAAGCAGGTGGTTTGTAAATGCCTAACAATAATCTCTGCAATTTTATGTATAATTTTCTGGTGAATAGGAACACAACAGTTAGTAGAAAACACACTCCCTTCCTTAGTTTAACTGCACTGGGCTCCATTAGCTGTTAAAGAAAACGTTTGTTTCTATTTTATCTTTGGTTTTAGGAAAGACACTTTTTCTATGCTTTGAATTAAGTGTTAATAGGATGACTATTTTACACTGGATAACTACAAATTGCTTATTTAGGTGTTACTATGGTTCAGTAACTAAGCATCGATGAATACGTAATTAGCTTTTAAACTCTACCCTGATAGGCAATATGCAATTGCGGCTTTATGGAACTTCATTTAACATGTCCCTAAGCATTTTTACAATGTTAAATAGAAAACGTGACCTGGTATTTGCTTCAATGAAGGTGAATTTATCCCCCAACAGACAGGTGTTCTATATAAAAGTTTGAGAACAACTTAGTGTAGCGATATTAATGCAAAATCTGCTATAAGGACTAGAGTATGCAGAACATTTAGGAAATTGAAAGGAAGTTGCCATTACCTGGAAAATTCTTTTAAAAATTCAGTTTAATTTGAAGATACAATACAAAGCACCAAAAACAGAGATTATTTACATGTGGGTTGGGTGCAGCACAAGGTGGAATCAAGATTGCTGGGAGAAATATCAATAACTTCATATATGCAGATGGCACCACTTTTATGGCAGAAAGCCTCTTGAAGAAGGTGAAAGAGAAGAGTGAAAAAGCTGGCTTAAAACTCAACTTTCAAAAAACGAAGATCATGGCATCCGATCCCATCATTTCATGGCAAATAGATGGGGAAGCAACAGAAACAGGGAGAGACTTTATTTTCTTGGGCTCCAAAATCACTGCAGATGGTGACTGCAGCCATAAAATTAAAAGACGCTTGCTCCTTGGAAGAAAGGCTATGATCAACCTAGACAGCATATTAAAATGCAAAGACATTACTTTGTTGACAAAGGTCCATCTATCAAAGCTATGGTTTTCCAGTAGTCATTGTATGGATATGAGAGTTAGACTGTAAAGAAAGTTGAGCATTGAAGAGTTGATGCTTTTGAACTGTGGTGTTGGAGAAGACTCTTGAGAGTTCCTTGGACTGCAAGGGGGTCCAACCAGTCCATCCTAAAGGAAATCAGTTCTGAATATTCTTTGGAAGGATTGATGCTGAAGCTGAAGCGCCAATACTTTGGCTACCTGATGTGAAGAACTGACTCATTGGAAAAACCCTGACACTGGGAAAAATTGAAGGTGGGAGGAGAAGGGGTCGACAGAGGATGAGATGGTTGGATGGCATTGCCAACTCAATGGACATGAGTTTGAGGAAGCTCTGGGAGTTGGTGAAGGACAGAGAAGCCTGGTGTGCTGCAGTCCATGGAATCGCAAAGGGTCAGTCACAATTGAGTGACTGAACTGAACTGATGTATAGTTTTAGATGTAAAATAACAAACACTTAAACAGGTTTTGGCCAACATGACTGGAGGTTAAGCTGACTAGCTAAAATTCAGTTAGACAAATTTTCATAGTTCTAAAATTCTATCCGGAAATGATAAGAATGTTTCTGAAATTGTTAAAACAAAGAAAATTCTTTCTCCTCTTGAAGGTTGCATTATGAGATAAGAGATGCTAAGAAAACTTTCTGTAGCACATTTTGGTAGCAGGAATGATCACAGAGCATGCGGGAAAGAGAAAACTAAAGTTGTTTTCTGAAATACTATGAAAATAATAATAATAACAGCAAAATCCCTCCCAAATTCCCCTGCTTTCTCAGTTGAGTACAGAAATAAAACAACTGCATTCCAGTTATATCAATAAGTATCAGTATTTTATTGGATTCAGGGAAAATAGTTCATGATTATTTCAAAGAGATTAATAATTCCTATAAACCTCTGGACTCTCATTTTGAAAACAGGTAAATATTTTTAAAAGATAGATAGCATTTAAAAAGAAAAGGGAATATCTGTTTTTCCATAATTAATATTCTGGGAATTATGTAGAAAGACATCAATAAAAAATTACTTCAAAATACTTTCTGTAGACATATAAACTTAAGAAAAGTTTTCTTTAATTTTTATTTGATTATTTAGGCATAGTCCACATTCACATATGTATGTATAAAAGACTTTCATTATATCATATATATATAAAAATATATTTATTTCTAATTCTGAGGAAAATGCCAGCCATCTTAATATTTATTTATGTTTTAAATTTAATTATATTATATTTTATTAATATTATAATATATAATAATATATTATCTATATATAATATATAGTATAATTATTATATATTATATAATTTAAATATTTACAATATATTAATATACTGTAATATTATAATATAATTATTATTATTTATATATTATATTTATATTACATTATTATATAATATATTATAATTATCATATATTATACACATATTTATAATATATATTATATATTTATATTATTCATATATATAATATATATTATATATAATATATTATTATATTGTATATTATATATATTATATTATTATTTTTACCTTGTTTGAAATTAGCCCACATGCTATATAGCAGATACTATGAGCACAGCTTCAGTGCTACTATTCCTCCTTTTATTAATATGACCACTGAGACCAGAATTCAGATATGATGGGAAAGGACACTGGAGGGTTTAATTTATTTTTAAAATTTTACCTTGCTTTCTTGATTATTAAAGTAAAGCATGCTCTTAGTATAAAATGCAAAAGTATAGTCATGTTTGCACTGACTTCATGTTCTACTCCTCACCCTGGGCAGAGCCAAGGCTTTTGAGTGAGGGTAAAGGGGGTTGGGGACATTTAAGCAAAATAATTATTGGAGATAGGAAAGGTATAAAAATTAAGGAATATAAATAAAAAGAATTACATTGCAACATTTAGGAGAAATTCCAAAGGATTCTAGACTTTGTAGAGGGACAAAACAAAGAGGGAAGACTGAGCAACTCAATGACATTTTGGCCCTCAAAGCTACTTCCATATATGGCTGAATTGCAGTTGATCTGATCACATGGACCACAGCCGAATGTGGTCCACTGGAGAAGGGAATGGCAAACCACTTCAGTATACTTGCCTTGAGAACCCCATGAACAGTATCAAAAGGCAAAATGATAGGTTACTGAATGAGGAATTCCCCAGGTCGGTAGGTGCCCAGTATGCTACTGGAGATCAGTGGAGAAATAACTCTAGAAGGAATGAAGGGATGGAGCAAAAGCAAAACCAATACCCAGCTGTGGATGTGACCAGTGATAGAAGCAAGGTCCGGTGCTGTAAAGAGCAATATTGCATAGGAACCTGGAATGTTAGGTCCATGAATCAAGGCAAATTGGAAGTGGTCAAACAGGAGATGGCAAGAGTGAACGTCGACATTCTAGGAATCAGTGAATTAAAATGGACTGGAATGGGTGAATTTAACTCAGATGACCATTATATCTACTACTGTGGACAGGAATCCCTTAGAAGAAATGGAGTAGCCATCATGGTCAACAAAAGAGTCCGAAATGCAGTACTTGGATGCAATCTTAAAAAATGACAGAATGATTTCTGTTCGTTTCCAAGGCAAACCATTCAATATTACGGTAATCCAGGCTTATGCCCCAACCAGTAACGCTGAAGAAGTTGAAGTTGAACGGTTCTATGAAGACCTAAAAGACCTTTTAGAACTAACACCCCAAAAAGATGTCCTTTTCATTATAGGGGACTGGAATTCAAAAGAAGGAAGTCAAGAAACACCTGGAGTAACAGGCAAATTTGGCCTTGGAGCACGGAATGAAGCAGGGCAAGGGCTAATAGAGTTTTGTCAAGAGAACGCACTGGTCATAGCAAACACCCTCTTCCAACAACACAAGAGAAGACTCTACACATGGACATCACCAGATGGTCAACACCGAAATCAGATTGATTATATTCTCTGCAGCCAAAGATGGAGAAGTTCTATACAGTTAGCAAAAACAAGATCAGGAGCTGACTGTGGCTCAGATCCTGAACTCCTTATTGCCAAATTCAGACTAAAATTGAAGAAAGTAGGGAAAACCACTAGACCATTCAGATATGACCTAAATCAAATCCCTTATGATTATACAGTGGAAGTGAGAAATAGATTTAAGGGACTAGATCTGATAGATAGAGTGCCTGATGAACTATGGACAGAGGTTCCTGACATTGTACAGGAGACAGGGACCAAGACCATCCCCATGGAAAAGAAATGCAAAAAAGCAAAATGGCTGTCTGAGGAGGCCTTACAAATAGCTGTGAAAAGAAGAGAAGCGAAAAGCAAAGGAGAAAAGGAAAGATATAAGCATCTGAATGCAGAGTTCCAAAGAACAGCAAGGAGAGATAAGAAAGCCTTCCTCAGCTATCAATGCAAAGAAATAGAGGAAAACAACAGAATGGGAAAGACTAGAGATCTCTTCAAGAAAATTAGAGATACCAAGGGAACATTTCATGCAAAGATGAGCTCGATAAAGGCCAAAAATGGTATGGACCTAGGAGAAGCAGAAGATATTAAGAAGAGGTGGCAAGAATACACAGAAGAACTGTACAAAAAAGATCTTCACGACCAAGATAGTCATGATAACGTGATCACTGACCTAGAGCCAGACATCTTGGAATGTGAAGTCAAGTGGGCCTTAGAAAGCATCACTATGAACAAAGCTAGTGGAGGTGATGGAATTCCAGTTGAGCTATTTCAAATCTTGAAAGATGATGCTGTGAAAGTGCTGCACTCAATATGCCAGCAAATTTGGAAAACTCAGCAGTGGCCACAGGACTGGAAAAGGTCAGTCTTCATTCCAATCCCAAAGAAAGGCAATGCCAAAGAATGCTCAAACTACCGCACAATTGCACTCATCTCACAGGCTAGTAAAGTCATGCTCAAAATTCTCCAAGCCAGGCTTCAGCAATATGTGAACCGGGAACTCCCAGATGTTCAAGCAGTTTTTAGAAAAGGCAGAGGCACCAGAGATCAAATAGCCAACATCCACTGGATCATGGAGAAAGCAAGAGAGTTCCAGAAAAACATCTATTTCTGCTTTATTGACTATGCCAAAGCCTTTGACTGTGTGGATCACAATAAACTGTGGAAAATTCTGAAAGAGATGGGAATCCCAGACCACCTGACCTGCCTCTTGAGAAACCTGTATGCAGGTCAGGAAGCAACAGTCAGAACTGTACATGGAACAACAGACTGGTTCCAAATAGGAAAAGGAGTACGTCAAGGCTGTATATTGTCACCTTGCTTATTTAACTTATATGCGGAGTACATCATGAGGAACGCTGGGCTGGAAGAAGCACAAACTGGAATCACGATTGCTGGGAGAAATATCAATAATCTCAGATATGCTGGTGACACCACCCTTATGGCAGAAAGTGAAGAGGAACTCAAAAGCCTCTTGATGAAAGTAAAAGAGGAGAGTGAAAAGGTTGGCTTGAAGCTCAACATTCAGAAAACAAAGATCATGGCATCTGGTCCCATCACTTCATGGGAAATAGATGGGGAAACAGTGGAAACAGTGTCAGACTTTATTTTTTTGGGCTCCAAAATCACTGTGGATGCTGATTGCAGCCATGAAATTAAAAGACGCTTACTCCTTGGAAGGAAAGTTATGACCAACCTTGATAGTACATTAAAAAGCAGAGACATTACTTTGCCAACCAAGGTCCGTCTAGTCAAGGCTATGGTTTTTCCCGTGGTCATGTATGGATGTGAGAGTTGGACTGTGAAGAAAGCTGATCGCCGAAGAATTGATGCTTTTGAACTGTGGTGTTGGAGAAGAATCTTGAGAGTCCCTTGGACTGCAAGGAGATCCAACCAGTCCATTCTAAAGGAGATCAATCCCGGGTGTTCATTGGAAGACTGATGCTACAGCTGAAACTGCAATACTTTGTCTACCTCATGCGACGAGTTGACTCACTGGAAAAGACTCTGATTCTGGGAAAGGTTGAGGGCGGGAGGAGAAGGGGACGGCAGAGAATGAGTTGGCTGCATGGCATCGCCGACTCGATGGACATGAGTTTGAGTGAACTCCGGGATTTGGTGATGGACAGGGAGGCCTGGCGTGCTGTGATTCATGGGGTTGCGGAGAGTCGGACACGACTGAGCAACTGAACTGAACTGAAGGAGCTTCTAGACACTGCCAGCATATTGTTTCTCCTCTTGCCTCTAGAATCAAGGGTTGTCTTGGCTTCAGCATAATTATACAGCAGCACCATGGATGGGAAAACTGCAGATGTTCCCTCTCCTGGTATCTTTATATAGTTGAGCTGGGTGCTGAGCGGCACTGACAACTCTCCATGAAGTCTGTATCTCTGCCCTTATCGTCATCTATGAGGTCTCCATCTTTCAGAGCAGGGAGGGCTTAAGCAGGGTAAAGGAGCAGAAAAATCAGTATCTCCTCACTCAGAGGCAACATGAGCAGCATTATTATTTGTTTTGTATTTTGCTTAGTTTCTTTTCCTGTGCATTAAAAAGAAAATAAAAAACATGCATCTGAGATTATTATATCATGTCACTTTGCTTTTTTGTCCTTCTGCATATATGTGCACATAGAGAAGGAAATGGCAACCCACTCCAGTGTTCTTGCCTGGAGAATCCCAGGGACAGAGGAGCCTGGTGGGCTGCCGTCTATGGGGTCACGCAGAGTCGGACACGACTGAAGCGACTTAGCAGCAGCAGCAGATTTAGCTACACACATACGTATTTTTCCACATCATTCATCATTCTTCACAAACATGACTCTAATGGTTGCATATTTTGCTGTTGTATATGTGCTATTTTTTCATGTGAATATATTTCTAAAATCTTTCATCGTGTCAACATTAGCTTACCTAACCATTTTTGTCTTAATAGAAGTGTAAATCATTTCTTTGTTTCACTATTAGCAAGGCAGTGGCAGTGGAAACCCTCACAGATGCTTCTAAGTGTGATATATATCCATAATATGTTTGTCAGCATGATTATTGTGTTGAAGAGCACACACCTCTTGGGTAGGTACTGCCTTAATCACAACCAAGATACCCTCCCAGAAAGGAAGTCTTATACATCTGCTCCTTTATCCTCACTGTCTTTTTTCCCCATGTTCCACCTTTCCCAACATACATCGCTCTCTCAAAATCCCTTCTTGCTCCTTTGGGAAACCCCATTCCTCTCCCCAGGAAGAGATTTATCCTCTCGATCCGTTTCACTACTGTACAAACTTAAGAGGTGACTTTCGAGGGACACCTCAAGAGAGCCTCCTCTGCTTGATCATGACAAGCTCTGAACCGTGCAGTGGGCTCTCTGGAAGTTCTGGGGGTTCAGTGTTACTTCACATTGCTCACTGGAATTTCCCTTAAATTAGCTATGGCTAGTTTCCTCACCATGTTTCTAGGATGTCGGTTAATTCACCAATGCAGGATCACTGTTGCTGTTCTTCAGTCACTCACTCATGTCTGACACTTTGTGACCCCATGGACTGCGGCACGCCAGGCCTCTCTGTCCATCACCATCTCCTGAGGTTTGCCCAAGTTCATGTCCATTGCATTGGTAATGCCATCTAGCTATCTCTTCCTCACAAATAATTGTCTACATTTGTATGTAGGAAAAGAAGCTTCTATTTGTTTCTCTTAGAATAATTTGTTGTTGTTGTTTAGTCACTAATTTGCGTCAGATTCTTTTGCAACCCGATAGATTGTAGCCCGCCAGTCTCCTCTGTCCATGGGATTTCCCAGGCAAGAATACTGGAGTGGGTTGCCGTTTCCTCCTCCAGGGGATTTTCCCTAACCAGGGATTTAACTCTCGTCTCCTGCATTGATAGGCAGATTCTTTACTACTGTGCCACCAGGGAAACTTTTTAAAATAATAGATCTCACCATAATCATATAACCTAATAGCAGCTTGTGACACAAGCAAAACAAGACTGGATAAGCATGAGGTCCTGTAGGCATGGCATCAATTTTGACATATTTTTGCTCCAAATTGGAGGGTCTTGGCAGACTCACATTCATCACACTACTCATGAGCCCTTACACTTAACTCTCACAAGATGCCAGGTAGTTACTGTCACTCCCTTTTAGAAGAGTGACAGTACAAGGTACTGGAGTTTGGAATGATTACATTTGTTGAAGATCACAAAGGTAATGTAAAAGAGCAGGGGTTTGTCTAACATTGAGGACCATTGGAGTTAACCCCTAGGCATTCACCATCATCATGATCCCCACCGTCATCATCAATGTCTAACTCTTAAATTGTTCTCACTGTGTTAGTCCACAGTTCTAAATCCTTTACTGCATTGACAACCAGTGAAGAGCACTGTTATTATTGTCATTTGACAGAGCTCTTTGAAGTATATAGTATTATTATTGCTATTTTAAACAGGGAAAGCTGGAAACAGAGAGGTTATAAAACTTGGAAAATGTCACACAGCTGGGAAGTGAAGAGCCAGGATCTGAAATCTGTATCTTTGTGCTTAAGTTCTATATCAACCTGCGTCATATTGAAAGTGTAACTTATTTTGTTTATTCTTCAGAAAACTCAGTTCGTGGCTACTGCACTGGACACCTTGAAAAAAAACCTGAAAGGCATCTTTACGTTCCCATGTCCACAATCATAATTCTGCAGTTTCCAAGTGTCAGGTGCCAGAGTACTTGAAGGGTTAAGTGTCCCATCTGTTGGAGTCACAAGTTTACTACTGAATGGGATTGTGTCCTGGGCTCCCCACCTCTTGCATCTCTTTCGTTTTGTGTCACTTGCATTAATTCATATCTGATCTTCCTTTTTTTTTTTTTTTACAAAAAGTTATTCTTTTTATGAATGTGTATTCATTTGTTATTTTTTAGTACTTTTTTTTGTGTTTTGACTGCTCCTGTCAAGATTAACCTTTACGTCATTTTAGTTGCCCTCTGGATCATCTTGTTTTTCTTTGCTTCCTATCTTTCTTTCCATTTTATATTTTAGATGACTTCTGTAGATCAGCTTGACCCTTTCTCTTCTGTTGCTTGCATCTATTATTTCCATGATTTGAGATGATTTGTTTGAGATTATATAATTAATTATGATTCCTTATTCTATTTTTCTTATATATGTAAATAGTAAATAGTATATGTAAATATGTAAATAGTATATGTATATAATTTCCAAGGTTCCTAATTTAATGAGCTGTTATTCATTACCCAGAATCTCTTTATGTTACCTACTAACTGGTATGTGACTTTTTGACTTTAATTATTGTATCAACCATTTATCTGAATTCTCCTATTGCAACTCTGAGAGGGGAAAAAAGGATCATGTTTACTGGAAATAAAATAAGATAATAATAATGCTATTTCCAGTAAATATGATCTTTTTTCCCCACTCACAGCTAGAACAGGACTCACCTGTCTCTTCGATCAAGAGAGTTTATTTCCCTACCATGACCTATCCTAATTCAATCTGCCTGAAGAACTTCTAGGAAACTTCAAAATTCCTTTCCTCATTATTTTCCTTTAAGTCTTCCCTGACTTGACTTTATTTCCTCTCTTTTCAACCTCTTTCCATTCTCTGTATGTACCTCTGTTCTCACTTCGCTATTTGCAATTGTTTGTTTTTCCCATTGTCCAGCACTTCCCGTTCTGACTGAGTCTTTGAGGGCAAGGACTTTCCAACTTTTCTTTGTATTCTTATAGTCCAGAAGAGTCTCCAGGTAAGGGGAAAAAAAGACAAGCACATGTTAAATGAATGAGTAACTTTGGACAAATTGCAGTTGAACTAGTTTTCGCTTTTACACCTTTGAACTTTCTGATCTAGGTATGACCAACGCAGACCACAATGATGAGGAAGCAGTGCTTGGTAATACAACATACCCATATTTAAAAATTCTCGAAATAAGCATCGTTTTGCTTCACTTACAGGGTTGATGTAAGATTTTATAATGTCTTAATTTTTCTCATTGTTAAAAGTCATACACATTTACCAACAAATCATATGCTTTCTATCAAACCAGGAGATAAACTCACTTATAATACCATACCCAGAGCTTCTTTGGTAACATTCTGCTGTATTTAAAAAAACACAAATATACAGTTGTCACTCAGTGTCTGTGGGATTAGTTCCAGGATCCCTGAGAATATCACAATCTGCAGATACTCAAGCTGCTTATATAAAATGACATCAGTTCAGTTCAGTCGCTCAGTCGTGTCTGACTCTTTGTGACCCCACGAATCACAGCACACCAGGCCTCCCTGTACGCCACCAACTCCCGGAATTCACTCAAACTCATGTCCATTGAGTCAGTGTTGCCATCCAGCCATCTCATCCTCTGTCGTCCCCTTCTCCTCCTGCCCCCAATCCCTCCCAGCATCAGAGTCTTTTCCAGTGAGTCAGCTCTTCGCATGAGGTGGCCAAAGTATTGGAGTTTCAGCTTTAGCATCAGTCCTTCCAATGAATACCCAGGAGTATTTGCAAATAACCTATACGTATCCTCCTGTATACTTTAAATAGCCTCCTGATAGCTTATAATGCCTAATTCGATGTAAATGCTATAAAGCAGTTGCTTTGGTATAGCAAATTCAGGTTTTGCCTTTTGGAACTTTCTGGAATTTTTTTTTCTGGGTATTTTTGGTCTGCTATCTGTTAAATTGGAGGATAAGAAGGGTCAACTATATAAAAAAATTGGGTTCATTACTATTTTTCTATTTTGAGTTTTCACATTTAAATTTTATCTTTTATATAGTGTTGAATATTTATAAAACTGGGTCTATGAACTCCAGGTTTTGGGAGGTGCAGTGACCTCTAGTCGTGTTTTAATATCAGGATATGATGCTTGGCTTCTTATACTTACTGACTTTTATCACCAAGTTTGGGTCATATATTTATGTGTCACATTTTCCCCCTCAGGTCCTAGATTCTGTCTGTCACTGAGAACATGGATTTAATTGTGGCTATTTTGCTTTCCTCCTGTCAACCCCTGAGCATCCACTGAAAAAATCACCAGGGGTTCCTGAGTGCATTGTGTTGTGCATCATCTCTGCTGGAGATCATTAATGAAACACTTGTGAATTGGTTTCAGAAGAACTATATTAGAAGCTTTTTTGGCCTATTAAGCTCACAGGTAGTCAGACAGAAACTCAGACAAAAGCTGGTTTATCATTTGTCATTTATCAACCCTAGCTTTAACCCTAAAGTGGGAGATGGACCGAATTCTGATCACTCTTGGCTAGGAAATGTAAACCAAAGGACTGGATTTCAGTGTGTGAAATGAACTGAATTTTAAACAAAGAGTAAAGTAATGGGATCAGTGTATTTTTTTCTGAACTGAAATAAAATCCACATGTAAAATCTAAAATATCTATTGAAACTATTTCGGAAATCATGTATTTATGAGTCATAAATGAAATTTATATTAGCTATGTATTTTAATTACAGATGCTAACATGCTGACTTCTCAAGTGGTGCACTGATAAAGAATCTGCCTGCCAATTCAGGAGACACGAGAGACTCAGGTTCCATCCGCGGGTGGGGAGGATACTTGGAGTAGGAAATGGCAACTCTCTCCAGGATTCTTGCCTAGAAAATTCTATGGACAGCATAGGCTGATGGGCTGCAATCCACGGGGTTGAAGAGAGTAGGACACGACTGAGCGAATGAGCACACAACACACTTGGGTGCTTATAATGCACCAAAAGTGCCCTAAGCACTTCAAATTTATTATTTCCCATAAGCCAACAACACATTCCTGAAGTGTTACAGACTATTTGTGTTCCTCCAAAATTCATATGTTGAAGGTCTAACCCCCAATTCAGTGGTATTAGAGGTGAGGCCTCTGGGAGGTAATTCAGTTCAGTCACTCAGTTGTGTCCAACTCTTTGCAACCCCATGAATCACAGCACACCAGGCCTCCCTGTCCGTCACCAACTCCCGGAGTTCACTCAAACTCATGTCCATTGAGTCGGTGATGCCATCCAGCCATCTCATTCTCTGTCGTCCCCTTCTCCTCCTACCCCCAATCCCTCCCAGCATCAGAGTGGATGCTGATTGCAGCCATGAAATTAAAAGGCGCTTACTCCTTGGAAGGAAGGTTATGACCAACCTGGATAGTATATTAAAAAGCAGAGACATTATTTTGCCAACAAAGGTCTGTCTAGTCAAGGCTATGGTTTTTCTAATGGTCATGTATGGATGTGAGAGTTAGACTGTGAAGAAAGCCGATCGCTGAAGAATTGATGCTTCTGAACTGTGGTATTGGAGAAGACTCTTGAGAGTCCCTTGGACTGCAAGGAGATCCAACCAGTCCATTCTAAAGGAGATCAGTCCTGGGTGTTCATTGAAAGGACTGATGCTAAAGCTGAAACTCCAATACTTGGGTGTGGCCCTCATCAAGAGATTACTGCCTTTATAGGAAAATACCACTCCTATAATGTGGGAAACCTGGGTTTGATCCTTGGGTTGGGAAGATCCCCTGGAGAAGAGAAAGGCTACCCACTAGAGTATTCTGGCCTGGAGAATTCCATGGACTGTATAGTCCATGGGGTCGCAAAGAGTCAGACACGACTGAGAGATAGTTACTTTCACCTTGAATATGAACATGCTGACACCTTGATCTTGGATTTCCCACCTTCAAGACAATGAGAAAGATTGTTTCTTCTTCTATTTTGTTATAGCGTACTGAGAAGACTGAGACATGAGGTAGGTACTATAGGGTTACAGATGAAGTAGAAGAAATTTGGAAAGGTAAAGTAACTTCATTTTTCTAGTGAGCAGGAATAACCCCTGCCTGCTGATTCTAGTATCCACATACCTAACCAAAATAGTGCACTGTCCCTTCCCAAGCATGGAAAGAAAAGCAACCCTTTGGTGAAAAATTGACAATCCTTGTGTGATGCTGTTACCATAGTAAACTCAACTTAGTCCTGGAATTACCAATGATCACAATAACTTCCAGGCTGGTAAAAATTCAAAAGCTTTACCCATATTATAAATTTGACTAGAATTTTTCCCTTTGTTAATTATCATATTCCATTTTGAAATAATATATTTTTCCCCATAATAACTAAAGGGATAATGACTTTATGTTTCATTCACTCAGTGTCAATTATGTGCTAAGCTTGGAGTAACTGATTATTTTGTCCTTAGATACTCATTCTTTTTCACTTGCTTTTTCCTACATGGACTTATATTTAGCGCCTCCTCTCAGGAATTCTTCAGAACACTGGGGAAAACGCTGATGAACAAAGTAGATAAATGTACTTGTTCTCATAGAATCTTCATCTTGGTGGGGAGAAGGAGACTGATAATAATTAATATTGATAATAATTTCTGTTAATAATAAATATTATAGAGAAAATAAAAGAGACGAATGCATGGGAGAGTTAATTCAGTGCTAGCATTTCACTTTTCACTTTCACACATTGGAGAAGGAAATGGCAACCCACTCCAGTGTTCTTGCCTGGAGAATCCCAGGGATGGGGGAGCCTGGTGGGCTTCCGTCTATGGGGTCACACAGAGTCGGACACGACTGAAGTGACTTAGCAGCAGCAGCAGCAGCATTTCTTAAGAAGTGCTAGATTTGGATTGATACTCAGATTATAAATCAGAATTTCTGGGGAAAATCTTTCTAGGCAAAGAGAACAGTGAATGCAAAGTCCTTGAGCTGGAATTGACCCTCACATTCCAGAAAATTTAAGCAAGGTATTTTTTGGAGCCATTGTTCAAGTTTCTTCAGGCTCAGATTATTTCCCTAGGCATAAGACCCTAGGCATAAACCAATTTGCATGGCTGGATTAAATGCCCTAATGAACTCTGACCCATATGCTTGGGCATTAAGGATGTCAAGTACCCATTTGTGTTTTGTTTACATCTTCCTTCCTGTTGAATGTTGTCTGCATTTGAAATCTTCCAGCATTGACTTTGAAAAGGAAGCACAGGTCATTTAAAGGAGAGAGCAAGCAGACAGCAGATGCTGCAAGTTAGAGCGTTACTGATCATGACTGGCTTTTGAACATCTTCCAAGAGTACTCTCCACATTCCTTTCCAGCCTCTGGTGATCTGCTTGATTTATGTCATGTTACAGTCTTCCACTGGTTTGCTGCTGGTACACCACTAGTGTTCATTTATGGCAGTGATAATGAACATGATGCAGATCATTAAGTTACTGCAGCCATTAGCAGAGAAATTTGGAGTGGAAGACATTCTTTTCTTATAAAAGAATTAAACTCCACTGGAGTTGTTAATCCAATGAAAATTCACATGCCACTAATGACTCAGAACACTTGACTAGGAATGCCTCGGTGTACATGTAAGACAAGGCCATCAAAGCAGATGACAACATCAAAGCATGGAGCAGAGGAAGGATTTATTGCTGAAGGGACTAAAGCAGGACGTGCCTGTTGGAGAAGAAATATTTCTCTTCTTTTTCAGAGCTTCTCTTCCATATCAATGTTGAATTAATAGCCTAAAAATAGACACAGAATTATGTAAGCTCATTTCTAAATTTTAATTTCAGAAATAACAAAGAAATTAGACAGGGAGAGAGATGTTTCATATATCACTAGGCCAGAACAAAACTTTTGGAGAAACACAGGTGAGTCTGAAGTTATTGAAAGTGAAAGTCACTCAGTAGTGTCTGACTTTTTACAACCCCATGGACTATAAAGTTCATGGAATTCTCCAGGCCAGAATACTGAAGTGAGGAATGGTTCCCTCCTTCAGGGGATCTTCGCAACCCAGGGATCAAGTCCAGGTTTCCTGCATTGCAGGCTGATTCATTACCAGCTGAACCACCAGGGAAGCCCAGGAATACTGGAGTGGGTAGCCGATCCCTTCTCCAGCAGATCTTCCAGACCCAGGAATGGAACTGGTGTCTCCTGCACTGCAGGTAGATTCTTTACCAGCTGAGGTACCAGTGAAGTGAAGTTGCTCAGTCATGTCCAACTTTGAAACCCCATGGACTGTAGCCTACCAAGCTCCTCTGTCCACGGAATATTCCAGACAAGAGTACTGGAGTGAATTGCCATTTCCTTCTCCAGGGGATCTTCCAGACCGAGGGATTGATCCAGGTCTCCCATATTGCAGGCAGATGCCTTACTCTCTGAGCCACCAGGGAAGCCTCTTAAGTTGTTAGAACCATCAAATGGCAAGGCTCTGAGAAAACCTTGGACTTAAATCTGTATCAATTTTAAATCAAAAAAATTATTTGTTAATTAATTTTGAATATTTAATGATATATGAGAAAATTTGCTTAAGTATTTATTTTTAAAATGTAAGCTATTTTAGCTATTGGGATTTGCTTTTTTCTATTTAGAAAGAAGTTCTTTAATCACTCTGTTATTAGCCAATGTGCCAGGAATGCTTATGACATACCTGAATTGGGGGAGACAAGTATTGTTTTCTCAGAGGCTTTACAGAAAAGCTTAATACATTTACCTTTGAAAATTAAATTTTGTTACATAAGTGTTTTGCTTTTTTTTCATAAAAGCCTCTTTTTTTTCCACTAGTGAATCTAGCTCTGTGCAAACAGATACTTTGTTTTTAAAAATGAGGTTGCAAGCTGCTGTGTAGAATACTTGTCATAGGCAGAGGTGATCATAAATGTCTGCAGAGATAAAGAAAATAAATTGCCTTATGACATTTGGTGATTTGGAAACTCAGATTCAGACACACATGGGAATTCAGATGCCTCTTCTCATGCTTATTTTTATGAGAAGACAGGGTACAGATTAAGTGGTGATTTGTGGTCCTCATGTAAGCATGGAGAGAGTTCTACAGATTCTATTCTACTTGCAAGTTGGCATATATTCCCAGTGTAACCACCTGGAATACCTGTAATTCCAATATCACTTATTTTGTGGGTGTTTGCTAACATTTTGGAAAGTCAGGATCATTTGCCTTGTTGAAGAACCAGGTTGGGTGGAGCTTGACTAGTATCAGCAACCATCATAATTTTTTAAAGCAGAATTTATATGAACCATCTGTAAAAGCAATGGTATTTTTCTAGCGTTGCTGATGGGATTGTACTTAGTATTTTGATTGGAAATAAAACATTGAATATCTCGTGTGGTTAATTTGAGGAAAAATCATTCTTTTCAATACTTATGTAGAAGTCATCAGTAATATCTAGTATGAAAAAGAATCTATTTTTTGCTCTTTAAAAGTATGATTAATATTCTTTAAATGTCAACCATGCATGCATATAATCAGATAAGACAAATACGAAGAGAATTACTGCAGAAATTATTTTCTATTATCTTAAAGACAAGTAAAATTTTAAATTCTAAGCATAATCAGAACAATTATTTGATAGTTATATGTAAATCTATTAAAGAAATATGTAAATATAAGATAATGTATTACTAAATCTTAGCAAGTCATTTTTATTCAGAACAGTTTTGGAGCTTTTGTACATAATGAAGTGTGTTGAGAATATTTCAACTTAGTTAATAGCATGTCTTTAAAAATGACACATTAAACATTTCTTTAAGTCTCAAAGCTGGGGAATGTTTGCAAAATGAATTTAAATCATTAGAATCACTTAAATCTATCGAGGTTTTTAAAAAAATCTAGAAATATACTAAACTATTGTAAGGGTAAGAAAATAAGGATTCAAAAATAAATATTTGGTTGAAGGTGACATTAAACCTAAGAAGGATAATTTTATAGTTTAATTTATCATTTTAAGGCCTAAAAATGAATATTTTAGATTTGTTAAGTAAATATTTGTTCTAGATATGCCAAGTTCATGATACCTATAATTCTGGAAACAGTGATATCATAGACAATGTCACTTTGGAAAATATGGAAATGAGTCATACAGCATTATATCCAATTTTGCTGTTTATTTAACTGTCCACAGAAAGGATCTCATCATATTCTACTGAAAGTATTGTCAGTCAGAACTGTGATTATAAGTATTATTTATTGCTTTCCCAGGTTGAAGTGCTAATATATCTATTTATTCATTTATCCATTCAATGAATAGTTGCCCACCATGTATAAGACCATTCTAGGCACTGGCCATTCAGAAGTGAACAAAGCAGAAAGGAAGGGTCCCTACTGTGAACGAACCATCAATTAAGTGTAAAAATCATATGTATGAAAATACATGTCACATTGGCTGAAATTCATTTCTTTTAATAAACATTGGTTACATTTAGGACTGAGAAAGATTTGGGAAATGACATTGCCCTAAGAAGAATAAAGTGCCAAGATATTTTCACATATGGCATAATTGACCTACAATGTTTTGGAACTCTTACTTCTCTGGGAAAAATATATTCCTAAACTGAAAATATGACTCGTAATTTCTTACTTGCTTTTTTTCATTTAACTAAACAAACAAAACAAAAAACAAACTATAAATAAATGACGAGCTAAATAGGGGCTTCCCTGATAGCTTAGTTGGTAGAGAATCTGCCTACAGTGCAGGAGACCTTGGTTAGATTCCTGGGTTGGGAAATCTGCTGGAGAAGGGATAGGCTACCCACTCCAGCATTTTGGGGCTTCCATGTGGCTCAGTTGGTAAAGAATCTGCCTGCAATGAGGGAGGCTTGGGTTTGATCCCTGGATTGGGAAGATCCTCTGGAGAAGGGAACGGTTACCTACTTCAGTATTCTGGCCTGGAGAATTCCATGGACTGTATAGTCCATGGGATTGCAAAGAGTTGGACACGACTGAGTGACTTTCACTTTCAGTTAGATAAAAAGACTGATAAATAGAAAAAAAAAAAAAACAAACAATGTTCTTTACACATGTTCCTCTAATATTCTTCAGAAGCAGTTCAATTGATGGATAGTAATTAAGAAGGGTTTTAAAGTTTGATGTGTGCCAAAGCTAAAATCATTTTTGGCACAATTGCTTTGGCAACCAGATAGCCAACTAAATAACTCTATCCAACAAGTTAAACCACTTAGTTGTGTGGGGGTTCACTTTGAAGCTAATCAATCCTGAGGGGTTTCTAAGGATGCTTTCAAATGTACACATGTTATAGAAGGTAATTTAAGGTTATACCATGATTCTGGTAGGTGTTTGATAAGTCTTGCCCTCAAAAGGTTCTGCTTCTTTAATTTACTGACATGAAAAATCTGGAGTTTCTATCACACAATTATGTGACATTAGAGTATATCTATTCTACTTGTAAGCAAAGTCCTATCCTTGATTTCAGGTGTCCCTGTGGGCCATTCTTATGTTCTGAGATAATAATAGTACTAACAACAATAACTAACATTTATTATTTTGTGATAGTAACCATACTAATGATAATAATAATAATAATAATAGCTTCCATTTGTCAACTTACTCTATGCCAGACACTGTGCTAAATGCTTTGCATGCATTATCTTATTTAATCATCCAAACAACTTAATATTTTTAATTGTGAAAACAGAAATGCAAGCAGAGAGTAGATTACAATTTAGGCATACAGTAAGCTAGGGGATGGCGTGGAATTTGAGATTTGGCTCAAATTAATCAATTCCAAAAAGACTATATCTATAATCCCAGTTCAAAATAAAACTTCAACCCTCTACCCACTTGAAGTACAACCTATGTAATATGAGATAGTGTAATTCTTTCCAGCAAACTTTATCTTGCAGAGTTGTCCCTAAACCTCTTTTTTTCACCCCTAAGCCTCTTTTAAATCTCAGCTGGATCAGTGGGCATTCATAAAAGATAAACCCCCAAATAGCAATCGTATCATTTTAGGATTATACAAGCTTTATGTTAGTATTAAGAGAGAAATGTAAAAAGCTACATGATTATTGACTTTACAAAACCAGAAATTTATCTTATCTTTTTTGACCACCAAGTTCCATCAAATGTTTTAAGATTATTAAAATGCATACAACTAAAACACAGAGATAAATAAATGATGTAGGCAAGATGAAGGGGAAAAGATGAAGATGATAAAATAAAAACTACTGTGATAAAAGACTAAAATTGTAACACAGCCAAACATACCCTATAATCCTGAAACTTGCCTGCAAATTTGATTTAAAACTTCCTTAAAGACCAAAACAGCGTGGGAAACATAGTTGTTTATGAGATTTAGAGTCTCCAAAGGTTGAAAAACTAGGTAATATTTAGAAGGAGCACAGCATTTCCAAATTCTTAAATTTGTCTTCTGGGATCTAATAAAGAAGACTCTGTTCTTCAGAGCATCTGACATGAGGTTAAATATAACTTTCACAGAGCTGTTTCTTCTATGGTCCTTTAATGTTGAGTTAAAGAAACTAAGACAACAAAAATAATACTTTTTAAAGTCAAGCGTCCCTGGTAGCTAATGGGCAGGGTCATAAAATAAAAATTATTTCATGAATAGCATATTTACTTGGTTGGCAGCTTATAAGACTGGGACTGAAGGAGTTCAAGGTTGTAGTCGTTGCAAGGATTTGTAATGCTGGTATTCTATGTTCTGATTAAGAGCAATTTCATTTGTTTGATACAGGTTTAAGGTTTTTTTTTTTAAATGAAAAGATCATGAATCTAATCAAGATGCTTGTCTAGATAAATGGCTATCTCACCTTCGGGTGGAACCAGGTCAAGAGGAATGAAAGAGTAGAAAGAATTATAGAAATGAGTGATGAGAATCAACGTTGAGAATCGGGTTCAGCGTTATTAGTATGAGACTTTCAGTGAGGTAATACATGTGGTTATCAGTTTCCTTCCTGAAAATTTATAAATAGTTGTAATTGCTCCTTTTATATGGTTGTCATGAAAAGTAAGGAGATGTGGAGATCTCCTGCGTGGTCCAGTGGCTAAGACTTCACTCTACCAATGCAGAGAACCTGGGTTTGATCTCCAGTAAGGGAATTCCAGTTGAGCTATTTCAAATCCTGAAAGATGATGCTGTGACAGTGCTACACTCAATATGCCAGCAAATTTGGAGAACTCAGCAATGGCCACAGGACTGGAAAAGGTCAGTTTCATTCCAATTCCAAAGAAAGGCAATGTCAAAGAATGCTCAAACTACCGCACAATTGCACTCATCTCACACGCTAGTAAAGTCATGCTCAAAATTCTCCAAGCCAGGCTTCAGCGATACGTGAACCGTGAACTTCCAGATGTTCAAGCTGGTTTTAGAAAAGGCAGAGGAACCAGAGATCAAATTGCCAACATTCGCTGGATCATGGAAAAAGCAAGAGAGTTCCAGAAAAACATCTATTTCTGCTTTATTGACTATGCCAAAGCCTTTGACTGTGTGGATCACAATAAACTGTGGAAAATTCTGAAAGAGATGGGAATCCCAGACCACCTGACCTGCCTCTTGAGAAACCTGTATGCAGGTCAGGAAGCAACAGTCAGAACTGTACATGGAACAACAGACTGGTTCCAAATAGGAAAAGGAGTACGTCAAGGCTGTTTATTGTCACCCTGCTTATTTAACTTATATGCAGAGTACATCATGAGGAATGCTGGGCTGGAAGAAGCACAAGCTGGAATCAAGATTGCTGGGAGAAATATCAATCACCTCAGATATGCAGATGACACCACCTTTAAGGCAGAAAGCGAAGAGGGAACTCAAAAGCCTCTTGATGAAAGTGAAAGAGGAGAGTGAAAAGGTTGGCTTGAAGCTCAACATTCAGAAAACTAAGTTCATGGCATCTGGTCTCATCACTTCATGGGAAATAGATGGGGAAACAGTGGAAACAGTATCAGATTTTATATTTTTGGGCTCCAAAATCACTGCAGATGGTGATTGCAGCCATGAAATTAAAAGATTCTTACTCCTTGAAAGGAAAATTGTGACCAGCCTAGAAAGCATATTAAAAAGCAGAGACATTACTTTGCCAACAAAGGTCCATCTAGTCAAGGCTATGGTTTTTCCAGTGGTCATGTATGGATGTGAGAGTTAGACTGTGAAGAAAGCTGAGCACCCGAGAATTGATGCTTTTGAACTGTGGTGTTGGAGAAGACTCTTGAGAATCCCTTGGACTGCAAGGAGATCCAACCAGTCCATTCTAAAGGAGATCAGTCCTGGGTTTTCATTGGAAGGACTGATGCTGAAGCTGAAACTCCAATACTTTGTCTACCTCATGTGACGAGTTGACTCACTGGAAAAGACCCTGATGTTGGGAGGGTTAGGGGCAGGAGGAAAAGGGGATGACAGAGAATGAGATGGCTGGATGGCATCACCGACTTGATGGACATGAATTTGGGTAAACTCTGGGAGTTGGTGATGGACAGCAAGGCCCAGCATGCTGTGATTCATTGGATCACAAAGAGTCAGACACGAATGAGTGACTGAACTGAACTGAAGGGAACTAGATCCCATATGATGCAACTAAGGATTCGCATGCCATAACTAAAGCTACTGCATGCCACAGTTAGAAGATTCTGCAGGGTATAACCAAGATCGAAGATCTTGAGTGCCACATCTAAGACCTGGCACAACCAAATACAGAAATAAATAAATTGTATATATATATATATATATATATGAAGTAAGGAGATGTGGCAGAGATGCGAACAGGTACAATTACCATATTCTTTTTCAGAAAAGACCTTTTGAATTATAATTGTTTCTCACCACTCACATTTTACCAGTTGATCTATGGTATTACTGCATGTGTGATTGTACTTACTTGCTCAGTCGTGTCTGACTCTTTGTGACCCTATGGACAGTAGCCTACCAGGCTTCTTTGTTCATGGGGATTTTCCAGGCAAGAATACTGGAGTGGGTTGCCATGCCCTCCTCTAGGGGATCTTCCCAACCCAGCGATCGAACCCAGGTGTCCGGCATTTGTTGTATCAAATTAAAAGCAGATGTATGTTGAGGCCAATAAATAACCATTTGTTTACACATCCATGTCAATGCTGTATATAAGGATATGCAAACTGTAAAGTGAAAGCACAGTAACCAGCCAGTAGACCTGATCAGTGGAAACAGATGAGCTAACTTGTATATTGTGTGTTAGAGAAAGGAGACACAGAAAAATTTCAAATGCAAATGTTCAAATACTCTTAGATTAAAAACGTGGAATGGGAGAAATGTCCATGCATGTTTGGCTACTCTGGGTGCCTAGCTGCTGGTGGGTCACTGCCCAGATAAAGCCTGGATATACTGCTTTCCTCTTGGAGAAACCCCACAATTGTGTGCCTATATGTTTAACATGACTTCGAAACACTAGATTAGAAGTAACTGAGGGAGGTGCTTGGGCAGATGCTTCTAGTCTGGTTATGTGTTGCTGATTAGCAAGCAGGGAGAGTTAAAGGGTTATGTCCGTAAGTGGCACAATATAATCCCCACAATATTCTAGTGGTAAAGATGTCACAGAAGTTCAGGTCACAGATGCTGTGAAAGCTGAGCATAATGGAATTTGACTTGAAGATTGATTTCAGGATTAAAGGTGAAGGTTAAAAAGCAGTGATGATTCTTAAATCAGGAATTTGCTACTTCCAACAGTCAGGAACCCACTGATGAGTTTGTGCCGCAGGATGAGGGACTAGAAAGAGCTGTCACAGTGGCTGATGGCCACCTCTGTCTGAGCTTACGTGATGGAAGCCAGTGTCCCTCTCCATCTGGGTTTGGTCTGTCCTCTAACGAGTGAGCCCATTGCCAACAGGGGGCAGTAGCCTCATTGAAGGCACTAGTCTGTGATAATGACAGAAGAGCCGAGCTAGATTGCTAAACCAGGATAACTCTGTATTTGTTTTTGATTGCTGCCACAATAAATTATCATATCATAGAGTCAGAAGCTTAAGCAGCACTTACAATTTTGTAAGTCAGAAATTAAACACAGGTGTCACTGTGTGAAAACCAAGGTGCTGGGAGGGTTGCATTTCCTTCTGGAGGAGAATCTGTTTTCTTGCCTCCTCCAGCTTCTGAAGATGCCTGCACATTTTGGCTCATGGCTTTCTTCTAGCTTCAAAGCCAGCAACATGATATCCCTTTGATATTTCTGCCTTTGTCATATCTCCCTTTGACTCTGACCTTGGCTGAGAAAGACTGTGCTCTGAAGGACTCATGCAATTAGATGAGCTCCAGAATAGTCCACTCATCTCAAGGTCCTTAACCTTAATCATATATGCTAAATCCCTTTTCTCTGGTAAGGTAACCTATTTATAGGTTCCAGGGATTAGGATTTAGGCATCTTTGAGGACTGCTTTGCTACCACAAACCATTACAGATGAGGAAACTTTATTGTAGACCCCTCTCCTCCTGTCTCTCCACTCCATTTCCCATCCTTGAATGTTACAAGGATTTTGGAGGTCCAGAGTTCCTCACTAGGGACCGCAGAAACAACTCATTTTCTATGTGACTAGCACTGTGGCCAGTGGTTGTCAACACTGCCTTCAAGGACAATTCATATGGTCCCTGGTGGGCTAAAAGGCTGACCTGAACTGATTCTCAGGCACTTGTGAGCTAGCTTGGAACCATCTGAACAAGAGAATCTGTGGAAAGACTGGATTTTCTCACGTGAGCATCTGCAGGATCAGAAACAACATTTGGGAGATCAAATGTAAGCTGATTTCCTCTCCAAAGTTGGTGAAAGTTGGGACATACCAGTTAGAGTTGAGTGAATGAATAAATACATTGTTCTTCAGTGTCACTGCTTTTATATAACACTCAAAAGCCCGATTTGCTATTTATGAGAAAAAGTACTGGAATTATACAAATGTAGGCACACACATACAGAGAGATAGAGAAAGCCATTTAAAAAAGGAAGCTTCTATAGATATACAAGATTTAACTTCATCTTCATTCCCTAGGCAGAAGCTGGTAAGAGTCTATTAATAGCCTCCCCTAGCATATAACACTGCAGGTGTTCCCTTACTGCTGAGTTGTTTTTTTTTCCTATATCCAAACTTGTTATCAGTTATCTATGTTTGCATTTGGGGAGTCTGAATCCAGAAGGAGCATTAACTATAGTGCTGTTATAGTGTTTCTTCTCAGCATCAGCAATGTTGTGGTAATTTTTGCATAAAATATTTGCTAAATTTCAATGAGCATTTTCCTTGAGGAGTTTATTAAAACTCAGTATCTGTCATGAACCAAGGAGGCCAGGATTGCACAGCCATTCATCTTCTGCCTGTGAAATCCTAAAATCAGGATAATGGAAATAGTAACAGTGAACCTCATTAAAATGCAAGAGGGAGGAGGGCGAGGGCAGAAAGGAAAAGGGAATGATGTGCGTGTTTTTCACATTCTGGGAGAAAGTGTTGCTTGACAGCAGGTTCTCAACACTCTACGTGAGTTCATTTCCCATTGTTTCAGGGAGCTCTATTTTGGTCACCAAATGAAGCAGAGCAGTTTGGAAAGAGACTTTCATTTCTTGATATGCAAAGAAAGCATCATGTAAGTATGGAATGATCTTTTCTTTTTTCTTCTGGCTGGATTATTGCATGTACGGAATTGATGTACTACCCTCCTTGGGCATAAACATGTTAAAGAGAAAAGGAAGAGGCACAATTAAATACTTCGTCTGTTAAATGAACCTCCCTTAAATACACATTAGCTCAAATTTGTTTAAGAGAAAATAATTTAATGTATGCTTTGGATTTCAAATGTTATGCTTGATTTAAGCAAATAAATAAAGCAGACTGCATTCTCCTGACCTGCTGAGCTTGAGAATGGCTCATGACAGTCTGCACCAGTTTGCATCCAAGAACTGGAATATTGGTTTTAGTCATCTTTAATGAGAAATGTCTTGGCAATAAAGGAGAAGGATACTGGGTGATGATTGGTCACTAATGTATTTCAGCTGGTGCTTCTTGGCATAACAATAAATAGGCAAAATTGAAAATGTTATGGTGATTTTATGGTGTGAAAGTAGCCACATGCCAATAAACTTCATTCTTCCATTTTAGTAAGGCTTGGAACAAAAGTTTTGGAGAAAGTTGAAGGCTCTGTGCTCTTGGCTGAGCTGCCTCTTCAAAGAGATGGGCCTCTGTGGACCTTCTGGATCCATTCATTACACTTTGCAACACATGGGTGTTGGTCACTTGGTCCTGTCTAACTGCTGATATTCATTTCGTTTTCTGTGGCGTATTCCTCCCAGGCTGAAGCTCTCTGCTTCCAACAACAAAGAATTCTCAGTCATGTGAAGTCCTCTCAGAGAGAAGGTGAAAGGTTTAAGTCCTCACCAATACAAATGGAGTTTTAATTTCTAGAGGTTGTTCATTTGGTAAAGAATAGACAGGATACACTCAGCTTTGTGGCTTTCTCTAAAGAGAATAATATCTAACAGAAGCAGAAGATATTAAGAAGAGGTGGCAAGAATACACTGAAGAACTGTACAAAAAAGATCTTCACGACCAAGATAGTCACGATAACGTGATCACTGACCTAGAGCCAGACATCTTGGAATGTGAAGTCAAGTGGGCCTTAGAAAGCATCACTACGAACAAAGCTAGTGGAGGTGATGGAATTCCAGTTGAGCTATTTCAAATCCTGAAAGATGATGCTATGAAAGTGCTACACTCAATATGCCAGCAAATTTGGAAAACTCAGCAATGGCCACAGGACTGGAAAAGGTCAGTCTTCATTCCAATCCCAAAGAAAGGTAATGCCAAAGAATGCTCAAACTACCGCACAATTGCACTCATCTCACACGCTAGTAAAGTCATGCTCAAAATTCTCCAAGCCAGGCTTCAGCAGTATGTGAATCGTGAACTTCCAGATGTTCAAACAGGTTTTAGAAAAGGCAGAGGCACCAGAGATCAAATTGCCAACATCCGCTGGATCATGGAGAAAGCAGGAGAGTTCCAGAAAAACATCTATTTCTGCTTCATTGACTATGCCAAAGCCTTTGACTGTGTGGATCACAATAAACTGTGGAACATTCTGAAAGAGATGGGAATCCCAGACCACCTGACCTGCCTCTTGAGAAACCTGTATCCAGGTCAGGAAGCAACAGTCAGAACTGTACATGGAACAACTGACTGGTTCCAAATAGGAAAAGGAGTACGTCAAGGTTGTATATTGTCACCCTGCTTATTTAAGTTATATTCAGAGTACATCATGAGGAATGCTGGGCTGAAAGAAGCACAAACTGGAATCAAGATTGCCGGAGAAATATCAATAACCTCAGATATGCAGATGACACCACCCTTATGGCAGAAAGTGAAGAGGAACTCAAAGGTCTCTTGATGAAAGTGAAAGAGGAGAGTGAAAAGTTTGGCTTGAAGCTCAACATTCAGAAAACGAAGATCATGGCATCTGGTCCCATCACTTCATGGGAAATAGATGGGGAAACAGTGGAAACAGTGTCAGACTTTATTTTTTTGGGCTCCAAAATCACTGCGGATGCTGAGTGCAGCCATGAAATTAAAAGACGCGTACTCCTTGGAAGGAAAGTTATGATCAGCCTAGATAGCATATTAAAAAGCAGAGATATTACTTTGCCAACCAAGGTCCGTCTAGTCAAGGCTATGTTTTTTCCTGTGGTCATGTATGGATGTGAGAGTTGGACTGTGAAGAAAGCTGATCACCGAAGAATTGATGCTTTTGAACTGTGGTGCTGGAGAAGACTCTTGAGAGTCCCTTGGACTGCAAGGAAACCCAACCAGTCCATTCTAAAGGAGATCAATCCTGGGTGTTCATTGGAAGGACTGATGCTAAAGCTGAAACTCCAATACTTTGGCCACCTCATGCGACGAGTTGACTCACTGGAAAAGAGTCTGATTCTGGGAGGGATGGGGGTAGGAGGAGACAGGGACGACAGAGAATGAGATGGCTGGTTGGCATCACCGACTCGATGGACATGAGTTTGAGTGAACTCCGGGAGTTGGTGAGGGACAAGAAGGCCTGGCGTGCTTTGGTTCATGGGGTCGCAAAGAGTCGGACACGACTAAGTGACTGAACTGAACTGAACTGAATCATAGAAGGACAAATACTACATGAATCCACTTATATGAAGTCTCCAAAATAGTCAAACTCAAAGAAGCAGAGAGTAGAATGATGGTTGCTAGGAACTAGAGGAGGAGAAAGTTGTTATTTAACATATAGAAAGTTTCAGTTAAGGAAGATAAAAGAGTTCTAGAGCTCTGTTGCACAATGCTGTGCCTGTTATTAATAATACTGTATGATACCTTGCAGAAATTAAGTGGGCGGTGCTTATGTTAAGTCCTCTTCCTAGAACACTAGCAAAAAAAAAAAAAAGAAATTTTGTGTGTCATCTGCTCTATGTGGTTTCTTGTGTGGTATTTCATTTCATCCTCATGACCACCCTTTGAAGTATGTATTATTCAGTTCAGTTGCTAAGTCATGTCCGACTCTTCACAACCCTTGGACCACAGCATGCCAGGCTTCCCTGTCCATCACCAACTCCCAGAGTTCACTCAAACTCATGTCCATTGAGTCAGTGATGTCACCCAATCATCTCATCCTCTGTCATCCCCTTTTCCTCCTGCCCTCAATCTTTCCCAGCATCAGGGTCTTTTCCAGTGAGTCAGCTCTTCGCATGAGGTGGCCAAATTATTGGAGTTTCAGCTTCAGCATCAGTCCTTGCAATGAACACCCAGGGCTGATCTCCTTCAGGATGGACTGGTTGGATCTCCTTGCAGTCCAAGGAACTCTCAAGAGTCTTCTCCAACACCATAGTTCAGAAGCATCAATTCTTCAGGGCTCAGCTTTCTTTATAGTCCAACTCTCACATCCATACGTGACTACTGAGAAAATCATAGCCTTGACTAGACGGACCTTTGTTGGCAAAGTAATGTCTTTGTTTTTTAATATGCTGTCTAGGTTGGTCATAACTTTTCTTCCAAGGAGTAAGTGTCTTTTAATTTCATGGCTACAGTCACCATCTGCAGTATTAACATCCTTGTTTTACAGATCACACCATTTAAACCAATTGCTTAGAGTCATGCCATGATTGAGTGACAGGGACAGGTCTCAGTCTGAGAGCATTTTATCTCTAAAGTCTATGATCATTTTGTCTCATACATCATTTTTCCTGAATCATAGTTTCTATAGTCATTAAAGTGAAGTTAACAGTGTCTAATTTGCACAAGTGCTGAAGAAGTTAAAAATAGTATGTGTATGGTACTGGCAAATGGGTTGAATAAATTTAACCAATCACTGAAAACATAATTATACCTGTTATGTATGATGCATGGTTCTAGCTGCTGAGGGGCACTGTGGCAAACAATGGCAACATGACCTTTGATATCATAGAGCTTCCTGGTTTGATATTGGCTTGTTTTATTACCAGTGATTTCAAAATGGAAATGAGGATGAGGTGGAGAGTGTATTAGCTTGCTAGGGCTACTGTAACAAAGAAGCACAAATTGAATAGCACAAACAACAGAAATTTATCATCTCTCTGTTCTGAAAGCTAGAAATCTAAGATCAAAGAGTCAGAAAAGTTGGTTCCTTTTGAGAGCTGTGCTGGAGAATCTGTTTCACATTTCTTTGTTAACTTTTAGTGGCTTTCTAGAAATCTTTGGTGTTCTTTGTTATGTGGAAGCATCACCCAGTCTCTACCTTCATCTTCACAAGGTGTTCTCCTCTTGTGTGTGTCTGTGTCCAAATCTCCCTTGTAAGATGATATTAGTCATAGTGGACTGAAGGTCTACTCTACTCCAGTATGACCTCCTCTTCACTAATTACCTCTGAAAAGATGTCATTTCCAAACACATTCTCATTCTAAGGTTATTAGAATTTAAGACCCTAACATATAAAATTGCCAGTAAACAGTTCTACTGGGATGTTCCTCAGGTACCTAAAATCCATACAAGACTGAACTTAAAGTTCCATCTTCCTTTAATACCTGTTCTTCCAGGTTTTCATTTTCAGTTAGAGACACATGATCTATGCTGTCACCTAACCTGAAATCACATCTGACCTTTCTTCCCCCATCAGCTCTCTCAAGTCCAAATGCTTTTCACTTCTATATATCTCTCTGTTATGTTTTCTATTCAAAACTATGGCTTCTGTGCCAACTCTGACCTTCAGCATCTCTTGCCTGGGGAGGAAATAGTAACTAAGAACAAAGACTGATGTAGCCCTCAGCATACAGCACTGGTTCCAATGATATTAAGCGACAATCCAGAGGCTAAGCGAACTCTAAAAAATGGTGAAAACTATCAGACAGGTGAATAAGGTACTCTTGGGTAACTGGCAAAAATCAGACTTTCTGTAATTCGGATTTTACTTCTTTTCTCTAAATCTACTGTCTCTAGGGCAATGTTGACATTAGGCTATGTGAGATACAGAAACCTTCTTTTGAAGAGAAATTAAACTTCAGAAAATCAAAAACATGTTGACTCAGTGAGAGATTACAGCCACTGGTCATCCTGTAATTCTTCTTATAAGGGTGGAGGCAGAGGACTGCCATGCATTTCCCAGGGCAGAGGTGTCTCTGTAGCTTCGAAGGATGACCCTTTGGGGAATGATGTGAGCAGGCTGTGTTTATAGCCTCAGCTAAATCACATGAATCATACAGCTAAGCACGTCCAATCAAAGAAGAAGAAAAACAAGTGTCCTGAAGGGTCAGGAAAAAGTATAAAATGAGCCTGACCCCAGGCCTTTTGTCACCTCAGGCAATAAGCAATCCTGGCCAAACAGAGCAGCTGTTCCCACAATGTTCTTCCTACTTGACCTCTTATCTATTTCAGATGTGAGATCTATAAACATGAGTTTAGAGCACTGGGAAAAATTTTCTCTGCAGTGCTTTTAACTTTTGAATCAAAAACTGGTATGATTGAGTACCCTAGGGTTTTCCTTTATTTGGAATTTTGGAGACATATTTTTAAAAAGGAGGAAAAGATGATCCTGACGTCTCTATGACTTCAGTTCATGGTATTAATAGATAACGATAAGGATCAGAAAATATGGCTTCAGCAAAATTATGAAGATGTTTCTCCTAGAGCCTTCTGCCGTGTAATTCTGGACCACTTCCATGTGTTAAGAGTGTCCCTTATTATTCCTCTCAGATATTCACATATGAGAGTTCTCTGGCCATGACACTGTCTGACTTTTAGCTGACCTGATTGTATGATGAATGTACCATGGCTGGTGCTGATATATTGATAAGAAGCTAACTTAGGAGGCACCGAGGAGTTCCCAGTAAACCCAAACTGTTCAAGAAGCAATGGTTATAACCGAACATTGAACAATGGATTGGTTCCAAATTGGGAAAGGAATACGTCAAAGCTGTATATTGTCACCCTGCTTATTTAACTTATATGTAAAGTACATCATGTGAAATGCCAGGCTGGATGAAGCACAAGCTGGAATCAAAATTGCTGGGAGAAATATCCATAATCTCAGATACATAGATAACACCACCCTTACGGCAGAAAGTGAAGAGGAACTAAAGAGCCTCTTGATGAAAGTGAAAGAGTAGAGTGAAAAAGTTGGCTTAAAACTCAACATTCAATAAATGAAGATCATGGCAACTGGTCCCATCACTTCATGGCAAATAGATGGAGAAACGTTGGAAACAGTGACAGACTTTATTTTCTTGGACTCCAAAATCATTGCAGATGGTGACTGCAGCTATGAAATTAAAAGACTCTTGCTTCTTAGGAGAAAAACTATGCTCAACCTAGACAGTATATTAAAAAGCAGAGGCATTACTTTGCGGACAAAGGTCTGTCTAGTCAAAGCCATGGTTTTCCAGTAGTCGTGTATGGATGTGAGAGTTGGACTATAAAGAAAACTGAGCACCAAAGAATTGATGATTTCATACTGTGATGTTGGAGAAGACTCTTGAGAGTCCCTTGGACTGTAAGGAGATTCAACCAGTCAATCTGAAAGGAAATCAGTCCTGCATATTCATTGGAAGGATTGATGTTGAAGCTGAAACTCCAATACTTTGGCCACCTGATGTGAAGAACTGACTCCTTGGAAAAGACCCTAATGCTGGGAAAGATTGAAGGCAGGAGAAGGGGATGACAGAGGATGAGGTGGTTGGATGGCATCACCAACTCGATGGACATGAGTTTGAGCAAGCTCTGGGAGTTGGTGATAGACAGGGAAGCCTGGAGTGCTACAGTCCATGTGATCGCAAAGAATCAGACATGTCTGAGCGACTGAACTGAACTGAACTGAGAAGTTTCCTGGCTTTGAGGATACAAGAATTTGGGACTTCGAAAGAGAAGGCAACTGACAAAACAGAAGAGCAAGTGTTTGGTAACAAATATTTCCTGGTCCATGAAGAGACAATAGGACAGAAAGAAGAATTTTAACAAACAGACTTTGCTAGGTTCTTTATCTATACATGCAGTTCATATTATAGTTATCTATTGATAGCTCATTTCCTGGAACAGTTTCTCTATCTACATTCTTTAACCAATTAAGGGGAGAGTCAAAGGTTCTTCTGAATCTTTCGGGCCTTGATTTTTTTTTTTTTTTTTAAGCTCAAAATAATCTGCATGACAAAGAGACATACTTTGGGGTGACAAATTTTGCTTCGTGGCCCAGGAGACATTTGTTACCAAACACTTGCTCTTCTGTTTTGTCAATTGCCTTCTCTTTCGAAGTCCCAAACCATTATCCACAAGATCCTCCTTGGTCTTTAGTTGAAACGGTGTTTAAGGGGAGAATTTCAGTCATTTTTGTGAGTTACTCAGTTTCCTTGGGTCTGTCCCATGTATCCATGCTATTCAACTTTTGTTTGATATTTTCTTGTTAATCTGTCTCATAACAATTTAATTCTTAGACCAGCCAGAAGAATCTGGAAAAGTAGAGGAAATTTTATTCTTCTCCCAAATTCTTAAGATGTTGATTATTTCTGGGCAGAAGAAAACTTTTTCCTACACACACACACACACACACACACACAAACACTTACTCACTCACTCACTCACTCACACAGCTGTAGACAATAACAGCCACCAAGTATTAGTACTGAGAAATACCCCTGGCCTAAGTAGGTTCCCACTGCATGAGGCTGGATTAACAGCAAATTCATTGCTAGGTCCTTAATCTTTCCTTATTAGAAAACCTTTGACCCTATATCTGGAAGGTCTGTCAGCTTCATTTGTCTTTATCAAAACCCCTTCACTTCCCCAAGAGTTCTTTGTGACTAAGACATCTGACCAAACCCAGTAAACTTTAATAAAATCTCGGGGCCCAACTGTGGTCTGTCTGGCCCCAGTTGATTGGCTTAAGGAGGAACATCTACTCAAGGTTCAAAGTGGACCTGTCTATAGGAATTTGGATATTTTATTGTGTTTCCCCAGTTTTAGTGGCTAGAAACTTGAATGTAATAAAACGATTGTGAAGTCTCAGTTTTCACCATGGCACATGGAGAGTTAAGAAAACTGGCGTGCAGGCTGGGGAAAAATGAAGCAACTGCTGGGAAGGAATAGACACAGAAGTGCCTGATACTGTCTCAGTGTGCTCTTGTGTCTCAGTCTCTGGATTTTACGTACACCTCTGTTCTCTTGGGCTTCCTTTGTGGCTCAGCTGGTAAAGAATCCGTCTGCAATGCAGGAGACCTTGGTTCCATCTCTGGGTTGGAAAGATCCCCTGGAGAAGAAAAAGGCTACCCACTCCAGTCTTCTGACCTGGAGAATTCTATGGACTGTATAGTCCATGGGGTCGCAGAGTCAGACATGACTGAGCCACTTTCACTTTTTCTGTTCTCTTAGAATAAATTCCTCTTCCTGTATAAGTTCACTTGAGACAGTTTCTTCTGCCCAAATAATCCAAATTTGTATATGCATTATATTCTTAGAGAAACATATGATGCTTTTAAACATTTAAAATTATATAATAGGATTTATAATAAAAGCATCCGCAATTTCAATTCTTGCTATATTCTAAAACCAGGGTATTATTAGAAAACCATTTAACACTTCAATATATATTTACTGAGTTTATAAAAACTTTGCACTCAAGGAACTTACATTTTGGTGGAGGCATATAGTTTTCTGGTCTCTGGATTAAGTTGAAAAGTAAAATAATTTGGGAAATAAATGGGTTCATTTAGGAGTAATTCATTCATTCTTTTCTAAAATATAGAGAATTTTACATCAGGAAACTAAAATATCTCTCAAGACAGTAAGATAAATTCTGTATATTATGAAGTTATAAGATAGACGATATAATAGAAAAGTAAAAAATATTTCTCACACCTACCTTTTAATGAGGTTACTTAATGAAGGAAACTTTCAACTTTTGATAACAAATAAATTAAAGAAAAGTTGCTTAAAAAAGGTTTATTTTAAGGTTGGTAAGCAAAAACTGTTTTCAATAAATGTTTGTTGTAGAAATAAATAAAAATTTCTGGTCTTAAGGAACTAAAACCAAGCCTAAGGGGGACATCGCCTTATTTTCAACTTTCAAATTCTGTCAAAAAATGCTGCTGTGCCTACTGATATTTTATCAGTTTAGATTTTCTCAGTGAAATATCTCCTTATTTAGAATTTCTAATAAATTATATTTTTATTCTTCTCTTTCTTCACTTAAGCTCATTTTAATTTCACATTTTGTGCTCTTTTTCATAGATGTTCCTTGATTTATCTCTTTGAATTTCATAAGCATACTTAAAGTACTTTCCAAGTTTCACTTGATATCAATGTTTCCCCTAAAATTTGATTTTGTTACTAGTCTTTCTAGAGAGTTTTCAGAGCTTCCCTGGTGGCTCAGATGGTAAAGCATCTGCCTACAATGCGGGAGACCTGGGTTCGATCCCTGGGTTGGGAAGAGCTCCTGGAGAAGGAAATGGCAACCCACTCCAGTACTCTTGCCTGGAGAATCCCACGGACGTAGGAGCCTGGTAAGCTACAGTCCATGGGGTCACAAAGAGTTGGACACGACTGAGTGACTTAAGCTAAGGAGTTAAGCTAAGGAGAGAGTTTTCAGTTGCCCACAGCTCCCAGAACATTGCCTGGTCTTGAACTGCAAGCTAAGGCCCCTTAACCAAGGTGCCATGAGATATAATGCAGGTACCATTACTAAGTCAGAGGATATCCTCATCCATTATCTAGTTTGAGACTATAGTTTCTACCTCCTTTACCTTGCATCTTTCCAAAACTGTATCTAGTCCTCCAGTACATTAGGCAAGCTCTGACTCCTGACTCTTGTCATTTTCCTGAACAATAAAATCTCTAGGTTGCTTTAATATGCTTCCAGAACTGGAGTCCAGCATGCTGGTGGCTTCAGTCCCACTTAATTTGTTTTGGTTTTATTTCTAGTCAACAGACATCTTTATCTTGTTATTGAGCATGGCTATTTTTTTTTAAGCTTCTCCTTTGATATTTTATCTCTCATTGTTATATATCTGTAGTGGAGGGATAGGGTTTACTTTTTGACTGCATCTTGACTAAAGTTGCATTAAATCTCTTTCCCAGAATTAAATCAGGAGGAAAAAAAAGGTATTATTTTGGGCAGTTAGGCCATTACCCTTGAAATTGCATCATATATAACAGAACTGAAATAAAAAGATTAAGAAATGCACATGTTCTGAAATGTCCTCTCATTTGCAATAGTGTAGCATAGGCCATTTGCATGTTTAGGCCATTTCTAAGCAATTGATCTGGTAGAACCCCAGAGGGTCAGGACCCTCATTAGAGATCCTGGTACCAGTAAGAAAATAATTATTTATTCATACAATGTTGGAGCTGGCAGAATGTATAAATTATGACTTTATTTTATAAACTAATTACAATAAAAATGAAGAAACTTGCTCAGTGGCAAGCTATTAAAGATAGAATTGAAATGAAGTTTTAGGTTCTTTGGCTAACAGGTTGTTGCTCTTTTCATCATACTATACAATTTCAATTGTTTTCTTATAAAAATGCAATGAATGTTGACTCTTTTGTGAGATATATGGAAAGGTCTTTACTATCCTTTTGGGATGAAATTTATTCAGATCATTCCAATTTGTTAGTGTTGATGAAAATGTTGTTTCTATACTGAGCTTAACTTATTATACAAACAAGTAAAGATGGTGCAGATCATATGAGTCTTGTTCTTTTATTCAATTAATTTCAAGTTAATTGAGTAAACTTGCCTTTGTGAAATTAAAAGTTTTCAGAATATTGTTCTTAAAAATCACAAATATTTTATAACTGCTTCAGTTCAGTCGTTCAGTCGTGTCCGACTCTTTGCGACCCCATGAATCACAGCACGCCAGGCCTCCCTGTCCATCACCAACTCCTGGAGTCCACCCAAACTCATGTCCACAGAGTCGGTGATGCCATCCAGCCATCTCATTCTCTGTCGTCCCTGTCTCCTCCCTCCCTCGATCCTTCCCAGCATCAGAGTCTTTTCCAGTGAGTCAACTCGTCGCATGAGGTGGCCAAAGTATTGGAGTTTCAGCTTTAGCATCAGTCCTTCCAATGAACACCCAGGACTGATCTCCTTTAGAATGGACTGGTTGGATTTCCTTGCAGTCCAAGGGACTCTCAAGAGTCTTCTCCAGCACCACAGTTCAAAAGCATCAATTCTTCGGCGATCAGCCTTCTTCACAGTCCAACCCTCACATCCATACATTTGTTGTTATTGTTTAGCATCCAGTTTTCAGGCTTTTTAAAATAATTTTTGTAACTCATACATTCATTTCTTCATTTCCAATACATGTTGAGAGCTTGTTATGGGGCAAGCATTTTTTAAGTATCTATAATGTGATATGAACACACAGAGACATATTTCCTGAACTTGTGGAAGTGACACTTCAATGAAGGAAATAGAAAATAAAAAGTGGAAGGTGAATGAAAATTAAGACTATTGTAAGTGTTATGTCAGAATGATACCTATTACTGTGTGAGAATAATCAGAGGATTTGACTAAATCAAAAATTCAGGGAAAGGTTTTCTGGGGAGAGTCTGAAGGTCAAGATAAAACAAATTTAATGAGGAGAGGAAGGAAAACTATTCCCAGTAGAGAATAGTGAGGTGTGAAGGGAAAGTCCCTCAGTCATGTCTGACTCTTTGCAACCCCATGGACTGTAACCTGCCAGGCTCCTCTGTTCATGGAATTCTCCAGGCAAGAATACTAGAGTGGGTAGCCATTTCCTTCTCCAGGGGATCTTCCCAAGCCATGGATCAAACCCAGGTCTCCTGCATTGCAGGCAGACTCTTTACTGTCTGAGCCACTAGGGAAGCCATAGAGAGAATAGGATGTGGGAAAATCCTATGGAAAAGTGGGCCATGGGTCCTTCAGTGATCTAAAATAAGCCAACTAATGGAAGAGTGGCCCAAGTTGAGGCTGGAAGTGTAGACAGGGTCAGGTTCTACATGGTCTTGCAAGTTAAGGACTCTGAACATTAGAACAACAGGAAAGGCTTAGAACATTCAAAAGTCATTCTGGAGGCAGGATGAGAAAGGACCACAGATGATACCAAGGGATGATTATCTGAGCTATTGTTATACACCAGGCAAGAGATAACAGTAGCCTGAATGAGATGATGGGAGTAGGAATGGAGGGAAGTGAATTAATGATTGGAGGAAAGTGAATGGATATTTAGAAAAGAAAACTGATAGATGGTGTGAAGAAGGTGATCAGTATGTTTTTTAGGTCTCTATCACTGCAGATGCTGATTGCAGCCATGAAATTAAAAGACGCTTGCTCCTTGGCAGGAAAGTTATGACCAACCTTGATAGTATATTAAAAAGCAGAGACATTACTTTGCCGACCAAGGTCCGTCTAGTCAAGGCAATGGTTTTTCCCGTGGTCATGTATGGATGTGAGAGTTGGACTGTGAAGAAAGCTGATCGCCGAAGAATCAATGCTTTTGAACTGTGGTGTTGGAGAAGACTCTTGAGAGTCCCTTATACTGCAAGGAGATCCAACCAGTCCATTCTAAAGGAGATCAATCCTGGATGTTCATTGGAGGGACTGATGCTAAAGCTGAAACTCCAATACTTTGGCCACCTCATGCGACGAGTTGACTCACTGGAAAAGACTCTGATGCTGGGAAAGGTTGGGGGCGGGAGGAGAAG
This sequence comes from Moschus berezovskii, assembly GCF_049115385.1. Lineage (NCBI taxonomy): Eukaryota > Metazoa > Chordata > Mammalia > Artiodactyla > Moschidae > Moschus > Moschus berezovskii. The sequence continues at coordinate 39,164,063 of NC_142475.1, forward strand.
GGGACGACGGAGAATGAGATGGCTGGATGGCATCACCGACTCTGTGGACATGAGTTTGAGTGTACTCCGGGAGTTGGTGATGGACAGGGAGGCCTGGCGTGCTGTGATTCATGGGGTCGCGGAGAGTCGGACACGACTGAGCGACTGAACTGAACTGAACTGATCTTCCATATCTGACTATATAATATCCTTCACAGCAATAGAACCATGGGAAAAAACCTGGTTTCAAGGAGATGGTCAACTTTTCAATGGTGTCTTTCTAATTTGAAGTTCTTTAAAGATATTTGACAAAATATACCAGATAGGTAATTGGGTATATAGGTTTAGAACTCAGAGCACTGTTTGGGACCACAGAGGCAATTTTTTGAGTTACTTTCACATGGTGCTGGGAGTGGATTAGATCATCCAGGGGAAAAGCATAGGGTGAGAAGAGACGGTCAGGCCTATGACTTGACCTGCCAAATTTAGTATATGGGTAAAAAATGAGAAATCAACAGAAGATATTTGAATTAGCTATCAGAGTGAAAGGAGGGAATTAAAAAGAGTGCCATGTGACAGGGTCTTATGAAGGGAGTGCTACAAGAAAAATGTATTACACATTGCTGATTGCTACTTAAGAGTACCAAAAAGAAAATTAAAAATATCCTTTGGATTTACTGCCTCTTGTGACCTTAGTGAGAGTGGTTTTATGGACATAATGAGGATGGGAGACAGATTAGAAAAACTAGGCCAGAAAGTTAGTGAGAAAATGTACAAAGTAAGTGGGAATGTGTTGCAGGAGAAGGAAATATCACAACCTGGGACCCACGTGAGTCCCCAGGACAGATCTTCAAGTAAGGGTCCTTGGCTTTGCTCAGGAAAGAATTCAAGAGTGAGCCAAAGTAAAGCGAAAGCAGGTTTATTTAGAGAGACACACATTTCATAGACAAAACTCACACTGACCATCTCAGAAAGTGAGAGCAGCCCCAGGGTGTGGGGTGGTTTGTTTTTATGGGCTGAATTATTTTATATACTAATGAGTGGGAGGAATAGTCCTGATATTTCTGGGAAGGGTGGGGATTTCCAAGAATTGGGAATTCTTTTTGGCCTTTTATGGTCCATCTTGAACTGTCATGACATAAGGAGGAGTTATTTTTAGTATTACCATGAAGGTATAATAAGCTAAAGGTCAATGACTGGAGTATTCTAGAAGCCATTTTGGTTTTAACTGGTTCCAGCTGGCTTTTATCTTATTCTAAAGACTGTGACCTTCATTTATTTAGTGGTTGTGTTCTGCTCTCCTCTCTCCTATCTCAAATGAACAACTCTTTCAGAATTTTGCTCTGGGAGCTTCCCTGGTGGCTCAGTGGTAAAGAATCTGCCTGCCAATGCAAGAGACATGAGTTCAGTCCCTGGTCTGGGAGGATCTCACATGCCATAGATGTGGATCAATTAAGCCTGCGTGTATTGCAACTACTGAGTCTGTGCTCTAGAGCCCAAGAGTCGCAACTACTGAGTCCATGTGCTACAGTTACTGAAGCCCTCATGCCCTAGAGTCCGTCCTCCACAGCAAGAGAAACCACTGCAATGAGAAGCCTTTGTATCACAACTGAAGAGTAGCCTCTGCTTGCAGCGACTAAAGACTGTACAGCAACTAAGACCCAGCATAGACAAAAATAAATACATAAAATAAAGAAGCCTGCTATGAATAAGAAGGTAGAAAGCGTATGGTGTCTGAAGGAAGATTTGAGTCCTATGAATGGGAAAGTCTGGTTCATATTTAAAAACTTAGGTGCAGACAAACAGAATGTACATGTGGATATGGGGGTGGGGGAAGGGGTAGGATGAATTGAGAAACTGGGACTGACATGTATACACTATCCTGTGTAAAATAGATACCCAGTGGGAAACTCCCTCCCTGAGTAGAGGGAACTCAGGTCGGTGCTCTGTGATGACTTAGAGAAATGGGAGTGGGAGGGAGATCCAAGAAAGAGGGGATATATGTGTTTATAGAGCTGATTCACTTTGCTGTACAGCAGAAACTTACACAACATTGTAAAGCAGCTATACACCAATTTAAAAAAAAAAAGGGTAAGAGCACTTTGAGAGGATATATTTATATCATTGTGTAAAACATTATTGCCTTTGACAATAAAAAAGAATCATTTGGTCATGTTAACAAGGGTAATAAAGTTTCAGTTTTCTGAAATACATTACAGTATTAAAAATGTTTGCATTATTATCTTGTTTTATTCTCATAGTTATACTGTTAGTTAATACTATTTTTGTTTTTGCAACAAAACCCACTCCTGTCCTCTTCAGTCTGAAAACAGTAAACATATTAAGAATTTAATGAATAGACAACTTAATGTTCCTCATCTCCATGAGAAAACTGAGACTCTGAAAGGTTAAGTTCTTGGTTAAATCCACACAGCTCTTAGGGGCAATGTTGAGTCTTCTGACTCCAAGTTTAGTGTTCTTTCCACTTTAGACTTGCAGGGAAATTAGAAATAAAAACCAATTTATAACTTAGATCTATTAGTTGGGTGTTTTGCAGTCACCTTTCTAGGGAGAATATTTCTATTATGTTTAAAAGAATGGCATTTGAAAGCAAAACCCACCAACTACTCTGTGTCTTTTAAAACCCCCAGCTTCCTAGATGCTTTGATTGTGACCACACTTACAAACAGGGGACTAGACATTGCTTTGTGAAGTAGGAAGACCAAGATGTACTTTAAATTAGATTTTAGTGAAATTCCTTAAAACTGGTTAGCAAATCCAATACAAGTGAAATAATAACCAAAGGATAATAACTACATAATATACATCTTAGATATTTTCCAAAATGTCCACTTACCTTATATGGTATGAAATGAACATATTTTTTCATTTTTATAGTCACATTGCATTATGACTATGATGCAATAACTGAGAGAAAGAAAGGGACAGAGAGACTGATGTTGAAAGCAAGGTATTTTAGATCCATAGTCTTGGCATCACACTCAAACCAAATTATCAAATAAATGTGTGCTATATGTGCTCAGTTCCTCAGTCATGTCCAGCTCTTTGTGATCTCTTGGACTGCAGCCTGCCAGGCTCCTCTGTCTATGGGATTTCTCAGGCAAGAATACTGGAGTGGGTTGTCATTTCCTTCTCCAAGTGATCTTCCCGACCATTATCGAACCCATGTCTCCAGCATTGGCAGGCAGATTCTTTATCACTGCACCAACTGGGAAGCCCCTATATTCAGGATATCATGTCAATAAATAGTTGTTGCTAATGACACCCACAGAAAATTAAGAGTTACATCATTAGACATGTTAATTCTTTTCACAATGAAGCCTTATTAGATAATGTTTTTCTAAATTTCTCTGAGAAGCTAGATGTCTATACAAAGTCATAGTAATGTTAAAGTGTATATTACATATGATGTAACAAATGAGGCAATCAATTTGGATTTGTTTCCGGAGGATAAGCCATTTGATATTTCTGTACTTTTTATGGCAGATTAGTTTTGATCATGGTAGATTATTACATTCTTTCTGAGTCATTAAGAGCTATTACTGACATGTACCAAACTGTTTTGAAGCATTGCCACTATGTTTAAAACGTATAATTTGTAGATAAAAGAAAAAGCGTGAAGCCTGTCAAATATTCTTTCATTTCATATTGGAAAGAGTAATAAAATTCTTCACTTCAATGTTGAATTATTATAAGGCAGGGAAATCAGTGTAAAACTGATGTTTAAAATAGAAAATGTCATCTCAATATTTGTAAGGGAACTGTGGTAAAGTTTACTAACGTGTTTCATATCTGATTACTCTCTTCTTCCTTACAACACAGTAAGAATCTGCTTCCCAGATGTCTTTGCAGTTAGACAGAGCCATGTGACTAGTGAGATGTAGGTGAAATTGATGCATCTTACTACCAGCTGAAGCTTTAAGATCAAGTATGCCTCTTCCATTTTCTCTCTTGCCCTATGGCAGTGGCAGTGCCAATGGAGACCATTTATTGAAATGATTGTACTCGAAAGCAGCCCTGCAAAGACATTTGACTGACATTAGACTTCGTGTATGAGAAAATAAATTGTGTTAAGACAGTTTCGCTGCAACTAATGGCTAAAACAGGAAAGTCTCATTATGCAAAATATATGTATAGATTTTATTTTATTAAACAAAAATAAACTTTCATGGAACAGAGATATTTACTGTTTAAAAGTACTCCAAGGTAGGGACTTTCCTGGTGGTTAAGTGGTTGAAAATCTGCCTTCCAATGTAGACGTTCGTTAGATCCCTGTTTGGGGAACTAAGATCCCACATGCCACAAGGCAAATAATCCTATGTGCCACAACAAGGGAAAGCCTGAGTACCACAATGAAAAGCCTGCACCCAGCAATAAAGACCCAGTGCAGCCAAAACTAATTAAAAAATAAAAAATGAAGCAAGTAAAAAATAAAAATACTCCAAGGTACATGTCCTTTTAATCAAGAAAATTAAGTGTAAATAAGCACCAGTTTATATGATTTCAACTGATTAATCAGATCATAAACTTATATTATTAAAAATTTAAAGGGTTTTGGCTGTGAGTTTTGCTTTTTACTGTTCAAAAATAGAACTCTCTGTGTGTATGTGTCTGTGTATATAAAGGCAAATACTTGTAAGTAGTCAGATATTTCAAGCCATTAAATTAGGTCATATGGTGATCGTGTTGGTTTTAGTCACTAAACTGTATCTGACTCTTGCAACCCCATGGCCTTTAACCACCAGGTTTCTCTGTTCATGGGATTTCCCAGACAAGAATACCAGAGTGTGTTGCCATTCCTTTCTCCAGGGGCTCTACCTGACCCAAAGATCAAACCCACATATCCTGCATTGCAGGCAAAATCTTTACCGCTGAGCCACCAAGGATAGCCTAAATTAGGTCGTATATGTGAGAACAATTTATAAGCTGAAAAATATCATAAAATATGAAGAAATTAGTAGCATAAACATCATCATTATAATCACCATTAAACTCTTGCTGCACTAAGAGTCTCCAGGCGGGCCATGCACTTAAAAGGGGCTACATCTATTACTCCACTGGATGGTATAATAAGCTAGTAATTTAGTCAATCAACTAAAGTTGTTTGTGCTACATGGTACTGAGCAACCTATTTAACTGATTTGGATGTTAATTGACAGTTCATTACCTTGACTGATATAGTAAGTTATTTTGGTTTCTTGCAGACATAATCTTCAGTTCAGTTCAGTTCAGTCGCTCAGTCGTGTTCGACTCTTTGCGACCCCATGAATCACAGCATGCCAGGCCTCCCTGTCCATCACCACCTCCCGGAGTTCACTCAAACCCATGTCCATCGAGTCGGTGATGCCATCCAGCCATCTCATTCTCTGTCGTCCCCTTCTCCTCCTGCCCCCAATCCCTCCCAGCATCAGAATCTTTTCCAGTGAGTCAACTCTTCACATAAGGTGGCCAAAGTATTGGAGTTTCAGCTTTAACATCAGTCCTTCCAATGAACACCCAGGACTGATCTCCTTTAGAATGGACTGGTTGTATCTCTGCAGTCCAAGGGACTCTCAAGAGTCTTCTCCAACACCACAGTTCAAAAGCATCAACTCTTTGGCAATCAACTTTCTTCACAGTACAACTCTCACATCCATACAGTTGCAAATTATTGTCTAAGAAGCTGAGTCCAAGTTTCAAATGCCAAGGTGGACACTCTGGTGTAGAGCTCTGTCTCACCAGAGGGGACATTCAAAGATACCACGTAGGCTGGCAATGGGCAGTGGTTCTGCTCAGAGAATGGGTCATGTATATATGTGTGCAGGTGTCTGTATGTGCAAGCACAGCACATGTGTGCCCTCCCCATTATTTTTCATATAGTATTTAAACATCCTGGTCTCACCAAACCAATTTAGCTCATCAGATTCATCTAAAAATTTAGGCTAAAATTAAATTCCTCTGCAGGGATTATCTTTTGTTTGTTTGTTTGTTGTGGAGAAACAGTACTCCTTATATCTCCTATAATTTTGATTCCTTTTCCCTTAGGTGCATGCTCCACCATCACCTCTCTCTTCTGAAGCTTCAGCTGCTTTCTCTCAACCAGCTCTTTTGTAGCTTTGTGAAGTTATGACCAACCTAGATAGCATATTAAAAAGCAGAGACATTACTTTGCCAACCAAGGTCCGTCTAGTCAAGGCTATAGTTTTTCCTGTGATCATGTATGGATGTGAGAGTTGGACTGTGAAGAAAGCTGAGTGCCAAAGAATTGATGCTTTTGAACTGTGGTGCTGGAGAAGACTCATGAGAGTCCCTTGGATTGCAAGGAGATCCAACCAGTCCATTCTAAAGGAGATCAGTCCTGGGTGTTCATTGGAAGGACTGATGCTAAAGCTGAAACTCCAATACTTTGGCCACCTCATGTGACGAGTTGACTCACTGGAAAAGACTCTGATGCTGGGAGGGATTGGGGGTGGGAGGAGACGGGGACGACAGAGAATGAGATGGCTGGATGGCATCACCGACTCGATGGACATGAGTTTGAGTGAACTCTGGGAGTTGGTGATGGACAGGGAAGCCTGGCGTGCTGTGTTTCATGGGGTCGCAAAGAGTCGAAGACGGCTGAGCGACTGAACTGAACTGAAGTTCTCTGATCCCCCAAATATCTCCCATTCACTGTACATACATAAATAAATGAGATTTGTTTTCTACTTTCTTTTGGTATTATCCTGCAATTTTGATATTAGGGACATATGAGCTTTATAAAGTGAATTGAGGGGCCTTACTTCTTTTTCTATTCTCAAAAATGGTATATATCATATAGTAGTTTTCTGTTTCTTGGAATGTTGGAAAGACATCAGTTGGGCTTAGTATATCTTTTGGTGCAGGAAAAGAAGATTGATTACTAATCATTTCTTCAATTATTGAATTATTAAGTTATTGCTTTATTAAGACATCTTATTTATCTTGTTGATAATAGTAAAATGCATTTTTCCTTAAAATTGACCATTTCATCTAGGTTTCAAAATTCTTAGGATAATCATATATTTTTGAAATTTTAAAATATCACTTGTATATATAGATCCATCTAGTTTTCTGTTCCTGTTATTATTTACGAGTTTTCTCTTTTCAATTGGCATTTTTTTCCAGGTATTTATTTTATTAGGTTTTTTTCTTCCAAAGAAAAGATTTGTTTTTGCTGACCCTCTCTATTTAGTATCTATTTCATTAATATATCTTGTCATTTTATTATATTTTCTTTCTGTTTAGATTTATATTATTCTAATCTGGCTAGTGTGATGACAACTTCAAGACTTTAATCAATTCACTGAATTTTGCAAAAGTGAAAAGTGCTAAATTTAGGGCATGGATTCTGACCTTCTAAATTCAAGGCCAGGACACTGTTTACTAGACCCACAGCTCCCATCAGGAAAAAAAAAAAAAACTGAGAAAAAAGACCCCTCAGTGTTGTAAGCTATTTTAATAAAATGTTACTTTTTGTTCTTTGGTTTACCTGGCATGAATTTTCAAGCTTAATATGTGAGATAATTTTATGTTCATATTCTCTGTACTGTAATCCAATTGCCTCAATCATGTTTATACAAAAAATATCTCTTACTTTTCTTTTTAAATTTCTATTTTCATTTTCAAATAAATGGAAAGGAAAATTAGTCCTGTGCCTTTACAATAATGGAATACTAACAGGAGGATTGGAATTCCTTGTACTTCTTCCCTATTTACTTTAGATACTCTTAATGTCACCCTTGTCCTGAATTTATAGTTATTGAAGAAGTGTGTTATCTTCAGATACAATCCACTTTTAAACTTTGTTTTAAATTCTTCAAATTATAAAGAGGAAATGTAAGAACGTGGATTTTAGAATTAAAACGTTGGTTTGAATCCTAATCTTACCTTTAATTAGCTAAATGGTCTAGATGGCTATGTTTTTTAACTAAGTTGATCCTCAGTTTCCTCATTCCTATAGTAGAATTAAAATGTCTCCTTCATAAGGAATTAGAAGAGTTAACTGAAGTAATGTACATAAAGTGGGTCGAGCAGTATAGGTGAAAATACGTTATTTTCCTTCAGAGGTCTTAAAATCAATTTTTAGAAGGTGGATCATTTATGGTAAAGACTAATGGTGGTAGCAACTAATATATAAACAACACTTCATTTCAGTTGCTCAATCGTGTCCGACTCTTTGAGACCCATGGACTGCAGCACGCCAGGCCTCCCTGTTCATCACCAACTCCTGGGGTTTACTCAAACTCATGTCCATTGAGTCGGTGATGCCATAAATGACGCTGGAGCCAAGTAAACCTAGGTTTGAATACTGGTTCTAGCACTTAGAGTGCCATGTTTTCCTCTGTAAATTGGAATCATTATAGAATGAAGTTGGTGAAGTTGCTGAGATTAATTTGCATAAAAAATTTAGTAATCTCTGCCAATACAGTGAACACACTGTGGAGATATACTGGCTTTAATATTATTTTTACTTGTAGAAAGGCTCAGAGGAAAGGGAAATCCCTGGAAAGGGGATGGTGGATGTGGGAGAAATGAGAGTGGAGGAGGGAAAACTTTGACCAGCAGTAGAAACTTGGAGCCCCTGAGGTTAGGGGCTGTACCACTCATTCCGGTCTGCAAGCCTGGTCCACCGCCCCACATCTGATACACATCACTCATCCAACATGTGTTAAATGAATGAATACAACAGATAATGAATTGAGTGTGATTCAGAGGCATAAAAAAGATGAAATATGTTTTAAAATAGATTGAAGTAAAATATCAGTTACCAGAATATATTTCAGTAGAAGAGGCTGCTGCTGCTAAGTCACTTCAGTCGTGTCCGACTCTGTGTGACCCCATAGATGGAAGCCCACCAGGCTCCCCCGTCCCTGGGATTCTCCAGGCAAGAACACTGGAGTGGGTTGCCATTTCCTCCTCCAATGAGTGAAAGTGAAAAGTGAAAGTGAAGTCGCTCAGTCGTGTCTGACCCTAGCGACCCCACAGACTACAGCCAACCAGGCTCCTCCATCCATGGGATTTTCTAGGCAATAGTACTGGAGTGGCTTGCCATTGTCTTCTCCGAGTAGAAGAGGCAGAGGTCCTTAAAAGGAATAAAACATTGGCATTTTGGTAAAGGAAAAAGTAAATTATTATCTCTGTTTTCACTTATTCTTATGAAAACAAATTATGTCTGCCCTCAAAGATGTTTTCTTCATTGGCATCAGGTGGTAGCAATAAAATGAAATCTGGCTTTTTGGTACTTCCTATACCAGCTGGGCAGTGTAATTGCTACCTAGTCCAAGCTTGTACTGACCACTGTACTACAGGCCAACAATGCATTGGGGTAAGATGTACCAGATTTAATTGGAAAGCTAGCAGGCTGACAAGACAGTGAGCTAGAAAAAGAAGCATCTTACCCCAGTGAGCATTCAGGCTTCTTTTATACTAAAAGGGGAGGGGTCGGCAGTAGATCTTTTGGTACAGGAGAGATCCCACAAGGGGTGTGTTCTTGCAGCTGTCCATGTAGTTCTGCTAACAACTTTTTGTCTTTAAATGAATGAAAAGTGTTATACCTTTAAAGATCAAGCTGGGAGGCAGAGCCTTGAGAAAAGGCTCTTTTGTACACTCCAGGCTGCAGGCAACATTCTTTTACTGACTGACCAGATAAAGGTGCAGAGCCAGCATGACTAAGCACAGGCAACAGAGAACAAAGGTTAGAGCTAAAGAAATAGATCCAATATGGAGTCAGGTTTTTCTTCTCTATTACATAATTGCATTATAATTCCATTGTTGTAAACACCTACAATCTTTTCTTGTAGAATAGATGGGGACTTCGGGTTGCTTAATGAATTATCCAAACAGAAAAGATAGGTAATTAGAAAAAAAGAGAATCTGCTTCTATTTCAAAGTAAAATTGCCACCATGCGCCTCCCTGACCTCTATCTACGAATATATCTGAAACTTTCTCTGCATCAGCTCAAAACAAAGTTAATACTCATTCAGACTCTCTCCACTTTCCCCATGATAGGAACAAAAGGAAGGGACAAAATAGATGATTAAATATTAATCCCACTAGGGGATTGTAAGTAAAAATATATGGGAGACCCCTGTGAGTTAATGATTCTTTGAAAAACCAGATTTGCTTGAACACAAACCAAGCAGGCTTGCTTAGCAACAAAACCATGCAACTGAAGCACGGGGCATGCCTCAAAACAATAAAACAACGGTGGCATGAGACCCACAACCTGCCCAGTGAGCTCAGTAAATTGCTGATCCTTGGGATATACTCTGTACACATAAAAAACAGTAATTTGTGGATCTAGCTTGACCATGCAGGGAAAAGAAAACTCCCCTGCTAAACTTGGAGAAGAAACTAGTGATAAAAAACATGATGTCTACTCAGAAAAGACAAAGAAGGTCTTTTTCCCCTTGTCCCTTTTCCTTTGATTATGAAACTGTAGTCTTCAAAGTTCTCGGGGTGCAGCATTGCTCACCCACCCGCTTGTAAGCCTTGCAAGCATCCTATATCTAATAAAACACTTTTTATCTACTACTTTGCTATCACTGAATTCTTCTCTGCAATGAGACATAAAGGACTATGGTACTGGAGCTCTTTGAAGTCCCTCTGAAAGGACACCAATCGGTTTCACCAGCATGGATCTATTCCACTCTAAATCCGAGAACTAGGATACATAGCTAAAGTCACAGAAGATACAATTTGTAATGTATTCTACCATCTTAGCCCTGATTGCCAGAGTTTTAGAATATATTTATATAAATACATATATACACATATATTTGTGTGTTGTATGGATAATATTTTGAGTTTTACAAGGGTTCCACCAGATAAAAAGTAAGTGTTATTTTCCCCACTTGAGAAAAGAAGCTCAGGATATTTTGTTGAGTTTCTCAAGACCAGTTATATATTGAGTGGTAGGCTCAGAATTTAAACCCAGGCCATATGGTCTATCAGATGGTAAAGAATCTGCCTGCAATGAGGGAGATCTGGGTTTGATCCCTGGGTTAGGAAGATCCCCTGGTGAAGATAATGGCAACCCAGTCCAGTATTCCTGCCTGGAGAATTCCATGGACAGAGGAACCTGGCGGGCTACAGTCCATGGGGTCACAAAGAGTTGGACATGGCTGAGCGACTAACACTTTCACTTTCATATGGTCCATGTTCTTTCCCCTAGATTTTGCAAACATAAGGATCTGAAATAATAAAGACTGTAAAAGACACAAAACTAACCAGCATCTCTTCTCTCATTGTGACAGACGAACATAGTGGTTCCTGTTTGCTCTGTTTTCTGACCAGAAAGCCGAGCCCAAACACACTCAGACTCTGAGCCTGGGGTCAAATCAGTGTAAGCTCTCAGGGAATAGTGCACAGTTTAGCTGAACAAGGGCAAAGGGGCACATGTCACCAAATGGCCACTGACAAGAGCAGCATGACCCCAGGCTGTTGCATCAGATAACCCAGAGAGACACTATTATTATCTTCTGCCTGGATCCAACTTCAAAATCATTGTCTACCACCAGAAGCATTTCATTATCTAAGCTCCATTTAAAACAATAAGAATATCCTTATTTTAAGAAAAGTGCCTAAGCCATGTGCTATTATCTAACTCACCGATTTCTAGTCACAGTGAACAATTAAATGTAAAATTAAATCTTTCCTCATCTGATTTTCACATTTGCTGTGATGGAATTGGCTTCTTTAAATTTCCAGAGCAGCATCCATTGACTTTATGCCCTTGTCCCAGCCTTCCCCAGCTTCCCTAATCTGGAAGTTTAGTAAATTTCATCCTGTTCACAATGCAGTAATTTCTAAGATAAGAAGTATATGGAGCACTTCTGATCTGTTGCATACAGGCATGAATATTAAATCAACTTGTCCATGCTCCAAAATCTCTTTGTTGTCAAAAATATTTGTGATCCAAGGGCAGGACCTGGCACCAATGTTGAACCCAGTTCTCTCTTTTTTATTGTACCAGTTAGCTGTTGCCACATAACAAATCATCCCTGAGCTTATTGGCTTAAAGCAACTGTTTATTAACTTAGAATTCTGTAGATTGAAAAATGGACTTGGATCAGCTGAATGGTAATCTGCTGGTCTCATATGGCTGCACACATGTACCCGCCTGGGGCTGGCAGTTGTTGGCCTCATTCACATGTCTGGCAGCTGACTATTTCATGGCCGGGGGCTGGCTTACCATTGAATGGATACCTGAATTCTCTTCCACATGGCTGCTCATCCTCCAGCAGACTAGCTTGCATTTTGGTCATAAAAATTCATATTATTTCACATCGGAAACATATTCATCTCTATCTAGGGCTCTTAAAAGGTTTACCCAATTACGGTACTAGACTCAAAACTCACAATCTTGATCTTGTAATTTTTCATATATCTTGGATGTGGTTTCTATTGATTCAGGAACCTATGATGTGAAAAGACTAGTTATCTGCCACTTACACACCCAGTAAACAGCTATGACACAAAACAGTATAATAGAAATAAACTCTTCCATTGGAAAAGGGGAGAAATGGGAAGCACATAAAAGTTACTGGCTCCGAACAATTCTAGGGAGAATGGAGGTGAGAAAAAGCTTTATTTTCTAGAATTCTTTGGTGGTCCAGTTGTTAGGACTTTGTGCTTCCACTCTAGGGGGCATGAGTTCAATCCCTGGCCAGGGAGCTAAGACCCTGAATGCTGCATAGTGTGGCCAAAAAATTAAAATTTTTAAAAGCTTTATTTTCCAATAACAATCATGACTCCTATGTATTTCTTTTCAACTTTTCTTGAACTACCAGTTATTTAACTTACCTCTATATTCTCCTACTTTATTGACTAACCAAAAGATACTTTCTTCATTCTCCCTGGGGCTCTCCTTAATTACGTCCAAAGTTTCATTAGGTACATTTTCTATTTTCCAAGTTATCACAGACAATCGTTTTTCCTGATTGTTGCACAATTACCTAATGTGAGCCCTCATTTTCCAACATGCTATAATAATTTCTTAACAGGTTTTTAGCCTCCACTGTTCTATCTCTTTTCCAGACCTCATTAATAATTTTCCTGTATCCTGTAGCTTAGCCCCAGAGATAATGATACATGTTTCAGTAAAGCATGTTTGGTAAATAAGAATTCTATTTCTAGGTAAAAGTTTCTGTATCAATCACCTTTTGCTAAATAACAGGTTAGCTCAAAATGGAGGGGCTTAAAACAAAAATGATTTAGTAGCTAATCATTCTATTGGTCAGCAGTTGAGTCAGGGCTCAGATGGGTGGTTGTCTTGCTGGTCTCAACTAGAATCACTCATGTATGTGTGTTCAGTGGTCAATGGTCTAATTGATTACCCAGCAATTGACTAGGACTGCAACCCTATGTCGGTCATCACTCAGCAGGTTAGTCAAACTGATTTCTGGAATCTCAAAGGCAGAATAAAGGAGCAAGCCCAATGCAGAAAGAGGTTTCCAAATTTTGTCTTCTGTCACATTTGCCTTCGTCCCATAGACTAAAGAAATCACACCATCAGCCTCGTGCCTACATGAATGGAGGGGAGCCTCAAAGAAACACAACAGAGTGTGCATCTACAGATAGGAGGATTTGTGACCATTTTGTAATTTGTCACACCCTCTCACCTCAGTTCATCCCAGTAGGTGGCTCTTTTTCTTTGGTTCTTGATCTTAGTTGTCCTTGGTCACTCGGATGAGCATCCCTATTCCCTAGTTTCCCGTATAATCAATGGGTTTCTCGCCCTGTGTCCTTTTTTAATTTTTAAAATTGGAGGATGATCGCTTTACAGTGCTGTGTTGGTTTCTGCCATACAACAATGTGAATCAGCCATAGTTATTTATATCCCCTCCCTCTTGAACCTAATGTCACCCTGTGATTCAGCATGTAGACTTCAGACAACTGTAGGCTTGCCACATAGGCAAAAAAACCCTTGGTTCTTTCATCTTTTGGCACATGCCAGACTGTCACATCCACAGCTTTCAGTGACTTCGGTGGAGACTTAGCAGGGGCAGGTAATTGAATGAGGGAGAAGCAAGCCAGTACAGAGTCTGGTCCAGTGTCCAAACCTCACTATCCTCAAGGGCATAATGAATATAAAGCATATCTGAGATGAATGAAAGAAGGACAGAAAATTACATGGAATATTTATCTATGGGTAGAAACATAAATCTGAGGAGCAGTGTCTGGCTTTGTTTAAATCAGTACCCCAGGCTAAAATGAGGGTACAGAATCAAGTTCTTGGAGAAAGACCTGGAAGTGGAGGCTGAATGTATAGCTTAACAAAGCGTGAATGAAACTGCTTGCTGTATTGTTGGATGGACCACTACTTGAATCCAATCCAACTGACTATATGTCTGGAGTCTGTCTCAACAGTTGCTCAGGTAGTTTTCTCATTTCCTAACCTGAGCATCCGAGGTATCCCCTGGTCATTCTGAGTGAGGATACCCTGAAGTCACAAGTCAGTGTCTTGTGGCTCTAAGTTGATCTTTCCCTTTATCTTGGTGTGTGATAAAAATGTTAACATTATTTTATTTCTTAGAAAATTTTGTGAAAAATATATTGGCTTTATTATAGATTTTTTGATAAGCCTCATTTCTCTCAGAATACATGTGTGTTTGTGATTGGGTGTGGTGTGTGATCTTACCATGAACATGTAAACTCCAAGAGGACAGGAACATTGTGTACATTATTCATCCCTGTATTCTCAGCCTTAAACAGTACCACGCTTGCCTAGTACTCATTATATTTTTGTGAAATGAAGCACTCAGACATACACTAGAAGTATAATATTGAATATAACATGGTGTCTGCCCTTGAGAAGTTTTCAGTCAAGAAGAAAGTTTTTAATCTACATAATTTCATGGCTGCATATATATTAGGAAAAGCAGTTTCCGTTTACTCTCACACTCATACTTCTGTCACTAGATGTGTGGGGTTTTCCCATACCAACCAATTCTCCAATGCCAGCTGGCTAAAATGATTGTCCTACAATTCAATTCAGTTCTGGCACTTTCTGCCTGGAGATGCTACCAGTTAAGGGCTTAGTCCCTACTTCAGATGCCAAGTGCAAAACCCAGGTCGTCACCTGTACTTCTAACTGATAAGCTATTAATTGAGGTTCTGAGTCCTCTGTTTGGGTTCAGTAACTTGCTAGTATAGTTTATAGAATTATTCACCAGTCAGTTCAGTTCAGTTGCTCAGTCGTGTCCGACTCTTTGCGACCCCATGAATCGCAGCATGCCAGGCCTCCCTGTCCATCACCAACTCCTGGAGTTCACTCAAACTCATGTCCATTGATTCAGTGATGCCATCCAACCATCTCATCCTCTGTCGTCCCCGTCTCCTCCTGCCCCCAATCCTTCCCAGCATCAGGGTCTTTTCCAATGAGTCAAGTCTTCGCATGAGGTAGCCAAAGTATTGGAGTTTCAGCTTTAGCATCAGTCCTTCCAATGAACACCCAGGACCGATCTCCTTTAGGATGGACTGGTTGGACTTCCTTGCAGTCCAAGGGACTCTCAAGAGTCTTCTCCAACACCACAGTTCAAAAGCATCAATTCTTCAGTGCTCAGCTTTCTTCACACTCAGGAAAACACATGCTTATCAGATTATTATATGATAAAGGATACAGATGAAGAGTTGGATGAAGAGATACATAGGATGAAACATGGAAGTTTTGAGCATTGGAGCACTGAGCAAGGGAGCTTTTGTTCCCTGGAGTTGAAGTGTGTCATCTTCCCAGAAACATGAACGTATTTAACAACCCAGAAACTCTCTGAAACCCATATTCTGAGATTTTTATGGAGATGTCATCATGTAGACATGATCAATTATTAACTCAGTTTGCAACCCCTCTCCTCTCTCCAAAGAATGAAGGGTAGGGATGAAATTTTAAAATTTCTAATCATGAGTTGGTCTGTCAGGTGACAGCCTGCATCTAGGAGCCCACCAAGAATTGCCTCATTAGGACAAAAGACTCTGCTATCACCCAGGACATTCCAAGGGTTTTAGGAGCTCTGTGTCAGGCACCAGGGTCAAAGAGCAAATATTAGTGGGGGGTGGGGTAGAAACATGTCTATATACATATATGAATACTATGTGTGCATGCTAAGTCACTTCAGTCATGTCCCACTCTTTGCACCTCCATGGTCGATAGCCCACCAGGTTCCTCTGTCCATGGGATTCTCCATGCAAGAATACTGGAGTGGGTTGCTATGCCCTCCTCCAGGGGATCTCCCCAACCCAGGGATAGGGCCCAAGTCACTTATGTCCCCTGCACTGGCAGGCAAGTTCTTCACCACTAGTGCCACCTGAAAAGTGCATGAATACATACATATATATCTATATCTTTGGGACCCAGTGTGGGATAGAGCAGGGAATGTGTTTTACAGTGATTCTCCTGCCATTCCCTAGTGTCTTTAATGAATCTTCAAGATAATTCCCAGGACAAGAAAAGGCTCGTCTTGGCTTTCATGAGATAGCATTTATGTAGCTTTTTTAAAGACTCAGCTGGGCATATAGAAGGAGATGACCCAGCCTACCTGTCTGATGATCACCCTCTATTGAGTTAAGAAGAATGTATGAAGTCTACTTTATTAGAGGTTAAAGGTTGTACTTTCTCCACCATTATGGAATCATTCACACAGAATCATTTTAGTCAGACCAATTGCCTGCCAAGTAGAATGCCTGGGACTGACTGATATGAGCAGAAATTATGGTGTATAATATTTTTTCTGCTTCATGTGCAGAAGCAGCCTCCAGCTGGATCTAGTTGAGCTAGACTAAATTGCATTTGATTCATCGACTTTGCTGCAGTTGGGCTGTATAACAATGGCAGGGACCCAGAACCGCAATTCTTTTGTTCATGTGGCATTAAAATGGTATGAATAAGTTAGATAGACTCAATCTTCTGGTATCCTATGTTTAAATAAAAAGGATAGGATTTTATAATCATAGGAAGACAGATCACATACACACACACACACAACCACTCACAAACACACATCAAGGAATTTTAACACTTTCTCTTCATGTTGAATCATACCATCTTTCAGTTCAGTTCAGTCGCTCAGTCGTGTCCGACTCTCCGCGACCCCATGAACCACAGAACACCAGGCCTCCCTGTCCATCACCAACTCCCAGAGTACACTCAAATTCATGTCCACAGAGTCGGCAATTCCATCCAGCCATCTCATTCTCCGTCGTCCCCTTCTCCTCCCGCCCCCAACCTTTCCCAGCATCAGAGTCTTTTCCAGTGAGTCAACTCGTCGCATGAGGTGGCCAAAGTATTGGAGTTTCAGCTTTAGCATCAGTCCCTCCAATGAACATCCAGGATTGATCTCCTTTAGAATGGACTGGTTGGATCTCCTTGCAGTATAAGGGACTCTCAAGAGTCTTCTCCAACACCACAGTTCAAAAGCATCGATTCTTCGGCAATCAGCTTTCTTCACAGTCCAACTCTCACATCCATACATGGAGAATGCTTTATCTAAGGTTTATTTTGCTCATTAGTTTATAGCAACTAATTAAGCAACTAATATTAGTTTATATTAAATAGTGTGGTTACTATTAATATGTGCCATATTTATGCTACATGATTTCAAACCACTCATTCCTTAAATCTCACAGAAAATCTCTCAAAGTAAGTATAATTTTCATCATCCTCATTAAAAGCTGATGGCACTGGAATTGGGATGGTTAAGTAACTGGCTTAATGTCATACAGCTACTAAGTTATAACTGGGCTTTGAAGACAATTCAGACTCTACAATATGTGCTGCTATCTGTCTCACTCATTTTTCCCTCCCTCCATCTCTTTTTTCCTTTCTTCTAAATTCAATTGGCATTCTTTGAGGGCAGATTCTTTATACGAACTTAAACACAAGAAAACATATATTTCAGACTGTTAGAGACTTTATAGATGAGTGAGGAAAAGAATCATTTAATGATGGTCAATGCTCTAACAGACTAGAATAGCATTCTAATACAAGGCTCACATATAGTGCATAAGGTATATCAGGATTCAAACAATACACCTTCACAAGGTCACTTTTAATGTCAGTTCTATTCACCTCTCTAATCCTAGACTGAAAAGCCAACTTTTGAAGCTGTCAGGTGTGTTCAAAAAATACTTGACTGAGTCCTGGAGAGCATCCTCACTAAGGACCTGGCATTTGACTTGACCCTGGCCTTTTATAGTGAAGTCTCAAAAGTGTCAAGTGTTTAACTTAGTTCCAAACACTTATCTGAGATGGGGCTTTACCATGTGCCAAGTATTCTTTTCAGCACTTTGCAAATATGAACATTAATAATCCTCATAACAACTGGCAGCCTCATTTTCCAGATGAGCATAAAGATCTGCAGAGATTGAGTAATTTGTTGCAGCCAGAATGAAGCAGAGTAAGGATTCCAGCATTGGCAATCTGGCTCCTGTATCTCTGCTCCCCACCTCCATCCCTTGCTGCTGGGTGTTCCAGGCCACATTTTTCAGCCACTTGACAATTCAAAACACACATTTATCTTCTCTTCCTAAATGTTCTTTCCTTTTGTCTTAACATCTGTGGAGAAGAATTTGCATCTCGCTTTCATTAGATATGGAAAATTTGAATTTATGTCATTTGGGACATAATCTATATAAATAAGAAAATGGTTTTATATGGCTTTTGAGAAACACCTGCCAAGTTGTGTACATCCGTGCACACAGAACTGATTTATGTGCCCAGGAATGTGTAGTTCTTGTATTTTTACTTGACTCTTACCTATCTTTGTAATTTTTTCAGCTTGTCCATTTAAATTATATATAATATTTTAATTATATTATATATTATACTTATATTATATATAATATTGAAATTATATTATATATAATTTAAATGGGCACTTATAACTTCATACATATTAGAACGAATTCAAGCATTAGGCACAGGACACTTAGGTGGTCCTCAGCTCAGTTTATCATCCTAGCATTGAATCAAGTGCCACCTGGTTTTATGACTTAGTGGTTCTGAGCAAAACATTTGGAATCAGGGAGAACTTTGAACAAAGGATTTTGTAATTTCAAGTATGAAACTTTGGGCCAATTATTTAATCTCTAGATATCAGTTTCTTTACCTGCATAACAAGAGAAAATCAAATTTGCTATATAAGGTTTCATGAATCATGCTGTATAAAGTGCTTGGCAATATGCTTGGCTAAGTAAATGGTGGTTATTTTCTTAAAATAGTTCTAACCATGGAGACTTATTGTCCTACTTCTGAATTCAGATTTCTGCATGTCATGTCTTAGCAAACCATCCATTGCTTTGCTTTTAAGATTTCTACCTCCCTCTGTCTTGGTTTTCTAGGAGGATTTTCTAGGTCTGGTTTCTCGGCTCTCAGTCACTTCAGCCCTTGTGACAAAAATGCTACAGTAATAGCTTACCAAAAAAAGTAAAACTTTCTCAGAGTGAAGGTCATTGTTTGCTGTATTGTGATCCCCTCACCTACCTCAAAATATTTTATTCTGACATACTCCTTTTTCCCCAGAGGGACAAAATTCACTTTTCTTTCTTTTTTAATTTTTTTTATATGAACCATCTTTAAAGCCTTTATTGAATTTGTTACAACTTTGCTTCTGTTTTTATTTACTTATTGGTAATGAGGCATGTGGGATCATAGCTCCCCAGCCCCTGCGTTGGAAGGCGATATCTTAACCAGAGAAGTCTTCAAACTCACTTTTCTTTACCTGTAGTATATACATAGTATTTTCTCTCTCATTTAGAGATATCCCATCTTATCCTTTGCAATTATTTCTTTCAAATTTTGATTTAATGTAAATCTCCCATGCTAGATTTTCTCCAACATTTCTGGCTTATTTTTATTGATTTTGTAATCATTGGCATTTCACCAGAAAAGCTGGGAATGATACAGAGTGTGTCTCCTTGTGACCTATTGCTAGTTACTGTTGGTATTTCACAGGCTTCTCAGGTGGCGCTGGTGGTCAAAAACCCACCTGCTAATTCAGGAGACGTAAGAGATTTGGGTTTAATCCCTGAGTCTGGAAGATCCCCTGGAGGAGGAAATGGCAATCCACTCCAGTATTCTCGCCTGGAGAATTCCATGGACAGAAGTGTCTGACGGGTTACAGTCCATGGGCTTGCACACGCAGGCATGCACTGGTCTTTCACGGTTGTAGGTGTTCCTCAAACACTTTATGTAGAGCTACTGGTTCTGCAACTGGTCCTGAGAAGGAAGTCAACAGAGCAGGCAGATGACCAAAGAAAGATAGGTGTGGAGTGAGGGAAGTAGGAGATCCAGCCAGTCCATCCTAAAGGAAATCAGTCCTGAATATTCATTGGAAGGACTGATACTGAAGCTGAAACTCCAATACTTTGGCCACCTGATGCAAAGAACTGATCCATTGGAAAAGACTCTGATGCAGGGAAAGATTGAAGGCGGGAGGAGAAGGGGACGACAGAGGATGAGATGGTTGGATGGCATCACTTACTCAAGGACAGAGTTTGAGTAAACTCCAGGATTTGGTGATGGACAGGTAGGCCTAGTGTGCTGCAATCCGTGGTGTTGCAAAGAGTTGGACATGACCGAGGGACTGAACTGAACTGAACTGAGGGAAGCAGGAATGACAGAACTCACCAGTACAAACCAGAACCCGCGTAGTCTCTTACCACGTATAAGCTCCAACTTTGATGACGCAGTGACCTGAAGGAAAGCTGGCACTCTTCATCACAGAGCTAAACATGCACCTGGCCAGGACTTAGAGAAGTATAAAGCGAGCCAGTGGGTGCTATGGAAGCTATGAACCTGGCTATTACCCCTCACTAACAAGGTGAGTCAGATCAGTGACAAGTGTGAGTGGCAACAGAGCCTAAGGCCAGATTGACTTACTGTTCCTACGCTGCTTTTGAAATCTCATGCAGAAGGTCTTTGTGGTACTAGGGCCCCGGGTTGCTTTTGTTTAGTCTTTAAGTCATGTCTGACGCTTTGTGACAACATAAACTGCAGCATGCCAGGTTTCCCTGTCCTTTACTATCTCCCTAAGTTTGCTCAAACTCATGTTCATTGAGTCAGTGATTCCATCCAATGATCTCATCCTCTGTCGTCCCCTTCTCCTCCTGCCCTTGATATTTCCCAGCGTCAGGGTCTTTTCAAATGAGTCAGCTTTTCATATCAGGTGGTCAAAGTATTGAAGCTTCAGCTTCAGCATCAGTCCTTCCAATGAATATTCAGGGTTGATTTGCTTTAGGATTGACTGATTTGATGTCCTTGCAGTCCAAGGGACTCTCCAGAGTCTTCTCCAGGACCACAGTTCAAATTCTTCACTACTCAGCCAACTGGTAGTGGCTTTCACATGGTCCAACTTTCACAACCATACATGGCTACTGGAAAAACCATAGCTTTGGCTTTATGGGGTAGTCCACCCCAAATGTGCCTCAAATTGTTACCTTCAGTTAAAGTTATTTCATTATTTTCTATTAAAATTGCTTAAGAAACAGCCAATGTAAGAGGGATTTTCTGACCCACTGTCTCCTGAAAGCAGAAAATAAAACTCCCATTTGAAAGGTGCCCTCCCTGTGTCTGGAGGTAGAAGGACACCCTTATCCTCAGAGGTAGGGAATTAGGACCAAAAAACGTGTATAAACAAACCTTGTTATTTCTTTAATGTACTACTCCAGGCCCAAACTCTGTTTAGATTCTTCGCTAATTGAGCACCAAAATCTAAGTTTCTTTGTCTTGTCAGTTCTTCATAAATTTATTGTTTCTTTGTCTAAAATCTATAAAAGCTGCCTGCTTTGGCCACGTCTCAGGTCTCATTTCTATAACACCCTCATGAATTAAAATCAGTTTTTCTCTCCTGTTACTCTGTCTTCTGTCAGTTGTATTAGTAGTCCAGCCATAAGAACTCAAGAAGGAGACAGGAAGAAATTTCCCTGTCCCTGATAGCGTCTTTCAGTAATGGAGTTGTGATGAACCCTGAGGAATGCATTTGCAGCTTAGGTGGATTGGCAGAGCATACATACACTGTCCCTTACTTCTTGCAATGTGACATTCACATATACTTCTTTATAATTATTACTGTAATTTTATTTTTTGTTTATTCCTGGCTGTGCTGGCTCTTCCTTGCTTTTCGTGGGCTTTCTCTAGTTGCAGCCAGCAGGGTCTACCCTGTGTTGCAGAGCACGGGCTTCTCTTGCTTTGGAGCACAGGCTCCGGGGCATGTGGGCTTGAGTAGTTGCAGCACACAGGCTCAGTAGTTGTGCCCTGCGGGTTCTAGTGCATGGGCTCAGTAGTTGTGGCATCTGGTGTCTGTTGCTCCATGGCACATGGGATCTTCCCAGGCCAGGGATCAAACCTATGCGCCTTGCTCTGGCAGCCAGATTCTTACCCATTGCTCCACTGGGGAAGTTCACATACACTTCTTTTAACCATTTTTAATATCATTCCCAAATTGAGACAATGGCAAAAATAATGATTCTGTGTAAAATGATATAGACATTTGTTCTACAACTGGAAACACATCAGAAAATACAAATTATTTCTTCATCTTTTAGCAGAAACATATTTTCTCTTTGTTAGACTGTAACTTGAAAACTTGCATTTAAGGTTAACTGCTGCAAACATTTCTCTTTCCTTCTTTTAGAGGATAAAAGAGGAAAAGAAAAAAATACCTAATATATACTGAAATGCATTCTGAACTCCAGTTATCCTCTTCCTTACTAAACATTGTGGAGTGGCAGCCCAATTTCTCCTGGATGGTCAGAATTTATCACCAATAAAATTACAGTTACACATTCTTTTTTGATTCATATCATCTATTTTTTATCACATGGATCTTGACTCACATCAACTCTTTACTCATAACATGAGAAGCCAAATGTGTGCAGGTAGCAGTCTCAAATTCAGTGTAATAAGATACTTACTGTGTCATCTAGTAGAAACTCTATTTTTTTGGAGACTAAGAAACAAAGTCCAAAATTTCAGGGAAAGAAGCAAAAACTTTGTTGGACTATTTGGAGTTATAATCAAAGGGACTGCTTCTATTTGCAACCATTATTCCAGAACACGTGAATCCTGGCTATGGAAGAAACAGCTGATTACTGTGTGAAGTGATGATCTGTTGGTTGCTGATTTATAGCATACCTTAAAAAACATGGCTCAAGCCCCTCAAAGTGTTGTCACCCAGCTGGTGTTAGAACTGAGATTTCAAAAGCTCTATTCTAACAGGCCAGTTGTTAATAGGTTATGAGGAACATGGTAAGACCAGTAAACTCCATGAACATGAATCAATTATCACACTTCATTTGGAGTAATATGAATCCCTTGTTCAGAAGCAGTGCTGAGACAAAAGCAAAGATGTGTAAAAGGAAGCTCTTGGGTCCACAGAAGGAGATTTTGCTGAAAGCGTCGCGGGAAGAGATGTCAAACCAGTGCCCAGAATGTGTCAATTCCAGGGAAAACAAACTTTTGTCCCTTTCATGATGGAAGTGGTTGTGTGTAATCTACTTTCCACCTGATTCCCTGGGGAAGGATGTCATATTATGGTCTCTGCAGTTAGCAAATTAGACACACAACAGTGACTAAAGCCAGGTCAGCCTAAGTCGGAGTAAGATCATTGTTTCATAGTAGATGGAAAGCCTTTATTTCTGCCACAGTGGCCATTTTTTTCATGAGCCCTTTGCCTGGGAAAATACATTGACTGATGTCTACTGAATGCATCATTTTGTCTAATTGTTTATGAAGATCCTCATTTGCTGAAAATGCTTTTTGGTTACATTTAAAACATATATCTTCAAACCCTATGTCCATTCACAAAGATTCATCACTTATTTCCTGGACCTCTTTTCCACCAATTGCATTTTTTCAAAGTCCTTGATTATCCAGCCAAATATCCTGCCTTGGAGTTAGTGTAGATTCAGACTCCTGGTCATCTTTTCTTTCAGACAAAATAGATAATCAAGTACATTGCTCAAAATTCTGACTATTGGGTGCCTTTTCCTTTTCCACTGTTTTTCAAAGAAAGAGGCCATAGCATTGTAGTCATCTTCCTTCAGGTAGTGCTGATATATTGTGCAGAACCACCTGTAAATCAGGCCCATTTTTTTCTTCTTTAATCAACTGTTCATGAGGTCATATGTGCTGGTTGAGAAAGAAGAGGCGATGTAATAGGAAAATGGCCTGTGGGCATTTGCACTTATGCAACTTACTTGTCTTCAGAAATTGATTGAGCTCAATCTCATAAACTAATGTAATCTCCCAAGGTTATGAATTAGTGAGTTAGACAACACCTTGTTGGGTAATTCAAAGCATATTGTAACTTTGGTGATATAATGACGGTTAGGTGTTAGGTTCTTATTAAGGCTATTTAGGAAACCAGAAATGTTTCCAAAGGGAGAATAATTGTCTGCAAAAGAAGGTGTAGGTATTTCAAAATTTTAAAGTTCTGCTCTGCGAATCACTTTTGTGTGTGTATTAAGTTGCTTCAGTCGTGTCTGACTTTTTGCTATCCTATGGACTGTAGCCCACCAGGCTCCTCTGGTCCATAAGATTCTCCAGGCAAGAATACTGAAGTGGATTGCCATGCCCTCCTCCAGGGGTTCTTCACAACTCAGGGATGGAACCCGCATCTCTTTACCACTAGCTCTACCTGGAATGCCTGTGAATCACTTACAAGGACTGCTAAAAGTTCCACACAGTCTTCGTATCTGACAGGAACATTTTGAGCACTGTCATAGCTTGTAAATCATGTAGCCCAAATGATAGAACAGCTTGCCTGATATTTTGTACATGTTGTGTGATTTTCTCTTCTAGACTTTCATCAAAACTAAAACCTTTTTTAAGTTACCAGCAAATTGGTCAGAATAGCACATCCAAACAAGGCATATTTTATATACAAAAATTTAAGAGATACAAGTAGCACTCTTCATCTAATGATGGGAGGAGCCAGATGAAGTCATTTGTCAATTTTGGAAGGAATATCTTCACTTGCCTTGGAGGGTTGGATCCCTAGAAATTTCACTGGGTGGCGAACTTCTGAATTTCTGTGGAATTTTCTTCCTACTCACTAGCTTAGATGCTTCTAAACAATTGCAAATGTAGTTCCTGCTCTTTTTACATCCTTCCCCATGAGCTAATTATTAATATTACAAATAAGATGTATCATCATGATATTCCACTGAAGAATGGAGGAAAAATTAAGATCCCTGAAGGCCAGATTATGACATAAGACTGTAGAATCAATACAGCTCTGAGGTAGGACAGTGATGATGTATTGTTGGCTCAGACAGCTGAACACAAACTGTTTCTGATGTTCTTTACTAACAGGTAAGGAGCAAAGAGCATCTGCTAGATCAATAGCCCCATACCATATGCCAGGGAATATGCTGATTTGCTCTAGTAGCAAAACTACATTTGAAAGAGCAACTGCAATTGGCATCACCATCTGGTGAAGTTTATGGAAACCTACTGTCATTCTCCAAAATCCATCTGTCTTCCACAGAGGCCAGATAGACACATTAAATGGGGTGTGGTAGAAATCACTACCCTTGCATCTCTCAAGTCTTTAATGGTGGCATGAATCTCTACAATCTGTCTAGGGATGCAATATTGTTTTTGGTTTATTATCCAGGCAGTTCTAGTGGCCTTCACTTGACTTTACCTAGAATATAGCCTTTACTCTGTCAGTTAGGAAACTGAAGTGGGAATTCTGTCAGTTTCTAAGCATGTCTATTATAATCATGCATTATGGAATATGGGAAATCATGCATTCCAAAATCTGGGTAAATGTGGAGGCTCACTGGTCCCCTGTGAGATGCACCCAAGCCAAAGTTCCATTGATTACAGATCTCTACAGTGAAATTTTTATCTCCCAGATTTAGGTTAAATTTACAACCAATGTCTAACAATCCCTCCAAAGCCTGATTAATTCCTCTGCTAAAAAGCACAATTACCCTGGTAGGTTGCACACACCATTAGGGGAAGGCTAAAAGATTTATACGTTTTCCTCACCAAACAGGGCTTCTCCTCAAAGGCACCTGACCTTCCCTTCATTTGAGAGACTCTGGGTCTTTAAACTAGTTCACATCTGGGAATTTGTTAAGGGGCATGATTCCTCAATCATAATAACTTGTCAGTCTTCTGTTCACTATACCTAGTAATTTTCTGTGTATATAGATCAAGTGAGACTTTAGCATGCTGCCCATCTATTTCAGTTTTAGGGATATCAGATCAATTAACCCACTAGACCATCTTGACTCCTGCTTTGACTCAGCTGCCATTAAACTGTAATTATGGGATTTGGTTAAACAGTGTATATACAGCTATTGCTTTTATGTCTGATTCTGGCCTGAGGATAGCAAGGAAGGCAGTAAAATGACAAATAAAGTGGCATAGCAAGAACATATTGAAATCTGTAAGGGCAAACTGGAACATGCATCTGTCTCTTCCCACCTCCAACCAAGCCTCTGACTTCAGTGATGCCAGGAACCAGCTGAAGAAGCTGGTGCCCAGGATTTAGAGCTTAAGGAGATCTGGCAGGAATTTGAGGATCTATAACCTTAGCTGCTTCCCTACTTGCAGCAAACATTAACTATGGATTTATTGACACTAAAGAAGATTCAGCAGGACTGGAGGAGCTGTAGGCCTAGCTGCTGTTGCACAACAATTACATGAGTCAGCAGATCTGGGACAAATAAATGTGAACTGCAACATTATCTGCTGCCCTGCACAGACCTGAGTGTAAAAATAATGTGGCTGCTGTCTCATTTCTGCCTTCCAGTGTCGTGCAAAATGTCCTTTGTTATTCATGCTAATAAGGAAACATGAAAGTGTCAAAGCATAAACTGCACCCAACCATGCTGAAAGGTAAGTAAGACTTTATTCAAGGCTATAGCAATAGGAGTGACCTATCAGAACTTAGTCTGATCTCAACTCCTCTAAAACAAACCCCAAAATTTTAAGAGTCTGAACTCAACTCCTCTAAAACAAACCCCAAAATTGTAAGAGCTAAGGTATGAGGAGAGGAGAGTCACAGGTCATCTGTGCTTACTAAATGGACTTATCCAAAGAAAAAGTAAACTATCTTTTATCCCCACAATAGGAGGTAGTTTTACAACTTAGAACAAGGTGCCTGATGAAGTGACGGTCCTACACTCCCACAGGGCTATTATCTTTCTTGATGATTACTTTTCAAAAAGATAGCTCCAAAGTCCTTGAGAAAGACAATGTTAGGTTGTAAAACTTACAGCAGGCCTTTAAGAAGATTTATATCTCAAAGAGGCAGAGAAAGAATTTGCAAGTTTTCCAAAATAAATGTTCTAAGAAAAGGGAGGTCAGGGGCCTAGAGTCAGGAAAAAGTCTGGCTAAGGTTGAGTCAAGCTGAGAGAAACATTAAAGCCCTATTGGTCTCAGGGAAGGGAATTTTAGGAAGCACAGTAATTCTAGCTTAGCTAAGTCAATACAATACAGATTCAGCACAGCTCTCTTCTATGATCTCATGTTCTGATAACTTCATTTAGTATTTACTTTTTCTGTTAAGAAAAACTATCCAAAGTGGGAAATAATATGAAAGAATGACTGCATGACCTTTAAGAGTCATGTTAGAACATTGTAGTAAGCCTTTCGGGGGATTATTTAATTGTAGCTATTGTAGCTGAAAAATGGTCATGAAACTGCATGAAAGGATGAGTGTGCCTGTGTTCCAGTAAACTTTACTTCCAAAAACAGGGAACTGGTAAGGACTGAACTCACTGGTTGTAGTTTGCCAAGCCCCAGTCTAGAGGAATCTAGTTTGTTTGATTTACTATTTACCTTGGGTTTGAGCCTAGATTTTGTGAAGTGAAATATTGATTAATGGATTTTTATGTTATAAATGATTTTTGTCCAAAAGGAATGTAATAGTTTTCCCATTAGTAGAGAAGATAATCTCAAATGTTACAGTTTTATTGCACCATAAGACATTAACTACCTTAATATTTTATATGACTGTCTTATTTTAGGATTCTGTCTTTCATTAATTATAAATACTTCCATCTCTTCTATATGCTTCTGAACCAGCTTTACCTACCAATCTGCCATTTCCCTCATTATTGCCTTAAATAAATATTTGATGCATGTGATCAATGTATTTGCCGTAGACTCATTATTTTCGATGTTTGGAAATTATGCTTTGAGAGTTTCTAAGTATTCTCAGCACTGGAAATTTTAAGCCTTTCTCAGAAGGGCAGAGTGTACCCTGCTAAGCTCAAAAGGAGAGAAGAAATAGTTGAGCTGAACATACTCCATAATTTTCCCCAAAAGATCAATTAGTCTTGCTCCTTTGGGGAAGAGAGAGGATGTGAGCACGGCCAGGAATGTCCTTCTAGCTCTGTAGTTCTCTTTGAAGAGAGAGGTTCCCAGGCCAGCAACACCAGCACCCTTTGGCAGTTATTAAAATTTTTAATTTATGAGATCCTCCTTGTCCCAACATCAGCGGAATCCCACAATCTGCAATTTATTCTTGATGACTTAGTATTTAATTTTCAAGTTGAGTTTTAAATTTTTTAATGTCATTTATTTATTTTTGGCTGCACTGGGTCTTTGTTGCTGTAGGCAGTCATTCTCTAGCTGCGGTGATTGGGGGTTGCTCTCTAGGTGTGGTATGTGGGCTTTTCTTCTTATGGAACAGGAGCTCTAGGGTGCAAGGGCTTCTGTAGTTGTGGCTTGCAGGCTCAGTAGCTTTAGTGCACAAATTTAGTTGTCCCATGGCATGTGACCAGGGATTAGACTCATGTCCCTTGCATTGGCAGGTGGATTCTTAACCACTGGACCATCAAGGAAGTTCTAAATTCCATTTTACTACAGGATTTTTTTTTTTAAGATAAAAATTGATTTGGGAAAGTGGTGTGGGTGGGCCAGGTACTTTCCCCCTTGCCCTATACTGCTATGATTTAAAATTGCTTTCATAAAGACAAATATTTAAAATGAATTTCCACATTCTCTCTGATTCTTCTTTCATAATCCATTTCCATTCAAGCAGAAAACATGAAGGGAGGAAAGTACAGTGAGAAAATCATAATGCATTATCAGAATGTGACACAGAGATTGTCCTGAGCAGAAATGCTCATTCAGTTACTTCAAAAACCATCATGGGCTTTTGGGAAATGTTTGCTTCCTAATAACCCACTGTGTATGTCTCAGCTCAAGCTGAAGAGCAAGTGAATGCATAAAACCATCAATAATAATGTAGAAAGCCTATGGGATTTTTTTGATACAGATCACCAGTGGGTTGAAGCCTTTTCTAAAATCATAATTAATCTAAATAGAGACTAATAAGTTGCCATGGGAAGTGCTCATTGCAATGGTATATTTTTCATCCTTTAGGCCTAGGCTTGAATGCTGATCTAGGCTACTGGGAAAACCATTTTTAGTCACATTGACCCATTCTGCCACGTGAAGGTCAGGAGAGCTGAGTCTGTGGCATGGCTCATTATTATAACACCACTGGATATCCCCAAAGCTGCTAGCCTTGTCACAGAAGTGCAGCATCACCCCCAGCTTAGAGCTCAGATTTGCACTGGCACAGAGAAAGTTTCCTCCAGAGATCATTTCTTTCTATCATCAGGACTTCTATTCGCATAAAGCATCAAAAACATATGCTCTCTGAAAGCAGGAGGCCCTGTGGAATAAATATTTCAAGAGCACAAACCTTCTTTTCAGTAGTCATCATCTTGTGACAACAATCTGCTTTGGTCACTTGGGGGAGTTGTCCCTAAGGTAATTCTGGATGTATTGTGGCTTGCAGCACATCCCTGAGAATTCTATAAAACTTTGTCTGTCATTCAACAGGACTTATCAAAACCAAGGCAGAGGGTAACCCTTGACTGGTCTTTTGGCCAATTGTCCTAATGGCTACTGCCTAAGAGAATCTGACCTGGAATTCACTGTCCCAGGTGGCCATTCTGGCCTCTCTGCTTTCAGTCTCCAGCGGTCAGAGTTTGCAAACACTAATTTTGTTACTAAATAAAGGGTGGATCAGGCTCTAGATGCTTCAGTTTAAATAAAAATGAACAAAGAATGGTAGCTCATTTATTAATTTGCAGGAAAAGATGATCTACAATCACAGTTTCAAGATACTTATGTTCATTGTTTGTTGATCATGAGATCAACATTATTATTAAATGTTATTATTAATTTACATGATTATTAGTTTTAAAATAGCAATAGGAGTGATTCATTTAATGCCTCACACATTCCAGGGATTATTCTTACAGATGTAATGGGAGATATTTTGAAAATTATTAATGCATTTGTCTCTTTTGTCTTTCTGAGCACCTGACCCTTACAGATTCACAGTAAAGATGATAATTTGTTCTGCAGAAAGAATACCACAAGAAAGAGAGAGTCTAACCTTAAAAAAATGCAATGCAATATGCAGAAAGATAATAGTCTTAAAAGCTTTGAACATCTTGAAAAAAGAATATCTTTTTCTAGCTTCAGTTCAGTCAGTTCAGTTCAGTCGCTCAGTCGTGTCCAACTCTCCGCGACCCCATGAATCACAGCACGCCAGGCCTCCCTGTCCATCACCAACTCCCAGAGTTCACTCAAACTCATGTCCACGGAGTCGGTGATGCCATCCAGCCATCTCATTCTCTGTCGTCCCCTTCTCCTCCCGCTCCCAACCTTTCCCAGCATCAGAGTCTTTTCCAGTGAGTCAACTCGTCGCATGAGGTGGCCAAAGTATTGGAGTTTCAACTTTAGCATCAGTCCTTCCAATGAACACCCAGGATTGATCTCCTTTAGAATGGACTGGTTGGATCTCCTTGCAGTCCAAGGGACACTCAAGAGTCTTCTCCAGCACCAATTTAAAAGCATCAATTCTTTGGCGATCAGCCAAAATTATCAGCTTAAAGTTTTACCAAAAAGAGAGAGAGAGAGAGTATAACAGTGATACAGGGAAGAGAGCAAAGGGTTTTTACACTTGCACTAGATTTGTGAAGGTTGTACCAAGGACAGAAAAGAGCTCTCGTTGCTTCATCTTAAAAAATCTGTGGAAAGATTCAGGTCTTGGGTTTCCCAGTGTAAGAAGCAGTCACATCAATCCTGGGTTACATGGCAGGAGATCCTGAGATTATTTTTCCTGATCCAATCTTGGGTCACATGAGTGGTATAAATAGGACTCAGAAGAAGCTGAACATCTGGTAGGGGAGGAAAGGAGATGTTGTGAATTGAGTCTCAAACACGACTGCAGAGTGAACCACCAGAGTCAAGCCAAACAGAAGATGCAATCAGATAAATAAGGTTTGAATCCAGTTTCATTGGCCTGCATTTCAATGGTGAGACACTCTCAAGAGAAGTTTCCTTTACATGCAGAGAATCCAGGCAGTCACTTCTCTACTTCATGCCTTCCTGCCATTAAGAATGGAAAAGTGGTATCTGATGGTTTGCCTTCCCTCCCCTTCAGAGTACTGAACATTTCCTCCCTTTCTCCTGTTTTCATGAATCACACCATTTTTCTTATTGCATGTTTTTATAACATCGCTTCATTTCAGTATAATTTCAGTAGTGTTATAACCACATATGTATAGACTTGCCATGTAGTCTATTTAAGGCCTGGCCTGCTGCTTCCAAATGACAGACAGGAAGACATCGTTTTCCTCTTCACTTGTAAAGTGATTCATAATTATGCAGTAGAATAAGTAACTTCTGGGAAGGTTTCCATGCTCAACAAAAATGTTCTAATCTCATCCAGGGCCAGTGATTTCTTGCTGGGCACGATCACAGTGGGCAGGTAGCCCTGCACTATCTTGATCATCTAGTGTGTTTCCTGAACCTTGATCTTCTTCATCTTTTGTTTTAAATTCTAGGCTTCATGTTCCTTTGGGGTCTGAATCTCTGTGTCAGCTGGTTGTATAGATGACATAAGTATTTAATAACAAATCAATCTTCAGAAGTTCTTTGTGATCATTTGCATTATTTCTTTTACAAGTCTTAGTGAAGAAAAATATTGGATTTTATTTTTAATTGTAAAGGAAGGAAATTTGGAGGTTAGATGATGTAGCCAGGAAAACTGAAGGTATATCAGGAGAAGAAGTACCTAAGACCTTTAAAATCATCTATCTACCTTACTTGACACTTCTCTTAAAATTTTATCACTTTAACCGTGATGAATAAAGCATGAGGTTTGTGTTCAAGGCATTTACATATCTCCTTGCTCTGAGCAAAATGCAGTCACCCAGATTCTTTTTGCTCCAGTGTATTTTAGGGACTAGTAGACACAGCTGAGATGATAAATGAGATGCCGTGGGAGTGGAGTAGTAACCCAGTGACCCACTGCTCCCTAGAACTGGACTTGCTCGCGCCCCAGGCTAATGGTTCAATTTGCTGTGTAATGAAGAGCTTGATTCAGTCTTCATTCACTTTTGCTTTTTTTATGATCTTTGCCCCAATGCTGAGATTATCTGCTATGACCTTTTCCCCCTCTGTTGCATTGGTCTTTCATTTTGGATTTTGGGTTACTTTCATTAAACTTTTTTTTAATCCTTAGTTTTGATTCGTCATGAAATTAAAATCTTACTGCTATATTCTCATCATTATGAGCCTGTATTTTCCCTATTTAAAATATGAGAATAAGAAATTGTTGCCCATCTAACATTTCTGTTTAGAGTGCAATATCTAAATTATTTTCATAAAAATATCAAGTTGATTAAATTAGTATTACTGCTGCTACGTCAACCACTAGCACCACCACTATTATCACTTTTACTGTATTTACAACTGATAAAATGTCTTCATCTCCAACAAGTAGCACTGGCATACCCAATATTTGACTCTAGCAGGTGTTCAGTACTGGTAGCTGAATTATATTAAATTATAATCTGACAGTGACTCAGTTCAGTTCAGTTCAGTTGCTCTGTCATGTCCGACTCCTTGTGACCTCATGAACCGCAGCACGCCAGGCCTCCCTGTCCATCACCAACTCCCGGAGTCTACCAAAACCCATGTCCATTGAGTCAGTGATACAATCCAGCCATCTCATCCTCTGTCGTCCCCTTCTCCTCCTGCCCTCAATCTTTCCCAGCATCAGGATCTTTTCCAATGAGTCAGCTCTTCACATCAGTCCTTCCAATGAACACCCAGGACTGATTTCCTTTAGGATGGACTGGTTGGATCTCCTTGCAGTCCAGGGGACTCTCAAGAGTCTTCTCTAATAACACAGTTCAAAAGCATCAATTCTTGGGAGCTCAGCTTTCTTTATAGTCCAACTCTCATATCCATACATGACCACAGGAAAAACCTTAGCCTTGACTAGACGGACTTTTGTTGACAAAGTAATGTCTCTGCTTTTCAATATGCTATCTAGGTTGGTCATAACTTTTCTTCCAAGGAGCAAGTGTCTTTTAATTTCATGGCTGCAGTCACCATCTGCAGTGATTTTGGAGCCCAAGAAAATAAAGTCAGCCACTGTTTCCACTGTTTCCCCATCTATTTCCCATGAAGTGATGGGATCGGATGCCATGATCTTAGTTTTCCGAATGTTGAGCTTTAAGCCAACCTTTTTACTCTCCTCTTTCACTTTTATCAAGAGGCTTTTTAGTTCTTCTTTGCTTTCTGCCATTAGTGTGGTGTCATCTGCATATCTGTGGTTATTGATATTTCTCCCAGCAATCTTGATTCCAGCTTGGGCTTCCTCCAGCCCAGCATTTCTCATGATGACAGTGACTACTTAAACTTTTATTCTACTCCTTTTGAACCAGTTCCTTTTCCCCTCCATATTCTTTGCTCTTATTAACACTTAAAACAAATTGAAAATTTCTAAACAGAATATTGTTTAGAAACTCTGAGAGAAATACCTTTTCTTCATTTTATTCCCATGATTTTGTTCCTCACACTGGGTTTTGTTGTTCTTTTGACAGTTGAGAGATTATGGATAGACCGAAGGATCACTCATGGGCATGAATCAGATTCAGTGAATCTGAGCTAAAAGTGTCACCATAAATTTTCATCTTATATAGATAAATCAATAATTATTGATTCCCTATCATAACCAAGATAACAGTGAGCCCAGTGTTACAAGGGGCTGTTGTAGAAAAATAGCATCACTGAGGATGTTAAAATCACACTGCTGTAAGATTATCTGTGTGTCTTCTAAATATTTACTATGGATTGTACTGTATTGATGAATAAATTCCTTCTGATAATCCATCAGTTTATATACTCATTTTGATTAATTAGTGGATTGAATGTAACAAATGAGCTGGTTGGTTGGGACATTACAAAAAATCGATGCATTGAAACCAGGCTCAGAGCTAATGTGAGGTGAGCCTCTCTTTTATATTAGAGGAAGAGTCTTATTTGCCAGGAACATAGTGCCCAGGGATGGCTGCAGTGACGAGTAGGAGTGAGCTTTAGAAGAGCTACTTTGAAAAAAAAAAAAAATGCAGCAATACAGTTTACAGTGAACATCAGAGCATTTTAAAAGATCCTTGGGTCAGGAAGTTTCTCTGGAGAGGAGAATAGCAACCCACTCCAATATTCTTGCCTGGAGAATCCCATGGATAGAGGAGCCTGTGGGGCTACAGACCATGGGGTCGCAAAGTGTCGGACACAAGTGAGTGACTAATATACATTTTAAGAGTATTAATATCAAATAATTTATAATGAAGCTCATATTCAGATTAATATTTTGCAGTATCTTTATACATTAACATGATCTTTTGGTGATAAAAATAATCACACATTGGAGTATAATTCCTGAACTAGCAAAGTGTCTTATTAAAGTTCTTTCTAGGTTAAATATTCAAACAAATTTAAAGTATCTCTTTGTAGTTCAAATTACTTATACTCTACCTTCATATTATCATAATTAGGATAAAATTTCATATTTCTGTTTCTTTCTATCTTTTATGCATTTTTATCCAAACAAAGATAAATGGCTCTTCCATGAATAAATCATCTCTCATGGTAATACTTTTAGGATAGTATCAAAATATGGGTTTTAGCTTTCCATTCAACGTGTGTTCTCCCTATTGTTTCTTTTAAACAATAATAAAATGTATACTTATCTTATTTCTATCTGTTGACTACCAGCTTTCCTTCTTGAATAGTTTCTTGTTCAGAAATATAGTAAGAAAATTGTAGTTGGTTATAATGTCAAATCCAAAATGTCTGTATCCCTGCTGACCTTCTTCACAAGGAAATTGTAAGATATTATGTACACAATCAAGATACTATAATTAAACTTATCCTGACTGTATATATTTTCAATAGGAGAAAAATTGATATCAAGTTATTGCTACTCAAAGTAACTGATATTTAAATAATTTTTGTAGGTTTTTAGTTAACACTTTTATAAAACATATTTTAATGCATACTTCTGAATATTTACCTCCACATGTTCTTATTCAGTTGATTCAAATATCATTGGCAAAATAGTCTTGTCCTTTGATTTACTTGTGATGATGATACCATAAATCCTTTATAAGTAACCTTTTTGGTGATTCACTTTACATACAAAAATAGACAATTTCCCCATCTCCTTATTCAAATGCCCTCATGAGGCTATTGGTCAACTGTTAGAATCACCTGGGGATCTTTGAGAAAATACTCATTACTGGGTTTGTCATCTAGAGAATCTGATTTAGTTATTTTGGAGAAAGTTCTGATTGTGAGTAATTTAAAAGGTTTCCACATAATTCATATATGCCAAGGTTGAAAGCACTACTCTGGGCAATAGTCCCAGAAAATAATTTTGCAGATTATGTTATGTGTCAGATTCACCTAAGAGCAGAAATCTACAAAAATACAGACCCAAGGGTTCTAATCCTCAGGATTATAATTCAGTAGATCGTGGGTGTGGTGATTCCAAAGTATGGTCAAGTTTGGGAACCATGGTCTTAATCACTTCTCTCTTTTCAGTTACTTACTTTCTAGCACCACGGACAGCACCTGTGACTTGAAAGTCATGAGCTGGAATTTCAGAATTCTCTAGTTTTTGAGTGAAAGGGATCTTTGGGATTAAAAAATGAGAAATTTCTCATGTTTTTCCAAATGAGAAAAGAAAATAATCTAAAATTTTTAAGATATTTTGCAAAGCTCACACAAGCAGGGTGAACAATGCTGACTATCCTAGCGCTTATCATTTTTCTCAATTCTTCCTCTACACTGGATTTCTTCATTTTATGGAACACATGGTGTCAATCCCCTAGATCCCATTTGTTTTATAAACTTCTCTTCACCAGGTTCAGGTGATACTTTCTCACAAAGTCATCTCTGGTTTCTTAGACTAAGTCAGTTATAGTTACCATATGCTTTTATAGATTCATGTTGGTATCCTTCACATTTTTATCTCAATGTGTGATTAAACAACAAGCCATGTGATTATTGGAACAAAGTCCTCTTCCACCAGAGTGTGAACTCCAACGTCTGTGAGTCTGTGACAATTTTGGCTTATCTTTGCATCCTTTACGCTAACACATTATATGATATGCATGTCATAAACATGTAATAATTGAATTGAATTTAGTAGCAACCATAGCATGATAGAATTTTATTTGTCCTCATTTAAAATCTAATGAAATTTCTTGCTCATGCCATTTACTTTTGACTTCAGTGTGCTGCTTATGACCAATACTAACATGTGCAAGAGAATCTTTTACTATCACATAAAAGTGCTTTATGACAGTAAGCTGTTTGCTATTTTCAATTATTTATGAGTTATAAAAACGTACTGGGTTGTCAAAAAGCAGAGAAGTTTTACTATGTTTATTGAGGAAACTGCCAGATACATTTTCTCTTTTCCCTTTCCGTTACATATAGTACTCTCTGTGGAGAGGTAGGGAGATAGACAGATATAGACGTAGACATAACTGTAGATAAATGGTGTGCTGTTCTTACAGTCCAGCAACATTTACTGTATGAAGACTGATGATACTCAAATTTAATAATACGCTGCAGAAATATATTCAAATATTTACATTTAGCCATCAGATTATCTCATGTAGTTAGTAGCATAGCTCTACATATCACTGTTTTGATGATGACAGGCAATTAAATATCTCTAGTCTTCTAGTCTTTCCCTTGAACTCCATGATGCTATGTTATCTTCCTGCCTACTCAGCTTCTCCATATGGATGTCTAAATAGGAATCTCTAACTTATCCAAAACTGATATCTTTTAATCCCCAAATTTCTGATTCTCCTCCCTCTCCTCATTCTTCACACTTCAGAAAATGACACTTTAATTTGTGAGCTGCTCAGGGCAAATACCAGAGAAGGCAATGGCAAGCCACTCCTGTGTTCTTGCCTGGAGAATCCCAGGGATGGGGGAGCCTGGTGGGCTGCCGTCAGTGGGGTCGCACAGAGTCGGACACGACTGAAGTGACTTAGCAGCAGCAGCAGCAAGGCAAATATGTGTGTATTTATATATATCCAGATATATATCCCAGAAAATAGTAGTCATTTAAAATACCTCTCTCTTCTTCAGTTCTCATTTCTCATCAAGCTATATTAGCAACACCTTCAAAATATTTCCTGTATGTTGCTACTTCTTACCACTTGCACTGCTCTCAATGAAGTCCAAGCTAAACTCATCTTCTCACTGGCTTCTGTGTCTATCCTTAAAGGTTGCTACCCTTACTTAGCAACCAAAGTAGATAAATAAATCAGCAACCGTGTGGCTCCCATGCACTAACTCTCCAATAATTCCCCAACACACAGAGCCCAAACACCATGCCTGCAAAGCTAATATGATATGTCTCTTTGCATCCTTTTTGATTTTAACTTTTTTATCTCCCCCTAAACCTTCACCCAGCTCGCTTTGTCCCAGGTCACTTGCCATCTTGCCAGGGAATGTCCAAGAACATTTCTGCATCAGACCCTTTGGAATGTCTGTTCCTTCTGACTAGAATAGCTTCCTCCTAGTTCACCAGAATGGCTTCTCTCATCTCATTCAAATTTCTTTTCACAGGTGACATCTCTTTTCACAGGTAACAAAGGCTTCTCTCCAAGGAAACATTTTGAAATTAGCATCTCTATTCAGTTTTACTCCTCTATCATGGTTTATTTTCAAAATACTTTAAATTATGCAGCATTTTCTTATCCAAAAAATTAAGTTTAACAAATTCTAGTAAATGTAATTTCAAAGGCGATATGGGCCTTAGAAATGTGCAGTTATGTGCAGTTAGATTTAAGATCTTGAGAGTGTTGAATGATGTGGGTACTTCTAGGGTCTGTAGAATGGATTCTATGTGCAGTTAGATTTAAGATCTTGAGAGTGTTGAATGATGTGGGTACTTCTAGGGTCCGTAGAATGGATTCTCATTGGGGATATAAAGTGGAGTATTAATGACTATATAGAAAATGTATTGAAAAACAAAGAATGCAATGTGTAGTCTGTGAATAGTAGCCAAGTTATCAGACACAAGCGGTTCTGTGAATATTTGCCTTTAATAAGATAATAAGGTATCATTATATTATTCATATATTTCTCAACTTAGTTCCCCATGGAATTTGGTGATCTTTTTGATGTTTTGTTTGTTTGTTTCATTTTTTCTTTCAAACTTTGAAACTAGTGCTTTTTCCATGTAGTACCCAAATACCCAAGTAGTTGATATTAACAAATATGTTTTTAATGAAGAAAAGTCATTGTTCCTGATTAAGTATGGGGTAAAAAGTTAAGTTTAAAGTAAAAAATACTGTTTGATTCTGCTTAAGTACCTAAAGTAGTCAAAATTATAGAGACTGAAAGTAGAATATGGTTACCAGGGGCTGGGGGAAGAGGTGAATGAACATTTGTTAACACGTACACAAACTAAGTTTTACAAGATGAAAAAAGAATTCTGGAGATGGGTGGTGAATGTATTTAATGCCACAGAATTATACACTTGAAAATGGTTAAAATGATGCTTTATGTTATATGTATTTTATGATAATGATAATAGTAATGATCATGATAATAAACTCTACCTTCAAAGAGTTTTAATCTAGTTAGTTTGACGTCTGAACAGTTAAGACAGTTTAGGGGCCAGACTTAAGGTGAGGGTATAAGGTGGCCACTATGTTCAGATCTGCAAGGTCAGTGCTGTGCTGATTAGAAGTCATAGCCTTAACCCAAGAGTGAAGGTACCTGCTAAATCAGGCAACTTAATTCAGTTAAATATGCCTTGATGAAATGACTCATCAAAATGTGTTTGGAGGTCAGTTCTCTGTTCAGCAAGAAGAGGATGCTGAGTTTTGCCCAGTAAGTACCGCTCATGGCTTGGGTAGAATGTTGATAAAGTTTGAAATTGTCTCCTGGCTCTAAAGAATTGTCTTCTTTAGAGGCTCATGTCTTTTTTAGTTTAATCCTGTAGTTCACCCAGACAGGTGATGATCATGCTGTCAGTGAATATGGAGAGCCTTGGGAAAGAAATTGAAAAGTTTTTTATTTCTTTCTTTGTTTTGATGTTTTTTCAAAATTTAGTTGAGTCAAAGAGTTTTGTAAAACTCTTCAGATAATATTTTTCTGGATTATTGTTCTGATCCTGCTAAGGTTGCCATGACTAACTAGAAAAGAGACATGATGGCAGAGAGAGTTGAAGATGAAATATATATGTGCAGGCATAAGACCAATATAGGAGAATTATTAACAGGCAGATGATAGGGTTATATCAGGATGGATTATAATTTATTAAGGCTTAAGTGGTGCCCACGAATCTTCACACTGAAAAAGAACACCAGGTTCTTTTATACAAATCCTCAAATAACAGAAATAGAAAGCCTATCAGCTTAAGCTGAATGTTTGGTATTAGAGTATATTGGCAAATAAGATGGCAAGAAGATTAGAGATTCAAGATTTCATTTAAGCTCTGTTACAGTCTCTTGATGAAAGTGAAAGAGGAGAGTGAAAAGGTTGGCTTGAAGCTCAACATTCAGAAAACAAAGATCATGGCATCTGGTCCCATCACTTCATGGGAAATAGATGGAAAAACAGTGGAAACAGTGTCAGACTTTGTTTTTTTGGGCTCCAAAATCACTGCAGATGCTGATTGCAGCCATGAAATTAAAAGACGCTTGCTCCTTGGAAGGAAAGTTATGACCAACCTTGATAGTATATTAAAAAGCAGAGACATTACTTTGCCAACCAAGGTCCGTCTAGTCAAGGCAATGGTTTTTCCCGTGGTTATGTATGGATGTGAGAGTTGGACTGTGAAGAAGGCTGATCGCCGAAGAATCGATGCTTTTGAACTGTGGAGTTGGAGAAGACTCTTGAGAGTCCCTTATACTGCAAGGAGATCCAACCAGTCCATTCTAAAGGAGATCGATCCTGGGTGTTCATTGGAAGGACTGATGCTAAAGCTGAAACTGCAATACTTTGGCCACCTCATGCGGCGAGTTGACTCACTGGAAAAGACTCTGATGCTGGGAAAGGTTGGGGGCGGGAGGAGAAGGGGACGACAGAGAATGAGATGGCTGGATGGCATCACCGACTCTGTGGACATGAGTTTGAGTGTACTCCGGGAGTTGGTGATGGACAGGGAGGCCTGGCGTGCTGTGATTCATGGGGTCGCGGAGAGTTGGACACGACTGAGCGACTGAACTGAACTGAACTGAACAGTAAATGAAAGATGTAAACTGTACCTAAAAGTGGCAATAGCAGTGGGGAAAAAAGAGAAAAGTCAGTAGCATAGCAATTTATTTCATTCAAATCATTGGATCAAGGACATTAAAGTAAAATTGAATTTTTCTGAACAGTGGTCAATTATGTCTGTTGATCGAATTGGTGTTGCTTGTTGCTCAGTCATGTCTGACTGTTTGTGACTCCATAGACTGTAGCATACCAGGCTCCTCTGTCCTTCACTGTCTCACAGAGTTTGTTCAAACACACGTCCATTGACTCAGTGATGCTATTTAACCATTTCATCCTCTGCCACCCTCTTCTCCTTTTGCCTCCAATCTTTCCCAGCATCAGAGTTTTTCCCAGTATCAGAGTTTTTCCCAGTGAGTTGGCTCTTTGCATCAGGTGGCCAAAGGACTGGAGCTTCAGCTTCAGGATCAGTCCTTCCAATGAATATTCAGAGTTGATTTCCTTTAGGATCGACTGATTGGATCTTACAGTCCAAGGGACTCTCGAGTCTTCTCCAGTACTACAATACAAAAGTATCAATTCTTCAGTGCTCAGCCTTCTTTATGGTTCAACTGTCACATACATATATGACTACTGGAAGAACCATAGCTTTGACTACATGGACGTTTGTCAGATGTTTCTGGTTTTTAATACATTGTCTAGGTTTGTCATCACTTTCCTTCCAAGGAGCAGGCATCTTTTAATTTCACGGCTACAGTCCCTGTCTGTAGTGATTTTGGAGCCCAAGAAAATAAAATGTATCATTGCTTCACTTTCCCCACTTCTATTTGCCATGAAATGATGGGACCAAATAAGGCCAAAAGGCATGATCTTAGTTTTTTGAATTTGGCTGATATTCAAGCCAGCTTTTTCACTTTCGTATTTCACCCTTATCAAGAGGCTGTTTAGTTCTCTTTTGCCATTAGAGTGGTATCATCTGCAGATCTGAGGTTATTGATATTTTTCCCTGCAATCTTGATTCCAGCTTGTGCTTCATCCAGCCTGGAATTTTGCATGATGTACTCTGCATTTAAGTTAAATTAGCAAACTGACAATATACAGCCTTGACAAATTCTTTTCCAAATTTGGAGTTGTTCCATGTCCAATTCTAACTGTTGCTTCTTTATCTGTATACAGATTTCTCAGGAGGCAGGTAAGGTGCTCTGGAATTCACATCTCTTAAAGAATTTTCCCCAGTTTGTTATGATTCACACAGTCAATGAAGCAGAAGTAGATTTTTTTCTGGAATTCTCTTGCTTTTTCTATGATCCAGTGGATATTGGCAATTTGATCTCTGCTTCCTCTGCCTTTTCTGAATCCAGCTTGCACGTCTGGAAGTTCTCAGTTCACGTATTGTTGAAGTTGGGCTTGGAGAATTTTGAGCATTACTTTGCCAGCACAAGAGATGAGTGCAATTGTGCAGCAGCTTGAACATTCTTTGGCATTGCCTTTCTTTAGGATTGGAATGAAAGTTGATTTTTCCGTCCTGTGGCCACTGCTGAGTTTTCCAAATTTGCTGGTGAACTGAGTGCAGCACTTTCAAGCATCATCATTTAGGATTTGAAATAACTCAGCTGGAATTCCATCACCTCCACTAACTTTGTTCGTAGGGATGCTTCTGAAGGTCCACTTGACTTCTCACTCCAGGATGTCTGACTTTAGATGAGTGATCACGCCATCGTGGTTATCTGGGTTATGAAGATCTTTTTTGTATAGTTCTTCTGTGTATTCTTGCTACCTCTTCTTAATATCTTCTGTTTCTGTTCATACCATCTCTGTCCTTTATTGAACCCATCCTTGCATGAAATATTCCCTTGGTATCTCTGATTTTCTTGATGAGATCTCTGGTCTTTCCCATTCTATTGTTTTCCTCTTTTTCTTTGCATTGATTACTTAGGAAGGTTTTCATCTCTCTCTTTGCTGTTCTTTGAAACTCTGCATTCCATGGGGTCATAAAGAGTTGGACACTGAGTGACTTTTGCTTTTACAGACATAGGCTGGAGAAGGAAATGGCAACCCATTACACTATTCTTGCCTGGGTAATCCTGTGGACAGAGGAAACTGGTCCATTTTAATTCTTTCATTTTCCAAGCAGAAATAATACCTCACAGTATCATTGTGAGGATTAACTAAGACAGTGACTGATTTGTAGATTATAAAGAACTTTAGTACTATACTGTCACAGATATACTACTCTTCCCCAATATTCATGTTCAATTCCTTTCATGGCGTAGGAAAGAAATTTTTATTGAATACATGGCCTCCCAAGTTTATTGAATACATGGCCTCCCATTCCCTTAATGCTTCTACATCTTGCAGCTAAATATTGCCAAGTATCAATGAATTGGAAGCAGAAGCTTATGGCTTCTGCAATCTTCCTTTTACAAGAAATAACTGCTAAATGTCCCTTCCTCCACTGCTCTATTCCTTTCTTCCACTCATCTGCCTAGGGATGGCAGAACACTGAGAAGAGGAGATGCTGGGCCCCAAAGGATCCTGTACAGAAGAGCTACATACCAGGTCTGGGCTACCCAACTCTAGACATTTACATGCAAGAGAAATAAACTTTAATCTTCTTCAAAATTTTAAATAATATAATATACGTGACAAAAATTATTAGTTATTTAACATTGTAATGTTATATGTATTATATTAGACAACATATATATTATATAATAATTATATATAGGTACAGGTAATCTTTACTAGCGTGTGAGATGAGTGCAATTGTGCGGTAGTTTGAGCATTCTTTGGCATTGCCTTTCTTTGGGATTGGAAGGAAGACTGACCTTTTCCAGTCCTGTGGCCACTGCTGAGTTTTCCAAATTTGCTGGCATATTGAGTGCAGCACTTTCACAGCATCATCTTTCAAGATTTGAAATAGCTCAACTGGAATTCCA
The DNA here is from genome assembly GCF_049115385.1 of Moschus berezovskii. NCBI lineage: Eukaryota > Metazoa > Chordata > Mammalia > Artiodactyla > Moschidae > Moschus > Moschus berezovskii. Next base: position 39,207,528 of record NC_142475.1, read on the forward strand.
TCACCACCACTAGCTTTGTTCCTAGTGATGCTTTCTAAGGCCCACTTGACTTCACATTCCAAGATATCTGGCTCTAGGTCAGTGATCACGTTATCGTGACTATCTTGGTTGTGAAGATCTTTTTTGTACAGTTCTTCTGTGTATTCTTGCCACCTCTTCTTAATATCTTCTGCTTCTGTTAGGTCCATACCATTCCTGTCCTTTATCGAGCCCATCTTTGCATGAAATGTTCCCTTGGTCTCTCATTTTCTTGAAGAGATCTCTTGTTTTTCCTATTCTGTTGTTTTCCTCTATTTCTTTGCATTGATCACTGAGGAAGGCTTTCTTATCTCTCCTTGCTATTCTTTGGAACTCTGCATTCAGATGCTTATATCTTTCATTTTCTCCTTTGCTTTTCACTTCTCTTCTTTTCACAGCTATTTGTAATATACAAATTCACAGTATTTCTATTCACAGCTATTTATTCTCACACGCTAGTAAAGTCATGCTCAAAATTCTCCAAGCCAGGCTTCAGCAATATGTGAACCGTGAACTCCCAGATGTTCAAGCAGGTTTTAGAAAAGGCAGAGGAACCAGAGATCAAATTGCCAACATCTGCTGGATCATGGATAAAACAAGAGAGTTCCAGAAAAACATCTATTTCTGCTTCATTGACTATGCCAAAGCCTTTGACTGTGTTAATCACAATAAACTGAATGTCAGGTCCATGAATCAAGGCAAATTGAAAGTGGTCAAACAGGAGATGACAATAGTGAACATCGACATTCTGGGAATCAGTGAACTAAGATGGACTGGAATAGGTGAATTTAACTCAGATGACCATTATATCTACTACTGTGAGCAGGAATCCCTTAGAAGAAATGGAGTAGTCATAGTCAACAAAAGAGTCTGAAATGCAGTACTTGGTTGCAATCTCAAAAATGACAGAATGATCTCTGTTCTTTTCCAAGGAAAAACATTCAATATCACGGTAATCCAAGCCTATGCCCCGACCAGTAATGCTGAAGAAGCTGAAGTTGAACAGTTCTATGAAGACCTATAAGACCTTCTAGAACTAACACCCCAAAAAGATGTCCTTTTCATTATAGGGGACTGGAATGCAAAAGTAGGAAGTCAAGAAACACCTGGAGTAACAGGCAAATATGGCCTTGCAGTACAGAATGAAGCAGGGCAAAGGCTAATAGAGTTCTGTCAAGATAACACACTGGTCATAGCAAACACCCTCTTCCAACAGCACAAGAGAAGACTCTACACAAGAACATCACCAGATGGCCAACACTGAAATCAGATTGATTATATTCTTTGCAGCCAAAGATGGAGAAGCTCTATACAGCCAGCAAAAACAAGACCGGGAGCTGACTGTGGCTCAGATCATGAACTCCTTATTGCCAAATTCATACTTAAATTGAAGAAAATGGAGAAAATCACTAGACCATTCAGGTATGACCTAAATCAAATCCCTTATGACTATACAATGGAAGTGAGAAATAGATTTAAGGAACTACAGCTGCTAGACAGAGTGCCTGATGAACTATGGACAGAGGTTCATGACATTGTACAGGAGACAGGAATTAATACCATCCCCAAGAAAAAGAAATGCAAAAAAGCAAAATGGCTGTCTGAGGATATCTTACAAATAGCTGTGAAAAGAAGGGAAGTGAAAAGCAAAGGAGAAAAGGTAAGATATACCCATTTGAATGCAGGGTTCCAAAGAATAGCAAGGAGAGATGAAAAAGCCTTCCTCAGCTATCAATGCAAAGAAATAGAGGAAAATAGTAGTATGGGAAAGACCAGAGATCTCTTCAAGAAAATTAGAGATACCAAGGGAACATTTCATGCAAAGATGAGTTCAATAAAGGACAAAAATGGTAGGGACCTAACAGAAGCAGTAGATACTAAGAAGAGGTGGCAAGAATAAACAGAAGAACTGTACAAAAAAGATCTTCATGACCCAGATAATCATGATGGTATGAACACTCACTAGAGCCAGACATCCTGGAATGTGAAGGCAAGTGGGCCTTAGGAAGCATCCCTGAGAACAAAGCTAGTGGAGGTGATGGAATTCCAGTTGAGCTATTTCAAATCCTGGAAGAAGATGCTGTGAAAGTGCTGTACTCAAAAAGCCAGCAAATTTGGAAAACTCAGCAGTGGCCACAGGACAGGAAAAAGTCAGTTTTCATTCCAATCCCAAAGAAAGGCAATGCCAAAGAATGCTCAAACTACCACACAATTGCACTCACCTTACAAGCTAGTAAATTGATGCTTAAAATTCTTCAAGCCAGGCTTCAGCAATACGTGAACTGTGAAATTCAAGATGTTCAAGCAGGTTTTAGAAAAGGCAGAGGAACCAGAGATCAAATTGCCAACATCCGTTGGATCATTAAAGAAGCAAGAGAGTTCCAGAAAACCATCTACTTCTTCTCTATTGACTACACAAAAGCCTTTGACTGTGTGTATCACAGCAAACTGTGGAAAATTCTGAAAGTGATGGGAATACCAGACGACCTGACCTGCCTCTTGAGAAACCTGTATGCAGGTCAGGAAGAAACAGTTAGAACTGGACATGGAACAACAGACTGGTTCCAAATAGGAAAAGGAGTACATCAAAGTTGTATATTGTCACCCTGCTTATTTAACTTATATGCAGAGTACATCATGAGAAACCCTGGGCTGGAAGAACCACAAGCTGGTATCAAGATTGCCAGGAGAAATATCAATAAACTCAATTATGCAGATGATACCACCATTATGGCAGGAAGCGAAGAAGAACTAAAGAGCCTCTTGAGGAAAGTGAAAGAGGAGAGTGAAAAAGTTGGCTTAAAGCTCAACATTCAGAAAACTAAGATTATGCCATCCGGTCCCATCATTTCATGGCAAATAGATGGGATAACAGTGGCTGACTTTATTTTTGGGGGCTCCAAAATCACTGCAGATGGTGATTGCAGCCATGAAATTAAAAGACACTTTCTCCTTGGAAAGAAAGTTATGACCAACTTAGACAGCATATTAAAAAGCAGAGAAATTATTTTGTCAACAAAGGTCTGTCTAGTCAAGGCTATGGTTTTTCCAGTGGTCATGTATGGAAGTGAGGATTGGACTATAAAGAAAGCTGAGCACCCCAAAATTGATACTTTTGAACTGTGGTGTTGGAGAAGACTCTTGCAAGTCCCTTGGACTGCAAGGAGAGCCAACCAGTCCATCCTAAAGGAGACCTGTCCTGGGTGTTCATTGGAAGGACTGATGCTGAGGTTGAAACTCCAATACTTTGGCCACCTCATGTAAAGAGTTGACTCACTGGAAGAGTCTGATGCTGGGAGGGATTGGGGCGGGAGGAGAAGGGGACGACAGAAAATGAGATGGCTGGATGGCATCACCGACTCGATGGACCTGAGTTTGAGTGGGAAGGCCTGGCGTGCTGTGATTCATGGGGTCGCAAAGAATCAGACACGACGGAGCGACGGAACTGAACTGAACTGAACTCTCTTTTAACCCTCAGATCATAGTCAAAACATCCCTTCCTCTAGAGTGTCTTTTCAAATGCTCCAGTCCTGTGTCAGGAGTTCTATGAATTATAAAAATCTTCTTTGTCTCTTATTACAGCGTTCATCACATTGTACTGAAAGGATCTATTTATTTCAGTGTATACTCCCAAATAAATTGTTAACAGCTTGCGGAAAAGTATCAAGTCTTTATGATTATTTCAGAATCTAAAACAGTGTTTAATATTGAATTGTGTTTATAATTGAATTCCACTGGTGAAACATTCATTTTGAAGACATGTTACAATGTGGTATATAAACTCTACATACTTTAATAACAACAACTTCAAATATTATTTCCAAAAATATATCTAATAAAACACCACTTACGGGACACACTCTATGGTTAAGAAAGTCAAATTTGTTTGAAACATTCTGTGCATTCTATTTATTCTCTCAGAGGGTCTCAATTTATATCAGCATAATAAAAGCACAGTGAGAATCTGTTCAAAAGAATCCTGTTATTCTGTGGTTTTGGTGTGAGTCTTTTTTAGTTTATCCTATTTAAACTTTGTTTAACTTTTAGGATGTTTATATTCAATTTTAATTAATTGGATTAATTAATTCCCAATCTAATAGAATTTGGGAAATCTTGACCACCATGTCTTCAAATATTCTCTCTGCCTCTCATTCTCCTAACCTTCTGAGATTCCCTCACTTAGTGATGTTCCCCAGGTCCCTTAGACTTTGCTTACTTTTCTTTGGTCTTTACTTTTTTCTGTTCCTCAGATTTAAAATTTTGATTGTCCTATCTTCAAGTTCACTGATTCTTCTGCCTGCTCAAATCTTCCTTTGAAACTCTAGTAAATTTTTCATTTTAGTTACTGTACTTTTTAGCTACAAAATTTCTTTTTGGTTTCTTTTTAGATTTTCTATTTCTTTATTGGTATTTCTATTTTGTTCAAGCCTTGTTTTCTCCTAACTCTCTTAACATCTTCCTTTAGTTTTTTGGACCTTTTAAAGACAATTTTAAATTCCTTATCTAGTAGAACTTCCAGCAAGTCTTTCCTGTTTTTATGCCTTTGGGTTTTTTTGTAGTTGTTGAACACATTTGAATCTAATAATACAGTGACTCTGGAAACAGATTCTCCCCTTTTCCCAGAATTTTCTGTTTGTTTCATTGTTTGGTTTTGATTGCTGTAGGGTATCTCTGCTGAGGATCAGCCTTGAGTATTGAATATGAACTTAAGTTTAAGGCATCCGTTTACTTTTGGATCTTTCCAAGCCTGTGCCTTTTCCTAGGCATATGACTTTTAAATTTCCTTTGTGCATAAAGCTTCTTTTTAATATTTGGTTCTCCCAAGGAAGAAAAACAAAAAACTGAAAGGAGGGAAATGTTCTAGTCCTTGGAAGTTCCCTAGAAGTCACTTTTGCCGTAGCGGCTGGGGCTTTGAATGATGGAGGGAAGTGGCTGTCCGCCTCTATGCCTGCCCTTCCATGATCTGAAGCAGCAGTCAGAGATCAGAACAGAGATCCCCAATATTTGTTGGACAGGGGGCTTACTGGCCACCTTGGATCCCAAAAACTATATGCAAGGTGCTTCTGGAACATATATATTATTGCCTGCTACCTTGCTAGTGGTGGGGAATAGGTAACTCCTATAGTGGTAAGAGCTGAAATTGACCAAAAGTAATTACAATTGGCCTTGCAAGAACTTCCCCTGGAAGTAACCAACCGTCTGTAGATTTAGAATTCCATCTTGTTGCATCAGACAGTTTCTGCCAGTGTAATTCCAGTTGAATGGGAAGCTATCTACTTTACCATTTTCTCAGAATCCTCTAGCATTAAGGGTTTTTGCTTTTTTTTTTCTTCTGTGTCTTTTGCCATATTATATTCCCAAGGGGATAGGAAGAAAAAGAAACCTATAATTACAGATATGACAATGAAAGCCTAGATCCATAGAGTACAGACCCAACTGGGAGAGTATACAGGCTCCCATATGGGACTACCTAAAAATATCCCAATATCCCCTGAACTAGTCAAGGTTCCTTAAAGGAAATTTAACTTTATTCAGAATCCTTCTCCCTACCACGATTGTCCTCTGGTGAAGTGAAACATAGCAGAGAAGTATTAGTAGGCCTATTATTGTGGCAAGAACAATTGTTTTATTTTATTATTAAGCACATCTTACCTGAACTTCATATGAAGACTTTGAAACTAGAAGTTATGTTGCTGAAGATGTGGACAGTGTTGAAGATCATCTGCTGATTCCTCTGTTCTTTTCTTTTTGTTCTTAAAAGTCTTTTCCTTTTTAATACTGATAGAAAAAGAAAGTTCTTTAGATTTCCATTGTTATACTTGAAGTGAAGTTGTGAATTTAAAGTGAGTCAATTTAAATATACTTCTTTGCCAGAGCTAATTTCTTCAGCATTCTGCAATTTTTCATTTTCCATGTTTCCTTATTTTGGGATAATGGGAGAAACCTTCATCTACAGGAATCTGTAAAGAAATAATTAACTAGCATGTATTTGAGGTGATTAGATAAATCTGTATGAATTTGGACTGTATTGAATATAGACTGTAGACTGGGCATTATGACAGGCACTGTGTATAGATCCCCAAGGATGAAAGATGTGTTGTTTAATTTTATAAAGTGCACCACTGGCTGGAAGAATGACAATGATTGGCATTATGATAACAAACTGTCAGTTGGGGAAGAAAAGTCTTCTACACTTAATTCATCAGTTTTGATGTCATCTTTCTACTGCTAAACTGGGTTTGCAAGGTGCCTAAACTTGGTATTCAAGGTCCTTTGTTTTTATGGCTCAAGCCCGTATTTCAAAAGTGAGCTTTTATCACACACAAAGTATACTTTTTACTTCTTCCGTTTGTTTTCTCACTCTGTCTAGTTTCTCCTCATGATATTTTAGTTAACACAAGTTGTTTCTCTTTCCCTGATTCTTTCTAATCAAATATTTTGCAACCTTTAAAACCAAGTCCAGTGCTATTTTTCTGTCAGGTGAGTCCTTCGTCTTCTAGTTTCAATTATTTCTTTTGTATATATCAGCCATTTAGGAATTTTTATTTTTTAAACTGCTACTGACATTTTAAGGTGTACTTCAGAAAATTCTATACTTAACTAGTTATCATTCTTGGATACCTAACAAAGGATAAGCATTTATCTCATTAATGCATTTCTCCAAAAATGTCACTGCTATAAATTAAATACTATTTTCTTTATATCTCTACTGAAAAGGGGCTCATAACCATGTACACATTTTGAATAAAATCATATTTACTTAAAATAACTAAAATATTTTTTCTAGCCCTGATATTGTTCAGCTTTTTATACTCCCCTGAAATATTTAATATTTTCTACTGTTATGTCTATTTGTATAAATATCTCCTTAAATCATTTAGCCTCTCACTAAGCACTATTTTTCTAAGATTATCATTATTATGTTATATATTAATAAGCTTACTTGTTTATTATATCTTTCCACTCTAGAAATAAAGTCCATGGAAACAGCGGTCTGTCCATTTGTTTCCTTGCTGTTGCATCAACATTAAAAAGACTCTGTTTATTAAAATATCTGTTGAGTGAGTAATTTAAAATGAAATGTAAATAATAGGTATACCTATGGCTGATTCATGCTGAGGTTTGATAGAAAACAGCAAAATTCTTCAAAGCAATTATCCTTTAATTAAAAAACAAATAAATTTTAAAAAAGAAAATAAAATCACAACACTAGAATTTGAGCTTCAGGTTCTCTTTACAGAACACTGTATTCTGAATTATAGTTATCATATTGTCAAGAAAGGGGAAATTTTTGGATTTAGATTCTTTCAGAAACAGGAGGAATATTAGATATAGTAAATACTAACTGCAGTAACAGATGAACACTAAATAATTTCAAGAGGTTTAACACTGTAGAAGTTTATTTATTGTTCAATAATTCTTTTAATGTGACTGTTCGGCAGGCAGATATCTATAAAGTCATTCAGGAATGGATGGTTTCTCCAACTTGTGTTTCCACCATCCCCTAAGGCTTCAGTGTCCTTGACTAGCAGACAGGGTAAGGAGTGAGTGAAAGTTGAGATGAGGATTCCAATCTCAGGAGGGGCATTCATCATTTCCTTCCCTAAACCGTTAACCAGAACCTAAGCACACTACCATAGATAATTATAAAATGATCTGGAAAATATATTACAGGTACATGTTCTGAAAGAGAGGGAAATGGGTTGAATGAAAATTTGTGTCTGCCACAGTTCAGTTCAGTTCAGTCGCTCAGTCGTGTCCGACTCTGCGTGACCCCATGAATTACAGCACGCCAGGCCTCCCTGTCCATCACCAGCTCCCGGAGTTCACTCAAACTCGTGTCCAGCGAGTCGGTGATGCCATCCAGCCATCTCATTCTCTGTTGTCCCTGTCTCCTCCCACCCCCAATCCCTCCCAGCATCAGAGTCTTTTCCAGTGAGTCAACTCTTCGCATGAGGTGGCCAAAGTATTGGAGCTTCAGCTTTAGCATCAGTCCTTCCAATGAACACCCAGGACTGATCTCCTTTAGAATGGACTGGTTGGATCTCCCTGCAGTCCAAGCCTAATCCAGTGTCTGCCACAGAAGACATCAAATTAAGAATACAGATAATACAATCCTGCAAGGTTGTGAAGTGTTATTAATGTCTATTGCTTCTTTGTACCTGTTTTGAACCTATGGTTATGAAGTAGATAAATAAATGATTCCATTGTAAGCACAGTATTGATGGAGAGACCATTTATATTAATCTTTGTACATTCCAAAATACCTGGCAGAGTTAGCTACCTTATTAGATTGAATTACTTTTAATTCAATTAACTAATTAGCACAAAATTTTTCATCAACATGAGAAGTAAACAGACTTGACTTGTTTCTAAGTGACTATGTAGCCATGATTATTTCTGTTCCTACCTAGTGAGACATGTCTGTTGAGTTTTCTTTTTCTTCAGAAATGAGAGCCATGTCTCAACGAAAGTACAGAAGTTTGGTCATATAGTATAAGGCAAAACTACATATTTATAAAAAATCAAGAAATGTTAAGCAACTAATTTGTTAAGGAAAGGCAGAGCAGGAAATGAGAAAGATTCCTGAGCATAGTTCTATTTTAGGCCTGGCTAGGTGACAGATTTGGGGGTATTTTAGTGTGAAAGCGAAGTGAAAGTGAAAGTTGCTCAGTCGTGTTCAACTTTTTGTGACCCCATGGACTATACTGTACATGCAATTCTTCAGGCCAGAATACTGGAGTGGGTAGCCTTTCCCTTCACGAGGGGACCTTCCTGATCCAGGAATCAAGCCAGGGTCTCCTGCATTACAGGCAGATTCTTTCCCAACTGAGCTATCAGGGAAGCCCTAAAGTTTTTGTGTGTCTGTTAGACAATCAGTCATGTCTGACTCTTTGCGACCCCATGGACCCACTAGGCCCCTCTGTCCATGAAATTCTCCAAGCAAGAATACCGGAGTGGGTTGCCATTTTCTCCTCCAGGGGATCTTCCCAACCCAGGGATCAACCCTGGGTTTTTTTGCATTGGAGGCAGATTCTTTACCATCTGAGTCACCAGGGAAGCCTTAATTGTAGTATTAAAATTAAAAGAATAAATAGGAATAAGATACCGCTTTATATCCAGCAGGATGTCTACAGAAAAGCTAGGGCTTGTTAGGGCTGATGAGAATGTGGAGAAAATGGACTCTTGTGCACTACTGATAAGAATGTAAAATGGTGCAACTGCTATGGAAAATCGAATGGCAATTCTTCAAAAAATTAAAAATAGGATTATCCTATGATCCCACTTCTGAATATATATCTAAAACAATTGAAAATGGATGCACGAAAAGATAACTGCATGCCCATGTTTATAACAACATTAATCAAGTAATCAAAAATGGAAGCAATCAAGTGTCCAGCAATGGATGATAAGCAAAATGTGATAAATACCTGCAGTGAATATTATTCAGCCTTAAAAAAGGAAGGGAATTTTGACATGTGTTACAAACCTCAGATATGCAGATGACACCACACTTATGGCAGAAAGTGAAGAGGAACTCAAAAGCCTCTTGATGAATGTGAAAGAGGAGAGTGAAAAGGTTGGCTTGAAGCTCAACATTCAGGAAACAAAGATCATGGCATCTGGTCCCATCACTTCATGGGAAATAGATGGAAAAACAGTGGAAACTGTCAGACTTTATTTTTTTGGGCTCCAAAATCACTGCAGATGCTGATTGTAGCCATGAAATTAAAAGACATTTACTCCTTGGAAGGAAAGTTATGACCAACCTAGATAGTATATTAAAAAGCAGAGACATTACTTTGCCAACAAAGGTCCGTCTAGTCAAGACTATGGTTTTTCCAGTGGTCATGTATGGATGTGAGAGTTGGACTGTGAAGAAAGCTGATCACTGAAGAATTGATGCTTTTGAACTGTGGTGCTGGAGAAGACTCTTGCAGTCCCTTGGAAGTCCCTTGGACTGCAAGGAGATCCAACCAGTCCATTCTAAAGGATATCAATCCTGGGTGTTCATTGGAAGGACTGATGCTAAAGCTGAAACTCTAATACTTTGGCCACCTCATATGAAGTGTTGACTCACTGGAAAAGAGTCTGAAGCTGGGAAGGATTGGGGGCAGAAGGAGAAGGGGATGACAGAGAATGAGATGGCTGGATGGCATCACCGACTTGATGGACATGAGTTTGAGTGAACTCCAGGAGTTGGTGATGGACAGGGCGGCCTGGCATGCTGTGATTCATGGGGTCGCAAAGAGTCGGACATGACTGAGCGACTGAACTGAACTGAACTGAACAACATGGATGACTTAAGGACATTATGATAAATGAAATAAACCAGTTACAAAAAGACAAATGCTGTATGATTATACTCACATGAGGTCAAATTCATAAAGACAGAGAGTAGAAGAAGATGGTTGCCAGAGTCTGGGAGGAGGAGGAATGGGAAGTTCTGAGTAGGTACAGAGCTTCAGTGTTGCAAGATGAAAAAGTTCTGTGCAGGGATTGTGGTGATAGTTGTAAAACTTTGTCAATTACCTAATGCCACTAAACTAAATACATTTAAAATTCTTTTAAACAGCAAATTGCAAATTATGCATGGTTGCCACAATTTTTAAAATATACATAATTTGGAAAAGTAAATGAATAAAAGTAGACTGTTCATGGACCAATGATGATTATGCACTATGAACCGAAGATTGTAATTAATTTATTTTTGTTTACCTAGATTGCTAAAGAAAAAAAAAGCAGGGGAAAGGGTCAATGTTTTTGCATATATAATGCAAAAATAATTAATTCAGTCTCAATTCCTTCATTAAGTTAAAGACAAAACCAAAATATTGCATACAATGACTATCCAAATAATTTATTAAATAAATATTTTATTTTTCAAATGGTAGTTTTTTTCAAGTCAACAATCTTTGATATTTTAAACTTGTGATCAAAGACCTGATTCTTCACCTCATTCTTTAACAATTGCTATTCCCTTTTGCTTTCCCCACTTTACTTCATGCTAATGTTCAATGGCCCTTTAATGTTAACATCTGTTTTGTGAATTATATACTAAATGTGGAAAGTATTCACAATCATTCCTGTGCCTCTCAGTTCATTTGGAATTCACTGCTAACAATTCTGGTTTAGTAATAAATGTGTTTACTGTTTATCTGTCTGATTGTTTTACTTTCTTTCAAATTATTTCAGCATTCAAAAGGAAATAATTTTGCTGAAACATTTTTCAGTAGAGTAGCCTATCGTTAACATGTCAAACAAAGGAACCACTGGAAATAAAATCAGATTTTATTGGTACATGTATGGCTTTGCTGAATAAGAAAAGGAACATTTCCTTGGGGGTACTTTTTCCATATGTTTTACATTTATTCCAGTGATAGTAAAGTCTGTAATTCTAGCAATATCATATTTAATATCAATAGATTGTAAATGTGCTTTGGGTTGACCTTAGAAAAGCACCTACAATAGGACGTTATCATTCTGGGTGTGACCGTTTATTTCACAGAATAGTCAGTCTGCCTTCATCTCTTCACAGAGGGACTATTTGGATTTTATTTTCTTTCTCTCCTCTCTTTTTTACTTTTATTCTACAAGTATTCATTGACCTTGTTTCTTCCTTTTTCCTTTTCTTTTTTCTCTTCCTTTCTACTTCTTTCTTGGCTGTATTATAATTTTTCCATCTTGGCATATTTCCACCTAATGTATTTCCATTTAGAACAATTTGACCTCTGCTATTTCCAAGTCTCTTTAAATAAATTATCATCTAAAATATTTACAGAGAGCATTTATTTTGATAGATTTAGCACTGAAAATTCACTCTGGTTTTAAGGTCAAGATAGTTAATATCACTAGTTGAGGAAAATTGAAGTTGCTTAATAAGTAAAGAAAAATCATACTGTGGCTAAATTGTTTCAGTGCATGTCAAGGGGAGTAAATCATGAGGATTATCTGAATTTTACAACTGATATTATTGTTGCACTTTGGCACTTGTTTATAGATGTATAATTTGTATGATGCAGAAGAAAGATGACTTTCAGTGTCAACCTGCACTTACAGGTGGAAGGTCATAGGCGGCCATTTTCCATTCTAGGCTTCAGTTGACTCATCTTTAAACTTGCAGGTTTGAGCTGGATCTTTAAGGTCGTTTAGTTTGAGAATTCTGCAAATTCTCCTTGATATGATTTGTTATTTTATCTCCTTAAACGGTCATGTGTGTCATTGCTTCCAAGCTATTATAATGATGCTTCACATAACTCTTCCTAAAAAAAAACAAACACCAATTAAAAGACTCTTAATAAACCAATGGTGCTCCGTGGTTATGCATTTCTGGCTATGTACCTTCATGCTTTAGCATAGTATAGTAATAACCTTTTTTTTATACAACCCAAGAGTTAAAAGCTGAATATCACCATAATTTTTTTTTAATGGCAGCAAAGAGTACAGAAATGTGACCAGAAGCTCAACAAAAGAACAGATGGGAAAAAATGTACAATTATCATTTAGAAGGGGCTGTACAGGATCTCTGAGGAGAGGAAATAGCTTAGCAACCATAATAACTTAGTCGCACGGCATGAAATCTACACATAGACTTTAAACACCACAGGAATCATTTGAAGGCTGGAAGTGGTCAGGCTTAATGGCACTAAGTGAATAGGTGAGAGTAGACTCTCTTAACCAGTTGAGATGACTTCACAAAGTCACATTTCTCTCTGATGCTTTGTTTGATAGGCAGAGAAGGCTGTTTCCTTTGTGAAAACTGAGACATTTTATTCTTCAGATTGAAAGCCATCAGTTTAGTGTGTGACATTTAGAGATATAAACTAGATTGAGAAATGTAAATTAGAAAACAAAATATGCTGAAGGATAAGACAGTCGAGCTTGAGCTGCTTTGGCCCGGAATACAATTCATTTACTGAACTAGAATGAGATCAGTGGTAACAAGGAAAGGGAGCCGATGTCTCGCCATACAAAACAGGAAACAAAACAAAAAACTAAGCTGTCTGGCCACATGGACTCCAAAAAATTAAAGGAAATGATCAATAAACCAGGAAAGGAGACATATTTTTGACACCAACACAAATTAGATTACACAATAGAGTTTAAAATAAATCCAATTTCTATTATATATATTTTGCAGCATACATTTAGAACTTCTAAATTCTTTCATAAATTTCCAACCTTTCTTCCTGCTCCTGCTGCTGCTGCTAAGTCGCTTCAGTCGTGTCCGACTCTGTGCGACCCCACAGAAGGCAGCTGACCAGCCTCCGCCGTCCCTGGGATTCTCCAGGCAAGAACACTGGAGTGGGTTGCCATTTCCCTCTCCAATGTGTGAAAGTGAAAAGTGAAAGTGAAGTTGCTCAGTCGTGTCCGACTAGTAGCGACCCCATGGACTGCAGACCACCAGGCTCCTCTGTCCATGCGATTTTTCTAGGCAAGAGTACTGGAGTGGCTTGCCATTGCCTTCTCCGCTTCCTGCTCCTAAAGTATTGATAAAAGCTATTAGCCATGGCTAAGGAATTCTTGTGCCTCTGTTTTCATTCAATCTGAAGTTTTGTTCTTTTTTTGTAAAAATTGTAATTAGATTCTAATGTACAGAACAGCTCAGTGAATTGTTACAAAGTGAACACACCCTTTAAACACCACCCAGATTAAAAAATAGAACGTTACTTGTGTTACAGAAGTATTCCCCAGGCACCTTCTAGTCAAAACGTTTCCATCTTCTCCATGGGTATCTACTAATCATAGATACCTATGATTCATAAGAGTAACTCAAGCCATAGGTTAGATTTGCTTATTTTTAACTCAATATTATAGTCTTGCAATTCATACATATTGCTGAAATGGCAACCCACTCCAGTGTTCTTGCCTGGAGAATCCCAGGGACGGGGGAGCCTGGTGGGCTTCCGTCTATGGGGTCACACAGAGTCGGACACGACTGAAGTGACTTAGCAGCAGCAGCAGCAGCAGCTGCATATAACAGTAGATTGTTTTCATTCTCTCTAGTGTTCCATTGTATGAACATTTCACATTGTATTTATCTACTCTAATGTTAATAAACATTTGGACTGTGTACTTGTGAATAATGGAGCTGTGACCATTCTTCTACTTGAATCTTCCATGTGGACATTTTTATGTGCCTTTTGAGATCCCCACAGTAAGTTGGCTGTGTCCCAAGAGAGAAGAAGTTGAAGCAGCTAGACAATCTTAATACTGAAAGTTAGAAATTTCAGAACATCACTTCTGCATTCCATTGTTCAAAGCAGTCATACACAGCCCGGATTCCAAGGGATGAGAGAGAAGTTCTGTACTGGGAGGGGCAGAAATATTTGGAGAAATCACACCAGGTGAAATTTCTGAAAATTCTTCTCAGCTTCTCAGCCATTCAGTTACCATTCTAGGTTACTCACATGGTTTGCAAAAAAAAAAAAAAAAAATTGTATCTATTGTTGGCTTCCCTTTCTTAGAATTTTGGCCCCTCAAGTTCTATGGGTTTTCTAAATCTCTGATATCATTACATCATTTTTTAAAACAACTTCTTCCACTTTTTCTAGGTATTCTTGATTTACACCAGACTAGTTGAAACAGATAAGGAAAATTTTATTCACTTGCAAAAAGGGAGAGAATTTAACTCAGCTGAAACAAAAGGCAAGGGATATTTTAAACTGTAGGGTGAACTGATGGGAAAGTACAGAAGGACACTAGCAGGGAGACTGGTCAATGTGATTAGACCAGCTGGGCTTGCTAATTTTCCCCTGTTGAAATTAACTACCTAGTCTCCTACCGAGAATGGGAGGCAGGGCTGCTATCTCCTTCAATGTTGCAGTTCAAAGGGATGGCTCTCAAGTCCTTGAGAAAGACACATCTGGATTGTAAAGTGATTTACACTTCAAAAGATCAGAGAAACAAATCTCAGTTTCAAGTTTTCTGAAGTACGTGCTCTAAGAAAAGGGAGGGCAGGGACACTAGTCAGGAAGAAAGCTGTCTGAATTTTAATCAAGCTCAGGGAAATGCTAAGGATGTTTCGAACACCTTTCAACTTCGTTTTATCATTTCAGGCCATTTCTTGCACCTCTTTCTGTCTCCCTCTCTTTCTCACTCTCATTCTCTCCTCTGTCAATCAGCTAAGCAAGATGTTCAGATAAATGATTCTCTCTGTCTTAAACTCTGCAAATCTCTTTGTCTAGCCTTCTCCTACTAATGATTTACATTTCTACTTAAGTATCATTTCTTGGGGAGGCTTTTCTTGATCCATCAACTTAATTGAATTGCCCCTATTTTAGGTTTAATATAGATGATACAGGTGTAGATATAGATACAAAATTAGTTGTGAAGTTAGTTGGTTAAGTTTCCCTATTTAACTGTACATTCAACAAGAGTAGGGACTATATTTGTTCAATATCTAACGAAGGAGCTAACACATAAAAGGCACAAAATAATTTTTAAATTAAAAAAAAAATCAAGTCTTATTACCTCAGCCAGGTGATCAAGGTCACCATCAACAGTCATGAGTCATGTTGATATTATGCAACCTCCATTCTGTGTAATACAAAATGCACATTCACTTCTGCGGTCTTCACGCCTCAAACTCATAACTGCAGTCTAACCATGAAAATTTGAAGATACGTCTCAAGTGGGACACATTTTACAAAATACTAGACCAGTATTTTTCAAAATGATCAAGGTCATCAAAACAGGAAAAGTGTGAGAAAGTGTTGTAGGAAAGAGGAACCAAAGGGGGCATGGCTACTAAATACAGTGCATTGTCCCAAATGAGATCCCAAAACAGAAAAAGCACATGAGGTTAGAACTAAGGAAATCTGAATGAAGCATGAACTTTAATAGCAATGTATCAATATTTACTTGGTTGTAATAAGTATATCAATATTATTAATAGGAAAAACTAGGTGTAGTGTATATACAAGCTCTTTGTACTAACTTTGCAATTTTTCTGTAAATCTAAAATTATTCCAAAATAAAAATATTATTTAAAAATATTAAAATCTCAATTCTGTTTTCTCTACACAAATGTTACCTAAGCGTGCACTATATCCTTGATATATAGCAAGATTATGAATTCTTTGAGCTAGAATGGAGTTTAAGAATATCATGGTCCCCTTTTTTCACTTTATTCATGAAGAACCTGAAGTAAAAGGGCATTAACTGACTTGCTCAAGATCATATAGCCATCAAGTGCAGTATTTAAAACTGGACTCAGTCTGGGGCAACTGATAAGACTTTGTAGATACAGTGACTGTCTAGCAACTTGTATTTTTGACAAGCTCTTCAATGTTGATTTTAAGCAGTGTCATCAAAATCCCAAATTAGATGATAAGGTTCAGATTTTGTACTTCTCTTTCTATTTCTATCTATTTCTCCTCTCATGGGTCACTTTGACCTCAGGTGTCCTCAGCTGTAGCTTGAAGCAGGGTTTTGATTCCAGGCCAGAGATTTAAATCACACCACAGCGGTGACAGCACTGAATTCTAGTCACCAGACCACCAGGATCCAGTGGTCAGTGACTAGGCCCTGGCCCATCAGCGGTGTAGAAATCAATTACCATGTAGAGATGGAAAATAGTGAAATAAGTGTTTATTAGGAAGAAAACATCATCAGTGAGGAAACTTGAATGTAATAACATTTAGTGTTGAGTAGCAGATGACTCCCAGAGAAGGCAATGGCACCCCACTCCAGTACTCTTGCCTGGAAAATCCCATGGATGGAGGAGCCTAGTAGGCTGCAGTCCATGGGGTTGCTAAGAGTCGGACACGACTGAGTGACTTCACTTTGACTTTTCACTTTCCTGCATTGCAGAAGGAAATGGCAACCCACTCTAGTGTTCTTGCCTGGAGAATCCCAGGGACAGGGGAGCCTGGTAGGCTGCCGTCTATGGGGTCGCACAGAGTTGGACATGACTGAAGCGACTTAGCAGCAGCAGCAGCAGCAGTAGGAGGAAAAAGAGTACATGTGGATAGACACATGGGTGGTTCAGCAAGTCACATACTCGTGGTAGTTTGAGTCACTCATATGGGTCATTTCTTCCAGGTTTCCTCTGGCCAGTCATCTTGTTTTGCCCAGTTCTGAGTCTGTATTTGACTTATTTCAGGGTTCATCCATGTGTGCGTCTCTTGGCCAAGATGGATTCTAGTGAAGAGGTCTAAGGGGAGGTTGACGTCACTTAGGACTTCCCTGGTGGCTCAGATGGTAAAAGCATCTGCCTACAATGCAGAGACCTGGGTTCGATCCCTGGGTTGGGAAGATCCCCTGGAGAAGGAAATGGCAACCCACTCCATTATTCTTGCCTGGAAAATCCCATGGATGGAAGAGCCTGGCAGGCTACAGTCCATGGGGTCACAAAGAGTCGGACATGACTGAATGACTTCACTTCTTCACTATAAGGTGATGTCATCTCTTTTTGTCTTCCAAGGACATCCAAGCAGCCTTTCTGTGTGTGTATAGTTGGGAAGATCTCCTTGACTTTGAGAATGAGAAATCTTTGGTCGTTTATTTCTCATCTGGGCAGGGCTCAGCTTCTTCTCCCTCTTGCTATTTTGGAGTATCTGTCCACAGGGGATGAGTTCAGCTGCTTAGCCTGGGGGCCTTCTATCTCCTGCCTCAATTTAATCTCTATAATGTGTAAAATTTTTGAACAAAGAATGGAGTATTCTGGGACAAGGGGGAGAGAGTGATATTGATTGTAGGGTATCACGCTATATCAGGCTACCTGGTAGTCTGAGTCAATTCTTTAATGTTATGTGAGACTTGGACTATAAAGAAAGCTGAGTGCTGAAGGATTGATACTTTTAAATTGTGGTGTTGGAGAAGACTCTTGAGAGTCCCTTGGACTGCAAGGAGCTCCAACTAGTCCATTCTAAAGGAGATCAGTCCTGGGTGTTCATTGGAAGGACTGATGTTGAAGCTGAAACTCCAATACTTTGGCCCCCTCATGCGAAGAGCTGACTCATTTGAAAAGACCCTGATGCTTGGAAAGATTGAGGGCAGGAGGAGAAGGGGATGGCAGAGGATTAGATGGTTGGATGGCATCATCAACTCAATGGACATGGGTTTGGGTGGACTCTGGGAATTGGTAATGGACAGGGAGGCCTGGTGCGCTGCGGTTCTTGGGGTTGCAAAGAGTCGGACATGACTGAGCGACTGAACTGAACTGAGCATCTTATAACATTGTTGCTTATTATGTGATTAGAAATGGAGATAATTTATTCAAGAAATAAATATTTACTAGGAGTCCTACTATTTGTCAGGCATTATGAAATCAGTGAAGATATACAAATGAATGCTATCCTCTTCACCTGCATGGAAGAGGTAACCACAGGTGGGGAGATATTCAGTAGCCCTTCCTTTATTTGGGATTTCATTTTCCCACAGTTTCAGTTACCCAAGGTCCATCAAGATCCAAAAATATTAAATGAAAAATTCCAAATTCAAGCAACCCATGTTTTTAATTTCATGCCATTCTGAGTAGGATGATGAATTTTAGAGATATGATTTAGTGATAAGATTTATCCTATCCTTTAATCCTTTAATCATTTTGTAACTGGCTAGGTTATCAGATTGACGGTCATGATATTTCAGCAGAACTTGTATTCAAGTAACCGTTATTTTACTTGATGTCCCCAGAGCACAAGTGTAATGATGTTGGTGATTTGGATACTCTCTTGCTGTGCCTTATAAATTAAATTTTATTATAGGTATGTATGTATATAAAAAACATAGTATATATAGAGTTCAGTACTACCTTCAGATTCAGATATCCACTGGGGGGTCTTGAAATATAACCCCTGTGAAAAATGGGAGACTAGTATATATGTGATCAAATGATTCAGGGAATTAAAGAGTTGTGATGATATAATGAGGAGACAGAACTCTAGGGGAACAGAGGAGGAAGTGGCCATTTCCCTCTTAGTATTCAGGATTGCTTCTGCAGAAGAAGGGACAGTCATTGCTTATATATTCTGCAATCAATATGATTTTTCATTGAAGCTGTATTCAATTGCAAGAAGTAAGTACAACTGATAGCTGCCACCCACAATTTCTTTCTCAGTATTCCATGTTACCTCTGAGGACAATTATTTGTCCATTCTTGGTCTGTGTGATTCAGGAATGGCATCAGACCTCACTGTAGGGATATAACAGGAAGATTAGTTTGATCACTGACACATTATTGATTCATTAGCATAATTCCAACTATCCTGTTACAACAATCATTGGTGCAGGAACGCACATATCTCCCAGACTGGTTTAATCCCAGTGACTGCCAGGACTTCAGTGGATGACTTTTCTTTTGAAAAAAGATGTAAGAAAAAAGATGTAAGTCATGAAGTGTCAGAGACCATCAAAGGTAGCCTGAAGTTAAACCTAACAACCAGAGGGCTAAACCAAGAGGTAAAGAGAAACAAAGACCTTATGGCATTATTTTAATTCCTAGATCAAATCTGGCCTAATGTTGAATTTATGCCTAGACTTTCCAGTTGTATAAATTGATGTTTGCTTCACTGAGAAATTCAGTTTGGGTTTTGTCTTTTTTCCATATGTAGTTGGAAATACCCTACTGTACAATAAAGCAGGCAGTTAGAAGCTAATTCACCAAAGCATGCTCTGATTCAGAATGCATGAGAACATCACCTACATCATCAGTGGTTGGCAAATAGTGGCCAGTGGACCAAATCCAGCTGAAACCGTCTTGGCTGTCAAAGGGAATTATGGTAACTATCCCAGCACCAAAGTCTGTTTTACAAGTCTACTGAAACATCCAGTAAAAAAGATTTCACTTCTGAAGGTAACACAGCAAATCTTCTGACTACAGTTCAGTTCAGTTCAGTTCAGTTCATTTCAGTCACTCAGTCGTGTCCGACTCTCCGTGACCCCATGAATCACAGCACGCCAGGCCTCCCTGTCCATCACCAACTCCCGGAGTTCAGTCAAACTCATGTCCACAGGGTCGGTGATGCCATCCAGCCATCTCATTCTCTGTTGTCCCCTTCTCCTCTCGCCCCCAACCTTTCCCAGCATCAGAGTCTTTTCCAGTGAGTCAACTCATCACATGAGGTGGCCAAAGTATTGGAGTTTCAGCTTTAGCATCAGTCCTTCCAATGAACACCCAGGATCGATCTCCTTTAGAATGGACTGGTTGGATCTCCTTGCAGTCCAAGGGACTCTCAAGAGTCTTCTCCAGCACCACAGTTCAAAAGCATCAATTCTTCGGTGATCAGCTTTCTTCACAGTCCAACTCTCACATCCATACATGACCACGGGAAAAACCATAGCCTTGACTAGACGGACCTTGGTTGGCAAAGTAATGTCTCTGCTTTTTAATATGCTATCTAGGTTGGTCATAACTTTCCTTCCAAGGAGTAAGCGTCTTTTAATTTCCTGGCTGCAATCAGCATCTGCAGTGATTTTGGAGCCCAAAAAAGTAAAGTCTGACACTGTTTCCACTGTTTTTCCATCTATTTCCCATGAAGTGATGGGACCAGATGCCATGATCTTTGTTTTCTGAATGTTGAGCTTCAAGCCAACATTTTCACTCTCCTCTTTCACTTTCATCAAGAGGCTTTTTAGTTCCTCTTCACTTTCTGCCATAAGGGTAGTGTCATCTGCATATCTGAAATTATTGATATTTCTCCCAGCAATCTTGATCCCAGCTTGTGCTTCTTCCAGCCCAGCGTTCCTCATGATGTACTCTGCATAATAAGTTAAATAAGCAAGGTGACAATATACAGCTTTGACGTACTCCTTTTCCTATTTGGAACCAGTCTGTTGTTCCATGTACAGTTCTGACTGTTGCTTCCTGATCTTCTGACTACAGTAGGTCTCAAAACCAGCTACTTAATCTTGATCTCCATTTAACAGAAAACTACTTTCTTTTTTATCTAGCATCCTAATCTTCCAATACTTTGGCCACTTGACATGAAGAGCTGACTCATTGAAAAAGACCCTGATGCTGGGAAAGATTGAGGGCAGGAGCAGAAGTGGGCACCAGAGGATGAGATGGTTGGATGGTGTCATTGACTCAGTGGACATGTGTTTGAGCAAATCCAAGACAGTAAGGACAGGGAAGCTTGGTGTGCTGCAGTCCATGGCGTCACAAAGAGTCAGGTATGACTTAGCAACTGAACAACAACAATACTCATCATTCTGCATGTAAATAAATCTGTCTTGCATTATATAAAAAATCTTTCTTTACAAAACACCTGAGCTCCCACTGGGAGGAAAAACCTGTTAATCTGTTACAAAAGCCTATTTTATATAAGCATACAAGTAACTATACAACTCTGTATAAAAATTATGTGTGTGTATAAGTGAAGAGGAACTCAAAAGCCTCTTGATGAAAGTGAAAGAGGAGAGTGAAAAGGTTGGCTTGAAGCTCAACATTCAGAAAACAAAGATCATGGCATCTGGTCCCATCACTTCATGGGAAATAGATGGAAAGACAGTGGAAACAGTGTCAGACTTTATATTTTTGGGCTCCAAAATCACTGCGGATGCTGAATGCAGCCATGAAATTAAAAGACGCTTGCTCCTTGGAAGGAAAGTTATGACCAACCTTGATAGTATATTAAAAAGCAGAGACATTACTTTGCCAACCAAGGTCCGTCTAGTCAAGGCAATGGTTTTTCCCGTGGTCATGTATGGATGTGAGAGTTGGACTGTGAAGAAAGCTGATCACCGAAGAATTGATGCTTTTGAACTGTGGTGTTGGAGAAGACTCTTGAGAGTCCCTTATACTGCAAGGAGATCCAACCAGTCCATTCTAAAGGAGATCAATCCTGGATGTTCATTGGAGGGACTGATGCTGAAGCTGAAACTGCAATACTTTGGCCACCTCATGCGACGAGTTGACTCACTAGAAAAGACTCTGATGCTGGGAAAGGTTGGGGGCGGGAGGAGAAGGGGACGACAGAGAATGAGATGGCTGGATGGCATCACCAACTCTGTGGACATGAGTTTGAGTGTACTCTGGGAGTTGGTGATGGACAGGGAGGCCTGGCGTGCTGTGATTCATGGGGTCGCGGAGAGTCGGACACGACTGAGCGACTGAACTGAACTGATACATATATGTGTGTGTGTGTGTGTCTGTGTGTGCACTCAGTTGACTCTTTGTGACCCCATGGACAGTAGCTCACCACGCTCCTCTGTCCATGGGATTCTCCAGGCAAGAATACTGGAGTGGGTTGCCATTTCCTACTCCAGGGGGTCTTCCAGATCCAGGAATCGAACCCAAGCCTCTTGTGTCTCCTGCATGGGTAGGTGGATTCTTTACCAGTAGCAGCATCTGGTAAGCCCATATACATATAAGTAACTGTATATCAAATTAAGAGTAAAACTATATAACTGGCATATAGCCCTGGCATTTCAGGGCTTCATGCTAAAAAGGCAGAAATATGCTCCTACTCACACGTTTCATATCTGCTTGTATTACAGTGACCCTGAGATGAGACCAAATTTTTTTTAGTAGATACTATGCAAATTTAGCTCAAATTTTGCTAGGGAGAGTAATTCTCTGAGGTGAAATATGAGGGAAACTTCATTTTTAATAAAAATTGAGACAATAGAAAAATTCTAATTAAAACAGTATATTAATAAACCATTATCTCTAGCTCATGAAAACATATTACCATCAAAATTTTGTTGTGATAGATGAGCTTAATGAAAAAGGGTTCTCTAATAATTAAAATGAATGTTAAAATCTACTTAAGAATATGGGTTTTTCAACCTAATTGCCTAGGAGTAAAGCTTATCTTTGGCAATTAATTGCTGTGTATCCTACAGTAAGCTACTAAACCTTTCTGTGCCTCTATTTCCTCATCTGCTAAAAGGAGATAATAGCAGTGAGCCAGGAGAAAGTTGGACCCCAAACTGAGCAGCTGGAATTTGTCACCTGTGAACAGATAATCCAAGATGAAGATAATAGTGGGAGGGAAGAGAAGCTGAACCCTGCTCAGATAAAAGATAAAATACTGTATTTTCTTCATTCTTGAAGTCAAGAAGCTCTTCCTAACTAACTATACATACCCAGAGAGGCTCTTTGGCCATCAAAAGAGGGAGAGATGTCAAGAGGCCTCTTCACTAGAATCCATCTTAAGAGATGTATGTGCACATATGGGAGGACCCTGAGATAAACCAAATATGAACTCAAAACCAGGCGAAGCAAGATGATTGGCCAAAGGAAACCCAGAAGAAATGTTCCATATAAATGATTCAAAATACCATGAGGCTGCGACTGTATGTCTATTCACATGTACCCTTTTTTTCTCCTAATAAACACTTTACTTTTTTTACTACTTTCTTTCTTTATGGGAATTCATTTCTACAAAGCTGAAGGGCGAGGGACCTTGCCACTGGCCACTGGGTCCCTGGTGTTCTAGTGGCTAGGATTCAGTGTTCTCACTGCCACAGCCTGACTTCAGTCTCTGGCTAGTAAGTGAAACCCTGTTTCAAGCTGCTGCAGACTGAGGCCCAACCCCCTCCCCCCGCCCCCAGATCAGTAGTACCTGTCTCATAAGATGGTTGTGAATATTAAATGAAACAATAAATTTAAAGTCTTTAGTACAGTGCCTGGCACAGAATAGTTTTCAGTATGTACTAGCTATCATAACTACAATTTAGTTATATAGCCTTTGAGATATCTACAATGGCTCTTTTATTGAATTATGCCTATATATTTTCTAGAGCTTAATTTGTTTACTGACCAAACTCAGCATTATCTAAGACATTATTTTTCAAATAAGAGATCAAAAGAAAAAATGAATCTTAGAATATTTTAAATTGTTTTTATTTCATGAATTTCAATGAGTCAATATTTTCTGAAGCCAAAAAAAAAAAAAGAATAAAATCTTTGGCTTTAAGCATGTCTGAATTAGTTTTTATGGAGTAACAGAATTTGAAACAGAACTAAACTCTTAGGAATGTGCTCCTTGTGGTCCAGTCTCCAAAACTGGATGCTAATTCCCAGCAGCTCTCTTATTGTTTTGGGAATATTAATCATCTCTATATATTTTTATGGGAGAGGGTTAAGGGGGCATTTCAGAAAGCAAGATGACTGCAATTGAATTAAAATGCAGAATGAGAATATGGGTATGTAGGACAGCATGGTCATTGTTTGCACAGGAGAGGGATAACAATCCTGCTCTACAGTCTTGATTTGGAAACCTCTCCTCATGCAGACCTGTCAGGTAGAAGTGTATTGCCCTGACTCAGTCCTCAGACCCATATTTTGGGTTAGCAAAATATCTGATGGAGACTTTTGCCAGCAAAACATCCAGAGACTGATGATGAGGTGAGTGGAGTGATGAGAATTGCTGAAGTTCTCTGATGATTACACAGGAGCTTTGCGAAAAAAATTTCTTGCTCTTGCATCAGGTCCAGACTGACACAAGTCACCATTCCTGCAGGGTACAGCATGATGGTAGTGGTTAGGAGTTCTGATTCTGCCTTCAAACTACCTAGGTCTGATCCTGCCTCTATCCACTGCATCCTAGCTGCATGCTGCTGCTGCTAAGTCACTTCAGTTGTGTCTGACTCTGTGCGACCCCATAGAAGGCAGCTGACCAGCCTCCGCCGTCCCTGGGATTCTCCAGGCAAGAACACTGGAGTGGGTTGCCATTTCCCTCTCCAATGTGTGAAAGCGAAAAGTGAAAGTGAAGTTGCTCAGTCGTGTCCGACTAGTAGCGACCCCATGGACTGCAGACCACCAGGCTCCTCTGTCCATGCGATTTTTCTAGGCAAGAGTACTGGAGTAGCTTGCCATTGCCTTCTCCGCTGCATAGACCTTAGCAAATCATCTGAAACATCTGTATCTGAATATGTAACCTAGCAGGATCCTCTGAGGCCTTCACAGGATAGTTATGTTGAAAACGGCCTCTGTGCACTGGGGCTGAATTGAATTTCAGAGACAGAGTTTTGGGTGAACTAGAAAAGAATAGCTTTATTGTTTGGCCAGGCAAAGGAGAACACAGAGGGTTCATGCCCTCAAAAACTGCATGTCTCAATCCTAAGGGATTTGGTGAGGAGTTTTAGATTAATATTATATTAAATTTACATTTATATTAATAGCAATGGTTCAAGGTCAGGATTGCTGACAGGATCAGGGTGTGTGCAGGGCCAGCACTCATATAATCTGGCCTCAGGTGGTCTCCTGATGCACTTTTGTGGTTTTCAAGGTTATCAAACTGTGACCTTCTTTTTGGAATGAAGAATGCTTCATCAAGTAGTTTACATCTTCCATTTGTTGGAGATATTAGCTCTGTAGGAGAGATCAACAATTTTGTAATGTGTATCCCTTAAGGAAGAACCTGGACCCTGCCTCAAGTCTGCACTATTATTTCTTAACTGCTCCTCCCTTCTCTCTGAATCCCTTGCTTTCCCAGATTAGTAACTGTTTGAATCTGTCCTTTGGAACTCAGGGAAGGCCTTGGAGGCTGAAGTCTATTTCCTACAAACAAGAAATGGGGAACACAGAAAGGCTTCCATTCCCGGAAGCCCCATGGGGTCCTTCTTGACTTCTATAGAACCCCCATGTCCTCCACCTGCCTCTTGCTGCGGAAAAAGTTTAACCTCTTCGGTCTTCCCTGAGTTTCAAAGAATAAATTTAATCAGAGAGGTGAGAAAATGCAAAAGCAAAAGAAAACTGTCAAGAAAGACAAAATAATAGTTTAGCCATTAAACAAAGTCAAGGATCTTTAGTTCCTCCTCAAAGGCTATAGATAGTAGTCTGAACCATATCCTTTGAATTGTTTTGCAGTACTGAAATCCCCATGCTGCCCACAAGCATGTAGTCCCCAGACTGGCTGGAACCAGAAATTTGATGTTGACTCCAGATTACCTTACCATCAACCAATCAGAAGAATATCCACAATCTTATCACATGCCCTACAAACCCCCTCCCTCCCATGCTGTCTTAAAAACCTTTCCCTGAAAGCCACTGGGGAGTTTGTGTTTTTTGAGCCCTCACTGCCTGGACTCCATGCTTGGTACCCCAAAATAATGTGGCACTTTTCTTCATCATAACTCAGTATCGGTAAATTGGCTTTACTGCACTTAGGTGAATAGATCCAAGTTGGGTTTGATGTAAATATATTTATCTTGCTTAAAATAATAACACCTACCCAACAGGATCATTGTGATGGATAAGAGAATAAGAGCCCCACCGCACTACTGCTCCGTACATGTCTATCACTGAGATCAGTGGTACAAAATATACACCTCGTATCTATTACCATTATTTTTATGAAAACTCCCATCACACCTCCATTTCTCCTGGAAACCTCAGAGAAGTCAAGGTTTACTAGGATCATAAAGGTCCCCCTTTCTCAGACAAGGCCAGCTAAGCAAAGCACTGCTTGAAGTATCCACTTAAATAGACTCTTTCACAGATGCAATAAAAAGCTGTGCTTTTTTCAAGGCTATCTCAGTCTGATTCTTTTAATCAACCTTAAAATGTTAGACAGAACTATACATATAGCAGGCATTTCATCATTGAGTTCTATAAACAGAAAACCTGAATTGTGTTTAAGCTTCCACCTTGACGGACTGAAGCAGCATCCTTATTCAGTGAAATCCCCCACCTGGACCATAAGGAACGGAAAGAAGTCAGTGTCCTCATTGGACTAACTGTCCAGTTATTGACTGAACTGTTCAACTTGACCTTTAGGGACCAGACATAAAAGCACTGAGGTATTATTAAGTCTTCTGTTATTTTCCACAAGAAGAACATTTTAATGTTTGAAACAGAATCTTCTTGAGAAAGGCTGTTATTGTTGAAGCATTATGAAGAGAAAGAGGTGGGCAAGGCATACCCAAAAAGAAAGAAGCAAATTGACTTTGGTTAATACAAACCAGTTGATTTTAATAATCACGTTGTACTTTTGTCAAAGTAGGAAAACACATGTCTGTTTAACCATGACTTGAAATCGACCAGACTAAACGAGCAGGCATGCCAAATGATAGGCTGTTAAAAAAAATTCTGTAAAGCATTTTGAGCTCAAATGATTGGATTTTTAACTTTATAAATATCAAAGACAAGGTAAAGCTTCTAACCACTTAATGCTGTAAATGATGGCAATCAATCACAAGAATTTAGGAAGGCCATTTGCAAAGAGGCTAGAAAAGATCAATACGGTCTCCTAGCAACAGAACTGCATACTGCAAGATCCTGCAGCCATCTGGGACCCTTCAATCTCTGACCTGACCCAGTAAACCAAGGCAGGGTCTCTCTCTGCATTTCCAAAATGCTAACTCAGAGAACATATTTCCCAAAGACAAAGATGTCCATGCTTATCAAATAAATATGAGGGGAATGAACACTGAATGCAAGACAGCAGAATAGAGAGTTAATTAAATTATATCTGTGTCAAGAGGATACTTAATTTGACCTAGATGGTACTGCACAAACTAAAATTGGAGTACAAAGGAAATCAGAGGTTAGTCTATTGCTCAGCAAATTCAAGTCTCAAACACTAACATAATATGAGAATCACTGTGCTCTGGAGTCTAATAGTGTTTCTTTTTGCTTGTTATTCTAATAAGCATTGAGCTATATCTATTATATGATAATCAAAATAATTTTCCAGATATAAAATGTCCAGTTTTCTTAGCCCAAATTTGTTATTAATTATAAATTAGCCTCAATGTTTTTTGCACAATCTTTTTGTTTGTTTGTTTTGGCTTCTGCCATGAGGTATGTGGGGCTTCCCTGGTGGCTCAGCGGTAAAGAATCTTCTGCAATGCGGGAGATGCAGGTTCAATCCCTAGGTCGGGAAGATTCTATGGAAAAGGAAATGGCACCCCACTTCAGTATTCTTGCCTGAGAAATCCCATGGACAGAGCCTGGTGGGCTACAGTCTAAAAGGATCGCAAGACGAGAACACGACCTAGCGACTAAATCACCACCATGTGGCATGTGGGATCCTTAATTCCCTGACCAGAGATCAAACCCATGCCCCTGCAATGGAAACACAGGGTCTTAATCAGTGGACTGCCAGGGCAGTTCCACCAACTTGTTTTTTTAAGCCCACTCATTTCAGCTAAGGATAGCAAATACAAATTATTGCTCTACAGTGTGATACATACACACATATATAATAGTATATATTACATATTATTGTGAGAGATAATGTGAGCGCTAATGTAAGAGTTTACTTGGCTTGTCTTATAGAGGTAGCAGTTGGGGCCATCTTTCTGTAGGATTTGATTTCTGAACAACTTTTCTTAGCAACTAAGTTTAGGGTCCTTTGGACCTAGTTTTTCTGGTTTCATAATCCAATATCCAAGACTGTCTAGCTGCTTGACTAGGTTAACTCCATCACATCTCAGAGACTCAGCTTCTTCATTTGTTTAATAAATGACTGAATATTATCAAGTATCAAGTTCAAAGTATCAAGTTAATGAGTGCAAAAGTGATATCAGGCATAGAATTCGTTCAACAAGTATTGGTTTTTATTAATATCCTTAAGAATAAGTGCCTTGAAAGAGACACAGATGTAAAGAACAGACCTTTGGACTCTGTGGGAGAAGGCGAGGGTGGGATGATTTGAGAGAATAGCATTGAAACATGTATGAGAAGGCAATGGCAAGCCACTCCAGTACTCTTGCCTAGAAAATCCCATGGATGGAGGAGTCTGGTAGGCTGCAGTCTGTGGGGTCTCTAAGGGTTGGACACGACTGAACGACTTCAATTTCACTTTTCACTTTTCACTTTCACACATTGGAGAAGGAAATGGCAACCTATTCCAGTGTTCTTGCCTGGAGAATCCCAGGGACGGGGGACCCTGGTGGGCTTCTGTCTATGGGGTCACACAGAGTCGGACACGACTGAAGTGACTCAGCAGCAGCAGCAGCATGTATATTACCATATGTGAAACAGATCACCAGTCCAGGTTTGATGCATCAGACAGAGTACTCAGGGCTGATGCACTGGGATGACCCTGAGGGATGGGATGGGGAGGGAGGTGGGAGAGGTGTTCAGAAATGGGAACCCATGTACACCCATGGCTGATTCATGTGAATGTATAGCAAAACCACCACAGTATTGTAATTAGTCTCCAAATAAAATAAATAAAATTTTAAAAAAGAAGATAAAAAAATACGTGCTTTGATATATGCTGATTTCGTTAGTTAGTTCAAGAAGAATTGAACCAGGAGCCTACTCTTTCAGGCATTGCTCTAAGCCTTGGCTCCATAGTAGTGAGCAGGAGTCTAAGTCCCTCTTCTCATTCAGAGATCTCATTCCTGAGATCAAGTGGGTTCATCTGCCATTTAAGGGTGTGGGCTGAAAAAAGAATATGCAAGGTGAGATCTGTGAGTCAAGTTTTATTTAGGGCAAAATGAAAATTATAGCCAAGGAGACTGAATTTCAGATAGCTCTGAGGAACTGCTCAGTAGGGTGGAAGTTCAGTATTATATAAAATTTTAGTGAAGGGGGTACTTACAGTCCAGCATACATTTTGGAAAAGGCTTGCTGCTAGTCAGGAGATGGTTGCTACTAGTTACAAGGAGCAGATGTCTCCTGTCCATTAATGATTTTAGTGTTTTTCTAGATATGAGAAAATGCAAGAAATTTGTGTTTATAAAATATTTTCCTGAAAATATCTAACTATCTAAAAGTTTATTCCGCCAGTTTTTCCCAGGGCAGAGGGTACCCCATTCCTTAGCTCCACTCTTTTCAGGGTGTTAAGGTCAGCAACTGCAGTGGCTAACGACCTAATGCTTGAAGAGGCAGATGGCAAGTAACAATTTATAGTTAGCAAGTGTTGGGAATGGTTGTCTTAACATTTCAGACTTCTAAAATAAGCAAAATACAAAGAAGGCTGTAAGGGAGATAGCATTTACTATACCTCCTGACAATCTTGTTCTGCTCCAAAGGAAAGGTTAGGGCAAAAGAAATGAAAGTTAGAAGCAAATCTTCTACCTTCTGCAAAGGAATTTGTTACGTGATGTATTGTGAGGGGTGCTGTTGAAAAGCTTCAGGCTTCCAAATCTTTCTTTAACCATGCTGTGCTGTGCTTAGTCTCTCAGTCATGTCCAACTCTATATGGCAGACCAAAAAATGTTGCTTGCCATTTCCGTAAACAAAGAATGCTGCTTGCTATCAAGCCATTAACCACTGCAGCTGCCCCCTAATGCTGCATCCCAAGGGGATTCAGGATGGAAAGAAACAGGATACTGGCCCTAGATAGTTAAGATGCATTTCAAAAGAATGATTTCAATGAGCCCAGACTCCTGCGCCTTCCTATACACAGAAAAGTGCTAAACTCACTAATTTGAGATGTCTGTTTTTTGTGATTGGCAGAAATCTTTTGATGTCCACTTCATTTTGTTTTTTCTTTCAGCAAAAACTCTTGCCCCTTTGGAGCAGTTGTTTGGAGTTATCTGACTGGCTATGTCTCAGGCTAAAGTCCTCAGTATGTTTCCTGAATAAAACATAATTTGCAGCTTCAGTTGACAATATTTTCATTATTAGAACTTTCCTAGTTTGGGATACAAGATTATGACTCTTAGAACTCATTTTTAGAACAAATATTTCTGCCAAGAATGAAAAAAAATTGTCACAATTATCTATTCGAGTAGTGTAAAAATCAATCTATCAGATATGAGCAAGCTTGTCACCTAGGAAAATACTGGGAGCAACAGGAGAAACAATTAGAGTGAAAGAGTGAAAGAAAGGATAATTTTTCCTGGGGATGGGAAGACCCTTGGCAAATAGTGCGATGCTTCACCTTCAGGCCCACCCCCTGGGTAGCCTGGGGTGAGCCTCAAGGCTCGGGTATCTAGGGAGCAAGGGAAGGGGCACAAACACAATGAATGGCAAGTGAGGGACTTCCCTGGTGGTCCAGTGGCTAAGACTCCACATTCCTAATGCAGGGGACCTCTCTTCAATATCTGGTTGGGGAACTATATCCCACATGCTGCAACTACGAGTTGGTATGCTGCAACTGAAGATCCCACAGGCCACAACTAAGACCCAGCACAACCAAATAAGTAGATAAAAATAAATAATAATAAAAGAATGGTGAGTGGCACTCCACACTCCCACTCTTCAGAAAGTGGTAAAATGAGACAAGAAAACACATTTCTCTATTCTGTTTAAGAGAAAGATGATCTATGACCTTGGTAAAGTCGTTTAACTTCTCTGAGCCTCAATATCTTCCCCTCTAAAATGAAAATGTCAATACATCTCTTGCTGTCATAAGGATTGAATGAGATGATATATGTAGAACATAGCTCATATAATGGATGCAGGGTATATGAAATAATAATGACAAAGATAATAGTTATTTTATTATTGTCATTATCTTAGAACATAAATGCCCATAAGACAGGAAGAGAAGTGCTCATTTTCATGTCATTATACTATCTAGTAGAGAACAACATGAAGTCAGTCAGGGATGTACATATAAACCAGTGGGTGAATATGTGAATGTGAATGTCTACATAACGCAAAGCACTGTGCAGGATAACAATGGAATGCATGTCAAATACGAAGTGACTATCACTCTCAAGTGATTTGCTGTCTAGATGTGAGATAGCAATCACATGAATAAAATTTAGAGATGGGTCAGTGTAAGCAGAGGTCTAAGGCAAGTTTTTTCAAGAACAGAAAATAATTGATCTGGGTGTTAAAGAATGGAAAGAATTTGGATGAGAACAAAAGCTAAAGGAGGATTGTTCCTGCTGAGAACAGAGAATTCAGGACAATTGATGGTATGTATAGAAAAGCAGTCAAGTGAAAGTGTTAGTCGCCCAGTCGTGTCCGACTCTTTGCAACCCCATGGATTGTAGCCCGCCAGGGTCCTCTGTCTATGGGATTCTTCAAGCAAGAATACTGGTGAGGGTAGCCATTCCCTTCTCCAGGGGAATCTTCCCTACCCAGGGATCAAACCCAGGTCTTCTTTCAATACAGGTAGATTCTTACCATCTGAGCCACCAACGAAGTCCATAGAAAATCAGTCAACAGGTAACATAAATCCAGAATGAAGATTCATAAAAATGAAATTTAAGGTCCTTCGTTTTGGGGGAATAGCAAATAGTGGCAAAGGGTTGACAGTGATCGGAATCATTGGTTACTCAGACCCTAAGAAATGAGCCACAGCAAAGATGATTCTGTTTCCCATCAATACATCTCATCACTTAATTTCAAAATAATCATTTTCAATGGAAAAAATGGACTGTGAGAAAGTGATTACACATTTGGCAACATAATAGTTGCCTTTACTTTTTTTCTCTACTCTTGCATTGTTTTCCAAATAGAATTGGCAAATGCAAATTACAAACACACACATTTCATAAACATCCCACAACCTCCAGGGCAGCTCAAAGCCAAATGCAGAGCCAAGAGTCTGGCAAATAAAATATGAGATCATCTCTCAGAACAGCTAATAAAAGGCCCCAAATTTGTCATATACACATTACTATATATAAAGTAGATAACTAATAAGAACCTATTGTATAACACTGGGAACTCTATAGTCTGCAATGATCGACATGGGAAAAGAATCTAAAAGTGAGTGAATATACGTATATGTATAACTGATTCCCTTTGCTGTACTGAAGAAATTATCACAACATTGTAAATCAACTATATTCCAATGAATTTTTTTTAAAGCCCTCAGTTGCTTCTTTTTTTTTTTTATTGTTTAACTTTTTGGGTAAAAAGTTATTTTAATTGGAAGCTAATTACTTTACAATACTGTGGTTTTTGCCATACATTGACATGAATCAGCCATGGGTGTAAATGTGCTCCCCATCCTGAACCTCCCTCCCACCTCCCTCCCCATCCCATCCCTCAAGGGTGTCCCAGTGCACCGGCCCTGAGCTTCCTGTCTCAGGCATCGAACCTGGACTGGCAAGCTATTCCACATATGGTAATAGACATGTTTCAATGCTATTCTGTCAAATCATCCCACCCTCACCTTCTCCCACAGAGTCCAAAAATCTGTTCTTTACATCTGTGTCTCTTTTTCTGTCTTGCATATAGGGTCATTGTTACCATCTTTCTAAATTTTATATATATGTGTTAATATAATGTATTGGTGTTTTTCTTTCTGACTTATTTCACTCTGTATAATAGGCTCCAGTTTCATCCACCTCATTAGAACTGCTTCAAATGCATTCTTTTTAATAGCTGAGTAATATTCCATTGTGTATATGCACCACAGCTTTCTTATCCATTCATCTGCTGATGGACATCTAGGTTGCTTCCATGTCCTAACTATTGTAAACAGTGCTGCGATGAACATTGGGGTACATGTGTTTCTTTCAATTCTGATTTCCTTGGTGTGTACGCCCAGCAGTGGAATGGCAGTTCTATTTCCAGTTTTTTAAGGAATCTCCACACTGTTCTCCATAGTGGCTGTACTAGTTTGCATTCCCGCCAACAGTGTAAGAGGGTTCCCCTTTCTCCACACCCTCTTCATCATTTATTGTTTGTAGACTTTTTGATAGCAGCCATTCTGACTGGCATGAGATGGTATCTCATTGTGGTTTTGATTTCCATTTCTGTGATAATGAGTGATGTTGAGCATCTTTGGATGTGTTTGTTAGCCATCTGAATATCTTCTCTGGTGAAATGTCTGTTTAGTTCTTTGACCCAAGCAGCTCATGCTTCTTTTCTTAAGACTGGATGCTTTTACATTGTGACTACCCACTCTGAAATCAAAGGAAGTTAGGCTTCCTATCTGTGGATGATTTGTCCTTCCATAGGCAGCCTGGAGACCCTGAGTCCACAGAAGCTAAGACCTACAATAAATGAGAAAAATTGCTTAAATGAGATAGAGAATGAACCCATCACAGGCCCTTCTGGCTCAAGGAGGGACAATCATTATCAGTAGCTCTTACTAATGTGCTCAGGAATCAGAATCATTCATTGGAAAGACAAAGGCATCTATCAAATGGGTAGATGGTGGAATTGTGGACAGAACTAATTCTGCTTTATCATCAGCAATAAACAACTTTGTTTATGCTGCTGCAGTCTCTTGGTTTAGAAATAGAATTAAAGTAAATATTAAAGAAATTTGTTTAGAATTCTTTTTTTCTTTTGGATTATCTGATCTGTTACTACAAATCCGTAACAATGTATTAAAATGCTAGTCAAAGCACAGATGAGAAATTAGGGTAAATGACACAGAAGTTTCTTCTATATTACGGAAAGAATTAAGTATGTCAAAATTCAAAACAGACTTCATCCTTTAATAGTTTAATTTAAGACAATATCATTCATTGTAAGAATAGTAAAGATAATCTTTTAATGGGATATGGGAGTTGTAAGTATGTGAGGGGGTGTGGCTGGATATGAGTAGGAACATTTTTCTGACCATTGAGGTTTTCATAAATTTGTCATTCACCTTATTCATTCTTGAACTGCATGAAGGACCCCATACTATATTATTTTCCCAGGAGAGAAAAGACTAATTTCCTCTTCATTTATAGTCAACAAATAATCACTGAGCCAGAGGCACTGCATTATTTTGAGGATTTTGCATAACTTGAAATATTTTAGGAGTTTCTGTTGTTTCCCATTAAGGAGAAATCTGCACAAATGAGTTACCCTGGGGCTAGACATACTAATAGACATTTCAGTTCCTGGGATCCTGTCCAAACTTTCTCCACAGCCTATCACCCTATTCCTATCACCTTGAACTCTTGATGTTTGATTAAATATTTTTATGATCTTAGATTTCTTAATAACTGAATCACTGGCAATGTATCCACAATGGATTGAGAGGCAGTGATTCTGCTGGTAGGTAGAGAAGCTGATAGCGTAGTTAAAATTTGAAACCAAGTTGGACTCTGTGATGGTCCTGGGCATGAAATTCCATGACCTTCCCTGGATTCCCTTGTGGCTTAGCTGGTAAAGAATCTGTCTGCAATGCAGGAGACCTGGGTTCGATCCCTGGGTTGGGAAGATCCCCTGGAGAAGGGAAAGGCTACCTACTCCAGTATTCTGGCCTAGAGAATTCCATGGACAGTCTATGGGGTCACAAAGAGTCAGACACGACTGTGTGACTTTCACTTTCACTTCACTCACTCCCTGGATTCCAAGGGGACAGATTCAAAACCCACGAAGGGTGGGGGTGTAGGAACTAGGGAGGGGTTGCCAAGAAACAGTAGTACAGCCTTGGGGTAGGGTCCTGAGTCCACCTCAAGTGATACACTTAACAATGTCTTTAAGCTCTTAACAATAAAAGGCAGAAATGGTATGGACCTAACAAAAGCAGAAGATACTAAGAAGAGGTGGCAAGAATACACAGAAAAACTACACAAAAAAGATGACCCAGACAACTATGATGGTGTGATCCTTCACCTAGAGCCAGACATCCTGGAATGTGAAGTCAAGGCCTTAGGTAGCATCACTATGAACAAAGCTAGTGAAGGTGATGTAATTTCAGTTGAGCTATTTCAAATACTAAAAGATGATGCTGTGAAAGTGCTATACTCAATATGCCAGCAAATTTGGAAAACTCAGTGTAAGGTCGGACCCTGGTGGCCTTCTTGGCTTCCCCTTCCCGGTGGCTATCTCGTCTCCTTCTTCCCTTCTCCATCCCCCGCCAGAGGGAAAAAGTCCCGCCAAACCGCTGAGGAATTTCTGATGTAATAACCCTCTGTCGAGATCTATCCCTCTATCCCCCCCTTCCTGACCTCCAGAGTGACCAACCTGGTCTAGCTGACCACTCACAATCTCGCATTCCTGAGCTTTACCTTATCTTAGGCCTGTCCAGGTTATATGATACCACTTCCTGCCCTGAAGGCATAAAAATCGCACCCTGCCTTTGTTCGGGGCAGAACTCCTCGTGGCCATTCTTGCGGTCAGTGGGTTCTGCCCGGCAGTGCACTGCCAATAAAGCCTGTTACTTTCCCTTGGTGTCTGGGTTATTTCCTTACAGCTTGAGACGCCTGTTTCTGCGACCTTACACTCATCAGTGGCCACAGGACTGGAAAAGGTCAGTTTTCATTCCAATCTCAAAGAAAGCCAATGCCAAAGAATGCTTAAACTACAGCACAATTGCAGTCATCTCACACGCTAGCAAAGTAATGCTCAAAATTCTCCAAGCCAGTCTTCAACAGTATGTGAACCATGAATTTCCAGATGTTCAAGTTGGATTTAGAAAAAGCAGAGGAACCAGAGATCAAAATTGCCAACATCTATTGGATCATCGAAAAAGCAAGAGTTCTAGAAAAACATCTACTTCTGCTTTATTGACTATGCCAAAGCCTTGACTGTGTGGATCACAATAAATTGTGGAAAATTCTTAAAAGAGATGGGAATACCAAACCACCTTCCCTGCCTCCTGAAAAATCTGTATGCAGGTCAGGAAGCAACAGCTAGAACTGGACATGGAACAATGGACTGGTTCCAAATTGGGAAAGGAGTATGTCAAGGCGGTATATTGTCACCCTGCTTATTTAACTAATATGTAGAGTACATCATGAGGAACGCTGGGCTGGAAGAAGCACAAGCTGAAATCAAGATTTCTGGGAGAAATACCAACAACCTCAGAATGCAGATGACACTACCTTTATGGCAGAAAGAAAAGAAGAACTAAAGAGCCTCTTGATGAAAGTGAAAGAGTAGAGTGAAAAAGTTGGCCTAAAACTCAACATTAAGAAAACTAAGATCTAGTTTACCTAGTCCCATCACTTCATGGCACATAGATAAGGAAACAATGGAAACAGTTACAGACTTTATTTTGGGGGGCTCCAAAATCACTGCAGATGGTGACTTCCACCATGAAATTAAAAGACACTTGCACCTTGGAGGACAAGTTATGACCAACTTAGGCAGCATATTAAAAAGCAGAGACATTACTTTGCCAATAAAGGTCTGTCTAGTCAAAGTTATGGTTTTTCCAGTAGTCATGTATGGATGTGAGAGTTGGACTATAAAGATAGCTGAGTGCTGAAGAATTGATGCTTTTGAACTGTGGTGTTGGAGAAGGCTCTTGAGAGTCACTTGGACTGCAAGGAGATCCAACCAGTCCATCCTGAAGGAAATCAGTCCTGAATATTCATTGGAAGGACTGATGCTGAAGCTGAAACTCCAATATTTTGGTCACCTGATACGAAGAACTGACTCATTGGAAAAGACCCTGGTGCTGGGAGAGATTGAAGGTAGGGGTAAAAGAGGATGACAGAGGATGAGATGTTTGGATGGCATCACTGATTCAATGGACATGAGTTGGAGATGGGCAGGGAAGACTGTTGTGCTGCAGTCCATGGGGTTGCAAAGAGTGACAGGACTGAGTGACTGAACTAAGCTCTTTAATATTTCAGCTTTCTTGATGAAGAAAGACTACCTGAGGCTATGTTAAAGAAACCAAAGAAACTCATCAAAAAGGTTACCTGAGACCAGATTCCCTGCACACAGCCTAATCTTATCAGCAATCCCATCTTTGCACCATTGCTACAAATACATATGTGGGTGGGTGCATGCTCAGTCATGTTCAATTCTTCGGGACCCCTTGAACTCCTCTGTCCATGGGATTTCCCACTCAAGAATACTGGAAAGTGCTAATCACTCAGTTGTGTCCAACTCTTTGTTACCACTTGCACTGTAGCCTGCCAGGTTCCTTTGTCCATGGAATTCTCCAGGCAAGAACACCGGAGTGGTTGCCATTTCCTCCTCCAGGGGATCATCCTGATCCAGAGGTCGAACCCAAATCTCCTGTGTCTCCTGCATTGGTAGTCAGATTCTTTAACACTGAGCTACCTGGGAAGTCCAAAACTCCTCATCAAATCCTCTGGGTTGGGACCCAGATTTTTGGGGCAGAAGCCCATTGAGCTTGCAAGGCAGTAAAACTATTCTTTTCTCCTTCGCTCAAAACTGTCTTTGGGATGAGATTCAGCACCAACGCACAAAGGCTGTGAGAATGAGACAGAATGACTGAAAATATGTAATAAAGACGGGGAAAAAAATGATTTGGAAAACAAGTGGTAAAAATAATAGTGGTATAATCAGAAGCACATAGAATACCTAATACTAAAATCTTGAGAGCGAGGGAGGTTGCAAGAGTGAGAGAAATGCATAAATAGAATTTCCTCTCCTCATCTTAAAAATTTATGTCAACTCTGATTTAGTTAGCATATGTTTCAATGTCTCCCTAGCAACAGTTTCTCATTGGTCACCCAGGCCCCTTGTGATTCTATGAAATCCAGGTCAAACTTATGTATAAACACAGAGCCCCACCACCACCCTCATGATAAGATAAGCAGAAACAGCTTAAGGGGACAGCAGTAAGAACAATTCCTTTTTCCAATTAGGGCCTAATGATCTTTCCTAAGGGGCTACCTTATCAAATACAGCCAGACAGAACCAATCTCTTCTTGCCAATTAAGCTCTCATTTTTTGAAGTAAGATCAATAAAAGCATTACAGAGTTATTGGTTGCCTCAAATATGAATATAAGGCTGCATAAACACAATCCTAAATTGCAAAGGCACATCTGGAGAGAACATCCTGGGGCAAAATCTCCTGGGACCTCTTAAAGAGCGAAATTCAAAGTTAGCCAAGCCTGGGGACTGTCTCTGCTAAGATTTAGCTGAAGAAGTTTTTAGTTTTAAATTACAAATTCAACCGAAAGGAGATCCCACAGCATAAAATTAGGGATGGCATCATAGAAATTGTGGAGAACAATCTTAATATCATAATAGGTTGTTAAATTTAACTGAAAAGAAAAAGAAAACTCTATTATTCAAGAGAAAATGGAAAGGTTGCTTAGGATTCAGCACACCTTTTATCCATTCCTCATACAGGAGAATGCCTGAGCTGCTGTAGCTTCTACAAAGTGCTAAAGTGTCTCTGATATTTTGAGTTAAGATTTTCCTGCCTGGTATGTATCTATACTATTATTTCTTTGTTCACTTACTCTCCCAAAAGGCAGGCTCCGTAGAAGAAGTTTAAAATGAAAATATATCTTAAGGGAAGTGGTCTGATATTAAGTGAAATCTGACATTTCCTTTTATTGTGATGCATGATTTCTACTAGAATAATGAGTGGCCCCAATTTATGCCAAGTGAAGCATTCCTTTTGGCATATCTGACTGGAGATGAGCATAAACTACACACTGCTGTGGTATTTGCTGAGTTTCCAAGGAAAAAAGAAACATCCTCTGTGGGAAGACATGCTCACTCTTCCCACTCCTACTGGAACATCTGGAATGAGAATTAAGAAGCTGCCAAGATGGTATTAAAACTGTGGATTGCAGCACATCCTTGAGTTGCCCAATTCTCTTGCAAATGCATCTTCCCACAAAAATCCTATGCCACTGTAGCCTTAGGATCCAAAGTAAGGGAATTGTTATTTATTTTATTGTTACTGTAGTATAGAGACAATGAAATGTGATACTGCTTCTTTTCCTAGGAACAGACAACAGGGACCAGACCTTAAAGTAGTTTCACTTTGTTTTGAATGGAACTTGATTTCTACTCATGGGACACAATGATATAAGCCAGCTGGAGTCCAAAGGTTAAACTGTTTTCAGTAAAAGGACAACAGCAAAAGGTCCTGTGTCCCAGAGTCAAGGAGGTTGTGGCCATTCCAAAGATATCCAGGCGGAAATGATCTTTATTTTTGCTTCTTTGTTCTGAGTTGTAGTTCTGTTGGTTTCTGTCAGTTCAAAAAACACTCAACATTTATTATGCTCCAAACAAAGCAAAAGATATGGGTAAATATTAACTCAGGGTCCTACCCTTGCAGTGTTAACAAGGACTGCAGACTCACTTATTCAAAAATTCACTACAACGTGGTAAAATGGAGGAAAAGGCCAGAAAAGTGGCACTAAGTCTTGGATGGAGTTTTGAAGGAGAAGGTGATCTCTGTCTCTCTCTCTCTTTTTTTTCTCTGTCTTAATTCATTTATTTTTAACTGAAGGACAATTACAATATTGCATTGGTTTCTGCCACACACCAACATGGGTCAGTCATAGGTTTACATATGTCCCTTCTCTCTTGAGCCTTCCACTCACTTCCCACCCCATGCTTACTTTTAAGATGCATGATACAGGATGCTCGGGGCTGGTGCACTGGGATGAACCAGAGGGATGGGATGGGGAGGGAGGTGGGAGGTGTTCAAGATGGGGAACACAGGTACATCTGGGGCAGATTCATGTCAATGTATGGCAAAACCAATACAATAATGTAAAGTAATTTAGCAAAGGCTGAAGTTGGATGTTAGGATCTGTAGGTTTTGTTCAGAGAATGCGTTCACTCATACCTTGACATTTACTGAATGACTACTCTGTGTTCAAGTTGTCTCAAATTCTAGTTATGAAGAAAGACAAGTAAACTGCTATTACATAACAAGGGAAGTGGTGGTGGTTTAGTTGTTAAGTCCTGTCCGACCCATTTGACCCCAAGTACTGTAGCCCACCAGGCTCCTCTGCCCATGGGATTTCCCAGGCAGAATATTGGAGTGAGTTGCCATTTCCTTCTCCAGGGGATCTTCCTAACCCAGGAATCAAACCCGGGTCTCCTGCATTGTAGGCAGATTCTTTACCACTGAGTCACCAGGGAAATCCTGGGTTGAACTGGCTTCTCAAAATTCATGCGTTAAATTTGTGTAATAAACCCTAGTACATAAAAATGTGACCTTCTATAGAGTCTTTACCGGAGAAGGCAATGGCAAGCCACTCCAGTACTATTGCCTAGAAAATCCCATGGATGGAGGAGCCTGGTGGGCTTCCATCTATGGGGTCGCACAGAGTCAGACACGACTGAAGTGACTTAGCAGCAGCAGCATAGAGTCTTTACAGAGATAATTAAATCAAAATTAGATTATTAGAGTCGACCCTAATCCAATATGACTGGTTCATAAAAAGAAGACATTTGGGAACAGATACATGCATACAAGAAGACGTGTGATATTAACATGAAGATGACCATCTCTTTAGTCAAGAGGTAGGTTCTTCACAAATTTGCCCTCAGAAAGAACCAACCCTACTGACACCTTCATTTCACACATCTAGCTTCCAGAACTGTGAGACAGTAAATTTCTGTTGTTGAAGCCACTCAGTCTGTGGCACTCTGTTCAGTTCAGTTCAGTTCAGTTCAGTTGCTCAGTAGTGTCCGACTCTTTGCGACCCCATGAATCACAGCACACCAGGCCTCCCTGCCCATCACCAACTCCTGGAGTTCACTCAAACTCACGTCAATCGAGTCGGTGATGCCATCCAGCCATCTCATTCTCTGTCGTTCCCTTCTCCTCCTGCCCCGCATAGCACAAACAAACTAATACAGGGGTTTATTGTAAACACCAAGGAAAGTACAAGAAAGTGCAAGAAATGACATTTTACATAAAATTGTGAAATACAGTAACAATAAGATTTAATTTGCAAAGAAGAGTGGTTAATCTATTTAACAAATCTTTATTAAATATCTACTATGTAAGAGATATTTCCTAGGCATTGTGGGTAAAGCTCAGAGTGATATGGACCCTCACGGAGTTTACAGTCTGATGGAGAGAGACAAACAATAAACAAAATTTTAAATCAGAATTATTTCTGACTGAGATAAAACACTGAAAGAATTAAAAGGATAATATTATAGACTATAACCAAGGAAATATGTCTAGATAAGCTTGTCAGGAAACGACCATCCAAAGAGACAAAAAGAAGTGCTTGATATTTACTTTTCAAATCAGCAAAGTAAAGTTTAAAAGAGTTTCTTCCAGATAACCATCTGGTTTTATTTCAAATTCATGTGCTAAGAAATTCATTTGGATGCATCATTGGGAATTGCCCTTGTAATACCAGGGAAGGACATTCCTCATAATACTTCTGGGGACTGTAATGTTTATAAAAATATTTGAGACACATGATGGTGAAGAATAGTAAAGGATTCTGGCCCCTCCCTAAAATAGACTTTGGGACATGTCTCCCAAGAAACAGAGGGACAGGTAGACCCTAGGATCAATTTCTGAAGTAACATAACAAAGTAAAAAATCTTCAGGAGAGCTAAAGAATTGGAGCTCCAAAGTGTGTTTAAGATGAGGTGTTGGATGTTAGGGAACCTATAGTGAGGCCACATAATTAGCTTGGGTGAAAGATATCTCTTTATACCTATATCTCTTATCCATTTAACCTGAGAGGATTACTGTCTGCACCATCCGGTAAGCTATTGATCCAAACCAGGGTCAACAATGGTATATATGTATATCAGTGTAGCCCAAGAGCTGGGTGAACCAGTTATTTTAGTGATTTCAAATTGTTCAGCAGAGCCTGGAGCTTTCTCCACCTCCAAACACTGGGCCCAGATAATAACATAAAAAAAAAAGTATTTTTGCTTCTTACTGAAAAGCAGTGCCTAGTGTGAAGTCTGTCATGGATTTTTGGTTGGGCTCAGGGCTTGCCTTGTGGTTCAGCTGGTGAAG
The DNA here is from genome assembly GCF_049115385.1 of Moschus berezovskii. Classification (NCBI taxonomy): domain Eukaryota; kingdom Metazoa; phylum Chordata; class Mammalia; order Artiodactyla; family Moschidae; genus Moschus; species Moschus berezovskii. The sequence goes on from NC_142475.1 coordinate 39,249,921, forward strand.
AATCCGCCTGCAGTGCAGAAGACCTAGGTTCAATCCCTGGGTTGGGAAGATCCCCTGGAGAAGGAAAAGGCTACCCATTACAGTATTCTGGTATGGAGAATTCCACGCACTGTATAGTCCATGGGGTTGCAAAGTGTCGGTTATGACTGAGTGACTTTCAGTTTGGGGGATGCCTGAGGTAGAAAAATAAGCAGTAAGTGACTTGAATTACTCCACTAGAATGCAACATTTTGCCTTCAGACTGTGTGTGTGTGTGTTAGTCACTCAGTCATGTCTGACTGGAGAAGGCAATGGCACTCCACTCCAGTACTCTTGCCTGGAAAATCCCATGGATGGAGGAGCCTGGTAGGCTGCAGTCCACAGGGTCGCGAAGAGTCAGACACGATGAGCGACTTCACTTTCACTTTTCACTTTCATGCATTGAAGAAGGAAATGGCAACCCACTCCAGTGTTCTTGCCTGGAGAATCCCAGGGACGGGGGAGACTGGTGGGCTGCCATCTATGGGGTCGCACAGATTCGGACATGACTGAAGTGACTTAGTGGCAGCAGGATGTCTGACTCTTTGTGATCCCATGGACTGTAGCCCACCAGGCTTCTCTGACCGTGGAATTCTTCCAGCAAGAATAGTGGAATAGGTGCTATGTCCTCCTTCATGGTATCTTCCCAACTCAGGGATTCAACTCGGTCTGCTGCATTGCAGGCAGATTCTTTACCATCTGAGCCAGGAGGGAAGCCCTGCCTTGAGACTTCTCCCTCCCAAAACTCATCTCAGTTCAATTCAGTTCAGTCACTCAGTCGTATCCGACTCTTTGCGACCCCATAAATCACAGCACGCCAGGCCTCCCTGTCCATCACCAACTCCCGGAGTTCACTCAAACTCAGGTCCATTGAGTCGGTGATGCCATCCAGCCATCTCATTCTCTGTCGAGCCGTCTCCTCCCACCCCCAATCCCTCCCAACATCAGACTCTTTTCTAGTGAGTCAACTCATCGCATGAGGTGGCCAAAGTATTGGAGTTTCAGCTTTAGCATCAGTCCTTCCAATGAACACCCAGGATTGATCCCTTTTAGAATGGACTGGTTGGATCTCCTTGCAGTCCAAGGGACTCTAAAGAGTCTTCTCCAGCACCACAGTTCAAAAGCATCAATTCTTTGGCGATCAGCTTTCTTCACAGTCCAACTCTCACATCATACATGACCACGGGAAAAACCATAGCCTTGACTAGATGGACCTCTAGAGGAGGATAAGCTAAAACCTAAACATTTTTCTACCTGAAAGGCATTAAGAGTTATGATATTTGGTAATTACATGGTCCTCCAAGAGATAAATTAGTATGAATAAGAACTAATTGGAAATATTGAGCATGAGAATATAATTTTAACTAAAAAAATCTCAAAAGATCTTCTTTGCATCTGTTTAGTTTTTAGTTTAGCCCAAGGGGCAGCAGCAATAAGGAGTAGCTCTTTGTATAATGATGGCAGGGATGCAAAGGGAAAGAAGAAACCCAGAAGGTCTCTTCAGTCCTATTTTCAGAACTGATGCCCTATCAATTCAATCATATTTTATTAACTAGAATCAATCATGTGGCTGAATCCAAAATCAAAGACTTAGAGAGTCCTCTAGTCCTTTTTATGAGGAATTGTGATATTACATGCAAAAGACATGAATAGAGAGAGAAGTGAAAAATTGGAGCCAGTATTTCAATTTGTCTCTAAAATAGTTACTAAATTTCTCAATAGATTCACTAGATTTCAGAAGACAGTGAAAAATTTGTTCAAAGTGATGAAGGGAAAGAATATTAGCCTATAATTTTATACTGCGTTAAACTAATATTGATATACAAGTATAAGCTAAATATATTTCTGGAATAACGTCTTAATAAGATTGAATATGCAAAATTCTTCTTAGAACATATTCGCTGAAGAGGTATGCAGCAAGAGAAGAAATTACTCCAGGAGAACAATGAGGGGCCTAGGAGAAATATATTTACTAATATATTAGTAAATTATATTATTGTTTAAGTAAGAAAGGATCAACTATAAAACATGTATTCATAATCATCTAGAATTAAAGTTTAGTCCAGAGGTGTGTGGTCAACCTCTCTATGATGGCAGAAATATTCTATATTTATGCTAACCAATATGCAGGCCACTAGTAACGTGGAACCACTGATCACTTGAAATGTGACCAGGACAACATAGAAACTAAACTTTAAATTTTCCTCTATTAAATAATTTAAATATTTGTATGTGGTTAGTTTTGGACAAACAGAAATTATATGATAGTTGGAAGTGGGGGTAACACCAAGAGAATAAACTGAGGTAAGAACATTGTTTTAATACAGGAAGTGATATATGTATTGATTAGTTTTAATATATTGAGACATAAATAGAAATACATGCACAGGGTTTAATAAGTAACCAAAAATGAAAGAGAATGTATTAAATGGAAATCCTTAGAGGAAAAGTCTCCAATGGAAATAAGAAAAGTGGAAGCCAAACAAGTTTGACAAATAGAAAACACTGAGAACCAAGATGCAGAAATAAGTATAATTCAGTTCAGTTCAATCGCTCAGTCATGTCTGACTCTGCAAACCCATGCACTGCAGCAGGCCAGGCCTCCCTGTCCATTGCCAACTCCTGGAGTTTACTCAAACTCATGTCCATTGAGTTGGTGATGCCATCCTACCATCTCATCCTGTCATCCCCTTCTCCCACCTTCAATCTTTCCCAGCATCAGGGTCTTTTCTAATGAGCCAGTTCTTCACATCAGGTGGCCAAAGTATTGGAGTTTCAGCTTCAGCATCAGTTCTTACAATGAATATTCAGGACTGATTTCCTTTAGGATGGACTGGTTGGATCTCCTTGCAGTCCAAGGGACTCTCAAGAGTCTTCTCCAACACCACAGTGCAAAAGCATCAATTCTGCACTCAGCTTTCTTTATAGTCCAACTCTCACATCCATACATGACTACTGGAAAAAATCATAGCTTTGACTAGACAGATCTTTGTTGGCAAAGTAATGTCTCTGTTTTTTAATATGCTGTCTAGGTTGGTCATAACTTTTCTTCCAAGAAGTGTCTTTTATTTTTTTTCTTTATTATTATTATTTTTTCTTGGAAGCTAATTATTTTTACAATATTATATTGGTTGGTTTTGCCATACATTGACATGAATCCACCCCGGGTGTACATGAGTTCTCCTTCCTGAACCCCCCTCCCACCTCCCTCCTCCCCTTATCCTCCCTCTGGGTCACCCCGCATACCAGCCCCGAGCATCCTATAACATGCATCGACCCTGAACTGGTGATTCGTTTCACATATGATAATATACATGTTTCAATGCCATTCTCCCAAATCATCCCACCCTCACCCTCTCCCACAGAGTCCCAAAGACTGTTCTATACATCTGTGTCTCTTTTGCTGTCTCGTATACAGGGTTATCATTTGCATCTTTCTATATTCCATATATATGCTTTAGCAGAGAAGCGTCTTTTAATTTCATGGCTGCAATCACCATCTGCAGTGATTTTGGAGCCCCCCAAAATAAAGTCTGTACCTGTTTCAACTGTTTCCTCATCTGTTTGTCATGAAGTGATGAGACTGGTTGCCATGATGTTAAGTTTTCTTAATGTTGAGCTTAAGCCAACTTTTTCACTCTGTCACTTTCATCAAGAGGCTCTTTAGTTCTTCTTTGCTTTCTGCCCTAAGGGTAGTGTCATCTGCATATCTGAGGTAATTGATTTTTCTCCCGGCAAGATAACAGTCATTATAATAGTTCTAAGAAGCCAAATGATCACTAAAAATTCAGATTTGAAATTGAGCATATAATTTTCAAAATAAAGGAAATATAAATATTGACAAAAAGGGGATGGAAAAACTTAATAGTATTGTAGTCCTTTCACTCAAATAAAGATTTTTAATACAAAAAGAATTAGGGAATAACTTTAACTTCAGCCCTAATAAAGAAGTACTGTTTATATTCTTGAATTTCAGTAAGTATTTGCACTCTTTCTGGCTTCCTAGTCTGTGAATTTCCTTTCTTTGTCTGACTAATCTCCTCCTGTATGGCACAAAGCCACCCAAATATAGAAGCATAAGATGCCAGACGCTTACTCTTCAATCTTTCTTGGAGCTCTGCTTACTCATACACTTGCATTAGGCTTTGACTGAGAAGGTAATGATGCAGAGATGCAGGGCCTCTGGGATGCATACTGGAGATGGTAGCAGAGGTCGTATCAGGTCTTGAGAGGCAATTCTGGCAGCAATCTCTGGCAGTTTCTACTCTGTCCAGTGTTGGCTGAATGGTCAAGATCTGTTTCAAGATATGATGGTGCTTGGAGGAAATTTTCTCAACTCTATCCTCAAACCTGGTTCTCTGCCTTCCCTGTTCCCTTTCCCTTCACCTCCTCTCATCACTCCCACTTTAAAATTCTATGGACTATCTAACATCCTCTAAATAAAATGTTTTATGCTTAAATTAGTCATGGATGGCTTCTGATTCTTTCAACCAAGAGCTCCATTTGATGTAAGAGTCTTTAATAATAACCAGATTAGACAACTCACTTTTTTTTGCTATTTCAAGGAGCAGATATGGACTGTGTTTTATGTCTTATGTCTGGGTGAGAGGCAATAGAAGATTTCATGACAACCACATCTATTGTTTTAAAATGGGTCTTTTCTCCAAAGACTAATTTGCTCATTTTTTTCAGAGAAGTGAATGTTCATCAAAGCCCCCTATTACAGATAGCAAAGAAAATTCAGTTCAAGAGGAAATTTCTTTACAACTTAGAAAGCTCTCTTTATTCAACAAGGATATTTTGGTGAGCATTTTGTAGCCCTTTCAAAATCAATAGAAAATGGTTACATTTACATTCTCTGTAGTCTCTGATTTTAGTGATGATAACTCTCCTCAGTCAAGTAGCCACTTGAGTACTTACCTCTGATACTTTAAAATATCATGCTAGGTATTACCTACCACATTCCATATCATTATCTACCTACTTACCTAAAGATTATCTATCTTTAAAATCTGTCATTTCTTTCATTTATTTTCTAAATGGTGAAAGCACCATTTAGAGAGCTTGTTCATAGGAAATCGATGAAAATTAAGTAAAAGGGCATTTTAATTGCACTGGTTTCCTCCTACACCTATTTAATAAAGAAAGGAATTGCATAAATCACTTGACTTTACCAGGTGCCTGCAAACTGAAAATACATAAAAACAAAAATGGGATCAGATTGAACTGAATAATGGCTTCGATCAGTTTAGTCACGCAGTCATGTACAGCTCTCTGTGGCCCCATGGACTGCAGCACGCCAGGCCTCCCTGTCCGTCACCAACTTCCAGAGCTTGTGCAAACTCATGTCCATTGACTCAGTGATGCCATCCAACCATCTCATCCTCTGTCATCCCCTTCTCCTCCTGCCTTCAATCTTTCCCAGCATCAGGGTCCTCTCTGAGTCAGCTCTTCACATCAGGTGGCCAAAATATTGGCGCTTCAGCTTTGTCATCAGTCCTTCCAATGAATATTCAGGACTGATTTCCTTTAGGATTGACTGGTTTGATCTCCTTGCAGTCCAAGGGACTCTCAAGGGTCTTCTCCAACACCACAGTTCAAAACTATCAGTTGTTTGGTGTTCAGTTTTCTTTATAGTCCAACTCTCACATCCATACATAACTACTGGAAAAACCATAGCTTTGATTAGACAGACCTTTGTTGGCAAAGTAACATCTCTGCTTTTTAATATGTTGTCTAGGTTGGTTACAACTTTTTTTCCAAGGAGCAAGTGCCTTTTAATTCCTTGACTTAATTTGCTATTAATTTAACCATGTACACTTATCATCCTGACACTGACAAAAACTACTGTTGTTGTCCAGTGTTGGTGAAGGTGTGGGGACATAGTGCCTCCTGTATTGGTGGTATTGGTGATGGGGCTGAGTTTTTCCATTGTTTTGGATAGTGAATGTTATTGCCAATTACTTTAAGATATTTGGAATTTCTGGTCAGGCTTCCCTAGCTGCTCGGGCTTCCCTTGTGACTCAACTGGTAAAGAATCAGCCTACAATGCAAGAGACCTGGGTTCGATCCTGGGTTGGGAAGATCCCCTGAAGGAGGGAAAGGCTATCCACTCTAGTATTCTGGCCTGGAGATTTCCATGGAATGTATAGTCCATGGGACTGCAGAGTCAGGCACGACTGAGCGACTTGCGTTTCACACGCTTGTGGCCTAGTCGGTAAAGAATCCACCTGCAGAGCAGGAGACTTGTGTTCCATACCTGGATTGGGAGGATCCCCTGGAATAGGGCAAGGCAACCCACTCCAGTATTCTTGCCTGGAGAATCCCCAAGGACAGAGCAGACTGGCAGGCTACTGTCCATGGGGTTGCAAAGAGTAGGACACGACTGAGCGACTAAGCACACAGCACAGAATCTCTGGCCAGTAATCCCTTCTCTAGGAATTACTGAACAACAATATGTTATTTCACCTGTATATAGAAGTTATGTTTATGCCATACCATAGTTTAATAAATATGCAATAGTATCATGTGCAAAAACAATGTACATATTTTAATTAGAAAATACTTTATTGCTAAAAAATACTAAAAATACTAACCATCACTGAGCCTTCAGTGATTTGTAGTAGGAAAATCAAAGATCACTGATTCCAGATCACTGTAACAAATATAATATAGGAATAATGAAAAAGTTTGAAATGTTATGAGAATTACCAAAATGCCACAGAGACAGTGAGCAAATGCTGTTGGAAAATCCGTGCCAGTAGATTTGCTCAATGCATGGTTGCTGCAACCTTCAATTTGTTAAAAAAAATATCCCCCAATATCTGTAAGAAGCCATACAATTAAGCACAATAAAATGTAACATGCATGTATTTTCTTCCTCTGCTTTGCATATTTTAAAGAAAAAAATCCTCACTCTTTCACAGAACTCACACCTATAAACTTGACTACACAATGTTTGCTTTGAGTTGGTGACCTTAGGTGACTCTGTTCCTTTAAGTTCCAGCAGCTTCCACCATTTTTGTGGATTCAGCTAAAACTTCTGTGTAGGTGACTCTTCCCCCAATTCCAGACTGTATGTCTCTTCCTATATTTAGCTTCAGAACTACATTCTTTCCTTTTGGAGTTTGCCAGTTAGATATCTCCCTGGAACTCAGCATCAACATGGCTGAGACTGTGCTTAGTACATTGCCTTGCTCCCAAACTCATCTCTCGAATATTTCTGTTAATGACAGCCTTATTTTTTGAGCTATTGATGTTTGAAAATTGAGAGTCCTTTTAGGTAATAACCTCCACTAGCTTTGTTTGTCGTGATGCTCTCTAAGGCCCACTTGACTTCACATTCCAAGATGTCTGGCTCTAGGTCAGTGATCACGCCATTGTGATTATCTTCGTCGTGAAGATCATTTTGTACAGTTCTTCTGGGTATTCTTGCCACCTCTTCTTAATATCTTCTGCTTCTGTTAGGTCCATACCATTTCTGTCCTTTATCGAGCCCATCTTTGCATGAAATGATCCCTTGATATCTCTAATTTTCTTGAAAAGATCTCTTGTTTTTCCTATTCTGTTGTTTTCCTCTATTTCTTTGCATGGATCGCTGAAGAAGGCTTTCTTATCTCTCCTTGCTATTCTTTGGAACTCTGCATTCAGATGCTTATATCTTTCCTTTTCTCCTTTGCTTTTCGCTTCTCTTCTTTTCACAGCTATTTGTAAGGCCTCCTCAGACAGCCATTTTGCTTTTTTGCATTTCTTTTCCATGGGGATGGTCTTGGTTCCTGTCTCCTGTACAATGTCACGAACCTCCGTCCAGAGTTCATCAGGCACTCTATCTATCAGATCTAGTCCCTTAAATCTATTTCTTACTTCCACGTATAATAATAAGGGATTTGATTGAGGTCATATCTGAATGGTCTAGTGGTTTTCCCTACTTTCTTCAATTTAAGTCTGAATTTGGCCATAAGGAGTTCATGATCTGAGCCACAGTCAGCTCCTGGTCTTGTTTTTGCTAACTGTATAGAGCTTCTCCTATTGAGCTATCTCAAATCCTGAGAAATGATGCTGTGAAAGTGCTGCACTCAATAAGCCAACAAATTTGGAAAACTCAGCAGTGGCCACAGGACTGGAAAAGGTCAGTCTTCATTCTAATCCCAAAGAAAGGCAATGCCAAAGAATGCTCAAACTACCGCACAATTGCACTCATCTCACACACTAGTAGAGTCATGCTCAAAATTCTCCAAGCCAGGCTTCAGCAATATGTGAACCGTGAACTTCCAGATGTTCAAGCAGGTTTTAGAAAAGGCAGAGGCACCAGAGATCAAATTGCCAACATCCGCTGGATCATGGAGAAAGCAAGAGAGTTCCAGAAAAACATCTATTTCTGCTTCATTGACTATGCCAAAGCCTTTGACTGTGTGGATCACAATCAACTGTGGAACATTCTGAAAGAGATCGGAATCCCAGACCACCTGACCTGCCTCTTGAGAAACCTGTATGCAGGTCAGGAAGCAACAGTTAGAACTGGACATGGAACAACAGAATGGTTCCAAATAGGAAAAGGAGTATGTCAAGGTTGTATATTGTCCCCCTGCTTATTTAACTTCTATGCAGAGTACATCATGAGGAACGCTGGGCTGGAAGAAGCACAGGCTGGAATCAAGATTGCTGGGAGAAATATCAATATCTTCAGATATGCAGATGACACCACCCTTATGGCAGAAAGTGAAGAGGAACTCAAAAGCTTCTTGAGGAAAGTGAAAGAGGAGAGTGAAAAGGTTGGCTTGAAGCTCAACATTCAGAAAACGAAGATCATGGCATCTGGTCCCATCACTTCATGGGAAATAGATGGGGAAACAGTGCAAACAGTGTCAGATTTTATTTTTGGGGGCTCCAAAATCACTGCAGATGTTGATTGTAGCCATGAAATTAAAAGACGCTTACTCCTTGGAAGGAAAGTTATGACCAACCTAGATAGCATGTTAAAAAGCAGAGACATTACTTTGCCAACCAAGGTCCGTCTAGTCAAGGCTATGGTTTTTCCCATGGTCATGTATGGATGTGAGAGTTGGACTGTGAAGAAAGCTGATCGCCGAAGAATTGATGATTTTGAACTGTGGTGCTGGAGAAGACTCTTAAGAGTCCCTTGGATTGCAAGGAGACCCAACCAGTCCATTCTAAAAGGGATCAATCCTGGGTGTTCATTGGAAGGACTGATTCTAAAGCTGAAACTCTAATACTTTGGCCACCTCATGCAACGAGTTGACTCACTGGAAAAGACTCTGATGCTGGGAGGGATTGGGGGCAGGAGGAGACGGGGAGGACAGAGAATGAGATGGCTGGATGGCATCACAGACTCGATGGACATGAGTTTGAGTGAACTCCGGGATTTGGTGATGGACAGGGAGGCCTGGCGTGCTGTGATTCATGGGGTCACAAGGAGTCGGACACGACTGAGTGATGAACTGAACTGAAGGGTTGAGACCGAATCCAATGGTGGCCTTTGGCCATCTCCAGAAAGTACTGTCTATAAGTGAGGCCAGAGTGGAAATTGTTATTGTGGGTAGGCATAACTAAGACTTCAACATTGAAACTTAAACTAAGCAGATATTCATTTTCTTTTATAACTCACTAAGTTTATGGCAGATTATTTGCTAATTTTATTTTGGAATGGTAACCCTTTCATTTTTTAGCTTCTCCACATGTGTGTTCAGCTTCCCAGGTGGCTCAGTGGTAAAGAATCCACCTGCCAAGCAGGAGACCCAGTTCGATCCCTGGGTCTGAAAGATCTTTTGGAGAAGGAAATGTCACTCCAGTATTTTTGCCTGAAAAATCCCATGGACAGAAGAGCCTGGTGGGCTACAGTCCATGGGGTCATAAAGAGTTGGATACAGCTTAGTGACTAAACAACAACAACAATAACACTAACGATAACAGTATGTGTGTTCAGATGTGAACTTTACCAAGCAGATCAAACAGGAGCTACTTATGTTACTAAGAATGTGACTGAGTCTCTTCTTAAAAGTCAGAGACTCTTTAGAAATCTGAGTGGTATGGAATTTATTTTCACATTTTGAATAATTAAGGACAAGTTGTAGACTCTTGAATGCCAAATATCTTTTTCATAGAGTCCTTTTTTGTAGAACATACTTGGTACCGTGGGCAAGGTGATCATCTGTCATACTTTGCCTGGCCTGCTCCTCAGTTATAATTATAAATGGCCTCACTTTCACTCTCAAAAATGGTCTTATTTGGAAGATAAGTTATGTGGCTTGTCTAGTCATAAAGAATAGAAATATGTTTGAGAGTAGAGGTTCTATCCTTAAGAAGCATACTTACCAGCTGAGGACAATATAACATGTAACTGCAGTGACTTTTCAGGTTATCTACACAGACACTCGGAGAAGGCAATGGCAAGCCACTCCAGTACTCTTGCCTAGAAAATCCCATGGATGGAGGAGCCTGGTAGGCTGCAGTCCGTGGGGTCACTAAGGTTTGGACATGACTGAGCGACTTCACTTTCACTTTCCACTTTCACACATTGGAGAAGGAAATGGCAACCCACTCCAGTGTTCTTGCCTGGAGAATCCCAGGGACGGGGGAGCCTGGTGGGCTTCCGTCTATGGGGTCACACAGAGTCGGACACGACTGAAGTGACTTAGCAGCAGCAGCAGCAACACAGACACTGATCAGGATCTTCCTTTGAGATAGGGTTTTGGGGAATAAGGTGGAAATACACATGCTCTCCTGAATTTGAAATACAAACAAGCAAAAAAAAAAAAAATCCTCACTTGTTTGGAGTCAAGACTCTAGGTCTTCCATGAAAATCATATATGGAGTTGGACTTGGAAAACAAACAAATTAACCCCAAATTTGTCTGTACTTGGATATTTTCATTTCTGAAACAAGGCACAGGGCTTGATTAAGTGATTAGACTCTTTTCTTAAGTGTTTAGACTCTTTTCTCAGAGTCCTGAGTTACAGAGGGGCTTAAGTGTTAGGATCAGGGGCACTAGTCAACCAGCTTTGCTTCAATCAAAGCATTAGGGCTTTTCTGTTTACATACTGAATTTGGCCTGAAGTTTCATTTGAACTGAAATTTCCTGTTATATAGAAAAAAATACAGAAGTTTGTTTGAAATTCTTTAACAAATGATGCTGTGAATCTAGTAAGTTAATGGGAACTTTATTGCAGGGTGTCTGCTTGTCAGTCCAGGGCACTGTAAACCCTAAGCAATTAGAATATGATTCCAGTAAATAGGAAACCTGCTTACCTTCAGTTCAGTTCAGTTCAGTTGCTCAGTCGTGTCTGACTCTTTGTGACCCCGTGAATCACAGCACGCCAGGCCTCCCTGTCCATCACCAACTCCCGGAGTTCACTCAAACTCACGTCCATCAAGTCGGTGATGCCATCCATCCATCTCATTCTCTGTCGTCCCCTTCTCCTCCTGCCCCCAATCCCTCCCAGCATCAGTCTTTTCCAGTGAGTCAACTCGTCGCATGAGGTGGCCAAAGTATTGGAGTTTCAGCTTTAGCATCAGTCCTTCCAATGAACACCCAGGACTGATCTCCTTTAGAATGGACTGGTTGGACCTCCTTGCAGTCCAAGGGACTCTCAAGAGTCTTCTCCAGCACCACAGTTCAAAAGCATCAATTCTTTGGTGCTCAGCTTTCTTCACAGTCCAACTCTCACACCTATACATGACCATGGGAAAAATCATAGCCTTGACTAGATGGACCTTTGTTGAAAAGTAATGTCTCTGCTTTTTAATATGCTATCTAGGTTGGTCATAACTTTCTTTCCAAGGAGTAAGCGTCTTTTAATTTCATGGCTGCAATAAGCATCTGCAGTGATTTTTGAGCCCCCCAAAATAAATTCGAATATGATTCCAGTACATAGGAAGCCTGCTTGCTTTACTTTCCACTTTAGTGAAGAGAGTAGGTGATAATGTTGCCTTTGCTTTTATAGGCTGTGTGTCAAAAATTGAACCTATAGATTTCCTTTTCAAAAGTTCTCAATCAATAGTCTGGAGACTGGTTTCTAGCCTGAGGCTTTGTCTGACTACCCTGCAGCAGAACAAGCTTTTTAGACTCTTTGGTTCCCAATCCCTTTGTGTCTGTGTGTACATTTTCTAACCTGCTGGCCTCACTTGTTTGTTATCATTATCAAAGAATTCAAGAGATATGAAAAGCACTATGAAACGCTCCAAACATGTGCATTCCATTATTGTTTATTAGACTTATTTGGGGGGATCATTTTTAATGTAAGTTTTATGGTTGTTTTAGGCTACTCTTGAATGCAAATCAACTTAATTTGTTTAATATGAAATTTTCTAAAAAATATGCTTTATCAAGAGACATTGTATTGTAGTATATAGATCAAAGGTTCTTGTTGCAAGCAAAGAAAACCAAACCTGCCTCAGGCAGAATGGAATTGAATGCCCACAGGATAAGTGAAAATCTAGATGATAAGATATATATGACAAAGCTTAGGAAATAGATCCAGGAGACCTCTAGAGACAAACAGACAGGGAAAGCACACTACTTATCTGGAGCAGTCATGCATTCTTGTAAAGGATTCTCTTTAACTAAGAGTGGGTGGATTTTAAAATACACATCTCTTTATACAGAAAAGGTACAAAATCACCAAGTTGGTCTTTAGCTAAAAACCCTTTAGAATCCTTACTGGTGCACATTTACTGAAGATCAGATCTTTCCTCAAATTATTCCTTATTTCTTGCATCTCTAACTCAAGATCAAAACTCCATTGAATACCATTTTCTTAGATGAACTTGGGTCACTCTTGGTTGCATGATGTTAGAAGTGTGTAGCTTCTACACACTTTAGGGAGTGTGTAGTCAGGAATTTTTTCAGTACCAGAATGACACTACCTTTGACCAAGACTGCTAGCCAAAGGAATCTGGGTACCAACAGACAAAGGATTGTATTCTGAGCAGCCAAAAGGACAAGTGCTCACAAAAATAAATGTGACATTTAGTTTCTATCTTGTTTTTTCATGTGTATGTTGGTAATTGAATGATCTATTATTTCTCTAAAGCACAGAAAAGTAATGCTGCAGTGACAGATAATATATGCAAGTCATGGAATTTTAGAGGTTGATACTTATTTGCATTGATTCACTCAATGTTATTTCACTGAGCAATCAAACATCAAAATTTAATAAGACAGGGTACCGAAATATATGTGACAGATAATATTTAGCATGTCAATTTCAGAGATAGGGACATCATTTAATATGAGTAAAGAAATGAGGTTTCACAGGGAGGCTTACAATTTGTAAGTGTAGATGACGTGTAGAATTTTTGGTAGTACTTTCATATATGGGATTCTTATACAGAAAGGAAAAAGATTTCTTCCATTTTATGGTAGTTATTTCCTTTATCTTGTTTCCAAGGTGATGATGGATTTTTTTTTTAAATTATTTATTTTTAAAAAAGAATTTTATTAAAAAAGCACAAATGCAAAGAAATGAACAGAGGAAAATTTATGCGTCGAACCTGGACTGGTCACTTATGATAATATACATGCTACAATTCCATTCTCCCCAATCATTCCACCTTCACCCTCTCCCACAGAGTCCCAAAGACTGTTCTAAATGCCTATGTCTCTTTTGCAGTCTCTTATACAGGGTTCAGGTTACCATTTTTCTAAATTCCATATATATGCGTTAATATACAGTATTGATTGTTTTTTATTCCGAGTATCAGCTGAGTCTCCAAGAACAGGCTCTCAAGTGACCAGAGCTGAACCCTACTAAGGAAGCCATCAGGTAAGTTAGCAACTAAAGTGATGACTCAAACAATCTGAGATCAAAGTGTTTTGTGCTGGCCTCAGCCAATCAAAAACCAATGTTGTGGCTGACCTGGCTTTGGTGATTTTTATTAGGATTTGAAGATGCCCTCAGTAATAACCATCAGGAAATTTTGAAGAAAAAAATTGATTGCTAGTACTGGAAATTACCGGAGAAGGCAATGGCAAGCCACTCCAGTACTCTTGCCTAGAAAATCCCATGGATGGAGGACCCTGGTAGGCTGCAGTCCGTGGGGTCGTTAAGGGTCGGACACGACTGAACGACTTCACTTTCACTTTTCACTTTCACACATTGGAGAAGGAAATGGCAACCCACTCCAGTGTTCTTGCCTGGAGAATCCCAGGGATGGGGGAGCCTGGTGGGCTTCCGTCTATGGGGTCACACAGAGTCGGACATGACTGAAGTGACTTAGCAGCAGCAGCAGCAGCAACTGGAAATTACATGGCACACCTGAGAGCACACAGTAAGGTTACAGGTAGAAAGAAAGCACAGGCCTGGGGCTCTGCTTTCATTGAGGTTGAAGTTGCAGGCCTAGGATTTGTGGGGTTGTTATTATTGTTGTTGTCCAGTCACTAAGTCATGTCTGACACATTGTGACCCCATGGACTGTAGCATGCTAGGCTCCTCTGTCCTCCACTATCTCCTGGAGTTTGCTCAAATTCATGTCCATTGAGTTGGTGATGCTATCTAATCATCTAATCCTATATTGCCCCCTTATCACTTTGCCTTCTATCTTTCCCAACATCGGGGTCTTTTCCAAAAAGTCAGCTATTTGCATCAGGTGGCCAAAGTCTTGGAGTTTCAGCTTCAGCTTTAGTCCTTTCAATGAATATTCAGGGTTGATTTCCTTTAGGATTGACTGGTTTAATCTCCTTGCAATCTAAGAGACTCTTGAGTCTTCTTTAGCAACACAAGATGAAAGCATCATTTTTTCAGTGCTCAACCTTCCTTATGGTCCAACTCTCACATCTGTACATGACTTCTGGAAAAGCCATAGTTTTGACTATACGGCCCTTTTTTGGCAAAGTGATGCCTCTGCTTTTTAATACACTATCTAGGTTTGTCATCACTTTCCTTCCAAGGAGCAAGTGTCTTTTAATTTCATGGCTGCAGTCAACCTGTGCAGTGATTTTGGAAACCAAGAAAAAGTCTGTCACTGCTTCTACTTTTTCCCCTTCTATTTGCCATGAAGTGATGGAACCAGATGCCAGGATCTTAGTTTTTTAAATGTTGAGTTTCGTGCTAGTTTTTTTCACTCTCATCTTCCATCCTCACCAAGAGGCTCTTTAATTCCTCTTCACTTTCTGCATTAGAGTGGTATCATCTGCATATCAGAGGTTGTTGATATTTCTCCCAGGAATCTTGATTTCAGCTTGTGATTCATCCAGCCCAATATTTTACATGATGTACCCTGCATATAAGTTAAGTAAACAGGGTGACAATATACAGCCTTGACATACTCCTTTCACAATTTTGAACCAGTCCATGTTCCATGTCCAGTTCTAGCTGCTGCTTCCTGACTCGCATACTGGTTTCTCAGGAGGCAGGTATGATGGTCTGGTACTCCCATTTACTTAAGAATTTTCTACACTATGTTGTGATCCATATAGTCAAAGGCTTCAGCATAGTCAGTGAAACAGAAGTAGATGTTTTTCTGGAATTCCTTTGCTTTCTCCATGATGCAACAAATGTTGCTAATTTGGTCTCTGGTTCCTCTGCATTTTCTAAATCCAACCTGTATATCTGGAAGTTTTTGGTTCACATACTGCTGAAACCTAGCTTAAAGGATTTTGAGCATCATCTTGCTAGCATGTGAAATGAGTACAATTCATCGATGAATTTTAAACATAAGAGGGAGAATTTAAAACATGAGAAAAAAAAAAAAGAGCAGCCCTATGATCAGTTATTGAAATCAACCAAAATCTCTAAAAACAAAGGACCCTGATAGGGAAGGGGACATGGCCTGTCTCCTTGTCTAGCCCTGTGACTGGCACTGTGCCTATTCAAGAGAGGCAACTTGAAGTCAATTGGATGCTCTTTGGGAGTAGAGGGTTTTGCAATCAAAACTTAAATCAGGCGATTGTTTTAAATAGAAGAGTAAAACAGCATTCAGATCTATATGGTCTTCCATTGTGGTTCAGCTGGTAAAGAATTGGCTTGCAACGTGGTAGATTTCAAGCTGGGTTTAGAAAACGCAGAGGAACCAGAGATCAAATTGCCAACATCCGCTGGATCATCGAAAAAGCAAGAGAGTTCCAGAAAAATATCTATTTCTGTTTCATTGACTATGCCAAAGCCTTCGACTGTGTGAATAACAACAAACTGTGGAAAATTCTGAAAGAGATGGGAATACCAGACCACCTGACCTGCCTCTTGAGAAACCTGTATGCAGGTCAGGAAGCAACAGTCAGAACTGTATGTGGAACAACAGACTGGTTCCAAATAGAAAAGGGATACGTCAAGGCTGTATATTGTCACCCAGTTTATTTGACTTATATGTAGAGTATATCATGAGAAATGCTAGACTGGAAGAAGCACAAGCTGGAATTGAGGTTGCTGGGAGAAATATCAATAACCTCAGATATGCAGATGACACCACCCTTAAGGCAGAAAGCAAAGACCTAAAGAGTCTCCTGATGAAAGTGAAAGAGGAGAGTGAAAAAATTGGCTTAAAACTCAACATTCAGAAAACTAACATCATGATATCTGGTCCCATCATTTCATGGCAAATAGATGGGGAAACAGTGGAAACAGTGAGAGACTTTACTTTTGGGGGTTCCAAAAGCACTGCAGATGGTGACTGCAGCCATGAAATTAAAAGACGCTTGCATCTTGGAAGAAAAGTTTTGACCAACCTAGACAGCATATTAAAAAGCAGAGACATTACTTTGCCAACAAAGTTCCACCTAGTCAAAGCTATGGTTTTTCCAGTAGTCATGTATGGAAATGAGAGTTGGACCATAAAGAAAGCTGAGCGCAGAAAAATTGATGCTTTTGGACTGTGGTATTGGAGAAGACTCTTGAGAGTCCCTTGGACTGCAAGGAGATCCAACCAGTCCTTCCTAAAGGAAATCAGTCTTGAATATTCATTGGAAAGACTGATGCTAAAGCTGAAACTCCAATAATTTGGCACCTGATGCAAAGAATTGACTCATTAGAAAAGACCCTGATGCTGGGAAAGATTGAAGGTGGGAGGAAAAGGGGATGACAGAGGATGAGATGGTTAGATGGCATCACCAACTCAATTAACATGAGTTTGAGTAAATTCTGACAGGGAGGCCGGTGTGCTGTAGTCCATGGGGTCACAAAGAGTTGGACACGGCTGAGCGACTGAACTGAACTAAGCTGAACTCCAGTGCAGCGGACCTGGGTTCGATATTTTGGTTGGGAAGATCCCCTGGAGAAGGGAAAGGTTACCCACTCCAGTATTCTGGTCTGGAAAATTCCATGGACTGTATATGGGCTGTTCATGGTGTCCATGGACTGTCTATGGTGTCCCAAAGAGTTGGACATGACTGAGCAAATTTCACTTTCACTCACTTTCAGATCTACATATAAAAAGCTAACGACCACGCATGATGGAGAGTGCCCAAAGTCCATTTATGAACCAGAAGTGGGAAATTATGATGTGGTTAGAGAATCAAGAGTTAACTACAGAACAGATGTGGAACTTTGATGAAACGGATAAGAAATAGAATGAGAGAAGCCCTAGGAATTTACCTTATTACACTTAGAAGTACATTTTGAGGCCAGAAAATCAATCATGATTAGGTTTTGCTGGCTATTTTTAAAGGTCAGCATCAGAGAAAATGGATCTGTTCACATTCTTTGACACTTCTAATCCATTGGCCTGCTTCTCTTATTTGACAGGCCCAGGGTCTAAAAACAAATAGAGGCCCACATAAAAGATGTTTAAATGTTTGAAAGCTGTACAGCAAACCACTGAAGTGTTAAATAAAATGTGTTCTATCTGCCTATTGAACAGTATACTTTCATAACAAAAAGCAAAAAAATATGTAAAGCTATGATTTTATAAGGTGAAAAGTAGACAAGATACAAATTCTAATTGAATTTAATTTTTATTGTGCTGCTCTAAGTATTTTGTTAATGAATTACAATGTTTAAATGAGTAATAAACAATGGCACCCATGGTTTATAAATTACTTCCCCCCCACCTCTCTTTGTTTCTTGACTAATCATGGTTTTATGATAGATGAGCTTCCCTGGTGGCTCAGCCAGTAAAGAATCTGTCTGCCAGTGCAGCAGGTGTGGATTCCATCCCTGGGTCAGGAAGATTCCCTGGAGAAGAGAATGGCTACCCACTCCAGTATTCTTGCCTGGAGAATTCCACGGAGCAGCCTGGCAGGCTATAATCCATGGGGTCGCAAAAAGTTGGACATGATTGAGCGACTAACATATACTTATTTTGTTTTTACTTGCCTGATCATGGTTTTAATATAGACACTTTTAGTTACTTATATTCTTTTGACAGTGGTGATATAAAAGAATTCAACGTTTTTCAAGTACATAAAGTTTGATTATAATATATAAAAATATAAATCAACATGAATGTAAAGAATATAATGATATTCATGTATTTTTAAGTGAATTTTTTTCTTAAATATCCAAACTTTCCTATTGAATGTACAAGTAAATACAATTTATAATTAACACATATATATTTTAAAATTCATTTAAATAATTATAAATTAAGTCTTTTAAGAAATATTTTATTAATTCTTATTGAATACTTTTACCAAAATGGTACTCACACTTCTAGTTTCCAATATCCAATATCATTGCCAAGGTAAAGGATCAATGTCAGTCTTTCTTTACGTTATGTGATGTATATAAATGTCATAAATATACATATAGTCAGTCCTTCAATCTGTGCAAGTTCCACATCAGTGGCTGCAACCAAACTCAGATCAAAAATACTTTTCAAAAAACTTTCAGAAAGTTTCACAAAGCAGAACTTTAATTTGCTGCACATTGGTGGCTGTTTATATAGCATTTACATTGTATTAGGTATTATAAGTAATCTAGAGTTGATTTGGGCTCCCCTGGTAGCTCAGTGGTAAAGAATCTGCCTGCAATGCAGGAGACTTGGGTTTGATACCTGGGTTGGGAAGATCCCCGGGTTGGGAAGATCCCCTGGATGAGGGCATGGCAGCCCATTCTAGTATTCTTGCCTGGAGAATTCCATGGATAGAGTATAACTTTCTTCTGATTGGTTGGTGGTGAGGTAACAGGATGGTGTTCCAGGAATCTCATCATCTGTCTGCTTCCCACCAGGCTGGAGTCCATATGCTTGTGCTCAGCTTAAAGTTACTGTCTTCCACCTGAGTGAGACTCTAGGTTCTGCAGAAGAACTCAGAGATGTGTATTCGATTACTATGCACAACCCCTGGGGAGTAACCAGGACCTTGCAGTATTGTTTCTTGACTGCTTTTCCTCGTTCCTGCATTCCCTCACTTCTTTACTTAACTGTTTGAATCTGCCCTTCAGATCTCAGGGAAGGTCTAGGAGACCGAAGCTCTTTTCCTACAAACAAGAAATGGGGGAAACAGAAAGATTTTTATACCCCAGAGAGCTTCACGGGTCTGCTTGGTTTCATTTGTAGGCCACCTCACAACTATTGCAAAGCTTCTGCTAATTCTCAGATATCTTTGAAACTGTGAATTGGAATACAAATGAAAGGAAGAAAATGGAGGATTTGTGCCTTGTAAGAGGAAAAATTTGTCAGGGTTTTCCCTTCTGTCTAAGACCTTCTAATATTCAAATCCTCTCTGCATTTTGTTCAGGGGGATAGGAAAGGAGATAAACAAGCACTTTTCTTGGCCTGGATGGTGTGAGCCAATGCCATGATCTTAAGTGTCAGGGTCACATTATGTCAGCTTTGAGCATCAGATCCTAGTGACATGAGTATGCATTTTGTAATAATTTAATTTGGTTCTTTGTGATGCATATCCTCTAAAGCATGGAATTCTGGGTAGGGCCTTTTATGTGAATATAAGGTTCCTAGTGCCAGTTACGGAGAAGGCAATGGCAAGCCACTCCAGTACTATTGCCTAGAAAATCCCATGGACGGAGGAGCCTGGTGGGCTGCAGTCCATGGGGTCGCTAAGGTTCGGACACGACTGAGCGACTTCACTTTCACTTTTCACTTTCACACACTGGAGAAGGAAATGGCAACCCACTCCAGTGTTCTTGCCTGGAGAATCCCAGGGACGGGGGAGACTGGTGGGCTTCCGTCTATGGGGTCACACAGAGTCGGACACGACTGAAGTGACTTAGCAGCAGTGCCAGTTAAGAAGATTACATCTATTTCAAATCACTAACAAAGGGGCTAGGCTAGAGGTACAGGCATAGAAAGAGAAAATAAGTTATCCAAGGTTGATAACACTTCCACTTTGTATGTAGGGCAAAACAACCCTTAATATGTTGATAAAGATTAATGCAATGAGATTTTAATTTGTAGTGTTATTTTCTTATTTTTCCCTTCATGGTCATGACCAAGCATGTTGGCAGACCAATTTTGCTTCTGTGTTTTAAGTGCTTTGTAAAGACAAAAGTTCGCCTGTACTGATGAAATTTTGCTGGGCTCCTGAGATGGCAAGAGAAATGGGTAGAAGGATAGAAAACTATCTTTGATAACTTCAAAGGGTAGGGAGGATTATAGGTGTTGGTGGTTTCTACAAAAGGTGTTCATTTATGTCCTGTTTTGTTGTATCACACACAGATGATAGTAAGATTTTGGAAAGAATGGCTTCCTAGTGTACCTGTGACTCTGAGAAAGGATTCATATCTTCAGAAAAAAGCCCAAATATAGCACAGAAAAAAAAAAAAAACAACCCAGCAAAGTTCAAGAGTTCAGTAGACAGGGATGTCAATATCTCAATAGTAGTCAGCAGACTAAACAGTTCAGTTCAGTTCAGTTCAGTTCAGTCGCTCAGTCGTGTCCGACTCTCCGCGACCCCATGAATCACAGCACGCCAGGCCTCCCTATCCATCACCAACTCCCGGAGTTCACTCAAACTCATGTCCACAGAGTTGGTGATGCCATCCAGCCATCTCATTCTCGGTCGTTCCCTTCTCCTCCCGTCCACAACCTTTCCCAGCATGAGTCTTTTGCAGTGAGTCAACTCGTCGCATGAGGTGGCCAAAGTATTGCAGTTTCAGCTTTAGCATCAGTCCTTCCAATGAACACCCAGGATCGATCTCCCTTAGAATGGACTGGTTGGATCTCCTTGAGGTACAAGGGACTCACAAGAGTCTTCTCCAACCAGAGAAGAGTCTTTTCTGAACGTTCTGCTCTGCATAAGGGGAAAGCAGTAAGGAGAGTAAAAATACTGATACTGTTGCCAAGTCCAAGCTCATACTGCTTGCCACTCAGTGGGCCAATAAATAGAGACAAGAGGAATTGAGACAAGGAATAGCAACTTTATTCGGAAAGCTAGCAAACCAGGAAGTTGGCGAACCAGCATCCCAAAGAACCATCTTCCCCATTAGAATTCAGTCTTCTTTTGTACTAAAACAGGAGGGAATATGACTGGTTGTTGTGAACTTCTTGGTTGTAATGCTTTGTTCTTAGGGCTGTCTACATAGTCTGGTCATGATGTTCCTATAAACCTTCAACAAGAAAAATGTTATTTTCTTGTTATTTAACTTTTAATCTCTATACGAATGAGAAGTATCATGGCTTTAAAGTTCAAGTCTGAGAGGCAGAGCC
Source organism: Moschus berezovskii (assembly GCF_049115385.1). Lineage (NCBI taxonomy): Eukaryota > Metazoa > Chordata > Mammalia > Artiodactyla > Moschidae > Moschus > Moschus berezovskii. The sequence continues at coordinate 39,271,494 of NC_142475.1, forward strand.
TTGAGAAAGGGCTATTATGTATATTTCAGGCTATGAGAAATATTCTTTTACTTATTGAGGAGACAAAGGTGCAGAGTCAGCATGACTAAGCACAGGCAACAGAGTAATAAACCTGGATTCAGGTTTATTCTTCTCTGTTGCCATATTGACTTTTCTGCTTTAAAGGAAAATTTCAGTTTATTTATTAAGAAATGAAGAAATATGATGTTGCATGCCTACTTAAATTGGTGTTACAAATTAATTATCACTGCATGTCATCATTTTTGTTCAGCTCTGCATATTTTATATTTGAATATTTATCATAGTCATCTAGATACTTGGCATCAAGAAACATTTCAACAGTATTTAACACTGTAGACACCAACACTGAATCCTAATTTTACCATACTGCTGCAATTAAATTATCCATATGAATGGACATTATTTTTATCTGTATTTGATGGATGTATAGTCTGGAAAAACATGGTTTCTACAAAAATATATACCTTCATCTGGGAGTTGTATTGTCCAAAGATTCACTTTTAAAGATTTTATTTACTGTCCTTTCAAGGCTATATTTTAAAAATATAAATTGTCCTTTAAAAGGTAACAAAGGCATTACCATGTTAACAGGAAATTTTAGATTTTGGAAAGAATCTGCAGTGTCATTGTTGCTGGCTAAAATCTTGGCCTTCTCTGGCCACCAAAGTCAAATGAAAAATATAGAGACAGAGTTTGGAGGAAATGCAAAGATGGCTTTAATTCTCAGCCCACGTAGGCTCCTGTGTCTCTCCTCCATGAGGAATCTAGGGGCATGTATAAAATGAGGCACACAGGAGTCAGTGACGAGGAGCAAAGGTATTAGGATCTTGATTTCTTCCTCTTGCATTGTTTCAGACAGTCATACGTGTCAGTAAGCCAGTAATTGAATCTGTCAGTTCAGTGGTTCTCTGGGCTGACTTTCTTTCTGATATGTAACTAGAAGGGGAAAGGTATTTTAAGTCCAAATACCAGATATGGGTGTATTTAGGATAGAGTCAAAGGAAAACTGGTGTGAAGCATAGCTCCTGCAGAGTTATGGGACAGAGAAATAAACTTAGTTACAAACATTCAGAGTTGGGGGGACAGAAAAGAAAACTTAGTTAGAGACATGCAGAGCTAGGAGCAGTTAAAGTGAAAAAGCTAAGAATGTTCAGGCCTGCTCACTTTTCTCTTTATCTAATTTGTTCTCTGGAAAGGGAAAGAAAACAAACTCATTCCTTTTTTTTTTTTTTTCTTTTCTTTTCATTGTAACATTATGAAGATAGTGGGCTTTCTGGGAACAGAAGGGAAATAGAACACAAAGGTGCAAAATGCTGTGAATTAAGGGGCTGACGATTTTATCTGAGTTCAGGCTTGCACCTATAGCTTCAATTTAGCAAGGTTTCCAATAACTTTAGCAACCCCAAAGGCACAATAAAATTGATAACAATGGCAGAACTCTATAATCTTTTAAAATCTTCACTAGAACAGTCAACCAGAAAAATGTTAGCCCAGTCTGAGGAAACATTCTTTGGATTAAATGAAAGTTTCTTCCTCTCCTCTCTCTGCACACTAATCATTGTCTCCATCTCTTTTCCCGTCCCTGTGCTCAGAAAGACTATGTATGGGGGACCACAGCACTTGATACAGGTGTTTTAGTCTCAAGTGTCAAAGTAAAGAAAAACATGTGACAGGAGAGTTGTGCATTTAAGTAGTATTCAAGGTCTTACTGAAGACTACAGCTTGGAAGACAGTCACTCAGTAGCCCTGAGTAAACTACTCTTAACAGGTAGGGGAGAAGACAGTATGCATGTGATTTGGGGCTGAGGGGTGCTGGGAAATTCATGTAGTCAAGCATACATTTTGGCTAAAGATTGCTTCTAATAATAAGGAACAGATATCTCAAGTTAATAATTTTAGTGCTGTTCTATGAAAGGGACGTTGCAAGAATCTGGACTCATTGAAATTCTTCCTGAGGTATACATCTTAACTTTCTAGGGTCCATTTATTGAAAACAGAGAAGGTTTCATCTTGTTTTTCATCCTAAATTTCCCTCAGGGTGCACTGTCAGTGGGTGACTATTGTGGGTTGTGATTTAACCCTTGTATACCTGGTTGGTGAGGGACACTCTTTGTTCTTTTTATTTCCACACATGGTTGACATTTTTGATTTAGCCAGATCCATGCCTGTTTGGAAATGTGTATAAAGTCAAACCAGTGGGGCATATGTGAGAAGAAATGATTTGCATAAAAATATAATGTTTGCAAATAAAAGTTCTTTTGACATATACCATGTTGAATTATTTTTTCAAATAGGAGAGAATCTCAGTCATGATATTCCTAGACACTGTTTTTAAATATAAACTATTTACCTTTTTTGGATTACTATGAGATCAGTATTGGTTTCTTGAAATGTCAAAACGCTGATTTCAAAAATTACTGACTGAATATTGCTTCAGATTGGCAGGCATGCTTTCTTTTTCTCTCATGTTAATGTCCTTAGGATCACCTTCAAAATGACAAATTATGAGACTACAGTTAAAATAGTCAGATGTTTGAAATTTGGTTAAGCTTCAATCACCAATATGGTGTCGATCAAGCATTATACCTTATACCAATCAAAGGTTATATACGGTTTTCTATGTTTTCAAAGTGTTTTCCCATATCTTTTCTTATTTTATTTTTACTCTGACTTATGAAGTCAATGTGGAACGTGTTGGGAAGGAAGAAATTTTCCTCTATTCTTCTAGATTTTTCTGGGTGGCCTAAGAATTAAATTGACATAAGACAGATTAACAGGAGACCATCAAACAAAAGTTAATATATTTACATGAAGAGACCCAGGAAAACTGAGTAACTCATAGAAATTGCCAAAATACTCACCTTAAATACCATCTTCAAGACAAAAGAGGATGTTGGGAGTAGTAGTTTGGGACTTCAAATGAGAAGAAGGCAATTTCCATGGAGGTGGAAAAGCAAATATTTGGTAAGCAAGGCCATCAGAGACCATAAGACAGAAAAGAATCTTAACAAATAGACTTGCTAGTTTCCCCTGTGTCTACACATCTAATTCATACTATAGTTAGCTATGGATAACTCCCTTCCTAGAACAAGTCCTCTATATTCTTTTAGGCAATTAAAGGAAAGGTCAAAGTTCCTTCCTGAGTTTTGGGCTTTGTTGTTTTCACTTTGAAGTAATTCTTGTGCCAAAGAGACGTTGTGAGATGGCAAATTTTGTTCCTCTACAGAAGTATGATTATTACTCTTTAAGGCTAGGAAAATAACCTCAGAAAAGAGTGGCTTGCTCAAGGGTGTACAGTTAATAAAGAACAGTACCTGAGTGGCAATCAGAGATTTTAAATTTTATGCCTTTCTATAACAATAACTGATATATCTTACAAAACATTTTTCCTTTATATGGCATTTGTACTTTTTAATTGGTTCTTTAAAAAAAAAATGAACATTCTTCTGTTGAATCAGATTCATTCCAGATATACAGAATTCAGTTACATCATCCTTTCTCCTAAGCTTTAATACCTGGGATGTGATAGGTGAGCTCAGGCAAGTTCCATTCATTTTACTGTTTTAATCTAAGTTGCCCAATGTTTTTTCATTGAAATAAAAGTTCCAATTAACTTATTTTGTCTCTAAAAATTAAAACATCAAGAAGATTCAAAATCTGTGCTATTAATTTGCTTCACTTTTCCATTAGTTTGCAATCTCCTTCCTCCTTTTGCTTATAGAGTTTTCTTCCCTTTATCTTAGAAAGTTCTCAATTAAAAAAAAAATTGACAGGTTAAAAACTGAAACTGGGGTAGCACTAGATGCACATGAAATACATCAATTATGAAGTGCTTCAATCACTTAGTTTCATACAGCTTCTTGGTTAGAGCATTGCAGTCACATTTTGATGTTCCAAATGCTTCAAAGTAGGTCAGTTTGTACTATACCAAGGGAAATAAATGAAGACACTAAAATTGCCTTTGGTTGTAAACTTTTAAGGCTCTTCTTCATTTCCATCTGATCTTTTTTTGTAGTATAAAAATACTTTGATGAAGAAAAAAATAAAGTCAAGAAAAAGTTTTAATCTACTTCTCTATATACTTGTGATGAATAAATAGTCCTTGTGAGTGCTACTGGGTATAACTAATTTGCTGTCTGTATAGTTCTAGAAGGAGGGTGGGCTATTATGAATAACTATTTTAATGATAAAATTGAATCCTATATTTTTATGTCAATTTTAAAGCAAAGCAATAAAATCAAGTGACTGTCTACCTTCATCTTCCACAGATTTATGTTAAGTTCTCTCTGAGTGCAAACACCTTTCTGAGTATTTGAGGATATACTTGGGTCAATCAAAAGTTATGATAAAGTCCAGGTCCATCAGAGTTGATCACATGTGCACATTAAAACAACAGCTTTCATTCTAAGAAGGATTGCATCTAGGCCTATGCAAGTCATAAAAATTGGGAATTCTATTAAAAAAATACATGGAAGACAAGATACCCCAATAACATTTAAATAGAAGTTTAAAAGGTGGAATATTTCAGTTTGACACTGTGTTATCCACTCTGATGAGTAAGGGTAGGGAATCAGTCTGTCCATGCTGATGAGAAGACTGAGACAACCAGAAGGTTAGTGAGTAATAAAAATTATTTTTCCTTCAAAGCCTAAAGAACAGCTTGCAGACCTAAATCTAACTAAGCATATGTTTCATCTTTATTAACCTTTTTTAAATAGAAGTAATTTTGTCATTTAATTCTTCAAGATATTTGTGGAGGAAGGCATATCTATGTAGCAGCACTCTCAATTTATATTTCCCTCAACAACCACCTACTAATTATTATAGCCATGCTAAAATATAACCGTCTTGAATTTCTGTACCAGAGTGTCTCCAAAATATTGTCACCAATTAGTTTTTCTAATATGCAGCCATGCCACTGTCTTATTATTGAGTACAGGCTCACTCTGCTCGCAACACAAGAGGCCAATGAATCCTAGGGACAAGGCATTGAGGCAAGGAATATGACTTTATTTGGAAAGCCAGCTCACTGAGAAGACAGACTAATGTCTCAAAATAACCATTTTGTCAGGGTCTGGCTGCCAGGTTGTTTTATGGATCAGAGATAGGAGGAGGTGAGTAAACAAAGTAAAAAGGCCATTTAATCCTGCAAGTTGTCTTCTAGAATGGCAAGCCTCAGGCAGATGGATGTGTTAATCTCTTCCTTCCTGTCATCTACAGGTGGACAAGATTCTGAACATAGGCACTTCAGCTTAACAGTCAGGCTGAGGGGCAGAATTCTCTGAGGCAGGCCATTATGTGTGATCATAATAATGAAAGTGGCCAAAGAAACAGATCTAGCTTGAAAGAGTCGAAATTGATTCTTCCAGGTTACACTTATCTCTGCTTCTTCTTCATGTTTTCTCTTAATTTCTTCCATAATATAAACTCATATATGCATACCAGCCACTCTCATAAGCCTATTGTTTGGTAATCGAACTAGTAGCTGCTTCTACTAATTAATCATACTGTAATAGAATTTTCTGTTGGTTGTGGTTTGGTTTCTGGGTCTATAGCATTTGCAGCTTTTGTCAAGATGTATTATGAAAGGATGCACTTAGGTTTCTCTATTGTATATGCTGTCAATTGAGTCAGGCACTGTGGAAAATTCTAAAAGACTCCTAGTCAACATGGATGCATGCGTTCAGTTCAGTTCAGTCGCTCAGTCGTGTCCGTCTCTCCGCGACCCCATGAATCACAGCACGCCAGGCCTCCCTGTCCATCACCAACTCCTGGAGTTCACTCAAACTCATGTCCACAGAGTCGATGATGCCATCCAGCCATCTCATTCTCTGTTGTCCCCTTCTCCTCCTGCCCCCAACCTTTCCAAGCATCAGATTTTCTTTGTGTCTGAAGATAATGCTGCTAATTATGTTGCTCTGTATCTCTGAGTGTGACTGAAGAAATAAATCAATGTGGGACTATTGGACTTTATTCTATTCTCTATGTGAGTAAATCATAGTTTGCTGTAGGTAATGTTTGTGAGGCCTGAATATTAATATACAATTTGTTTTCCATTTTAATAAACTATTCCCACATCTCTATTGAAATTCTCCTGGTATTGTATTGTGTATGCAATTCAGAAATAAGAATCTGTTCCCACTCTTCAGAGAAACAAATTGAGATTGATTTTTACCACGCACACATATGCATACACATTTTCATTTAGATTATAGGTCAGGCATATCAAATAGATTTCAACTTGCTCCTTAATCCAATTGATTGATAATTACTCGTTTGCACTTGAGAAACCTCCTTCAAGCTCAGCAAGAAAGGGTACTGAGATCAATTAGTTATGCCTCCTTCACAGGCAACTGTGTAGGGTAGCTAGCTTTGCATGTGTGATCTCAGCCATTGTTCTTTCAGAAATTGCTATCTTCACATCTTGCTTAAACCCTGAAAAGTGAAAAGTGCTCAGCATCAAGTGTTCAATAAATAAATTTGGGATCTCTCAATCAAAGAATGCACATTTAATCCATATGAAACCATAACAGAACAATTAAATACTAACATCTATGCTACTAACACTTGCTGCAGAAAAGAGAGACGATAGTGTGGATTGAAGTTAGAGAAAGTCTTCATAAGGGAATTTGTTATTAAAGAAGTAGGAGAATGAGAATAATGGTCAAGCAGAAAGCTTAGGAAAGAGATAGAGGAAACAAAGGAAAAAGTATATGGAGATATAAATATACAAATAAATGTGCATTTGAAGCAAAGAACAGATGTACTGCACATCATAGGGGAAGACTGGTAAAGAAGAGGGGTGTGTGTGTGTTGTAATAAAAGTAGGGACAGATTATAGTGGACTTCCGAACAAGGCAAAGGGATTTAAAGGTGAAGGACAAGAAAGTCATTTTTGAGTTTTAATAGAGAAGTGAAAAACTGAATGTGATTGTCTAGGTTTCATTTGGTAGAAGTGCATAAACAGGTGAAATGGATACAGGAAAACTTTGGTGAAAGAAGACCAAGTGCGCTCTCTGGTATCACAAACTAGGGGTGTTGAGGGTTGCCCAGAGTGGAATGGAGAGGGAATGAAAACAGTGTAAGATATTTTGAAAGCTTAGAATTGTATTTCTGTTTCAATTTAGTTCAGTTCAGTCCCAGTCTTGTCTGACTCTTTGTGACCCCATGGACTGCAGCATGCCAGGCTTCCCTGTCCATCACCAACTCCCGGAGTTTACTCAAATTCATGTCCATTGAGTTGGTGATGCCATCCAATCATCTCATTCTCTGTTATCCCCTTCTCCTCCTGCCCTCAATCTTTCCCAGCATCAGGGTCTTTTCCAAGGAATCAGTTCTTCGCACCAGGTGGCCAAAGTATTGGAGTTTCAGCTTTAGCTTCAGTCCTTCCAATGAATATCCAGGACTGATTTCCTTTAGGATGAACTGGTTGGATCTCCTTGCTGTCCAAGGGACTCTCAAGAGTCTTCTCCAACACCACGGTACAAGAGCATCAATTTTTTGGTGCTCAGCTTTCTTTATAGTCCAACTCTCACATCCATACATGACTACCAGAAAAACCATAGCTTTAACTAGATGGACCTTTGTTGACAAAGTAATGTCTCTGAGGGTTTCAACATGCTGTCTATGTTGGTCATAACTTTTCTTCCAAGGAGCAAGCTTCTTTTAATTTTATGGCTGCAGTCACCATCAGCAGTGATTTTGGAGCCCCCAAAAAATACAGAGAAGGAAGAAATGAACATTATTCAAAGTTCTTAATCTAATGTTATCAAGTTACTTATGTCCAGGGCATAATATTGGAGACACTAGGAGGTTTGGTATGGTTGGAGATGAGGACTTGATTTTATGTGAGGTAGGCTTTGGTTGTCAGAGGGAATTGATGAATATAGCAAGCAAAGACCCAAAAACTTTCTTTCCTGTTGTGTACATGGGTACGGAGTTTTATGTTTTGTTTGTGGGTGTTTTTGTTTGTTTGTTTTGCTTTTGTTTTTTGTTTGGTGATTGAAGGATAGCTGAGCAGAAATAAGATCAGAGGAGAAACTATAATATAGAACTTAAAAATATTTGCAAAGTTATGTGTTTTGAGTCAGATTTGGAAAGGCATATATAGTCCATTGTTATGAGATTCTGTTGGATATAATGAGATTATAAATCTTCTAAGTTTTTTATTTTTTTATTGTTATTTTTATTTTTATTGGAGGCTAATTATTTTACAATATTATATTGGTTAGTTTTGCCATACATTGACTTGAATTCACGCCGGGTGTACATGAGTTCCCCCTCCCAAACCCCCCTCCCACCTACCTCCTCCCCTTAACCTCCCTCTGGGTTATCCCTGCATACCAGCGCCGAGCATCCTGTAACATGCATCGAGCCAGAACTGGCGATTCGTTTCACATATGATAATATATATGTTTCAATGCCATTCTCCCAAATCATCCCACCCTCACCCTCTCCCACAGAGTCCCAAAGACTGTTCTATATATCTGTGTCTCTTTTGCTGTCTCGTATACTTTGGCCACCTCATGCGATGAGTTGACTCGTTGGAAAACAGTCTGATGCTAGGAAGGATTGGGGGTGGGAGGAGATGGGAACGATAGAGAATGAGATGGCTGGATGGCATCACCGACTCTATGGACATGAGTTTGAGTGAACTCCGGGAGTTGGTGATGGACAGGGAGGCCTGGCATGCTGTGATTCAGGGGTTGCAGAGTCGGACACTACTGAGCGACTGAACTGAACTGATACAGGGTTATCATTTGCATCTTTCTAAATTCCATATATATGCGTTAGTATATTGTATTGGTGTTTTTCTTTCTGGATTACTTCACTCTGTATAATAGGCTCTAGTTTCATCCACCTCATTAGAACTGGTTCAAATGCATTCTTTTTAATAGCTGACTGTGGCTCAGATCATGAACTCCTTATTGCCAAATTCAGACTGAAATTGAAGAAAGTAGGGAAAACCACTAGACCATTCAGATATGACCTAAGTCAAATCCCTTATGGTTATACAGTGGAAGTGAGAAATAGATTTAAGGGACTAGATCTGATAGATAGAGTGCCTGATGAACTCTGGACAGAGGTTCGTGACATTGTACAGGAGACAGAGACCAAGATCATCCCCATGGAAAAGAAATGCAAAAAAGCAAAATGGCTGTCTGAGGAGGCCTTACAAATAGCTGTGAAAAGAAGAGAAGCGAAAAGCAAAGGAGAAAAGGAAAGAATAAGCATCTGAATGCAGAGTTCCAAAGAATAGCAAGAGAGTAAGAAAGCCTTCCTCAGTGATCAATGCAAAGAAATAGAGGAAAACAACAGAATAGGAAAAACAAGAGATCTCTTCAAGAAAATTAGAGATATCAAGGGAACATTTCATGCAAAGATGGGCTTGATAAAGGACAGAAATGGTATGGACCTAACAGAAGTAGAAGATATTAAGAAGAGGTGGCAAGAATACTCAGAAGAACTGTACAAAAAAGATCTTCACGACCAAGATAGTCACAATAACGTGATCACTGACCTAGATCCAGACATCTTAGAATGTGAAGTCAAGTGGGCCTTAGAAAGCATCACTACGAACAAAGCTAGTGGTTGTGATGGAATTCCAGTTGAGCTATTTCAAATCTTGAAAGATGATGCTATGAAAGTGCTCCACTCAATATGCCAGCAAAATTGGAAAACTCAGCAGTGGCCACAGGACTGGAAAAGGTCAGTCTACATTCCAATCCCAAAGAAAGGCAATGCCAAAGAATGCTCAAACTACCGCACAATTGCACTCATCTCACACGCTAGTAAAGTTACGCTCAAAATTCTCCAAGCCAGGCATCAGCAGTATGTGAACCGTGAACTCCCAGATGTTCAAGCAGGTTTTAGAAAAGGCAGAGGCACCACCAGAGATCAAACTGCCAACATCCGCTGGATCATGGAGAAAGCAAGAGAGTTCCAGAAAAACATCTATTTCTGCTTCATTGACTATGCCAAAGCCTTTGACTGTGTGGATCACAATAAACTGTGGAAAATTCTGAAAGAGATGGGAATCTCAGACCACCTGACCGGACTCTTGAGAAACCTGTATGCAGGTCAGGAAGCAACAGTCAGAACTGGACATGGAACAACAGACTGGTTCCAAATAGGAAAAGGAGTACGTCAAGGTACCTTTCCCAGCATCAGAGTCTTTTCCAGTGAGTCAACTCGTCACATGAGGCGGCCAAAGTATTGCAGTTTCAGCTTTAACATTAGTCCTTCCAATGAACACCCAGGATTGTTCTCCCTCAGAAAGGACTGGTTGGATCTCCTTGCAGTCCAAGGGACTCTCAAGAGTCTTCTCCAGCACCAGAGTTCAAAAACATCAGTTCTTCAGTGATTAGCTTTCTTCACAGTCAATCTCACATCCATACATGACCACGGGAAAAACCATAGCCTTGACTAGATGGACCTTTGTTGGCAAAGTAATGTCTCTGCTTTTTAATATGCTATCTAGGTTGGTGTTAACTTTCCTTCCAAGAAGTAAGCATCTTTTAATTTCATGGCTGCAATCAGCATCCACAGTGATTTTGGAGCCCGAAAAAATAAAGTCTGACACTGTCTCCACTGTTTTCCCATCTATTTACCATGAAGTGATGGGACTGGATGCCATGATCTTTGTTTTCTGAATGTTGAGCTTCAAGCCAACCTTTTCACTCTCCTCTTTCACTTTCCTCAAGAGGCTTTTGAGTTTCTCTTCACTTTCTGCCATAAGGGTGGTGTCATCTGCATATCTGAGGTTATTGATATTTCTCCCAGCAATCTTGATTCCAGTTTGTGCTTCTTCCAGCCCAGCGTTCCTCATGATGTACTCTGCATATAAGTTAAATAAGCAAGGTGACAATATACAACCCTGACATACTCCTTTTCTTATTTGGAACCCGCCTGTTGTTCCATATACAGATCTGACTGTTGCTTCCTGACCTGTATACATGTTTCTCAAGAGGAGGTCAGGTGGTCTTGTATTCCCATCTCTTTCAGAATTTTCCACAGTTTATTGTGATCCACACAGTCAAAGGCTTTGGCATAGTCAATGAAGCAGAAATAGATGTTTTTCTGGAACTCTCTTTCTTTCTCCTGATCCAGTGGCTGTTGGCAATTTGATCTCTGGTGCCTCTGCCTTTTCAAAAACCGGCTTGAACATGTGGCAGTTCACGGTTCACATATTGCTGAAGCCTGGCTTGGAGAATTTTGAGCATGACTTTACTAGCGTGTGAGATGAGTGCAATTGCCTTTCTTTGGGATTGGAATGTAGACTGACCTTTTCCAGTCCTGTGACCACTGCTGAGTTTTCCAATTTTGCTGGCATATTGAGTGGAGCACTTTCATAGCATCATCTTTCAAGATTTGAAATAGCTCAACTGGAATTACATCATCTCTACTAGCTTTGTTTGTAGTGATGCTTTCTAAGGCCCACTTGACTTCACATTCCAAGATGTCTGGATATAGGTCAGTGATCATGTTATCGTGATTATCTTCGTCATGAAGATCTTTGTACAGTTCTTCTGTGTATTCTTGCCACCTGTTCTTAATATCTTCTGCTTCTGTTAGGTCCATACCATTTCTGTCCTATATCGAGTCCATCTTTGCATGAAATGTTCCCTTGGAATCGCTAATTTTCTTGAAGAGATCTCTTGTTTTTCCTATTCTGTTGTTTTCCTCTATTTCTTTGCATTGATCCCCGAGGAAGGCTTTTTTAATCTCTCCTTGCTATTCTTTGGAACTCTGCATTCAGATGCTTATATCTTTCCTTTTCTCCTTTGCTTTTCACGTCCCTTCTTTTCACAGCTATTTGTAAGGCCTCCTCAGACAGCCATTTTGCTTTTTTGCATTTCTTTTCCATTGGGATGGTCTTGGTCCCTGTCTCCTGTACAATGTCACGAACCTCTGTCCAGAGTTCATCAGGCACTCTATCTATCAGATCTAGTCCCTTAAATCTATTTCTCACTTCCACTGTATAATCATAAGGGATTTGATTTAGGTCATATCTGAATGGTCTAGTGGTTTTCCATACTTTCTTCAACTTAAGTCTGAATTTGGCAATAAAGAGTTAACAAGGGTTGTTTCCACAGCTTTCTTAGCCTTGAATCCCTAGTTCAGGGATGCTTCTATCCTCATGCCTTAGGGAGAATATTTTCACATGGAAGATTTTTTTCCCACTTTTAAGAAGAAAGAGGGGTGATCGAAGCTGTTTTATTTTTTAAAACTATTTCTCCCCTCCCCACAAACTGGCTGTTTCTCAAGTAACTAATTCCATACAAGCAGTATGTCATAGAGGCTCATTTTGAGGTAGCTTGCTTTGGACCCCAACAACAGGATGATCAATAATATGAGGATCTGAAACTGAATAAGAAAAAAGAAATTCTACTAGAAGAATGAAATTGAGAAAAAATGAGGATTATAGAAATCTATTTATATAAGAACGGTTCCAGTGTCTTTTTACCCGGTATACAATCTCCCTAAATCCTTTGATGTGGCTCTTTCTTTGGCAGATCTTATTCTTCCCCTTATTGATAAAGCTTTTTTTAGATCAATGTTCAAAAAACAAGGAATAAAACAATTAAAAAAAAACATTATGCAGCCTTTCTCTCTGAAAGCAACTTGCCTAAAATGGCCACAGGGCACAAGAGACCAAGGTGTCTGTCATGACTTTATAACCATCTAAATCTTCTTCTGAGGCTGATTCGTGTGGTACCTGAGAGTTTAAAGGTGAATGTAAAACTTCTGTTTGATAGCTGAAAGGCAAAAATATATGTATTCAGCTTAGTGAGAGAGAAGGTTATAGTCCTGGTGTTGCTAAGATTAAAAACAGGTTATTTCATATGTTCTTGCAGCCCTGGATATTCATTGGAAAGACTGATGCTAATGCTGAAGCTCCAATACTTTGGCCACCTGAAGCAAACAGTCAACTCATTGGAAAAGACCCTGATGCTGGGAAAGATTGAAGGCAAAAGATGAAGAGGGTGGCAGAGGATGAGATGGCTAGATATGAAAACCAACTCAATGGGCATGAAATTGAGCAAACTCAGGGAGAGAGCAGTGGACAGGGAAGCTTGGAGTGCTACAATCCATGAAGTCAAAAAAGGTTAGATGTGACTTAGCGACTGAACAACAACATTGCATATCTTCAGGGATCTACTTTTATTCTTGGTGCCACTAGGGTATTCCATGAAAGCAGATACATAATTTCACAGCAAATTCAAACCTGGTGAAACAAAATTTCCAAGTGAAATGGAAGCTGCTACTGTGAAAGAAACTAACTTCCCCTCTTTGGGATTTATGCCAGTCTCAAGGTAGGCACTCAGTAAGTACGTTTTGAATCAATGAAAGAACCTAGTGTATAGGATTTGGTAGTCACCCCTGCCAGCATCTATCAGGTACAGTCTACTTATTGTGCAACTTCAGCATGCATGTACAATTCTTTGGAGAAATAAGTCAAATACTTGAAACAATAAAATGATGGCAAAGTGGAGCCACACAGCAAGTTATAAGAATGAGAGAAAATGAGGATCATTTCCTTGAAAAGTAGCAGGAATCAATCAGAGATATATTTATAGTTTTAAGTGTTTGGTGGAGGGTTCATTGGAAGGACTGATGCTAAAGCTGAAACTCCAATACTTTGGCCACCTTATGCGAAGAGTTGACTCACTGGAAAAGACTCTGATACTGGGAGGGATTGGGGGCAGGAGGAGAAGGGGATGACAGAGAATGAGATGGCTGGATGGCATCACCAACTCAATGGGCATGATTTTAAGTGAACTCTGGGAGTTGGTGATGGACAGGGAGGCCTGGCGTGCTGTGATTCATGGGGTCGCAAAGAGTCGGACACGACTGAGTGACTGAACTGACTGACTGAAGCTGGCAGCAGCAGGGCAGGAAGGAATCTCCTTTAGAGAAAAAAAGAACTAAAGAAGATGAATCAGTGTAGAGATGAATTACCATTAGATGCAAGGCAAGATACCCAGGTTGAGACATCCTATTTCTTCTTACTACATCCTGGGCTATCCTATGTGCTTCCTTGTATAAAAACAGACATCAGTTACAGGAACAGGTGGTGCTGTGTCTGTAGAGAGTGAGGTTGAAGCATAAGAACTTTTCTTCCCCATTCTTATATTTCCCGTGTAGGAGAGAACTGATGTATTTGGGTTTCATAGTAAAACATAGTACCTTCTTGACTATGAAAGTAGTTTTTTTTCCTGCTACCAAAGGATGCTAAGAACTGTAGGTAACTATTTTCAAATGAAAGAATCATGCACGATTATCTTTGAGACAGTGAAATGGTTCTTTATCTTACTTTATGGAGAAGCCAATGCTATTTTTGATATTTTTTTGGACCCTGAAAAAGTGAATTTTTTTTATGGCTATCAAGCTGATTGACTTGGTATGGGGGCACGTTTATCATGTCTCAGGTCCTGTCAGAGATAAATGCCCTTTCCCAGGCTTCAGCCAAATGGAAATGAGAGCCAGAGAAATAAGCTATCCCCAGTAATGTTCACTCACCCTGGTTTCCCTGAAAGATAGTCAATTTTGCCTCCAGAAATTTCTGTTCCAGTTAAATTATTTGTCAGGCTTGCAATATAATTTTTGAATTTTAACAAAACATTCTCCAGTAAAGTGCATGCGTGCATTCTCTGTCACTTCAGTTGTGTCCAACTCTTTGCAACTGTATGGACTGTAGCTCACCTGGTTCCTCTGTCTATGGAAATTCTCCAGGCAAGAATACTGGATTGGGTTGCCATGCTCTCCTCCAGGGGATCTTTCTGACCCAGGGACTGAACAGCACCTCCTGCCTTGGAAATAAATTCTTTACTGCTGAGCCATGGGAAAGCCCCTGGTAAAGTACTAGTATAGAAAATTAGATGTATTCATGGTCATTTGAATATAGTTTATCCTAGCAGCATTTCTCACAGGAAAAAAAGCTGAATATTCTTACAAAAGTCTAAAAAACTATTGTGTTCAGTTACTTTAGACTCACCTCTTTGTCTCACTTATTTTATCATAATCTATCAACAAAGATGGAAAGTAAGGTTATAGAAACAGAATTGCACAAAATAATCGGAGACTGGTGGGAAATATTTCGTTGTATGTGTTAATTACTACTTAACAGATTTCTTCAATTTACTTGGCAAAATCAGTGATTTTAAATATACATAAATGCTTGAATACCGTGGAATGGGGATTTCTTTTTTTCTTTTTTTTTTTTAAGGAATGAACATGATTTCCTGTCAAGTTGACAATAAAACATTCTGTCAGTGTTCCAAATATATAAAGAAAAGCATACTTGAGAAGTTCTCTTATTATCCTGTTAATTTATGATGAATATACAATAACCACTTGGCTTAATTATCATTTTCAACCATCCACATCACTCAGATCCTAGAGAATCTATTTAGAGATAAACTAATCTTAAAACAGGAGGTTAATGCTTGATTTAGATTTTAACACATGGCTCTTCAACTCTACATGCAAGACAACAAAATGCCTATGGTATATCTGATAGTTTATATTTTACTGACCTAAATCATGAAGCTGACTTAATTTTTTCCCCTCCTCTCATAATGTAAGGTTGGCTTCAGCTTCAGCAAAGGCTTTCCTATTCTGTAAGACAAATCTATATATTTTCTATGCTTTGTTGTATTGTCAAGGAAAAAAAAACTATGGCAATTGGAAGCTGTAGCAAAAGGTTAATCACTTATGTTGCTCTTATATTAGAGTAAACCTCCCATTGGGTATTGGGGAGGGTACTAGGAGGCAGAAGAAAAGAAGGCTACAGAATTGACTTTTGGCTCCATTAGTCTTATTACAGATTTTATTTTACCCCCTGGTAACTGTCCCCTTTTTACCTCTCTGCTATCTGTAAACTGTACAATTTTGATAAGAGGATTTCAATTTGCCACTGAGGTATGGCTTCACTGCTGATGGAAGACAATGGCAGCAAATGGCAGTTAGTGGCTTATTTAAAAGCCATTTGCTGTGAAAATGGAATTAAGGGTCACTTAGGCTGGTTGGACACTTGCTATTTTTTTTCTTACCATGCATTGCAAATCAGCAATTGCTTAAATATCACTCTATTTTTAAGGATATGGGAGGCTGTATATAATGAGGGTTTGTTAGTACTGCAGATTTATTGACAGGTGGTAATCCACATCCAGTGTTCACATTAGCCATGAGTAGAAAGCTGTATGTTATGATATGTTAACAAGTATTGATACTTATTTAAAATAATCCCTTACTTGTTTCTTGTTATGCGTCAAGTAACCTAAGTTCTTTACTTAAATAAAATTTTTACAGAAATCTTATAAGGTTGAAAGTGTTAGTAGCTCAGTCATGTCCGACTCTTTGTAACCCCATGGACTATAGTCTGGCATGTTCCTCTGTTCATGGAATTCTCCAGGCAAGAAGGGTAGCCATTCCCTTCTCCACGGGGATCTTCATGACCCAGAGATCAAACCCAGGTTTCCTGCACTACAGACAGATTCTTTACCATCTGAGTGCTTCATTATCTCCATTTTTATAGATGAGAAAATGACATATTCGACGTTGTGGAATTTCATTACTTGTGGAGTCAAGGATGGCATCTAGACACTGATTTCAGACTGCACTTATCAAAGATAAACTGTGTCTAATAAGGCCCAGCAAGGTCACTGTGTTCATGTTTTTCAGGCTTCTTTAGGGAATCTTGAGTAATGAGGAAGCAAGTTAGATCTATTCATCCCTCAGGGCAGGTTTATACTCTGCCACTTGGCTCTGATCCTCTGACAAGTGTTATAAAAGAATTTTACCCTTTCCAAAAGAGGGTAGGTTTTACATCTATATGGATCTATATGGGTATATGTATACTATATATATGTGAATGCATATATACAAATATATAAATACCAGAGAACTCAGGAACAACAGCTTACATCTATTTAGCACTTCATTCTGTGCCAAGCAATATTCTAGGACCTTTACATGCATTAATGTAACCTTCACCACAACCTTATTAAATAGGTAAGAATGATTTTAGCCAGAAAAACTAAGGCTTGGAACAGTTTCATAACATCCCCCAGGTCCTATAATAGTCAAGCTGAATTTTAAACACAAGCAGTCTAGCTCCAAAAGTGAAAGTGAAAGTCACTCAGTAAATGTCCAACTCTTTGCGACCCCATGGACTATACAGTCCATAGAATTCTTTAGGCCAGAACATTGGAGTGGGTAGCCATTCCCTTCTTCAGGGGATCTTCCCAACAGGTCCAATCATCTATCCACTAGCTATAATACAGTTTCTATTTCCTATATTTCTAATTGATTATTGAATAAGAGGCATAAGAAACACCCATAAGTGAACTCCTCAAATTTAATTTCTCCAATCTGTGTAATTCATTTTTTTCAATTTTGAGTTTTAGTATTTACTATGAGTATTATGCTTTTGAACTGTGGTGCTGGAGAAGACTCTTGAGAGTCCCTTGGACTGCAAGAAGATCCAACCAGCCCATTCTAAAGGATATCAATACGAGGTGTTCATTAGAAGGACTGATGCTAAAGCTGAAACTCCAATACTTTGGCCACTTCATGTGAAGAGTTGACTCACTGGAAAAGACTCTGATGTTGGGAGGTATTGGGGGCAGGAGGAGAAGGGGACAACAGAGAATGAGATGGCTGGATGGCATCACCGACTCTATGGACATGAGTTTGAGTGAACTCCAGGAGTTGGTGATGGACAGGAAGGCCTGGCGTGCTGTGATTCATGGGGTCACAAAAAATTGGACACAACTGAGCAACTGAACTGAACTGAACTGATGAGTATTATGGTAGTGTTTATAAATAAAAATATTAACATAATAATAAAGCTTATTGTATCAGAAGAACTATTCCTACCTTAAGAAATTCCTGTCTTGCTGAGAACTGAAGATACATTTAAAGTAAAATTGGACTGTCTTTAGTGTCTGCTCTAGCAGATCAATATAAAAATCAATGAAAAAGAGAATGCCTTAGCCAATAACTAGAATGATTGCTGTGCATTTGTTTTTAACCCAAGAGAAGCTTACCTCTGCTATTGCATCTGACATTTTAATTTAGCTTCTTTCAGTAACTGTATTTGAAAGCAAGCGTTTTTTTTTTTTTTCTGCATTAGCTACATTTTACTCCAGCTTCAGTAACATGTTTTAAATGTTCCTTCTGAATACTTCTACAATCACAGGTGGTGATTTCAGCTTGCCTGTCATTGCTCAAGAGAATCCTACACTTTGAGTCAATACAGAAGGGATTTCATCACATCCTGAAATGTATTGGCCTGTGGGTTCTCCTGGCAGCAAAGATTTATTACTTGGTGAATATAGTTCTCATGTCTATAAGTACAGTAGTCATATTTTCTGAATCAAAAATAAATGAGGTTGCATCATCCAGCATATGTCCTGACAATAAGATAGAATATGTAATATCAGCCCTGTCGATAAAATTTATTGTAGATTTCAACCTTTGTGTGAAGACTGTGTGGGATATTGGAAAATCCAAAGTGCAATTCTTTAGTTCCTTGTTTGCTTTCTATAATAGGAAGGGAGAATAAAAAAAAGAACAAATGACTCTTTTTCTAAAATTTTGGCTTTATGTCTATCACATTCCCTTTTCCCTCATCTCCTTCCCTTATCCTTCTTTACTTTTCCCCACACTTTTGTGCTTATTTTATGAGGCAGAAAACTGATTAAGCATTGGTGGAATGGAGATAAATATAATACTACTCTGCCTAATAGGAATGCATAATCTCTTTGGGAAAAGACATAGAGAGTACCATTTAAATATGGTGATTCATGAGGAACATGAAAGAGGGAATACATAATAGAGTAGCATTTGAGAAATCTAGATTACATTAGCTTAAATATTAGTGGATCATACAAGGTGTAGAAGTAGGTTAGCAACTTCAGGCAAGGCTGAAAAAAAACCCTCTAAATGATGTCCTCAAAACATGGTATCTCTTTGCATCTCTTGGTTATTTATGGCTGGATGGCATCACTGACTCTGTGGACATGAGTTTGAGTGAACTCCGGGAGTTGGTGATGGACAGGGAGGCCTGGCGTGCTGTGATTCATGGGGTCGCGGAGAGTCGGACACGACTGAGTGACGAAACTGAACTGGACTGAACTGGCTTCATTCTTAGATAGAATTCCTCTTTTTAGGAATAGCTTTAGATGTATACCTTACTTACTTAGTAAGCCTAGCAGAGATAGGGATTTTCTGACTCATAATTCCAGAAAAATCCCAGGCTGTATGTTTATTGCTCTAATTGAGTTACATGCTCAGTCTTCTGTCAGTTAACATGGAGAAGGTTGTCATGAAAAGCCCTGATTGATCACATCTCCTGAGTCTAGAAGGAGGGATCAGCCCTGATAGAACCATTTTCATTGTAGATGAGAATGACTGGTTAACCCAAAGGAAAATCAGATGCAATTACTGGTAGAAGGTGGAATGGATATTGATGGGCAAACAACAAACAAAAGCTGCCATTCTTGTAGTCTTTGCACAAGGGAGAATGTGTTAAGATGAAGAAATTTGCTAAAAGACAATGGTGGGAGGATATACACAGAGGCAACCTAGCAAAGAAATACTAAGGAAGAAGTAAGTCCAGGGGATGATTTGGAGCCTGTTAAGTACATAATATGATATTTTCTAAAGCCATATGGATTCTATACTCTTCTGGTCAGAATGTCTCTTATGTGTAATGAACCAAAAACTTTGTTAAAGTGAAGATCACAAGTTCAGGTTAATTTAGTTTTAATCACAACCATCTGCAATGATTCTAAAAAAAACACATGAGAAAGGAAGAACTGGTTGCTTCGTTCAGTTGGGACAGTATAATTATTTGTATGTTTTCGATCCTAAAGGAGAATTTCAAATCAAAAGCATGTGAGGAATACAAACCAAGGGAAGAGAATTACTTTAATGCCTTTCTTCATTCTATCATATTCTATTCTAAGGAAGGCAATGATAGATGTAGTATAATTCAGGAGTTGGAATTAGAAATCTTAATTGAAATACGAGTTATGATTTTGATTAGGTAGGTGTACAATATTGAGAGATTTAGTTAATCTCTCTCAGACTCAGTTTTCATACATTTAAAAAGTAAATTATGGTGTTTTACTAAAATCATTTGAAAACTAAGTAAAATATAGATGTAAAATTTCTTTGAAAACACTAAAGTAATATTTTTGTGACCTAGTATTGAGTTTGTAGATTATATTTCATTATGCACATCTCTCTATTAACAGTGAACATGATATAAAGTTTTTACCTTATATGCTGCTGCTGCTGCTAAGTCACTTCAGTCGTGTCCAACTCTGTGCAACCCCATAGATGGTAGCCCACCAGACTCCCTTGTCCTGGGGATTCTCCAGGCAAGAACACTGGAGTGGGTTGCCGTTTCCTTCTCCATTATTTTATATGATCATCCCTAAAACTTGAGTTGAAAGTAATGACATACCTAAAGTAAAATATTATCAAATACATGTTAATATGTGTTCAATTCAGTTCTGGACCTTCAAGTGAGACACTTAGGATTCAGTTAAAAACCATGGTAAAAGAAGATTCAACCTGACAAACATCTAGTGTGCTAATGTAATTATATGAGCAACCCACAAGGAGCTACAGTTAGAGTACTCGACTGTGAAATGAACAAACAAAAAAAACCCCGTGATTAATATGTTCAAGAAATTAATTACAAGATAAAAACCTGGAGCAAGGATTAGATTCTATAAACAAAATAATAAATGGACATTCTATAATTAAAAGCAAAATATAATAAAATTAACCACTGAGTGGATGAGTTTAATAAGAGAGAGGAGGAAGCAAAGAGAGAATTAGGAACTGATGAAAAATACAGAAAGGAACTTAAGAGACATGTAGGATACATACAAAGATCTAACACAGTTCCAACTGAAAATCCAGAAGGAGAAAAGGGAGAGAACACAGAGAATCAGTATTTAAAGGGGTAACATCTGAGAAAAACTAAGGGAAAAAGAAATCTCACTAGTGGACTAACACCAAATTAAATAATGAAGTCTGTTTTAAAGAAAAGTATTACAAATGAAAGCAGAAAAAATTGAAGAGCTACAGAAAGATAATTTGTTGTGTTTATAAAATTAACCAGAGCATTGTATGTCTGAAGGGAGTGGAAGTGGGGAGTGATTGTTGGGAAAAGTCTCAAGGACAAGTTTTGAGGTGATGGCAATAGTTTATATTTGGGTTACAGAGTAAATGCAATTATCAAAACCTGTTGAACAACATGCTTAAAATTTGTACACCTTAGTGTATATAAAGAAAGAAAATATAAGCAAAAATTGAACTATGGTAATTGATATACATGTTGAAGTATTTATCAATAAAGTGTATTTATATTTTAATTTACTTTGAAATAAAAAATGTGCATTTTACAGGGTGGTAAATTTATGAACTGAAAGGGGTGTGAATACATGCTAGATTCATGATAGATGAAATGCATTTATGATGAAGCAAATATATAAACTATACAAATCATTTTAAAAATATTAATTTGTAGAATATGAAAGGTGAGTATATGGGTTTTCTTAGTGCATTCAACTTTATTTTGGAAATTTTTATGATAAAACATTGGAAAATATATATGAATTAAAATACATAAAAATAACTTAAAAACCAAGAAAGAGTAAACAGCTGTAGGGCTTTTGAATTATTTAGGGAATTTTTAGTGTATTAACAGAAAAGTGTATTTGAAGAATGTATAATTAGCAAACAGGTTAAACATTGATTGAAAATAATAGGTTAAAAAAGTAACAATGAAAATACTTAATTTGAGAGAAGGCAAGAATAGAGAGAAAAGTGACCATAGAAAGAGCGAGATAATAGAAAGATGGTAGATCTATATGTTAATAACAATAGCAATTTTATTCCATATAAATTGATTTGGTACTACAGGCTAACTATAATATAACATCTGGAAACTTTTGCTTTTTTTTTTTTTTTACAAATTTAAGATGCCACTGATGACATAGTGTATATACATACTCATTTCCAGACTTTATGGAAACCTTGCATAATTAAAATTTAAGAATCACTAATTCTAAAGGAGATCAATCCTGGGTGTTCATTGGAAGGACTGATGCTAAAGCTGAAACTCCAATACTTTGCCACCTCATGCGAAGAGTTGACTCACTGGAAAAGACTCTGATGCTGGGAGGGATTGGGGGCAGGAGGAGAAGGGGATGACAGAGAGTGAGATGGCTGGATGGCATCACCGACTCGATGGACATGAGTCTGAGTGAACTCCGGGAGTTGGTGATGGACAGGGAGGCCTGGCGTGCTGTGATTCATGGGGTTGCAAAGGGTCAGTCATGACTGAGCAACTGAACTGAACTGAAATTAGTAAAAATAAGTATATGATTATTATAAGCAGTAAACCTTAACCATGAAGTTTGAATATAAAGTATAGAAGATGATATACCTTCTAAACTCAAACCAAAATAAAATTGACATAAATATATATCATAATGCTCATCAAAATAGAGTTGAAATAAGAAAGCATTGCTAGAGATAAAGAAGAATATCTATTATAAGGATAAACTCACCAGAAAGAAATACATGTCTAAATGTCTATGCACAAATTATATAACCTAAAATATTCGAAAGCAAAATTTCACAGAACTAAAGGAGAAATAGTTAAACCCATAATCACAGTGGGAAAATTTAATACTACTGTTTTAGTAAGTTGTAGAATGAGTAGACAGCATTAGTAAAGATATGAAGGATTTAAATAGTATGATTGAAAAATTTAATAAATTTTCTTTCCTGGAGAATTCCATGGACAGAGGAGCTTGGCAGTTCATGGGGTCTTAAGGAGTTGGACATGACTGATCAACTAAATTTTCATAAATGTTACATATCTCTTTGTACTGCTCATGCATTTTACTAAAATTGACCATTAACTTTTTGCTTAACTATTATGCATGCTTCAAAAAAATTTCAAAGGAATGATATTATAACAAACATAAAATAGATAATTAGAATATTCTCATTTAGTGGAAATCAGCAATGAATATTTAATAACTTATCAGATAATTCAGAACTACAATGGAAAATAAAATTTTGAACTATGTATATAATACATATCAGAATTTCAGGTATATAACAAAACAACATTAGTCTTTAATAGATTAGATTAGAAATCTGCAAACATATGCTCTAAACATCTATCTCAAAGTTTAGATTAAAAAGTTAAGTTCAAAGAGAGACAAATACAAGAAAAGATAATGAAGTTAATGTAATAGAAAAGGAATAGAATGATGAAATAAAAATTTATTATCCAAAAGACTAATAAAGCTGATAACTCTTGGTGAGACATATATTATTTATAATATTTAAAATAACCTTTTTGAGTAAGTCTTGTGGAAGAGATGAGATGACCAGACTGAGCTCACACAGTTCTGAATAGAGTAAAATTTGAATCCAGGCTTTCTGGCACTAGGTTTTACTTTTTGAACCATTACACAACATAAAATCCCATGTTACTTAATCTCTTAGTTACTTCAGTTATAAAGAGGAATGTGGCTTTTGCTAAACTTTTTTAAACAAACATACTCCTCTATCATGTACTTTTGGTTATCTCTAGAGGTAATCTTAATGCTTTTCTCCACATGTCTCCATTTTGTGGTCTTTACTGCATAACTTTTCAGACTCAATAATATTGCTTCCACAGCAATGGAAGCATCTTGAAATGGAAGATGAGTCATTAAAAAATATCACATGTATAAAGTGGAAGTCTTCCCCAGAGGGCTGTTCCCAATCCTCTCTCTCTATTCTAGGAAATATTTCAGCCGTTCCAGGAAATATTCTCAGTCAGATCTAGGTTTATACAGGCAGTAAGAAAATACAAAACTTACCACATCCTTCATATACACTCACATAAAGACACATATATATGTATTAAATTCATATGCAGATATTAAAGTTTAATCTAACCAGTATATTTTATTTTAATTAATACAGCATGTCAGACTTTATTTTTTTGGGTTCCAAAATCACTGCAGATGCTGATTGCAGCCATGAAATTAAAAGATGCTTACTCCTTGGAAGGAAAGTTAGATAGCATATTAAAAAGCAGAGACACTACTTTGCCAACCAAGGTCCGTCTAGTCAAGGCTATAGTTTTTCCAGTGGTCATGTATGGATGTGAGATTTGGACTGTGAAGAAAGCTGATTGCCGAAGAATTGATGCTTTTAAACTGTGGTGCTGGAGAAGACTCTTGAGAGTCCCTTGGACTGCAAGGAGATCCAACCAGTCCATTCTAAAGGAGATCAGTCCTGGGTGTTCATTGGAAGGACTGATGCTAAAGCTGAAACTCCAATACTTTGGCCACCTCATGCGATGAGTTGACTCACTGGAAAAGACTCTGATGCTGGGAAAGGTTGCGGGCAGGAGGAGAATGGGACGACAGAGAATGAGATGGCTGGATGGCATCTCCGACTCGATGGACATGAGTTTGAGTGAACTCCGGGAGTTGGTGATGGACAGGGAGGCCTGGCGTGCTGATTCATGGGCTCACCAAGAGTCAGACACGACTGAGCGACTGAACTGAACTGAACTGAATGCTTTTCAAATATTAATCTTTTAAAAATCATTAATTCTTCATTAGAATGTGCTTGTTAACTTACATAAGAATTGTCTTACAATAAATATTTGGATATAATCTCTTCTATACCATTAATGGTATCTGCATTATTGACTTATGAAACCCTCATGATAAAGTCATTTTCTTTTTCCAACAATAAGCATTCAACTTAATTTTTATTAGAATCAAAATGTACTAGTCAACTGAGAAGTAGAGAGTAACTTCATATCTATTGCCACTTGCTATTATATTTTAAATTAACACTCTGAGGAACAATAATTTCAGCTTTTATTTTCATTTGTATTGTTTTAAGTGTGGGTTTGAACAAAATATGCTATTTTGGCAATACTATTTATTACTAAATTTATTACTAAGTCCTCAGTATATTAATAAGTAGAAAGCATAGAACTAGAAAGATGTTTATGCAGGGTCAATCCTCTATAATCCAATATAAAATAAAAACATTCTTTTTGAAAAAGAGAGAAGGAATATAACATAGGTCAAAAACTCAGATCTACATAAAGAAAGGAAGAACACTAGAGAATCAATAAGTGAAAGAAAAACAAAATTTTTTGTTTCTTTTTCTTGATCTATCAGATAAAATCTTGTTCAGAAAAATATAGCAACACTATGTTCAATGAAGAGAAGACAATGGGAAGCCACTCCAGTACTATTGCCTAGAAAATCCCATGGATGGAGGAGCCTGGTTGGCTGTAGTCCGTGGGGTCGCTAAGGGTCGGACACGACTGAGTGACTTCACTTTCACTTTTCACTTTCACACATTGGAGAAGGAAATGGCAACCCACTCCAGTGTTCTTGCCTGGAGAATCCCAGGGAAGGGGGAGCCTGGTGGGCTTCCGTCTATGGGGTCACACAGAGTCGGACACGACTGAAGTGACTTAGCAGTAGCAGCATGTTCAATGATTATGGCTTATGTATAGGTAAGATACATCATAGCAATATCCCAAAAGGAAAAAAATAAGAAAATTTCACCAGATACAAAAGATCAAGAGCCCCATTTCCATTTGTAGCAACATGGTACAAGTAAGTCTTTATCCTGCTCTAACAAGCATCCATTCTAAGATAAGTGAGAGGTTTCAAATAGTGATGTAAGTCTGTGGTGGTTGAAATTCTGCTGTGTCATTTATTTCTGTGGGGACTTGGGAAAGTTATTTGACTCTGAGAGGCTCTTTTTTCTTTGGAAAGTAGAGTCCAAAAAAGAAAAACTAAGATATTTGCAATTGTACACACATTTCATGACACAGCCAACAGTTTACATTTCACTTATTACTTGTCACCCACTGTTCTAAATATTTGAATATATTAACTTATTCAATGCTTACAACCAACTCTGGGGTAGAAAATTAATAATAAAAGTGTAAGTGACTTGTTCAAGTGTTAACAAGTAACAAGTGGCAGAGGTGGGATTCAAACACAGGAATGTTTAACTCTAACATCTATGTGATTAACTCTATATATATACCAGAGTACATCTCCTGCTACAGAGCTAGATAATGGCAATGATGATAACTGTGAAGGGAGCAAGAATATCATCCAAAACAGTAATAACAATGAAAATATATTCTTCCATTCAAGAACTTTGGTGGAACATCTTGAGAAATATCCAATTGCCTTAAAATAAATAGTGACTAAAATTACAATAGAAAAATTATAGCAAATCTGTAACTTATGAAAACAGATAACTGTACTTAGAGAACAATAAAACAATACCTCTGCCTAAGCCATCACATTTACTGGTGAAAAGTGAGACAAGACTAATCATGGAATGGGAGAACATATGAGGTAATTAGTGTAATATTCTCCTGAGTGGTTGGACACTCAACATTGAACCAGTAGGTTGAAATCATTACAGAATCTCACAAAGGTAAAAGACGTTTTTCTCTATCCAGTTTTGCTTTTAGAGTTCAGTTCAGTTCAGTTCAGTTCAGTCGCTCAGTCGTGTCCGACTCTGCGACCCCATGAATCACAGCACGCCAGGCCTCCCTGTCCATCACCAACTCCCGGAGTTCACTCAAACTCATGTCCACAGAGTCGGTGATGCCAACCAGCCATCTCATTCTCTGTCGTCCTCTTCTCCTCCCGCCCCCAGTCCCTCCCAGCATCAGAGTTTTTTCCAGTGAGTCAACTCGTCGCATGAGGTGGCCAAAGTATTGCAGTTTCAGCTTTAGCATCAGTCCTTCCAATGAACACCCAGGATTGATCTCCTTTAGAATGGACTGGTTGGATCTCCTTGCAGTCCAAGGGACTCTCAAGAGTCTTCTCCAACACCACAGTTCAAAAGCATCAATTCTTTGGTGATCAGCTTTCTTCACAGTCCAACTCTCACATCCATACATGACCACAGGAAAAACCATAGCCTTGACTAGATGGACCTTGGTTGGCAAAGTAATGTCTCTGCTTTTTAATATACTATCCAGGTTGGTCATAACTTTCCTTCCAAGGAGTAAGCGTCTTTTAATTTCATGGCTGCACTCAGCATCCGCAGTGATTTTGCAGCCACCCAAAATAAAGTCTGACACTGTTTCCACTGTTTTCCCATCTATTTCCCATGAAGTGATGGGACCAGATGCTGTGACCTTTGTTTTCTGAATGTAACCACAGCTAAAACTTTAATGTATGGAATTGTGTATCTATAGGAGGCATAGACGGAGAAGGCAATGGCAAGCCACTCCAGTACTCTTGCCTAGAAAATCCCATGGACGGAGGAGCCTGGTAGGCTGCAGTCCATGGGGTCGCTATGGGTCGGACATGACTGAGTGACTTCACTTTCCCTTTTCACTTTCACACATTGGAGAAGGAAATGGCAACCCACTCCAGTGTTCTTGCCTGGAGAATCCCAGGGAAGGTGGAGCCTGGTGGGCTTCCGTCTATGGGGTCACAGAGTCGGACACGACTGAAGTGACTTAGCAGCAGCAGCAGCAGCAGGAGGCATAGAACAGGAGGACTCTCCCAATTGTTAAGCAAAATCCATCACATCATAGCATCATCCTGATTAGACATCCTAAAATAGGGGTTATCAAAGTTGGATGGTGAGTAGAATTACACGGGAAACTTTAAAAATACTGTTGATTCTTTTGCTCCTTATCAGGTAATTTTCTTTTAGTAGCTCCAGGTGGAATCTAGAGATTTGGAATTAAAAAATCTTCCCAGGTAATTGTGAAAATGTCCCAGATTTGGCAATTATTGTTCACAATGTTACTGAGTTACACGTGTGCATATTAAGTGGAATTAATGCCTAAAACAGTGAGATTAGCTGACAGAGGTGGCCCCACCCCAGTAAAACCGGTTTGTTAAAAAAGAGATAATGAGCATTAATACAGTCATTCCATCAACTCAATGATGGTTGATTATGGGGGTCACTTGGGCAGCTTTTGAAAATACGGATGCCTAAGTCTGCTTCTAATTATTCTGATATATTTGGTCTGGGGTGCAGCCTAGGCATCTGGGGTTTTAAAAGCTCCTGATGTGGTTATAAATTGCAGTCAAGGTTGAAAATCACTGTTCTGGGGTGAGTTATCTTTTACAAAGAATACACATACAGAGAAAATAATAAAGTCCCTAGGAAAATACCATTCTCTATCTAAGGAAACTTGAAAACACAAGAACTAGTTTTAAATGTATCTACTGGAGAAGGAAATGGCAATCCACTCCAGTACTCTTGTCTGGAAAATTCCATGGACGGAGGACCCTGGTAGGCTACAGTCCATGGGGTCACAAAAAGAGTCAGACACAACTGAGCGACTTCTCTCTGTCTCTCTCACTGGATCAATACTACACACTTCAGTTCAGTTCAATTCAGTTCAGTCACTCAGTCGTGTCCGACTCTTTGTGACCCCATGAATCACAGCACGCCAGGCCTCCTTGTCCATCACCAACTCCCGGGGTTCACTCAAACTCATGTCCATCGAGTCGGGGATGCCATCCAGCCATCTCATTCTCTTTCATCCCCGTCTCCTCCCGCCCCCAATCCCTCCCAGCATCAGAGTCTTTTCCAGTGAGTCAACTTGTCGCATGAGGTGGCCAAAGTATTGGAGTTTCAGCTTTAGCATCAGTCCTTCCAATGAACACCCAGGATTGATCTC
The DNA here is from genome assembly GCF_049115385.1 of Moschus berezovskii. Taxonomy (NCBI): domain Eukaryota; kingdom Metazoa; phylum Chordata; class Mammalia; order Artiodactyla; family Moschidae; genus Moschus; species Moschus berezovskii. The sequence goes on from NC_142475.1 coordinate 39,300,256, forward strand.
CTTTAGAATGGACTGGTTGGATCTCCTTGCAGTCCAAGGGACTCTCAAGAGTCTTCTCCAGCACCACAGTTCAAAAGCATCAATTCTTCGGCAATCAGCTTTCTTCACAGTCCAACTTTCACATCCATACATGACCACGGGAAAAACCATAGCCTTGACTAGATGGACCTTGGTTGGCAAAGTAATGTCTCTGCTTTTTAATATACTATCCAAGTTGGTCATAACTTTCCTTCCAAGGAGTAAGCGTCTTTTAATTTCATGGCTGCAATCAGCATCTGCAGTGATTTTGAAGCCCCCCAAAATAAAATCTGACACTGTTTCCACTGTTTTTCTATCTATTTCCCATGAAGTGATGGGACCAGATGCCATGACCTTTGTTTTCTGAATGTTGAGCTTCAAGCCAACATTTTCACTCTCCTCTCTCACTTTCATCAAGAAGCTTTTGAGTTCCTCTTCACTTTCTGCCATAAGGGTGGTGTCATCTGCATATCTGAGGTTATTGATATTTCTCCCAGCAATCTTGATTCCAGCCTGTGCTTCTTCCAGCCCAGCGTTCCTCATGATGTACTCTGCATATAAGTTAAATAAGCAGGGTGACAATATACAACCTTGACGTACTCCTTTTCCTATTTGGAACCAGTCTGTTGTTCCATGTCCAGTTCTAACTGTTGCTTCCTGACCTGCATACAGGTTTCTCAAGAGGCAGGTCAGGTGGTCTGGGATTCCCATCTCTTTCAGAATGTTCCACAGTTTCTTGTGATCCACACAGTCAAAGGCTTTGGCATAGTCAATGAAGCAGAAATAGATGTTTTTCTGGAACTCTCCTGCTTTCTCCATGATCCAGCAGATGTTGGCAATTTGATCTCTGGTGCCTCTGCCTTTTCTAAAACCTGCTTGAACATCTGGGATTTCACGGTTCACATATTGCTGAAGCCTGGCTTGGAGAATTTTGAGCATGACTTTACTAACATGTGAGATGAGTGCAATTGTGCAGTAGTTTGAGCATTCTTTGGCATTGCCTTTCTTTGGGATTGGAATGAAGACTGACCTTTTCCAGTCCTGTGGCCACTGCTGAGTTTTCCAAATTTGCTGGCATATTGAGTGCAGCACTTTCACAGCATCATCTTTCAAGATTTGAAATAGTTCCACTGGAATTCCATCACCTCCACCAACTTTGTTCGTAGTGATGCTCTCTAAGGCCCACTTGACTTCACATTCCAAGATGTCTGGCTCCAGGTGAGTGATCACGCCATTGTGATTGTCTTTGTTGTGAAGATCTCTTTTGTACAGTTTTTCTGTGTATTCTTGCCATCTCTTCTTAATATCTTGTGCTTCTGTTAGGTCCATACCATTTCTGTCCTTTATCGAGCCCATCTTTGCATGAAATGTTCCCTTGCTCTTGTTTTTCCTACACACTTCAGTGAACACCAAAAGCCTGAAAGTCAACCATTAAATGACAACCTCATGATTGGAAATTCAGTCATTTGGAGGTGATGGACTCATTCCAGTGGACACATGTCTAAGGCTGATGCCAGTCCATTCCTGCCTCTGCCACCATCTAACCCCTCCCCCAAGCTCTGTATAAGATCAGCAGTTTGCTTTGCTTAGTGAAGCTCATCCTTAAGTAAGCAACGTATTCAGATTTATGGCTCCACATCTGAGATGGTTTCATTCTTCCACAGAATGAAAAGTGAGAAGGAGCATTTATTTCTAAGACATGTTTTTAAGCTTACTTATGCAGATTTGGATTAATAATTGTCTCATTGATTCGCATATGGCCACTTAACTTGCTAAATAACAAGTATCTGCGTATTCACCGGATGACCTGAAAAATATAACATAGACATTTTCATCTATCACAACTTAACTAACCAGGATCAGAAATTAATCATTCCTTTTTTTCCCTAAAATAGTTTTCATTGACAAATACATTATGTATAAGCAATATATTATCTATTTTAGTTGTTTTGGGGATTTATAAAAAAGATATCAAGCTGTATGTTATCTTCTGGAGCTTCTTTTTTCAAAGTTTCTATATTATTAAAATATATTAATGTTGTTGCTTATAACTGTATTTCATTTATTTTCTTAAGTATAATATTCCATTGCTTTGAACATACTATTATAAATTTATCTATCTCCTAGATAAATCTGCTTTATTCACAGATGTGAATGCATGTATGTATGCATGCATATATGTGTGTATGCATTTGCAGGTTAATGCAACATTATTGTGAACATTCTTACACGCTATACAGAAGTGTATGTGAAAGAATTCTTCTTGAGCATGTTCTGAGGAGTGGAAGTGAAGCATTGTAAGGTATCTGACTACTAAATTTTATAAGATCATGACTGAATGTTTTCCAATTAAAATTTCCATAAGCAATATAGAAGTGTTCTTGTTAGTCATCCCCAATACTTGATTTGGTCAGGCTTTAGGATTTTGTCAACTGAAGTATGAAATTTTATAAAATGTTACTCATTGTGACCTCTATTTGCACTTCTATGATCAGTAATATAGTATAGCATCTCTATAATTTTATTGAACATGTATTTGTTCTTTTCTGAAAAATGACTGCTAATGTCTTTAGCCATTTTCTATTGGAGAGTTTGTCTTTTTCAAAAATTAAATTTTTTTTCAAAAATTAATTCAATAGATCTCTTAAAACTAAGCAATAAGAAAAGAAAAACCTGGTTTTAAAAAAATAAGCAAACGATCTAAGAGACACTGCATCAAAGAAGATTGACAGACGAAAATAAGCATATGACATGTTAAACATCATATGTCATTCTGTTCAGTTCAGTTCAGTTGCTCAGTCATGTCTGACTCTTTGCAACCCCATGAGTCACAGCACGCCAGGCCTCCCTGTCCATCACCAACTCCCAGAGTTCACTCAAACTTATGTCCATTGAGTCAGTGATGCCATCCAACCATCTTGTCCTCTGTCGTCCCCTTCTTCTCCTTCCTTCAATCATTCCCAGGATCAGGATCTTTTCTAATGAATCAGCTCTTCACATCAGGTGACCAAAGTATTGGAGCTTCAGCTTCAGCATCAGTCCTTCTAAAAAATATTCAGGGTTGATTTCCTGCAGGATTTACTGGTTTGATCTCCTTGCAGTCTCAGGGACTCTCCAGAGTCTTCTCCAATGCCATAGTTTGAAAGCATCAATTCCTTGGCTCTCAGCCTTCTTTATATTACAACTCTCACATCCGTACACGACTACTGGAAAAACCATAGATTTGACTAGATGGATTTTGTCGACAAAGTAATGTCAGTGCTTTTTAATATGCTATCTAGGTTGGTCATAGCTTTTCTTCCAAGGAGAAAGCATCTTTTAATTTCATGGATGCAGTCACCATTTGCAGTGGTTTTGGGGCCCAAGAAAATTAAGTCTATCACTGTTTCCATATCTATTTGCCACGAAGTGATGGAATTGGATGTCATAATCTAACTTTTTTGAATGTTGAGTTTTAAATCAGATTTTTCACTCTTCTCTTTCACCTTCATAAGAGGCTCTTTAGTTCCTCTTCACTTTCTGCCATAAAGGTGGTGTCATCTGTGTATCTGAGGTTGTTAATATTACTCCCAGCAATTTTGATTCCTGCTTGCACTTCATCCAGTCCAGCATTTCTCATAACGTACTCTGCATAAGTTAAATAAGCAGGGTGAAAATATTTAGCCTTGATGTACTCCTTTCCCTATTTGGAACCAGTCTGTTGTTCCATGTCTGGTTTTAACTGTTGCTTCTTGACCTGCTTAGCATGCATGCCTTGTAGGAGGCAGGTAAGGTGGTCTGGTATTTCCATCTCTTTAAGAATTTTCCACAGTTCATTTTGATCCACACAGCCAAAGGTTGTAGCATAGTCAATAAAACAGAAGTAGATTTTTTCTGGAATTTTCTTGCTTTTTCTATCATCCAATGGATGTTGGCAGTTTTGATCTCTGGTTCCTCTGCCTTTTCTAAATCCAGCTCATACAACTGGAAGTTCTCTGTTCATGTACTATTGAAACCTAGCTTGGAGAATTTTGAGCATTACTTTGCTAGCATGTGAAATGAATGCAACTGTGTGGTAGTTTGAACATTCTTTGGCATTGCCCTTCTTTGGGAGTGGAATGAAAACAGAACTTTTCCAGTCCTGTGGCCACTGCTGAGTTTTCCAGATTTGCTGGCATATTTAGTGCAGCACTTGCACAGCATCATCATTTTGGATTTGAAATACTCAGCTGGAATTCTGTCACTTCCACTAGGTTTGTTCATAGTGATGCTTCTTAAGGCCCACTTGATGTCACATTGCAGGATGTCTGGCTCTAGGTGAGTGATCACACCATCATAGTTATCTGGGTCATGAAGATTTTCTTGTATAGTTCTTTTGTGTATTCTTGCTGGGCTGCTAAGTCGCTTCAGTCTTGTCTCCGCCTCTGTGCGACCCCATAGACGGCAGCCCACCATGCTCCCGTCCCTGGGATTCTCCAGGCAAGAATACTGGAGTGGGTAAAATCTTCTGCTTCTGTTAGGTCCATACCATTTCTTTTATCTATTGTGCTCAGCTTTGCATGAAATGTTCCCTTGGTATCTCCAATTTTCTTGAAGAACTCTCTAGTCTCTTTCATTCTATTGTTTCCTTCTATTTCTTTGCATTTTTCACTTCTGAAGGCTTTCTCACCTCTCCTTCCTATTCTTTGGAACTCTGCATTCAGATGGGTATATCTTTACTTTTCTCCTTTGCCTTTTGCTTCTCTTCTTTATATATATGGATCTTATTTTGGGTTCTCTAATGTCATATAATATAGTTATCTATATGCATGGGTCTTATTCTGGGCTCTCTAATCTCCATAATGAGCTGTTTTCTATACCGGTATTATTTTATTATAAATACTGTAGCTTTGTAATAAGCCCTGATACCTAGTAGGGAAAGTATTTCTTTCTTTTTCAGTTGTGTTTTGCCTATTCTGGTTCTTTAGCTTTCTATGCAAACTTTGCTATCAATTCCTCAAATTCTTGTTCTTGTTTACTTCATTATTTTTCCCAGGTGTCTTTGGTTTAAACCTGGTTAACTTACAATTCCCTTGGGATTGGTGTTATCTTGTCTAATGATGCACGTTAATAAAGCACTTTGTGTATGTCAGTCATGATGAGTTCAAAAAGAGGGGAAGAGAAAAGACCACAAAATCATCTTGAATCATACCTCTCTACCGGACTGCTTCATCTGGTTTCTCAGGTTACGCATAATACGAGAATTCCATGGTAAAGGGCACTACAAACATTATAGTTGTCTTTATTGTTTTGACTTTTAAAATATCTTTAAAACTAATCAGTCCCCCAAACAAATTATTTATATATGCTTTACAAAAATTTTTTAGTCTAGAATGGCAAAATGTCTTGCTTTAACTGGGGTGTTTAAGGTATTCTGTTTCAAAATATAGAAAGAAGCCAAGCTTAATGTAAGAAAGATGTTGCTGATTTGACAACGTATAAAATAAAAGGAACCTTCACAGAAGAAGATGGAATTGTAATTGATAGCTGATTGGCCAGTGTCTTTAAAAATGCCATCTTGGTAAAGTATACTTGTTAAAGTAGCTACAGTTCCATTCTTTACAAATTGTTTTGATGGTGGAACATAACATAGTCTATGTGGAAGGATGAAAGGCAAAACTGTGTTATTTATAGCTCCAAACAAGAAAAGGCTGCCAGTGGATTGCATACCAGGACAGAATAAATACAAGCTGGCGTTGCAAGAGGTGGCTTATATATTGCAAGTGAGTGATGTTAGCGAGGTTTTGTAGGTTCCCTGTGGATTCATTAATTTTAGATAACTTCCTGGATTCCTAAGGAAAAGCAGCTATCCTTATATAGCCTTAGTTGAATCACCCTGGCCCTGGAGTGACATGGGCAGATGCATAGTGGAGAGCCCAATAACTGAGGTGGTTGGGAGTGTGGACTTAAAATGAAGAACTGACTAGCCTCTAGCCAAGACCTCAAAACTAGGTCAGGACAGTATTTTTTGAAAAACTTTATTTCAGTACTAGAGAAAATGTCATGTGCCACCCCCCTCAACTTTCACCAGAAAGAAAAAGAGGAAAAAATGCTTAGAATCAGTAAATAGGATCCAAAACTATTAGGATATGAAATCAGTGAATATTTGGAGAGAAAAGATAGAATGCCAGGAAAAGAAAAATATTTAAGAGCTGCAAATTGTTATCGAATATATTGAAGATAATGAAGATAGGTCACTGATGGAGAAAAAGGAGGTGAGATTACTTTTCAAGGAAGTTTACTTCCTTGACAAATACTAACAAACACTTTTTGATTATGAAAATCTAGTGTGAGACAAAGTAGAAGAATTGACTAAATTGAATATTCTTTCTGCTGCTTCAAGTATATAGTTGTGTGATTCAAATATTGTTCAATGTTACAATTTTATTGAAAATTTAAAGTACAAAATTTACACTTCCAAAAATGTTACAAAAAAAAGTTCTGGAATTCTTTTTACATGAATTATTCCAAGTAGTCAGATTAATCAGTAATAATAAGATTATTTTATTCAATTTCAAGCTATTCTGTAATTTTTCTCTCAAGAAATACAAAAAACCCACTGAAAAATGAGAAGTAGTATAAATCTTGGCAGCATTTATCATATATATGAGTAAATACAAAGAGAATGAAATGCACATCAACAGTAATACTATATATTCACATGGAAATTTAATTTGGAAAACATACAAATAGACATGTTGAAGAATAGATAATATGAATATAGCAAACATTGGCATACCATTATTAAATGTGTGTAATTCAGTTTTGGCATATTAATGTTTGACATTCCAATGTTTATTCATGAAATTTTATGAATAAGATAATGAGAATTGCCTTCATTTGGCAAAAGCTATAGTAGAAAATTGATAATAGGTCATTGAACAGTTCTGCAGAAATCAGAAAGTTTAAACAATTTAAACATTGTTTAAAAAAATAAAATTTTTCAGAAGTAATCAAAATTATAGTAGGTGCAACCACTGAAACAATTTTGTAAAAAGTAGAAATACTGTTACTCATTTTTTAAAGATAAAGACTTGATATGGATCATGTAGAACAGATAACTATTATAAGATCCATTGGCTTGCAAATACAGATAATTCTTTATATAAACACATTTTGAAATTTTTTTTCCAAATAATAACTTTCTTTTGAAGAATGCAACTCAGAGATTCCATAGTAATCATTTGAGAAGAACTATAGATATTTTTAGTTTACTACTTAAAATTCTGAAGTCCAAGTCCAAGTGTTAGTCACTTAGTTGTGTCTGACTATTTGCAACCCCATGAACTATAGCCCATCAGGCTCTTCTGTCCATGGAATTCTTCAGGCAAGTATACTGGAATAGGTTGCCATTCTCTCCTCCAGAGTATCTTGCTGACCCAGGGATTGAACCTGGATCTCGTGTATTGCTGGTAGATTCTTTACCATCTGAGCCACACTAAACTTAAACACAAATTATATGAAGGGCCAAGGATAGACCAACACTGCAAATATGCATGGTAATATTGGTTTCCATTGAAAAACTTCAAAACAGCATCTTATTATTTCTTCTGTTCATTCTTTTAATTGTAGTAAATAATGTAGCAAAAATAATTAATTTCTTGTTTTTATAAAATATCCATTATTTATCAAACTAATTTTTAGCTTCAGAACATTATTAAGTACATAATGGAAAAAAACTGAATTGATCCTTAACATTATAGAATTCAGTCAGTGTAGTATCACTTGGAAATTGTTGACTATTTTAATAAACATAGGCATTATAGAAGCTAAACCAAAGGCATACATTTGAAAAAAATTTTTTTAATGATTTACTTATTATTCATTTGGCTTGATTCTTTTAATAGTAATGTTTTAAGCAAAATATTGCAGAAACTAAAGTTCAATTTTATAATGTCCTTAGAAGTATCAAAGAGAGGTCTTCCTTCGTGGTCCAGTGGTTAAGAATCCACATGCCAATGCAGGAGACACAGGTCTGATACCCACAAAAAAGAGTAGCTTTCACTTATCCCAAGTAGAGATCTCAGGCATGCAGCAATGAAGGCTCAGCACAGCCAAAAATAAATAAATACTTAAAAAAAAGTATCAGAGAGATTAAGGAATTATTTGAGTCAGGAAGAGAAAGACAAATATCATATAATATTGCTTATATGTGGAATCTGGGAAAATGTTATAGACGAACTTATTTGAAAGGCAGAAATAGAGACACAGATGTAGGAAGAAAAAAAAAACCTTCTGGATACCAAGGGGGTAAGTAGGAGTGAGATGAATTGGGAGACTAGGATTGACATATATATTACTATAGATGGATAGATATCTAATAACTTACTGTATAGCACAGGGAACTCTGCTCAGTGCTCTGTGTGATCTAAATGACAAGAAAATCTAAAAAAATGTAGATATACATACATATATAACTGATTCACTTTGCTGTACAGCAGAAACCAACAAACCATTGTAAAGCAAATATACTTTTTATTATATCAATTAATAAAAATTACTAAGAAAGACGGAGAAGGCAATCTCACCCCACTCCAGTACTCTTGCCTGGAAAATCCCATGGATGGAGGAGCCTGGTGGGCTGCAGTCCATGGGGTCGTTGAGGGTCGGACACGACTGACTGACTTCACTTTCACTTTTCACTTTCTTGCGTTGGAGAAGGAAATGGCAACCCACTCCAGTGTTATTGCCTGGAGAATCCCAGGGACGGGGGAGCCTGGTGGGCTGCGGTCTGTGGGGTTGCACAAAGTTGGACATGGCTGAAGTGACTTAGCAGCAGCAGCAGTAAGAAAGAAACTATTTGAAAAATAAAATAAAGCAACAAATAAAATATCTTTTATTGATGCTAACAAAGTTGCCGACTCAATGGTCATGAGTTTGAGCAAACTTCAGGAGTTGGACACAACATAGCGACTGAACGACAGCTAAAGAAACTGCTGTCACTGGGTGTTGCCAATTTCCTCATGTGCAGAAAATTCTAGAAAAAGGAGGAAAGCAACCAATTTTGACTAAAATTGCATGATCTGCCTACCTGTGACCCCAAACTAAATTTCAAAACCTATTATTTTCTATATTTTTACAAAATGTGTAGTACCAAATGTATAGTTTGAACTTTAAGCATTCTCAATGTTCATTACAATTCTTTAAATTACATATGCTGTATATGATGGCTATCCTGAGACTGACTCATAAAATTAGTAACAAGTGTTAAGCTATTAAGACATCAGTGGATGAATGCTGCTGTTCAGTTACTAAGTCACGTCTGACACTGTGACCCCATAGACTGCAGCACGCTAGGCTTCCCTGTCCTTCAGTATCTGCCAGAGTTTGCTCAAACTCATGTCCATTGAGTCAGTGTAGACGTTCAATCATCTCATCCTCTGTCATTCCCTTCTTCTCCTGCCCTCAATCTTTCCCAGCATCAGGGTGTTTTCCAGTGAGTCAGCTCTTCGCATCAGGTGACCAGAGTGTTGGAGCTTCACCTTCAGCATCAGTCCTTCCAATGAATATTCAGGGTTGATTTCCTTTGGGATTGACTAGTTTGATCTCCTTGCAGTCCAAGGGACTCTCAAGAGTCTTCTCCAGCACCACATTTTGATAGCATCAATTATTCAGTGCTCAGCCTTCTTTATGATCCAGCTCTCATATCTGCACATGCCTACTGGAAAAACTATAGCCTTGACTATAGGAAGCTTTGTTGGCAAAGTGATGTTTCTGTTTTTTAATATGCTGTCTAGGTTTTCATAACTGTCATAACTTTTCTTCCAAGGAGCAAGCATCTTTTAACTTCATGACTGCAGTCACCGTCTGCAGTGATTTTGGAGCCCAAGAAAATAAAATCTGCAACTGTTTCCATTTTTTCCCCCATCTATTTGCCATGAAGTGATGGAAATGAATACCATGATCTTTGTTTTTTGAATATCGAGTTTTAAGCTAGCTTTTTCAGTAATGCATAAGTAAAGCTTTAGACAGTTTTCTGAAATCCAGGATTACTCCTTTAGAACATGACATTCCAATTTCAGGAAGAAAATTACCACAGGTATTTCTGAATATTCCTGTAGTTCTAAGGGCATATTTATTTTTTGTCAATGTGAGTTGACAGATTTAAAATCATATTGTCTTGGATGAGGTATGGTAAAACCAGACAGAGTTCATGGGAGAGAAAGTGGAAAGAGGTTTTCAGCTTTGAAATATGGTGCCAGGAAGGACCTCTGAGGGGACACAGAAGGATCTGTCATGAGATAGAGCTTGGGGGTGAGGGGTGGGCGGTAAGAGGTGAAGGGGAGGAGAGGAACTTCAAGAAGGATCCTTTAAGGTAGTTTCTGAGTCAAAGTGAAGGAAAGCAAAGTAGGGTAAGCAGGCTTCAGTTCAGTTCAGTTCAGTTCAGTCGCTCAGTCGTGTCCGACTCTCTGCGACCCCATGAATCACAGCACGCCAGGCCTCCCTGTCCATCACCAACTCCCGGAGTTCACTCAAACTCATGTCCACAGAGTCGGTGATGCCATCCAGCCATCTCATTCTAGGTCGTCCCCTTCTCCTCTCGCCCCCAACCTTTCCCAACATCTGAGTCTTTTCCAGTGAGTCAACTCGTCGCATGAGGTGGCCAAAGTATTGGAGTTTCAGCTTTAGCATCAGTCCTTCCAATGAACACCCAGGATTGATCTCCTTCAGAATGGACTGGTTGGATCTCCTTGCAGTACAAGGGACTCTCAAGAGTCTTCGCCAACACCACAGTTCAAAAGCATCAATTCTTCGGTGATCAGTTTCTTCACAGTCTAACTCTCCTACCATACATGACCACGGGAAAAACCATAGCCTTGACTAGACAGACCTTTGTTGGCAAAGTAATGTCTCTGTTTTTTAATATCCTATCTAGGTTGGTCATAACTTTCCTTCCAAGGAGTTCAGTTCAGTTCAGTTCAGTTCAGTTGCACAGTCGTGTCCGACTCTCCGCGACCCCGTGAATCACAGCACGCCAGGCCTCCCTGTCCATCACCAACTCCCGGAGTTCACTCAAACTCATGTCCACAGATTAGGTGATGCCATCCAGCCATCTCATTCTCGGTCGTCCCCTTCTCCTCCCGCCCCCAAACCTTCCCAGCATCAGAGTCTTTTCCAGTGAGTCAACTCGTTGCATGTGGTGGCCAAAGTATTGCAGTTTCAGCTTTAGCATCAGTCCTTCCAATGAACACCCAGGATCAATCTCCCCCAGAATGGAGGAGAGTCCTTGTGGTCCAAGGGACTCTCAAGAGTCTTCTCCAACACCACAGTTCAAAAGCATCGATTCTTCGGCGATCAGCTTTCTTCACAGTCCAACTCTCACATCCATACATGACCACGGGAAAAACCATAGCCTTGACTATATTAAGCGTCTTTTAATTTCATGGCTGCAGTCAACATCTGCAGTGATTTTGGAGCCCCAAAAAATAAAGTCTGACACTGTTTCCACTGTTTTTCCATCTATTTCCCATGAAGTGATGGGACCAGATGCCATAATCTTAGTTTTCTGAATGTTGAGCTTCAAGCCAACCTTTTCACTCTCCTCTTTCACTTTCATCATGAGGCTTTTGAGTTCCCCTTCACTTTCTGCCATAAGGGTGGTGTCATCTGCATATCTGAGGTTATTGATATTTCTCCCAGCAATCTTGATTCCAGCTTGTGCTTCTTCCAGCCCAGCATTCCTCATGATGTACTCTGCATATAAGTTAAATAAGCAAGGTGACAATATACAGCCTTGACATACTCCTTTTCCTATTTGGAACTAGTCTGTTGTTCCATGTACAGTTCTGACTGTTGCTTCCTGACCTGCATACAGGTTTCTCAAGAGGCAGGTCAGGTGGTCTGGTATTCCCATCCCTTTCAGAATGTTCCACAGTTTATTGTGATCCACACAGTCAAACGCTTTTTGGCATAGTCAATGAAGCAGAAATAGATGTTTTTCTGGAACTCTCTTGCTTTCTCCATGATCCAGCAGATGTTGGCAATTTGATCTCTGGTGCCTCTGCCTTTTCTAAAACCTGCTTGAACATCTGGGAGTTCATGGTTCACATATTGCTGAAGCCTGGCTTGGAGAATTTTGAGCGTTACTTTGCTAGTGTGAGAGATGAGTGCAATTGTGCGGTAGTTAGAGCATTCTTTGGCATTGCCTTTCTTTGGGATTGGAATGAAGACTGACCTTTTCCAGTCCTGTGGCCAGCTCCATCACCAACTCCCTGAGTTCACTCAAACTCATGTCCACAGAGTCGGTGATACCATCCAGCCATCTCATTCTCGGTCGTCCCCTTCTTCTCCTGCCCCCAACCTTTCCCAGCATCAGAGTCTTTTCCAGTGAGTCAACTCGTCGCATGAGGTGGCCAAAGTATTGGAGTTTCAGCTTTAGCATTAGTCCTTCTAATGAACACCCAGGATTGATCTCACTTAGAATGGACTGGTTGGATCTCCTTGCAGTACAAGGGAGGATGTGAGAGTTGGACTGTGAAGAAAGCTGATCTTCTGTAGTATAGGCTAATTTAAATAATTTCACTGAGCTCTGGGGAATAGAATCTTCCCCTGTAGTGTGATACCTGAAGGTGTATAGTGGCCTGGAGGGTGAGAGTCCAGTGAAGGACTTGGTTGGATTGTAGACTTAGTCCTCTACTGAAGAAGAGAATTAACTAAACTTTGTGCTTGGTCAGTCAGTTGTGTCCAACTTTTCATGACATAACTGACTGCAGTCCACCAGGCTCCTCTGCCCGTAGAATTTTCCAGGCAAGAATATTGGATTGGGTTACCATTTCCTATTCTGAGGATCTTCTCAAAACAGGGATTGAACCTATGTCTCTTGCCTCTCCTGTTTTGGCAGGTAGATTCTTTACCATCAGTGCAACCTGAGAAGCCCAAAACTGGGTCAAGACAACATTATAAACAAAACAAAACATAGTTTCTCAAAATAATAATTCATCAAGCATCACCTACAATGCCAAAAGAAAGTCTGTTAAGTCCAATGACAATTTCTATCAAAAGGAAGATATTGGAGCAAGGAAATAAAGTACAGTAATAAATTTTCTTTCTCTGAAAGTAAGACATTTAACTATTTTGTAACAAATTATATCCTAGTGACTTTGACTTTCTAATTGTTCCAATGAAAAGTTTGAATTACCTACATAATCTTAATGATCTGGTTTGCATAATGTATAGACAATGATTTCATGTTATAATTGTTATTCTTGAAAAATAAATGATCTACTACTTCAATACATTTTTACAGAAGAAAGGAGTACCTTTCCCTATTTTGTCCAAAATGATAATATGATCTGTTGAAGGAGATGTTAGCTTGCCATCACCCTACAAGTGTCTATCCAGATTAATTTTTATCTTTAGCTAATGAGCTAAGGTTCCCCTTCCTGGGTATGGAAGCTGTACTCCAAGATGGGAATTAAACCAGAGCAGAAAACAAACAGCTTTCTTTGCATTTATTCTACAGTTACACTGTGGTCCCCTCTCTGTTCAAGGTTTCGGCACCCTTCTGCCATATCATATCTACCCTTACTTGTTCTGAAGCAGCTCTAGTCACCCAAGCAATATCTTACCATGTTTGCTATCTTAATGTTAGTAAGTTTTCTTGTATTATTAGTTATTTGCTCTTTGTTTCACTAAATGTATTACAATGATTAAACTTGTGGGAGGGAGCCAAGAGCTGATCCTAATGTCCTATCTTGGCAGACCTCCTACAGTTCAGTTCAGTTCAGTTCTGTTCAGTTGCTCAGTCGTGTACGACTCTTTGCAAACCCATGGACTGCAGCACGCCAGGCCTTCCAGTTCATCACCAACTCCCAGAGCCTACTCAAACTCATGTCCATTGCATTGGTGATGCCATCCAGCCATATCATTCTCTGTCATTCCCTTCTCTTCCTGCCTTCAATCGTTCCCAGCATCAGGGTCTTTTCAAATGAATCAGTCCGTCACATCAGGTGGCCAAAGTATTGGAGTTTAAGCTTCATCATCAGTCCTTTCAATGAACACTCAAGACTGATCTCCTTTAGGATGGACTGGTTGGATCTCCTTGCAGGCCAAGGGACTCTCAAGAGTCTTCTCCAACACCACAGTTCAAAACCATCAATTGTTTGGTGCTCAGCTTTCTTTGAGTCCAACTCTCACATCCATACATGACTACTGGAAAAACTATAGCTTTGACTAGATGGACCTTTGTCGGTAAAGTAATGTTTCTGCTTTTTAATATACTGTCTAGGTTGGTCATAGAGTTTCTTCCAAGAAGCAGGCGTCTTTTAAGTTCATGGCTGAAGTCACCATCTGCAGTGATTTTGGAACCCAAGAAAATAAAGTCTCTCACTGTTTCCATTGTTTCCCTATCTATTTGCCATGAAATGATGGGACTGGGTGTGATGATCTTTGTTTTCTGAATGTTGAGTTTTAAGCCAACTTTTTCACTCTCCTCTCTCACTTTCATCAAGAGTTTCCTTAGTTCTTCTTTGCTTTCTGCCATTAGTGTGGTGTTATCTGCATATTTGAGGTTATTGATATTTCTCCCAGGAATCTTGATTCCAGCTTGTGCTTCATCCAGTCCAGCATTTCACATGATGTACTTTGCATAGAAGTTAAATAAACAGGGTGACAATATACAGCCTTGACGTACTCCTTTCCTAATTTGGAACCAGTCTGTCGTTACATGTCCACTTCTGACTGTTGCTTCTTGACCTGCATACAGGTTTCTCAGGAGGCAGGTCAGGTGGTCTGGTATTCCCATCTCTTTCAGAATTTTCCACAGTTTCTTGTGATCCACACAGTCAAAGGCTTTGGCATAGTCAATAAAGCAAAAGTAGAAGTTTTTCTGGAACTCTTGCTTTTTCGATGATCTAGCGGATGTTGGCAATTTGATCTCTGGTTCCTCTGCCTTTTCTAAAAACCAGCTTGAACATCTGTAAGTTCATGGTTCACGTACTTTTGAAGCCTGGTTTGGAGAATTTTGAGCGTTACTTTGCTAGTGTGTGAGATGAGTGCAATTGTGCGGTAGTTTGAGCATTATTTGGCATTCCCTTTTTGGGATTGGAATGAAAACTGAACTTTTCCAGTGTTGTGGCCACTTCTGAGTTTTCCAAATTTGCTGGCATATTGAGTGCAGCCCTTTCACAGCATCATCTTTCAGGATTTGAAATAGCTCAACTGGAATTCCATCACCTCCACTAGTTTTGTTCATAGTGATGCTTCCTAAGGCCCACTTGACTTTGCATTCCAGGATGTCTGGCTCTAGGTAAGTGGTCACACCATCATAGTTATATGGGTCATGAAGATCTTTTTTGTATAGTTCTTCTGTGTATTCTTGCCACTTCTTCTTAATATCTTCTGCTTCTGTTAGGCCCATACCATTTCTGGCCTTTATTGTGCTCAGCTTTGCATAAAATACTCCCTTGGTATCTCTGATTTTCTTGAAGTGATCTCTAGTCTTTCCCATTCTATTGCTTTTCTCATTTCTTTGCATTGATCACTTAGAAAGGCTTTCTTATCTCTCCTTGCTATTCTCTGGAACTCTGTATTCAATGGGCCAACAAAGGTCCGTTTAGTCAAAGCTATGGTTATCCAGTAGTCATGTATGGTTGTGAGAGTTGGACTATAAAGAAAGCTTAGTGCCAAAGAATTGATGCTTTAGAACTGCGGTGTTGGAAAAGACTCTTGAAAGTCTGTTGGACAGCAAGGAGATCCAAACAGTCCATCCTAAAAGAAATTGATCCTGAATATTCATTGGAAGGACTGATGCTGAAGCTGAAACTCCAATACTTTGGCCACCTGTTGCAAAGAACTGACTCATTGGAAAAGACCGTGATGCTGGGGAAGATTGAAGGCAGGAGGAGAAGGAGATGACAGAGGATGAGATGGTTGGATGGCATCACCGACTCAATGGACATGAGTTTGAGTAACTCTTGGAGTTGATGATGGACAGGGAGGCCTAGCATGCTATAGTCCAGGGGGTTGCAAAGAGTCAGACATGACTGAGGAACTGAACTGAACTGATTCAAATGGGTATATCTTTCTTTTTCTTCTTTGCCTTTAGCTTTTCTTCTTTTCTCAACTATTTGTAAGGCCTCATCAGATAATGATTTTTTTTCCATTTGTTTTTCTTGGGGTTGGTCTTG
This sequence comes from Moschus berezovskii, assembly GCF_049115385.1. Classification (NCBI taxonomy): domain Eukaryota; kingdom Metazoa; phylum Chordata; class Mammalia; order Artiodactyla; family Moschidae; genus Moschus; species Moschus berezovskii. The sequence continues at coordinate 39,316,419 of NC_142475.1, forward strand.
ATCACAGCCTCTTGTTCATTGTCACAAACCTCTGTCCATAGTTCTTCAGGCACTCTGTCTATCAGATCTAATCCCTTGAATCTATTTGTTAGTTCCACTGTATAATCATAGGGTTTCCCTGGTGGCTCAGAGTTTAAAGAGTCTGCAATGCGGGAGACCTGGGTTTGATCCCTGGGTTGGGAAGATCCCCTGGAGAAGGAAATGGCAACCCACTCCAGTATTCTTGCCTGAAGAGTCCCATGGACGGAGGAGCCTGGTGGGCTACAGTCTATGGGTGGGTTGCAGATCTAATCCCTTGAATCTATTTGTTAGTTTCACTGTATAATCATAAGGGATTTGATTTAGTTCATACCTGAGTGGTCCAGTGATTTTCCCTACTTTCTTCAATTTTAGCTTGAATTTGGGAACTCCTTCATGGAGATTGAAAGGAGTATTATGCCATCAAATTTGAAAATTTAAATCAGCATCATGGAATCTTTCCTGAAATCATAAATAATTTGGGAATTTTGTGTAATGAGGGAAGGTAATTGTAAGCAATTGTGATCCTAATTTTATTGCTTACTTAATCACTTTGAAATTTTTCTGAAGGAGAAAAGTTCTACTTTTAGTGCCTTTGCATCACCCCCATCCTTTTGTTGCTTAGAAGCTTCTTGTTGTAAGGGGACTGTAAGCCACAAAGGGATTTAAGAACAACACGGGAGATGGAGATGTGTGGAATTATGTAAATTTAATTGCTCTAAAGCAAATGTAGAAAGAAGACTCTATAAAGTAGTCAGGTCACATCCAAAGAAGATTTGAAACAACAATAACAAAAAAATTATGCAATGCATGCATGATGTAGGAGGCACGGATGAGACTCTTCAATGCCGTATGGATTTATCTCAGGTACCACTTACCAACAATTAGAAATTTGAGTGAGTTGTAAACGAAATTAAGTGAAAACATGGACCTCTCATTTTATATACAGAAAGATACAGAAATGCACAAAGTTTAGATTTTGTGAAATCATTTTCTTTAAAGACCATACAATCTGCTCTATATCAATAACAGAAACTAGAACTCAGAGGGAATGCTTTCAAGAAGTTTGACAGCCTTCCTGGGTCTGGGACTTTGAAATAATTCAGTAAAACTAGAAGACAATTCTCTCTAAAATGTAATATGATATATATTTATATAAAGGGATGGATGATAGTTATTGTTTCATTATCAGTAGTTAAGTGAGCATTAGCAAGCTTGATGACGATAACATGAATGCAATCTTATGCTTTAAAGGCTCAGACATATTTCCTAGATTAAAAATTGAATCTGATTTTACTGGATTTATGATTTTACTCTGAGTTCATAATTAGGGGGAAAAATGTCATTTCAGTCTTTTTTCCTATGGTTGCATTCCAATTTTGTTTTTGAATTAGAACAGCACATTTTACCTTCCCATCTAAGGAATAAAGACATAGCTATTTTTATATTTCTGTGAGTTTCCAGCTAAAAAGGGTAAACATTAAAAGCATGAAATCCTACTCTTTCAATGAGATAATCTTGAAAATTACACTAAACACAAGTGAACTATCAAATATTATAGATCTACCTATAAGACATGTTTACCTAATAATGATAATAAGATTTGAAAACAGCCTGTGAAATGCTTTTTACTTCGTCTGTGCATTAGTCAAAATTGCCTTTGTTTGCATGTCAAGAAAAATGGTAAAAGAGACAAATGTAATGAGGAGTCTAAAAGCAGACAACACAACATTGCAGCAGCAGGCACAGGATGTCCTTCATGTCTCAGGCTCCCATTGTCTTTCCATACCACTATCCTTAGTATCTGGCTTTCATCTCCCTGCTTACAAAGATGGTGCCTGGACCTGCTATCCAGGCTCAAAGAAAGATAAAGGGGAAAATATTGAAGATCATGTCTTTGAAAATGTTGTTCTGGAAATCTAACTCAACACTACTGCTTACCTTGCTTTGTACCAAACTGGATCACATGGACCTTGCAAAATGCACTGGAGTCTGAGGAAGTGTTTTATATGAGCCTGATCTTCTTTTGAAAGGATATGGTAAAGTTATCATAGTGAGGAAGAAATAAATAATGGATTTTGAGCTAACAGTTAAAGGTGTGTGCAACCGATGATAATTGACAGAATTCAAAGGACAGTATCTCAGGAATGAGTTGATGGATCTGGCTTGCCTAAAATGACTTGACAAGAACTCATGTTGAATGTGTATATCTGAGACAGGTAGAACAATTGACAGGTAGAGACAGGTAGAGGTTGCAGCAACAGCAAAAAGAAGGCAAGTGTTTGGACAGATTTCCTGGACAAAATCCCTTGAATAGACTATTTAGAGCAAGGATAAGAGCAGAAACTTATCAATGAACAAATTTCTCACTAGAGAACACAATTGGGTTTAGAAAACTTCAGAGGTCAAGGTCAAAAGTAAAAGAAAAGGAAGATCTAAAGTCTAGAACACTGAATTGGACATGACTTGATGTGGTTAATAATATCCTAGCAAAAGGAATAACAAAGTGGAAAACATCTGTTCTCAAAATTTTTCTATAACTAATATTTTTCTAGAACTACCTTAATGATGGTCATTTCTATTTGCTTGACTTTGACTATGTGCTTTCAGTATTTGCTTGTTTGGTAACTGCCCATCAGTTCAGTTCAGTTGCTCAATCGTGTCCGATTCTTTGCGTTTGTTTTCTAATATCCACTTTAAAAGCTCTTCATTTTATTTCTAAATTCTAATTTTTTTAAATCCTCCTCTTTCCATGGACTTTGATTGAATGTTCCAGGAACATTCCCAGAGGGTTCCTCTCCTTTGCCACAAGGGATGTAAGCAAGGGTAAATCTAGGTCAAGAGCAGCCTCTGAAATTTCTTCTTGGCAGGTAAGCAATGTCACATTTAAGAACATTAAAATAATCTTTATTATCTCAAAAGTCATATGTGCATTGTACAAACTTAGAAAATAGACATAAACAACAGCAAAAAAAGACACTATACTCTCACAAACTTGAAAATAACCGCCAGTAGCAATGGCAAGCCACTCCAGTACTCTTGCTTGGAAAATCCCATGGATGGAGGAGCCTGGTGGGCTGCAGTCCATGGGGTCGCTAAGGGTCAGACACGACTGAGCGACTTCACTTTCACTTTTCACTTTCACACATTGGAGAAGGAAATGGCAACCCACTCCAGTGTTCTTGCCTGGAGAATCCCAGGGATGGGGGAGCCTGGTGGGCTTCCATCTATGGGGTCACACAGAGTCGGACACGACTGAAGTGACTTAGCAGCAGCAGCAGCAGCATTTTATTTACCTTTCAACGTGATTAAATTTTCACTTTTCTAAAACCTAGTCCAATACTCAAATTTCTCTGGATAGCTCCAAAATGTTTTTTTTTAAGCTGCTCAAACCAGATGCAATCTGCTTCTCATATATCCCTTGAGGTTTTATATTCTAGTTAAGTCTGTCTTTTTTCCCAGGGCACTGGTGTGTTGGATAGATCTAGTCATGGAAAATCTTAACTTATGGGTTTGTCTTTTTCAGAACTGCCCAACAGAATTTTCTGCCTTGATGGAAATGTTCCATATTCCTGCTAGACAATAAGATAGACACTTACCACTTGTGGCTCTAGAGCCAAATGTGGCTAGAACGACTGAGCAATTGAATTTGTAATTTATTTTTAAATTTAAATTTAATTACAATGTAAATAGCCACCACATGAGACTAGAAGATACTGAACAGCATTTCAGGTTGAGCTGCTCTCTCACATTCAGCTATCTTCTATCCCTGTATTTTATTCTTCTACCCCTTCATGTTAATTCTACTATCCCTGTATTTCCTATGGGTTGAAAAATGTAGACTTAAGCCTGAAGACATGATAGATACAAACTCGACTTCAGCTAGAAGACTAGTAATGTTGTACATTGTGTATTATACCATATCAGGAGACACCTTGTAAAGTCAAACATGTATCTGTGGATACTTTGTCTTTTTACTGAGAAAAGTCTCTTAATAGTAGGCTTCCCTGGTGGTTCAGATGTTAAAGAATCTGCCTGCAGTGCAGGAGACCTGTATTTGATCCCTGAGTTGGGAAGATCCCCTGGAGAAGGAAATGGCAACAGACTTCAGTATCCTTGCCTGGAGAATTCCATGGACAGAGGAGCCTGGCAGGCTATAGTCCATAAGGTGGCAAACAGTTGGACCTAAGCAAACTGAGCAACTATCACTTATTCACTGCCCTGGAGAACTGGTTAACCCAGGATAAGGGTGATGACAGTCTAATCCCTCCATTCCATAGTTATGCTTTTTCCCTTGAGTGTGGAAAGTAATTCATGGGGTAGCTGTAGTGGAATTGAACAAATGTCTGACTCCTCTTCAACCACACCCCCTGATTTTATGTTTTATGTACAGTAGATCCGTCTTCATTATCTATTTTAAATATAGCAGTGTGTACACATCAATCCCAAACTCCCAAGTTATTCTGCCACCTGATTTTTTTTTTTTTAATACCAGTAGGTAATTCTTAGGTAAATCTATTTCTTTGGATGTTAGAGAATGATGGTCTTCTTTTTCTGTCATTCTTTCTGTTATTATATCTACTTCCCCCCTCCCTCCCTTCCCTCCTTCCCTTCTGTTTTTTTCTTCCTTTCTTTCTTATAGCTTTTCTGATTAGCTGGAACTATTTGTTACCTCAAAGTTTCACATGAATGGAAGATAAATGCTTACTTTTTCCCCTCTAGTTATCAATTTATAAACAAAAGTGTTTTAATATCTGCTCCACATGCTAAAATACGAAATTTTATGTTTTTTTCTTTTATAGATATCATTGTTAAATTATGTTTTTAAAATTAATTTATAGCGTTTTCACCCACTGCAAATGATTATTTTCTTAAGTCAAATTGTTATGACTTGGGTCCATGAATTCCCATTCATGCTGGTTTCTAATGCTACCTTTTAAAATAGGACTCAGGTTCTGTTGCATAGGCTTCCTATGGAGGTACCTCATATATTTGCAAGACCATGGCTTCAGAGCAGATGAGACTCAATATTATTTCCCCTTTAACATACTTTTTTTTGTGGAGATCCAATATCACCTCTTATCTCTAATATATCTCTCTTTTGGGGCATCTGGACTAGACCCAATGCTTCTCTGAAAGGCAGTTTGATTTGAGACTGGAAGACTCTTACAGAAATCTAGAATTCTAGCATGAATAAGGGAAGTGGGCACTCATGTTTAATTGTCAGAAGTATAGCTTTTTCAATGCACCACATACATAATTTAAAAAACCCAAGATAGTCCATACTGCATACCCTGCTGCTTCCACTAGTACTTCCTGTGGGTAGAATATGGTATCCAGATTTGAATGGCAGAGAAGATACAAGAAATATATGGAAGTCATGAATCTGCCTGCAGTGAGGGAGACCCGGGTTGGATCACTGGATTGAAAACCTCCCCTGGAGAAGGGAATGGCTACCCACTCCAGTATTCTTGCCTGGAAAATCCCATGGACAAAGGAGCCTGGGAGTTACAGTCCATGGGGTCTCAAAGAGTTGGACACAGCTGAGTGACTAATAAACTTTGAGGTATAAGATAAAGAGTTATAACTTGTAAGGTAACTCTAGAGTTAGGGAAAGGTCCTAAAATGCAATAGATATGAGGAAGGATTGAACAACACGGTGTGATTTCATGGAGAGTTGAGAAACCTGGCATGATGTACATGTGTATCATGTAGGATATACACATTCGTTTATTCTCTAGTGGGTACACATAATCCAGAAAGATGATAGTTTGTCATTTTGTGGCTTATGATGAGCTTTTCTGGATTTCAGAGTATGTTTAGCTTGTTGTCTTTTACAGGGCAGAAGTTTTTAATTTTAATTAAGTCCAGTTTATCAATTACTTCTTTAATTGATTGTGACTTTGATTGCTGTTGTTGCTGTTTAGTTGCTAAATTGTGTCCAACTCTTTGCAACCCCATGGACTGTAGCCTGCCAGGCTCCTCTGTCCCTGGACTTTTCTAGGCAAGAATACTGGAGTGGGTTGTCATTTTCTTCTCCATGTGCCTTTGGTGTTGTATCTAAAAAGCCATACCAAAGATCATCTATATTTTCTCCTATGCTATTTGCCAGGATATTTATTATTTTGCTTTTTATATTTATATCTATGGTCCATTTTGAATTAATTTTTGTAAAGCATGTCACGTCCATGTCTAGATTCACTTTTTTTCTTGCACATGGATGTCCATTTGTTCCAGGATCGTTTGTTGAAAAGAATGTCTTTGTTCCATTGTACCACTTTTTCATTATGTTTCTATGGGTCTAGTTTGGTCTTTTCAATTGATCTATTGGTCTATTCTTTCACTAATCACATTGTCATGGTTACTGTAGCTTTATAATAAGTCTTAAAGTCAAGTAGCATCAGCCCTCCAACTTTGCTCTTCTCTTTCAATACTGAGTTGGCTATTCCGGGCACATGGCCTTTTTTCTACAGGGAAATTGCAATCTAGTTCAAAGTCCATCCTCTTAAGCTCTGTTCTATAAGACTGCTTAAAAAAGCATATACCCATAATCATCACATTATCTTTTCCCACCCCCATCACAACCTCTCACCTCTAAGTAATAAATATAACTGATTTTCTTCCTGTGTCCCTGACAGAGTAAACATTTACCCAGTGGCTTAGCAAGGTACTAGGGAGATAGTTTCTACTCTTCCTGATCATTTACCTCCTTATATCCAATCAATCACCAAGTACTACAGAATATATATTTCATATTTTTATACCTCAGCTTCTATTTCCCACTATCACTTCTATAGATTAGAGACTTATTTCTTGACCGAACTATTGAAACAGACTCTTAATGGATGTCCATGTGTTTAGTCTGTGGTTCATGCTCTGTATTGCTGTCACAGTGCGTTTTAATTTTTTAATTTGGTGGTGCTAGTGATAAAGAACCCACCTGTCTATGCCAGAGACATAAGAGACACAGATTTGTCCCTGGGTCATAAGATCCCCTGGAGGAGGAAATGGCAAACCACTCCAGTATTCTTGCTTGAAGAACCACATGGACAGAGGATCCTTGTGGGTTACAGTCCATAGGGTCACAGTCAGACATGACCAAAGAGATTTTGTGTGCAATTATTTTTCTGATAATAATAAAGTTTGAAATTTATTGTGAAAAATTGGAATTTTGATAAATGAAGATGTGCCCTATGAACCTGCCAGGCCCAAGATAATGAAAGATTTTATGATAAGATCAGTTCTGATATTGGTGAATATAAATTTTTTGGTATTACATGATGATAGATTCAATACTTGGAACATAGGAATAACTCAAAGTGATAGTTTCAGGTGGGCAGCAAAGTGATTCAGCCATACATATACATGTATCCACTCTCTTTCAAATTCTCCTCCCATCTAGGTTGTTACATTATACTGACAGTCATATTGCTCTCACAGTGCTTTTCAAAAAAAAAATGTATATCTGGTCTTTGGAAGTTTTTGCTTTCAAAAACTTTCATTAAATTCAAGATTTTTTTCTTTCAAAAGGCCAAACATCTTAGTAAGGTATATAACAGTCTTCATCATCTATCTTCTGCATAATTCTGTTGTTTCTTGTCTCAGAGGAGCCTGTGACCCAAATCACAATTCAACACTCCACCACATTAAGATATTTGCATTTCTTAAATGTGAATGATCCAGGGTAGCCTTCTTTAAACCCTTCCTGTGCCCCAAAAAACTTTCTCCTGTTTATTTTAGGTGTGCGATATTGTAAGTTATTATCCAAACTGGGACACTTTTGAGAAAGAAAAGGTAGTTTTTAAAAAATATGTTGGGTTTGTATGCAGCAGTTAAGATATATGTTTACTCTGGTCTAAAGGATTCTTCTTTCAGTGCTCAAAATACCCTAAATGTATCTGTATAACAATTACTTCAGGCCATGAAAATCTATTTGTCTCTATCCATTCAGACTCCTATAACAAAATACCTTAGACGGGTGGCTTATGAACAACAAAGTTATTTCTCATGGTTCTGGAGACCAAAAGTCCAATGTCAAGGTGTTGGCAGATCCAATGTCTACTAAGAATCTGGTTCATAGACAGCTGTCTTCTAGCTGTGTACTCAAGTGGCAGAAGGAGTGGGAGAACTCTCTGGGGCCTCTTTTATAAGGACAACACTTCCATTCATGAGGGCTCTGCCCTCACAATCTAATCACCTGCCAAAGGACCTATCTCTGAGTACCTAATCACAGTGGATATTTTCAACATGGAATGTGGAGGGACAGAAGCATTCAGTCTATAGCAGCCTCCTTTCAGGTTTCTTAATTTTTAGAAACAAGTCTGTTTTTTCTAATCCTTGTTTCCAGAAAGTTTTGCATAGTTTTTGAAACTTAGAATGTATTCAGCATTTTAAAAATAAGTGCTGTTAAATGAATGCTTTCAGGTAGAAACTCACAGAGCATTTGGAAATAAATTGAATTTTATAGCTACTGGGGTGTACAAACAATACTAAATACTTAACCTTTTTCAAATTAGAAAGGGAACTTGTGGAAGATATTTGTATATATGAAATTACTTCTAAGGTGCTGCTAATTTCTCATATGAAATTCATCAAGTGTATTTCAATGGTTTGTGATTAATATCTTTGGAGACTTTTTGAATTAATTCACAGATATTTCCCCTGAAGACATTAAAACATTTATTTACTTTTAGGAAATAGTTCGATATGCTTATACATAGCTGTATGTTTCAGGCTGATTTACTGTAGAGAAAAAATAAATTTATTTTAAACTAGGTGAAAAAATATTGTTCTAACAGATACTAAAATTCTAGGGCATATCACCCATATTGCATCTCAGTGTATTGCAACATTCAACATTGTTATTAGGGAGCTGCTTCAAAATATGTTGTCAGTCTGGAGGTAAAACAAGTTTTTCCCTAATTCCTCAATACTTTAATCAAACCTTTCCAAACCATTGTAAAAATTGTTTCTCAGGGATTGCATGTGAAGAACTAAAGCAATGGTGTCTCTCACTTAGATCCATTTGGATCTGCAGTAACCTTCACAATGAAAGGCAGAGCAATTTCTTCTCATCCCTTGGAGGGACCCAGCTGTTACTCTGACTCCTCACTTATCACGGGGTTCTCTAGGACTATGATTCAGTCTGTATCTACTAACACACTGACTGCTCTATGGATTATGTTCAATAAATGTTTTATTGAATCACAAAAGATAAATAAGTATGTACCAATAACACGGAAAAACCAATAAAATATTTATTTATTTACACTTTATTTTTGCTATCAAGCTCCTTCTACTCCTTTTCTAATGAACTTTAATTTGATTTAAATAAAAACAAAAACAACAATGAAAACAACAACAAAGCTTCATCTGATAATACAACACAGTACATAATGATAAATGGGATAAATAGCATATTGGGAGAAAAACAGAACTATGGATGCTTCTTGACATGAAAATATTAATATTTATGAATATCTTTGCATGTGACACTTACATTTTTCTTTCCTGTGGGTAACAATAAAAAGAGAGTGATTTCTGACTGGTCTAGTAATTTTCCTCAAATAATCAAAGAACATAAAGGTTTTAAATCCTTCCAGGCAAAAGTAGAAGTGTTTTGCCATTTCAGTGAAGAAGACTACCACATTTCTTTTACTCAATTTCTAATCACAATATCATAGAGATGGAATGAACTTTGCAAAATTTAATAGCCATGGCTTCCAGTAGAGCTATAATTATACTGTCCCAAAGACATGAAAGTCTACTTATCTCCAATTTCAAAATACTCTAGGGAAGGAGATTCCATAAATTTGTGCCATTTATTCCAGTCTGTGTATATAACAATTCTTATTAATACAGTCTTCCGTATAGTTCCTAAAATAGTTTGTGTGGATTTTATTTCAAGCAGAGATGCAAACTATTTTTTTATGATGTCAGAATTATAAACTAAAAGCTCATTCAAGCCATGCATTTGGTATAAAATAAAAATGAAATGTGTAGACTATAAGAATGTGTTAAGCATATAGATTTTCATTACAATCCCAAAGAAAGACAAGGCCAAAGAATGCTCAAACTACCACACAATTGCACTCATTTCACACGCTAGCAAAGTAATGCTCAAAATTCTCCAAGCCAGGCTTCAACAGTATGTGAACTGTGAACTTCCAGATGTTAAAGCTGGCTTTAGAAAAAGCAGAGGAACCAGAGATCAAATTGCCAACATCTGTTGGATCATTGAAATAGCAAGAGAACTACAAAAAAAACCCATCTATTTTTGCTTTATTGACTATGCCAAAGCTTTTGATTGTGTGGATCACAACAAACTGTGGAAAATTCTTAAAGAGATGGGAATACCAGACCACCTGACCTGCCTCCTGAGAAATCTGTATAAAGGTAAAGAAGCAACAGTTAGAACTGGACATGGAACAGACTGGCTCCAAATCGGGCAAGGAGGACATCAAGGCTGTATATTTTCACCCTGCTTATTTAACTTATATGCGGAGTATATCATGCAAAATACTGGGCTGGATGAAGCACAAGCTGGAATCAAGATTGCTGGTAGACATATCAATAACCTCAGATACACAGATGAAACTACCCTTATGGCAGAAAGAGAAGAACTAAAAAGCTTCCTGATGAAAGTGAAAGAGGAGAGTGAAAAAGTTGGCTTAAAACTCAACATTCAGAAAACTAAGATCATAGCATCTGGTCCCATCACTTCATGGCAGATAGATGGGGAAACGATGGAAATAGTGAGAGAGATTATTTTGGGGGGCTCCAAAACCACTGTAGATGATGATTGCAGCCATGAAATTAAAAGACACTTGCTCCTTGGAAGAAAAGTTATGACCAAACTAGACAGCATATTAAAAAGCAGAGACATTACTTTACCAACAAAGGTCCATCTAGTCAAAGCTATGGTTTTTCCAGTAGTCATGTATGGATGTGAGAGTTGGACAAAGCTTGGTGCCAAAGAATTGATGCTTTGAACTGTGGTGTTGGAGAAGTCTCTTGAGAGTCCCTTGGAATGCAAGGAGATCCAACCAGTTTATCCTAAAGGATATCAGTCTTGGATATTCTTTGGAAGGATTGATGCTGAAGTTGAAACTCCAATTATTTAGCCATCTGATGCGAAGAACTGACTCATTGGAAAAGACCCTGATGCTGGGAAAGATTGAAGGCTGGAGGAGAAGGGGACGACAGAGGATGAGATGGTTGGATGGCATCACCAACTCGATGAACATGAGTTTGAGTAAGCCCCGGGAGTTGGCAAGGGACAGGGAGGCCTGGTGTGCTGCAGTCCATTGGGCTGCAAAGAGTCAGACATGACGAAGCAACTGAACTGAAGTACATAGAGAAAAATATGTAACAGGACACGGGAATATGAGGCTTCTAGAATGCTTGAAAGTTGGTAATCATTTTCTATGTTGTGTAACATACTACCAAAAACTTAGTGGCTTAAAACATTTATTATGTTATTGTTTTGATAAGTCAGGATTCCAGGCATGGCTTAATTAATTTCTCTGCTTCTGTCTCACAGGACTGCAATTCAGTGTCCAACCCAAGCATGCATTCTCATGTGGAGATTCAAATGGGGAAGAACCTGCTTCCAAGCTCACTCATGCTATTGGCAAGATTAACTGCACCGTGTGTTGTAGAATTCATGACAGTTTGTGTCTTCAAAGTCAATAATGGAAACTGTGATTCTAAAATAAGTCATCTATCAAGACAGAATCATATCATTAGCATAATGATGTCAGTGTTATCCTTCTATATTTTCCATAGTCTATAGGTAAAAAGCAAGTCATAGGTCTCTTCCACACTCAAAGGGAAGGTATAGTACAAGATTGTGAATAACAGGAGTTGGAGATCAGGGGAACCATCCTAAAAGTTTGCCTGTCACTGAATCATTGACTTTTTAAATACAATGGTTAGAGAATGTCTCATTGTGAAGGTGACACTGGATCAAATACATGAACGAATCATGGGAGACAACGCTAAGACTCTTTAAGGGAACAGATAAACAGGACAGCAAATGCAAACACTTGAAAGTGGGAGTGTGTCTGGCAAATTTGAGAAAAAACAGGAGGAAGAGTGGCTGGAGCAGAAAAGTGAGAAAAAGAAATCGTAGAAAAGGATACAGTCAGACGATCAGATAGGTACTAGGAATGGAATAGGGAAGGGGAAAGATAATGACTATAGTATAAGGGGAGGATTTTCTTGAACTTTGTAGCAATTGCATTAATAAGAATTTGATTTTTATTCAGAGTGAGATGGGAAGGCAATGGAGGGTTTAAGAGAAGAGGAGTAATTAGATCTAACTTAAATTTAGTCACTGGCAGAGAACAGATATGGAATGGCACTTGTGAAAGCAGAGACTGGCTAGAATATTACTGCTGTAATTCTAGTAGTTGTTGTTGATCAGTTGCTCAGTCGTGTGTAACTTTTTGCTACCCCATGGACTGCTGCACGCCAGGCCTCCCTGTCCGTCACCATCTCCAGAAGTTTGCCCCAGTTCATGCCCTTCATGGATCACTGCCTTGTTGTGGCAAAGGGGCTTGCATAACTTAATGAAGCCATGAGCCATGTTGTGTATGGCCACCCAAGATGGACAGGTCACAGTGAAGGGTTCTGACAAAACGTGATCTACTAGAGGAGAGAATGGCAAACCACCCCAGTATACTTGCCCTGAAAACCTCATGAGCTTCATAAAAGGACAATTCTAGTAGAGATGACAGTAAGATAGTAACAACTGGTCAGAATCTGGATAAAATCTGAGGCTATAGTCAATCCTTTTCCTTAAATTTTCCTTCTCCGTTCTGTGGACAAAGTAACTATTTCAGAATTTGGTACTAAATATAGTATCATCTAGATTGTAGATGGACTACTAGTCCATCTAGTCCCTTCCTTGCGAATTTGTACCTACATGTAAGACAAGCAAATATAATATCCATGAATAACTATATAACCTGTAAAATTCTGGAGTTATTGGTTACTATAGTCTACCATGATGCCTAGAATAAACAACAACAAAAACCTTCAGAAATGAGGGTGAAGAAGGTACATAGAAAAATTTTGTGGAATAGTAATTTAGAATATTTGGTGAATATCAGCTATTTCTGTTTGACCCAGCCACATAAATTAGCATCAACTTACATATCCAAAGGAGATAGAAAAATTTATTATTTTTTGGCAAGTCAAATCTCAAGGACATTTTTTTAAATGTTTTTTTTTCATTTTTTACTATCAGCAATTAAAAAAATATATGTATATATATTAGTAAGCGTCAGAAACCTGTATGCAGGTCAGGAAGCAACAGTTAGAACTGGCCATGGAACAAGACTGCTTCCAAACAGGAAAAGGAGTACGTCAAGGCTGTATATTGTCACCCTGCTTATTTAACTTATATGCAGAGTACATCATGAGGAACGCTGGGCTGGAAGAAGCACAAGCTGGAATCAAAACTGCCAGGAGAAATTTCAATAACCTCAGATATGCAGATGACACCACCCTTATGGCAGAAGGTGAAGAAGAACTCAAAAGCCTCTTGATGAAAGTGAAAGAGGAGAGTGCAAAAGTTGGCTTAAAGCTCAACATTCAGAAAACGAAGATCATGGCATCTGGTCCCATCACTTCATGAGATGGGGAAACAATGGAAGCAGTGAGAGACTTTAGTTTGTGGGGTTCCAAAATCACTGCAGATAGTGACTGCAACCAGTAAATTAAAAGACACTTACTCCTTGGAAGGAAAGTTATGACCAACCTAGACAGCATATTAAAAAGCAAAGACATTACTTTGTCAACAAAAGTCCGTCTAGTCAAGGCTATGGTTTTTCCCGTGGTCATGTATGGATGTGAGAATTGAACTGTAAAGAAAGCTGATCGCCGAAGAATTGATGCTTTTGAACTGTGGTGTTGGAGAAGACTCTTGAGAGTCCCTTGGACTGCAAGGCAATCCAACCAGTCCATCCTAAAGGAGATCAGTCCTGGGTGTTCATTGGAAGGACAGATGTTGAAGCTGAAACTCTAATACTTTGGCCATCTGATGCGAAGAGCTGACTCATTTGAAAAGACCCTGATGCTGGCCAAGATTGAAGGCAGGAGGATAAGGGGACGACAGAGGATGAGATGATTGGATGGCATCACTGACTCAAATGCACATAGGTTTGGGTGAACTCCGAGAGTTGGTGATGGACAGGGAGGCCTGGCGTGCTGCAGTCCATGGGGTCGCATAGAGTCAAACACGACTGAGCGACTGAACTGAACTGAAGTGTCAGAAAGAGTTGTAAAATGTTTATGGGCCAGCAAACATTCTGGTCAAATAGAAGATTTATTGAAACCTTTTTATAGTTCTTTGAATCTTCTTTGAGCCTTACCAGGAGTCTTCAAAATTGAGGTAATTTACAGAAAATATTTAAACATTACAAAGATCTTTGGTTGGTATATATATTACAATTTTGTTTCTCAAGTCACATAGTGACCTATGAAAAGACTAAGCTTTGTTTTCTTTATTTTTTGAAATCTGGAGAAGACAAGGAAACAGAGTAAAGTTCAAATGCACATTGATTTTATTCCGTGTGAATTTTTATCTGTCCTCTAACCCTCTACAACCTAAAGTCTATTATTTCCAAAGCTTGCTCTACTTATAAGAAACTGTGTTAGTGGTAATTCATTAACATGATTTTATTATAGGTACCCATTCTCATTGTTAAGCTATTTTCTTAATCGCTAATTAGATGTCATGGAAAGTATTAATAAGGGAAGGATTTCATTTCCACAAGGCTGCTGGCATATCAGTGTTGCTCCCTCCTTTGAGGTGCACATTAAATGTGTAACTGGATTAAAGAATGCAATGACTCTTGCCTTGTTATAGTGTGACCATATGTGACCAATTATATTTCCTCTGTTTTTAATAATGTGGTTGTTGATTTACTAGTCTACATTCTTCTCTGATCATTAATTTTTATAGGCTTTTATCTTTTGAATCATCCTCACGCGGTGTGTTACAGCAGCGCTTTCTTGCCATCACATATTTTAAGCTTCTAAACAGAACATAGAATCGTGTTGTTCCCATGGAAACCTTCAAACATTGCAGAACCTCAGCTTTGAATCTCCAACTCCTATTGTATGTAGGTTCATGCCCTGAAAAGGCATACTGTAATTTCCAATGCCCCTAACATGAAGATACAATTAACCTGGGTGCCATTAGAGCCAGTTGTTTATTTTATCTGTTATCTGTATCGGTTCTAACTGTTGTGGTAGAAAAGAATTAGAGTAGCCCATCACAATTAACCAAAACGGAGATCCTTCCTGAACATGAGCACCTATTATGGAGAAGGTTGTAGCAGTTACTGGGGCAATTTATATAATATATGCACTTTCATTCACTTAGCTATTATTTATTGAGTAATTATAATGAGAGGCACATTATATTAGGCCTGGGAACTACAGTCCTGAATAAGACAAAATTTCTTAACTACATGATCCTTACTTTTTACTGAAATATGGAGTATGAAGGCTAAAGAAAACATGCAATAGGATGGAAATTAATGGACGTGTGTGTATGTGGTAGGGGTTGTTACTTTAATTAGAGTCATCTGAGGACACCTTTCTGTAGTGGGTGCATCTGAGCAGAGACCTGATTGAAGTAAGTGAATGAGAGAGGCAAAAACTTGAGTAAAGTTTTTTCTTAAAAGAGAAAACTGGAAATGTAAATGTCCTGAAATGGGAACAAGCTTGGGATGTATAAGCTTGACATATAGCAAGAATACCAGAATGCCAGGATCCTAGCTTCTAGTAACCAACTGGGGAAATGTGGTAGGTGATGCGGAAGTAGCAGTAAGATGAATGGGAATTGAGGGAAGAGATCCTATAGCCTCTCATTGGTCACATGAAGGATATCGAATTTTATTTTGAGTATGAAGGGCTTTGAGCTGTAAAATAATACGATCTAATTTACAACTTAAATGAAATTGATCTGCTTATGTTAAGAATAATTAACTGCATCCAGACAGTAGAGGGAGACCAGTTAGGATGCTATTTAAGTGAGAGAAGAGAGCGCGAAGAAGAGGGTTGCAAATCTGAAAGATGGAACCAATAGGACCTACTGGTGTTTTAATTACAGAATGTGGACAAAAGGAGTTGATGATGATGAGTGGAGTCCTGTTTTGAGTAAACAGGTCAATGATGGTGCCATTTATTAAAATGCAGAAAACTGAGGGAAAAGTGATTTTGAGTGAGGAGAAACAGAGTTCTGATTTGAACATGTTGAATTAGATCTGTCCACTTAGGTATCCAAATGTAGATTTCACTCAGGTGGTTTATATCTAAGTCTGGTCTTCAGAAAGATTTATGCAGAGGATACAGCCATGATTCTGAGACACACCTTTAAGGAAGTCACCTGTGTGAATAGCTGAAGTTAGAAATGATGCTGTGGATGACTTCGAAGGATATAGCCCTCTTTCTACACAAATTGACTTTAGATGTTCTAGCTATTGATTGCCTTAGTAATGCTGCAGTATTTTAATGCTATACTAGAAACAACCACAAAACCTAAGTGACACATGGCATAGGATTTATTGCTCACATACCTTTGGTCTGCTGGTGGTCAAGTAGTCAGCTTTGCTGATCTCTGCTGGGTTCACACACATATCTAGGGGTTGGCTAGATACATGGAGCTGAATCACCACCAAGCTGGAGCAACAGCGGTGACTCAGCTCGATTCCATGTGTCTTTCACCCTCCAGCAGACTAGCTGGAACTATCCTCATGATGAAAGCAAAAGCACGAGAGTAAGCAAGCCCAAAGAGCAAGCCTGTTACAAATCTCAGCTTGCATCAGAGTTACGATTGTCAAAGAGCAATGTATGTTACCTGGCCCACAGTGAGAGAGAGTTGCAAAAAAATTTGAAAAAGGGCATGAATATAGTGGGAGTGTATGATTTGGGTCATTTTTGCAGTCTATCACACAGATTTTCTAATGAGCACATGTAGAAAGTGGCCTTACAGAGTGTGAAAACTTTGTACGAAATACCCACTTCTATTTATTAATATCCTCTTCACTTAGACTCAATCTGTTTTTGAAAGTACAAAAAAACACAGATTTTTTTTTTCTTCTATACTATGAACTCCAGGAAAACAACAGCTCTGTTGGTTTTATTCACTCTTTTATCCTGAATGTCTGTGCTTTTTATGAACCTAGGGTCATAGGAAAGTGCCATATCTATATTTGTTAACGTATTTATTCAACAAATGTTTGCATGAAGGACTTTTTCCACATATTTTGTCTAATTTTTATAATGTTATCCTGGATTAAAGTAGTTGAGAAACAATATAGTTCAAATTGGAAAAAAGTAATGGCATTTATAGTCTAATATTTTTAGAAATAATTTTACACTTTCTATCTTGTCTGTCCATAATATAGTTACTTGTGTTGCCTTAGTTTTAAGCACTTCAAGGCTTCCCATTATAATTATGATAAAGACCTGAATCCTTAAATGGCCATAAAGCCCTGCATGATCTAGTGCCTGTCAACCTCTGCCTCTCCATCTTATATTCTTTTCCCCACCTCTTTCTGTGAACTAAACACATTAACCTTTCTGTTTCTTGGAAGAACATGGTCCCTACCAACTCACAGCTTTTCCCCTCTGCCTGGAATGCTACTGGGACTTACAAGTCACCTTCACATCCTAACCTTCCAGGACTAAATCAATTCTGTAACTACATGCATTCATAGTGTTCAGCATTTTAATTCCTAGCAGTTATCTGAGTTTAAATAATTATGTTTATTTTTGTATTGTTGATGGGAACAATCAATAAATCAATATATAATAGGAATAGAAAAGAATTGTATTTGAGCCAAACTGAGGATGATAGCCTGTGAGACATGGATTTTAGAAACATCTGAGTTGTGTTCATTGGATTACGAGATGCTGAAGCTTAAAAAGACAAAACTTGCAAAATTATACATTGTTTGTCAGTAATTATCATTGGAGTCAGCAAGTAAGGATGCCTGTTAAGCAAGTATGGGTTGGGATCTGAAATGTTTGCCTGGGTAAAAGGCGAGACTTTGAGACCATAAGGTTGCAACTGGAAGCTGCTAGCAGATAACTGTTTTGAAAACAGTTGGTGGTATCTCTGAGTCTGACATGGCTCAAGAATTCAAGTTCTCAGTAATGCAGAAACTTGTCTGAGACCACATCCACAATGGCAAACAGACTTCATTTCGGTTGCCCAAACCATGGTTATTTCATTTTGATTTTTAAATGCATTTTTCTTCAATATTTAAAACAGAGGTGCAATGCATGTTCAGCCATAATGAAGGCTGCTCTAGTTATAAAAAAGTTTAAGTCCTGTGTAAGCCAGAATGACTCCTTCACACCTCAGTATATGAAAATTCCTTTCATCAGTATGATTATTTGATGTATGTCTATTCTCTCTGTTGTGCTGTAAATTCCATGAGCATATGGACTATATCTATTTAATTTTATTGATGTATTTCCTCAGCTTAGCTCAGTGCCTGGTACAAAACACAAACTCAATACAATGCTCCCATCCTACACAATACTTGCAATCAATGTGATTTCTTTAATTTGAAAAATAATTAGGTGATTATAAACATTCTAGAGGGCTTTGTAGAAAGAAATATTTTAGAAGATACTTTTTTGATTTAGAATGTGTTCTTCCTACTTCTAATACAACTCATTTTTTTCTTTCCATTTTATTGAGATAAAATTGACATGCAGCACTGTATAAGTTTAAGGTGTACAACAGAATTATTTGACTTACATAATACATCATGAAATGCTTACCACAATAACTTTAATAAGCATCCATCATTTCATATAGATTAAATTTTTTAAAAAAGAATAACACATTTCCTCTTCACGATGAGAACTCAGGCTTTACTCTCTTAACAGCTTTTGTATAGAATAAGTAGCGATTTAACTATAGGCTTCCCAAGTGGTACAGTTGTAAAGATTCCACCTGCAATAGAAGTAGTGCGAGAGATGTGGGTTCAATCTCTGGGTTGGGAAGATCCCCTGGAGTAGGAAATGGCAACCTTCTCCAGTATTTTTGCCTGGGAAATCCCATGACAGAGGAGCCTGGCAGACTACAGTCCATGGGGCTGTAAAGAGTTGGACACAACTGTGCAACTGAGAATTTTAATTTACCATGCTGTATATTGCATCTTTAGTACTTGCTGATAAATAAATAACTAGAAGTTTTTGCCTTTTCACTTTATTTATCCACTTCATGTCTTGTAACTACATTCATCCAATTATATCCAGGTATGTGAAGAAGGCTGATCGGCGAAGAATTGATGCTTTTGAACTGTGGTGTTGGAGAAGACTCTTGAGAGTCCCTTGGACTGCAAGGAGGTCCAACCAGTCCATTCTAGGGGAGATCAATCCTGGGTGTTCATTGGAAGGACTGATGCTAAAGCTGAAACTCCAATACTTGTGGCCACCTCATGCGACGAGTTGACTCACTGGAAAAGACTCTGATGCTGGGAAAGGTTGGGGGCGGGAGGAGAAAGGGACGACAGAAAATGAGATGGCTGGATGGCATCACCGACTCTGTGGACATGAGTTTGAGTGAACTCTGGGAGTTGGTGATGGACAGGGAGGCCTGGCGTGCTGTGATTCATGGGGTCACAGGGAGTCGGACACGACTGAGCGACTGAACTGAACTAAACTGAACTGATATCTCTTATTAAGGTGTCAAATTATTTTCTGTTTTGCAGATCTTTCTAAAATCATCATTTTATTATTTGAAAAACAAACAAGAAAAATTTCACTTGAAGAATCTTTAAGATAGATGATATATTTCTCTTCTCTTATTTACTTTCCAGATGAAAACTCCCAATATTTAGACTTGATTAACATTTCTAGAACTATTCAGAATAGGGGACTTGTTTCAAAGTCTGACCATCTTCCATCTCTATTTTATTTTTTTTGTAATGAGAAAAATTCCTGAGTTTTAGAATCAGCTGAAAGGCTTTTCCTTATATCTTTAAAGATATCAGTCTTTTTTTTTTTTTTTGCTGCAGCTGCTTAGTCGCTTCAGTCATGTTCTACTCTGTGAAACCCTATGGACCGCAGTTTGCCAGGCTCTTCTGTGCATGGGATTCTCTAGGCAAGGGTACTTGAGTGGGTTGCCATGCCCTCCTCTAAGGGATCTTTCCTACCCAGGGAGCGAACCCAGGTCTCCTGCATTGCAGGCAGATTCTTTACCTCTGAACCACCAGGGAAGCCCATCAACCTTTTTTATATAAAAGCAAAAATTTGTAGAAGACCTGGATTTTAACTTGTGTTAGACTCACTGAGGCTGCATCTGATCACTATTAGCAAGTAAAGTCTCCCTTAAAAATCTATCTATATACAGTATCTCCCTGGAGGTGGAAATGGCAACCCATACCAGGATTCTTGTCTGGAGAATCCCACGGACAGAGGAGCCTGGCAGGCTATAAATGTTCATAGTGTCACAAAGAGTCAGACGTGACTTAGTGACTGAATAATAACAACATATACAGTATATTCTCTTCGTTCAGTTCAGTCACTCAAGCGTGACTGGCTCTTTGCAACCCCACAGGCTGCAGCACACCAGGCTTCCCTGTCCACCACCAATTCCCGGTGCTTGCTCAAACTCATGTCCATTGAGTTGATCATGCCATCCAACCATCTCATCCTCTGTTGTCCCCTTATGCTCCTGCCTTCCATCTTTCCCATCTTAATGGCAAATAATGATCTGTTCTCTCTTTTTATTTTTTGCAGTATTGTATGTCGACCACATTTTTTTTTTAAATCCACAAATAACATTCTTTTTATTTTACTTTTTTTTGATCTGTTCTCTTAATGAACATTAAATGGATAATCTTACGGTTTTTTAAGAATCTTACCCCCCAAATAGTTTGGTCAACTGGTAATATGGTTAGTAATTTCGATTTCTTGGGCATTGAATATTGTCAGGCTACACATCTTCATTCACACAAATTCATCTCATTGTACTTGCACTGTATGTTTGTATTTTTCCTATTTGGTGATCCTGCTTTATAAGGATGTCAATTTTATCCTTACACTGATAAACATGCAATTTCCTTGTGCAGTTGTATGCTTCTTTTCTAGAGCTTTACTTTAAGTAACTAGACAGTCTCCTGTATATTATACCCAAAGTGATAGTACATTTTTACTCAAAGAAAGATATATTAATTGCCCTAAGAAAGCTAAAAAATTAATGGAAAGGAGGCTTCCAGACCTAAATAACATCTAATAATCTGTCCCTGAGGCAGCCTCTTCCTTTTTCCTTAAGATTAGGTATAAAAAATCAGAGAAGATAAAGCAAAATACCAAAAATTAATTCTGAGACAAGTGATTGCCAGGTTTGAAGGAATTTTCTTAATTATAATATAAAACTGAGGAAGTTGATTTGATATATACAGAGGCTGATTTTTATCATGCTGTCAGAAACCCTGTATGGTCCAAAGAAGAAAAAAAAAATCCCCTCTAACTTATCACTCAATCCTTCAACAACAAAAAACAACACCTTGAGATCTACTATGTGCCAGACACTATAAGTACTGAGGACAGAGCAATAAAGAAACTAGTCATAATTACATAATTATTGAGGTTTGAGTCTGTTAAGGGAATCTGTGGTTTAAAAAATATTAGAGTGATGACACAAAAATTAAAAAGTGCTACAGAAGTATATCATGGGAGCATCTAATCTACTGTAAACAGATTATAGAATAAAGTAAAATACAATTAGAGATATAAAGAATGAGCAGTTGCATGAGACAAGGTGAAAGGTATGATTATTTAAACAACATGATTCATTTCATGTTGGGATTGTCTCTTCATACAGGTTGGACTAAAAGTTCAGTCAATTCTTTCCTACATGTTAGAATTGCACACCCACATATAATTCCAGAAAAAGATATATCAGTTTAACAAATGGGTTTCAAGGTCTGGAAAGAAGATTGAGCATGTGTTCTCAGATACCTTTAAAAATTTCAGTGTGGCTGGATTATAAAGGGTGAGGTAGTAGAACTTAAAATTGAAGAAGTCTAGATTTGTGAATTTTAGTTGAAATGTATTTTACGATGTTACTAAACCTGCAGAAATATTGAAATATTTCAGAGAAATTATTCACTGTACATTTAATTTATTTTGTTTATAAAAGTTATGAACTGTAAAAAAAAATAAATAAATAAAAGTCAAGCATGGTAAGAGGTTAACAATAATAACTAATAATAAAATGTAATAATTAAATTAATGTACTATAATAAAAAAAAAACAAAAAGAAGTGAAGTGAAGTGAAATGAAAGTCGCTCAGTCGTGTCCGACTCTTTGCAACCCCATGGACTATACAGTTCATGGAATTCTCATCACATCATCATATGATATTTCTACCTTTAGATAAAAACTGAAATAACTTAGTAGGATAGATATTAGTAGAAAATAGTGAAGTTATTAAAAAGAGAAATTTTGAGTATTCATTACTGCTGTTTTTAATATAATGTATTGTGAATTTGAAAGTGAAAGTCGCTCAGCCGTGTCTGACTCCTTTCACCCCATGGATGAATTCTCCAGGCCAGAATACTGGGGTCGGTAACCTTTCCCTTCTCCAGGGGATCTTCCCAACCCAGGGATTGAACCCAGGTCTCCCACATTGTAGGGCAGATTCCTTACCAGCTGAGCCACAAGGGAAGCCCAAGAATACTGGAGTGGGTGGCGTTTCCCTTCTCCAGCAGATCTTCCTGACCCAGGAATCAACCCAGGGTCTCCTGCATTGCAGGTAGATTGTTTACCAACTGAGCTATCGGGGAAGCCTCATGAAAGGTCTAAATAAATAAAGAGATATTTTGTATTGATGGATCAGAAAAACTAGGTGAAGCTGTCAGCTGTCCACAAATTGATATACATATTTAACGCATTTCCTACCACAGTCTCTTATGTTTTGTAGACAGAGGCAAGGTTAATCTAAACTTTACATGAAAACACAGAGGAACTAGAATAGCTAAAACTAGTCTGACAAAAAGAAAAAAACAGGAGAAATCACTCTACCAGTTTTCCAGACTTTCCGTATAGCTACAGTAATCAAGATAGTGTTGTACTGGGGACAGACAGACCTTTGGAGCAGAAGAAAGAATATCCAGAAATAGCCTCACACAAGTAGGGGCAAATGCTTCTTAACAGAGGTGTGAGAACGATTTAGTGAAGACAGAAGAGTCTTTTCAACAAATGGCATGGAGCAACTGAACATCCATAGGCAAAATATGAATTGTGACCTCATGCCTTATGCAAAGATTAACTCAAGATCAATCATAAATTTAAACAAAAAATTATAAGAATTTTAGAAGTAAAAGGGAAAACTTTTCAGAACCTAGAGCTCAGTGAAGTTTCTTAGGACACCAAGGCATGATTCACAAAGAAAAAATCAATAAATTGAACCTCATCAAAATTGAAAGCTTTTTGTTCTCCAATAAACTCTTTTAAGACAACGAAAGGAGAAGTTACACAGTGGGAGAAACATATTTACAAATAAAATGACAAAGGACTTTAGAATAAGGTCTCAAAAGTTGACTTTAAAAAATCCATTTAGAAAATAAACAAAATATATGAAAAAACATTTTATCAAAAAGAATATCCAGCCGGTAAATAAGCACATGAAAAGATGTTCAACATCACTGGCCATTAGGAAAGTGCAAATGAAAACCACGATAAGGCATCACTACACACCTACCATGAGTAAAATTTAAAATAGTGATAATATCAAATGCTGGCAAGGATGTGCCAACAAAACACTCATGCATTGTTGGCAGGAAAATAAAATAATACAGCCGCTCTGAAAATCGTTTGGCAGTTTCTTTCTAAAAATATTAGCCATACATGTATTACACTACCTAGGAATTTCACTCCTGGGCATTTATCCCAGAGAAACAAAAACTTATGTCTGTACACAAACATCTGTAATATCTTAGTTTATAACAGACAAAAACTGGAAACAACCAAAATATCCCTCAAGAGGTTAAACAAACTGAGCTATAGCCACACCATGGAACGCAATCCTGCAATAAAAAGGAATGAACTGTTGAAACAGGCGACAGCCTGGAATGATCTCCAGGGCACAATGATGAGTCCATCTGAAAAGGTCACACACCATGTGATTTCACTTACATAACCTTCTGAAATGATAAAATTATAGGGACAAAAACATGCTAGTGACTGCCAAGGGGCTGAGGATGCTGAAGGGGAGGCTGGGCATGATTATAAAGGGGCAGCGTGAGAGAGACTTTTGTGGTGATGATGTAGGTCTATATCTTGATTGTGCTGGTGGCTGCAGGTGACGAAAGGACACAGAACCTTAGCCGCACATTGCACCGATGTAAAATGCCTGGTTTTGACATTATAGTAGAGTTACATAAAATGGAGCCGTTGGGAAAACTGGGTGAAGAGTACAGATGACTTCTCTGTCTTGGCAACTTCCTGACTGAATCTCCAATTACTTAAAATGAAAAACTTAAACTAAAAATAATTTAAAATTTTAATTATAAAAGTGCACTATCTGTCATATTTTTTAAATCAAATTTAGGTTGTCTGGGGTATTGACCAAAGAGAGATCAATTAATGGATTAAAACTGGACAGTGTGACCTAAAAAAAAAAAAAAATTGAAGAAGTCTGTGGTGGAAGGAATCTTTAAGTCTGCTAAGGAGTCTGAACTTTGAAGGTAATGGGAAGACAATTAAGTGTTAAAAGCAGGAAAATGACATTGTTAGATTTGCCTTTTAGAATTATCAACATAGCTACAGTGAGAAGAATAAATTCGAGAAGGGCATAAGAAGACTGAGAATAAGCAGAAAGAGGGTTAAAATCACTGATCTAAGCATGAGATAATGGTGTCCTAGATCAGTCCTAGGTGTTCATTGGAAGGACTGATGCTAAAGCTGAAACTCCAATACTTTGGGCACCTCATATGAAGAACTGACTCACTGGAGAAGACCCTGATGCTGGGAGGGATTGGGGGCAGGAGGAGAAGGGGACAACAGAGAATGATATGGCTGGATGGCATCACCAACTCGATGGACATGAGTTTGAGTGAACTCCGGGAGTTGATGATGGACAGTGAGGCCTGGCGTGCTGGTGATTCATGGGGTCGCAAAGAGTCGGACACGACTGAGCGACTGAACTGAACTGAGAAGGTGTGGATGGAGAGGTGTGAACAAATGGATACTTACTTACTTAGGAGATGGAGTTGATAAGCCTTAGCACTTGGTTGAATGAGAATGAGAAAAAAAGGAGTGAAGATGTGGGTTAGGTATCTGCATGTTTGATGTTACTCACTGATACAGTAAACAGATGAGAAGGAATGGGTTTTCAAGGAAGGATGAACTCTGTTTTTGGTATCTTAAATTTGTGGGTTTTGTGCTCAATACAAGACCATATGCACAACAAGAAGGTGGATCAACCGTAGGCATATGTCTGTAAGCATCACTAGCATAAAGAATAGTTGAGGTGTTGGAAATTGCTGTAACTGCTCTGTAGAAATGTACATAGTGAAAGAGAGGCTAGGACAAAACTTGAAGCTCACTGAGATTTACGATATGCAGAGATATGCAGGTTTACAAAGGTGAGTGAGTGAGTAAGGGAGACTGCCCAGTCTATAAAAGAGAAATCAGTGAGTACAGTGAAAGAAATCCACACACAAGGGAAAATTTGAAAAAAAAAAAAAGAGAGTTCCCATGCAACTGGTAAAATCTAATTCCTAACTTAAGTGATATATTGTCATTTTACTAAGCTTTTTGAAGTGGCCAAAATTTTTCCACCAAAATAGATCCGTGAAAATAGAAGAAATAGTTCAAAAAGTGGAGATCAAAGTTACTGTAGATGGGAAACTATATGCTTAGAGATATAGAGTTTTAAAGGAGAATGTTTTTAAGTTTGAGGTTTAATGAAAATATTTAAATGAACATTAGCAACTAACCAACAAAGCTATTCATTCAATGTCTTAAAAAAAGTTTGTAGCACTTGTGTAGGTATTATCACGTAAATAGAGATATTTTACGATGTTCTCTTTTATAGTGGATATTTATTCTACTAGTTTGCTTTCTTAAATTGAACATAGTTATCTTAAATATTTTAGGTCAAAACTGTCATTCCATTTTAATATGAAGTATTATATTTATTTATCTGTTTATTTATTTAGTAAATATATCTGTTGAATTTGTATTATATCTCCTTTTATCAAGACATTACCCTTCATATAGTTCCACAATCTTCTAATGAGTTCATTCACTGAAATGACAATTATTCATTGAGAGATTCTATGTACCAACCCTGGGTTCTGCGAAACAAAATAGAAGTTCATGTTTTTGAGAAGTTTGCATTGAAGTATAAGGAATTAAACAATAAATAATAAATACAAGATACAAAAAAATTATGTATTAAGTTATAAGGTGGTAACTGCAGTTGAGAACAGCAGGAGTAGAGTAAGGGGAATTAAGATTGTCTACCTTAGAGCACGGAATGAAGCAGGGCAAAGGCTAATAGAGTTTTGCCAAGAGAACACACTGGTCATAGCAAACACCCTCTTCCAACAACACAAGAGAAGACTCTACACTTGGACATCACCAGATGGTCGACACGGAAATCAGATTGATTATGTTCTTTGCAGCCAAAGATGGAGAAGCTCTATACAGTTAGCAAAAACAAGATCAGGAGCTGACTGTGGCTCAGATCATGAACTCCTTATTGCCAAATTCAGACTTAAATTGAAGAAAGTAGATAAAACCATTAGACCATTCAGATATGACCTAAATCAAATCCCTTATGACTATACAGTGGAAGTGAGAAATAGATTTAAGGGACTAGATCTGATAGATAGAGTGCCTGATGAACTATGGACAGAGGTTCCTGACATTGTACAGGAGACAGGGATCAAGACCATCCCCATGGAAAAGAAATTCAAAAAAGCAAAATGGCTCTCTGGGGAGGTCTTACAAATAGCTGTGAAAAGAAGAAGTGAAAAGCAAAGGAGAAAAGGAAAGATACAAGCATCTGAATGCAGAGTTCCAAAGAATAGCAAGGAGAGATAAGAAAGCCTTCTTCAGCTATCAATGCAAAGAAACAGAAGAAAACAACAGAATAGGAAAGACTAGAGATCTCTTCAAAAAAATTAGAGATACCAAGGGAATATTTCATGCAAATATGGGCTCGATAAAGGACAGAAATGGTATGGATCTAACAGAAGCAGAAGATATTAAGAAGAGGTGGCAAGAATACACAGAAGAACTGTACAAAAAAGGTCTTCACGACCAAGATTATCACGATGGTGTGATCACTCACCTACAGCCAGACATCCTGGAATGTGAAGTCAAGAGGGCCTTAGGAAGCATCACTATGAACAAGGCTAGTGGAGGTGATGGAACTCCAGTTGAGCTATTTCAAATCCTGGAAGATGATGCTGTGAAAGTGCTGCACTCAATATGCCAGCAAATTTGGAAAACTCAGCAGTGGCCACAGGACTGGAAAAGGTCAGTTTTCATTACAATCCCAAAGAAAGGCAATGCCAAAGAATGCTCAAACTACCACGCAATTGCACTCATCTCACATGTTAGTAAAGTCATGCTCAAAATTCTCAAATCAGGCTTTAGCAATATGTGAACCGTGAACTTTCAGATGTTCAAGCTGGTTTTGGAAAAGGCAGAGGCACCAGAGGTCAAATTGCCAACATCCACTGGATCATCGAAAAAGCAAGAGAGTTCCAGAGAAACATCTATTTCTGCTTTATTGACTATGCCAAAGCCTTTGACTGTGTGGGTCACAATAAACTGTGGAACATTCTGAAAGAGATGGGAATACCAGACCACCTGACCTGCCTCTTGAGAAACCTTTATGCAGGTCAGGAAGCAACAGTTAGAACTGGCCACGGAACAACAGACTGTTTCCAAATAGGAAAAGGAGTACATCAAGGCTGTATATTGTCACCTTGCTTATTTAACTTATATGCAGAGTACATCATGAGGAATGCTGGGCTGGAAGAAACACAAGCTGGAATTGAGGTTGCTGGGAGAAATATCAATAACCTCAGATATGCAGATGACACCACCCTTATGGCAGAAACTGAAGAAGAACCAAAAAGCCTCTTGATGAAAGTGAAAGAGGAGAGTGAAAAGGTTGGCTTGAAGCTCAACATTCAGAAAACTAAGATCACGGCATCCAGTCCCATCACTTCATGGGAAATAGATGGAGAAACAGTGTCAGACTTTATTTTTTGGGCTCCAAAATCACTGCAGATGCTGATTGCAGCCATGAAATTAAAAGATGCTTACTCCTTGGAAGGAAAGTTATGACCAGCCTAGATAGCATATTAAAAAGCAGAGACATTACTTTGCCAACAAAGGTCCATCTAGTCAAGGCTATGGTTTTTCCCGTGGTCATGTATAGATGTGAGAGTTGGACTGTGAAGAAAGCTGATCGCCGAAGAATTGATGCTTTTGAACTGTGGTTCTGGAGAAGACTCTTGAGAGTCCCTTGGACTGCAAGGAGATCCAACCAGTCCATTCGAAAGGAGATCAATCCTGGGTGTTCATTGGAAGGACTGATGCTAAAGCTGAAACTCCAATACTCTGGCCACTTCATGTGAAGAGATGATTCTTTGGAAAAGACCCTGATGCTGGGACGGATTGGGGGCAGGAAGAGAAGGGGATGACAGAGGATGAGATGGGTGGATGGCATCACCGACTCGATGGACATGAGCTTGAGTGAACTCTGGGAGTTGGTGATGGACAGGGAGGCCTGGCGTGCTGTCATTCACGGGGTTGCAGAGTCGGACATGACTGACCGACTGAACCTAATTGAACTGAACTGAAGCCAAGGTTAATGACATTCATGTGCCATTGTGTCCATAGATTAGGCGTTTGTTATTGATGGAGGCATTTTCCATCCTCAACAATCTAAGGATGAAGATACAAAGCCCACAGATTATTGTAATTTTCTGTGCTAGAGAATCACAGAAGTGCTTTATCCTAGCTCGAGAAAAATTCTGATTAAGAAAGACTTCCTGAGAAAGATGACACCTGACCTCAATCTTAAAAGATGAGAAAAATTCATCCAGACAAAGAGCCGTATAAAGTAGATCTTAGAATTCCAGAAAAAAAAAAATGTTTTCCCTGATTTCCAGGACCTCTCTATCCATATTAGTTTCTAGTCATTTTTTTGTGGTATTTTTAGAATTTTCTGTGTAAAGAATCATGCCATCTGCAATCTGTGACAGTTTTACTTCTTCCTTTACAATTTGGATTCTTCTTATTTATTTTTTCTTATTGCTATGGTTAGGAAACAGTGTCAGACTTTATTTTTTTGGGCTCCACAATGACTGCAGATGCTGATTGCAGCCAGGAAATTAAAAGATGCTTACTCCTTGGAAGGAAAGTTATGACCAACCTAGATAGTATATTAAAAAGCAGAGACATTACTTTGCCAACCAAGGTCCGTCTAGTCAGGGCTATGGTTTTTCCCGTGGTCATGTATGGATGTGAGAGTTGGACTGTGAAGAAAGCTGATCACCGAAGAATTGATGCTTTTGAATTGGTGCTGGAGAAGACTCTTGAGTGTCCCTTTGACTGCAAGGAGATCCAACCAGTCCATTCGAAAGGAGATCAATCCTGGGTGTTCATTGGAAGGACTGATGCTAAAGTTGAAACTGCAATACTTTGGCCACCTCATGAGACGAGTTGACTCACTGGAAAAGAGTCTGATGCTTTGAAGAATTGGCGGTAGGAGCAGAAGGGGACAACAGAGAATGAGATGGCTGGATGGCATCACCGACTTGATGCACATGAGTTTGAGTGAACTCCGGGAGTTGGTGATGGACAGGGAGGCCTGGCGTGCTGTGATTCATGGGGTCGCAAGGAGTCGGACACGACTGAGCGACTGAACTGAACTGATGGCTAGGAATTCCAGTCTGTGTTGAATAAAACTGATGAGACTGGGCATCCTTGTCTTGTTCCCTATTTTACAGGTAATGCTTTCAGCTTTTCGCTGTTAAGTATTTGTTAATCTGTGGGCTTGTCATACATGGCCTTTATTCTGTTGAGGTACATTCCTTCCATATAGAATTTGTTGAGTGTTTTAAATATAAATGGATCTTTATTTTCTTCTATTTCTTCTTGGTTCAGTCTTGGGGGAGAGTACATTTCTAGGAATTTAGCCCTTTCTTCTAGGTTTTTCCATATTATTGGCCATAATTGTTTGTAATTATCTTATCATCCTTTGTACTTCCATCGTGTTCAGTTGTACCTTCTTTTTTATTTCTGATTTTATTTTCCTGGGCCCTCTTCCTTTTTTATCTTCATAAGTCCAGCTAAGAATTTGTCAATATTGTTCATCATTTCAAAGAATCAGCTCTAAGTTTTATTGATTTTTCTATTTTTAGTCTTTTATTTTTGCTCTAATCTTAATTACTTGCTTTCAAATAACTTTGGATTTTTTTCATTCTTTCACTACTTCCTTTAGGGTTGTTAATTTGAGGCTGTTTTTTCTTTCCTTAGATAGGCTTGTATCACTATAAACTCTCCTAGAACTGCTTTTTCTACATTTCTTAGATTTGGGTTTGTTGTGTTTTCATTTCCACTTGTCTCTAAGTACTTTTTTTAAAACTCTAATTTCTTGTTTAGTAGCATATTATTTAACCTCCAAGTGTTTATGATTTTTGCATTTTTTCTTATAGGTGATTTCCTTAAATATATTCTTAAATTTATTCTTAAATGAAACTTTCAGTTTTTTATTGTGAGGATTTTATGGTGAACAATACAATAACTACTAATACACTTTGATGGTACTAACTTGATTTGAGGTACTGTGCTGTGCTAACTTGCTTCAGTTTCAGTGGTGTCTGACTATGGACTATAGCCCGTCAGGATCCTCTGTCCATGGGATTCTCCAGACAAGAATTGGGTTGCAATGCCCTCCTCCAGTGGATCTTCCTGACCCAAGAATCAGACCCACATCTCTTATGTCTCCTGCATTGACAGGTGGGTTCTTTACCACCAGTGCCACCTGGGAAGCTCTGATGTGAGATAAGACATCATTAATTCTATTTTTCATTACCTTTGTACCATCAGTGCAAATGTCAATACAGTTAAAAAGGCAAATAAATCCTTAGCATTATGTTGGAAATATTTTTTTTTCTTTGTGGATCCTCTGAAAGAATTTCAGAGATCCTCAGGGTTTAATAAAATCATGAGAACAAGTTCTCTTTTATATAGATATAATTGTTGGAGGAACTCAAATTTCAATTTGGCTACCTTGTGCAGAAGTTGCTGAAAAAGTTGACTTTTCTAATATCAGAGTTAAATCTATGATCTTCTTGGATTTTCACATAGGCAAATAAAAATGCTGTTAATACTCTATTCTAGTTAAGTTCAAATCTTTAAGCAGTCAGCAAATTCTATTTATTTTACTTCAAAAATAGATCTGATACACCTATAAACCGTCACTCCATCTCCTTTTCTAGTCATTTAGATGAAGCCACAGCATGAATCTCCTGAACTATTATGTTTGCTTCCCAAACACTTTCTCTGTTTCCACATTTGTTTAAATGCATGCTCCCTGGTAGGCAGAGGGACCTCTTAAAAATAAGTCATATCTAAGGTCTGTCTAGTCAAGGCTATGGTTTTTCCCGTGGTCATGTGTGGATGTGAGAGTTGGACTGTGAAGAAGGCTGATCGCCGAAGAATTGATGCTTTTGAACTGTGGTGCTGGAGAAGACTCTTGAGAGTCCCTTGGACTGCAAGGAGATCCAACCAGTCCATTCTAAAGGAGATCGACCCTGGGTGTTCATTGGAAGGACTGATGCTAAAGCTGAAACTCCAATACTTTGGCCACCTCATGCGACGAGTTGACTCACTGGAAAAGAGTCTGATGCTGGGAGGGATTGGGGGTGGGAGGAGACGGGGACAACAGAGAATGAGCTGGCTGGATGGCATCACCAACTCGATGGACATGAGTTTGAGTGAACTCTGGGAGTTGGTGATGGACAGGGAGGCCTGGCGTGCTGTGATTCATGGGGTCGCAAAGAGTCAGACACGGCTGAGCGACTGAACTGAACTGAAGAATCCTCTTTCTATAAAACCTTTCAGTGACTTTCTACTGCTGATGGAATAAAATCCAAGTTTCTCCCCATATCCTTCATAATTTTACTTTTGTCTCATTCTCTGACCTCATCATGCATCAGTCATGTCCTTGCTCAATACTTGCCAGCCAGTCCTATTGGCCTTTCTGTTACTCAGATTGACTCCTTACAATCTAGAAGAATGTTTAATACATATAAGATGCCCAATAACTATTTCTTAAAATAGTAAATGTTATTGTGTAAGAATTTTGAAAAGATAAGAGCCTTAATGTATTGATAAATAAAACTCACATTGGAGACCTTGTGGTCTGGAACCAAGGACAGTGCAAATAGGCTTGAATTAAAAATGAAATATTCTGTGCATGCTCATGATGTCATTTATAAACAGTACCACCACCATTAAACTGCTATGTTTGGGCTGTTTAGATACTTAAAATCTAAACCTCTTTTCCAGTACACACCAATGAAAATCTGATGAAATCTGTAAATCCTCCCCTCTAAAATAAATCACACTTAAAATATTCAAAATACAATTTCAGAGAAATACAGAAATCTTACAGCCTACCATGAACTATAGAGAAAAAATCTTTGGGCTTCTGGGTACCCTAAAGCTACATGGTAATGGAAGATAAATTGTACAACAGGGTAAACTATTGTTGAATTAAGAACTAGAGAGAAATTCAAGGTCTAATGTGGCCAAAGTATTAGAGTTTCAGCTTTAGCATCAGTCCTACCAATGAACACCCAGGGTCGATCTCCTTTAGAATGGACTGGTCTAATCTGAGGTTATAGAACATTAAGATTTAGAGAATACATTTCAGATTCAAATCTTCCATTCTTGACATCACAAATATGAAAAAGACTATATTTGATAAGTGATTTACTACCAGACACAGCTCTGGCTGTGCCAGAGATTCCAGATCTTTCAGCATCAACCACTTTTGCTTTATCACAGCTTGAGGCTTATTTGTTTTGGGGAATTTTGATGGAAAATGAAATAAAACCAGGAACTAGAATTACAGGTATAGATGCAAAGTCATCTACAAGAGACCTGGACTCAGATGGACCTTACTTGCACAATTTCTCTAGAACTTTGTCCCCAAGTCTGTCAGGAGTCACAAAATAATTATATATTACGGCATTCATACATATATGAGATACCATGTAGAGTCTAGAGAAATACTACACAGATTTAGAAAAATTATGTCTGTGTACTATGTCTCAAATATATGTCCTAAAGATATATGTGTGTGGGTGTGTACACATATACATACACATCCCAGATTACAAAGAAAAGTCATGAGTCTAACATTTTACTTCACCCTTTCATACTTGATTTTGCAAAATTACATAACTTTTTCTCATTGAAATGCATAAAAAGAAGAACAAGAAAAAGGAACATATTTCTATCAGTTACATATTATTTGGAGAAGAATTTCAGGCATTCTGCCATTGGTTGTAGATGCATAGCCGCCAAGGACATTTATGATGAAAAAAGCTTTTATTTAGAGTACAGGTACTTTGCTTTGGAACATAGTGTCCAAAGTACATTTTTCTTCTGCCTTTCAAGTGATTGCATTTTAAAGAATAACTTAGCTGGACTTTTTCAGAAAGTAATCAAAATAATTATTAAAAAACCACTAGACAAGCAATGCTTATAATAGCTGCTTGATTATTATTCCAAAGCATCTTTAAAAAATCAGCATTTGTTAGAGACATACAATAATATTTTTCATAACTGGGTAGTTTACAAAATTCCTTTGTCTGCATCTTTTCATTTGACCTTCAGAACCATCCTGTATATTGTGCTTTGTGCACAGTCGTGTCTGACTCTTTGTGACCCTATGGACTGTATCCCACCTGGCTCCTCTGTTCATGGGATTTTCAGGCAGGAACACTAGAGTGGGTTGCCACTTCCTCCTCCAGGGGATTGTCCTAATTCAGGGATTGAACCCATGTCTCCTGTGTCTTCTGCATTGCAGGCAGATTCTTTAGTGCTGAGCCATTGGGAAAGCCCAATCCTATATGAGAGGTGGTGGCTGTTTGTTCTTAATTTCAATTCAGTTCAGTTCAGTTGCTCAGTCATGACTGACTCTTTGCGACCCCGTGAATCACAGCACGCCAGGTTTCCCTGTCCATCACCAAATCCCGGAGTTCACTTAAACTCATGTCCATCGAGTTGGTGATGCCATCCAGCCATCTCATTCTCTGTCGTCCCCTTCTCTTCCCGCCCCCAATCCTTCCCAGAATCAGAGTCTTTTCCAGTGAGTCAACTCTTCTCATGAGGTGGCCAAAGTATTGGAGTTTCAGCTTTAGCATCAGTCCTTTCAATGAACACCCAGGATCGATCTCCTTCAGAATGGAAAAAAGTTGTTATCATTGAGTACACATCAAAGGAAAGGTATAATAATTGTTAATATGATGAGGCTAATAAATAAAACGTTAGGATAAGAGAAATGCATAAACTAATTGTTCAGCATAACAACAGATCTTTTTTTATACATAAGATGATTAACTGAAATGTATTAAATGCCTAGGACTCTTGTCACTTCTGAATCTGACTTTATTCTCTTGGCATGTACCTACTCACGGGAATATTGTTTCCTTAGATCTGGATGGATACATGAAAGACATGGATGGAAAAAAATATATTCATAAGATTGTAATTATATTTCTTCCATCTCTTTCTCCAAATGATTACCTCCCATCTTTGAAGGAAAAAAAAAAGCTTTCCCCCCGACTTTTAATATAACTCCCGCTTTGACAAAGAAATAAAGAAAAACAAGATATTAACCTTTCAAACTCTGACCTTAGAATGTCAGACTAGATAATTTCTAAGGAATTATTTTGGGAAATATCAATTCAATTAATTGCCTTTAGTGGAAGTCACATGGTTGCAATTTCAGTCAATACTTGAAATGTCATGCTCGAATCTGAGACTAACATTAATAGTAACAAATGATGAGTTATAATTTATTTTTAGTCATTTCCATTCCAAGAATTCACTATCTTCCATATGAAGATATTTTTATTAAAAATTAGTATTTTCTTGAATTACTTTAGAAATTTCTCCAATGTAATTTAAAAATAAAACAAAAATTCCCTTTGTAGTACCCATAAAAGCAGGTTGCTAAATTTGTTTAAAATATACTCAACAAAATATTATATGACCATTATATGAAATACTCTATTTTTTGCATTAGTAAAAAATTATTCAACAATTATTCTAAATTAGGTTTACAGAGTACTATTTAGCAAAAATAAGTATTACATTCACATGAATTCAATTTATTGATAGAATATTCTTGGCTCCAAAAATCAGGTGGAGCCTGAGTGAGTTTAGATTTTATTCTAAGGGCAATATGAAATCACTTGGGACATTTATACAGGGGAATGGTATAATCTGATGTTCACCTCGAAAGATTATTCAGATTGATGCTGATATGGAGAGGATAGATTATGGGGGAAGAGTGTTAGCAAAGCAAAATCAGATGAGTGCACCAGCCTCGATTTGGATAACTTAAAACTGACTCTTGATCTAAATAATTGGAAGACAACAGTATCTGGGAATTTGGCAAAATGCTAAATTTAAAGGTATGGCATTTAATTAGCTCCTGCCAGCTGTCTTATAGGAATATAAATCTTTTTTTGAGTATTGTCAGTTTTTGTTTTGTTTTGATTTTTTTATCTTGAAGGAAAAGATGTAAACTCTTTTGACTGTTAAATATCAGCAATAAACTCAGTTCAGTTCAGTTCAGTTCAGTCGCTCAGTCGTGTCCGACTCTCCCTGACCCCATGAATCACAGCATGCCAGGCCTCCCTGTCCATCACCAACTCCCAGAGTTCACTCAAACTCATGTGCATCGAGTTGGTGATGCCATCCAGCCATCTCATTCTCTGTCGTCCCCTTCTCCTCCTGCCCCCAATCCTTCCCAGCATCAGTCTTTTCCAGTGAGTCAACTCGTCGCATGAGGTGGCCCAAGTATTGGAGTTTCAGCTTTAGCTCAGTCCTTCCAATGAACACCCAGGATTGATCTCCTTTAGAATGGACTGGTTGGATCTCCTTGCAGTCCAAGGGACTCTCAAGAGTCTTCTCCAGCGCCACAGTTCAAAAGCATCAATTCTTCAGTGATCAGCTTTCTTCACAGTCCGACTCTCACATCCATACATGACCACGGGAAAAACCATAACCTTGACTAGACAAATTATTAAAAAGAAACACTTTGAGAGCTAAGCAGAACATGCCTCTAGATTGAATTTAGCCAAAGGGTCTTGGTTCGCAACCTCAGAGGTGAATTGACATTTTTGAGAGTCAACCTCTTTTCTTTAATGAAGATTGAAACCTATTTTAGGGAATTTTTTTCAGTGACAGTTTTGTTCTGCAACTAGATTACTCTTGTTTTCTCTATTACCTAGCTCTCTATACTATATAGAGAATTATATACAAGATCATCTACCCATTCAATGCTGACTAGACAATTGTCAAAAAAAGAGATGGAACAGATTACAGATAACTTTCTCGCTTTATTATTTCCTTTCCTTTTTACCAAGCTGGGGATTAGGCAGTAGAGTGTAGAAACCAGTAATTTGTATCAATGAACTATAAAGAGAACAGTTCATAGATATGTTTATGTTGGACTTTTTATTCAAACCTAAATAACTCTCTGTGTACTTGCTATTACTGGAAAAGTCCAGAAAACAAGTAATCAGCTAAGACTTAGGGAAGTTGTGTTAGAAGATTGAGGCAGCATTGCTCCTATTTCTGACTTTTATGTAAACCAAAGCCAAAGATCTCAATCTTCTAAAAGAAATCACAGTTTGGGACTATCTTATGAATTATATATGAACTGAAGTAAGTTATGCTTCACTTACATCAGTCTAAGAGGGCCTAACATAGTACTTAATCTGACAAGTTAGATGCTCAAAAAATGTGTACTAACTAATGATATTTCCCAAACAACTAAACTACTGGTTGATGCTGACAATGTTTCCCCACCGTCCGCCCCCCAACCCAGTGGTAAATTCTTACTTTTGAGAAAAATATTTTCTTTTATTAATCATAATCTTCTTTTCATCAGTTTTTTTTCTTTCAGGCTGAAGTTATACTTGGTCTTCTCAATCCATCTCATACCAATTGGTAAGAAAATCCAGTTATAAAACCCTATCACTGCTAATTTCCAGATATTAAGCTTGGATTTGCTTCTCATCACCCCTGACCCAGTTCCAGGCTAATCTAAGCCATCTCATCCTGCCTAGAGTACTGTAGTCATTTACCATTTGGTCTCTTTGATCCTACTTTCCCTGCTGTCTATTTTTCATACAAAAATTAAGATGATCTATTTTAAACATAAACCACATCATGCCATTCCCCTGCTCAAAACACAAGCAATGGTTTCATATCACAAATTAAACAAATCTAAAACTACTTAATATTGTTCTCAAGTCTCTATGTGATTATATTCTTACCTAATTTACTCATCCTTTTAAAATTATATCTCTTGTTCACAATGGTCTGTTTCTCAAACCTGAGGATTCCATCCCTTGGCATTTGCTGTTCCTGTCAGACCACTCTTCCCCAATATATTTTCTTGTCTTATTCTACTTCATTCAAATGGCTGCTCAGATAGTACTTTTTCCAAGGAGTCTTTTTTTTAAGCAAATATATTGGGGTATAATTGATTTACAATGTGTGTTAGTTTCAGGTATACATATACATCTCCACTCTTTTTTGTTAATAGAGTCTATTCTCATATAAGCCATTACGCAGCACTGAGGTTTTCCTGTGCTATACAGAAGGTTCTTATTGAAAGTGAAAGTGAAAGGCACTCAGTCATGTCCAACTCTCTGCGACTCCATGGACTGTAGCCCCATCAAGCCACTTTGTCCATAGCATTCTCCAGGCAAGAATACTGAAGTGGGTTACTGTGCTCTATTTTATATATAGTAGTGTGTATATGTCAATCCAATGTCTCAATTAATTCACTCCCCCCTTTATCCTCTAGTTAAAGAAGCCTTTCTTTATTGCTGTATCTGGTAACCTACATTGCTTATTTCTATCACTTTGTTTCCAACCTGATACATATCACAATAGGAAATAATATTTTTTTTGTTTGTTTACTAATTATCTTTCTCCCAACTAGAATGTAAGCACCTAGAAAATACAAGGACCTCATGTATCTTGATCACTGATGTGCCTGGTATGGAGAAGATTCTGATAAATATATGTTGAATTAAATTGATTTAATAGCAATTATTTTGGATAATATCCCCAACTAATAAAACTCAAATTGTTTTAGCAGTCCATGGTGCTTATTAAGCATCTACCATGTGTGCAGAATTATAATGACAATTTTGAAAGATAAAAGAGAAATACAAAATCCTGTACAACTCTTTGTCTTTAAAATTCCATCACAATTTCTATAGCAAATGTGTCATAGAATACTCAATCTTATAAAGTAGGCAAAAATAGAGTAAGCAAGGGCAAGTAGGTACAATTATTCATAAAATCAAAGAAAAATATCTAGTTTTCTTCAAATTTATTTGGCACTGGGGGCAGATTATTTCCTTATGCCATAAAGGAGAATACTTCTGTGTTCCACAATTTGGAAATCTTTTAAAAAATATTTTCAGTTAGGAGATAGATTATTTTCATTTGTCTTTCAGATGAATAATATAAAATTATAAAATTTTCTTTGTTTACTCGCCTCTAAAATCAATCTTGATATTTTTTTCTGTTTAAGTAACTGTTGTCAGTAGTCAGCTGTCAACCCATGAGGCAACTGAAATTAGGATGGAGAAACTAACTGTGGTTAATGACTTCTTAATGGATCTCTAGTTGCCAATCAGAAATACTTACTTTGATTCAAAGCTATTTTCATTATAAATCATCTGCTCTCTGTCCCTGATGCTAGAAAGTTTTAGGTTATTAGTTTAAGAAGGTCAGATATTGTATTTCATTCAAATAAATTTTCTTAACTCCCACTCTTTTTCTTGGCATATTGTCCATGTTTACTCAAGTCGAGTTGGTTAGAAATAGTCAGACGCTATCAAAAAACATTAAATAATCTTTCCAGAATGTATTTTCTGTTGAAGACTGGTATTTATCAATAACTTTAATTCTTAAAAAGAGAGCTTTAATGTAAATACATATATATCAGTATTTTTCTCCAGCTTCAAAATATGATCTACATGGAAGTGCCAAAGAGAGAAATATTACCAGGTAGATTGTTTTTAAAAAATAAAAATAAAACATATCTTGATTTTTCAAATTGCTTAGAAATTAACTATTAGGCTTAATGTTAGAAAAAGAGGCAGCAGAATTGGCAAGACAAGAGAAGGAGAAGGAGCAGGAGAGACTACTAATACCTCAAATGATGTTTTATTTTGATGTGGACATCTCAAATTTTATCTTTTTAAAATAAACCTATGATTTTAATCATACAGTGGAAAAATCCAAACATGAGACATGTTTGGAAAACCATGCATTTTAGTGAAGTAATCGTTCTTAGTATTCTTGACAGAACCTAGTTAGACAGCTGAGTCTCATCAAGAGATTTATTGATACAAAAATAATCTTGGAGGATTTCCTGTAGACTTTGCTCTCACATTGCCAATATATAGAGATGTGTCTCTAATTTCACTTGAGTTTCACTGAAAACTGCAGGATAGAGTTTTGCACAGGAGGTCCATAGCGCCCAAAAGAATTAATCTGAGCTGATATCTTACGGTCAAGTAAGAATGAAGAGCATCATGTTTACCTATTTCATTGAGTTTCAAAGTCCAGGTTCAGTCACTAATCATTACCCAAATCATAATCTCAAACTGTTCAGTACCCCATTTTGTAACTTCTCAAACCTTTCTTGTATTTCTCCAGAAGTGAAGATATACCACTAGCAAATTTTTGGGAAAACCTAAGGCCCTACAAGGAAAAAGTGAGTTTTGTTTTCTTCCTAGTGCCATTTCTAGACAGTTTCTCCTCCCTCTAATTCCAAAGAATGCAGATCCTTTGCAGAACTTGTCATCAAATTATGTCACTTTCTTTCCTCATTGCCACTATCTCTCAATCTTTAGATCACTCTCCCTTTATTATCTGAAGATTTTAAAGGCTCACTTACTTTCTTCCTCATCACTCTTGCATTAATTTTTGTGACTTTAGTTTCTGTATAGATGATTCATCCAGTAATTATCTGGCATATATAGGAATGGCTTTGCTTAGTCACAAAGTAACTAACTATATGTCTAATATTTTGAGACACTTCCAGACTCTCCCCAAATGGCCAAACCATTTTACAGTTTTCACAAGCAGCATATGATGGTTTTAATTTCTTCACAGCTTCATTAATTCTTATTATTTCTGTATTTTATTATAGCCATCCTAGTGGATGTGAAGTGGTATCTCAGTTGTGATCTTGATATGCATTTTCCTGATGGCTAATCTATTGTTTCTGTAAAAGAAAATACTCCAAATTTTACTCCCACATTATCTGCTACTATCTCTCAGTCTTACTGCTGATTTCTTTCCACTCAAACTCTAAATCCCCTTCATGGATCACAGTCTTGGTTTTACCAGTAGTCATGTATGGATGTAAGAGCTGGACTGTAAAGAAGGCTGAGTGCTGAAGAATTGATGCTTTGAATTGTGGTGCTGGAGAAGACTCTTGAGAGTCCCTTGGACTGAAAGATCAAACCAGTCAATTCTAAAGGAAATCAACCCTGAACATTCATTGGAAAGACTGATGATGAAGTTGAAGCTCCAATACATTGACCACCTGATGCAAAGAGTCAACTCATTTGAAAAGACCCTGATACTGGGGAAAAAATTGAAAGCAAAGAATAGAAGAGAGCAGCAGAGAATGAAATGATTCAACAGCATCACCAACTCAATAATGTATCTGAGCAAACTCTAGGAGGTAGTGAAGGACAGTGAAGCCTGGTATGCTACAGTCCACAGGGTTGCAAAGAATTGGACACAACTTAGCAACCAAACAGCAGCAACAACAAACTCTAAAGTTCGAATATCATGGTTTTATTTATTTATTTTTTTTTTGGTCTAGGTGATTATGCCTAGTCCTTCTGTTTAACTAATACCATTATACATGCTAATGCCAACTAAAGAATGCCATCTGGCTAAAGGCTCCAGGAGTTGAGCCTTGATTCTTTTAGGAGCCTAATGATACTAGACATTAAAATCCTGAATCTATTTTGGTAACAGTAGAGAAAGTAGAAACTATATTTTTAATATTGGATTGTGTACATTGGAAGACTGAGGAGGTTTAATTATTTTTCAATCTGTCATCATATGCATATATTTTGGGGGTAGTCAAAGTACATATATCATATCTTTAGTTACTATTATCCTCTGTGGTACTGATTTAATAAGTTATTAAATCAGATAATAGACTAAGAAGTTATAGAATAGCATACAGAGAAAAATAACTCAGGTGTTCAATTTGGATAAGTTGCAAACCACGTGGGCTGCAGTTGACTCACTGGGAAACCAGACAGGTGGATCAGATAATCTCTGGAGCCACCTGCAGCTTTAAAATTATGAGTTGTTTCCAGTGATGTGTATTTACTCTAAAAATCTAGTTATATAAGACCTTTACTGGAAGTATTTGACTTCTACTGCCAGGAAATCTTTGGCACTTTAAATGTAACTTTTTTTTTGGTACTTAGGAAAGCTGCCAGAGAGTGAATAAACTTTAAGTACTGAAACTTTCTGTTTATTATCAAATACAGTAAAAGCAGAAGTGACTTTTATCATTCAAAACAAATAATTAGCTAATTAACTACTTTGTTTCACAGAAAGGGATAATTTTAGACAAATGAGCTATTCAGTTTCTGTACAGTTTTGTTTAGTGGTTCATGATAAATGTTCCCACCACTCTGAGCCTGCTAATTAAGTGAAGCTTCAAATACAAGGAGCTGAGCTGACAGCAGATTCTCAGATCACATAATAACTCACTGGCTTTCAGCACCAATTTTTCAAGGTTAATCTAACTTTCATGGAGTGAGGAAAACAAAATGAGCATTATGCTAAAATTAGTTACAGAAAAATAGGAAAAGCAAACTGAAGAAAATCTCTTGACACAAGGATAATAGCCTATTAATAAACTCTTTGCCTGTTAGAGAAAATGGAGGTGTTCAGTCATTCAGTTGTGTCCAACTCTTTGTGACCCCGTGGACTGCAGCCCACCAGGCTTCTCTGTCCATGGGATTTCCCAGGCAAGAATACTGGAGTGGGTAATTTTATTGGTAATTTTGAATACAGTATGTGAAAAAATTAGTAATTATAAAGCCCAAATCCAGATAATTTTGATGGCAGTTATTGCTGTGTCAGTGCTATTAGTCACTTTCATTCTTACAGCCTAGTGTGTTTGCATTAACATGTCAAGACATATTCATGACTGTAGCATTAAAGAGGAAAATAATGGATTTCTGAGTATAGAATTTTATGGAGTGCTGATGGGAAAAGTGAGGTACAGAAGTATTTTACATCCTTCTGGTTACCACTACTTATCAAAGAAAAATGCTCCTACCAATTGCAGCTATTTAGAGTTGAAATTTGTTCTGCTAAACGTAGTTTATCAGATTTCTAAAGACAATGGAATAAACATTACCATGTGTTAAGTTCCTACTAAAGGAATAATTTTTCTTCTGTGTATTGATAGTTTCTAGTTTCCTTTGCTGAGTAGTACTCCATTGTATGATTGTACCACAATTTGTTTCTACACACCTGTTAATGGAAATGTGGTTAGTTTTTGCTTTGGGGCTATTATCAATAAAGGTGCTATGAACATTTCTATACAGGTCTTTGTTAATACCTATACTTTCATTTCTTTGAAGTAATACCTAGGAATGGGATGACAGAATCATATGGTAAATTTATAATTTTATGGGAAACTTTTAAAATGTTATACAGAGTTGCTGTACAATTTTGCCTTCCTGCCAGTAAGTTATGGCCAGTCGGATGGCATCACCGACTCAATGGAAATGAGTTTGAGTAAGCTCTAGGAGTTGGTGATGGACAGGGAGGCCTGGCGTGCTGCAGTCCATGGGGTCGCCAAGAGTCGGACACGACTGAGTGACTGAACTGAACTGAACTGATTGCTTGGTATTGTCAGCTATTATTACTATTATTATTTTAATAATTCTAAGTATGTAACTGTATCTCATTTTAATTTGCCTGTCTCTGATAACTCAAGTTGAGTGTCTGATCCCTAGGTTGGAAAGATACCTTGGAGTAGGAAATGGCACCCCACTCCCCTGGAAAATTCCATGGGCAGAGGAGCCTTGTGGGCTGCAGTTCATGGAGTTGCAGAGTCGGACACGACTGAGCACACACACGCATATTCCCTTCCAATTTTCTAGTTAAAGATTCCAGCTCTGGAGAATTTCAGAAAGATTTAAGATGTTTATTGTCCATTGTCTTCACCTTTTCAGTTCAATTCAGTTCAGTCGCTCAGTCATGTTCAACTCTTTGTGACCCCATGAATCACAGCACACCAGGCCTCCCTGTCCATCACCAACTGTCGGAATCTACTCAAACCCAGGTGCATTGAGTCAGTGATGTCATCCAACCAGCTCATCCTCTGTCATCCCCTTCTCCTCCTGCCCTCAATCTTTCCCAGCATCAGGGTCTTTCATTTATTTTTTCAGTTTTTTTTTAAATTAATTAATTTATTTTAATTGGAGGCTATGAGTCCTGTCTTCCCATCAGGTGGCCAAAGTACTGGAGTTTCATCTTCAACATCAGTCCTTCCAATGAACACCCAGGATTGATCTCCTTTAGGATGGACTAGTTGGCTCTCCTTGCAGTCCAAGGGACTCTCAAGAGTCTTCTCCAACACCACAGTTCAAAAGCATCAACTCTTCGTCGCTCAGCTTTCTTTTTAGTTCAACTCTCACATCCATACATGACTACTGGAAAAACCATAGCCTTGACTAGATGGACCTTTGTTGACAAAGTAACGTCTCTGTTTTTTAATATGCTGTCTAGGTTGGTCATAACTTTCCTCCAAGGAGTAAGCGTCTTTTAATTTCATGGCTGCAATCGCCATCTGCAGTGATTTTGGAGCCCAGAAAAATAAAGTCAG
The DNA here is from genome assembly GCF_049115385.1 of Moschus berezovskii. Lineage (NCBI taxonomy): Eukaryota > Metazoa > Chordata > Mammalia > Artiodactyla > Moschidae > Moschus > Moschus berezovskii. The sequence goes on from NC_142475.1 coordinate 39,360,664, forward strand.
CCACTGTTTCCCCTGTCTCCCCATCTATCTGCCATAAACTGATGGGACCGGATGCCATGATCTTAGTTTCCTGAATGTTGAGCTTTAAGTCTACATTTTCACTCTCCTCTTTCACTTTCATCAAGAGGCTCTTTAGTTCTTCTTCACTTTCTGCCGTAAGGGTGGTGTCATCTGCATATCTGAGGTTATTGATATTTCTCCCAGCAATCTTGATTCCAGCTTGTGCTTTTTCCAGCCCAGAGTTTCTCATGATGTACTCGGCATATAAGTTAAATAAGCAGGGTGACAATATACAACCTTGACGTACTCCTTTTCCTATTTGGAACCAGTCTGTTGTTCCATGTCCAGTTCTGACTGTTGCTTCCTGACCTGCATACAGGTTTCTCAAGAGGCAGGTCAGGTGGTCTGGTATTTGGGGGGGTCTTAATTCTTTCATGCCTTCTTAAGTGGGTATCAAATATTAAAGGTTATTTCATTTAAAATTTGACTTTATGCAAAATGGGATTTTTTGATTTAGTTTAGTAGTTGCACAGCTACTATATTCAATATGTTGTATCAGACATTTTGAGGAATTCAGGTAAATCTAAATTAGGGCCACTGACTTTGAATAGTTCACACTCTAAAGTAGATTCTACATAGAGTGAGAGTTATATGTGGTGTTTGAAAGCAGGTAGAGCAACAGTCTAGGCTCTGGGGTTTGAGAAGATCAATTATATGCCTTTTCCTACTGATTTTGAGACCCGTTGAGTAAGAAACACAGAATATGGAAAAATGGACAGTAAAATGTTGGCTGATTACTGAGAAAGCAGCCTCAGTTCAGTTCAGTTCAGTTCAGTCGCTCAGTCGTGTCCGACTCTCCGCGACCCCATGAATCACAGCAAAGCAGCCTCAAGGGTATAGCTTTAGAACTTCCAGTATGTGAGTTTCTGAATATTCTGTGCCTGTTGGACATTCCTGGTCACAAAAAAGGTGATTCTGGCACCGCCTGTCTTTGATAGAAAACCGGCTGAGCAAAGCTTTCTATCTAAGGTTTTACTGGTGGATTCAGTGCCAGGAGAGTAAGAGTGAGAGGAAAAGGGGAAGCGATGGGTTGGGAGAGAAAGAAAGCAAGTGAAAGTGGTGGGTTCCCTTACCAACCTGTTCCAAGCTTTGCATGAAACCCTAATTGATGTTTGCACCCAGGTCACTTTCCTAATGGACTTCCTTGAACCGCTTATACTCAGAAATGAGAGTTGAGGGCAGAGGGAAGAGAACGTATTCGCTGGCTTCCCCCTCACTCCTGCTTCTCATTGGATAAGTTTTCATATGGGTCATGAATTCCCTCCCACTTCTGGGGAGTTGTCTGACTTTCTGGGCAACCTCAGAACCCTTCTGGCAATGCTCCTGGAGTATTCTCCAGAACATTTAAGTTCCAGTCTCCTCTTACTTTGTCTGGGCTGTCTCTTAAAAAATATCACTTTTTAAACAACATGAGCCTAATGGGTTCCTCGCCGTTGACTGACTGTCAGAGATGTGAGAGATCACTTCCAAGACAAAACCTCTACCCTGGGTGCGCTGTGTGCATCAGGCACCAGGTCCCTTCACAAAAGGAATACACACCCATCTTTCATGTGGCTCCATTGAAGCTACAATTTGCTAGGTTTGGAGTTAAGAAGCAATACTCTCTACCACACACCTTTAGGATTAACAGTTAAACATTAGATTTTCTCTAGAGAAACTAACTTAAATAGGTGTGAAGTGATATCTCAGTGTGGTTTTGATTTGCATTTCCCTTATAATTAGTGATAACTTCCCTGGTGGCTGAGATGATAAAGCATCTGCCTACAATGCGGCAGACCCAGGTTCAATCCTTGTTTTGGGAAGATCTCCTGGAGAAGGAAATGGCAACCACTCCAGTATTCTTGCCTGGAAAATCCCATGGACAGAGAAACCTGGTAGGCTACAGTCCATGGCGTTGCAAAGAATCAGACATGACTGAGCAACTTCACTTCACTTCACTTCACTTTATAATTAGTGATGTTGAGCACCTTTTCATATACCTGTTGGCCACGTGCATTTCTTCTTTGGAAAATATTTATTCAAGTCCTTTAATCATTTTTAAAAATTTGGTTGTTTGCTTTCTTGCTACTGAATTGTATGAGATCCTTTTATACGTTCGATATTAACTGCTTATCAGATCTGTGTGATTTGCAAATATTTCCTTCCAATCTGTGGATTGCATTTCATTTTGTTGATTATTTTCTTTGCCATTCAGAAAGCTTTAATCTGATGTATTCCCACTTGTTTATACTTTTGTTGCCAGAGTTTTTGGTATTATATTAAAACAATTGCCAATTATGCTGTCAATGCTCTATCATTTCTCTAAGAGATTTATAGTTTCAGGTCTTATGTTCATTGGCTATTGTCAAAAAAATAAAAAGTGTGGGTAAGGATGTGAAGAAAGGTGACACATACATTGTTGGTAGGAATGAAAACTGGTAGAGCTACTGTGGAAATCAGTATGGAAATTCCTCAAAAAAAAAAAAAAAAGAATCTACCTGCAATGCAATGCAGGAGACCCAGGTTTGACCCCTGGGTTGGAAGGATACCCTGGAGAAGGAAATGACAATCCACTCCAGTACTTCTACCTGGAGAATCCCATGGACAGAAGAGCCTGATGGGCTATAGTCCATAGGGTCGCCAATAGTCGGACGTGACTGAAGCAACTTAGCATGTAACACCATTTGAACCATCAGTCCCTTATGGGTATATACCCCAAAGAAATGAAATCATTACCTTCAAGAGATTATCTACATTCTTGTGTTCAAAACAGTATTGTTCACAGTAGCCAAGAAATGGAAACAACCTGTGTCCACTAATGTATGAATGGATAAAGAATATATATATACATATATTCCAGTTTTAAAGAAAGAGATCGTTATTTGCAACAGTGTGGATGAACCTGGAAGAAATTATGCTAAGTGAAATAAGCCAGACACAAAAAAAAGAAGATATGCATGATTTCACTTATATGTAGAATCTAAAAAAAGGTTAAATTCATAAAAGTAGAGAATAGAATGATGGCTACCATGGTTTGGGAGTTTGGGGAAATGGGGAGACTTTGCTCAAAGGGTAGAAAGTTGCAGTTATGCAAGATGAATAAGCCTATAGATCTAATGTACAGCATGATGACTATGGTTAATAATACTGTATTGGATACTGGAAATTTGCTAAAAGGGTAGATTTCTGGTGTTCACATCACAAAATAAATAGAAACTTAGCGAGGAGATAATATTTCAATTAGCCTAACTCTAGTTATTATTTCACTGTTTACATGTATATTATGTTATACATCTTAATATATACAATTTTTTTTCAAAGTTTAAAATAAAAATTAAAAATAAAAGAAATCCACTTTAGAAAACTCTCTCTTTTATAATTCTTTTGACTCTTTTATAGATTCATTGTGGAAATCATTTTAGAATAATGAAGCCAGTTCTGTGACACTTCCTTTGAAAATATGCATCTTGGTCTGCCAGGGATCTCACTTGGGAATTTCGTATCTTTTGTATCTTTATGCCTAGTCAAATATTCAAATTTGACCTTCTGTTAAATCTGAGTACAATGCTTTAGAGCTTGAGTCCTGGAGCCAGCTGGCTCCTTCTTCCTCTTATGTGACTTGGGGAAAATAACTTATCATCTCTATGTCTCTATTTATCATTTGTAAAATACACATAACATCATAGTCCTTGACACTATTATGTAAAAATTGACTAAAAGTTTGATTTTAAAATATCGCTACTAGTTGACTGATGGTCTCTGAAATTTTTGCCTCCATAATAAATTTTCCAGTAAGAAATTATATTCTAGAAATGAAATTCTCCCTTCTCTTATAAAATAAAAGTCAAATAAACATAAACTGATAGCTATTTCCTTCCTTTTTTTTTTTTGGCCTCGGTCACAGTTATTTCTCTAGACTGTCTGGTCAACTTTGAAGAGCTGCAGCCAGGTAGTCCTTACTGGAGGGTGTATAGCAAATTTGGAGTCTTGAAAGTTGATAAAACTCAAAGTCACTCATGTGTCAAAGTCCAAAATATTACAAAACTTGTTAAACATCTCTACAGAAGTGACTTTTCCTAAAGAGAATCAGTATTCCTACATTCCTATTATTTTAATGAAGGTCATGAATGACCTACCAGTGTGACAACCCAGTGGTCAACCCCCAGTGTTCTCCTTAATTTAATTATCAGGAACACTTGACATACTTCATCATTTTTTCCTTAAACACTTCCATTGGCCCTGGTTTTCCTGCTACCTCATTGGTCACTCCTTCACAATTACCTTCACAATTTCCTCCTTTTCTGTTCAGCCTCTTTATTTTGAGTGTCCAGTGATCAATCCTTGGTTATGGTCCATTCTCTGCCTATGCTCACTCCCCTGAATGAGAGAGAATTTAACCTTTTTTTTTACTTTATTTTCAATTTTTTTTTTACCAACAGTTATAAATTTCTATTTCTGACTCAGACCTCTTTTCTGAGATCCAAGTTTATATCCCCAATTACCTACTCAATAGCACAGCTGTGATGTCTGACCCACATCTGAAATAGAATTTGTCCATTCCTTCACCTGTCAGCCCCCACCTCCCATCCAAAACCCAGTTCTTTCTTCATCTTTTAATCTCGGTAACAACTACATTCTTCCAACTGCTTAGGCAAAATCCTTGGAGTCATCCTTAAATTCTCTTTTTTTTCATAACCCACATTCAATTAGTTCATAAGTCCTATTATCTTTCCCTTCAAAAGTATGTCCAGAATCTGACCTCTGCTCACAACCATCACCATCATCATTTACTGAATTCCTGCAGTCACCTCCTAATCAGTTTCCCTGTTTCTACCCTTCCCTCCCTTAAATTCTATTCTCAATTCAACAACCAGCGTGACCATTTATAAACATCAGATTATATCACTCCCTTGCTTAAAGTTTCCCATAATATTACACACTCACCTACCCTATTACATTTTTTTTTATGTGCATGCTCAGTTGTGTCTGACTCTGCAACCCCATGAACTGCAGCCCACCAGGCTCTTCTGTCCATGGAATTTTTCAGGGAAGAATTCTGGAGTAGGTTGCCATTCCTCCCCCAGGGGATATTCCCAACCCAAGGATTGAACCTGCATCTTTTGCATCTCCTGCACTGGCAGGTGAATTTTTTACCAGTAGCAACATCTCATCTATCCTATGTCCCAACAATTCCACTCCGAGGCACATCTCGAGATGTGAATACACATGACAATAAAATGACTTTACAAGAATATTCAAAGCAGCTTTATTCCTAAATAGCCACCAACTAGAAACATGAACTGGAGAATGAACTCTTAAAAATCATGGTATATTCATGCAACCAAATAACATACAACAAAATAATAATAATTAACTCCTGATACATTCCATAACAGAAATATGTCAAAATGTCAAAATATTGTGCTGAGTCATGAAAAAGCCAGACAGAAATTACTATGTATCATATGGTCCCATGTATATGAATTACAAAGCATGCAGAACTAATCTATGATGAGGAAATCAAAATAGTGGTCGCCTCCTTGGAGGTGTTGGTATAGACTGGGAGGAACAGAGGGAAACTATCTGGAGCCACGGTAACAGTCTATGTCTTCATCTGCGTGTGTTTATACAGGTATAGATATATGGGCAAAATTCAATGAAATAAGATATTTGTATCTTACTATATATAATCTGTATTTCATTTTTAAATGAATTAAATTTTGCTGCCAAGTGACTCTAAGAACCTTACACACCCTAAGGCTCTCTTTGATCATTGCGGTGCTGACATTCTCCAAGCCTGTGCCCTCAAAGACGCTCAGAGACATACTCTCCAGGGGCACTTCATTTTACAGGTGTATTTGGTTATTTTACACTGTCCAAGAGTAGCAAAAAGATGTTTTCTCTTTTTGGAAAGACTTACCCTGATTATGAGTCCCTAAGTCCACTATTAAAAAAAAAAAGGAAATAAGAGGAAGAATTCATTAGATTGCTTTCCTACTTAGGAATTGATCTCCCTTATTTGAGGTCTGTGAGAATGCCCTTTGTTTCTTGGCCTATGGTTGTGCTTGTGAGATAGCCTATACTTAGTGGAGCTTGTTTGGCAATGCTTTGTCCTCTTTGGAAAGTTGTGCATGTGGATTGACAGTTTTTCTGCAGAGTAAAAGAAATTTTCTTGCCCCACATAACACTAATAAATTTCTAAGTTCTGCTTGGGTATGCCATGACCCCATGCCCCATGTAGATTACTTCTTGCTAAACTCTGCTGCAATGGTCTACAATTTCTAACATCATTAGAAGCAAACATATCTGCTAAACAGGAAGAACTTTGGCACATGGTACTTTAACACTTATTTGACCTTCTCTGGGTTCTTATAAGATGAAGGGTTAGTAAGTGGATGGAGATAGAAGCCCCCTTGTCTCTGGGATTTCCTGGATACAGAAAAAACAAATAGACAAATGGAAAAGCACCACTATTAATATTAATGGCTTGGCATGATTTCATGCTACCTAACAATGCCATTGTTTTCATTACTGTAGATTGTTGATACTATTTATATTATGGAGCACCTGCTAAATGTCATGCAAATTTGGCTATTCTTTTTTTTCTTTTTTGCCTAAGAAGTACTAACTAGTTATGATTTAAATTTATTTTTTCCTGTTTATGTCTTTCCATATCATTATTTCAATTATTTAATGTTCATCTTCTGACTTAAAAATTTTTTTTTCGTAATATAGTAGATTTACAATGTTGTGTAAGTTTCAGATGTGCAGCAAAGTGCACTAGTTATATGTATAACCTCTCTTTTAGATTCTTTTGCCATGTAGGTCATTACAGAGTATTGAGTAGACTTCCAAGTACTATAGAATAGGTCTTTGTTAGAAAATATAACTGGGCTTATTTACAAACAGAAATTGAATTACAGATGTAGAAAATAAACCTATGGTTGTTGGTGGTGTTTGAATGTAGAGTCATGTCTGACTCATTTGTGACCCCAGGGGACTGCACCCCATCATCCCATCAGGCTTCTCTGTCCATGGGATTTCCCAGGCAAGAATACTGGACCAGGGAAAGGGAAAGAGAGGGAACAATAAATTGGGAGACTGGGACTGACATATACACACAGCTATATATATATATATAATATATAAAATTTGGGTATTCCTGATATAGATAATTGCCACATTTCTGAGTTTTGTCAGTATTCCTATTTTGCAAAGGAGAAAGTGAAGCTTAGAGCAATTAAGGAACATGTTCAAACATCATTTGACCAATACACACTTCAGCATGTACTTTCAACTACAGCCATGGGTTTGAAATACAGGCCATCTGGTGGATCCTAGCTATTTACAGTCTGGCAATTTTTAGATCTTTTTAACTTTGGTTTCCTAGTATGTAAAATCTTCGACCAATTAAGCAAGGCTTAAATGACTCAAAATGGATCAAGTGCCAAGCACTACTCTGACACGCAGTAAGTACTCAAGTATTTGTTACCATCTTAGTTTCTCTCCTAGTTTTGAATGCTAGTACACATCCATAGTTTTAAAACTTCAAATTTGTCTCGAGTTCTTCTTGACTTCAAAACAATACTTCCATGATGAGACACATGTTAATTGAGAACCATATGGATATAACAGCACTGGTTTTGTTACAGACTATATAATGAACCCACAATCCCCTGTGAATGACAAACTGCTCCTGCCAAATGGAATAAAAATTTTTAAGTTTTATAATAGATGTATTTATAGAACACTACATTCTTTCAATAACCTAGGATGTAATGCATTTGAGTAATTGATTATTCCAAAGAAAGTAGGCTTTCATTAACTTGTATATTTAAAATTTAAATTTCATTTTAGCTATAATTTTTTCATTTCGGTTTGAAGACCATTTTCCTGGGTAGTGAAAATTGAACATAATAGAAGTGTCAATAATTTACTTTTTCTTGTTATTTTTGGAGTAAGGAAAATCTGATGCCAATAACTCCTTTACTGGTCATAAAACCTCTGCAAATTGCCTAACTTCTGTAATCTTCAGTTTTCTCTGTGAAAAATGGGACTGATAATAATGACCTTGCAGGTTTTTTTTTTTTTTTTACTGTCATGATTACACATGAGGTTTTAGTTGAATACTGGTTGAGTAAGAGATATACCTCCAATATCTCTTTCCTCTTCCATTTGTAACTATCCAGTGTTTTATCACTTACTTGTGTATTTTCTTGTGGCCACACAGCTAACATACATTTTTTCTTTATAGTTTTTCTTAAATCTGAGTTTTGGCCTTCTTGATCTATTCTTTAGGGTTTGTAATATACTTTTATGTTGCTTTTATACTTGTTTATATGACCACTCTATACAGTCTTAAAATAAAAGATCATAAAACAACTCTCTGGGTAGGTATGTTGGTATATTTATCTATCCCTTGCACATTTCCTTTGTAATTTCACTTTACAGTTTGCTATTCTTTTGGAGTAGGGTGCTTTTTTTGACTTGCCTGCCATAGTTTATAGGTCTCATTCCTCTTAACTTTTAGATTAGATACCCAGAACTAAAGTATAAGACACGTCTGAATGTGCTTATCTTTACTGTTAACTATTTAGAACCTAATATGACCTGCTATTTTTCACCAAGGTCTTTGTCATATCCACCTAATCCTTCATTTCTTATCATTTAGAATTAAATTCAAAGAAATAAACCCCCATTTTTTGTTTCCTCTGCCTTTCAGTGAGTAAAACTCTATCAGTAGGAAAGAATAATACTTTTATTGGGCACCTTTAACCAAATCTAGATTTCTAAGCGATGATCACATGATTAAAGTCCCACAATACTACTGGGTCTTGCCCCTGAAATACTTTTCAAAATAGCTTCTGGGAAGGCTCATATGACTCTTTCATCTGACAGGCCCTTAACCAAATTAATTCTATTGGGAAATGGACTTTCTAGGACGCTGAAAGGCTGGAGGCAGAGATACTATTCAGAGGCAACTGGACAGTGAGGAATTCCACTTTCTCTCCTGGAAGAGGATATGATTTTGCTATGAGTTTGGCTCCAAAACAGGGTGAATACTTTCTTCTAAAGGCATAAACTCTTTGTTTAAATTCTTCCTGAATAGACATAAAAGCTTTGAATGTAAAAGGGCTGAGGCACAATGAAACTAAAGCTTCTCAGATCTAGTAGGTCTTTTTCCTGTGTACATACCAGTATCTCAGTAGAATCTTTTCTTTTTGATGTGATTTTTAAATTTCCATCTATTAAACAGATACAATGTTTTCCTTGGTTCTACAGTTCAGTTTATTAGCATTTTGACTTTTATTAAAAACAGCTTGATTGAGATATAATTCATATAGCAAATAGTCTGCCCATTTAAAGTATATGATTCAATGATCTTTAGTATATTCATGGGGTTGAGCAACCATCACCTCAATCTAATTTTAGGAAATTTTGTCCCCCATAAAAAACCCTCAGCCCCATTAACAGTCACTCTTCATACCTCCCTACTTCTCCAGGTTAGGAATCACCAGTCTACTTTCTGTCTGAACAGATTTGTTAAACAATTTGTGTCTATTAAACAAATCAGTAACATCTTAACATTAGAAATTCTAAGTGACCGATGTAGAGAAGCTGATATATACAGTATCTGCTTCTGAGGTATGGGCATCCTCCACTGGTAAGATATATCGGAAATTATTCTGACTGAATAAAATAAAAACTCCCTTCCACTCCTGTTGTGTGTGTGTGTGCATGTGTGCGCACACACACACACACACACACACACACACGGACAGATGAGTCTTTTGCAATAAGCAACTCACCAAAAATGGATGTAGTTGGTAACAGAAGTGATACTGGCAAAAAGATCTTCATCCTCCATCGTCATGATTTACTATTGAAAGATATTTAGGAAGCTGAAGGAAGAAATAGTGATTTTTGGATGCTATCGTGGAGAGCAGGCAGTCTATGGAATGAAATCATTAAGTTGTTGAAGGAAGTTTTTGCTGTGAAGTTAAATCTGCAGAAGGTATCCACTGCTCCTTATCACTAACCAGTCCTGCTCAATGAATGAAGCACTGCATTAAAGGCAAGACTGACCAAAGTCTGGTCCTTTTACTCTCTTAACCACATCAGTCAAGGCAGTTGAAAATCAAAGCAAGGGATGGTCTAATGCTGTCCAAGTGTTTAAAATGGATAACTTTACCTCAATGCCTGGGATGGTTATTTAGAGTATACTAGATGGCTCATCGGAGAAGGCAATGGCAAGCCACTCCAGTACTCTTGCCTAGAAAATCCCATGGATGGAGGAGCCTGGTAGGCTGCAGTCCGTGGGGTCGCTAAGGGTCGGACACGACTGATCGACTTCACTTTCACTTTTCACTTTCACACATTGGAGAAGGAAATGGCAACCCACTCCAGTGTTCTTGCCTGGAGAATCCCAGGGACGGGGGAGCCTGATGGGCTTCCGTCTATGGGGTCACACAGAGTCGGACACGACTGAAGTGACTTAGCAGCAGCAGCAGCAGATGGCTCATGGACACTATCCATGTCAGAAGCATAAAGCAAGATGGATTTCAGTGAAACTGTATCCCACACCATTGATTAAAACTTCAGTTCAGTTCAGTAACTCAGTCATGTCTGACTCTTTGTGACCCCACGGATTGAAGCATGCCAGGCTTCCCTGTTCATCACCAACTCCCAGAGCTTACTCAAACTCATGTTGATTGAGTCGGTTATGCCATCCAACCATCTCATCCTCTGTCATCCCCTTCTCCTCCTGCCTTCAATCTTGCCCAGCATCAGAGTCTTTTCAAATGAGTCAGTTCTCTGCATCAGGTGGCCAAAGTATTGGAGTTTCAGCTTCAGAATCTGACCTTCCAATGAGTATTCAGGACTGATATCCTTTAGGATGGACTGGTTGGATCTCCTTGCAGTCCAAGGGACTCTCAAGTCTTCTCCAACACCACAATTCAAAAGCATCAATTCTTGGCGATCAGCTTTCTTCACAGTCCAACTCTCACATCCATACATGACTACTGGAAAAACCATAGCTTTGACTAGGTGGAACTTTGTTGGCAAAGTAATGTCTCTGCTTTTTAATATACTGTCTAGGTTGGTCATAACTTTTCCTCCAAGGAGCAGCATCTTTTAATTCCATGGCTGCAGTCACCATCTGTAGTGATTTTGGAGCCCCCCACAAATAAAGTCTGTCACTGTTTCCACTGTTTCCCCATCTATTTGCCATGAAGTGATGGGACCAGATGCCAAGATCTTAGTTTTCTGAATGATGAACTTTAAGCCAACTTTTTCACTCTCCTCTTTCACTTTCATCAAGAAGCTCTTTAGTTCTTCTTCAATTTCTGCCATCAGAGTGGTGTCATCTGGGTGTCTGAGGTTATTGATATTTCTCCCAGGAATCCTGATTCCAACTTGCACTTCATTCAACCTGTCATTTCTCATGATGTACTTTGCATATAAGTTAAATAAGGAGGGTGACAATATACAGCCTTGACGTACTCCTTTCTCGATTTGGAACCAGTATGTTGTTCCATGTCCAGTTCTAACTGTTGCTTCTTGACCTGTATACAGATTTCTCAGGTGGCAGGTCAGGTGGTCTGGTATTCCCATCTCTTTCAGAATTTTCCAGTTTGTTGTGATCCACACAGTCAAAGACTTTGGCATAGTCAATAAAACAGAAGTAGATATTTTTTTGGAACTCTTGCTTTTTAGATGATCCAGCAGATGTTGGTAATTTGATCTCTGGTTCCTCTGCCTTTTCTAAAGCCAGCTTTGACATCTGGAAGTTCACAGTTGAAGTTATGAAGTCTGGCTTGGAGAATTTTGAGCATTACTTTGCTAGAGTGTGATATGAGGGCAATTGTGCAGTAGTTTGAGCATTCTTTGGCATTGCCTTTCTTCGGGACTGGGAGACCTGGGTTCGATCCCTGGGTTGGGAAGATCCCCTGGAGAAGGGAAAGGCTACCCACTCCAGTATTCTGGCCTGTAGAATTGCATGGAATGTATAGTCCATGGGGTCGCAAAGAGTTGGACATGACTGAAAGACTTTCACTTTTACTTTCACTTTTACTTTCACTTTTCTTGGGATTAGAATGAAAACTGACCTTTTCCTGTCCTGTGGCCACTGCTGAGTTTTCCAATTTGCTGGCATATTGAGTACAGCACTTTCACAGCATCATCTTTAAGGATTTGAAATACCTCAACTGGAATTCCATCACCTCCTCTAGCTTTGTTTGCAGTGATGCTTCCTAAGGCCCACTTGACTTTGCATTCCAGGATGTCTGATTCTAGATGATTGATCACACTATTGTGTTTATCTGGGTCACGAAGATCTCTAAAACTTAGCCACCAAGTAACCCAGAGAAGGATATACTAGCATATCTTTGGTAATTTTGGTGGTTTTGCTGAATTTAAAAGTTCAGATTATAGTATATTATAACTCACATAAAGATTTCAACATTTTTCCTAAAGTTTTCTATGGCTGTAAGTGGTACAAAATTCCTGTACTTGTATTTATAAGAAAACCCCTAAAGTATACTATTAACTGGTTGGTATTGAATCCCAGGGATGGGGGAACCTGGTGGGCTGCTGTCTATGGGGTCGCACAGAGTCGGACACGACTGACGCGACTTAGCAGCAGCAGCAGCATTGGGAGACAAGTGGAAGTAATATGAAAATGGCATTGCAGTTCAGTAATACCATAATCTGGTTGTTGGTTTGTCATTCCTGAGTTTTCTTATGAATCAACATTTTGAGCATTATGCAAACATATAGAGACTATTTTATGTAAATTGCCAGTGTTTGGCTTTTCAAAATAGTAGTATTAGGCATACTTTAAAAATAATTCTTGATATTAATTTAGTTATAAATTTTGACATTCAGAATTGTTCTTTGGAAATTTGAATGAAAAATATTGAGATGACAAATATTTATCTAATACCTACCTAAAACCTTGAAGAAATTAGAGTTTGATAGTAAAGATTCTTAAGTTCAAAGTTAATCATGATTCTAGATTCATTCATAGATTTCATTCTATGTCCATGAAAACAGAGAATTTTCACAGCCCCGAGACTGTTTCTTTGTCTCAAATTGTACTTAAGATATAAGGAAGTCTGTTGAATATACCGCACTTTGGTTTCACATGAAGAGAACTCACTTTCTTCTATATGTAGCTGATGTTTAAGAAGGATGACCATGTTTGCCTGGAATAGTCTTAGTTTATGTCTGTCATCCAAGAATTATTAACAAAGCCCTATTTCACTTTTAGTCTTATTTTGAACAGCAAAATGAATAAATACTTTGTGCCTCAGTCTTGATCCAAAAGTTTCAAGAGAAAAAGAAAAGGGAAACATATGTTTGATGAGAATATGTAACAGAGTTCATATAAAAATGTATAGTATGTTATCCTCCAGATTAGTCAGAAATTAGGAAATGTATTTACATATGCTCATATTAAAATCATGTTTAAAAATCCTATTTAAAACATAGGTAACCTGAAAACCTTAACATGAACTAACGGCCTATTTAAAAAAGGATTTTTTTTTTCTGCTTTCTCACTAAAGTAAATAGAACCTTCCATATCACCTGATTTTCCCCAGTGGTTATGGGAAACCATAGAGTGTTCATTTCAGGCATCCATACTTTGGTGTCTAAATCTGTTTTCTGGAAGACAACTCATTTTGCATTTGTGAAATAAAAAGCAAAGTGGGCCTGGAATATTTTCTTAGGAGAAAGTAAAGCTTTCTGAATAGGTTGATAAAAGAGCCAATTCTGTGAGCTGAATTGTCTACATTTTGAACAGTCACAAATGAGGTCATGATCAAGTGAAACAAGCTTGATCTATAAAAGGCTATAAATATTTAATGATGGCTGAGAGGGACCAATTATATAAAATGTGTGGGAGAAAAGTCATACATACTAACAAGAGCCAATTGTTTATCAGAATATTAAAAAGATAGCTGAGCATAACATGTGGTGCCTGTTTGTAGGAACAGCCTCAAGGGTCAGTGAGGCCTCAGTTGACCTGCAGGGAGTCTTGGTCATGGCTTTTAACAAAATTAAAGCCAAAATGACTCCCTGACAATTATTAAATATAGCGACAATTATTCTGTCTAATAATTTTTGGTGTATTTGACCAAATAAATAAGGACCTTACTGTAATTTTGGAATGGGTGCTCATAAGATATTTTCTGAGGAAGAATAGCCTACCTGAAAGGGAATATTTTTTCTCTGTCTCTTGTCCTTGCATAAATAATCTCCCTAATGATATAATGATTTAACCTATAATGTCATCTTTTTTTCCATTTCCTGTACCCAAAGTTTCTCTCTACATTAAGATTAGATTAAATTAAATTATAGTTTTTCATTTCTTCATTACTGGAACATTCATTCTGAAACCATTTATATGTAGAGTTAAATCATCTGTCTGTCAAAATGGTAGTGCCATTTTTAGAGTAATAATTTTTTACTGAATTAGCTTTTAAAAAGCATTTAATTTTCATTTCAGTTAGGTACATTATAGTTTTCTGCATATTATTTTTCCTCCATTTGTGGGCCAACTGTCTCACATTATGGATCTTTTTGGTATAGTTTCTAGGATAAGATCTAGATTTGAGGGTCTGGTATTTGACTGTAAAATAAAATTAATCATCCTTCTAAAGTAGAAAAAACTAGTTGCTATAATTATTCAATAAGGTGAAGAAAAGGTATTGCACTAATTCCTAGGTTCAACTATAAACCACTGCTTAAAGAAGTATTTAGAAGGTGAAACAGAATTTTCTAATGCTCAATCATGTCACTTTCCAGAAGATAGACATTTTCATTTTAATTTCTAAGTAGAGCTTCTTGCTCCCAAATTAAAATCCACCTTCAGAGAGATTGGTCTTTGCCCTGGAGCACAAGTGATTACAGAAACTGCTTAGTAGGGGGGGACATGTTATAAATCAGAATGTTTATTATCTTGATCAGATAACCAGGCATGGTAGTCTTAACTGAATTCACAGTGCTTTGAACTTTATTTAGTTTCAGACTTTTACCATCTGGTTAATAAAAATTATTTTACCCTGTGTTAAGCTGTTACTGTTGTTGTTGTTTAATTGCTAAGTTAAGTCTGACTCTTTTGTGATGACATGGACTGTAGCCTGCTGCAGGCTTCTGGACACAGGATTCTGTGTCCATGGGATTTCCCAGGCAAGAACACTGGAGTGGGTTACCGTTTTCTTCTCCAGGGGATCTTCCTGACTCAGGAATCAGCCCTGCATCTCCTGCATTGGCAGGCAGATTCTTTACCACTGAGCCACCAGGGAAGCCATTAAGCTATACGCGTGCTAAGTCACTTCAGTCGTGTCCAACTCTTTGCGACCCTATAGACTGTAGCACACCAGGCTCCTCTCTCCATGGAATTCTCCAGGCAAGAACACCAGAGTGGATCACCATTTCCTTCTTCAGGGAATCTCGCAGACCCTGGAACTGAAACTGTCTCTTACATCTCCTGCGTTAGTTAGCATTGGCAGGCAGGTTGTTTACCACTAGTGCCACCTGGGAAGCCCCAATTAAGCTATATAGTATAACATAAACTATGTAGATAACTTCAAAAAAGTAATATTTGTTGCTACTTTAATATACATTATGATGAAGCATCTTGGGATAAGGAGACTTCAAAGATTACTGTGGATAACCTATTTTATTAAAAACTTTTGCCTTTTTTTTGCATGGATACAGATTAAATCTTATAGAAAATAAAATTGTGTGTAGCAAAAATCAGCAATTCTATTCCTTTTCATTCCGCTTATGCTTTCTTTCCAAGGCCTAATTATGTTTAGTAAAGGCTTTCTACCAATGTAAAAGAAGAATACATATGAAGTTTCAATCACAAGGATAAAAAGTTTATAATGATATAAAAAATGAGAGCTAAGTATATAAATGTGCTGCTTATTCTTCTACGTTGGGATCTACCAAGATATTTATCTTGAAAGTGTTAGTCTCTCAGTCGTGTCTGACTCTTTGTGATCCCATGGACTATAGCCCGCCAAGCTACTCTCTCCATGGGATTCTCCAGACAACAATACTGGAGGGGGTTGCCATTCCATTCTCCAGGGGATATTCCCAACCCAGGGATCAAATCTGGGAATGTTGTAGGCAGATTCTTTGCAGTCTGAGCTACCAGGGAAACCCAAGACTAACCTTGAAGTGAAGTGAAGTCACTCAGTCGTGTCCGACTCTTTGCGACCCCAAGGACAGTAACCAACCAGATTCCTCCATCCATAGGATTTTCCAGGCAAGAATACTGGAGTGGGTTGCTATTTCCTTCTCCAGGGAACCTTCCCGACCCAGGGATTGAACCCGGGTCTCCCGCATTGTAGGCAGAAGCTTTACCGTCTGAGCTACCAGGAAATGAACCTTCGGAAAAATAGCAATGGACTAACATTCTGAATACACTTTTTGAAACCAATGGTAGGAATAATAAAGCAAAGTTTTCATTTTCAAGACCCAGGCTTTGTTAAGAAAGAGAAAAAAGGGGGAAAAATCAGAAAAATAGTTTCTGTGTGCCAGAATTGTGTGGTTGGATTAATTTTAAAATGGCTGCAACTTTTCATTCTTCCATATATACATGCTCTTTGCACTGAGAGTTTGCAGGTTTTCCCACAAGAGGCAGGCCCTGAGACTAGGCCAAGAGAAGGCAATAAAAGTGGGTACTGTGAATTCTGAGCCTTTGCCTCAAGAGGCCATGACCATTTCTCTTTCTCAGAGCCCTGCTTCTTGCACAAACCAGGTTAGCCTCCAAGAGAGCCTGTGTAGAGAAGGGTGAGTCATCATAGATAGGTAGCCTGTTGCCAGCCTAACAGCTTGATCAGACATGCATGAATAAGCCCAGTCAAACTGAGCTGAGCCAAATCTGGAAAAATAAAATTAGCTAAGCCAAGCCCTGACTGCCAGAACCCGTAATAGACCCACAATAATAATTAAAAAAAATTTTTGTTTTGTGTTGCTGATGCTTTGTGCTTGATTGTTCTGTAATTTCATATTGGCAATAGTTAATCAATACAAAGTTAGAGCATCAGATTTGTAATATAAATTGCAGAGTAATAAAGGACATAAGGTATACTATCATATGAATAACTACAAGGTACAAGGAAAATCACAGAAAATATAATTACACGTTAAATTCTTGCAGGTACCAGGGGATGGCCAAAGCCAAAGAAACTAGGTGAAAACTGAAACCAAGAAATGCAGATACTTAGATTGTTGTTTCCTAAAGAGTGACCAAGCCAGAACAAAAGTTTGTTATAGAAGCTTCTCATTTAACACGATGTTTGAGTGATAGATTATCAAAGTCTGCCACAGAGCAGCTTCACAGTATCCTATTAAACCCAGATTAGCACAAAAGAGCATCTAAAATGTTCTCTTTGTCCACTGAGAAGGATACCAATATGGACAAAATCATGAGCCAGAAAACTCAAAGAGCCTGTGGAGTGAACCCTATAATCAAGGCTATTTCAGTCAGGTCTAGCTAGATTATGCTGAATAACAATCGCAAACACTCCGCAGCTTACAACTGCTGCTGCTGCTGCTAAGTCACTTCAGTCGTGTCTGACTCTGTGTGACCCCATAGATGGAAGCCCACCAGGCTCCCCTGTCCCTGGGATTCTCCAGGCAAGAACACTGGAGTGGGTTGCCATTTCCTCCTCCAATGTGTGAAAGTGAAAAGTGAAAGTGAAGTCGCTCAGTCGTGTCCAACCCCTAGCGACCCCATGGACTGCAGCCCACCAGGCTCCTCCATCCACGGGATTTTCCAGGCAAGAGTACTGGAGTGGCTTGCCATTGCCTTCTCCAGCAGCTTACAACAGTAAGGTTTAATTCATTACAGATTGAAAAGGGGATGGGAGCAGGGAGTTTGTTCATTGCAGTTACTCAGGGAACTAGAGGGATGTTGACTGCAAGTTATAATGACTCCTTTTCAACATATGCATTTATAATTTCTGAGTCAAGGCTAGGGAACATGGGTGAGCAAAGGCCAGCTATTAAATGTTCCCATCCAGAAGGGACACACATCATTTTCCTTTTATTTGTCTGAATTTGGAGTAGAAGGAAAAGAAACTTGATGAATACGACCAAAGAGAGAAAAAACAGAATATCTGAAGTAGATCATCTATCATGGCAAGAGGAGCCAACAAATCCCAGTTCCATAGGACCAGAAGCTTTAAAACAGAAAACATACAAAATATCTTAACTAATCACTTATCTTCTACACTTCTGTAACGCTTTCCCCCTTTCATTTTGGCTACATGTTTATTTGATAACAGCTTTATATGTTCTGTAGAGAAAATAGAAACATAATTTAGTCTTCTCAGGTGACTAACTGAAAATTTATCATTAGTGATCAGTTCAGTTCATTTGCTCAGTTATGTTCAACTCTTTGTGACCCCATGAACCACAGCATGCCAGGCCTACCTGTCCATTACCAACTCCCGGAGTCCACCCAAACCCATGTCCATTGAGTCAGCGATGCCATACAACCATCTCATCCTCTGTCGTCCCCTTCTACTCCCACCCTCAATCTTTCCCAGCATCAGGGTCTTTTCAAATGAGTCATCTCTTCGCATCAAGTGGCCAAAGTATTGGAGTTTCAGCTTCAACCTCAGTCCTTCCAATGAACACTCAGGACTGATCTCCTTTAGGATAAACTGGTTGGATCTCCTTGCAGTCCAAGGGAATCTCAAGAGTCTTCTCCAACACCACAGTTCAAAAGCATCAATTCTTCAGTGCTCAGCTTTCTTCACAGTCCAACTCTTATGTCCATGCATGACTACTGGAAAAACCATAGCCTTGACTAGATGGACCTTTGTTGACAATATCTCTGCTTTTTAATATGCTGTCAATTATAATTTCCTTCCAAAAAGTAAGTGTCTTTTAATTTCATGGCTGCAATCACCATCTGCAGTGATTTTGGAGAACAAAAAAATAAAGTCAGTCACTGTTTCCACTGTTTCTCCATCTATCTGCCACTAAGTGATGGGACCAGATGCCATGATCTTCGTTTTCTGAATGTTGAGCTTTAAGCCAACTTTTTTACTCTCCTCTTTCACTTTCATCAAGAGGCTCTTTAGTTCTTCTTCACTTTCTGCTATAAGGGTGGTGTCATCTGCATATCTGAGGTTATTGATATTTCTCCCAGCAATCTTGATTCCAGCTTGTGCTTCTTCCAGCCCAGCATTCCTCATGATGTACTCTGCATATAAGTTAAATAATCAGGGTGACAACATACAGCCTTGACGTACTCCTTTTCCTATTTGGAACCAGTGTGTTGTTCCATGTCCAGTTCTAACTGTTGCTTCCTGACCTGCATACAGGTTTCTCAAGAGGCAGGTCAGGTGGTCTGGGATTCCCATCTCTTTCAGAATTTTCCACAGTTTGTTGTGATCCACACAGTCAAAGGATTTGGCATAGTCAATAAAGCAGAAGTAGATGTTTTTCTGGAACTCTCTTGCTTTTTCGATGATCAAGAATATGTTGGCAATTTGATCTCTGGTTCCTCTGCCTTTTCTAAAACCAGCTTGAACATCTGGAAGTTCACAGTTCACTTATTGCTGAAGCCTGGCTTGGGAGAGGCGGCTGCCATGGCGCAGGAGCTCCTGACGAGCTACCCCACGTCCAAGGTCAGGGGCAGCGGCCAAGAGGAGCTACCCCTCATTCAAGTTAAGGAGCAGTGGCTGCGCTTTGCTGGAGCAGCCGTGAAGAGATACCCCATGTCTAAGGTAAGAGAAACCCAAGTAAGTCGGTAGGCGCTGAGAGAGGGCATCAGAGGGCAGACAGCCTGAAACCACAGTCACAGACGACTAGCCAATCTGATCACACGGACCACAGCCTTGTCTAACTCAATGAAACTAAGCCATGCTGTGTGGGGCCACCCAAGATGGACGGGTCATGGTGGAGAGGACTGACAGAATGTGGTCCACTGCAGAAGGGAATGGCAAACCACTTCAGTATTTTTGCCTTGAGAACCCCATGAACAGTATGAAAGGCAAAAGATAGGACACTGAAAGATGAACTCCCCAGGTCAGTAGGTGCCCATATGCTACTGGAGATCATTATTGATAGTTCAGAATAATTTCATTCCAAGTCAACTGCTTATTATTCATCTTCTCCAGTGAATCTTCCCAATCCAGGGATCAAACCCACATCTCCTGCATTGCCAGGTGAGTTCTTTACCACTACCTGGGAAGCCCTTTAAGCCTCTTGCTGCTGCTGCTGCTAGGTCGCTTCAGTCGTGTCCGACTCTATGTGACCCCATAGACGGCAGCCCACCAGGCTCTGCCCTCCCTTGGATTCTCCAGGCAAGAGCACTAGAGTGGGTTGCCATTTCCTTCTCCAATGCATGAAAGTGAAAATTGAAAGTGAAGTCGCTCAGTTGTGTCTGACTAGTAGCGACCCCGTGAACTGTAGCCCACCAGGCTCCTCTGTCCATGGGATTTTCTAGGCAAGAGTACTGGGATGGCTTGCCATTGGCTTCTCCGGACCTGGCATTAGTTTAGGTCTAAAAGTGTTCATCATTCGGTTGTGTCTTTGTGACCCTGTGAACTGTAGCCCACCAGGCTCCTCTGTCCATGGAAGTTTCTGGGCAAGAATACTAGAGTGGGTTGCCATTAAGCCTCTTAGTTGAGGTTATTTGTTATGCATCAGTAACCTAATACAGGTCCAAAGTTTAACTGCATTTGCTTTTAGTTTTTTATTATTATTTTTAAAAAATTTTAATTGGAATATAATTGCTTTACAGTATTTGTTGGTTTCTGCTGTACAACAACGTGAATCAGTCATAAGTATACATATATATATGTGTGTGTATATATATATATATATATATACGTATATACTTAAGCCACCACCCTGCCTCTTGAGCCTCCCTCCTACCTACCCACACTGTTAGCTTTTCAGTCCACACTTCTTTAGCAGTGAGGAAATGTGATCCTGGAGAAACTGAGATGTCAAGGAGAACCAGATATTGGTGACTTGTCAAACAGGCCATGGCAGCTTTCATGGTCACCAGCAGCAAATATTGGAGAATGAGGCCTAAAGTCTAGTTCAGACAAGCCAGAGTTCAGTGGTGGCCAATGTAAAACATTTAAGACCAGAAGAATCAGCCACAACTTCAGACTAGAGCATACAGATTCAAGGTCCATAGTCTTTGACTACCTGGAAGAGAGGGACAATGTGGAAAGAGTGATGGAGTGGGGGTGATCTTGAATGGCTTCAATTTAAACCCTCAATTGATAACATTTAAATCAGAAGTGAATAAGACTCTTCAAATTATTAAGTCCAAGGTTTCTCTCATTAGTGAAGTGATGAGTGCCCCTAAGTTAAATTCAGCCCTGGAGATTTAAATAACGTCATATTTTTGTACATGCAAGTTGGTGCTTCAGTTTATAATCCATTGTTTTATCAAGCAGCAATTTAGGAAAGAAAGTTTATAAGCTATGTTTGCTTTGCTATTATTTTGTTTATTGAAGAAATACCAATATATGATAGAAATATAATATCAAGTTTTTAGATCATCAAAATAGAATAAAATGCAGGATAGAGAAAGAGGCTTTGGAAGTTCAGAGTCCCCACTACACTAAGCTATGAAGTATGCAGAAGAAAAGAGGCGAGATTCATTCTTGCTCTGAATGTAGTTATGGGATGTCTGTCTCGGCCATTATTTCAACCAAAGTAAAGTTCAGTAGCTGCCTTTGAAGGTAACTATTTATAGCTCAAGATGTCTGGTTCACTTTAGAATGATTATACTCTGAGCTTTTAAAGAAATGTATACCAACCTTTTTCCTGGTGCTGCTAACTGGTACAGATAAAAACAGTAACATTTGTATGAAACAGTGGAGGGACATAGAGAAGCATGTTACATAGTAAAACATTTCTTACATTTCTTTATGCATTATAATTGTTTGATAAATAATATCACAGAGGAAAAGAATATATTAACTACTTAATTTGCATGATTCAAATTATTCATAAATTTTAATAGAAACGTGAACTTTCATCTACAAATAACAGCATCTGATAAACATTAAATGATGATGGCTTTAAATGCTGATAGTCACCATTAGCACCAAACATTGTTTTCATAAATGGGTTATAAAAATTCGAATTCATTTTTACAACTCACTATAGTTTTATAGTTAAGAAATTTAATATGCTTTCTTTTAATACAAAACTGATAAATGTAATTATACTTCCTATGAACCTATGAATACAGTTTCAGTCATTTGAAATTTTTTATTAAGTATTTCAAACAAAGATGAAACCATAAATTCCACAAAGTGCATGCAGTTTTAGAGCAGTCACTGGACAGCTAGTATTGTTGCTGTTCAGTCACTCAGTCATGTCCAACTTTTTGCGACCCCATGGACTGCAGCACACCAGGCTTCCCTATCCTTCACTATCTCCCTGAGTTTGCTCAAATTCATGTCGACTGAGTCAGTGATGCTATCCAACCATCTCATCCTCTGTCATCCTCTTCTCTTATTGCCCTCCATCATCCCCAGCATCAGGGTCTTTTCCAATGAGTCAGTTCTTCACCTCTGGTGACCAAAGTATTGGAGCTCCAGCTTCTGCATCAGTCCTTCCAAAGACTATTAAGCTAGTATGGACATGTCTAAAAGGGCACATAAACCACGATGGAAATATCAGATACCTGAAAAGATGGGGAGCAGAGTGTCTATCAGGAACTCCTGCCCTTCTTTTTCACCTTGTCTTCTGGCCTCAAGCTCCTCTGAATAGCCACATCTGTGTCCTCCTCTCATAGATCCCCTCTAGGCAGTGACATTCCCTGCACTGGTTACCAAGGTACCTCCCTGGTTGGGGAGGTACCTCCTGGATAGGCAAAGTCCACCAGTATGGAGCAACAAGGTCTGGGAGTCCTGCTGTAGTTATGGATGCAGGAGCCTTGGGAAATCCTGACAGACCCTGGTCTAGTCAGGCAGCCTATGAGCCAAAGGTAAGGCTGCTGGGGTTCCAAGAAGTCAACCTTAGGGCTCTGAAAGCCAGGACCCCACCATCCTGGAAAGAGTTGTTTGAATAGTCTTTGACATACCTCATTGTTATCCTTTGGATTAATAAAAATAGTTACTGTTAGAGTTTTCATAATATGGTGAAAAGTCAATTATACATCTTGTTCCTAGAAGCATCTGACAACTAAGGTATTATTTAATTGGTATGTGAGCTACCCTTTCTCTACCTAAAATATGCCAAATGTGGAAGAAGTGAGAAATGTTAAATACACTAAGTTCATTCAGAATGCACATTTTAAATTGATATCCTTTCTAAAATTGAAAGTATTTCTTCCCCACCCCCCAATTCGGCTCCACTTAACTAGCCAGCATTTATAAAATGGTAGGATGAAGAATTTGCCTGTAAAGCAGGAGACGAAGGAGACATGCCCAGAAAATCCCATGGACAGAGGAGCCTGATGGGTTACAGTCCATAGGGTCCTAAAGAGTCTGACACGACTGAGCAGGCACACTCAACGACTTGACACTGAGCACAGTGAAGAGTGATGAAAAGAAAAGAAAAATATTTGGCCCTACCTTTCAACTCTGAACCAATTAATGAAGGAAAACAAATGGACATAGATAGAGTATAGGATGGAATGGTGGAAAGACTTGCGCGGTGCCACCATCATTAACTGGATTGTCCCGCCTCTGCCCTTCTCCTCTTTCTCCATCTTCATCCCCATGGGAAGGAGGGAGCCAGCACCAGGACCAGCCCCACCCACTATAAGGAACTGTGGAGAGTTTCAATGAGCTTTACAAAGTCGTTACTCTTGGATCAACTGAGCGCTACCTGAGTGTGAAATTCATTGCATGATATTAAGACAAAATATTTACCTTAAACTTATATGTAGAGTACATCATGAGAAATGCTGGGCTCGATGAAGCACAAGATGGAATCAAGATTGTTGGGAGAAATATCAATAACCTCAGATACGCAGATGACACCACCCTTATGACAGAAAGTGAAGAGGAACTAAAGAGCCTCTTGATGAAAGTGAAAGAGGAGAGTAAAAAAGTTGGCTTAAAGCCCAACATTCAGAAAACGAAGATCATGGCATCCGGTCCCATCGCTTCATGGCAGATAGATGGGGAAACAATGGAAGCAGTGAGAGACTTTATATTGGGGGGCTCCAAAATCACTGCAGTTGGTGACTTCAGAAATTAAAAGATGCTTGCTCCTTGGAAGAAAGGCTATGACCAACCTAGACAGCATATTTAAAAGCAGAGACATTATTTTACCAACAAAGTCTAGTCAAAACTATGGTTTTTCCAGTAGTCATGTATGGATGTGAGAGTTGGACTATAAAGAAAGCTGAGTGCCGAAGAATTGATGCTTTTGAACTGTGGTGTTGGAGAATACTCAAGAGTCCCTTGGACAGCATGGAGATCCAACCAGTCCATCCTAAAGGAAATCAATCCTGAATATTCATTGGAAGGACTGATGTTGAAGCTGAAACTCCAATACTTTGGCCACCTGCTGCAAAGAACTGACTCATTTGAAAAGACCCTGATGCTGGGAAAGATTGAAGACAGGAAGAGAAGGGGATGACAGAGGTTGAGATGGTTGAATGGCATCATTGACTCAATGGACATGAGTTTGAGTAAACTCCTGGAGTTGATGGACAGCGAGGCCTGGTGTGCTGCAGTTCATGGGGTTGCAATAAATCGGACATAACTGAGCGACTGAACTGAACTGAAGATAAAAAATTAGGAACAGCATAATACTGTTTTTAAATCCATGACATGTTCAGAATGAACCCAGTATTTGGTGATATCGACAGAGATGAATCAACTTTTCTCAGAATAAAATTCAAAATGAGAGCATAAAAACTTTAATTACACAATATGTGTCTCCAATATTGCTAATGCTTGCACGGAGAAAGAAAAAAAGGCCAATGAATATTGTGCAAGGGGAGGGAATCTGTGTGTATATCATAAGACCGTATTCTATTTTAAGGCCGTAAATTGCCTATTTTATGCAAAATACAGGCCAAGGTCAGATAATTTAATGAAGAAGCATGTAGCGTAGCATAGGAAATGGCGGCTTTCACTGCAGCCGGTGGTTCCTATCGAGTATGAAGCAGTGCTTTTTGTTCTTCCTTTAATTCTCTCTCCATTAAGAGTCTTCTCCATCTACCCAGTTTGTTCTGTTCCCTGTATTGGTTCTCTCTGTATGTCTGTCTCTCACTGTCTCTGTGTGTCTGTCTCTAGTGTAAAATAGTGCTATAGAGAGACAGAGAGAAACAGAAAGTGGCAGACAGGGAGGTGGAGACACGGCAGCTGTCATCATTTCCAACCTTTCAATACACTCTTCTCAAGTTTCCTAAAACAAGGTGGCTGACACTGGGAAAAGCATCACAAGAATCCTGAAAGGAGTGAGACCTGACTGAGTCATTGGGTGGATGGTCTTTTCAGCGTTGCCTTTCACTTCTATTTTGAATTATTTTTCTACCAGGAAGTGTAATCTGTATTTATAAATCAGAGTAATACCTCCCTTAGGAAACTTAGGTATCTTCATAACCATTTTCTAAGAAATACGTTGTTTTAAGATAGAAACTTTCCACTCACATTAAACCAACCATCCATAAGAATATATTTGATGTGTTTTATATGAATGTTTGTGCAAAGATAAAAAAATGTCAATCAAATGAATACTGAAGCTCAAATAAGAATGTATTTTTAAAACAGGGATTGTTGCAGGTTTAGCAATTTTTTCTTCTCAAAGCAAAAGTAAAGGTACTAGGGCTCAGTTCAGTTCAGTTCAGTTGCTCAGTTGTGTCCGACTCTTTGCGACCCCATGAATCACAGCACGCCAGGTCTCCCTGTCCATCACCAACTCCCTAGTTTCATATTTAAAATTCTTTCTTTTCTTTTCACCTTTTTTCCTGGAAATTAATTTATCCTGAGTATTACTTTTTTTTAGCTGATTTCATTAGAGTGTATCCTCTTCAGTGTTAAGCATATTTTGAGAACATGACTAATGAGCTCTTTTCCTTGAAGCATGATAGCTTTATATTTAAAACTGGTGTTTGTCTTTAAGAGCATTAGTCAATACTGTGGGAAAAACTGGTTTCTTTATCTGCAAACACATTTCAAGGGACCAGCATGCTATCTTGGTCACTGTGCTGTAGATTTTTTTTTTAAGTAATAGACTTAATTTTTGAGTAGTGTTAGATTTACAGAAATATTGAGCACTAAATACAGAGAGTTCCCATATAACTGTTCTCTCTCTTCCCACCATCTAGTTTTCCATATCAATATCTGTCATTGGTGTGATATGCTTGCTATCATTTTTGAGCCAAAATAGTGATGTTATTGTTAACTAAAGTTCATAGTTTACATTACAGTTTGTATTTTATATTCCATAAGTTTTGACAAAGTTATAAGAACATTTATCAGCCACTGTAGTATCAAGCAGAGTAGTTTCAATGCCCTGTGTTCCATTCATTCCTCCTTCCACCCTTCCCACCCCTAACCACAAATCCCTGGCAACCACTGATCTCTTTTCTGTCTAGTTTTACCATTTACAGAATGTCAGATAGTCAGAATTACGTAGTGCATAGCCCTTTCAGATTGGCTTCTTTCCACTTAGTAATATGCATATAAGATTCTTTCACACTTTTTCATAGCTTGATAACTTATTTCTTTTTAACGCTATATAATATCCCAGTGTTTGCTTGTACCATAGTTTGTTTATACACTCATTGGCTGAAAGACATTTGGTTTCTTCTATGTTTTGGGAATGATGAATAAAGTTATATATATCCATGTGCAGGATTTTGTATGGACAGAAAGCCAAAACTCCTTTGGATAAATATCAACAAATATGATTCCTGGATTATATGGTGAGTATACACGTTGTTTTGTAAGAAGTGATCACTGTTTTTCAAAGTTCTATTACCATTTTGCATTCGAACCAGCAGTGAAGGAAAGACCCTTTTGCTCCACATTCTCATCAGCATTTGGTGTTGTTAGTGTTTTAGATTTTGTCCATTCTAACAAATGTGTGTATCTCATTGTTTTAATTCGCAATTTCCTAATGATATATGATGTTGAGCATCTTTTCACATGCTTAGTTCAGTTCAGTTCAGTCACTCAGTCATGTCTGACTCTTTGCGACCCCATGAACCACAGCATGCCAGGCCTCTCTATCAATCACCAGCTCCCAGCATTTACCCAAACACATGTCTATTGACTCGGTGATGCCATCCAACCATCTCATCCTCTGTCATCCCCTTCTCCTCCTGCCCTCAAATTTACCAGCAAAAGGGTCTTTTCAAATGAGTCAGTTCTTCCCATCAAGTGACCAAAGTATTGGAGTTTCAGCTTCAACATCGGTCCTTCCAATGAACACTCAGGACTGATCTCCTTTAGGAAGAACTGGTTGGATCTCCTTACAGTACAATGGACTCTCAAGAGTCTTCTCCAACACCACAGTTCAAAAGCATCAATTCTTCAGTGCTCAGCTTTCTTTTTAGTCCAACTCTCATATCCATACATGACTACTGGAAAAACCATAGCCTTGATGAGACAGACCTTTGTTGACAAAGTAATGTCTCTGTTTTTTAATATGCTGTCAAGGTTAGATATAAATTTCCTTTCAAGGAATAAGCATCTTTAATATCATGGCTGCAATCACCATCAACAGTGATCTTGGAGCCCAAAAAATAAAGTAAGTCACTGTTTCCACTGTTTCCCCATCTATTTTCCATGAAGTGATGGGATTGGATGCCATGATCTTAGTTTTCTGAATGAGATTTAAGCCAACCTTTTCACTCTCCTCTTTCACTTTCATCAAGAGGCTCTTTAGTTCTTCTTCACTTTCTGCCATAAGGGTGGTGTCATCTACATATCTGAAGTTATTGATATTTCTCCTGGCAATTTTGATTCCAGCTTGTGCATCTTCCAGCCCAGCGTTCCTCATGATGTACTCTGCATATAAGTTAAATAAGCAGGGTGACAATATACAGCCTTGATGTACTCCTTTTCCTATTTGGACCCAGTATGTTGTTCCATGTCCAGTTCTAACAGTTGCTTCCTGACCTGCACACAGGTTTCTCAAGAGGCAGGTCAGGTGGTCTGGTATTCCCATCTCTTTCAGAATTTTCCACAGTTTATTGTGATCCACACAGTCAAAGACTTTGGCATAGTCAATAAAGCAGAAATAGATGTTTTTCTGGAACTCTCTTGCTTTTTCGATGATCCAGTGGATGTTGGCATTTTGATCTCTGGTTCCTCTGCTTTTTCTAAAACCAGCTTGAACATCTGGAAGTTTACAGTTCATGTATTGCTAAAGCCTGGCTTGGAGAATTTTGAACATGACTTTACTAGCCTGTGAGATGAGTGCAATTGTGCGGTAGTTTGAGCATTCTTTGGCATTGCCTTTCTTTGGGATTGGAATGAAAACTGACCTTTTCCAGTCCTGTGGTCACTGCTGAGTTTTCCAAATTTGCTGGCATATTGAGTGCAGCACATTCACAGCATCATCTTCCAGGATTTGAAATAGCTCAACTGGAATTCCATCACTTCCACTAGCTTTGTTCATGTGGATGCTTCCTAAGGCCCACTTGACTTCACATTCCAGGATGTCTGGCTCTAGGTGAGTGATCACACAATCGTGATTATCTGGGTCATGAAGACCTTTGTAGAGTTCTTCTGTGTATTCTTGCCACCTTTTCTTAATATCTTCTGTTTCTGTTAGGTCCATACCATTTCTGTCCTTTATCGGGCCCATATTTGCATGAAATGTTCCCCTGGTATCTCTAATTTTCTTGAAGAGATCTCTAGTCTTTCCCATTCTGTTTTCCTCTATTTCTTTACATTGATCTCTGAGGAAGGCTTTCTTATCTTTCCTTGCTTTTCTTTGGAACTTTGCATTGAAATGGGAATATCTTTCCTTTTCTCCTTTGCTTTTCACTTCTCTTCTTTTCACAGCTATTTATAAGACCTCCTCAGACAGCCAATTTGCTTCTTTGCATTTCTTCTCCATGGGGATGGTCTTAATCCCTGTCTCCTGTGCAATGTCACAAACCTCCATCCATAGTTCATCAGGCACTCTGTCTATCAGAACTAGTCCCTTAAATTGATTTCTCACTTCCACTGTATAATTGTAAGGGATTTTGTTTAGGTCATACATGAATGGTCTAGAGGTTTTCTCCACTTTCTTCAATTTAAGTCTGAATTTGTCAACATCCATTTATGATAAAAACCCTCCAGAAAGTGGGAATAGAAGGGACATACCTCAACATAATAAAAGCTATATATGACAAACCCACAGCAAACATTATCCTCAATGGTGAAAAACTGAAAGCATTTCCCCTAAAGTCAGGAACAAGACAAGGGTGCCCACTCTCACCACTACTATTCAACATAGTTCTGGAAGTTTTGGCCACAGCAATCAGAGCAGAAAAAGACATAAAAGGAATACTAATTGGAAAAGAAGAAGTAAAACTTTCACTGTTCGCTGATGACATGATCCTCTACACAGAAAACCCTAGAGACTCTACCAGAAAACTACTAGAGCTAATCAATGATTACAGTAATGTTGCAGGATATAAAATCAACACACAGAAATCCCTTGCATTCCTATACACTAATAATGAGAAAATAGAAAGAGAAATTAAGGAAACTATTCCATTCACTGTTGCAATGAAAAGAATTAAATACTTAGGAATATATCTACTTAAGGAAACAAAAGACTTGTACATAGAAAACTATAAAACACTACTGAAAGCAATCAAAGACGACACTAATAGATGGAGAAATATACCATGTTCATGGATTGGAAGAATAAATATTGTTAAAATGAGTATACTACCCAAAGTAATTTATACATTCAATGCAATCCCTATCAAGCTACCAACGATATTTTTCACAGAACTAGAACAAATAATCTCACAATTTATATGGAAATACAAAAAGTCTCGAATAGCCAAAGTAATCTTGAGGAAGAAAAATGGAACTGGGGGAATTAACCTGCCGGACTTCAGGCTCTACTACAAAGCCACAATCATCAAGACAGTATGGTACTGGCATAAAGACAGAAATATAGATCAATGGAACAAAATAGAAAGCCCAGAGATAAATCCACGCACCTATGGACACCTTATCTTTGACAAAGGAGGCAAGAATATAAAATGGAGAAAAGACAGTCTCTTTAACAAGTGGTGCTGGGAAAACTGGTCAGCCACATGTAAAAGAATGAAAGTAGAACACTTCCTAACACCATACACCAAAATAAATTCAAAATGGATTAGAGAGCTAAATGTAAGACCAGAAACTATAAAACTCCTAGAGGAGAACGTAGGCAAAACACTCTCCGACATAAATCACAGCAGGATCCTCCATGACCCACCTCCCAGAATATTGGAAATAAAAGCAAAAATAAACAAATGGGACCTAATTAAAATCAAAATCTTCTGCACAGCACAGGAAACTATAAGTAAGGTGAAAAGACAGCCTTCAGAATGGGAGAAAATAATAGCAAATGAAGCAACGGATAAAGGATTAATCTCCAAAATATATAAGCAGCTCCTGCAGCTCAATTCCAGAAAAATAAATGACCCAATCAAAAAATGGGCCAAAGAACTAAACAGACGTTTCTCCAAAGAAGACATAAAGATGGCTAACAAACACATGAAAAAATGCTCAACATCCCTCATAATCAGAGAGATGCAAATCAAAACCACAATGAGATACCATTTCACACCAGTCAGAATGGCTGCTATCCAAAAGTCTACATGCAATAAATGCTGGAGAGGATGTGGAGAGAAAGGAACCCTCTTACACTGTTGGTGGGAATGCAAACTAGTACAGCCACTATGGAGAACAGTGTGGAGATTCCTCAAAAAACTGGAAATAGAACTGCCATATGATCCAGCAATCACACTCCTGGGCATACACTCCGAGGAAACCAGAATTGAAAGAGACACGTGTACTCCAATGTTCATTGCAGCACTGTTTATAATAGCCAGGACATGGAAGCAACCTAGATGTCCATCTGCAGACGAATGGATAAGAAAGCTTTGGTACATATACACAATGGAGTATTATTCAGCCATTAAAAAGAATACATTTGAATCAGTTCTAATGAGGTGGATGAAACTGGAGCCTATTATACAGAGTGAAGTAAGCCAGAAAGAAAAACACCAATACAGTATACTAACGCATATATATGGAATTTAGAAAGATGCAAATGATAACCCTGTATACGAGACAGCAAAAGAGACTCAGATGTATAGAACAGTCTTTGGGACTCTATGGGAGAGGGTGAGGGTGGGAGGATTTGGGAGAATGGCATTGAAACACGTATGTTGTCATATGTGAAACGAATCACTAGTTCAGGGTCAATGCATGTTATAGGATGCTCAGGGCTGGCATGCGGGGATGACCCAGAGGGAGGATAAAGGGAGGAGGGAGGTGGGAGGGGGGTTCAGGAGGGGGAACTTATATAAACCCGGGGCGAATTCATGTCAATGTATGGCAAAACCAACCAATATAATATTGTAAAATAATTTGCCTCCAATAAAAAATAAATTAATTACCAAAAAAAAAAAAAGTCTGAATTTGGCAATTAGTAGTTCATGACCTGAGCCACATTCAGCTCTCTGTCTTGTTTTTGCTGACTGTATAGAACTTCTCCATCTTTGGCTGCAAAGAATATAATCAACCTAATTTCGGTGTTCACATGCTTAATTTTCATCTTTATATCTTCTCTGATGATATGTCTGTTCAGATCATTTTTTTTTCCATTTTTAATTGGGTTATTTTCTTTTTGTTGAGATTTAAGAGCTCTTTGTATATTTTGGATACAGTCCTTTACTAACTACACATTTCACAAATATTTTCTCCCAGTCTTCAACTTGTCTTTTTATTCTCTTAAGAGTATCTTTTGCAAAGCAGGCGTTTTTAATTTTAATGAAGTCCAGCTTCTTAATGTTTATTTTATGGATCATGTTTTTGCTATTGAATTTAAAAAGTCACTGCCAAAGGAACGTCACCTATTTACCTGTTTTATCTTCTGTAAGCTTTATAGTTTTTCACTTTACATTTAGGTGCATTTTGACCTGATTTTTGTGTAAGTTGTATTGTCTGTGTCTACATTTATTTTTGCCTGTGCATGTTCAATTGTTCCAGAATTGTTTATTTAAAATACTATGTTTCCTTTCCATGGAATTGCTTTGGTTTCTTTGTCAAAGATAACTATATTAGTGTCTATTTCTGAGGTCTCTATTCTATTCCATTGTTCTATTTGTCTTTTCTTTTACTGTTTGTAGTTAGTCTTGAAATCAGATAGTATCAGTACCCTGACTTTGTTCTTTTTCAATATTCCATTGGCTGTTTCAATATTACACTGGCTATTTTCATTCTTTTGCCTTTTCACATAA
Organism: Moschus berezovskii; assembly: GCF_049115385.1. Taxonomy (NCBI): domain Eukaryota; kingdom Metazoa; phylum Chordata; class Mammalia; order Artiodactyla; family Moschidae; genus Moschus; species Moschus berezovskii. The sequence goes on from NC_142475.1 coordinate 39,393,137, forward strand.
ATGTTTTAAGACTCAGTTTGTCAATATTGGGATTGACAAACTGGGATTTTGATTTGGATTACATTGAATTTATAGATCAATTTGAAAAGAATTGAGTCTTCTTACTCATGCACATGGAGTTTATCTCTATTTATTTAGATCTTGATTTCTTTGATCAGTTTTGTAATTTTCCCTCATGTAGATCTTGTACATATTAGATTTATATCTATTTCATTTTTGCTGCTAATGCATTATAAAGTGTTTTGTTTTTAATATCAAAACTATAAATTTTTAGTGCTAGTTGTACTAAGCTGAAAATTTGCCATTCCATGAGCTACAGATGCTGTTGTTTTTTTATCATCATAATGAAAGTTGTATTAATATGCATTGTGTACAAAGCACTGGAACCAATGCTGTCTCTTTGCCTCTTTCTCCCAGAAAAGTCCACCATGCAGCCACCAGAAAAAGCTGCAAGGGTGTACTGCACTAAGTCAGTGCTGGTGTCAGGGAGTGTGGAAGGACAGATGCCTGCTACCGGATGCAGCGAGACACCAGTTTGGGCAAGGCTGACCGACTGTGTACATATACCCCTATACCGTAAAAATTCTAAAGAAAAGTGATTATTGAAAAGCCTATTACTCCAGGTTTGTGTGTCTCCTTTCATAAACAGAGTTATCAAGTGGGGACATGGTTCTGTTTTCAGAGGCTTTGGAGTGTCTTTGAAATATGACCTTCAACTATTCTCGGTTCACTGAGTAGTTATTCAGCCACAGGAAAGCATTTTCCGACCTATACATTTTAAAAGCCACAAAGTGCCTTTGCTGCAGCATGGCTCAAGGATGACAGTTATTTGACTGCAGACAGTAAGCTGTTGTCTGAGTCAGCTCAAGCTGCTATAACAGATCACCAGAGGCTGGTGGTGGAAACAATAAACATTTATTTCCTCAGAGTTCTGGAGGCTGGCAGTCCAAGATCAAGGTGCTGGTATATGGAGCTTCCCAGATGGCGCAGTGGTAAAGAACCTGCCTGCCAGTGAGGTGACCCAAGAAACATGGGTTCGAACCCTGGGTCAGGAGGATCTCCTGGAGGAGGAAATTGCAACCCACTCCAGGATTCTTGTGGATAAGGATAAGAGGCTTGTGCGAGCTTTCTGATGGGAGGGACTGGGATGTGGGGAAAACTAGGTCTTTCTCTGGTGGGCAGGCTCGGCTCAGCAAAACTTTAATCCAATTGTCTGCTGATGGGTGTTTGGACTGAGGTGACCCAGTCTTGGAGTCTACAGGTTCTATGGTAAGGCTAAGGTAGACCTCCAAGAGGACTTATACCAAGATGCATTTTCCCAAGACTTCGATACAGTGTCCCTGTGCTTGAGAAAGGCCACTGTCAACCCACACCTCTGCAGGAGACCCTCAAACACTCACAGATAGGTCTGACTCGGTGTCCTGTGGGGTCACTGTTCCTTTCCCGTAGGTCCTGGTGTGCACAGGTTTTGTTTGTGCCCTCCAAGAGTGGAGTCTCTGTTTCCCTCAGTCCTTTGCAAGTTCTATAATCAAATCCTGCTGGCTTTCAACGTCAGATTCCCTGGGGATTCCAAGTCCCTTTACCAGATCCCCAGGCTGGGGAGACTGATGTGGGGCCAAGAATCTTCACAAAAGTACAAGAACTTCTTTGGTATCATTTTCTCCAGTTTGTGGGTCACTCACCTGGAGGGTAAAGGATTTTATTTTATCATGATTGCTCCCTCCCTACCACCTCATTGTGGCTTCTCCTTTGTCCTTGGACTCGGGTATCTTTTCTCAGTGGGTTCCAGTGTCCTGCTGTCGATGGTTGTTCAACAGCTAGTTGAAATTTTGGTGCTTTTGCAGAAGAAGATGAATGTACATCCTTCTACTCTACCATCTTGAATCAATCTCTACTCCAATACTCTTGCCTAGAAAATTCCACAGACAGAAGAGTCAAGTGGGCTACACTCAATGGGGTTGCAAAGGGTCGGACATGACTGAGCAACTAATACACACAACCATTGTAATAGGCCAATTTTACTCAGAACATTATGTTAGGTTTTGTATGTGTGAACTGCTACATTGTAGATCAGAGGTCCATAAACCACCTGTTTTTATTTTTGCCCGTTTTTTTTCCCTTAAACAGTCTGTGCACTAAGAATGGTTTACATTTTTAAATTGATCATATTTTAAGTAGTTACGTAAGTACCTGCGTCATAGCCTTGACTGAACATTTTTTCCTGCAAATCCTAAAATATATATTTACCATATGACCCCTTAAGAAGAAGTTTGCTGACTTCTGTTAGAGATTATAGGGAAGATAATGTCTGGGTTACCACATCAAGAAAGTATTCACTCTCATTCTTGAGTAGAGCAGTTCCCTACTCTACCACTCACCCAAACACTACAAGGATTGAAAACTGTTGATTTATAGAAGTGGAATGTAAACTAGTTTGGAACAAAATGTAGACATTTCTCTCTCTCTTTTTTTTTTTTTTTTTGGCTAATGGCTTTCATTGTATTTTTAAAATTGCTCTAGTCAGAAACACACTCACAAAAATCTTATGTCCTATTCTATTCCTTTCCAGCTCTTTTTCTTCCTTGACTTCTTTTTCTGTCTTCTTTCTTTTTCTCCTAAGAGGTGGAATTTTGTAGCAGAAGTGGTATGGGATTCTGAATTAGGATCCTCATTTTCAAATGCTGAAAACCACTTCATTATTCTTGCCTTGAGAACCCCATAAACAGTATGAAAAGACAAAAAGATAGGACACTGAAAGATGAACTCCCAGGTCGGTAGGTGCCCAATATGCTACTGTACATCACTGGAGAAATAACACTGGAAAGAATGAAGAGACGAAGCCAAAGCAAAAACAACACCCAGTTGTGGATGTGACTGGTGATGGAAGTAAAGTCCAGTGCTTTAGACAGCAATATTGCACAGGAACCAGGAATGTTAGGTTCATGAATCAAGGCAAATTGGAAGTGGTCAAACAGGAGAAAGCAAGAGTGAACTTTGATATTTTAGGAATTAGCGAACTAAAATGGATTGCTATGGGTGACTTTAACTCAGATGACCATTGTATCTACTACTGTGGGCAAGAATCCCTTAAAAGAAATGGAGTAGCCATCATAGTCTACAAGAATCTGAAATGCAGTACATGGATGCAATCTCAAAAAAAAAACCAGAATGATCTCTGTTCCTTTCCAAGGCAAACCATTCAATATCACAGTAATCCAAGTCTATGCCCCAACCAGTAATTCTGAAGAAGCTGAGTGATTCTATGAAGACCTTCAAGACCTTTTAGAACTAACACCAAAAAAAAGATGTCCTTTTCATTATAGGAGACTGGAATGCAAAAATAGGAAGTGAAGAGATACCTGGAGTAACAGGCAAATTTGGCCTTGGAGTACAGAATGAAGCAGGGCAAAGGCTAATAGAGTTTTTCCAAGAGAACGCACTGGTCATAACAAATACTTTCTTCCAACAACACAAGAGAATACTCTACACATGGACATCACCAGATGGTCAACACCGAAATCAGATTGATTTTATTCTTTGCAGTCGAAGAAGGAGAAGCTCTATACGGTCAGCAAAAACAAGACCGGGAGCTGACTATGGCTCAGGTCATGAACTCTTTATTGCCAAATTCAGACTTAAACTGAAGAAAGTAGGGAAAACCACTAGACCATTCAGGTATGACCTAAATCAAATCCCTTATGATTACACAGTGGAAGTGACAAATAGATTCAAGGGATTAGATCTGATAGACAGAGTGCCTGAAGAACTATGGATGGAGATTCACGACATTGTACAGGAATCAGTGATCAAGACCACCCCAAAGAAAAAGAAATGCAAAAAGACAAAATGACTCTCTGAGGAGGCCTTACAAGTATCTCTGAAAAAAGAGAAGTGAAAGGCAAAAGATAAAAGGAAAGATATACTCTTTTCAATGCAAAGTTCCAAAGACTAGCAAGGAGAAATAAGAAAGCTTTCCTCAGTAATCAATGCCAAGAAATAGCGGAAAACAATAGAATGGGAAAGATTAGTGATCTCTTCAAGAAAATTAGAGATACCAAGGGAACATGCAAAGATAGGCACAATAAAGGACAGAAATGGCATGGACCTAACAGAAGCGAAGATATTAAGAAAAAGTGGCAAGAATGCACAGAAGAAGTATACAAAAAAGATCTTCACACCCCAGATAATCACGATGGTGTGATCACTCACCTAGAGTCAGACATCCTGGAATGTGAAGTAGAGTGGGCCTTAGGAAGCATCACTGCAAACAAAGCTAGTGGAGGTGATGGAATTCCAATGGAGCTATTTCAAATCCTACAAGATGATGCTGTGAAAGTGCTGTACTCCATATGCCAGCAAATTTGGAAAACTCAGCAGTGGCCACAGGACTGGAAAAGGTGAGTTTTCATCCCAATCTCAAAGAAAGGCAATGCCAAAGAATGCTCAAACTACCACACAAATGCACTCATCTCACAGGCTAGTAAAGTCATGCTCAAAATTCTCCAAGCCAGGCTTCAACAGTATGTGAACTGTGAACTTCCAGATGTTCAAACTGGTTTTAGAAAAGGCAGAGAACCAGCTATCAAATTGCCAACATCTGTTCAATCATTGAAAAAGCAAGAGAGCTCCAGAAAAAAATCTACTTCTACTTTATTGACTACACCAAAATCTTTGACTGTGTGGATGACAATAAACTGTGGAAAATTCTTAAAGAGATGGGAATACCAGACCACCTGACCTGCCTCTTGAGAAACCTGTATGCAGGTCAGGAAGCAACAGTTAGAACTGGACATGAGCAACAGACTAGTTACAAATCACAAAAGGATTAAGTCAAGGTTAAATACTGTAACCCTGCTTATTTGGCTTATACGCAGAGTACATCATGCAAAATACTGGGCTGGATGAAGCACAAGCTGGAATCAAGATTGCCGGGAGAAATATCAATAACCTCAGATATGCAGATGACACCACCCTTATGGCAGAAAGTGAAGAAGAACTAAAGAGCCTCTTGATGAAAGTGAAAGAGGAGAGTGAAAAAGTTGGCTTAAAGCTCAACATTCAGAAAACTAAGATCATGGTACCCGGTCCCATCACTCCGTGGCAACTAGATGGGGAAATTATGGAAACAATGACAGACTTTATTATGGGGGGGGGGTCTAAAATTTCATTAAATTATAAGACACTTGCTCCTCGAAGAAAAGATATGACCAACCTAGACAGCATATTAAAAGGTAGAGTCATTACTTTGCCAACAAAGGTCCATGTAGTCAAAGCTATGGTTTTTCCAATAGTCATGTATGGATGTGAAAGTTGGACTATAAAGAAAGCTGAGTTTTTGAAAATTAATGATTTTGAACTGTGGTGTTGGAGAAGACTCTTGAGAGTCCCTTGGACAGCAAGGAGATCCAGCCAGTCCATCCTAAAGGAGATCAGTCCTGGGTGTTCATTGGAAGGACTGATGTTGAAGCTGAGACTCCAGCTTTGGCCACCTGATGCGAAGAACTGACTCATTTGAAAAGACCCTGAAGCTGCAAAAGATTGAAGGTGGGAGGAGAAGGGGACAGCAGAGGATGAGATGGTTGGATGGCATCACCCACTCAACAGACATGAGTTTGAGTCTGGGAGTTGGTGATGGACAGGGAGGCCTGGCGTGCTGCAGTCCATGGGGTAGTGAAGAGTCAGACATGACTGAGTGACTGAACTGAACTGAAGTCTAAAATGCTTCAGTTTTTGCTGTTTGAAGTATACAAACCAATCGTGAGCTTTACCTAGAAACTTTGAAATACAGTCTCCCAGAGCCTGACCTGCACCTCCTGAATGTGCTCAGTGTTTTAACAAGGTGCTCAACTGACTCATTAGCACACAATAAAATTTGAGAAAAATTTACTTATGTCACTTAAGTTTCTGAGAAAGTGAAAACTGTTCAGTTGTGTCTGACTCTGTGACCCCATAGACTATACAGTCCATGGAATTCTCCAGGCCAGAACACTGGTGTGGGTAGCCTTTCCCTTCTCCAAGGGATTTTCCCAATCCAGGGATCGAACCCAGGTCTCCGGTGTTGCCAGCGGATTCTTTACCAGCTTATCCACTACAGTGTTATTTAATTCTGAGGGTTACATGAGATAATAAATGTAGTATATGTAGCTCTGGGATAAAGTATAATCAGTGTGCTCTGTGTTAAACTTGTTGGGAATGACAGTCTCTTGCATGGAGTCTTTTAATCCCCCACCCCTCTCTGGGCTACATAACAGTGGGCCATGGGCTGGATAGGTTCTTACCAAGAGACCAAGGAACATACAGCCTGTGCTGAGTTTATCATCTTGTGGGGAGTTAACTCTCCCTGTTCTAGACTCTTGTTTCTTTGTTTTCCTCAAGCAGTATGTCATGTGGGACCTGGCCAACCTCAATACTAATTCTGTCCTTGCAAGGAGGGGGTGGGGTCCTTCAGTAGCAGCACACGGTCACTCTGTGCTGGCTGCTAGGAGGGACCTACTGGCCCCAGGGGATCAATGCCCACCACTGAAGCTGATCTTGCTTTGTCTTCTCTGTGAAGGGCAAAGCCTTGTTACATCTGGTGCTTCACTGTGTTGTCTTTTCCTTGTCAATTCTTATGCCAGGATGCAGAGGACAGAAGTGTTCTGACTTCTACTCTAGGTGAAAGGCAACAAATGCTATTTGCTTGACAATGGCAAAAGCTGAAATTCTAGCCTCTGGTACCTTAGAGTATGACCTTCTTTGGAAAAGAAGGTCATAGTAATGTAGTATGGGCCCCTAATCCAAAATGACTGGTGCCCTTGTAAAAGGAAGAAATTTGGGGACACGGACATATGCATCCATATACACAGAGTCATGTGAAAATAAGGTAGAGACCAGGGTGATATGTCTAAGCCAAAGAATGCCAAAGATTGCCACCTGTCGCAGCTCTCAGACAGAACTAATCCTGTGAACACCTTGAACTTGAACTTCCCAGCTGCCCAAACTGAGGCAATAAATATATGGTGTTCAAGCCAGCCAGTTTGTTGGCCTTTTTGTCCCAGAAGCCCTCGCTGACTAACACACTGTGCTCAGTGAGAATGTCCCTTTTTTCCTGGACTAGAGAATGACTTCTTGGTTTGAGAATATTTCTGGTTCCTTTTCTTTCCAAGCTTTATTCTAAAGTTTTTGTGGATCTTGGAATGTAACAGAGAAGGTGGCATTCATCATGCATATTATGCTTTTTATGAAAGCACTCTGAGGTCCAGTGCAATTAAATTCCTTAGGTAAAGGATTTTGGTTCTAATATTTCCTCAAGGTTGATATTGGATTCAAATTTCTATCTCCATATTTTTAGTGTTAGTTTACATGATATTGGATTACAGAATAATAATGACCATTTTAATAATTTATATTATTGTCTTTTTAAACCTTGTTCCAGCAGTAACATGAATGCTGAGTGGGGTCAAGCTAAGCTTCCTGTGTTGTATTGACTCCTCCTGACACCGTGGTTTCAGTATCATTGAGAACTGATGTTAATAGCCTTTCAGCTCTATCAAGCTGGAGACTTCGCCTTCTTAAAACGCAGTTGCCATGGGAACAGCAGAGTTCTGGGATTTTTGTTTTCAGAAGGTATCGAAAGACTCAATGCAATATAAGAACACATATTAACACGTGAAATTCTGTGCTTTTTTTTCTCTTTTTTTTATTGGAGGCTAATTATTTTACAATATTATAAATTGAAGAGGGGAAGAGATTAAAATGGCACCTGAATATTTTCATTCAACTTGCCAAGGAACTCTTGTTTAATCCTCATGCTATATTTGATCCATTTATTTATATTTACCCTTTGTTCCAAAAAGTGATTTGACAGCTTGAGTCCTTGAAGTTGTTCCCAGACAATTGAACAAATATATACAGTCTGTTTACACCACTTTTAATCACATCCTCTAAAAAGGTATCTTTTTGTTGAACGTGAGGTTAAATGGATTTTTCTTTGTTGAGGCCATAGCCACACTGCTGCTTTATTCTTATCCCAGTGCCAGGTCCTATGGTAAAACCTCTTTTAAGAAAATCTCTTTGTAATCTTTTAATTAAGTCTTTCATCTTTCAACTTCTTTTTCCCTGATAAAAGAGGGCTGAAACCACCCTACTGTTATGTATTTAAGCACCTAGGAGAAAGGCCACAAGGCTCTGTATACAAAGCTGTGGGGGTTTACCATGATTTGGAGGTGAAATCCCAGGGAATTGAATTTCTAGCTCAACTTTAAACTAACTTGGAATTCATTAAAAACAAGAGATAACACCTTGTAATAAGAATAGCTGTTTTGAACCAACATTGATAATGAAAAAAACTTGTCCTCATTCTTCAGTTAAAGTAAGCCTCCTTTTGTCATTTTATTGACCTAAAGATATGTTCCAAAAAGATATTATCAGGAAGTTATCAGTCATGGACATTCTGTGAATGACTCTTCTCAAAACCCTTCCAGAGGGCAGATTGTGATAAATAGCCCACAGTGTAGTAGAAGCAAACTTGTCAGGGTTCAAATCACGGCTCTGTCACTTGCTCTAATGTTTCCAGGGAACTGCATTTTTAAAAATAGATTTTTTTTTTAATTTGGATCATTGAATTTGTTACAATATTGCTTCTCTTATATATATATATAACTCATATCCAAGAGGCATGTGGAATCAACTCCCTGACAGGGTTCGAACACTGCAGGCATAGTTAGGTGAAGTCTTAACCAATGGACTTACCACTTGTGAGGGAAGTCCTGCAACTACATTTTAAGGTGGGATAGGATGGTTAATTATGTCCATTCTGGAAGATACAGAAAGCAGGATGTGAAGAAGGATTGTATGAACAATGAAATAAGCATAACTGAAGTAAGTTATTTAATCACAGTTCACCTCTGATTCCCAGAACCATATCTAGCACATATTATGTATTCAATAAGTAGCTGCCAATGGTAGTAGATTCACTTGGAGAAACAATGTCTTACTCTATTCAGGTTTCTTCTCTCACCATTGCTCTCAGGAATTCAGCTGAGGAATTTGTGCTTTCTATAATAGGAAAAGGAGTACGTCAAGGCTGTATATTGTCACTCTGCTTATTTAACTTACATGCAGAGTACATCATGAGGAACGCTGGACTGGAAGAAGCACAAGCTGGAATCAAGATTGCTGGGAGAAATATCAATAACCTCAGATATGCAGATGACACCACCCTTATGGTAGAAAGTGAAGAGGAACTAAAAAGCCTCTTGATGAAAGTGAAAGAGGAGAGTGAAAAGGTTGGCTTGAAGCTCAACATGCAGAAAACAAAGATCATGGCATTGGTCCCATCACTTCATGGGAAATAGATGGAAAAACAATGGAAACAGTGTCAGACTTTATTTTTTGGGGCTCCAAAATCACTGCGGATGCTGATTGCAGCCATGAAATTAAAAGACGCTTACTCCTTGGAAGGAAAGTTATGACCAACCTTGATAATATATTAAAAAGCAGAGACATTACTTTGCCAACCAAGGTCCGTCTAGTCAAGGCTATGGTTTTTCCTGTGGTCATGTATGGATGTGAGAGTTGGACTGTGAAGAAAGCTGATCGCTGAAGAATTGATGCTTTTGAACTGTGGTGTTGGAGAAGACTCTTGAGAGTCCCTTGTACAGCAAGGATATCCAACCAGTCCATTCTAAGGGAGATCGATCCTGGGTGTTCATTGGAAAGACTGATGCTAAAGCTGAAACTCCAATACTTTGGCTACCTCATGCGACGAGTTGACTCACTGGAAAAGACTCTGATGCTGGGGGGATTGGGGGCAGGAGGAGAAGGGGACGACAGAGAATGAGATGGCTGGATGGCATCACTGACTCGATGGACATGAGTTTGAGTGAACTCCGGGAGTTAGTGATGGACAGGGAGGCCTGGCGTGCTGTGATTCATGGGGTCGCAAAGAGTCGGACACGACTGAGCGACTGAACTGAACTGAACTGAATTTTCTGTTAACCTAATGCTATGACTTCCACTTGGTCATTTTAGCTCCTCGAGCAGTCAAAGAAAGGAGCTACTGAACTAAAGGAAGTAATTGGTTCTGATTTTCTGAAAGAATTGAAATTTGCTAAATAATAGCATCAGCTGCTGTTGTTGTTTTGTTGCTCAGTTGTGTCCAACTCTTCTGTGACCTCGTGGTTGCTATTCTTTTGTAGCCCACTAGGTTCCTCTGTCCATGAGATTTCCCAGGCAAGAATATTGAGAGTGGGTTGTCATTTCCTTCTCCAGGGGATCTTCCTGACCCAGGGACTGAACCCGCATCTCCTGCATTGGCAGGTGAATTCTTTACCGCTGAGCCACCCTATATATGGAACTCTAAGGCATTGTACTTGTCTGAACAACCTCATGTCCACTGATAATAGGAAAAGGACCAGGTGTCACCTGTGACCTGACAAAAACAAGATAACCAGAGCTCAGAACTCTAAATGATGGAGGAAACCTCTAACTATGAAGTGCTGGGAGAAAAATGATGGGAGAAATGGCAGATGATTAACATTAATTTTGCTCTTGGGACAAACGTCAGTCTATGTAGACAGTAGTTTATTCCACTAATCCTCTCATTTTTCAAAAGTACAGCTAGATTTTCACATGGAGTTTGTTGAGTCTTGCATCACACAGTGCAAAAAATACCACGTCATACACAAAAATCAGTTTCAGATGGACTATGATATAGATGGAAAAACAAAATTCCTTATGTATTTAGCATAAACATAATTTGAACATCTTTATGACCTTGGGGTAGACAAAGATGGGATCCAAAAATCACTATTAAGAATATATTGATAACTGAAATATATTAAAATTAAGATGTGTTCATTAAAGGCATTATTAAGATAATAAAAAGGCAATATTTGTATTAGGATTAGACATCAAATTAATAAATAACTAGCTTCAAAAATATGTAATGGGCTCTATGGATCAATAAGAAAAAGAAAAATAAGTTTGATTAAAATAGGCAAGAGGTTTTAATAGTCATTCACAATGGGGGTGGTTTAGTCCATAAGTCATGTCCAACTCTTGCAACACATGGATTGTAGCCAGCCAGGTTCTCTGTTCATAGGATTCTCCAGGCAAGAATCCTGGATGGGTTACATTTCCTTCTCCAAGGGATCTTCCCTGACCCAGGGATCTAACTGATGTCTCCCGTATTGTAGGTGGATTCTTTATTGCTGAGCCACTGGGAGCCCTGGTTATATCCAAATGGCAAACCAGTGTAAATTATGAAAAAGTGGTATGTTTTCCTCTTTTAGCCATCAAAGAAGTGCAAATTTAAACCACAATGTGACACCAGTATCATTTCAGTTCAGTTCAGTTCAGTCACTCAGTCGTGTCTGACTTTCTGCGACCCCATGAATCACAGCATGCTAGGCCTCCCTGTCCATCACCAACTCCTGGAGTCCACTCAAACTCATGTCCATCGAGTCAGTGATGCCATCCAGCCATCTCATTCTCTGTCGTTCCCTTCTCCTCCTGCCCCCAATCCCTCCCAGCATCAGAGTCTTTTCCAGTGAGTCAACTTGTCGCATGAGGTGGTCAAAGTATTGGAGTTTCAGCTTTAGCATCAGTCCTTCCAATGAACACCCAGGACTGATCTCCTTTAGAATGGACTGGTTGGATCTCCTCCGGTCCAAGGGACTCTCAAGGGTCTTCTCCAGCACCACAGTTCAAAAGCATCAATTCTTCGCCGATCAGCTTTCTTTACAGTCCAACTCTCACATCCATACATGACCACGGGAAAAACCATAGCCTTGACTAGACGGACCTTTGTTGGCAAAGTAATGTCTCTGCTTTTTAATATACTATCCAGGTTGGTCATAACTTTACTTCCAAGGAGTAAGGGTCTTTTAATTTCATGGCTGCAATCCGCATCCACAGTGATTTTGGAGCCCCCCCCAAAATAAAGTCTGACACTGTTTCCCCTGTTTCCCCATCTATTTCCCATGAAGTGATGGGACCAGATGCCATGATCTTTGTTTTCTGAATGTTGAGCTTCAAGCCAACCTTTTCACTCTCCTCCTATACACCCACCCAAATAGCTAAAATGGAACAAAACAAAATGAAACAAAACAGGAAAAAACAAATGTTGACAGAATGTGAAAACCAAAATGCTCCTTTGCTGCTGGTGCAGGTGTAACTTGGTATACAACTTTGGAAAAATGTTTGGCAGTATTTAAATGTGTGCGTGTATTCACTAGCACAGTTGTACTGAAATTTTCATAAAAGCATATGTGAAATAAATAGCCCAAATCTGCAAATCTCCATTAACAATAGAATAGATAAATAGTGTATATTCACACAATTGAATATAGCAATGAGAATGAACAAACTACAATTACTTGCAAAATATAAATAAACCAAGCAAATACAATGCTGAGTGAAAGTGGTCAAATACAAGAATACATTCTGTGTGATTCCATGTGCATAAAGAATAACAGGCAACAAAAGCCTAGGCTGTGGAAATTACAATAGTGTTTCCCCTTTCAGGGAAAGAGGGTGCAGGCTCTGAAATAAGAGGGGCTTCTGGGGTCCTAGTGATATCCTATTCTTTGATAGGACAGTGGTTATGACTGTATTTAAATCGTGAAAGTTCTTCGACTTGGACACTAACTTTCACTTTTCCTCTATATATATCAGTGAAAAGTTTAAAGAAAGAAAAAAGTTGTAACCTCCTTTGTGGTTGCAAACTCAAGGATATCTCCATTACATACTTAAAAGATTAGAACTATTTATAGATAAAACCTTAAATTATTAACAATGGTTGTGTTTAGGTATGGTATTACAGATGATTTCTCTTCTTTCTATTTGTATGCATTTAATGGTCACATATAGCTTCAAAATGAAAAATACTTTAAGCTAAAGCTGCTTTTCCATAATGTTAAATTAAATCCATTTATCATTTTTTAGTGGTAAGAACACAATAAAAGAGATTTGCAAAGACTAGCAATGTAATGTTTTTAATACCTCTACATGCCTCTAATATTCAGAGCCATGTTGATGATATTAGTACCAATCAAATATTGCCTGGCTGTTTCCTCTTTCTCACTGATTATGATAAAGTTGACCCTTGATCAACATGAGTTTGAACTGCATGGGTTAACTTATAGATGGATTATTTTTTCCCCAATAAATGCACACTACAGTACTACATGATCTATAGTTGGTTGAAACTGCACATGTGAAACCTCAGAGAGGGAGAGACAGTTGTGAAGCTATCACAGTCCTTCCACTGTGCTCCCTGCCCCTAGTCACGGCTTTGTTCAACAACCCATTGTATTGTGATAGATGAAGTCAAGATGCCTTGACTGCATGTTTTTAACATCCTTCTCCCTACTTCCAACAGATTAAGCATGTTTACCCTGTAGTTGTTTTGTCATGTCTGACTCTTTGAGACCCCATGGACTGCAGCATACCACATTCCCTTACCTTCATCATCTCCCAGGTTTGCTCAAACTCAGGTCCATTGAGTCAGTGATGCCATCCGAACATCTCATCCTCTGTTGTCCCCTTCTCCTCCCATCTTCAATCTTTCCCAGCATCAGCGTCTTTTCAAATGAGTCAGTTCTTTGCATCAGGTGGCCAAAGTATTGGAGTTTCAGCTTCAGCATCACTCCTTCCAATGAATATTCAGGACTGACTTTCCTTTAGGATGGACTAGTTGGATCTCCCTGCTGTCCAAGGGATTCTCAAGAGTCTTCGCCAACACTGCAGTTCAAAAAGCATCAATTTTTCAGTGCTCAGCTTTCTTTATAGACAAACTCTCACATCCACACGTGACTACTGGAAAAACTATAGCTTTGACTAAATGGACCTTTGTTGGCAAAGTGATGCCTCTTCTTTTTAATATGCTGTCTAGGTTGGTCATAGCTTTTCTTCCAAGGAGCAGCATCTTTTAATTTCATGGCTGCAGTCACCATCTGCAGTGATTTTGGAGCGCCCCCAAATAAAATCTCTCACAGTTTCCATTGTTTCCCCATCATTTTGCCATGGAGTGATGGGACCAGATGCCATGATCTTAGTTTTCTGAATGTTGAGCTTTAAGCCAACTTTTTCACTCTCCTCTTTCACTTTCATCAAGAGGCTCTTTAGTTCTTCACTTTCTGCCATTAGGGTGGTGACATCTACTTATCTGAGATTATTGATATTTCTCCTGGCAATCTTGATTCCAGCTTGTGCTTCACCCAGACAGGCATTTCACATGATGTACTCTGCAAATAAGTTAAATAAGCAGGGTAACAATATACAGCCTTGATGTACTACTTTCCTGATTTGGAGCCAATCTTTTTTTCCATGTCCAGTTCTAATTGTTGCTCCTTGACCTGCATACACATTTCTCAGGAAGTAGGTCAGGTAATCTGGTATTCCCATCTCTTTAAGAATTTTCCACAGTTTGTTGTTATCCACACAGTCAAAGGCTTTGGCATAGTCAATAAAGCACAAGTAGATGTTTTTCTGCAGCTCTCTTGCTTTTTCAATGATCGAACAGATGTTGGCAATTTGATGGCTGGTTCCTCTGAACATCTGGAAGCTCACAGTTCACATACTGTTCAAGCCTGGCATGGAGAATTTTGGGCATTACTTTGCTAGTTTTTGAGTTGAGTGCAATTGTACGGTAGTTTGAACAGTCTTTGGCATTGTCTTTCTTTGGGGTTGGAATGAAAACTCTATATACTTATCACCTTCTTATAGTCTACACAATTCATTTTTATTTTGTACCAAATGCATTGCTTGAATGAGCTTTTAATTTATAATTCTGATGTCATGAAAAACAGCTTGCATCTCTGCTTGAAATAAAATCCATACAAACTATATCAAGAACTACTATAGTATGAGTGAGATGAGTGTATTGTGCGGTAGTTGAGCATTCTTTGACATTGCCTTTCTTTGGGATTGGAATGAAAATTGACCTTTTCCAGTCCTGTGGCCACTACTGAGTTTTCCAAATTTGCTGGCATACTGAGTGCAGCCAGTATGGCATCATTTTGTAAGATTTGAAATAGCTCAACTGGAATTTCATCACCTCCACTAGCTTTGTTCGTAGGGATGCTTCCTAAGGCCCACTTGACTTCACATTCCAGGATGTCTGGCTCTAGACAAGTGATAACACCATTGTGGTTATCTGGGTCATGAAGATCTTTTTTGTATAGTTCTTCTATGTATTTTGCCACTTCTTAAAATTTTCTGCTTCTGTTAGGTCCATGCTATTTCTGTCCTTTATTGTGCCCATCTTTGCATGAAATGTTCCTTTGGTATCTCTAATTTTCTTGAAGAGATCTCTGGTCTTTCCCATTCTATTTTCCTCTATTTCTTGGCATTGATCACCGAGGAAGGCTTTCTTATCTCTCCTTGGTATTCTTTGGAACTCTGTATTGAAATGGGTATAGCTTTTCCTTTTCTCCTTTGCCTTTCATATCTCTTTTTTTCTCAGTTATTTGTAAGGCCTCCTCAGACAACCATTTTGCATTGTTTTTTTTTTTGGAGATGGTCTTGATCACTGCCTCCTGTACAATGTCATGAATCTCCATCCATATCTCTTCAGGCACTCTGTCTATTAGATTTAATTATTTGAATCTATTTCTCACTGTGTAATCTAAGGAATCTGATTTAGGTCATACCTGAATGGTCTAGTGGTTTTCCCTACTTTTTTCAATTTAAATCTGAATTTGGCAATAATGAGTTCATGATCTGAGCCACAGTCAGCACGTGGTCTTATTTTTGCTGACTGTATAGAGTTTTTCCATCTTTGGCTGCAAAGAATAAAATCAATCTGATTTCAGTATTGACCCTCTGGTGATGGAGAGTCTGAAGAGGGCGTTTGCTATGACTAGTGCATTCTCTTGGCGAAACTTGTAAGCCTTTGTACTCCAAGGCCAAATTTGCCTGTTACTCCAGGTGTTTCTTGACTTCCTACTTTTGCATTCCAGTTCCCTATAATGAAAGGACATCTTTTTTTTGGTGTTAGTTTTAGAAGGTCTTGTATGTCTTCATGGAACCATTCTACTTCAGCTTCTTTAGCATTACTGTTTGGGGCATGGACTTGGATTACTGTGATATTGAATGGTTTGCCTTGGAAATGAACAGAGATCATTCTGTCATTTTTGAGACTGCATCCAAGTACTGCATTTTGGACTATTTTGTCGACTGAAGGGGCTACTCCACTTCTTCTAAGGGATTGCTGCCCACAGTTGTAGATATAATGGTCATCTGAATTAAATTCACCCATTCCAGCCCATTTTAGTTCACTGATTCCTGAAGTGTCTACGTCACCCTTGCCATCTCCTGTTTGTCCATTTCCAATTTGCCTTGATTCATGGACCTAACATTCCAGGTTCCTATGAGATATTATTTTTTACAGCATCAAACTTTACTTCCGTCACCAGTCACAATCACAGCTGGACATAGTTTTTGCTCTGGGTCTGTCTCTTCATTCTTTCTGGTGTTACTTCTCCACTCTTCTTCAGTGGCATATTAGGCACTTAATGACCTGGGGAGTTTATCTTTCAGTGTCATATCTTTTTGCCTATCATCAGTTCAGTTCAGTTCAGTTGCTCAGTCATGTCTGACTCTTTGCAACCCCATGAATCACAGCATGCCAGGCCTCCCTATCCATCACCAACTCCCGGAGTCCACGCAAACTCATGTCCATCGAGTCGGTGATGCCATCCAGCCATCTCATTCTCTTTCATCCCCTTCTCCTCCCTCCCCCAATCCCCCCAGCATCAGAGTGATTCAACTCATCGCTTGAGGTGGCCAAAGTATTGGAGTTTCAGCTTTAGCATCAGTCCTTCCAATGAACACCTATCATACTTCTCATGAAATGAACAAAATAGGACATACCTATTGAAGACAATTGGCCACCTCATGAGACGAGTTGACTCACTGGAAAAGACTCTGATGCTGGGAAAGGTTGGGGGCGGGAGGAGAAGGGGACGACGGAGAATGAGATGGCTGGATGGCATCACCGACTCTGTGGACATGAGTTTGAGTGTACTCCGGGAGTTGGTGATGGACAGGGAGGCCTGGCGTGCTGTGATTCATGGGGTCGCGGAGAGTCGGACACGACTGAGCGACTGAACTGAACTGATTGAAGACAAACATAATACATTAAATACCTTACTGAGATTTCATATGATCAAGAGACCTAGAGAACATCTATCAATATACAGTCACTTCTCTTTTATTTTATATTTTAAATTAATTAATTAATTTATTTATTTGATCTTTATTTTTTTTTATTTTACAATATTATATTGGTTGGTTTTGCCATATATTGACATGAATTCGCCCCAGGTGTACATGAGTTTCCCCTCCTGAACCCCCCTCTCACCTCCCTCCTCCCTTTATCCTCCCTCTTGGTCATCCCTGCACACCAGCCCCGAGTATCCTGTGACATGCATTGATCCTGAACTGCTGATTCATTTCACATATGACAACATACATGTTTCAATGTCATTCTCTCAAATCATCCCACCCTCACCCTCTCCCACAAAGTCCCAAAGACTGTTCGATACAACTGTGTCTCTTTTGCTGATGGACAGGGAGGCCTGGCGTGCTGTGATTCATGGGGTCGCGGAGAGTCGGACACGACTGAGCGACTGAACTGAACTGAACTGAACTGATACAGGGTTATATTTCCATCTTTCTAAATTCCATATATATGTGTTAGTATACTGTACTGGTGCATTTCTTTCTGTCTTACTTCACTCTATATAATAGGCTCCAGTTTCATCCACCTCATTAGAACTGATTCAAATGCATTCATTTTAATGGCTGAGTAATACTCCATTGTGTATATGTACCAAAGCTTTCTTATCCATTCGTCTGCAGTTGGGCATCTAGGTTGCTTCCATGTCCTGGCTATTATAAACAGTGCTGCGATGAACATTGGAGTACATGTGTCTCTTTCAATTCTGGTTTCCTCGGTATGTATGCCCAGAAGTGCGATTGCTGGATCATATGGCAGTTCTATTTCCAGTTTTTTGAGGAATCTCCACACTGTTCTCCATAGTGGCTGTACTAGTTTGCATTCCCACCAACAGTGTAAGAGGGTTCCCTTTTCTCCACATCCTCTCCAGCATTTATTGCATGTAGACTTGTGGATAGCAGCCATTCTGACTGGTGTGAAATGGTATCTCATTGTGGTTTTGATTTGCATTTCTCTGATTATGAGGGATGTTGAGCATTTTTTCATGTGTTTGTTAGCCATCTTTATGTCTTCTTTGGAGAAATGTCTGTTTAGCTCTTTGGCCCATTTTTTGATTGGGTCATTTATTTCTCTGGAATTGAGCTGCAGGAGCTGCTTATATGTTTTGGAGATTAATCCTTTATCAGTTGCTTCATTTGCTATTATTTTCTCCCATTCTGAAGGCTGTCTTTTCACCTTACTTACAGTTTCCTTTGCTGTGCAGAAGCTTTTGATTTTAATTAGGTCCCATTCGTTTATTTTTGCTTTTATTTCCAATATTCTGGGAGGTGGGTCTTGGAGGATCCTGCTGTGATTTATGTCGGAGAGTGTTTTGCCTACGTTCTCCTCTAGGAGTTTTATAGTTTCTGGTCTTACATTTAGCTCTCTAATCCATTTTGAGTTTATTTTGGTGTATGGTGTTAGGAAGTGTTCTACTTTCATTCTTTTACATGTGGCTGACCAGTTTTCCCAGCACCACTTGTTAAAGAGACTGTCTTTTCTCCATTTTATATTCTTGCCTCCTTTGTCAAAGATGAGGTGTCCATAGGTGCGTGGATTTATCTCTGGGCTTTCTATTTTATTCCATTGATCTATATTTCTGTCTTTATGCCAGTACCATGCTGTCTTGATGACTGTGGCTTTGCACTAGAGCCTGAAGTCCGGCAGGTTAATTCCTCCAGTTCCATTCTTCTTCTTCAAGATTGCTTTGGCTATTCGAGGTTTTTTGTATTTCCATACAAATTGTGAGATTATTTGTTCTAGTTCTGTGAAAAATATTGTTGGTAGCTTGATAGGGATTGCATTTAATGTATAAATTACTTTGGGTGGTATACTCATTTTTACATTATTTATTCTTCCAATCCACGAACACGGTATATTTCTCCATCTATTAGTGTCCTCTTTGATTACTTTCACTAGTGTTTTATAGTTTTCTATGCACAAGTCTTTTGTTTCCTTAGGTAGATATATTCCGAAGTATTTAATTCTTTTCATTGCAACAGTGAATGGAATAGTTTCCATGATTTCTCTTTCTATTTTCTCATTATTAGTGTATAGGAATGCAAGGGATTTCTGTGTGTTGATTTTATATCCTGCAACTTTACTGTAATCATTGATTAGCTCTAGTAGTTTTCTGGTAGAGTCTTTAGGGTTTTCTGTGTAGAGGATCATGTCATCAGCGAACAGTGAAAGTTTTACTTCTTCTTTTCCAATTTGTATTCCTTTTATGTCTTTTTCTGCTCTGATTGCTGTGGCCAAAACTTCCAGAACTATGTTGAAGAGTAGTGGTGAGAGTGGGCACCCTTGTCTTGTTCCTGACTTTAGGGGAAATGCTTTCAGTTTTTCACCATTGAGGATAATGTTTGCTGTGGGTTTGTCATATATAGCTTTTATTATGTTGAAGTATGTCCCTTCTATTCCCACTTTCTGGAGGGTTTTTATCATAAATGGATGTTGAATTTTGTCAAAGGCTTTCTCTGCATCTATTGAGATAATCATATGATTTTTGTTTTTCAGTTTGTTAATGTGGTGTATTGTGTTGGTTGATTTGCGGATATTGAAGAATCCTTGCATTCCTGGGATAAAGCCCACTTGGTCATGATGTATGATCTTATTAATGTGTTGTTGGATTCTGATTGCTAGAATTTTGTTAAGGATTTTTGCATCTATGTTCATCAGTGATATTGGCCTGTAGTTTTCTTTTTTTGTGGGGTCTTTACCAGGTTTTGGGATTAGGGTGATGGTGGTTCCAAATAGGAAAAGGAGTGCGTCAAGGTTGTATATTGTCACCTTGCTTATTTAACTTATATGCAGAGTACATCATGAGGAACGCTGGGCTGGAAGAAGCACAAGCTGGAATCAAGATTGCTGGGAGAAATATCAATAACCTCAGATATGCAGATGACACTACCCTTAAGGCAGAAAGTGAAGAGGAACTCAAAAGCCTCTTGATGAAAGTGAAAGAGGAGAGTGAAAAGGTTGGCTTGAAGCTCAACATTCAGAAAACAAAGATCATGGCATCTGGTCCCATCACTTCATGGGAAATAGATGGAAAAACAGTGGAAACAGTGTCAGACTTTGTTTTTTTGGGCTCCAAAATCACTGCAGATGCTGATTGCAGCCATGAAATTAAAAGACGCTTGCTCCTTGGAAGGAAAGTTATGACCAACCTTGATAGTATATTAAAAAGCAGAGACATTACTTTGCCAACCAAGGTCCGTCTAGTCAAGGCAATGGTTTTTCCCGTGGTCATGTATGGATGTGAGAGTTGGACTGTGAAGAAAGCTGATCGCCGAAGAATCGATGCTTTTGAACTGTGGTGTTGGAGAAGACTCTTGAGAGTCCCTTATACTGCAAGGAGATCCAACCAGTCCATTCTAAAGGAGATCAATCCTGGATGTTCATTGGAGGGACTGATGCTAAAGCTGAAACTGCAATACTTTGGCCACCTCATGCGACGAGTTGACTCACTGGAAAAGACTCTGATGCTGGGAAAGGTTGGGGGCGGGAGGAGAAGGGGACGACGGAGAATGAGATGGCTGGATGGCATCACCGACTCTGTGGACATGAGTTTGAGTGTACTCCGGGAGTTGGTGATGGACAGGGAGGCCTGGCGTGCTGTGATTCATGGGGTCGCGGAGAGTCGGACACGACTGAGCGACTGAACTGAACTGGCCTCATAGAATGAGTTTGGAAGTTTCCCTTCCTCAGCAATTTTCTGGAAGAGTTTGAGTAGAATAGGTGTTAGCTCTTCTCTAAATTTTTGGTAGAATTCAGCTGTGAAGCTGTCTGGACCTGGGCTTTTGTTTGCTGGGAGATTTTTGATTACAGTTTCAATTTCCGTGCTTGTGATGGGTCTGTTCAGATTTTCTATTTCTTCCTGGTTCAGTTTTGGAAAGTTGTACTTTTCTAGGAATTTGTCCATTTCTTCCAGGTTATTCATTTTATTGCCATATAATTCTTGATAGTATTCTCTAATAATCCTTTGTATTTCTGTGTTGTCAGTTGTGATCTCTCCATTTTCATTTCTAATTTTATTGATTTGGTTCTTCTCCCTTTGTTTCTTGATGAGTCTGGTTAGTGGTTTGTCAATTTTATTTACCTTCTCAAAGAACCAGCTTTTGGCTTTGTTGATTTTTGCTATGGTCTCTTTTGTTTCTTTTGCATTTATCTCTGCCCTAATTTTTATGATTTCTTTCCTTCTACTGACCCTGGGGTTCTTCATTTCTTCCTTTTCTAGTTGCTTTAGATGTAGAGTTAGGTTATTTAGTTGACTTTTTTCTTGTTTCTTGAGGTGTGCCTGTATTGCTATGAACTTCCCCCTTAGCATTGCTTTTACAGTGTCCCAAAGGTTTTGGGTTGTTGTGTTTTCATTTTCATTCATTTCTATGCATATTTTGATGTCTCTTTTGATTTCTTCTATAATTTGTTCATTATTAAGCAGCGTGTTGTTCAGTCTCCATATGTTGGCATTTTTAATAGTTATTCTCCTGTAATTGAGATCTAATCTTACTGCATTGTGGTCAGAAAAGATGCTTGGAATGATTTCAATTTTTTTGAATTTACCTAGGCTAGATTTATGACCCAGGATGTGATCTATCCTGGAAAAGGTTCCGTGTGCGCTTGAGAAAAAGGTGAAATTCATTGTTTTGGGGTGAAATGTCCTATAGATATCTATTAGGTCTAACTGGTCTATTGTATCATTTAAAGATTGTGTTTCCTTGTTAATTTTCTGTTTAGTTGATCTATCCATAGATGTAAGTGGGGTGTTAAAATCTCCCACTATTATTGTGTTATTGTTAATTTCCCCTTTCATACTTGTTAGTAATTGTCTTACATATTGCGGTGCTCCTATGTTGGGTGCATAAATATTTATAATTGTTATATCTTCATCTTGGATTGATCCTTTGATCATTATGTAGTTTCCTTCTTTGTCTCTTTTCACAGCCTTTGTTTTAAAGTCTATTTTATCTGATATGAGTATTGCTACTCCTGCTTTCTTTTGGTCTCTATTTGCATGGAATATCTTTTTCCAGCCCTTCACTTTCAGTCTGTATGCGTCCCTCATTTTGAGGTGGATCTCTTGTAGACAGCATATATATTGGGGTTTTGTTTTCGTATCCATTCAGCCAGCCTTTGTCTTTTGGTTGGGGCATTCAACCCATTTACATTTAAGGTAATTATTGATAAGTATGATCCCGTAGCCATTTTCTTTATTGCTTTGGGTTCAAGTTTATACACTCTTTCTGTGTTTCCTGTCTAGAGAAGATCCTTTAGCATTTGTTGGAGAGCTGGTTTGGTGATGCTGAATTCCCTCAGCTTTTGCTTGTCTGTAAAGCTTTTGATTTCTCCTTCATATTTGAATGAGATCCTTGCTGGGTATAGTAATCTGGGCTGTAGGGTATTTTCTTTCATCACTTTAAGTATGTCTTGCCATTCCCTTCTGGCCTGAAGAGTTTCTGTTGAAAGATCACGTATTATCCTTATGGGAATCCCCTTGTGTGTTATTTGTTGCTTTTCCCTTGCTGCTTTTAATATTTGTTGTTTGTGTTTGATCTTTGTTAATTTGATTAATATGTGTCTTGGAGTATTTCGCCTTGGGTTTATCCTGTTGGGGACTCTCTGGGTTTCTTGGACTTGGGTGATTATTTCTTTCCCTATTTTAGGGAAGTTTTCAACTATTGTCTCCGCAAGTATTCTCTCATGGTCTTTCTTTTTGTCTTCTTCTCCTGGGACTCCTATGATTCGAATGTTGGAGCGTTTAACATTGTCCCAGAGGTCTCTAATATTGTCCTCATTTCTTTTAATTCGTTTTTCTTTTTTCCTCTCTGCTTCATTTATTTCTACAATTCTATCTTCTAGTTCGCTTATCCTGTCTTCTGCCTCTGTTATTCTACTATTTGTTCCCTCCAGAGTGTTTCTGAACTCATCTATTGCATTATTCATTGTATATTGACTCTTTTTTATTTCTTCTAAGTCCTTATTAAATCTTTCTTCCATCCTCTCAATCCTTTTCTCCAGGTTATTTATCTGTAACTCCATTTTGCTTTCAAGATTTTGAATCATTTTCACCATCAAAATTCGAAATTCTTTATCAGGTAAATTCCCTATATCTTCTTCTTTTGTTTGTGTTGGTGGGCAATTATCTTGTTCCTTTACTTGTTGCGTATTTCTCTGCCTCTTCATCTTGCTTATATTGCTTTGCTTGGGGTGGCCTTTCCCTCTTCTTGCAGTTTGTGGAGTTCTCTTTATTATGTAGTTTCTTCGCTGTGTGTGGGGTTGGACGGGTGACTTGTCCAGGTTCCCTGGTTAGGGAAGCATGTGTCGGTGTTCTGGTGGGTGGAGCTGGATTTCTTCTCTCTCCTTTTGAAGACAATGGGCTGCTTTTCTGGGTGCCTGATGCCCTCTGCCAGTATTCAGAAGTTGTTTTGTGGACTTTACTCCGCGTTCAAATGTTCTTTTGATGAATTTGTGGGGGAGCGAGTGGTCTCGCTGTCTTATCCCTCCGCCATCTTGTTCCTTCCTCCCCAGAACACTGGATTCTTATATTCCACTTGGTCGTGGAGTATCTCTTCCCAGCTGCTCCAGCAAGGTGCAGCCGCTGTACCTTACCTTGGACGAGGGGTATCTCCTCAAGGCCGCCCCTCCTGCTTTGAATGTGGAGCAGCTCCTCTCGGCCCTCCGGTTGGTGCCCAAGCAGCCACCACCTCTTGGATGTGGTACAGCTCCTCTTGGCCACCGCCCTAACCTTGGTCGCGGGGTAGCTCCTCTCAGCCACGATTCTGCACGTGGTCGGTTGCGCCGGAGCCAGGCGTGTCTCACGTCTGTCACTTCTCTTTTAATTTCCACAGTTCCATAAACAAATGTGCTTGGTGATTCAATAGATCAATGTGGACTTCTGGGAATACTAACCTAAGGATCCATGGCCCTCCCTCTGGGTAGTATTCCCATTAATGTGGAATCTCTAAATTGAGTGAAATCCTTATTTAGCAGTACTAATGTACTTATTGCCCCAACCCTATTGCCATCAGTGGGTTATCATCTGAAAGTAGAGCAACCTAGGCTGCAAAAGATGAAGCAAGTGAACATGCATAAATTTGATAGCATTTGTGGTTAATCTTTGTACTTGTCAGGGTCTATTAAGAAAAATATTATTTTTAATATTTTAAAGTATTTTGAACATAGAGATTTTAATACAGAAAATTAGATGTGTAATTGCTGTAAGGACCTATGGGATCATTAGCCCAGAAATAAGCCATAGCAGGAAGTATTGTCATTCATTGGCTAGAAGATATAGTTTAGGTTGATCCCAGAGACCAGGGTCGCATTTTATATGTTGGAATCACTGACTCTCCAGCAGGAGCTGGAGCCATGAGAAACACAATTGTTAGCAGAGATGTTGCCCAAGGAAAAGACGATGGGTTTTAGAAGACCAATACAGTCTCTAAACTTGGAACTGTGGAAAAGTATTGGCAGAAGCTTGGGTGGTATGATAGCAGAAATTAGAATGAAGAGACAGTTTTCTGTTTGAATTCATATTATATTTATTCAGGCTATAGCTAATTGAATTTCCTAATTGAAATAATGAGTACAACTGACATAATCAAGTTTAAGAACAAACTCAACTGATGTTAATAACGGCACAGCTGAATGGGTGAGAACAAAAAGGAAGTGAGCATGTTAGTGTGCAGACTATTCCTGGCCAGGGTTCAGCATGGCTGGTGCCTCCGTCAGTTGGATTTATAGAGCAATGGAGAGCATCAGGGAGTGAGCGGTGTCAGTGAAAGACAGGTCAAGTGGGAAAGCTACTATATTTGATTCATTCTTGAAAGGTCCATGAGGCGAGGTCATATCTACATTGCCTCCCCCATATGTAGCCAAAATCTAGTACAATGCATGAAACATAGTAGGTATTCAACAAGCAGTTTTCAAATAAATGAATTCAAAAATATATAAACACATTTATAAAGAATCTGCTGGCTGCTGATCACATATCCTGCACATCTGCTTCACTGATACTGCCTGGAACATTTGTGCTGCCCTTCTTGTTCTTTGCCTTGCAAATAATTTCTACAACACTCTGTAATTGTGTGGGTGATTGTGTTGTTCAAAAAGCTCTAATCCACAAATTAAGTGTGCCTGAGAGCATGATTAAACTCCAAAAAGCAACATTGCTGAGAAAAATCCATTATTGTTGTTTAAACAGCTGAACCACTTTCAAAATATTCATAACACAAATTGCTCTTCTAAAGGGCAAAAATGAAAACTGTTCATGCTTTACAGGAAGGCTAAGCTAAATTTTAAAAATTTAGCAAAGCTTAAGGGGCCAAAGATAATATAGTCTCTGTATAAGTGGACATGTTTAAACTTATTTTAAGTATTAAATGATTTAAAGTATAAAAAAATCATGCATGAGGTTTGGTAAATTCAGTTTTAATAATAAGGAATTAAAAACTGTAATTCACAAAATTATACTTGGGTTGATATTATAGGTAGTGATTTTAATTATACCTAGTAAGAATAAAAAGGAAGCCGGCACACCTTATCAAACACAAACATTGTAGGAGATACTTCATATTTCCACTTATTCTCTCCTTTATAGTTTATATTTTTCTCATTTTTTAAAAATCACAAAGATGATACATGCTTTTAGTAACAAATAAAGCCATAGGGAGAAACTGAAAAATGGCCAAAGATCTGTTCATACATACCTGAATAACCACTACTTTGATCCCTGTATGTGTAAACATGTGTTATATATAGTTATACAGATAAGCATAATTATACATATATATGTGTGCACGTGTGCTCAGCTGGGTCCAACTCTTTGCAACCCCTAGGACTATAGCTCACCAGGCTTCTCTGTCCATGTAATTTTCCAGGCAAGTATATTAGTGTGAGTAGCCATTCCCTTCTTCAGGGGATCTTCCCAACTCAGGGATCAAGCCTGCATCTCTGTGTCTCCTGCATTGGCAGATGGATTCTTTACCACTGCGCCATCTAGGCACCACCTAGGAAGCCCCCCCCAACACATAAAAAACCTAGGAAGCCCGTGTGTGTGTGTATATATATATATGTGTGTGTGTGTATATATTTATATGTGACATCATTTTGCAATAATTGGATTACACCATAATCCATTAATCTGAACTTTGTTTTTTAATTTTTACTTAAGATAATATTATTGGTATTTTCCAGTACAGTATATAGATATATTTAACTTTTTAGATCTATTTCATTTTATTTATTTATTTTAATTCTTTTTTTATATGTGCCAGTTCTTGTTTGTGGCACACAGGATCTTTAGTTGTGGCATGCGAACTCTTAGTTGTGGCATGTGGGATCAAGTTCCCTGACCAAGGCTCGAACCTGGGCCCCCTGCATTAGGAGTGTGGAGTCTTAGCCACTGGACCACAGAGAAGCCCATTTCATTTTAAGTTAGTATTACTTTACTTAGTGAAATTATGAAATCGTAAGTATTGTTAGCATAAAAGTCCTTTTGCTTTATGGTATCTATTTGAAATCCAAAATAATAATACTTCATAAATATTTAATGTTCTTAAGTAATTATTTGCAACATTTTAACAACAGTAACTATTCCAAACAGGCCACTGTCTATCAAACAATGTTAAAACTTCTATTACCTTTAATTGTTATCCCAGGAAACACTGATAGAAACACATGTGTAAACATATCAACGTCTGTCTCCTACAAATTTTATTTCCAAAATGCCAGTCATATACTCATTTCCTCTGGTTGCACAGCTTAAGAAGAGATTGTTATCAGCCAAGACATATTGAAAGAAGAAAAGAAAAGCAACAGCTAAATTATTCCACAGCACTAAGCACAATCATTTCTATAAATTATGCCACCTACACCTCAAGTATATTGGCCAATTATACTATTTCTACAGGAATCTTAGTGTAATAGCTTTTATAGAAGAATTACAATGATCAATCTGAAAAAATGGAAATATTCTTTTCTCTTTTCTGTATTTTTCTTTATAGTACTCATAGCCAGTATGTTTTCAGCAAGCTTCATTTCATTCTGTGACAATTCATGGGGAGAATAAAACTCCTTTTCCTCCCCAATTTCCACCTGCAGACGGTATAGTTGAAATGGTATTTATTCTGTCCTGCATTTCAACAAGTCCTTGAGCCTTAAAGAAGCCAACATAAAGAAAGTTATCTTCTTCCCAGAATTTGTCTCTTCAGGTTCTCATGAATAGAGATGAAGCAACAGTCAAGCTTTCAAAAAGCATTTATTTCAGAAATTTACTTCTAGCTTTGGAGGATGGATGCTTTAACCTTGAGACATCCTTTTATTTTGTCTCTGTGTGTAACAACATCTCTTGGATAGAGATACTACAAGAAAAAAATCAGCAAATAGCCCTTAGTCATATTCATTCAGTATTGGTGCCCATTCAGATATCTAGGTTGATTGTAGTATATCTTGAAATGGGGAGAATCTTTAAAAGAAATTTCAGATCCAAATCAACTGTTTTTCATGTAGTGATATATTCATTCAAAACATCAAAGTGAAATGTAAAAACCACTTTCATCTGTAAACATTTTATAGAGTTAATTCTATTTTATTTATTCTTTTATCACAAAAATGCTTTTAATTATTTAGTTTCTTATAGTACTCACATAACAGAAACTGGCAAATCCATGTTGTTGCTGTTAAGTCAGTAAGTAATGTCCAACTTTTTGTGGCCCCATAGACTGTAGCCTGCCAGCCTCTCTGTCCAACAATTTTATTTACATAATTACATAACCTCCTCGACCACACACTCACTAGGTTTAAAACACTATTGAGTAATAGTCTGAAAAGAAATTTACATAATCTATTAAGAGTCATGGCATGTGTTTGTCTCTCCATCGTGTTCAACTCTTTACAAATCCATGGACTGTGTAGCCCTCCAGGCTCCTCTCCACGAAATTCTCCAGGCAAGAATACTGGAGTGGGTAGCCATTCCCTTCTCCAGGGGATCTTCCCCACATCTGGATCAAACCTGGGTCTCCTGCATTGCAAGCAGATTCTTTACCATTTGAGCCACTAGGAAAGCCCAATAAAGAGTCATAATCTGTAAATGTTTTGTTCAACCTTAAATATATAGTAATGAAGAGCAAGTTTTTCAGAAAGGATATTCCACTACAATCCTACTTCTCCATAATAATCAGTACCTTTTTTTTTTTAATCACTCAGAAAAAAACTAAGTTATGCTCCAGGGAGAGGCCATTTCTCAAATCTCAGAGAAATGAAAGATAGGATAATTTCTCACTTATTTATATCTCTTTTGTGAATCAATATGGCTCTTTGTTCTGGATTGTCCTTTTTCTGGATCTAGGCTGAAGGGCCCCATTCTGGAATATTGCTTGTCCCAGTGCCAAAGGTGAAGAGCTGTGGAAGATCTTGTGTCTGCAGTTAAATGTGCCAGCCAGGAATGTTCATGCCTCATTTCTCTCCCACAACTCACTAGCCAAAATTAGCCATAAGGATCCACACAAATACAGAGTCAGGATTTCCAGTGCTGAGAAGTTATTGAGTGCCTAAAAGGATGATAAACAGATGAGTTTTCTGAATAACACTATGAATATTATAGTCCGATATGCATTCCTCCAGGGCTTCCCAGGTGGCTCAGTGGTTAAAATCCACCTGCCAAAACAAGGAGGAATATTAGACGCAGGTTTGATCCCTGGGTTGTGAAGGTCCATTGGAGGAGGAAAAGACAACCCACTCCAGTATTCTTGTCTGGAGAATCAGTCCTATGAACAGAGGAGCCTGATGGGCTACAGTCCATGGGGTCGTAAAGAGTCAGACAGGACTGAGCAAATGAGTATAAACACAGGATACACTCTGTCAAGTATCTCTTCTCCCTCCTTCAGAAAAAAGATGCTTTCTTTCATAGGGAATTGAAGCCAAAGACCCCATCCAGCCTTGGCATCAAGCTCAAACCCAACATCTCAGAGTGTGGTTTATGAACCTCTTTGCTAGAGGACTATGTGTAGTGCTTACTATGTTAAGTGTGTGTCTAGTTCCTCTTGATCTGAAGACCATGGACCAAAAGGTTATCTGCAAACAACACAGCCAATATTCAGTGGTAGGACAGGAAGTGAATAATTGCAATCACATTCTTAAGTCACAATTTTTAGTCAAAGCTTATGGTTTACTTGGCAGTACAACTCTGTTTAAAACCTAATTAAACTTAAAAGCTTTTGCACAGTGAAGGAAACTATAAACAAGGTGAAAAGACAGCCCTCAGAGTGGGAGAAAACAATAGCAAATGAGACAACTGACAAAGGATTAATCGCCAAAATATACAAGCAGCTCATTCAGCTCAAGACCATAAAAACAAATAACTCAATCAAAGAATGGGCAGATCTAAACAGACATTCCTCCAAAATATACATACAGATGTCTAATAAACACATAAAAGATGCTCAACACTGAAATTATTAGAGAAACACAAATGAAAACTACAATGAGGTATCACCTCACACTGGTCAGAATGGTCATCATCAAAAAATCTATAAACAATAAACGCTGGAGAGGATTTGGAGAAAAAGGAACCCTCCTGCACTGCTGGTGAGACTGCAAATTGATATAGCCACTATGGAGAATGGTATAAAGATTCCTTAAAAAATTAGAAATAAAACTATGATATAACCCAACAATCCCACTACTGGCATATACCCTGGGAAAACCATAATTGAAAAATACATGTGTACCCCAATGTTCATCCTAGCACTATTTACAATATCCAGGACTTGGAAGCAACTCAGATGTCCATGGACAGATGAATGGATAAAGAAGCTGTAGTACATATACACAATAACATATTATTCAGCCCTTAAAAAGAATGAAATAATGTCATTTGCAGCAACATGGATGGACCTAGAGAGTGTCATACTGAGTGAAGAAAGTCAGACAGAAAAAGAAATATTATATGGTATCCCTTATATATTGAGGGGCTTCCCTGATAGCTCAGTTGGTAAAGAATCTGCCTGCAATGCAGGAGACGCTAGTTCATATCCTGGGTCGGGAAGATCTGCTGGAGAAGAGATAGGCTACCCACTCCAGTATTCTTGGGATTCCCTTGTGGCTCAGCTGGTAGAGAATCTACCTGCAATGTGGGAGACCTGGGTTCGATCCCTGGGTTGAGAAGATCCCCTGGAGAAGGGAAAGGCTACCCACTCGAGTATTCTGGCCTAGAGAATTCCATGGACTATACAGTCCATGGGGTCACAAAGAGTCAGACATCACTGAGCGACTTTCACTCTCTTTATATGTTGAATTAGCCATAAGAAGGAATGCATTTGAGTCAGTTCAAATGAGGAACTATTAGCCTATTATACAGAGTGAAGTCAGAAAGAGAAAAACAAATATCATATATTAATTCATATATATGGAATCTAGAAAGATGGTACTGATTAACCTTTCTGCATGACAGCAATGGAGATGCACGCATAGAGAACAGACCTGTGGATACAGTGACAGGAAGAGGGTGGGACGAATTGAGAGAGTAGCATTGAAACATATGCATTAACATATGTAAAATCTGATAGCCAATGGAAATTTATATTTGAGGGAGCTCAAATCTGGAGCTCTGTGACAACATAGAGGGGTGGGATGGGGTGGGAGGTGGGAGGTGGAGCGAGGTTCAAGAGGGAGGGAACATATGTATACCTATGGCTGATTCATGTTAATATATGGCAGAAGCCAACACAATATTGTAAAGCAATCACACCTCAATTAAAAATAATTTTTTTAAAAACTGAACAAAACAAAAACCAAAAACAATCTTATAAAAAACAGAAATGAATAAAGACTGTTTAGTAACCTAATCATTTTAATACTAGTATATTCATAAATCAAATAATCATAGTATGATTTAAAATAAACAAAATTACATAAACAAGGAAAAAGTTAAACATTACCTCAAAAAAACACTTTGTAGTTTCAGCCTATTTAAATCAGCTTCACGTGCACAGCTATTTTCTAGTCATGCTTTTTTAGATTTATTATTTTTCTGTTATTTTATCACCTCCCACCCTCGATCTTTTCCCTCCTACCTTTTTATAGACATTTGATCTTTTCTGATTTTGGTTGCAGAGTCATATATTTCATCTCTTTCCTCTCAGCCATTTTGTTCAAATGAATAGGCTTCCTGAATACTATGGAACTTTGCTCTGAGATTCTTTAATCCATTCAGAGATTTTACAACTGGGGCAACAACCATACCTGAAATTTGAAACTCACCACAAGAATAAATTCTAATTGGTCTTTTTTGGTCAAAAATTTTCTGTTTTACCTTTTGCCAATTTTGAATGAGAATCAGATGCATCTTACAAGGTTCTCTAGCTAAAATCTAAACTATTCTTGTTAATTCCTGCTTGCAAGATGGCTGATAGCCAGTGGAATTCTTTTCTTCAGATTGTTCTCTCCTCTTTGTCCCCCTCCCTCTCCTCTTATGATGCTCTCTCTCTCCTCTTTCTCCTCTCACGGGGCTCTCTCTCTCTCCATCCCTCCCTGTCAAACATCAATAGTAACCCCACACATGTTTCCACTTTCCTATTTTACAACTTCTTTCCCTACAGTTACAAGTTCATTTGGCACAGTATCCGCTTACCAGGTGAATGTCCATTACAGCTTTACCATATATTTCATCACCAAATAATGGTGACCATTCTTTCAACTTCAAATACCAGTTCTTGTTCTTTGCACTATATGTCTCAGCTAGTTATTTGGTTACAACAATATGCCAACTTATAAGTAATAACATCTGTTTTAGTAATAAAGGTTATGTTGTCATAAAAACAATCATAAAAAACAATTTAGTGGCTTCAGACCACAATGATTCATTTCCTACTCATATTAAATGCCTATGAAGAGTTACTAGAAGCTCTGTTCTGATTTTCTTTACTCTACCACCCAGACAGACAAAGGAGCAACAATCTGGAATATTTTTGAACTCTGAGTGATCTTGCACCAACAATTAAATATTCTGTCAAGAAAGTGATATATATGTACTTTTGTTATCATGGAAAACCAGACACACTGCTACCCTTCTGCTAAATATTTTAATTTACTTCTCCAGAGGTACTCTTTACACTGCTCTGCTCCTGAAAAGCTGCTTTGTTTTCCTAGGTTTTCCAGCTGGGTTTAGCCACAGGGAAGTACCAGCAGTTGATTGAATTGCAGGACAATGGGCTGAATTGTTTCTTCCCCCAGTCCCTCCATTCAAGGTGACTGTGGGTAGACTGTGCTCTTCTACTGAAGGCCCCATTTCCAGTCAGGAAGTCCTCTCTGTGGGTTCTGAGCAAGTAACAGAGCAAGACAGACACTCCTCGTGTCCTCGGCCTGCTTCTTGTCTATAGGAGAGCTTTAGCCAAAAATAGATTTAATGAGAAGAGAGAAAATGCAGAAGCAAAGGAAAGATTCAATTAAGATGAAATAATAATAGTTTAGCCATTAAACAAAGTCAAGGACCTTTAGTTCCTCCTGAAGGACTTTAGATAATATCCATATTCTGTGAGCTGTTTTACAGATGGTGAAATTCCCACCAGGTGGAAGAAGCTAACGACATGATGACTAGACTGTGGTCAGGACATAAGATGCTCCTTCTTATTCAGTTCCAAGAACTGGCCGTAAGGCAACGGGAACAGACTGACCCTGGGACTGAAGATTAACTATACAGAAAACAACCAAGATGACACTGATCAGACTACCTCATAAGCAATTTCAAGATGGTTGTTGGAGCCAACTGAGCTATTCTGCACATCACCTCTAAAAATTCCCTTTAAAAGTTTGGTGAAGAGATGACTTTGGCTATGAGTCCATCTTCTTCCCAGGGTTGCCATCTTCCTCAGTAGTTATCTTTCCTTTACCCAACACTTGTCTCTCAATATTGTAGACTTGAACAATGAGCAGACTAACCTGAGCTCAGTAGCAAAACCCATCCCTCCCTTCATGCCTAGGAATAACAGTTCTCTCCTGTTGCTCATATTAGGGTTCTGCATTGTCATTTATTGACTTCTGTAAACTCTGCCACAACCTATAATTTTTTTTTTATTAACAACTTCCCAACTATGCTATTTTCCTGTGCCTACTTCTTTTCTTCCAGGATCCTGACTAACTACCACTCAACTAAGAGAGAGCCAGAAAGTGAAATCTAATGTACTTCCTAGAAGGTAGAAAGCTATAAATAGTTGACCAAAAGTGCTAATAACCATGCCTCCCTTGTGGCTCAGCTGGTAAAGAATCCGCCTGTAATGCAGGAGACCTGGGTTCGATCTCTGGGTCGGGAAGATCAACTGGAAAAGGGAAAGGCTACCCATTCCAGTATTCTGGCCTGGAGAATTCCATAGACTGTATAGTCTATAGGGTCTCAAAGAGTCAGACATGACTGAGTCACTTTCACTTTCACCAATAACCACTAGAATGTTCTCTTCATCAAAGTTCTGGTTATATCCAGGGTGACTCTATCACTTTAAGAATCTATTGCTGTCAAAGTGAGATTTGTCAAACCATAAACAACAGTAGAATCAAAGCAGACAGAACAATTCTCAAATTCAATCCATGAACAGTGAATACAGCTTGTATTTGTATAGTTTTTAAGGTAAGTATCACTGACAATCATCTCTATAGCTTAGTGTTTGAAGTTTGTAAAGATGAACCAAGGCTTCAAAGCCCTATTATTAGTCCTTTATGCATAAATTCAGCTTAGAACCCCAGCTGCCTTTTGACTCTGCTTGACAGCTTTTGCAAGGTATGCCTTTTAACTTGTCTTTTAGTAATCTAAAAAAAAAAAAAAAAAAAAAACTCTCCTTATCCAACCACTTTAAATTTCCAAGTTAAAGATTTTAATAAGTCAAATTCATCACCATTTTCACTATTGGATAAAGGTTTTCTTACAATATTTTTCTATTAACTATTCTGCAATATATAGTCTGGTTGTCCTCATGACCTGCCCTGATCCAATCAGCTATAGCTAAGAAAGTCATCTGAAACCTAGGTAGAACTTTGCGGTTAAAGATTCACTTAGGACAAGTGAGATCTCCTTGTAGGAGTCTGTTGGTGGGGCATCTATCCTAAGTCTTGCTGTAATCTTCTAATTAAATCTCAGTTAAAAAGTGACAGAAAGAAACATCACTAAGGGTCGTAAAATGAAATAAACTATGAGAATCAAGCAACAGAAACTCAGAAATTTAATTTAAAAAATTTAAAAGATGAAGAAACATAGAGACTAGAGGGCTGTAACAATGTTGGCCTTGCTTAGACTGTGCTGAACTGTGCTTAGCCACTCTATCTTGTCAGACTCTTCTCTTTATAACCCCATGGACTGTAGCCCACCAGGCTTCTCTGTCCATGAGGATTCTCTAGGCAAGAATACTGGAGTGGGTTGCCATGCCATCCTCCAGGGGATCTTCCCAACCCAGGGATTGAACCCCAGTCTCTCGCATTGCAGGTGGATTCTTTACCATCTGAGCCAACGGGGAAGCCCCCTGCTTAGACTAGTGGTTCCCAAAATTTGGCATATGAAGCAGCAGCAGCATCCCTACTCTAGACTAACTGGATCAGGAACTCTAGAAATGGGGCCCAGAAATCTGTGCTTTAATTCGCTTTTCAAATGATTTTGAAGCATGCTATAGTTGAGAATCCTTGCCCTACATTTCCCAAAATGTAATGAGCATATGATCATCTGGCTATGTTGCATTAAAATGCAGATTCTGATTCAACATGTCTAGGATGAGACCCAGGATTCTGCCTGTATCACAAGCTGCCAGGTGATGCTAAGGCTGCTGGTCCATGGACCACACTTTGAACATCAAGGATACATTTCCAGCTCTTGCAGAACAGAATCGATTTTGTCATTTTTAGTCTTTATTCAAAATAAGTAATTTCCTGCAGTTAGTGGTAACATCTGTACACAGATGCATATGCAGCAGAAAAAGAGGATTTGAAACACTTTCTAAAAGGATCTTTGGGATTCAAACCATCATGCTGTTCTGACTGAATTTGGGCAATCCAACAATTTTCTCCAGGTTCTCCAGTACTGTTTCACTGAAGGTTTGCCTTGCTTACCTTGAAGTAACCACCTCTTCAGTGGAACTCCCTAACTCTGAACCCTAATTTTCAAAATTATGACCACACCTTGCATGTTGTGCTTCCTTGTGGACCAGACATCTGCTCACCCAGACTGATAAAGCTCTCTCCACACGCCAGCAGTCAATTACAATCCCAGACCCTCAACTCCCTCTCTCAGTTTTAGTCAAAAAAGCCTAGGCAAATGATGAGGTAGCTTAAATTAATCTTCTGCAATTCACAATTTCCTTCCCTCTCACATAAACTTCTCGACTTCTTCCCTTTTATTGACCGTGCTTTGTTTTCTCTGTAGGTGACCAGAGTGTCCAAGAAATGCTCACCTAGACTTGATCTCATAATTAACCCTTTCTCCTCTAAGACCTTTTTAGAAATACAACTCCTTCAAAATCTTTTAGCTTTATCAGTAAACTAGTTTATTTCTGCTTCATTGGCTATGCCAAAGACTTTGACTGGGTGGATCACAATAAACTGTGGAAAATTCTGAAAGAGATGGGAATCCCAGACCACCTGACCTGCCTCTTGAGAAACCTGTATGCAGGTCAGGAAGCAACAGTCAGAACTGTACATGGAACAACTGACTGGTTCCAAATAGGAAAAGGAGTACATCAAGGCTGTATATTGTCACCCTGATTATTTAATTTCTATGCAGAGTACATCATAAGGAACGTTGGGCTGGAAGAAGCACGAGCTGGAATCAAGGTTGCCGGGAGAAATATCAACAACCTCAGATATGCAGATGACACCACCCTTATGGCAGAAAGTGAAGAGGAACTCAAAGGTCTCTTGATGAAAGTGAAAGAGGAGAGTGAAAAGGTTGGCTTGAAGCTCAACATTCGGAAAACAAAGATCATGGCATCCGGTCCCATCACTTCATGGGAAATAGATGGGGAAACAGTGGAAACAGTGTCAGACTTTATTTTTTGGGCTCCAAAATCATTGCAGATGCTGATTGCAGCCATGAAATTAAAAGACACTTACTCCTTGGAAGGAAGGTTATGACCAACCTGGATAGTGTTTTAAAAAGTAGAGACATTACTTTGCCAACCAAGGTCTGTCTAGTCAAGGCTATGGTTTTTCCCATGGTCATGTATGGATATGAGAGTTGGACTATGAAGAAAGCTGATCGCCAAAGAATTGATGCTTTTGAACTGTGGTGCTGGAGAAGACTCTTGAGAGTCCCTTGGACTGCAAGGAGATCCAACCAGTCCATTCGAAAGGAGATCAATCCTGGGTGTTCATTGGAAGGACTGATGCTAAAGCTGAAACTCCAATACTTTGACCACCTCATACAACGAGTTGACTCACTGGTAAAGACTCTGATGCTGGGAGGGGTTGAGGGCAGGAGGAGAAGGGGATGACAGAGAACGAGATGGCTGGATGGCATCACTGACTCGATGGACATGAGTTTGAGTGAACTCCGGGAGTTAGTGATGGACAGGGAAGCCTGGCATGCTGTGATTCATGGGGTCGCAAAGAGTCGGACATGACTGAGCGACTGAACTGAACTGAACTGAGATCTATTATGTGGTACAGTTGATCAGTGAACAACAAGTTTGAACTGCATAGGTCCACCTATATGCAGATTTTATTTTTTAAATTAGGATTACAGTACTACAGAAGCACGGTCACTGTAACAGCGCAGAAGCGCAGCCAAGAGGAGCTACCCCACATCTGAGGTCAGGGGCAGCAGCCCAGAGGAGCTACCACATGTCTGAGGTAAGGAACAACCACTGTGCTTCGCTGGAACAGCCATGAAGAGATACCCCATATCCAAGGTAAGAGAAAACCAAGTAAGACGGTAGACCCTGAGAGAGGGCATCAGAGGGCACACAGACTGAAACCACAGTCATAGACAACTAGCCAATCTGATCACACAGACCACAGCCTCGTTTAACTCAATGAAACTAAGCCATGCCAGGTGGGGCCACCCAAGATGGTCGGGTCATGGTGGAGAGGTCTGACAGAATGTGGTCCACTGGAGAACGGAATGGCAAACCACTTCAGTATTCTTGCCTTGAGAACCCCATGAACAATATGAAAAGGCAAAAGATAGGACATTGAAAGATGAACTCCCAAGGTCAGTAGGTGCCCAATATGTTACTGGAGATCAGTGGAGAAATAACTCCAGAAAGAATGAAGTGATGGAGGCAAAGCAAAAACAACACCCAGTTGTGGATGTGATTGGTGATAGAAGCAAGGTTTGATGCAATAAAGAGCAATATTGCATAGGAACCTGGAATGTTAGGTCCATGAATCAAGGCAAATTGGAATCGGTCAAACAGGAGATGACAAGAGTGGACATCGACATTCTAGGAATCAGCGAACTAAGATGGACTGGAATGGGTGAATTTAACTCAGATGACCATTATATCTACTACTGTGGGCAGGAATCCCTTAGAAGAAATGGAGTAGCCATCATAGTCAATGAAAGAGTCCGAAATGCAGTACTTGGATGCAATCTCAAATACAACAGAATTATCTCTGTTCGTTTCTGAGGCAAACCATTCAATATCATGATAATCCAAGGCTATGCCCCGACCAGTAACAATGAAGAAGCTGAAGTTGAAGAGTTCTTTGAAGACCTACAAGACTTTCTAGAACTAACACCCAAAAAAAGATGTCTTTTTCATTATACAGGACTGGAATGCACAAGTACGAAGTTAAGAAACACCTGGAGTAACAGGCAAATTTGGCCTTGGAGTAAGGGCAAAGGCTAATAGAGTTCTGCCAAGAGAATGCACTGGTCATAGCAAACAACCTCTTCCAACAACACAAGAGAAGACTCTACACAAGGACATCACAAGATGGTCGACACCGAAATCAGATTGGTCATATTCTTTGTAGCCAAAGATGGAGAGGATCTATGCAGTCAGCAAAAACAAGACTGGGAGCTGACTGTCGCTCAGATCATGAACTCTTTATTGCAAATTCAGACTGAAATTGAAGAAAGTGGAGAAAACCATTCAGGTATGACCTAATCAAATCCCTTACAATTATACAGTGGAAGTGAAAAATAGATTTAAGGGGCTAGATCTGATAGACTGAGTGCCTGAAGAACTATTGACAGAGGTTCGTGACATTGTACAGGAGACAGGAATCAAGACCATCCCCAAGAAAAAGAAATGCAAAAAAGCAAAATGGCTGTCTGAGGAGGCCTTATAAAAAGCTGTGAAAGGAAGGGAAGTGAAAAACAAAGGAGAAAAGGAAAGATATAAGCATCTGAATGCAGAGTTCCAAAGAATAGCAAGGAGAGATAAGAAAGCCTTCCTCAGCGATCAGTGTAAAGAAATAGAGGAAAACAGTCGAATGGGAAAGACTAGAGATCTTTTCAAGAAAGTTAGAAACATCAAGGGAACATTTCATGCAAAGATGGGCTTGATAAAGGACAGAAATGGCATTGACCTATCAGAAACAGAAGATATTAAGAAGAGGTGGCAAGAATGAACAGAACTATACAAAAAAGATCTTCACGACCAAGATAACCATGATGGTATGATCACTCACCTAGAGTCAGACATCCTGGAATGCGAAGTCAAGTGGGCCTTAGAAAGCATCACTATGAACAAAGCTAGTGGAGGTGACGGAATTCCAGTTGAACTATTTCAAATCCTGAAAGATGATGCTGTGAAAGTACTGCACTCAATATGCCAACAAATTTGGAAAACTCAGCAGTGGCCACAGGACTGGAAAAGGTCAGTTTTCATTCCAATCCCAAAGAAAGGCAATGCCAAAGAATGCTCAAACTACCACACAGTTGCACTCATCTCACATGTTAGTAAAGTAATGGTTAAAATTCTCCAAGCCGCTTCAGTAATACGTGAACCGTGAACTTGCAGATGTTCAAGTAGGTCATAGAAAAGGCAGAGGCACCAGAGATCAAATTGCCAACATCTGCTGGATCATCGGAAAAGCAAGAGAGTTCCAGAAAAACATGTTTCTGCTTTATTGACTATGCCAAAGTCTTTGACTCTGTGGATCACAATAAACTGTGGAAAATTCTGAAAGAGATGGGAATACCAGACCACCTGACCTGCCTCTTGAGAAACCTGTATGCAGGTCAGGAAGCAACAGTTAGAACCGGACATGGAAAAACAGACTGGTTCCAAATAGGGAAAGGAGTACGTCAAGGCTGTATATTGTCACCTTGCTTATTTAACTTATATGCAGAGTATATCATGAGAAACACCGGGCTGGATGAAGCACAGCAGAAATTAAGATTGCCAGGAGAAATATCAATAACCTTGGATATGTAGATGACACCACCCTTATGGGAGAAAGTGAAGAGGAACTAAAGAGCCTCTTGATGAAAGTGAAAGAGGAGAGTGAAAAAGTTGGCTTAAAGCTCAACATTCAGAAAACGAAGATCATGGCATCTGGTCCCATCACTTCATGGGAAATAGATGGGGAAACAGTGGAAATAGTGGCTGACTTTATTTTTGGGGGCTCCAAAATCACTGCAGATGGTGATTGCAGCCATGAAATTAAAAGACGCTTACTCCTTGGAAGGAAAGTTATGACCAACCTAGATAGCATATTGAAAAGCAGAGACATTACTTTGCCAACTAAGGTCCATCTAGTCAAGGCTATGGTTTTTCCAGTGGTCATGTATGGATGAGAGAGTTAGACTATAAAGAAAGCTGAGCATCAAAGAATTGATGCTTTTGGACTGTGGTGTTGGAGAAGACTCTTGAGGGTCCTTTGGGCTGCAAGGAAATCCAACCAGTCCATCCTAAAGTAGATCAGTCCTGGGTGTTCTTTGGACTGATTTTGAACCAATATTTTGGCCACCTGATGCAAAAAGCTCACTCATTTGAAAAACCCTGATGCTGGGAAAGATTGAGGGCAGGAGGAGAAGGGGACGACAGATGAGATGTTTGGATGGCATCATCGACTCAAAGGACATGGGTTTAAGTGAACTCTGGGTATTGGTGATGGACAGGAAGGCCTGACATGCTGCAGTTCATGGGGTCACAAAGAGTCAGACACCACTGAGCAACTGAACTGAGCTGAACAGTACTACATAGTCCACAAATGATTGAATCCATGGTTGGGTATATCCACAGTTGGTTGAATTCTTGGATGTAGAACCTTGCATATGAAGGGCTGACTGTGAATTCATACATAGATTTTCAACTGGCAGGATATTTGGCACTCCTATAAATTACATTGTTCAAGGGTTAACTGTATATTCTTTCTAAGGAGATAGCAAGTGATAATAATTTATTATACTATCCCACCTAGAGATATTTTAATAAAAAGCCAAACCAGTCGTTCTTAAGCTTTGGTGATCGTAAGAATCACCTGAGATGCTTGTTTAAAAATGCAGACTACTATCAGGTCTGCAGTCTATTGAAATCTCAGATGTAAGGCACAGTATTTCCATGTGGGACTTTCTCCTTGATATTTCTCAGACAATGTGCACTGATTTCCCCCCAATATAGAGCATACTCATTCAAAAATTAAGAACACAGCAAAAGGTATTTTAATTCCCCTGCAAGTATTCAACAATATACTTAGAATCTATCCTGATTCAAAGATATTCACTGACTCAAGCCAAGCAAGAGCATAGACATTTAGAGTGCAAAGTCAAGGTCAACTATTCTGGGAACCAATACAGGAACAGGTGAGAGAAAACCAGCTCAGTGGTCAGGATCCCATCAACCAATCTTGCCAAAAGCTGTTGCCATATTTTGAGTGTATATTCATGGCCCTGTCTGCTTCTAAGAGTGAGTCATTCTTACAACTAAAATAAACACTAATATGTTTAACATAAGATGCCTTGAACAAATTCTTTGGTGTCTCAAAATAGCAAGTTTGGGAAGCAAAATTAGTTATTTATGATGTGTGATTCACTGTACTGCTATTAATCTTAATAGGAGATTCAGATATTTTGTCATTTAAATATTAATCAATAATCATCCTTGGCATTTCCCAGTCTTTGAATACTTGTCATAGGTGAATATAGATTAATGAAAGCAATACTGATTTCATTCAGAAAGAAACAAATAAAATCAGGGCAAGCAGACAAAGCATTTTCCAGGTAAAAGAGAAAAATAACTTATGAGGCATATGTACCCTCGTTCCCAACCTGTAGAAGATTTTGGATGATTTCTTAACAATACAACCAAAAATGAAAGAAACTTTGAAATTTCTCTACACCCATAATATCTACTAGGAAACAAAAATAAAGACTATCAGACAAGGCAGTTAATGCTTTGAATGTTTTAACATTTCATATTAAGTGATAGTTTTAAACATTTAATATTTGTGGTAATATCTTTTCATTTTTAATGATATTTATATGATATTTATCCCATGTCAATGTTCCCACATTTTAATATTACCTATTCCCAAAGTCTATAACAAGTATAGAACATTTTTTGCTTGCTATTAAAGTATACAATTGCAACACAATATGTTGGTTTATAAAAATAAATAACCTTGAAATTATTGTTATTTTTTTTCACAGAAAACCACTGAAATTTCTAAGGCAATTATATCACATAAAAACGATCAATTATATATTATTTTGGTCACGCATTATTATTCAAAATACATGAATAAAATGTTATGAAAAATACAGAATGCTTTATGATTATGGGAAATCTAATTTTTCAATCCCAATTCCTAGCAATCTGCAAACACAAGTGAAACACAAGAATCTGCATCTTTTACAAGCATCCTAGGTTAATGTGTATGTCCTGAGTGGGCATCACAGCAGAACACTGCCTGAACCCACTGGAGCTAAACTCTGAGTCTCAGGAAATTTAGAGGAGTGCTGTGCTCAGTTGCTCAGCTGAGTCTGACTCTGCAACCCTGTGAACCATAGCCCGCCAGACTCCTCTGTCTATGGAATTTTCCAGGCAAGAATACTGGAGTGGGCTGCCAGTTCCTCCTCCAGGGGCTCTTCCCAACCCAGGGACTGAACCCGTGGGTAGTAGGTAGGAGAGTAGATAAGGGTTAGAGGGACACTGAGAGAAGGGCTTTCTGATTCTTGTAAATATTCTTCAAATTACATCACAGATACTGCAACTAAATCAGATTATTCACATATGACATATATCTATCATGGTATGACAGCTGTTTCTTTGGTTTCTTGTGATAATTAATGTAAACAACACATCAAAGCACCTTCCTAGAATCACGCCTGGCCCATGGCAATTCCCTTCCTCCCTTCCCTATCTTGTCCACCTTAACCTTCCATGAACCCAGAGTTCTATAGCTATGTGTTAACTATAAATTCAGGACATTAGCACTGTTCAATAAATCACTCTGTGTCTCCATCCACATAAGCCTGAGGAAATTGAGATGAGAATAGCTATGATGTTCCCACTGATGGCCAAGAGGTATGTGTTGAATGCCACTAGATTGTCTGGGTTGCTTTGGGTCTGTTAGAATTCAGCTCACACCTCTGCTGTAAACATGGATACTGCAGTCCTTGCAGCAGATGCCAAAACATTTCTAGATTCCTGAAGTGACGGCTCTACAAGCCTGTGCTTTGAGAATTACAGTCATAAACACAGAAAAGCATGCCTATAAACAGTAGTTTAGGACTCTTGCTTGCTTTATACTCTACATTAATTGACTTAACCAAATGATTTATGTTTGTGTAAAGTGTAATTTCAACAGGACGTTAAGACGGTTCTAAGAGAATGTATTATATAAACTAACTTTGCATGAAACATCACAAGCATATCACGGAACATTTTAATTTCAAAATCTTGTGTTTGTAAGTCAGTATGTGAATTTTTTTATACATAATTTATAGAAAAGTAGACAGTGGAATGCAGCTGTCAGCTTGATTGTATTAATTCCCTAGTTAGAGAGATAGTTAAAAGAAATAGACACTCTTATGAAAAGAACTGAATACATATTAATATTTCCACATCTCATCGGATTGTTAGCCTGACTCTTAGAACACTTCTCACCCCACAGATTTTAGTCACTAATGTTTGGGAATACATCTTTATTCCCTGAATGTATACTTAAAGTACTTACTACTACTTGAGAGATGAATCTCTGTGAATGATAACTGTGTCAACCTGGCACTTCCAAAGCCATAATTTGAGCGCTCTACATCCGGATGTATTTTCACAACTGTATACCCTAGGTTCCCTCTTTTTATTGAAACAGAACTTCACTCAGCTTTTGTACTTAGTGTGCCTGAGGACCTGCCCGAGCCTTGCGTTAAGGAAGTATTCATAAGTATGCAATGTATGAAAGAATTCATGAGAGTCAGATGCCCATATTATTTCATCTGGCTTCTGAAAAAGTGCTTATGATTTCCTCTTCAAGCATTTTTTGTATCTCCTAAACTTACCATAGGCTTCTCTGGTGGTTCAGATGGTAAAGAATCCGTCTGAAATGCAGGAGACCTGGGTTCAATTCCTGAGTGGGGAAGATGCCCTGGAGAAGGGAATGGCAACCCACTCTAAGATTCTTGCCTGAAGAATTCCATGGACAGAGGAGTCTGGCAGGCTACAGTCCATGGTGTCGCAAGGAGATGGACATGGCTGAGCAACTAAGCATGCAGTACTGACCTGTGGGGTCCCTGTGTAGGACGGAAATCACTCCCACAGGGGTGGAACATAATTAGTCCTTGCTTTCACCTCTGGACTTCTCCAGGTTAAATATCACCAATTCTTCAGTTTATCCTCAAGATATTGCAGCCATGAAATTAAAAGACGCTTGCTCCTTGGAAGGAAAGTTATGACCAACCTTGATAGTATATTAAAAAGCAGAGACATTACTTTGCCAACCAAGGTCTGTCTAGTCAAGGCAATGGTTTTTCCCGTGGTCATGTATGGATGTGAGAGTTGGATTGTGAAGAAGGCTGATAGCCGAAGAATCGATACTTTTGAACTGTGGAGTTGGAGAAGACTCTTGAGAGTCTCTTATACTGCAAGGAGATCCAACCAGTCCATTCTAAAGGAGATCAATCCTGGATGTTCATTGGAGGGACTGATGCTAAAGCTGAAACTGCAATACTTTGGCCACCTCATGCGACGAGTTGACTTACTGGAAAAGACTCTGATGCTGGGAAAGGTTGGGGGCAGGAGGAGAAGGGGACGACGGAGAATGAGATGGCTAGATGGCATCACCGACTCTGTGGACATGAGTTTGAGTGTACTCCGGGAGTTGGTGATGGACAGGGAGGCCTGGTGTGCTGTGATTCATGGGGTCGCGGAGAGTCGGACACGACTGAGCGACTGAACTGAACTGAACTGAACTGATCTCAAGTCAAGCCCAGGATGGAGGGCTTACATGCTCAAGTACAAGTAAGTCAGCACTGGACAGAGCTATTATCCAGGTTATTGCTGAGAGCTGAATTGAAATCCAACCAAACAGAATAAACACAGGGTAATTTCATATATATTCAGAATTATATTATATATATTATATATTAGGGAAGCTACTGACCATTATATGCAGACGTTTTTTGTTTG
Organism: Moschus berezovskii; assembly: GCF_049115385.1. Taxonomy (NCBI): domain Eukaryota; kingdom Metazoa; phylum Chordata; class Mammalia; order Artiodactyla; family Moschidae; genus Moschus; species Moschus berezovskii. Next base: position 39,437,894 of record NC_142475.1, read on the forward strand.
TTCTTTATTTTCACCCTTAAAAAATCAAGGGTATAACTTACATACAGTAAAATCTATCCTTTGTAGTAATATAATTCTTCAGGTTTTGACAAACACACCATCATGTACCCACCATCACAAACAAAATATAAAACAGTTCCTTCATGCCAAGAGATTACCTTATGACTTAGACAGCCCTCCAATAGTTCCCATGTGTGCGTGTACGTGCTAAGTCACTTCAGTTGTGTCTGACTCTGCTACCCTTCCGACTGTAGCCCACTGGGCTCCTCTGTCCACGGGATTCTCCAGGCAAGGTTACTAGAGTGGGTCGCCACGCCCTATTCCAGGAGATCTTCGTGACCCAGGGATGGAACCTGCGTCTCCTGTGTCTCCTGCATTGCGGGTAGACTCTTTACCCTCTGAGCCGTCAGTGAACCTGGGTCCTTGCAACCACTGATCTGTTTATCTCCCTATAATTTTGCCTTTTCAAGAATATCATAAGAATGGAATCGCAGTGTGGAGCCTTTTGCTTCTGGATTCTTTTACTTAGTATAAGGCAATTAATAATCTTCTGTGTTGTCATGTGTATCAGTACTTCATACATTACTGAGGAGTGATTTTACTCCTTTGTACAGATGTGCCAGATTTGTTTATTCATTCTCCAGCTGAAGGCCATTTGGGTGGTTTCCAGTTGGAGCAATTATGAATAAAATCACTACAAATATTTGTGTGTGGGTTTTTGTGGGAGCACAGATTTTTTTTCTTTTTACTTGTATAATTACTTAGGAGTGAGACAGCTGAGTCTTATGTCAATCGTACTCCTGGGCATACACACCGAGGAAACCAGAATTGAAAGAGACACGTGTACTCCAATGTTCATTGCAGCACTGTTTATAATAGCCAGGACATGGAAGCAACCTAGATGTCCATCTACAGATGAATGGATAAGAAACCTTTGGTACATATACACAATGGAGTATTATTCAGCCATTAAAAAGAATATATTTGAATCAGTTCTAATGAGGTGGATGAAACTGGAGCCTATTATACAGAGTGAAGTAAACCAGAAAGAAAAACACCAATACAGTATACTAACGCATATATATGGAATTTAGAAAGATGCAAATGATAACCCTGTATACGAGACAGTAAAAGAGACACAGATGTATAGAACAGTCTTTGGGACTCTATGGGAGAGGGTGAGGGTGGGGTGATTTGGGAGAATGGCATTGAAACACATATGTTGTCATATGTGAAACGAATCACTAGTTCAGGGTCAATGCATGTTATAGGATGCTCGGGGCTGGCATGCGGGGATGACCCAGAGGAGGATAAAGGGAGGAGGGAGGTGGGAGGGGGGTTCAGGAGGGGGAACTTATGTAAACCCAGGGCAAATTCATGTCAATATATGGCAAAACCAACCAATATAATATTGTAAAATAATTTGCCTCCAATAAAAAATAAATTAATTACCAAAAAAAAAAAAATTATGAGTTTAGCAAAGTTTTCTAAAGTAGCTATATCATTTTACATACCCACCTGTAATGTATGAGTTCCAGTTGCTCCACCTCCTACCATGCACTCATTATGGTCAGTCTTTTTAATTTTGAACTTCTTAATAGGTATGTATTGATACTTCCTTGTGATTTTATTTTTCATTTCCCTATGACTAATTATACTGAGCATTTTTCATGCATTTATTTGATATTTGCATGTCCTCTCTGAAGTATCTATTTAAATCTTATATTCGTTTTGTATTAGGTTTTTGTGTCTTTTTGAGTTTTGAGAGTTTTTAGTATATTATACAATTTCTTCTTAGGTATGTGATTTTCAGATCTGTTTCCCTACTTTATGCTTAACCTTTAATTCTCTTTATACTGTTTTTTGAAAAATAGAATTTCTTAATTTTGATGAAATGCCATTTATCATTTTTTCTTTTATGATTATTACTTTTGATGTCATAGTTAAGAAAGCTCTGCCTACCTCAAAGTCAAAAAGGTTTTTTTGTTTATGCTTTGCCTTAGAAATTTTTAAAATTTTAATTGGAGGCTAATTCTTGAGATTCCCTTGGGCTGCAAGAAGATCCAACCAGTCCATTCTAAAGGAGATCAATCCTGAGTGTTCATTGGAAGGACTGATGCTAAAGCTGAAACTCCAATACTTTGGCCACCTCATGCGACGAGTTGACTCACTGGAAAAGAGTCTGATGCTAGGAGGGACTGGGGGTGGGAGGAGACGGGGACAACAGAGAATGAGATGGCTGGATGGCATCACCGACTCAACGGACATGAGTTTGAGTGAACTCTGGGAGTTGGTGATGGACAGGGAGGCCTGGCGTGCTGTGATTCATGGGGTCGCAAAGAGTCAGACACGACTGAGAGACTGAACTGAACTGAACTGAATTACAATATGCTTTGCTTTAGAAATGTTGTTCATAGATTTGTCTATAATTTATTTTAGTAAATTTTTGTAAGGAATAGTTGGTATAGATCAAGTTCATTAATTTTCTCACATATGGATACCCAATTGCCAACACCATTTGCTGAAAAGACAATTCTTTTTCTATAAAATTCTCCTTGTAACTTTGACAACAATCAACTAAATACACACACACACACACACACACACACACACACACGTATGTCTATTACTCTCAATTCTGTTCAATATATCTACTTATCTATCTTTTATGTTAATGTTACCCTTGACTATAGTAGTAACTTTATAGTAAGCCTTGAAATAGTGTCAGACTTCCAAATCTATTCTTTTTCAGGATTGGATTTCAGTCCTTTGAATTTCTATATGAAATTTAGAATCACATAAGGAGAATTTTGTCCTTCTCTCTTTGACTCAGATATTTTCAATATGAGAACTTAAAAATATTGAAAATCTCTAATATTGACAAATCACGGTGAAATCTTTTTGATTACTGCTTCTACATTGTCTAAAGAACTCACTAACAAAAACGTATATGTAAATAGTTGATCTTGGTAGACCTTGAAATAAAGGTTAAGGTACAAAAACAATAACTATACCAGTCATAAGTGAGCATTTCTTTTCTATACCCTATCACTTCATGAGCAATTTTAAACATATCAGAGGATGAGTTTCTCAGTGCACCTGAAGAGATTAATCCATCCTTTTTGCATTTAACTAAACATTTAGGTTTCTGTTCTCATTTTTATATATGTTCATATTATCCTTGTTTAATGCAAAAGTATAATTTTCATGTATTTTGTGTTATATGAAAAATTAAAAGAATTGGTAAGTACTATGCATTTTTTTGGGCTCCAAAATCACTGCAGATTCTGATTGCAGCCAGGAAATTAAAAGACGCTTACTCCTTGGAAGGAAAGTTATGACCAACCTAGATAGCATATTAAAAAGCAGAGACATTACTTTGACAACCAAGGTCCATCTAGTCAAGGCTATGGTTTTTCCCGTGGTCATGTATGGATGTGAGAGTTGGACTGTGAAGAAAGCTGATCACTGAAGAATTGATGCTTTTGAACTGTGGTGCAGGAGAACACTCTTGTGAGTCCCTTGGACTGCAAGGAGATCCAACCAGTCCATTCTAAAGGAGATCAATCCCGGGTGTTCATTGGAAGGACTGATGCTAAAGCTGAAACTCCAATACTTTGGCCACCTCATGTAATGAGTTGACTCACTAGAAAAGACTCTGATGCTAGGAGGGATTGGGTGTGAGAGGAGACGGGGACGACAGAGAATGAGATGGCTGGATGGCATCACTGACTCGATGGACATGAGTTTGAGTGAACTCCGGGAGTTGGTGATGGACAGGGAGGCCTGGCGTGCTCTGATTCATGGGGTCGCGAAGAGTCAGACATGACTGAGCGACTGAACTGAACTGAACTGTACTGATGCATACTCATAACTTTCCTTCCAAGGAGTAAGCGTCTTTTAATTGCATGGCTGCAATCAGCATCCACAGTGATTTTGGAGCCCCCAGAAATAAAGTCTGACACTGTTTCCACTGTTTCCCCATCTATTTCCCATGAAGTGATGGGACCAGATGCCATGATCTTAGTTTTCTGAATGTTGAGCTTCAAGCCAACTTTTTCACTCTCCTCTTTCACTTTCATCAAGAGACTTTTTAGTTCCTCTTCACTTTCTGCCATATAATTATCATATCTTGGGCAGACATAAACAAATGAAAACAAGTGTCAAGCAACTTACTTGGCTTTGAAATTTGTAACCTCTTAGTCCAAGAAGTGCATCTCTGAATATTTTTATAAAATTTTCGTTTTAATTTTATCCAGTGTTAGACTTGATGCCTACCTTGTTCCCTAGATCAAATACATCATAGTCTCTAGGGGTGGGATCCAGACATCTCCCATTTTTTAAAATGAAACTTTGTGTGACTGCAATGGTTAGCCACACAATACCACTAACATGAAAAATCTAAAATGTTCAAATTCATAGAAGCAGGGAGTAGAATGGTGGTTACCGGAGGCTGCAAGAAAGTGAAAATGGAGATATATAAGGAAAAGGGTACAAAGTCTCAGTTATACAAGATGACTAATCTTAGACACATAATATACAACATGCGTGGGTGCTCGGTCATCTCAGTCATGTCCAACTCTGTGCAACCCTATGGACTGTAGCCTGCCAAACTCTTCTGTCCATGGGGATACTCCAGGCAAGAATACTAAAGCGGGTTGCCCTGCCCTCCTCCAGGGGTCTTCCCGACCCAGGGATCAGACCCACGGCATCATGTACATCTTTTGCATTGCAAGTGGATACTTTACCGCTCAGCCTCCCTAGAAGCCTGCTGATATATAGCATGCTGTTGCTGCTGCTGCTAAGTCACTTCAGTCATGTCTGACTCTGTGCGACCCCATAGACGGAAGCCCACCAGGCTCCCCCACCTTGGGATTCTCCAGGCAAGAACACTGGAGTGGGGTGCCATTGCCTTCTCCAGATATATAGCATGCTGCTGCTGCTGCTGCTAAGTCACTTCAGTCATGTCTGACTCTGTGCGACCCCACAGACGGCAGCCGACCAGGCTCCGCCGTCCCTGGGATTCTCCAGGCAAGAACACTGGAGTGGGGTGCCATTGCCTTCTCCAGATATATAGCATAGTGTCTATAATTAGCAATACTGCATTTTACACTGAAAATTTTGCTCAGAAGATGGATCCTACATTAAAATTTTTATCACAAAAAGTAATAATAAATATGGAAGTTAAGAGGGAATTTTGAGGGTAATGTTTATGTTGTGGCATATATTATGGAAATGGTTTTATAGATGTATGCATGTATACAAATGTATCAAATTGTATACATAAAATATGCAAAGATTTTTGTATGTCATACCATATCTCAAGAAAATTCTTTAAAATCATATGTATATAATTTTAATATACATATTATATAAATATATAAATATATTTGTACATATTATTTACCATATCAGTTCAGTTCAGTCGCTCAGTTGTGTCTGACTCTTTGTGACCCAATGGACTGCAGCATGCCAGGCTTCCCTGTCCATCACCAACTCCCAGAGTTTACCCAAACTCCTGTCCATTGAGTCGGTGATGCCATCCAGCCATCTCATTCTCTGTCGTCCCCTTCTCCTCCTGCCTTCAATCTTTCCCAGCATCAGGGTCTTTTCCAATGAGTAAGTTCTTCGCATCAGGCAGCCAAAGTATTTGAGTTTCAGCTTCAGCATCAGTCCTTCCAATGAACACCCAGGATTGATCTCCTTTAGAGGGACTGGTTGGATCTCTTTGCAGTCCAAGGGACTCTCAAGAGTCTTCTCCAACTCCACAGTTCAAAAACATCAATTCCTCAGCTCTCAACTTTCCTTATAGTCCAACTCTCACATCCATACATGACTACTGGAAAATCCAAAGTCTCAACTAGACAGACCTTTGTTGGCAAAGTGATATCTCTGCTTTTTAATATGCTTTCTAGGTTGGTCATAACTTTCCTTCCAAGAAGTAAGCATCTTTTAATTTCATGGCAGCAGTCATCATCTGCAGTGATTTTTGAGCCCCCAAAAATAAAGTCTGACACTGTTTCCACTGTTTCCCCATCTATGTGCCATGAAGCTATGGGACTGCATGCCATAATCTTAGTTTTCTGAATGTTGAACTGTAAGCCAACTTTTTCACTCTCCTCTTTCTCTTTCATCAAGAGGCTCTTTAGTTCTTCTTCACTTTCGGCCATAAGGGTGGGGTCATCTGAATATCTGAAGTTATTAATATTTCTTCCGCCAATCTTGATTCCAGCTTGTTCTTCTTCCAGTCCAGCGTTTCTCATGATGTACTCTGCATATAAGTTAAATAAGTAAGGTGACAATATATAGCCTTGACACACTCCTTTCCCTGTTTGGAACCAGTCTGTTGTTCCATGTCCAGTCCCAACTGTTGCTTCCTGTCCTGCATACAGGTTTCTCAAATGGGAGGTCAGGTGGTCTGGTATTCCAATCTCTTGAAGAATTTTCCACAGTTTATTGTGATCCACACAGTCAAAGGCTTTGGCATAGTCAATAAAGCAGAAATAGATGTTTTTATGGAACTCTCTTGCTTTTCTGATGATTCAGCGGATGTTGGCAATTTGATCTCTGATTCATCTGACTTTTCTAAAACCAGCTTGAATATCTGGAAGTTCTTGGTTCATGCATTGTTGAAACCTGGCTTAGAGAATTTTGAGCATTACTTTGCTAGCATGTGAGATGAGTGCAATTGTATGGTAGTTTGAGCATTCTTTGGCATTGCCTTTCTTTGGGATTGGAATGAAAACTGACCTTTTCCAGTCTTGTGGCCACTGCTTTGTTTTCCAAATTTGCTAGCATATTGAGTGCAGCACTTTCACAGCATCATCTTTCAGGATTTGAAATAGTTCAACTGGAATTCCATCACCTCCACTAACTTTATTCATAGGGATGCTTCCTAAGACCCACTTCACTTCAGATTCAAGGATCTCTGGCTCTAGGTCAGTGATTACACCATCGTGATTATCTGGGTTTTTGTATAGTTCTTCTGTGTATTCTTGCCACCTCTTCTTAATATCTTCTGCTTCTGTTAGGTCCATACCATTTCTGTCCTTCATTGTGCCCATCTTTGCATGAAATGTTCCCTTTGTATTTCTAATTTTCTTGAAGAGATCTCTAGTATTTTTCATTCTATTGTTTTCCTCTATTTCTTTTTTTTTTTTTAATTGAAGGCAAATTACTTTACATTAATATATTGGTTGGTTTTGCCATACATTGACACAAATCTGCCCCGGGTATGCATGTGCTCCCTCTCTTGAACCCCCCTCCCACCTCCCTCTTCCCCATATCCTCCCTCCAGGTCATCCCCGTGCACCAGCCCCAAGCATCCTGTATCATGCGTCGAACCTGGACTGGTGATTCATTTCACATATGATAATATACATGCTACAATGCCATTCTCTCAAATCATCCCACCTTCACCCTCTCCCACAGAGTCCCAAAGATTGTTTTCCTCTATTTCTTTGCACTGATCAGTGAGGAAGACTTTCTTATCTCTCCTTGCTATTCTTTGGAACTCTGCATTCAGATGGGTATATCTTTCCTTTTCTCCTTTGCATTTCGCTTCTCTTCTTTTCCCAGCTATTTGTATGTCTTCCTCAGATATCCATTTTGCCCTTTTGCATTTCTTTTTCTTGGGGATGGTCTTTATCACTTCCTCCTGTACAATGTCGCAAACCTCAGTCTGCAATTCTTCAGGCACTCTGTCTATCACATCTAATCCCTTGAATCTATTTTTCACTTCCACTATGTAATCATAAGGGAATTGATTTAGGTCATACCTGAATGGTCTAGTGGCTTTCCCTACTTTCTTCAATTTAAGTCTGATTTTGACAATAAAGAGTTCATGATCTGAGCCACAGTTAGCTCCCAGTCTTGTTTTTGCTGACTGTATAGAGGGTCTGTACAAAAAAGATCTTCACGACCAAGATAGTCACGATAATGTGATCACTGACCTAGAGCCAGACATCTTGGAATGTGAAGTCAAGTGGGCCTTAGAAAACATCAGTACTAACAAAGCTAGTGGAGGTGATGGAATTCCAGTTGAGTTATTTCAAGTCTTGAAAGATGATGCTGTGAAAGTGCTGCACTCAATATGCCAGCAGATTTGGAAAACTCAGCAGTGGCCACAGGACTGGAAGAGGTCAGTCTTCATTCCAATCCCAAAGAAAGGCAATGCCAAAGAATGCTCAAACTACCGCACAATTGCACTCATCTCACACGCTAGTAAAGTCATGCTCAAAATTCTCCAAGCCAGGCTTCAGCAGTATGTAAACCGTGAACTCCCAGATGTTCAAGCAGGTTTTGGAAAAGGCAGAGGCACCAGAGATCAAATTGCCAACATCCGCTGGATCATGGAGAAAGCAAGAGAGTTTCAGAAAGGCATCTATTTCTGCTTCATTGACTATGCCAAAGCCTTTGACTGTGTGGATCACAATAAACTGTGGAACATTCTGAAAGAGATGGGAATCCCAGACCACCTGACCTGCCTCTTGAGAAACCTGCATGCAGGTCAGGAAGCAACTGTTAGAACTGGACATGGAACAACAGACTGGTTCCAAATAGGAAAAGGAGTACGTCAGGTTGTATATTGTCACCTTGCTTATTTAACTTCTATGCAGAGTACATCATGAGGAACGCTGGACTGGAAGAAGCACAAGCTGGAATCAAGATTGCTGGGAGAAATATCAATAATCTCAGATATGCAGATGACACTACCCTTAAGGCAGAAAGTGAAGAGGAACTCAAAAGCCTCTTGATGAAAGTGAAAGAGGAGAGTGAAAAGGTTGGCTTGAAGCTCAACATTCAGAAAACAAAGATCATGGCATCTGGTCCCATCACTTCATGGGAAATAGATGGAAAAACAGTGGAAACAGTGTCAGACTTTGATTTTTTGGGCTCCAAAATCACTGCAGATGCTGATTGCAGCCATGAAATTAAAAGACGCTTGCTCCTTGGAAGGAAAGTTATGACCAACCTTGATAGTATATTAAAAAGCAGAGACATTACTTTGCCAACCAAGGTCCGTCTAGTCAAGGCAATGGTTTTTCCCGTGGTCATGTATGGATGTGAGAGTTGGACTGTGAAGAAAGCTGATCGCCGAAGAATCGATGCTTTTGAACTGTGGTGTTGGAGAAGACTCTTGAGAGTCCCTTATACTGCAAGGAGATCCAACCAGTCCATTCTAAAGGAGATCAATCCTGGATGTTCATTGGAGGGACTGATGCTAAAGCTGAAACTGCAATACTTTGGCCACCTCATGCGACGAGTTGACTCACTGGAAAAGACTGTGATGCTGGGAAACGTTGGGGGCGGGAGGAGAAGGGGACGACGGAGAATGAGATGGCTGGATGGCATCACCGACTCTGTGGACATGAGTTTGAGTGTACTCCGGGAGTTGGTGATGGACAGGGAGGCCTGGCGTACTGTGATTCATGGGGTCGCGGAGAGTCGGACACGACTGAGCGACTAAACTGAACTGAACTGACTGATAGAGGTTCTCCATCTTTGACTGCAAAGAATATATTTAGTCTGATTTCGATATTGACTGTCTGGTGATGTCCATGTGTAGAGTATTCTCTTGTGTTGTTGGAAGAGAGTGTTTGCTATGACCAGTGAGTTCTCTTGGAAAAACTCTGTTAGCCATTGCCCTGCTTCATTCTATACTCCACGGTCAAATTTGCTTGTTACCCCAGGTGTTTCTTGACTTCCTACTTTTGCATTCCAGTCCCCTATAATGAAAAGGACATCTTTTCTCAGCGTTAGTTCTAAAAGGTCATGTCGGTCTTCATAGAACTGTTCAAATTCAGTTTCTTCAGCATTACTGGTCGGGGCATACACTTGAATTACCATGATACTGAATGGTTTGCCTTGGAAATGAACAGAGATCATACTGCTGTTTTTTGAGATTTCATCCAAGTGCTGCATTTCAGACTCTTGTTGACCATGATGGCTGCTCCATTTCTTCTAAGGGATTCTTGCCCACAGTAGTAGATATAATGGTAATCTGAGTTAAAGTCACCCATTCCAGTCGATTTTAGTCTGCTGATTCCTAAAACATTGATGTTCACTCTTGCCATCTCCTGTTTGACCACTTCCAATTTGTCTTGATTCATGGACCTAACATTCCACATTCCTATGCAATATTGCTCTTTACAGCATTGGACCTTGCTTCCATCACCAGTCACATCCACAACTGGGTGTTGTTTTTGCTTTGGCTCTGTCTCTTCATTCTTTCTGGAGTTTTCTTCACTCATCTCCACTAGCATATTGGGCACCTACTGACCTGGGGAGTTCATCTTTCAGTGTCCTATCTTTTTGCCTTTTCATACTGTTCATGAGGTTCTCAAGAAAATTGAAGTGGTATTTATATTTACCATAAGGAAATGGCAGTCCACACCAATACTATTGCCTGGAAAATCCCATGGACAGAGGAGCCTGGAAGGCTACAGTCGCAAAGAGTCGGACACGACTGAGCAACTTCACTTCACTATAAATACATATATAAACAGGGAAGAAGGATGAAAGAGGATAAAACATAAAATGTAATTAATGTGTTGTACCATTTTTTTTCAGCATTAAATAAAAAATACAATAAGATATCCAACTTACCAGAATATAAAATAAATGCTACTCTTTTGAATGTAGTTGATAAGTTGATTGGGAGACTCATAATTATTTGAGCTATGTTGTCAATGTTTTCTCTTGTTTTTAAATAAAGAGCTCATAAAGTAAGTTGGAAGTGTTTCCTCTTCTTCTGATAATTCTGGGAATTTGAAAACGATTAGTAATCATTCTTTAAATGTTAGATAGAATTAATCAGTAAAGTCATCTGGTCCTGGACTTGAATTTGTTGGGAGGTTTTTGGTTACTGATTTAATCTCCTTATTAGCAATCATTCTATTAAATTTGTGGTCTCTATTTCTTCAGGCTTAGGTTGTCCTTCTTTATCCAGTTCCTTCAGATATAAAGTTGTCGTTGTTGTTCAGTCACTAAGTTGTATCTGACTCTTTGCAATATAAAGTTATTTTGTTTGCTTGAGATCTTTCTGTTTTCTTAATATAGGCATTTATCACTGTAAAATTTCCTCATAGAGCTGCTTTTGCTGCATCTCATAAGTTTTGGGATATGTATTTTTATTTTCATTTGTCTCAAGATATATATTTTCAAATTTTATCTTTTGATTTCTTATTTGATCCACAAATTTTTCGGTAGTTCTGTCCAGTTCAGTTGCTCAGTCTTGTCCGACTCTTTGTGACCCCATGGACTGTAGCATGCCAGGCTTCTCTGTCCATCACCAACTCCCAGAGCTTGCTCAAATTCATGTCAATCAAGTCAGAGATGCCATCCAACCACTTCATACTCTGCCGTCCCCTTTTCTTCCTGCCTTTAATCTTTCCCAGCATCAGGATCTTTTCCAATGAGTTCAGCAGCATGTTGTTTAATTTTCATTTGTTAATTTTCCAGTTTTATTCTTATAACTAATTTCTAGGCTTCATATCACCAGGGTCACAAAAAATGCTTGATATGATCTAAAACTTTTCTAAGTTTATTAAGTCTTGCTTTGCAGTCTAACATATGATCTATCCAAGAGAATTTTCCATGTGCATTTGAGAAGAATGTGCATCCTACTATTAGTATTCTGTATATGTCTTTTTGGCCTATCTGGTTTAATTTGTAGCTTAAACCAATTTTTTTGTATTGATTTTTTAAAATCTGGATTATTTAGCTTTGTCAAAATTTGGTCTTAAAAATCCCCTGCTATTCACTTTTCATAGAATTAGAACAAAAATTTACAATTTGTATGGAAACACAAAAGACCCTGAAGAGCCAAAGCAATCCTCAGAGAGAAAAAACAGAGCTAGAGGAATCAGGCTCCCTGACTTCAAATTACACTGTACTACAAAGCTTTAATCATCAAAACAGCATGGTATTGGCACAAAACTGAAATAAGAGAGGTTTGCTGCTGCTGCTGCTAAGTCACTTCAGTCGTGTCCGACTCTGTGCGACCCCATAGACGGCAGCCCACCAGGCTGTCCCGTCCCTGGGATTCTCCAGGCAAGAACACTGGAGTGGGTTGCCAAAGAGAGGTTTAGTTGTCCTTTAAAACTTAAAAATATAATTGAGGAATCAGGCACTAATAATTCAAAAATGGAGAGAAAAATGGAAAATTGTATATTTGAGTTAAATCTACTGGAACATTTTTCTTACTTAGATTAAGTATCAGTTACTTAATTCTCACCTACAAAAACAAGACAATTTTAATGACTAACATAGATAATTACTTTAGAGGAAAAATTCTCTAGAAAATAAACACATATAAACAAATTACAGCTTTATAAATAAGTTTAAACATTTTTATTAAAGTTCCCAAATTTTAGTGAACACAGAATCTTTCAGCAAATTATCGTTTTGCTGTCAACATTTAGTGTATACAAACTAATTTGCTTTTTAAGCCAAAGAAAGGAAATCCATATATATATATAGTTCACCCATAGTTCACTCAGAGCTCCTTATACACAATTTTAAAAGCAATAGAAAAAAATACTTCAGTATACATAATTTTTATTTAGAATACATAGCATACTCTTCCCATCTCTATCTCATTTCTCCTTCTATCAAAGATTCTTTTATTTAAATTAGAAAGAAATATTTTATTTAATACTCATATTAATTTTCCTATCAGTGTCCTCAGTGGAAGATGTGGGATTCATTTATATATAATTTGTATGCTAATAAGAATCCTTGAAAGTGTAACTTTCTTTACTAAAATCCTACTTATGTCTTCAGTTGGTAAACTGTCTCACATACAGTATTCTGGAAGCTATTTTCTTAAGGTCTGAAATGGTAACCCACTCCAGTATTCTTGCCTGGAGAATCCCATGGACGGAGAAGCCTGGTAGGCTACAGTCCATGGGGTCGCAAAGAGTCGGACACGACTGAGCGACGGAACGGAATATTTATAATACAAAATTGAATATTTTTAAAGGGTCTCTATTTTCAACAAGAGCAGATTAAGCATTTACTATGTATCAAATAGTGAGCTGTGCTCTAAAGAAACAAACAAATGAGATGGATCTATGGAGGTTCATTGTATAATAAATTTTAAAATATTCCCTTTATATCACTTTTAAACTCTCAAGTGCAAGCACAATCTTAGTAAGTATTATTTTCAGATTGCTGGGCCACAGATTTGTCCCAGATTAAACTGTCATCCATGGAAAACTTCCATAAGAGAAGACCTTCATAATTTCAGAGAAGCAAAAATCATGAGTGAGAATTTAAAACTTATGCTACACTCTAACTGATCACACAACACAACTAAAAATAAATCTTTCAGGAAACAAAAATGCACTGTTTGGTTTATTGCATTTACGAAAAGTATTGATTTTTCTCTCTTTATCAAAGGGTTATTTGGTGTCATGTAGAAATAGTCACATCATTTGGGAGATAATGTCTGCTCTTGAATAAATATCCCTTAAGGTTCCAATGTTTTTCTCTCCTTTTGAACAGCAACACTCAACTGTGGAATGAAAGGACTACTTTAAAATGAATTGAATGAAACACGCTTTTCAAAATCCTCAGTTCAGTTCAGTTCAATTCAGTTCAGTCACTCAGTAGTGTCCGACTCTCTGCAACTCCATGAATCACAGCACACCAGGCCTCCCTGTCCATCACCAACTCCCGGAGTTCACTCAAACTCATGTCCATCGAGTCGGTGATGCCATCCAGCCATCTCAATCTCTGTCGTCCCCTTCTCCTCCCACCCCCTATCCCTCCCAGCATCAGAGTCTATTCCAGTGAGTCAACTCGTCACATGAGGTGGCCAAAGTATTGGAGTTTCAGCTTTAGCATCAGTCCTTCCAATGAACACCCAGGATTGATCTCCTTTAGAATGGACTGCTTGGATCTCCTTGCAGTCCAAAGGACTCTCAAGAGTCTTCTCCAGCACCACAGTTCAAAAGCATCAATTCTTCGGCGATCAGCTTTCTTCACAGTCCAACTCTCACATCCATACATGATCACGGGAAAAACCATAGCCTTGACTAGATGGACCTTGGTTGGCAAAGTAATATCTCTGCTTTTTAATATACTATCAAGGTTGGTCATAACTTTCCTTCCAAGGAGTAAGCGCCTTTTAATTTCCTGGCTGCAATCAGCATCTACAGTGATTTTGGAGCCCAAGAAATAAAGTCTGACACTGTTTCCACTGTTTTTCCATCTATTTCCCATGAAGTGATGGGACCAGATGCCATGATCTTTGTTTTCTGAATGTTGAGCTTCAAGCCAACCTTTTCACTCTCCTCTAGTTCCTCTTCACTTTCTGCCATAAGGGTGGTGTCATCTGCATATCTGAGGTTATTGATATTTCTCCCAGCAATCTTGATTCCAGCTTGTGCTTCTTCCAGCCCAGCGTTCCTCATGATGTACTCTGCATAGAAGTTAAATAAGCAGGGTGACAATATACAACCTTGACATACTCCTTTTCCTATTTGGAACCAGTCTGTTGTTCCGTGTCCAGTTCTAACAGTTGCTTCCTGACCTGCATACAGGTTTCTCAAGACGCAGGTCAGGTGGTCTGGGATTCCCATCTCTTTCAGAATTTTCCACAGTTTGTTGTGATCCATACAGTCAAAGGCTTTCGCATAGTCAATGAAGCAGAAATAGATGTTTTTCTGGAACTCTCTTTCTTTCTCCATGATCCAGCGGGTGTTGGCAATTTGATCTCTGGTGCCTCTGCCTTTTCTAAAACCTGCTTGAACATTTGGGAGTTCATGGTTCACATATTGCTGAAGCCTGGCTTGGAGAATTTTGAGCATGACTTTACTAGAGTGTGAGATGAGTGCAATTGTGCGGTAGTTTGAGCATTCTTTGGCTTTGCCTTTCTTTGGGGTTGGAATGAAGACTGACCTCTTCCAGTCCTGTGGCCACTGCTGAGTTTTCCAAATTTGCTGGCATATTGAAGGCAGCACTTTCACAGCATCATCCACAGCATCATCTTTCAGGATTTGAAATAGCTCAACTGGAATTCCATCACCTCCACTAGCTTTGTTTGTAGTGATGCTCTCTAAGGCCCACTTGACTTCACATTCCAAGATGTCTGGTTCCAGGTGAGTGATCACATTATCGTGATTATCTTCATCATGAAGATCTTTTTTGTACAGTTCTTCTGTGTATTCTTGCCACCTCTTCTCAATATCTTCTGCTTCTGTTAGGTCCATAACATTTCTGTCCTTTATCAAGGCCATCTTTGCATGAAATGTTCCTACTTCATTTAAATATTTTCACTTTCAGAAGACACAGCTGAATTAAACACAGCAGTTAGGGAACATATTGGAAAAAAAATCATCCATATATGTGAAATTATCATTCATTGTGATAAAATGGAGAAATGTGATTTTGCCTTGAGACTCCGGAACCCCTACTGGTTAAAAACAAATCAAAACAAACAAACAAAAAAGCAGGAAACTTTCTCCATTTACTTCTTCTCCTTTTTTTCTCTGCTTTCACCAAATAATTTATTTGTCAAAGCTCATAGGAAAAAAGGAATGTGGTTTTAGGATTAATTCTGAATTGACTAGCTCCATAGCCTTGGATAAGCAACGTTATTTTTTATGCTTCAGTTTAATATTCTGAATACAATTAAGTGGACTATTTCAATGTGATTTACACATTTGTGTAGATGTGACTTGGCTCCAGCACTCACATTTTATCATTTATCACGTCAAAGCACAAGTCTCTCATTTTTGGAAATTTGCTTTTGTTCTCCCATGATTTGAAGATGACATTGATTCAAGTAGATTTAGCTTGAAGGAATGTGTTACTTTTTGCACTAGGTTATTCGCAGCTTCATGGTTTATTCCCTTCTACACTGATACACTGTAACCTTGATTTCTTTTTACTTGATTATCTGGCCAAAATTCTACCCCACAAATTTAACTTATACACAGTATATAGCAAAGGTGCTGGAGAAGACTCTTGAGAGTCCCTTGGACTGCAAGGAGATCCAACCAGTCCATTCTAAAAGAGATAAATCCTGGGTGTTCATTGGAAGGACTGATGCTGAACCTGAAACTCCGATACTTTGGCCACCTCATGCGAAGAGTTGACTCACTGGAAAAGATTCTGATGGTGGGAAGGATTGGGGGCAGGAGGAGAAGGGGACGACAGAGAGTGAGATGGCTGGATGGCATCACCGACTCAATGGACATGAGTCTGAGTAAACTCTGGGAGTTGGTGATGGACAGGGAGGCCTGGCATGCTGTGATTCATGGGGTCACAGAGTCGGTCACGACTGAGCAACTGAACTGAACTGAACTGAATATGTATTTATATCCTTTACAAGTGCCATGAACTATAAAAAAATATAAAATAAACACTAAAACTTGTAAGACAATATCTGCCGTTAAGGAATTTTCATTTACAGTGGAGAAGATGGAAGCATGAAGTCAACTAAGAATACCAGGCAGAGAGGTACAGACTAGAAGTTGTAACCCAGATCAGGGAAAAGATTTACACTTCTTGGTTTCTCTAGACTAAACTAGATTATGTCCATGTCTGGATTTAGTCATTTCCCATTCCCTTTCACACACACAAAAGTAACCAATTTTCGATAAAAGACTGATGGGGAAAACTCTACATTGGTGTGAAACATGAATTGTATAATATTTTTGTTTGAAAATAGGAGGGAGAAGTAACATTATGAAGCATGTGAAAAAATGATATAAATGTGTTGGTTCATTTCCACAAATACTAAATTTCCTTCTTACCCTTCAGTCGGAGTTGTTGGTATTTGGCATCAGCATTGTCACATGAACTT
The DNA here is from genome assembly GCF_049115385.1 of Moschus berezovskii. Classification (NCBI taxonomy): domain Eukaryota; kingdom Metazoa; phylum Chordata; class Mammalia; order Artiodactyla; family Moschidae; genus Moschus; species Moschus berezovskii. Next base: position 39,454,710 of record NC_142475.1, read on the forward strand.
GTCTGTCAGCTGTGATGATGACAAGAATTTGTATTCAAAATGTACAAAAGGATGAGATGAAATTGTCACACAAACCAATGATAGGTCTCACTGGCATCCTGGTTTTTCAGAGGTAGGTTGACATATTGTTAGAGACACAATTAGGAACATAGGGCTCCAGATTCAAATCCCATTTCTGCCCTTTATAGCTCTTTGACTTTGAGAAAATGTAGCATTTCTACATTTCCTTTATTTTTAAATTCAGCAGTGCCAAAGGATTTTAGAGTTAAATAAAATTAGAATATATGAAAGTCCTCAGTAAAGTAAGTGTAGGTGATCAGTAAAAAGTGTGTGTGAATGCGCTCAGAAGCTAAGTCATGTCTGATTCTTTTGCGACCCCATGGACTATAGCCCATCAGACTCCTCTGTACATTAGATTCTCCAGGCAAGAATATTGGAGCGCGTTGCCTTTTCCTTTCCAGGGGATCTTCCTGACTCAGGGATCAAACCTGAGGCTGTTGGGTCTCCTGCATTGGAAGGCAGATTCTTTACCACTGCACCACCTGGGAAGTCCCAATCAGTAAAAATTAGTTGACTCTAAATGTGACACAGCATGTTCAGACTCTTGAAATATCAACAGTTTTCTATGAACCAGTCAATAAAAGCCTTGCAGAGAAAGCAGCCCTATATTGACTGCCACTCTTCTGGGGCCAGAAAAGTGTATGATAGGTTAACTCATTCCCAATCAAAAGAGGAAATTTAAGGCCAGTTTAGTGTCCACGGAAAAAACATGCACAAGTTAAAAGTTAAGAGTGATGTGTCATTTGGTGGGAATTTTTGGGACTTCAGGCTCAAGAGACAGCATCTCAAGTAATCCTGAGAAAACTGCTCAGAGGAGGTTAAGTTGGGGACCCAGGTTATATAGAAGTTTTGCAACAAAGGCAGGTAGTCTGAAGGTGAAAAGATTATTATAAACTATAGAAAATCACATACCCCAAGTTAATGAATTTGGTGCTTCAATGTGTGGGAAGATGCAAGAATCTGGGCTCTCTGAAATTATTCCTTTGATATGCACCTTGCCTAATCTGGGGCCAGTATCCTGTGTTTTCACATCCTCAGAGCTCACCATAAGGAGTGACTGTAGTCTGATGGCTGCGGATGGCAGGTATTCTTTCCTTTCTGAGTTCCCTCAGGGCTCATCTGTGGCGGCTGCAGTCACTGATGACTGTGACGTGTTTGTTTACAGAATTTGCAGGAAATAATCCATTTCTCACTGGACTAGCACATGTGTCTACACCCTATGCCTCTAATCTGTGTCAGTACCAGTTAAAAACTATTGGGATGACCCAGAGGAAGGATAAAGGGAGGAGGGAGGTGGGAGGGGGGTTCGGGAAGGGGAGCTCATGTACACCCGGGGCGAATTCATGTTAATGTATGGCAAAGCCAACCAATATAATATTGTAAAATAATTAGCCTCCAATAAAAAATAATGAAGATTAAAAAAAAACTATTAACATCATTAATCTTAAAAAAAAAAAATGAAACTCAGAGGAAATGGAAGCAGACCAATAATCTGTCTGAAGTAAATGACTGCATTAAGACCCTGACTTCTGGAAGTTTTTTCCTCAGTGACTCTTCTGTCTCCTGGGTCTTCTCCTGGCATCAGATCTGTAGTAGAAGGAGAATTTCAAGTTTTTTCCTCTTAAGTCACCATGAGCTTAGTCATCATATTGCCTCCAGATCTGGATTTTAGTTAATGGATTTGTGGTAAACAAATAACCTGGTTCCAAAATCTCTTCATGTTTACTCCCCAAAAGACCCACCCTATTGATTCTTTTCATGTTCTGATTCATAACTTTCTTTGTGAATTTTGGAGAAATACAGTCATATTTGAAAATAGAACTAAAGTTGTATTTAGTTAAATGTATAACCACTACTTACCATCTGGGATCTTAAAGAAAAGTTTTAAAAATTAAAAAAAAAAATTATGCTTTCTTCTCTACATAATGCTGGCTTTAAAAAAAAAACACAATGTGACAGTTGCGAGTTAAGTTTTATCTGGTGCAAAATGAGGGCTGCAGCCTGGGAAATATCACCTCAGATACTTCTGAGAAACTGCTCTGAAAAGGTAGGGGGAAGGTCAGTATATATATGATTTTGGAATAAATGCAATCAAGCACATATTTTTTTCCAGAAGCTTTCTGCTAGTCACAAGAAACATATGTCACCATGAAGGATTTTAGTACTTTTGTAGATATGAAGAGATGCAAGAACTGGGCTCATAAAATTAGCTCCTGAAAATATCCATCTGAAGACCTGTCCTGCCAGTTTTACCCCAAGAACAGAGTGCCTCATTTCTTCTCTCCACCCTAAACTGCTTTCAGGGCTGTTGAAGGTTAGCAGCTGCAGCAACACATGGTCTAATCCTTATAAAGGTAGATGGCAAGCACCCATAGCAAATGTCAATTTATGCTTGAGAATAATGTCTGGGATTTAGGCATATTCCAAAGTTCCAGAGAAAATACTGGTAGAAAAATTTCTTAATGAACATCTAGACCACCCAAACTTGGCACCTCATGATGATAGGCTGTAGAGAAATTCTTCCACTTAACACATTTAGAAGCAGATGACCTGGGCTTAGGTTTCAGCTGTCACTAAGTTGTACTACTGTGGTCAATTTGTTTAACTTCTCTGGTCCTCAGTTTTACTCTCCTGAACAATCAAAAAGTGGAGTCATTCTCTAAGGTTCTTTCTAGATCTCCAAAGTTTATGATTTTTCCATTCTAAATCAGTCAATTCATATATATTTAAGAAACATCTACTATAGTCAAAGGACATCTTTAGTCTTTTCTTATGTACTCACTTTATAGCATTGTATTTTGCTTCAATACATGATAATCATTTGGGATGTGGAACAATCTTGCTGAAAAAAGTCATTCAATGAATATCCAGCTCTGTGCTGGCATAAATTCTTATAAATGCTTTTGACCATTTTTGTCTTCAAAAATTGTCCTTTTTAAAAAAGCAACACTCTAATCCTAAAAACTTCAAGTCAGCTAGTTGAAGCCTAAATCCTATTAACAAAATGTCTTTTCAGAAGCACTTCTTTCTATTTATTTCACTGAAAATATCAAATATCTTACTTTCTATACATAAACTCTTGATTTCCATTTCCCAGAAACATCTCCCCTGAAAACCACTACAAATTATGACTCCAGTTAGAGAAAAATTTAATTAGAAAAATCTAAATGTATGCATAGGATGATTAGGAAGTAGGAATCATGGAGACACGGTAGTCTTTAGTCATAGCAGGCAGTGTATCCCTGTGAATTGTGCTTAATTTTTTCACAGAGTACTGAGATAATCAAATGGAAAACAAACCTAGGGTCAGCAAAGTGGGGAAGTCTAACTAGAGATCTCACTGAAATGACTGGAAAAATCAGTATAAAAATGATCTAGAAATAAACCCACCCCCCACCAACCTCAATTCTTAAAAAGAAACTTGGGACCAAGCCTGGTAATGATGCAGTGGGGGGAAAAAAGAGATTCCTTTTGAGATGCTGAAACCATAAGTCCCTTTTCAGGAGTTTGCAGCATAGGTTCATGTTACCTAGTTTTTGACAAAGAAAATGAAAAACGATGAAATTAGTTGAAAGTGATCTGACATACTGTTGCTCCCAGGCATGTTGCAGAAATAAACACATAACCTTCTAGTTACACAGTGAATCCAAAGTTGATTTGGAACAAATTAGCAAAAGTTTCTTTCTTCAAAAGCTTTACAACCGCCTTCAGTTCAGTTCAGTTGTCACTCAGTCCTGTCCGACTCTTTGCGACCCCATGAATCACAGCACGCCAGGCCTCCCTATCCATCACCAACTCCCAGAGTTCACTCAAACTCATGTCCATCGAGCTGGTGATGCCATCCAGCCATCTCATTCTCTGTCGTCCCCTTCTCCTCCCACCCCCAATCCCTGCCAGCGTTAAGAAAATCCTATTTTATGGTAGCTCTATAATCACTATGGGAGAGGCACCCCTTGAGTTCATGCAAAAGCTCAACTTGAACATCAGATTGAGCATCACACTGGCTATAGGGTTCTCAAAGAACGTGGAGATTCCAAACACACAAAACTGATAAAATTGTACCCACACATAAAATATATCAAACCCCCCAAATCCTAGGGTAAGATGAAGAAGAAACATGAACAGCAGTCAGAAGGCATAGACTTAAAGATTCTTTGCTGGATCAAACTTTAGACAGATTCTTGAACGTCTCTTAGGTTCACCTGTGCACTTTCTTATAAAATCCGGTTTTAATAAGAACTCTGCATGTGAGTTTAGCAAGAACTTCCCACTTCAATATCTGGTTACCCTGGTGATCAGATTCCTCATCCTCTCCCAGATAATGCCTTATTACTCCAGTTGTTTTTAGTAAGAATTCTGCTAGGTCAGTTTAGCCAGAATCTAATAACAATTCCTGATGTTTTCTCTTATTTTTCCATCCCCTGAACCCTGCCTTTGGCTTTAAATTCTGTTGCCTAGTGCAAATTCAACCCACTCCAGTACTCTTGCCTGGAAAATCCCATAAGCGGAGGAGCCTGGTAGGCTGCAGTCCCTGGGGTCGCGAAGAGTCGGACACGACTGAGCAACTTCACTTTCTCTTTTCACTTTCATGCATTAGAGAAGGAAATGGCAACCCACTCCAGTGTTCTTGCCTGGAGAATCCTAGGGACAGGGGAGCCTGGCGGGCTGCCGTCTATGGGGTCGCACAGAGTCGGACAACGACTGAAGCGACCTAGCAGCAGCAGCAGCAGTGCAAATTCACACATAAATGAATATTTATTGATTAGTAGGACTGTTATGAGAATTCAGTGAAGGAATGATGAAAATTTCAATAAATGTTAGAAGGGTAATTGTCAGATGAGGGCAAAAAATAAAGAGAAATATATGGAAAAAAGCAAATCCATATGAATTTGAATCATATGTGAAAGACAGTTATAGTATAACAATTTTAGAAGAAAATTTAAATGAATATTTTTATGGTAAGTATCAAAATGGATCAAGATTGATAAATACTTCTATAATAAGACTGAGAACTTTTATTCACCGATACACTTCCAAAATTGATGATCAAGCAAAAAATTATTCCTTTCAAAATACTATTGCTCCTTGACAATGCACTTGGTAACCCAAGAATTTTGATGGAGATGGACAATGAGAGTCACGTTGTTTTCATGCCTGCTAACACAACCTCCATTCTGCAGCCCATGGATCAAGGAGCAATTTTGACTTTCAAGTCTTATTATTTAAGAAATACATTTTGTAAGGCTAGAGCTGCCATTGATAGCAATTCCTCTGATAGATCTGGCAAAGCCAGTTGGAAACTTTCTGGAAAGGACTACCATTCTAGATGCCATTAAGAACGTTCATGATTTATGATAAGTCAAATTGTCAACATTAACAAGCATCCCTGTAAATCCTCATTCTGTCTTATTTTAAGAAATTGTCACAATTATCCCAACCTTCAACAATACCACCCCTGATCAGTCAGCAACCATCATCATCCAGGCAAGACTCTCTACCAGTAAAAAGATTATGATTCACTAAAGGCTCAAATAATGGTTAACATTTCCTAGTATTAAAGTATTCTAAAGTTAAATTGATGTGTGCTCAGTCGTGTCCAAGTATTGCAATCCCTGGACCATAGCCAGCCAGGCTCCCCTGTCCATGGGATTTCCCAGACAACAGCACTGGAGTGACTTGCCATTTCCTTCTCCAGAATTTTTCTGACTCAGGGATCGAAAATTTCAGATGGACTGTTTACTGTTGTGCCACCAGGAAAGCCCTGCACACTTTAATAGAGTACAATATGATAAAAACTTAACTTTTACATACCCTGTGAAAACAAAAATTCATGGGACTCACTTTGCTGTGATAGTCATTTTACTGTGGGTGGTCTGGAACTGAACCCACAATATCTCAAGGTGTGCCTGTATATAGCAAAACTATTAAAAAAGCAAGGAAATGATAAACCCCAGATTCAGTATACTTGTTATTCCCAATGAAGGAGAGAGAATAGAAGAAGTGTAGGACAAATAAGGAAGTTCAAAGATAATAATAAATTTCTGCTTTTTTAAGCTGGTGGTGGTTTCATAGGTGTTTGTCACTATCTTTTATACCTATACAAAGTAGGTATAAACTTTCTTGAGTATACTCAATGTCAAGTAAAGAGGGGGGAAAAATGAAAGGAAAACAAGGTATCTTTTATCTATTCTATACACAACTCACTCTCCAGCAAGCATCTTGCAAGAATGTTTATGAAAAACTATATGAAAACAAATTGGATTATAAAGCCAAGTATCTCATTCATTACTTTATGTGTGTTTTACAGATTTAACATAGTGGTTAGAAGCAAAATAATAAAAATCTAAGTTTCTCTGTCTTATCTGTGGTGATTAAAGTGTGATTGATAAGATGTTGTCTTCTTTATGACTGGAGGAATACAGAACATTATTATATTATGCTTTATAGTTTACACAGTGCCAATAAGTTTTATTTCAATTAGAGGATTTGTGGAAAAAGAAAAGAATCAGAAAAATATTATGAACTGTGGAGTATAAAAAAATATCTTGGAGCCTTTGAAGTTTGCTGATAGTTCTCTTGTGCTTTGACAAATTTCTTTGTGCTGTTTTTTATAAAATGTATTTGTTTTTCCACCCTGTAAGAAAAATAGGAGCTAATTACATGTAGTATTCCAAAAACAGATAAAAGCTTCACCCAGTTATGTGACCTTAGGCAAAATCATTATTCACTATAGGTTTCAATTACTTTATTTGCAAATCAGAGTGGTGGACATCAGCTCTAAAATTCTTTATCTGTGAGGATAATCCAAGGAGACGGAAAACCTTTTACAAATACATCATTATCTACAATTACAAACCTGCAAGCTGTATTCTATTATAGGTAATATAAAGCAGAAAATTCATTTCAGTAATGTTCACTGCATTGCAGCAGTTTGCAGTGAACAATACAATACCTTTTCACAGATATAACTGGGAACCTGAAGGAGCATTGGGTTTCTTGTTCCCATGGAGATATAACCTCAATTAAAATTCTATTCTCATCTCTATGAAACTGTGCAGAAGAATCCAAAAATCAAGAATGATAGAGAAACCTGCTGAGCTTTGTAACAGTCCATACTCTCCTGCACTGATTTAATTAACTCTTATTAATCAGAATGTGCATCATAATAGCTTCTGGAGTATTTCCAACTTATGTATTACCAAACCCCACCCAGGGCCACTAAATCAGAATTTCCCAGGGTGTGTCCTTGGTATATGGATTGCATTGGGTGATCCAAGGATGGAAACACTGATTTAACAAACTCAGCTTCCAGAAATAATCTGCAATGGATTAAAATAAAAAAAGGAGAGAATAGAATCAAGACATCTTTAACAATAAAAATGTTAATATCCCCAAAGAGCAGTCAACAACTCTGCATTGTCATTTGTTGGAAATTTTTCATACTAAATGTACAAAATAGCAATGACTATGATCAGAAGAAAAGTTATGACCAACCTAGACAGCATATTAAAAAGCAGAGACATTACTTTGCCAAAAAAGGTCCATCTAGTCAGGGCTTCCCTGGTGGCTCAGCTGGTAAAGAATCTGCCCACAATGTGGGAGACCTGGGTTCGATCCCTGGGTTGGGAAGATCCTCTGGAGAAGGGAAAGGCTACTCACTCCAGTATTCCGGCCTGGAGAATTCCATGGACTGTATAGTCCAGTCCATGGGGTCACAAAGAGTCGGACCCAACTGAATGACTTTCACTTCACTTCACAGTCAAGGCTATGGTTTTTCCAGTAGTCATGAGTGGATATGAGAATTGGACTATAAAGAAAGCTGAGTGCCAAAGAATTGATGCTTTTGAACAGTGGTGTTGGGAGAAGACTCTTGAGAGTCCCTTGGACTGCAAGGAGATCCAACCAGTCAATCCTAAAGGAGCTTAGTCCTGAATATTCATTGGAAGGACTGAGGCTGAAGTTGAAACTCCAATACTTTGGCCACCTGATGTGAAGGACTGACTCATTTGAAAAGACCCTGATGCTGGGAAAGACTGAAGGCAGGAGGAGAAGGGGATGACAGAGGATGAGATGGTTGGATGGCATCACCGACTCAATGGACATGAGTTTGAGTAACTCTGGGAGTTGGTGATGGACAAGGAGGCCTGGCATGCTGCAGTCCATGGGGTTACAAAGAGTCGGACATGACTGAGCAACTGAACTGAACTGAACTGATGATGGGAAGTGAAACTTTAGGTCTTTGCAAAGAACCATTTACCCACCTTGTAGCAGCTAAAATAAATACCATGCTTTGAAGCAACCTGTCTATTAAAACATTATAAGGAAAAGATGAACAATTAGTAAACTACAAATTCAAAGATTTCTATTACCTATAGGATAATAAGAACTGATATCTGTTGGATATTTATCCAGGTCCAGACATCATGCTAGAAACTTAATACATTCTTTCTAGTCATAGTCAGTTAATTCCCCATTAAAAGATGAAGAAATGGAAGCTAATTGAGGTTAAATACTTCCCAAGGGCTTGAAATTAATAAATAGCAAAGTCAATGCATGTAAAATCATGTCTCATGATTGCAAATTTTGCTGGATATGATATCAGTGATGTCATTCCCCATTATTTGGAATTAGATGGACAGAAAGAAAAAAGTTTTCGTTATGCTAGTATCTCCACTGTTGATACAAACATCATTGATATTATAGAAAGCAAAGGCCCATAACAAACAGAAAGAACGAAGGGAGATACCTTTGTTCTGTAGCCATCCCAAAAAAGAGAAGAAAATTCCAGAAAACAAAAGGCATAGGCAGTCTTCCTCTCTCTTCACCGTGGCATGTGGAGGTAGAGTGAACTATAAGCCAGTTTGGTTTTCCTAAAAGTATTATTTGTATGTCGGTGTAGGTTGGATTTGACCGCAAATACGGACAGGTGTCAAAATGAAACGTGTATACAGGGCATATAGTGAAAAGCCAAACTGGAAGGATTAGGAGACCCTAAAGATGAGTAGGCAGTAGGAAGTCTTTTATGGAAAAGAATAAGTCAAATAGGGGCTTCCCTTGTGGCTCAGTGGTAAATCATTGGCCTGCCAATGTAGGAGACATGGTTTCAATCCCTGGGTAGGGAAGATTCCCTGGAGAGGAAATGGAAACCCACTCCAGTATTCTTTCCTGGGAAGTCCCATAGACAGAGGAGCCTGGTTGCTTACAGTCCATGGAGTCTACAGTCCAAAAGAATTGGCTACAGTCTGTAGAGTTGCAAAAGAGTTGGACTAAGCAAGAGCAAAAGTCAAACATGGCATTAGATGGAAAGAGATGTGTTGGTACCCTTGAAACCATTTCGACAATAAAAGAGAGTAAAATCTCACTCTCCTCCATGAGATATGTTCAGGTCAGGTCAGGTCAGTTCAGTTCACTTCAGTCGCTCAGCCGTGTCCGACTCTCCGCGACCCCATGAATCACAGCACGCCAGGCCTCCCTGTCCATCACCAACTCCCGGAGTTCACTCAAACCCATGTCCACAGAGTCGGTGATGCCATCCAGCCATCTCATTCTCCGTCGTCCCCTTCTCCTCCCGCCCCCAACCTTTTCTAGCATCACAGTCTTTTCCAGTGAGTCAACTCGTCGCATGACGTGGCCAAAGTATTGCAGTTTCAGCTTCCACATCAGTCCCTTCAATGAACACCCAGGATCGATCTCCCCTAGAATGGACTGGTTGGATCTCCTTGCGGTACAAGGGACTCTCAAGAGTCTTCTCCAACACCACAGTTCAAAAGCATCAATTCTTCGGCGATCAGCTTTCTTCACAGTCCAACTCTCACATCCATACATGACCACGGAAAAAACCATAGCCTTGACTAGACGGACCTTTGTTGGCAAAGTAATGTCTCTGCTTTTCAATATATTATCAAGGGTGGTCATAACTTTCCTTCCAAGGAGTAAGTGTCTTTTAATTTCATGGCTGCAATCAGCATCCGCAGTGATTTTGGAGCCCAAAAAAATAAAGTCTGACACTGTTTCCACTGTTTCCCCATCTATTTCCCATGAAGTGATGGGACCAGATGCCATGATCTTTGTTTTCTGAATGTTGAGCTTCAAGCCAACTTTTGCACTCTCCTCTTTCACTTTCATCAAGGCTTTTGAGTTCCTCTTCACTTTCTGCCGTAAGGGTAGTGTCATCTGCATATCTGAGATTATTGATATTTCTCCCGTAGTCTTGATTCCAGCTTGTGCTTCTTCCAGCCCAGTGTTCCTCATGATGTACTCTGCATAGAAGTTAAATAAGCAAGGTGACAATATACAGCCTTGATGCACTCCTTTTCCTATTTGGAACCATTCTGTTGTTCCATGTCCAGTTCTGACTGTTGCTTCCTGACCTGCATACAGGTTTCTCAAGAGGCAGGTCGGGTGGTCTGGGATTCCCATCTCTTTCAGAATGTTCCACAGTTTATTGTGATCCACACAGTCAAAGGCTTTGGCATAGTCAATGAAGCAGAAATAGATGCTCTTCTGGAACTCTCTTGCTTTCTCCATGATCTAGCGGATGTTGGCAATTTGATCTCTGGTGCCTCTGCCTTTTCTAAAACTTGCTTGAACATCTGGGAGTTCATGGTTCACATATTGCTGAAGCCTGCCTTGGAGAATTTTGAGCATGACTTTACTAGCGTGTGAGATGAGTGCAATTGTGCGGTAGTTTGAGCTGCACCAAAAAGGAAGAAAGCACTATTTACATGTAATAAGAAAATCAAGTACAGAGCATAATGTTAATAAAAGTTATTTTTGTACATGTATTTAAGTTCCTAAGTCAAAACAGAGTCATCCCCAGCACTCACTGGTTTTTTAGTTGAATGTTTCAGATATATCTTTCTCTTAAAGAGTTTAAAATATTTTGGATGGGTTCATTCTTATTCCCACACATACACACACAAAGACTGTGGATTGGCCTGGCTAACTCACTACTATTATTCCATGAAGAACTTTGAACTCCTAATACATGTGGTGGATCAGTAGTAGGTCACAAGCTTTTAGAAATGAAAGGGATGGGCAAAAACAACCTTCATTTACTGATGATGAAATTCAACTGAGAGAAAGTGAATGATTTCCTAATGGTCCCAGTAGCCTTTAGTAGCAGAGCTGTGTTTGTAACACTGTTGACTGTGACTCCAGGGGTCTTTCTGTTGTTGTTGTTGTTGTTTTTCAGGGGGTTTTAACACACATTCCACCAAGCTTAGAGATAAACTATGCAGGCTACTGCCTCTGCTGGGAGTTGAATGTTAACTGCAGCTAGCAATTCCAGGTTCCCAAGGTGGAATCTGCCCCCAGCAGATGTCAGCTGCTGGTTGAAAGCAGATTAACTCAAGCATCTTTAGATGAGGGCTGGGTAACAATTTGTCTTTTCCTTCAAGCAATCTGATTTTAATTAGACTTCTCCATTTGTAATTCTGCAGCAGAACCATCATGTCTTAATATTATGCTTTATGCATCTTATCACTCATAAATTTCACATTGCAAGAAGTAAAGCAATGAAAAGATGTTAGTTGGATTCCCTGATCTTATTTTATTCCCCCATTATCTGAAAGCACTAACTTTGGATAACAAGAAAAATAATAATTGAAGACCCAGCCGCAGCATGTGTGAGTGTTAAGTTGCTTCAGTTGTGTCCAACTCTCTGCAACCTTATGGGCTGTAGCCTGCCAGGCTCCTCTGTCCATGGGATTCTCTAGGCAAGAATACTGGAGAGGTTGCCATGCCCTCCTGCAAGGGATCTTCCCAAACCAGGAATTAAACCTGCGTTTCATGAAACTCCTGCATTGCAGGCATATTTTTTTTTTTTTTTTTTTTACCACAGAACCACCTGGGAAATTCCAGCTGCAGCATACTGAAAGTCAAAATTCTTCAGAACTGGGTGCTGTTTTGAAGGATATAGTATCCACTATTAAAATCTCTCCTGGCTACGGGATCGTACCTATCAATAATTACCTTAAACGTAAATGGGTTGAAATTTTCAAAAAGGCTAGGAAACAATTCTCATAGCCATCAATAGTTCAGTGTTGAGTTCATGAATAGTTTTTAAAGTTTGGGACAAACTGTAGTATTTGCTATTTGAAGTACTATTTGTAATTGGCATATTACGATGTAACATTGGTCTTCATTTCCATCTTAAAACGCCTAAAAATGCCTAACAGGTTTTTAGATTTGTGAATTTTAGTTGAAATGTATTTTATGATGTTACTAAACCTGCAGAAATATTGAAATATTTCAGAGAACTTATTCACTGTACATTTAATTTATTTTATTTATAAAAGTTATGAACTGTAAAAAAAAAAATTTAAGCTTTCATGCTTAATGTCTATTTCTTTCAAGTTTTACAAAGCACAGTATAAAATGAAAGCTTTTGACAAGTCTTACAATAAAAAATTAATTAAAAAAAAAAAGAAATATTAATACATTTTTTGTTATTTATAAGCCACCTAGCATGTGGTGTTTTGCTGTAGCAGACCAAACTAAGACACTCCCTGACAATCTTTGTCATTTAGTGAAATTAAATTATGTGTAAACATTGTGGATTTTTTATGGCTTAAGATTTACCATCTTTTTTTTTTTGGTCTCACCCCTCTTTTTTTAACTTACATTTTTAATTAAACATTTTTTCTACTAGTATTGAATTTATATGTTCTATTTTTATGATTCCTCTAGATTTTACAATATTAATGAGAGTAAACAAAACCTTCACCCTAATACTTCAATCTATTTCACTCTCTTGCGATTTATATATCACTGTTTTCTGATATTTTAAGTCTGTCTTAACAACTGTACATTTTTATTGTTTGGTATAAAACTCTGTTACATTTAAAAAAAATAAAAATAAAAAAAAAAAATAAAATCTCTCCTATATTCATAGTTATTCTTAATGGCTTCATATCTCTCCATGACTTACAGAAGTCATCTTTTATTTTTTATCGTGGTAAATACACATAAAATTCAGCATTTTAACCATTTTTAAGTGTACAGTTCAATGGCATTAATACATTTACATTGTAACTGTCACTATTATCCCTCTTCAGGGATTTTTAAAAAAAATTTTTTCCCAAATTGAAACTCTGTGCCCATTAAACAATAACTTTCCATTATCTCCTCCCCTCAGTCTCTGACAACTACTGTTCTACCTTTTCTTTCTATAAATTTGGCTATTCTAGGTACCTCATAAAAGAATCATATATGATTTGTACGTGTCTTCAAGGTTCATCCACATTGCACCATGAGTCAGAATTTGCTTTATTTTTCAGTTCAGTTCAGTTCAGTTGCTCAGTCATGTCCGACTCTTTGCGATCCCATGAATTGCAGCACGCCAGGCCTCCCTGTCCATCACCAACTCCCGGAGTTCACTCAAACTCATGTCCATCGAGTTGGTGATGCCATCCAGCCATCTCATTCTCTGCCGTCCCCTTCTCCTCTCGCCCCCAATCCTTCCCAGCATCAGAGTCTTTTCCATTTCATATCAATAGTATGTATGTACTATGCTGAGCTTAGTCACTCAGTCATGTCAGACTCTGCTACCCTGTGAACTGTAGCCTGCCAGTTTCCTCTGTCCGTGAGATTCTCCAGGTAAGAATACTGGAGTGGGTTGCCATGCCCTCCTCCAGGGGATCTTCCCAATCCAGGGGTCAAACCCAAGTCTCCTGCACTGCAAGTGGATTCTTTACCATCTGAGCCACCAGGGAAGCCCAAGAATACTGGAATGGTTAGCCTATCCCTTCTCCAGGGAATCTCCCCAACCCAGGAATGGAACCCATGTCTCCTGCTTTGCAGGCAGAGTCTTTACCAGCTGAGCTACCAGGGAAACCCTTGTATGTACTACATTTTGTTTATTCATTCATATGTGGATGGATTGCTTCTACCTTTTGGCTATCTTGAATAATGCTGCTATGAGCATGACTGTACAAATATCTCTTTGGGCATCTGCTTTTAATTATTTTGGGTGTATACCCAGAAGTGGAATTGCTGCATCATTTGGCAATTCTATTTTTAAAATTTTGAGGAAAAACCACACTGTTTTCCACAGCAGTTGAACAATTTTACATTCCCTCCATGAGTGTACAAAGGTCCAATTCTTCCCATACCTACGTCCTCTTCTACAGTTGCAATTTCTGTTTTGGTCTTTTGTTTTTTTAACAATAGTGATCTTAATGGGTACAAAATTATATCTCATTTTGTCTGTGATTAACATTTCCCTGGAGAAGACTCTTGAGAGTCCCTTGTACTGCAAGGAGATCCAACCAGTCCATTCCAAAGGAGATCAATCCTGAGTGTTCATTGGAAGGATTGATGCTAAAGTTGAAACTCCAATACTTTGGCCACCTCATGCAATGAGTTGACTCACTGGAAAAGACTCTGAGCTGGGAAGGATTAGGGGTGGGAGGAGATGGGGACAACAGAGAATGAGATGGCTGGATGGCATCACCGACTCTGTGGACATGAGTTTGAGTGAACTCCAAGAGTTGGTGATGAACAGGGAGGCCTGGCGTGCTGTGATTCATGGGGTCGCAAAGAGTCGGACATGACTGAGTGACTGAACAGAACTGAATTGAACTGAACTGAATGATTAGTGATATTTAGTGTGCTCATCTGCATATTGGCCATTTATATACATTTTTTGGAGAAATGTTTATTCAAGTATTTGCCCATTTTTTGATTACTTTTCTTTATTGTTGAGACCTAAGAGTTCTCTCTATATTCTGGATATTAACCCCTTATCAGACATATAACTTGTAAATATCTTCTCTCATTCCATGGATTTCTTTCTCACTCTGCTGATAGTGTCATTTTTGATGTAGCCTAATTTGTCTATATATTTTTTTTGCTACCTGTGCTTCTGGCATCTTACCAGGGAACCACTGCCAAGTCCAAGATCATGAACATTTGCCCTATGTTTTCTTAATAAAATTTTATAGTTCTTATATGATCTTTTGATCTATTTTCAGTCAATTTTCAAAATGGTATAAAGCAAGGATCCAACTTTGTTGTTTTGCATTTGAATAGCCAGCTTTCCCAACAACATTTGTTGAAGAAGTTGTCCTTTCCCTATTGTATCCTTGTCAAAGGTCATTTGACCATATATGTGCGGTTTGTATCTGGGCTCTTTATTCTTCTATTCCATTAGTCTATATTTCTACCTTTATGATGGCACCACACTGTTTTAATCACTGTAGCTTTTCAGTAACTTTCAAAATTAATGAATATGAAATCTCCAAATTTGTCCCCCCTTTTTAAGACTGTCTTGGCTATTGGGGGTTCAGCTTCCACAGAGTTTTAGGATGGATTTTTCTGTTTCTGCAAAACCAGTGTTTTCATAGGGATGACACTGAATCTGAAGATTTCTTTGAGTATTTTTGCCACCTTAATAATATTATTATTTTTTTAACCCATGAACACAAAGTGTCTTTCCATTTATTGCTGTCTTCTTTAATTTCTTTCAGCAATATTTTCTAGTTTTCAGTATATAAATCTTTTGCCTCCTGGGTTAAGTTTATTCCTCAGTATTTTTTGTCTTTTTCATGTCTTTTTCATGATATTGTAAATGGAATTATTTTTTTAATTTCCTTTTCTGATCATTCACTGTTAGTGTTTAAAAGTGCAATTGATTCTTTCACATTGATTTTGTATTCTGCAACTTTGTTGGATTTATTTAATAGTTCTAATGTTTTTGGTGTGTGTGTGCTTTATGATTTTCTACATATAAGAGTTCTCATCTGTGAACATATGAGAGATAATTTCACTTCTTCTTTTCTGATTGGAATGCCTTTATTTATTTACTTTTTACTTTCCCGATTGTTTTGGGTAAGCCTTTCAGTACATGTTGAAGTCTTACCCAAAGAAGAGGTAAACGTGGGCACCCTTGTCATGCTCTTGATGTTAGTGAAAAGCTTTCATTATTTACCAATTAAGTATCTTAACTGTAGAATTTTTATGTATGACCTTTATTATGCTGAGGCTATTTCTTTTATTATGGAGATTTAAAAATCCAAGGGAAGAACCATTCCTACAAGAGGTTGATTTTGCTTTGGTTTCACTGAATTGAAACTTGGCCATGTCCAACGTATGCCTAAGAGAACTGGCATAAATTGTACCGGCTGCTTAAGAGGGAAACTCGGGTCCTCTGGACACCACTTTCACTGCTTTGATTAGTGAAGAAGTCTTACTGAAGACTTGTAATTTTATTCAAGAAGCAGCACTAAGGGTATAGATTCGTCAGAAATGAAAAATTGAATCCCCACACAGGACAAAGAACCTTAATCAATCAAGATACTAGCTTAAAGCTAAGGGAAAATGCATGAGTAATGTAATGAAGGAAGTCATAAATAAACCAGCATATCTAGTGGGAGAAATGAAAACTGTAACCTTTATCTATGTTTCCTAGCTTGTTCTGCAGTATAACTAGTTTTGTTTCCACTCCATACTTACACTATAATATTTTATTGTGCTGTATTGAGAGTGTTAAATTTCCATTTGCTTTATAGTTTGTAGCATATCAAAGAATCTTGACCAGATTAGGAGGCAAGGATATTCCATGGTAGATCCCGGTCTTGAGAACAAATTTAGAAACCACAATCCCTGGGAATGTACTTCAATCAAAGTTCCATTTGAAAATGGAGAATGGCTATAGATAAATATACAACTGTAGCATAATAGCATATCAGTATCAGTTGTCTTTACAATGAGTCAGTTCTTCTCATCAGGTAGTATTGGAGTTTCAGCTTCAGCATCAGTTCTTCCAATGAATATTCAGGACTGATTTTCTTTAGGATGGACTGGTTGGATCTCCTTGCAATCCAAGGGACTCTCAAGTAGCATAATAGCATATAGAGTTGAATTTTCACCACTGCACATAGTTGAAGAGAATGGTAGCTTAAGCATCAGATCAGATCAGATCAGATCAGTCGCTCAGTCGTGTCCGACTCTCCGCGACCCCATGAATCACAGCACGCCAGGCCTCCCTGTCCATCACCAACTCCCGGAGTACACTCAAACTCATGTCCACAGAGTCGGTGATGCCATCCAGCCATCTCATTCTCCGTCGTCCCCTTCCCTTCCCGCCCCCAACCTTTCCCAGCATCAGAGTCTTTTCCAGTGAGTCAATTCATCGCATGAGGTGGCCACCATATTATAAAAATAAACTTAGTGTTGTTCTTCCACTAGGAATTCCCAACAGACAACACAACTAGCATTGACATCACCAACCAGAAATCCCAATCTCTTTCATTCCCCTGTCCAGCAAACCACAATCACAATCCTATATAAGACTGAGCAAAGGAGAGAAGGAGAATATAAGAGTTATATGATGAAAAATAACTCCCTTCCCTTTCTGAAGCTAAATGTATGTTGGGAGGAGAGGTAACGAGGGTGATAGATCTGAGAGAAAGAACCTTGAAAAATAAAGGTGGGGGAGACTCAGTTTTATTTAGATTGTCATTGACTCTTTTGCAACCCCAGAGACTGTAGCCTGCCAGACTCTGTCCATGGGATTCTCCAGACAAGAATACTGGAGTGGGTTGCCATTGCCTTCTCCAAAAGATCTTTCTGACCCAGGGACTGAACCTGCATTGGCAGGCAGATTCTTTACCCCTGAACCACTAGGGAAGCCCCCATATTTAGATTACATTCTATTAAATTAATTTCACTATTCAAGAAATATACTGAGATATTAGCCACTGTTCTAGTTTCTGAGAATGACAAAAAGAAAAAAAAAATAGACAATTGGAGAGACAGACCTGTAAGCAAAAAAATTACAACACAATATGATAAAAAGTGGTGGAAAGCAGAGAGGAAAAGGACTGACCACCTATCCTGCCAGATGAGGGCAGACAACAAGGCTTCCTGGAGGAGGTGTTACTCAAATACACCTTGAAGAGCAGAAGTTGCATTATGAGACAGAAAAGATAGAAATAAACCTTCTCAGGAAAGGAAATAGAGGTAGAGGGAATTTTATGATTTTAGGAGCCTTTCCTTTATCTATAGAGTCTGAATATCTTCTGAAGGAAAATAGGGATGATTTCAGCAGAACAACGTGGTGCTATATGCTTTTCACATAGATCACTCTGGCAGTACTTTTAATATGAATAAGGAAGGTGGTCACTTTATGGAGGGAAATCAATTAAAAAGATGAATCAATAAACAAGGCAAGAAGGGACCAAGGACTGGACTCATGCAGTGACTAACCTTGAGGCTGAAGTGGAGGAGAGGCAGTTGTGCTGAGAATTAAGGAAGCATCTTTGAAAAGTTTAGAGTTGGAGCGAAGGGTGGTGATTCTATGATAGCTCTAATTTTCCTTAGATCAGAAGCTTTTAAAAGGAACAGACTTACTATAAATTCTTGTTCAGAAGCAGAGACATTAATTTTATTGTGGAGTTACCATAGTACATCGGCGAAGATACAGGTTCCTGAGTGACACTTAATGTATAAGTTGTGGCTCCCAAACAGACAGGCTGATGATACTGAAAATGTTTCTCAGCCTCCCTTAGCTTCAGCTTTCTCATGTGCAAAATAGAAATAGTAATGTTTCCCTTATTATTATAAGATTAATAGAAAGGTAAGATATGATAGTCCATAAAATAATTGATACACGGTCTGGTTGGCCCATAGTAGATCCTCACAAAATGTTGGCTTTCTTCCTCTCATTTATTATCATTATTAATAACGAGGTGTATGACAATAACATGGTCATTTTGCTAACTAAATGTGCTTTTATAAACATTAGAAATAGATTTATATATTTGTATAAATATGTAATATATATTATATATTATATTATATATAATATATATTATATTAATATATATGGGGCTTCCCAAGTGACATTAACAGTAAAGAACCCACCTGCCAGTTCAGATAGACGTAAGAGGTGCTGGTTCAATCCCTGAGTTGAGATCACTTGGAGGAAGGCGCAGCAACCCACTCCAGTATTCTTGCCTGGAGAATCCCATGGACAGAGGAGGCTGGCAGGCTATAGTTTGTAGAGTTGCGCAGAGTTTGACACAACTGAAGTGACTTAGCACACATGCATAGTGTGTATACATATTACAAATTGTATACTTTATATATAATATATTTGGCTTTTTATTTTTTTCAAAGCTCAATTTAAAGAAAAAATAACTCTCCTTCAGATAACCCATTGTTTTAATGCTCCAAGACATTTTTAAACTATGTCATAGTTTTCAGTTAGTATGCAAAACTGCAATTTTGAGTATGTGTCTCTCTCCCTATCTAGAGTGTAAACTCCTGAGCGATTATTAATATATAGCATTCCCATTATAAGGCTTTTGTCATATAATTTTAAAGTCGTTTGCTCTACTGACTGAGCTAACTGAGCACTTCTCAGGTTTTAGATTATATGGAAATGATAAATGCACAGAATTTGAAAGATACTGATACGATCCTTTTTCTTGGTATGTATTAGCAGCACAATCTCAAGCTTTTTGTTTTGTCGTCATCTTGTTTACATGCCCAGACCCCAGTCTAGTCCAGCACTTGTTCCTGTAGGAACCCATTTTTCTGTATCAAAAGTATATCTTTCCAAACGATTGTCTGTATAAATATGTGTATGTTTATGTGTGTTTGTGTCTTTAAACAACCCACAGAATGCTTTGGCATATGCATTTTATTTTATTATTATTATTTTGCTGCTTCTTTTTTCTTTTTTAATTTGGAATATGCATTTTAAAACTGTATCCTGCTTTTAATTCTTCCTCCTAAGTCTTTCATATGATTTTATGTTTCTGCACACACCATGTGATCCTAATTCATTCTTGGAAATTGAATTTATTGCTTTTGACTTATGTATGAAAACTCAAAGTATGTAGATATTTTATTTTACATATCTTTTTTTTTTTGATTGGTAGACATTTATGCTTTTCCTTTGCTTTTTCATGCAACACTACCATGAATATATTCATACACATTTAATCAATTTTAGGCTAATGTAATAAGAGAAGTAATTATGCCTCAAAGCAGAGGCAGAATGGGTAATAAAAGAATGGAAAGGGCTTTTCTGTTTCTTTTCGGTTTTTCCTTGTATAATTATTTTCACAGTGCCCACCGAAGTGATAATGTTTCCATCAGGTAAGAAAAGCAATAGAATTTATCCATAAGAAACAGTATCTCAGTGGAGGAAGGTGGCACAAGAATTATATCTCCCTTGATAATCAGTATACACTCTTGTAGAGAAATAATCCAGGGGATATTTTTCTTTTTTTAAGAAGCATCTACTACATAAGAGCTTCACAGAGGTAAAAATAGAGGTAGCAGAACAGCAATAAACATATAAAACTTTTCTATCATCTTGAAGACATCTTATGCTGCTTTTTATAGATACACCAATCTTCCTCCCTATCAGGGATCCTCTCAGACACCTGACAACCATGAGTCTGTTTTCCATCCCCACAACCTTGTGTTTTTGAGAATGTTATATAAAAGGAAACCTACAAATGGAATGTTATAGAAATGACTTTTCACTCAGCAAAACCCCTTGAGACCCACCCTAATTGTACACATCATTTTGCTCCTTTTGATTTGTTCCTTTGTATTGGTGAGTGGTATTTGATAGAATAGTTACACCTCTGTCCAATGACCATTTACTCACAGAAGATCATTTGGGTTGTTTGTAATCCAGGGCTATTACAAATAAAGCTGATGTGCTCTGTGCTCAGTCGCTTCAGTTGTGTCCGACTCTTGGCAACCTTATGAATGGTAGCCCGCCAGGTTCCTCTGTCTGTGGGATTGTTAGACAAGAATACTAGAGTGGGTTGCCATGCCCTCCTCCAGGGGAACTTCCCGACCCAGGGATCAGATTTGTGTCTCTTGCACTGCAGATAGTTTCTTTACCACTGAGCTATCAAGGAAGTGCAAAATAAAGCTACTATGAACATTCAAAAATAAATAAAAAGTAGAAGTAGCAGGCTCACATTGTAAAGAATCTGCCTACAATGTGGGAGACCTGGGTTCAATCCCTGGGTTGGGAAGATCCCCTGTAGAAGGGAATGGCAACCCACTCCAATATGCTTGCCTGAACAATCCCATGGACAGAGGAGACTGGTGGGTTTACAGTCTATGGGGTGTCAAAGAGTCAGATGCAACTGATTGACTAACACTTTCACTCTTAGAAACACCAGAGATTTTAGAACTATGTTGTCCAATAGAGTAGTCAGAAACTCCATAAGGACACAGCACTTGAAATGTGATTAATGTAACTGAGGAAATGGATTTTTAATTTGATTTTGAATTAAATTGAATCAAAATTTTAAAACTGACAATTTTAAAATTGATTTAATTACTAGAAGATTTTAAAGTATGTTTGGAACAACTTGAGTGTATAAGTCTACTTTCTCAGCTATACATATATCTAAATACAGATCAAGTATTTCCAATGACATTTAGCTTCCAAGATTAGTTGCACTGAAGTGTAAAATACACACCAGATTGCAAATAAAAAAATGTTAAATATACCATTGCTAATTTTGTGTGTTGATATACATGTTGAAATGATGTTATTTTGGATGTGTGTATGTGCTCAGGCGCTCAGTCATGTCCAGCTCTTTGCAACCCTATGGACTGTAGCCTGCCAGGCTCCTCTGTCCATGGAATTTTCCAGGTAAGAATATTGGAGTAGGTTGCATTTCCTTCTCTAGTTGATCTTCCCAACCCAGGGATCAAACCCACAACTCCTGCATTGGGAGGTGGATTCTTTACCATCATGCCACCTGGGAAGCCCATTATTTTGGATACATAAGGTTAAATAAAATATGTTATTTAGTTCATATATTTCTTCTTATTTTAAAATCAGAAAATTTAAAATATATGTGATTCACATTATATTTTCATTGGACATACTGTATTAGAAGATACATTATAAAAATAGCCAATTTTTCTGGTGAGAAAAACAAGCTTCAGAAAGTTTAAGTGACTTATCCAAGATCAAACAGCTGGTCAGAATCATGATTGAGACTTTCTGACTTCCAGTCCAGATCTCCAGAAAATGCCTTGAAGGCTAGCTTGATAATGATATACTCAACTAAGTCTGAATGAATTTAAAAAATAATTCAGTAAGAATCCTCCAATGATGCTGCTCTGTCTTTAGTTTTTTAAAATATCAAAGAGTAATTCTCAGGAGAAACATCCATGTTATGTTGTAATTATTTTTAATTTTTATTGGAGAAAGTCCTATACTAATTTAATGTTACATGAATTTGGGCTAGTTCAATGTTCATTGGAGGGACTGATGCTGAAGCTGAAACTGCAGTACTTTGGCCACCTCATGCGGCGAGTTGACTCACTGGAAAAGACTCTGATGCTGGGAAAGGTTGGGGGCAGGAGGAGAAGGGGACGACGAAGAATGAGATGGCTGGAGGGCATCACCGACTCTGTGGACATGAGTTTGAGTGTACTCCGGGAGTTGGTGAGGGACAGGGAGGCCTGGCGTGCTGTGATTCATGGGGTCGCGGAGAGTCGGACACGACTGAGCGACTGAACTGAACTGAACTGAATGGATTTGTGAAGGTTTTCTTTGCCTAGATGATAGTCGTTTTTATTTTTATTTTTTAATAAAAAGAGAACTTTATTCTTTCTTCCTTTCATCTGGAAAGTGACTGTAATTCCTTTGTGTTGGCTGCCTGTTATTGCTATTGCATAACAGTCATAAGTGAAAGAATTACCCATTGACAAACATACTGCAGTCTTCGTAATGTCCACAATGACTCATACCATCTATATAAAATGGCTAACTTTTGCATTTCTAAGATGCAGCAAAAATATAACTTCCCTAAATGTTCATAGTTCCACTCCAAGTAACATCAAATTTACCACAAGATTACGTACAGAAGTGCTCTATTAGTTTTGTAATTTGCAAGGTTTCTGTAATCTTCCATTTTATTATTTCTCTTGCTTGCTCTCCACCCACCAAAGGAAATCTAGCTGAAACTATACCCCAAGGTCTGCTGAATGTTTCAATTAGAAAAACTCACTGCTGGAAACTGCTTTAATAAAACTTACACCTAAGGGGAAAAAGAAAGAGAGAGAAAGGTGACAAGGAGTTGAAATTTTCAAGGCTATAGAGAGACTTGCCCTGAAAAAAACTGAGTGACAACCAGAACTTTCAGAATTAACAGACAAAATCCTGGATACAGTGATTATGCATGCATGCTAAGTCACTTCAGTCTGACTCTTTTCGACCCTATGGACTATAGCCTGCCAGGTGCCTCTGTCAAGGTATTCTCCAGGCAAGAATACTGGAGTGGATTGCCATGCCTTTCTTCAGGGGATCTTCCTGACCCAGGGAACATTCCCTGCATTGGCATTTGGGTTCTTTACCACCAGTGCCACTTGTGACTATAGTTATAATATTAATGTAAAACTTTTCATATGACAAATATATGCACCTAAACAAAATATTTGGTTAAAAGTCAAGTTGATCATTTAAACACTAAAATCTAAAAATGCTTCCTTCTGACATAGTAGTTGTGGCAGAGATGTTTAATGATCAGTGAGTGCATGTCCATGTGCTTTCCCACGTCTCCTAACTCTTTGCAGTTAGGTGAGATCACATGACTGATTCTGTCATAATGGGCTGTGAGTAGAAATGATGTGTGTCAATGGCATATCAAGTCATGTAAGAACTGGGAAGTGAGAGTCATGGTTTGTGTTGAGGATGTCTATTTAACTAAGTTGGAACTGTGTTTTAAAGAATTTCCATCCCTGTGTGATTCTAAGTTAGAGTTGGCCCAAAGAGAAATTCACACAAAGGTTCAGAAGCCAGAAGTGAATTTCCATCTAAGGGTCTTTGTGATTAGATGGCAAAAGATTAATGAAGAAGGGCCATAGTTTCCAGCTTTGTTCTTACTCTTCACCCACTATGCTCATCTCTTCTTTCTGACCGCTGAGAGTGATGGCAAACCAGGTTCACCAACAAGGACGGAAGCAGCAGGCTCTTGTATGCTTCTCCCCTGGCAGTTCTTTGCAGCCCTAACCTGACCACCAGATACCCTTGGATTGCCACATTCAGTTGCAAGCTCCTCCTTGTCCGTATATGTCTAATGCATTAGGTAGGATTGTTGTTGGTTGTTTAGTCATTAAGTTATGTCCAGTTCTTTTGCAACTCCATGGAATGTATCCCGCTAGGCTCCTCTATCCATGGAATTTCCCAGGCAAGGGTTTTGGAGTGGGTTGTCATTTCCTTCTCCAGGGTATCTTTCCAACCCAGGGATGAAACTAGCCATCTCCTGCATTGCAGATGGATTCTTTACCACTCAGCCACCTGGGAAGCTCTCTCAGTTCAGTTCAGTTCAGTTCAGTCGCTGAGTCGTGTCCGACTCTCTGCGACCCCATGAATCACAGCACGCCAGGCCTCCCTGTCCATTACCAACTCCCGGAGTACACTCAAACTCATGTCCACAGAGTCGGTGATGCCATCCAGCCATCTCATTCTCCGTCGTCCCCTTCTCCTCCCACCCCCAACCTTTCCCAGCATCAGAGTCTTTTCCAGTGAGTCAACTCGTCGCATGAGGTGGCCAAAGTATTGCAGCTTCAGCTTTAGCATCAGTCCTTCCAATGAACATCCAGGACTGATCTCCTTTAGAATGGACTGGTTGGATCTCCTTGCAGTATAAGGGACTCTCAAGAGTCTTCTCCAACACCACAGTTCAAAAGCATCGATTCTTCGGCGATCAGCTTTCTTCACAGTCCAACTCTCACATCCATACATGACCACGGGAAAAACCATTGCCTTGACTAGACGGACCTTGGTTGGCAAAGTAATGTCTCTGCTTTTCAATATACTATCAAGGTTGGTCATAACTTTCCTTCCAAGGAGCAAGCGTCTTTTAATTTCATGGCTGCGATCAGCATCTGCAGTGATTTTGGAGCCCCAAAAAATAAAGTCTGACACTGTTTCCACTGTTTTTCCATTTCCCATGAAGTGATGGGACCAGATGCCATGATCTTAGTTTTCTGAATGTTGAGCTTCGAGCCAACCTTTTCACTCTCCTGTTTCACTTTCATCAAGAGGCTTTTGAGTTCCTCTTCACTTTCTGCCATAAGGGTAGTGTCATCTGCATATCTGAGGTTATTGATATTTCTCCCAGCAATCTTGATTCCAGCTTGTGCTTCTTCCAGTCCAGCGTTCCTCATGATGTACTCTGCATATAAGTTAAATAAGCAAGGTGACAATATACAACCTTGATGTACACCTTTTCCTATTTGGAACCAGTCTGTTGTTCCAAGTCCAGTTCTAACTGTTGCTTCCTGACCTGCATACAGGTTTCTCAAGACACAGGTCAGGTGGTCTGGGATTCCCATCTCTTTCAGAATGTTCCAGTTTATTGTGATCCACACAGTCTAGGGTAGGATTATTCTTTTTCCTCTGATTTTCTATATCTACTTCTCAGATACTTCTTTCTCCAGCTCCTCCCATATCTTCCAAAAAATATGTAAGGAAGTAAGGACCCATTCCTTTGAAAGTCCCCTGTTCCATGATACTCAAACAATGGATCCCTGTCTGATACAGTAAGTCTTTGACTCTACTTCTCCATCACCTTAGTCACTGTGGAGGCAGCATGTTGAGATGATACAGCAACATCGCAGTCATCTAGACTGATGAACATGAAGCATAGTGCCTCTTGAGTATGATGCTTGTGGTTCTATTTCCATTCTTTTGGTGGTTAGCTTTAAAATTTTATAAAACTTCCTTGACAAGTCTAAATTTAGTGGATCTCTTTCTATGGCTCAAATAATTAAAATAATTTTAGAATATCAATTCTTCTGTGCTCAGACTTCTTTATGGTCCAACTCTCACATCTATATATGACTACTGAAAAAACTATATCTTCTACTATACAGACCTTTGCTGGGAAAGTGATATCTCTGCTTTTTAATACACCATCTAGGTTAGCCATAACTTTTCTTCCAAGGAACAAGTGTCTCTCAATTTCATGGCTGCAGTCACCATCCTCAGTGATTTTGGAGCCCAAGAAAATAAAATCTGTCACTATTTTCATTTTTTCCCCACTTATTTGCCATGAAGTGATGGGACCAGATGCCACGATCTTAGTTTTTTGAATGTTGAGCTTTAAGCCAATTTTTTTCACTCTCCTCCTTTGCCTTCATCAAGAGGCTCTTTAGTTCCTCTTTGCTTTCTGACCATTAAGGTAGTATCATTTGCATATCTGAGGCTGTTGATATTTCTCCCAGCAATTTTGATTCCAGCTGTGAATAATCCATCCCAGCATTTCACATGATGTACTCTTCATATGCTAAGTAAGCAGGGTGACCATATACAACCTTGACATATTCCTTTCCCGATTTTGGACCAGTCCATTGTTCCATATTTAGTTCTGTTGCTTCTTGACCCACAAACAGATTTTGCAGGAGGCAGGTAAAGTGGCCTGGTATTCCCACTTCTTAAAAAATTTTCCACAGATTGTTATGATCCACAGTCAAAGGCTTTACCATAGTCAGTGAAGGAGAAATAGATGTTTTACTGGAATTTTCTTGCTTTTTCTATGATTCAGTGGATGTTGATAATTTGATCTCTGGTTCCTCTGTCTTTTCTAAATTCAGCTTGAACATCTGGAAGTTCTCAGTTCATGTATTGCTGAAGCTTAACTTGAAGAATTTTGAGCGTTACCTTGCTAACATGTGAAGTGAGGCAATTGTATGGTAGTTTGAACATTCTTTGGCATTGCCCTTCTTTGGAATTGTATTGAAAATTGACCTTTTTCCAATCCTGTTGTCAATACTGATTTTTCCAAATACTAGATCCCACATATCACAGCTAAGACTGGGCAAGCCAAATAAATAAATACATAATTTGAATTTTAAAAAGTCAACTACTGATCCATGCTGCAACTTGAATGTATTTTGCCAAGTGTAAAAAGCCTGATCAAATGGATACACGCTGTGCAATTTTATTAATTTAACATTCTAGAAAAGGAAAATTTGAAGGAAGCAACATAGGTCAGCTGATGTCAGGGCTTAGGGCTGAGGAAAAGGGTTGTCTACAAAGGGAGAACAGCCTGAGGAAATCTGGGGGATGATGGAAATGTTCTGTATCTTCTCTATGGATAAGGTTCTCCACATGTATCAAAACCCATAGACTAGAGAAAGCAAAAAGCAAGTTACTATATAAAAATTGAACGCATTTGAGTCAGTCTTAATGAGGTGAACGAACCTAAAGCCTATTATACAAAGTGAAGTAAGTCAGAAAGAGAAAGACAATATTGTATATTAATGTATGCATACGGAATCGAGAAAGTGGAACTGATGAACTTATTTGCAGGGCAGCAATGCAGACGCACACATAGAGAGTAGACTTGCGGACACAGTGCAGGAAGGAGAGGGTGGGACGAATTGGGAGAACAGCACGGAAACATATACATTCAGTTCAGTTCAGTTCAGTTCAGTCGCTCAGTCGTGTCCGACTCTCCGCGACCCCATGAATCACAGCACCATACATAAAATAAATAGCAAGTGGGAATTTGCCATGTGACACAGGGAGCTCAACCCAGTGCTCTGCAACAACCTAGAGGGGTGGAATGGAGTCGGGAATGGGAGAGGTTTCAGAAGGGAGGGGACATATGTATACCTGTAGCTGATTCATGCTGCTGTATGGCAGAAACCAACACAATATTGTAAAGCAATTATTCTACAATTTAAAAAAAATGAAAAAAGAAGATAAACCTTGAAATATTTTAAAGTATTTTAATAAGGAAAATTATCAATATTTGACAAATCTGGTATAATAGTAAGAACTTAATTATAATCTTCTCTCCAAATATAACATTAAGTTGTATTGTTAGAGTCAGGTTACTGGTCACTGGGTGGGGTGAATCTGTGGGGGTGCTGACTTTAGATAATGCTTTATGAAATTTAATTGAGCTATAGAGTAGTGATTTGTATGGATGACAAGTTATAATAATAATAATGGAGTAATCACACTTCAGGCATACAAAATGGAGTCAAGTGGTCATTGAGGTTCTGGTCTCAGAAACAAATATCTCTGCTCTACTAAGAACCTGAACTTTCTTTGAACTGTACCAGACCCAAGTACACCATTAGCTTTATTCAGAGCAAATTCTGCCAGCTGCAACCTTATGGTCTCAAGGTCTTCTCTTGTAACCATGCAACCATTTCAGACCCCAACCAATCCTTCCTTAGTTAACAAGCACCCTTACTTCCTGCCAGGTCCAATTATAATTCTTGATAAATAACTCATGTAGCTAACTGCAACTTTGTGGTTTTTTGACTTAGAAGCCTCCCCCATTTTGTCATCCTGTGGAATGCAATTCAAGTGCTTCTTGAATCTGTGTTTCCCGGGTTACAGTCTTAACAAATCCCAAATAAACACCTTTTAATTTGAATCAGGTCTCCATTTGTAAAGTTTTGGTTAGCCATACAATATTTTCTGTTTTTCAATAAAAGTTTCATGCGACATGAAATAGAGAGTAGACAGTATCTTTTGTTCTTTTCAAATACATGAATTTTTAGTTGTAGGAAGTACAAATATTATATCATCAAAGTTAACCCTATTTAAACATGATACATGTGACCTTTGACAAGTAATTTAATTGTCCTAGTAAAATAATAATTGGAGTAGTTCATCCTTAAATTTCTTTCCATTCTATATATCGATGATTGCAAACTCATTTATGAAAACCTTTTTATTAGATGTTTAGTAGCTTGTTTATTAGTTCTCCAAATTTCATCAGCAAGGATTGTGAAACAAAGACATATGTTAGTTTCCTATTAAAAGGAATTTTCAACTGATTAAAACATGTTTTCTCAACTTTAATATTTTTTATTTAACTTGGAATATTTGCTTATTTTTAATTTTGCAAATTTTCAGAGTAGGCATTTTAAAACCTCATTAACAAATACTTTAGGGACAATGTTTGTTTTTGTTTATTTTTGTAAATGGCACACAGGATTCTGGAGGGTTTTAGAAATATCCTGTTGTTGGCTCTGGATATTAGTGGTGACTGAGATGATAAAACTTTCTCTTAGGTATCTCCTTTTTAAGGATAGACTGGTACATGAGGAGAAAAGGATATAGAGGAAGAAGCAAATGATAGAAAAATTGGAGGAATACTTTATGAATTACTTCAAATCTAACGAGAGTGAGTCTACAAGTATTTGAAAAGATTACCTCTTTCAATGCTTGAGAGTTCATGAGAACAGGCAAGATCATACTGCATGTAACTGATGGCCTGGTGGAATTCTTCAGATTGTTGTTGTTGTCTGACTCTTTGTGACCCTATGCACTGCAGTCTGCCAGGCTCCTCTGTCCATGAGATTTACCAAGCAAGAATACTGGAGTAGGTTGCCATTTCCTTCTCCAGGGGATCTTTTCCACCCAGGGACTAAACCCATGTCTCCTTCACTGGCAGGTGGATACTTTATCAGTGAGCCACCTGGGAAGCCTACTCATATATTATGGAGACAATGAATAGAGCCAGTATGGTGTGGGAAGTTGTTTGAGAGTCAGAATGACAAGGTTTGAATCAGACTCTACTTTTTACATCTGTAGAGTCAGATGCCTTATGAGAGGAAGAAATACTTTCTCCTTAAAGGCAGAAATTCCTTAGATGCTATAAGAATTAAATAGAATTAGCATACAAGGTATCTAGAGCACATCTGATTCACAGTAGATATTCAATAAATACTAATTCATTTCTTCTGTTTCTTTGTGGAGACCATTAATATTGGTTAATATTGATGCTTTTCTAATTTGATTTGAAAAATAAAACTAAGATAAATCAATGAAAATAGATATGACCCATAAGGGATATTTTAAATTTTCAGGGAAAAACTGGGAATCTTTAGTCTAAAAGAGTTATACTTTGAACAAAATCTCACATTAATAAAGGCTACAGAAAGATCCTGTGTATGTGTGTGTTAGTCAGTCTGTCATGTCTGACTATTTTTGACCATACAGTCTGTAGCCTGCTAGGCTCCTCTATCCATGGAATTCTCCAGGCAAGAATCCTGGAGTGGGTTGCCATTCTTTCTCCAGGGGATCTTCCAGACCCAGGGATTGAACCCAGGTATCCTGCTGTAGGCAAATTCTTTACCATCTGAGTCACCAGGGAAAGAAAGATCCTTCAGTTCAGTTCAGTCATTCAGTTGTATCCAACTCTTTGTGACCCCATCAATTGTAGTATGACAGACTTCCCTGTCCATCATCAACTCCCGAAGATTTCTCAAAACCATGTCCATTGAGTCAGTGATGCCATCCAACCATTTCATCCTCTGTCGTCCCCGTCTCCTCCCGCATTCACTCTCTCCCAACGTCAGGGTCTTTCAAATGAGTCAGTTCTTCACATCAAGTGGCCAAAGTATTGGAGTTTCAGCTTCAGTGTCAGTCCTTCCAATGAACACCCAGGACTGATCTCCTTTAGGATGGACTGGTTGGATCTCCTTGCAGTCCAAGGGACTCTCAAGAGTCTTCTCCAGCACCACAGTTCAAAAGCATCAATTCTTCGGTGCTCAGCTGTCGTTTGAGTCCAACTCTCACATCCATACCTGACTACTCGAAAAACCATAACCTTGACTAGATGGACCTTTACTCGAAAAACCATAACCTTGACTAGATGGACCTTTGTTGGCAAAATAATGTCTCTGCTTTTTAATATGCTGTCTAGGTTGGTCTTCCCTGGTGGCTCAGAGGGTAAAGCGTCTGCCTACAAATGTGGGAGACCCGGGTTCGATCCCTGGGTAGGGAAGATTCCCTGGAGAAGGAAATGGCAACCCACTCCAGTACTCTTGCCTGGAAAATCCCATGGACTGAGAAGCCTGGTAGGCTACAGTCCATGGGGTCGCAAAGAGTCAGACACGACTGAGCCACTTCACTTTCACTTTCTTTCTTTCACTAGGTTGGTCATGACTTTTCTTCCAAGGAGTAAGTGTCTTTTAATTTCATGGCTTCAGTCACCATCTGCAGTGATTTTGGAGCCCAAAAAAATAAAGTCTGTCCCTGTTTCCACTGTTTCCCTGTCTGTTTGCCATGAAGTAATGGGACCAGATGCCATGACTTAGTTTTCTGAATGTTGAATTTTAAGCCATCTTTTTCACTCTCTTCTTTCACTTTCATCAAGGGGCTTTTTAGTATTCCTCATAGGAAGACCCTATGAGGTTACAAATTCATTAGTTTTATATCTCACATCTACTGAAGAGAACTAGACAAGCACTTTAAAAAGTATTCACACCATAATCTCAAGTACGTAAAAGAAATTGTTGTCAAATACAAGCTTATATGCATGGTGATCAGATTGTTATGTATATCTCCTGAGGAGGAACCAAGACTCTGCCCCCATTCCTGCACTATTGCTTCTTGATTGCCTTTCCTTTGTTTCTGCCTTCCTTGACGCTTCAAATTAGTAACACAATCTGCCCTTCCAATCTCAGGGAAGGTCTAGGAAACTGAAAACCTTGTTCTTACAAACAAGAAATGGGGGACACAGAAAAGCTTTTGTACATGGTAGTGACCCACAGGGTCTTGCTCAGTTTCAAAATTTCATACACACATGTAAACCTACATACGTACACACACTCATGTGAAAAGTCTGAAAAGATATACATGAAATACAAAATGTAGTTTTCTCTAGGAAGTGGCCATTAGAGTACTTTTATTTTCTTTCATAATCAACCTCATTTAATAAATGTCATGCATTGGCTTCCCTGGTTGCTCAAACAATAAAGAATGTGTCCAATGCAGGAGACCCAGGTTCTGTCCCTGGGTCAAGAAGATGCCAGGAGAAGGAAATAGCTACCCACTTCAGTATTGCTGCTTGGAACATTCCATGAGCAGTAGAACCTGACAGGCTACAACCAATGGGGTCACGAAGGGTCGGACACAACTGAGCAACTAACACTTTCACACTTCCACTTTTCATGCACTTTTTTTTTTTTCTACACCAATCAGCATATGGGATCTTAGTTCCCTGACTAGGGATTGAACCTGTGCCCCCTGCATTGGGAGGCACACTGATACTGGAATGGAAGGAGAACAACACTGGAGCACATCAGGCAAAAATAGTACAAAGATATAAGAGATCAATGTGGGAAATAGCTGGCTTAGAGTTCAAAACACCACATCAGCAAAACTCATAAAGCCAGGGAGATTCTTAAGAGTAGAAAATGAGTACAGCCAGTGACTATTCAGCTTACAGACTCTGAGCCCTACATTTCCCAAGGCTGAAGCAATGATTCACTAAGAGAAAGTTAATCTGTGAATACAAATGCACAATGCAGTGCAAGGGAGGAAATAAAAGCTTAGGACTGGGCAAAACAACTGAGAAATTTTTGAAAGCCAAGAAAAAATTCAACAGTAGAATTCACAGAAGTCATAAAAACAGCAATAGATTATAAAGCAAGTACTTGTGAATAAGGTATAGACTTGGTGTTTATATTGTACAATTACAAAGGAAAAAATTTAATCAATTCCACCACTCTGAAATACAGTAATTGATTTCTTCCCTTCATTCTTTGTGTATGGGTATGTGTGAAGAATCTTATTTTTTTTATTAAATTTGTTTCATTGTCAGTTCAGTTCAGTTCAGTCGCTCAGTCGTGTCCGACTCTCCGCGACCCCATGAATCACAGAACACCAGGCCTCCCTGTCCATCACCAACTCCCAGAGTACACTCAAACCCACGTCCACAGAGTCGGTGATGCCATCCAGCCATCTCATTCTCGGTCGTCCCCTTCTTCTCCCGCCCCCAACCCTTCCCAGCATCAGAGTCTTTTCCAGATATGCAGATGACACTACCTTTATGGCAGAAAGTGAAGAAGAACTCAAAAGCCTCTTGATGAAAGTGAAACAGGAGAGTGAAAAGGTTGGCTTGAAGCTCAACATTCAGAAAACAAAGATCATGGCATCTGGTCCCATCACTTCATGGGAAATAGATGGAAAAACAGTGGAAACAGTGTCAGACTTTATTTTTTTGGGCTCCAAAATCACTGCGGATGCTGATTGCAGCCATGAAATTAAAAGACGCTTACTCCTTGGAAGGAAAGTTATGACCAACCTTGATAATATATTAAAAAGCAGAGACATTACTTTGCCAACCAAGGTCCGTCTAGTCAAGG
Source organism: Moschus berezovskii (assembly GCF_049115385.1). NCBI lineage: Eukaryota > Metazoa > Chordata > Mammalia > Artiodactyla > Moschidae > Moschus > Moschus berezovskii. Next base: position 39,487,890 of record NC_142475.1, read on the forward strand.
CAATGGTTTTTCCCATGGTCATGTATGGATGTGAGAGTTGGACTGTGAAGAAAGCTGATTGCCGAAGAATTGATGCTTTTGAACTGTGTTGTTGGAGAAGACTCTTGAGAGTCCCTTGTACCGCAAGGAGATCCAACCAGTCCATTCTAGGGGAGATCGATCCTGGGTGTTCATTGGAGGGATTGATGCTGAAGCTGAAACTGCAATACTTTGGCCACCTCATGCGATGAGTTTCATTGTCAAGGCTTTTAAAACTCGGTAACTAATGTTAGGGTTTCTGATTTGTGTTCCATTTCAGATTGCTTGCTCATTTCGGGGAGCTATGCTTCACCATCAGTGGAATCACTTTGTAGTTTCCTGTGTGTTCGCTGGAACCAGGAGGTACCTGCCCTCCCAGAGACTGTGTTCCAGGCTGGATTTTTAAATGTGACTTTGTGGATCTTGGTGGGATCAGAGGTGGGGCTGTCTCTTTTATGGTATTGCTGTTTAGTCACTAAGTTGTGGCGTCCTACCCTTTGAAATTCTGTGGACTGTAGCCTATGGGATTTCCTAAGCAAGAATATTGGAAAGTGAAAGTTGCTCAGTTGTGTCGGACTCTTTGGGACCCCATGGACTATACACTCTATGGAATTCTCCAGGCCAGAATATTGGATTGGGTAGCCTTTCCCTTCTTCAGGGGATCTTCCCGACCCAGGAATCGAACCAAGGTCTCCTGTATTGTGGGTGGATTCTTAACCAACTGTGCTATCAGGGAAGCCCTAAGAATACTGGAGTAGGCTGCGACTTCCTTCTCCAGGGGATCTTTCCCACCCAAGGATTGAACCCACATCTCCTGCATTGCATGGGGATTCTTTACTATCTGAGCCACCAGAGAAGCCAAATATGAAAGTCTCTTTTATATTTATATTTAGATATTGAGCATATCATAACTCCCAGCAGGCCAGCAAACTGCCTTGTGGGCATACACACAAGCCTGATACAGTGCTGTAGAAACTCTATCCTTCAGACCAAGGACATCAGCCCAAACTGTACTGTTGCTAAGTGTAGAGTGAGGGGTCAATAAGCCTGCACTCTGGTCTGACCTCTTGGGAGTTTCTTTTTCCCATCTGTGAAGGAAGAGATTGGATCAGAGGATATGAAAGCTCATGCCAACCCAAGTACTAGAATTTCCCTTGGATTCCTTGATCTAGACAAGAGTAAGATCCATATATCTTGTTTGCATCTTACTGTTGCATCAAGAACCACTTTTAATCTGCTGAATTGAAATCAAAATAGTATCCGGAAATAGGGAAAGTGAAAGTGAAGTCATGTCCGACTCTTTGCGACCCCATGGACTGTAGCCTACCAGAGCCATCTATCCATGGGAGGCACCAATCTGTACTGACTCTAGGACAATGATGTCAATAGAAATAAAACAGAGTACCAACATGTTAGGGCTTTGTTTGTTTTTGGAGCTAGGCAATATGAAACTGACATGACACCATGACACACTTTAGCCATATATTGCTATAATGATGATAAACCACAAAAGATAGTCGAAAAATAGAGCATATATAATCCAGTAGAAATCTGTGGAGTATTATATGACTAATTTAGTCTGAAACAAAAACAGCTACAAGGTACTTATGTGTACACAGGAATTAATGTGAACTTTATAAACTGTGTTGAATTTAAGATAAATCTGTCACTATTTTTTATTGAAGTATAATTGACAAATAACATCACATGAGTTTCAGGTGTACAACATAATGATCCCATGCTGCTGCTGCTAAGTCACTTCAGTCGTGTCCGACTCTGTGTGACCCCATAGACGGCCTCTTACCAGGCTCCCCCATCCCTGGGATTCTCCAGGCAAGAACACTGGAGTGGGTTGCCATTTCCTTCTCCAATGCATGAAAGTGAAAAGTGAAAGCGAAGTCACTCAGTCGTGTCTGACTCTTAGCGACCTCATGGACTGCAGCCTACCAGGCTCCTCCGTCCATGGGATTTTCCAGGCAAGAGTACTGGAGTGGGGTGCCATTGCCTTCTCCGTATTTGTATATATTTTGAAAAAGTGAAAGAGAAGTCGCTCAGTTGTGTCTAACTCATTGCAACCCCTAGGACTGTTACCTTCCAGGCTCTTCTGTCCATGGGATTTTCCAGGCAAGAATACAGGAGTGGGTTGCCATTTCCTTCTCCAGGGGATCTTCCCAACCTCAACCTAGGGATCAAACCCAGGTCTCCTTGCATTGCAGACAAACTCCTTACCATCTGAGCCACCAGGGAATCCCATATTTTGAAATGATCACCTCAATGAGTGTAGTTTACATCCGTCACCACATAGTTACAAAAACTCCTTTCTTCTTATGTTGAGTAATTTTAAGATTTACTCTTAGCAACTTTTGAGGGAAGCAATGTAATATTATTAATATAATCATCATGATGTATATTACATCCCCATGACTTACTCATTGTATAACTAAAAATTTATACCTTTTTACCCCATTGCCTCAGTTTGCCTATCCCCCTAGTCCCTGCTCCAGGCAACCATCAATCTGTTTTCTATATTCATGAGCTCATTAGTTTTTTCTGGGGGAGGGGGATTTTTCGTTTAAAATCCCATATATCATATAGTATTTCTCTTTTTCTTTCTGACTTAATTCACTTACTGTAATATCTTCAAGCTCCTTGCGTGCTGTCCAAGCAACATTTCATTTTTTATCATTTAATAATATTCTATTTCTCAGGCTGAATAATACACCACATTTTATTTTTCTATTCATCCATTGGTTGACATTAGGTTGTTTCCATGGGCTTGAAGCTCAACATTCAGAAAACAAAGGTCATGGCATCTGGTACCATCGCTTCATGGGAAATAGATGGAAAAACAGTGGAAACAGTGTCAGACTTTATTTTTTTGGGATCCAAAATCACTGCAGATGCTGATTGCAGCCATGAAATGAAAAGACACTTGCTCCTTGGAAGGAAAGTTATGACCAACCTTGATAGTATATTAAAAAGCAGAGACATTACTTTGCCAACCAAGGTCCGTCTAGTCAAGGCAATGGTTTTTCCCGTGGTCATGTATGGATGTGAGAGTTGGACTGTGAGGAAGGCTGATCGCCGAAGAATCGATGCTTTTGAACTGTGGTGTTGGAGAAGACTCTTGAGAGTCCCTTGTACCGCAAGGAGATCCAACCAGTCCATTCTAGGGGAGATCGATCCTGGGTGTTCATTGGAGGGATTGATGCTGAAGCTGAAACTGCAATACTTTGGCCACCTCATGCGACGAGTTGACTCACTGGAAAAGACTGTGATGCTGGGAAAGGTTGGGGGCGGGAGGAGAAGGGGACGACGGAGAATGAGATGGCTGGATGGCATCACCGACTCTGTGGACATGAGTTTGAGTGTACTCCGGGAGTTGGTGATGGACAGGGAGGCCTGGCATGCTGTAATTCATGGGGTCGCGGAGAGTCGGACACGACTGAGCGACTGAACTGAACTGAACTGAACTGATGCCTTGGTTCTTGTAAATAATGCTGCACTGAACATGGATGTACATATATCTTTTTAATTAGTGCTTCATTTTCTTTGCATAAGTACCCAGAAGTAGAGTTTCCAGATCACATGTTACTTCTATATTTAATTTTTTGAGGATCATCCATAATATTTTCCATAGAGGATCCACCAGTTGACTTTCCCACCAACAATGTACAAGTGTTTCTTTTTCGCCACATCTTTGCCAACACTTGCAATTTCTAGTCTTTTGGATAATAGCCATTCTAACAGGTGTGAGGTAATATCTCATTGTGGTTTTGAAATATACTTGCCAAGTTAAAATATTGATGTTGAACATCTTTACATGTAGCTTTGGACATTTGAATTTTTTTTTTAATAATGTCTACTCAGGCCCTCTGGCCGTTTTTTAACTAGATTATTTTTTGCTATTAAGTTGTAAGGGTTCCTTATAGATTTTGGATATTAGCCCCTTATCAGATATATGATTTGCAAATATTTTCTCAGATTCAGAAGATTGCTGGTTTTGTTGCAGGTTTCTCTTGCTGTGCATTTACAATATAAAGACAATTACAGAGGGAAAAAAATCCAACTTCACCACTCTGAAATAATAGATTCCTTTTTTCCCACCCTTTTGATTTGCAGTTATAAAATAAATAAGACGTGGGGATATAATGTACAGCAGGACTATAGTGTAGACTGTAGTTAATAACACTGTATTGTATAAAGTTGCTAAGAGTAGATCTTAAGAGTTTCCATCAGAAGAAAAAAAATTTATTACTATGTGTAGTGATGGATGCTAACTAGATTTATTGTGCTGATCAGTTCTCAATGTGTACAAATATTAAGTCACACTGTACACTTAAAACTAATATAATGTTATATGTCAGTTATATCTCAATTATAAAAACATAGAATATGTAATTTATATTTCAATGCAATGTAAATATACAGATATAAAGTTACACACATAATAAATTTATGCATGTATATCATTTTTTTCAAACTTGAAATCATAATGTAGATTCCACTTTGTCTTCTCATTTTCAGTTAGTATTTTATCATATTTCCCTAAACCATTGAATTCTTCTTGAAAACACATTTTGTATCAATTCACTATTAAATCTATTATAAATATATTAAAATTTAATTATTTTCTTTAAATAAAAATATGACCAACATTCTTGTACATAAATTTTGTGTCCTTTTTCATTTTCCATGGAATTCATTGGGTTAAAGATGTTTACAGTCTCACCAAATGTTTGTCCAGAATGCTGTGACAATTTCCATATCCATCAAGGCATCATAATATTTAACATATCTTTTTCAATTATCAATTTTATGAGTCTAAAATAAAAATGCCCCACTGATTTTAATTTTAAATTATGAGGCTGGACATTTTTCATAATTATTTGTGATTTATTTTTATACTGAGAATTGCTTGGCATAGTTTTAATTGATAATATCTTTATGTTTTTGACAATTTATGTAAATGCTTTAACAATTTATTTTTAATTAAAGTAACTTGGGATGCACCAGATAATTAATGGAGTGTAGTAAGTGCAGTTGGGAAGGTAGCAGTCCTGATATGTGTGTGTGTATGCTAAGTCACTTCAATCGTGTCTGACCTGCTGCCGATGATTAAAAACGTTCTTTTATATTCTCTAGAAGGATCAAGGAGTAGCAGTGTCTTAGATTTAATGATATGCAATGACATTTTAAGAATAACAAATGCCTGTTGAAAAAGTAAAAATGATAAGAAAGACTTCAAAATATAAAATGTCTCCCTGACTCCCAGTACCAACCACCAAAGATTTCTTAAATTATATATAAACACATACAACTGTTTTCTTTGTCTTTATGGATATATATGTGTGTGATATAGATATATACTAATATATATATTAATATCTGAGTAACAGAGATCTGGAACAATAAAAGTACATTCTGCTTCATATAACAAAATTGGAGATACTTGTTATCTTTAAAAGGTAACATTGTCAGATACTTCAAAATGGTTTTGGGAAAAATATAAATGATTGTCTTAAATGGCTTCTGAGAGAAACTGGGTTCTATTCAATCTTTGAGGATGGATTTGGGGAAGACAATTTTGACATTCCTTAATGTATACTTCCACAGATCTGTATAGGGAACAGAATATTGTTCTGCACACCTGATATTAATTTTAGATCTTTGGTGTACTGAATGGTTAATTATACAATCCACCAGGATAACTAGTAAATTTAAAATGATTTTTAGTTTGTCAAAATAAGCAATATAATATAAAACCCCAACACTGAAATTCACACTGTTGACATGGCTGACACATGGAAAACAGCTTTAAAACTAATGCTTTACTGACTTGTCCTAGTCCCTCACTTGTGTTTGTTTTTTCCAAAGCAAATATGACAATTCTGAGACTAAGGAATTCCACTTTCCATAACTGATGATTCATCAGGGATTACCTTTCCTCAAGTTCTTTCCTTTGATGCAAATCCTTGCTACTTTAATATGAGGCCTTCTTTTCATTTTTTGGAATCCAGTTCGACTAACCTGTTAAAAACACTTAGCGTCAGCTCCCTGGTTCCCTTTTCCCTCAAGGATGGAATGATCAGGGTCATCAAAGTAATGTACAGGGATAACTTTAGGGTCAAAACACACTTTTCCCTAAGATTTAAATCCAGCACCACTAATCAGGCAGTAGGCAATCCTCACAGTCTGACCTCATAATGCCAAAGAAGTGAATTGAAAAAGGAAGAGCAATTGTCCTGCTCGGAGCCTCTCAGCACAGGCAGCGGAGGTGGAGGCCGTGGTGGAGGGATGGTTGACATCGACAAGCCCGAAGTGATTATGGGCCCTGGCGATGACAGCCTGCATCAGCACCTCTTGGAGCTGCCGGGTGAGCCTCGGGCAAGAACCTCACCCGCCCAAGCAGGAGAAACAGCCTCCGCAGCACAGCAGCAGCTCCAATGGCGTTAAAATGAAGAATGATGAATCAGTTCATCAGTTAATTCAGAAAAACCTGAATTAACAGAAAAATCTACAGGAAATAAGAAGGCAAACAGGTTTCATCCTTACTCAAAAGATAAGAATTCATGCAGTGGAGAAAAGAAGGGTACAAATCCTAACAGAGTTTTTATTGGCAACATCCCGTATCGTAAAAAAAAAACAAAATTAGCAGAAGGAAAGAAATCATAAAGATCCGAGAATAAATAAATGAAGAAAAAATAGTAAAGATAAATAAAACTAAAAGCTGGTTCCCTGAGAAGATAAACAAAACTGACAAACCTTTAACCAGACTCATCAAGAAAAAAAAGAGAGAAGAATCAAATCAACAAAATTAGAAATAAAAAAGGAGAGGTTACAACAGACAATGCAGAAATGAAAAGAATTGTAAGAGACTACTATAAACACTATATGACAATAAAATGGATAACCTGGAAGAAATGGACAGATTCCTAGAAAAGTTCAACCTTCCAAGACTGAACCAGGAAGAAATAGAAATTATGAACAACCCAACTACAAGCACTGAAATTGAAGCTGTGATCATAAATGCCCCAAAACAAAACCCAGGACCAGATGGCTTCACAGGAGAATTCTATCAAACATTTAGAGAAGAGCTAATGCCTATCCTTCTAAAACTCTTTCAAAAATTTGAAGAGGAAGGAATACTTCTAAACTCATTCTACGAGGCCATCATCATTCTGATATCAAAACCAGACAAAGACAACACACAAAAAAGAAAACTACAGGCCAATATCCCTGATGAACATAGATGCAAAAATCCTCAACAAAATTTTAGCAAACAGAATTCAGCAACACATAAAAAAGCTAATACACCATGATCACGTTGGGTCTATTCAGGGATGCAAGGATTCTTCAATATATACAAATCAATGTGATATACCATATTAACAAATGGAAAGATTGAAAAAATATGATAATCTCAATAGATGCAGAAAAAGCCTTTGACAAAATTAAGCACTCATTTATGATTAAAACTCTTCAAAAAATGGGCATAGAAGGAACCTACCTCAACATAGTAAAGGCCATATAAGATAAGCCTACAGCAAATATTATTCTCAATGGTGAAAAACTGAAAGCATTCCCCATAAGATCAGGAACAAGACAAGAGTGTCCACTTTCACCACTATTATTCAACATAGTTCTGGAAGTCCTAGCTATAGCAATCAGAGAAGAAAAAGAAATAAAAGGACTCCAGATTGGAAGAGAAGAATTAAAGCTCTCACTGTTTGTAGATGACATGACTGTACATAGAAAACCCTAAAGATAGTATCAGAAAATTGCTAGAGCTAATCAGTGCATTTAGCAAAGTTGCAGGATACAAAATCAGTACACAGAAATCACTTGCATTTCTATATACTAACAATGAAAAAATCAGAAAGAGAAGCAAAGGAATCCCATTCACCACTGCAACAAAAAGAATTAAATATCTAGGACTAAACTTACATAAGGAGACCAAAGAATTGTACACAGAAAATTATAAGACACTAATGAAAAGCCTCTTGATGAAAGTGAAAGAGGAGAGTGAAAAGGTTGGCTTGAAGTTCAATATTCAGAAAACGAAGATCATGGCATCTGGTCCCATCACTGCATGGGAAATAGATGGGAAAACAGTGGAAACAGTGTCAGACTTTATTTTGGGGGGCTCCAAAATCACTGCAGATGCTGATTGCAGCCAGGAAATTAAAAGACACTTACTCCTTGGAAGGAAAGTTATGACCAACCTAGATAGCATATTAAAAAGCAGAGACATTACTTTGCCAACAAAGGTCCATCTAGTCAAGGCTATGGTTTTTCTCGTGGTCATGTATGGAAGTGAGAGTTGGACTGTGAAGAAAGCTGATAGCCGAAGAATTGATGCTTTTGAACTGTGGTGCTGGAGAAGACTCTTGAGAGTCCCTTGGACTGCAAGGAGATCCAACCAGTCCATTCTAAAGGAGATCAATTCTGGGTGTTCATTGGAGGGACTGATGCTAAAGCTGAAACTCCAATACTTTGGCCACCTCATGCAATGAGTTGACTCACTGGAAAAGAGTCTGATGCTGGGAGGGATTGGGGGTGGGAGGAGTCGGGGACGACAGAGAATGAGATGGCTGGATGGCATCACTGACTCGATGGACATGAGTTTGAGTGAACTCCGGGAGTTGGTGATGGACAGGGAGGCCTGGCGTGCTGTGATTCATGGGGTCGCAAAGAGTCGGACACGACTGAGCGACTAAACTGAACTGAATAAATAAATCAAAGATGACATAAACAGATGGAGGGATATTCCATGTTCTACTACCAAACGCAATCTACACATTCAATGTGATCCCTATCAAATTACCAATGGCCTTTTTCACAGAACTAGAACAAAAAAATTCACAATTCATGTGGAAATTCAAAAGATCCTGAATAGCCAAAGCAGTCTTGAGAAAGAAGAATAGAGCTGGAGGAATCAACCTTCTTGACTTCAGACTACCCTGCAATGCTGCAATCATCAGGACAGTATGGTACTGGCACAAAAATGGAAATATAGACAAATGGAACAAGATAGAAAGCCCAGAAACAAACCCAAGCACATATGGGTATCTTATTTTTAACAAAGGAGGCAAGGACATACGATGGGGCAAAGACAGCCTCTTCAATAAATGGTGCTGGGAAAACTGGACAGCTACGTGTAAAAGAATGAAATTAGAACACTTCCTAACACCATACACAAAGAGAAACTCAAAATGGATTAAAGACCTAAATGTAAAATCAAAAGTTATAAAACTCTTAGAGTAAAACATAGGCAGAATACTCAATGTCATAAATCAAAGCAAGATCCTCTGTGACCCACCTCTTTGGAGTAATGGAAATAAAAGCAAAAGTAAACAAGTGGGACCTTATTAAACTTAAAAGCTTTTGCACAGCAAAGGAAACTATAAGGAAGGTGAAAAGACAACCCTCAGAATAGGAGAAAATAATAGCAAATGAAACAACTGACCAAGGATTAATTTCCAAAATATACAGGCAGCTCATGCAACTCAATGCCAGAAAAACAATTAACCCAATCAAAAAAAAAAGTGGGAAAAAGACCTAAACAGACATTTCTCCAAAGAAGACATATAGATCGCTAACAAACACATGAAATGATAATCAACACCACTCATTATTAGAGAAATGCAAATCAAAACTACAATGAGATATCACCTCATACTGGTCAGAATGGCCACCATCAAAAAGTCTACAAACAATAAATGCTGGAGAAGAAAAGGGAACACTCTTGTGCTGTTGGTGGAAATGTAAATTGATACAGCCACTATGGAAGATGGTATGGAGATTCCTTTAAAAACTAAGAATAAAACCACCATATGACCCAGCAATCCCACTCCTAGGCATATACCCTGAGGAAACAAAAATTGAAAAATACACATGTATCCCATTTTTTTTTGCAGCACTATTTCAATAGCTAGAACACAGAAGCAACCTAGATGTCCATCTACAGATGAATGGATAAAGAAGTTGTGGTATGTATACACAATGGAATATTACTCAGCCATAAAAAGGAACACATTTGAGTCAGTTCTAATAAGGTGGATGAAACGAGAACATACTATACAGAGTGAAGTAAATCAGAAAGAGAAAGATAAACATCATATTCTAACACATATATACAGAATCTAGAAGAATGGTACTGAGGAACTTATTTACAGAGCAGCAACGGAGAAACTGGAGAAGGCAATGGCACCCCACTCTAGTACTCTTGCCTGTAAAATCCCATGGACGGAGGAGCCTGGTAGGCTGCAGTCCATGGGGTCACTAAGAGTCGGATACGACTGAGCGACTTCACTTTCACTTTCATACATTGGAGAAGGAAATGACAATCCACTCCAGTGTTCTTGCCTGGAGAATCCCAGGGATGGGGGAGCCTGGTGGGCTGCCATCTATGGGGTCACACAGAGTCGGACACGACTGAAGCGACTTAGCAGCAGCAGCAGTGGAGAAACAGACATAGAGAATAGACTTATGGACATGGGGAGAGGGTGAGATGTATGGAAAGAGTAACATGGAAACTTACATTACCATATGTAAAATAGAAAGCCAGTGGGAATTTGCTGTATGGCTCAGGAACTCAAACAGGGGCTCTGCGTCAACCTAGAGAATGGGAAGGGAGATGGGAGGGAGGTTCAAAAGGGAGGGGCTACATGTACACCTATGGCTGATTCATGTTGAGGTTTCACAGAAAACAACAAAATTCTGTAAAGCAATTATCCTTCAGTTGAAATTAATTAAAATTTTAAAATGGAAAAAAAAAAAAAAGGAGGAGCTGGTGATAGTGATTACCTGAGAGTGGCGACTAAGTTTTCCAGGCTGGTTCTGTTTCACTCCTCTTAGAGACTGTGTAAAAGAAATGATAGTGTTAGTCACTCACTCACGTCCAACTCTTGAATCCCCATGGACTGTAGCCTACCCGGTTCCTCTGTCCATGGAATTCTCCAGGCAAGAATATTGGAGTGGGTAGCCATTCCCTTCTCCACGAGTTTTCTTACCCAGAGATTGTTCCTGAGTTCTTCTGCATTGCAAGCAGATTCTTTACCATCTGAGCTATCAGGGAAGCCCTGAATTTGTGTAAAGAGCTCACTCATTTCCCTCTGATTTAGTAGTCCCGAACTCAATTGTGGAACAGAATAACTTTTACATTCCAGAAAATGTGCACATATGAGATGAAGAAAGAGCAGATGCTTTTTTTCTCATCTAGCAAGTCACATTACTCTTGATAATTTTGATGTATGGGATAGAGGGAAACTTACACATTACTATACATCTTGGCTGCATAAAGATCTATGGAACTAACATGCTGAAAAGATCATAATCAGAGTGAATCTGAGAGGTAGTGGGCTAACACCTCAGAAAAAAAATAGTTCTTCCTAGAGTGATCCAGTTTCTAGGAAAGGATTCATTGAAAAACTGTCCAGTTTGGCCAGAGTCCTTATATCTCAAGAATAGTATTATTTATGTAATTTTCAGAAAGTTAGTCTGTGAGAGGTTGTAAGCCAAAGAGCACTGGAATCCCTACATGAAGAGAGATGTGTATTCTAATTCTATATTTAATATTGTGGGCAGTACTTAGAGTGAAATTTATGATATGGATTAGATATATAAAAAACCTAAAGTCAATAATCTAAAATTTTCAACTTAGGAAACTAAAGAAGAACAAACTAAATCAAAAGAAAGAATAAAAAAGAAAGAGCAAGAGAACCAAAAAAGGAGAATTAATAAGAATCATATAGCAAAATCAATGAAATTGCAAACAAGAAATCAATGGAGAATGATCAATGAAACCAAAAGCTAATTGTTTTAAAAATCAACAAAATCAATAAGCCTCTAGCCAATCTAAAAAAAAGAAAAAGTACACAAATTACTGATATCAGAAATGAATGAAGAGACACCACTACATATCACAAAGACATTAAAGGGGAAAATGAAGCGGGGGGGAGTATCATGAACAACTCTGTGATTACAAATTTGATAACCTGAAAGAAATAGACCAATTCTTTTAAAGACACAATTTGCTAAAACTCACAAAAGGAGAAATGAACAATATGAAGAGGACTATATCAATTAAATCATTGAATCAATAATTAATAACCTTCCAAAATAGAAAACACCAAGTGCAGATGGATTCACTGGTGAATTCAACAAAATGTGTAAGAAAAAAATTATACAAATTCTCCACAACTTTTTTCTAGAAGAAAAAAGCAGGAGGAATATTTCACAACTCGTTCTGTGAAGCCAGCATTACCCTAATACCAAAACATTACAAGAAATACAGAACAATACTTTTAATTAACATAGATGCTAAATTTATTAATAAATATTATCAAATAGAATCCAAAAATGAGTAAAAATTATACAACACAAACAAGTAGGATTTATTCCAAGCATACAAAATTATTTCAACATTTAAAAATCAATTAATGGAATCTAGTCACATCAACAGACAAAATAAATCACATGATTATATCAATATATGCAGAAAAAGCCTTTGACATAATCTAACACATAGTCAAACAACTCTCAGAAGCTAGGGATAGAGGGAAACTTCCATAACTTGATAATTGACATCAACAGAAATTCCCACAGATAACACTGAATTTAATAATGAGAAACTCAAAATTATCCCACCCAGATGAGGAACAAGGCAAAAATGTCCTCTCTTATCACTGCTGTAAGTCAGCTAATGAAACAAGACAAGAAAATTAACAACATACATGATGATAAGGAAAAAAAATGGAGCAAATAAATGATCATAACAAAGCTCCAGAAGAAAAGTTTAGTATAAAAAGGAAAATTACTTTCTTGTATAACAGTGAACAAGTAGAATTTGAAGTTAAACACATTGCTATTTATATTAGCATCAGAAAATGAAATTCCTATTTATAAATGTGACAAAATACATACAAAATATACATGAAGAAAACTACAAAACTCTGATGAAAGTAATTAAACGACTAATTAAATGGAAAGGTATTCCATGTTCATGGGTGGAAAGACTCAAAATTGTCAATTCTTTCCAACTTGATCTATAAATTCAACACAATCCTAATCAAAATCAAGTTATTTTGTACATACACAGAGAGGCAAAAGGTCCGGCTGATATTTAGTCAAAGAAGTTAGGAACTGATGTCCACACAAAAACCTTCACTTGCTTATTTATAGAAGTTTTATTCAAATTGTGAAAACTTGGAATCAAGCAAGATATCTTATGGACATTGTAAAAATGACCAGGGTCTGCTAAGGAATAAAGGTTATAAGAGATGGACAGACAGATCACTGAGAAATTTTAGGGCAGTGAACTACTTTTTATACTACAATGGTGAAAATATGTTATTATACATTGGTTAAAACCCACTGAATGGACAACACAAAGAATATGTTTTCATGCAAACTATGGATTTGGGGTGGTAATGATGTGTCAGTGTAGGTGCATCAGTTATAACTACCTCTCTGGTGGGGAAACGTTGATAGTGGAGGAGGTTGTGCATGTGTTGGGGCAGCAGTTGTATGGAAATCTAATTTTTATTCAATTTTTCTGTGAACTTAAAATTTCTCTAAAAAGAAGTCTATTAAAAAAAACTTAGAAAAACTAAAGAAAGGATAATATGTCATTTTCATTGCTCCAGCACTAATTGGATAACATTTTAATTTTGCACCCAGGTCTTCTCATTCCAGCTGTGGCATCTCAGTGCCAAATCACCAAAATAAACAAAACAAAAATAATTTAAAAGTAAACACACACACACAACATATGCTACCATTATCACTATTCAAGTAACAAAGTAACAAAATGATAGAATATTTAAGTGGAAACATTAAGAAGTGTAATTGTTTGGAATAACAAAAAATGTTCATGACAACATTAGTTTGTAAGAATCATTAAATGATGGTTATTTTTACTAAAATTATATTTTCATATGTTTATTAGTCTCATCTAAAATTTCTGGGGTCCGCTTCAATTGATAGTTTTTAATTGGGGATCTGACAGTTTATTTGGTAAAGGGCCAATACTTAATATTCTTAGATATGTAGGCAAGAGGATGTGTCATACTCTAGTTCTCACCACAATACTTTTGTCTGAATTATTGATAAGACCCTGTGTCATTACAAGGTTGCTGAGAAGCAGATGAAGTATTTAGTGAGCACTACTACCTCTGACACAGTGCCTCACCAGTATCCTTCCCTTTACAGTATTGTAACAGCTTAATATGATGAACTGTGCACTCTGCTGAAGCATCCTTTGAGCCTAAGATACATTACCCAATTTATGATACCAAGACTTCAATTCCAGTATGTGTTGGTTCTAAAATGAGAACAACTCAAAACATATAGTGAGCATATGACCAGTCAACCAATATAGTACGGATGATGTAGTCTTTGAAAATTCTTATATTTGACTTTAAGCATCACACATTTGAAACATTAAGAAAAATAGCATGCTGTAATAATAATATTAATATGCATTAAAAATGTATAGCTATAGTGTTTCAACCATTGTAGGTATCTACTATCACATTAAATGTTATTTTAGCAGTGACTCTTATAACATAGGTATTATTATCATCCTTTAGCCAAAGAGGAAATTAAAGTTCCAAGAGGTTAAGTAATTCACTAGCTCAAAGTCATACAGCTAATAGTTTTCAGAGCTAGTATTCTAACCAAATTTGGGCGATTCCAAAGCCCAATTCCTTCAACTACTACACTGAAAACTGAAATATTCATGGGGCATATCCCATGGTTTGGGGACCAACTAGGGTGATTTTACTGATATAAGTAACCATTTAATGTCAATATTTATTCAATAACCTCAAAAATTCAAATTAAATGACTTCTCCAGGTTGCTCACCAAAAATTATTAGTCCAATGAAGTAAGCTTTCCCATTCCTTGATGCAATGCAAAAGAAAACTCCCTCACTTACCAAACTGTAAATTAGCCAACAAGATAAATTTTGAGAAACAAGATAAGGATCTAATGTTATTGTTGCCCCCTGTGCAGGATTAGTTCAACTTCCTCCATTAATTAAATTCTACCTATTCTACAATTTCCTTCTACTATAACAGATCTTCCATTCAAGGGCACCTGCTCAATCTGCATTTTCTAATCCTTGCTGAAATGTAACCATGATTCCCTAGGGCACAGCTTTCAGGAGTTAAACAAGAAATATAATATCAGTCATCTAAATATGTTCTTACTCCCTTATGTGGTCTACAGCTCTCTTAGATTTCTTTCTTTATTGCACCAGAGAATCCCTCCAGTGATTACACCCTAGTACCACCTCTTGTCCAACCTTTTCCTCTCTTTCTGATATGTCTTTAGCAGAGATACTGCTATCAAGCCTCAGAGGCCTATTCAAAGTCAGGAATGATCTTGATTTGAGATACTGAGGTTATTTTTCCCTAACAGCTCCACCTTGAACATGTATAGGTGGTTTGCCCTCCAATGTGCCTTAGTTAGGGTCCAGCAAAACCCAAAATTCCTTGTGGAACACCTCCTATTATGAGCTCTGTTTTGTTTTTCTTTATCTCCATCAATTTCCAACCATTGCTGCATAAATATTATTCTGTTCTGCGTAAAATTTTTATATGGATAGTGTGATATTGGTTTCTCTTTGGCCCTTGAAGGCTATCCTGGAAGAATCCTTGTTTTAAGCTACTGCAACCCTCTGACAAGCCCTCACTCTTCTCCACATACAATCTGACCCTAAAATAAACCCCAATTCAACTCATGATGCTGGGTCCTGCTCTTCTAATCTTTGCTTGAGGAGAACAGGGGGCAGGGAGATGGTAGGGAGGGAATTCCTTACTCCAGGTGCATGAATCCAAAGCTCTGAATGCTGCTGCTAAGTCTCCAAGGTTGAGCCACAGTCACCTTCCTCCCCAAAGAGTAGCTGCAAATTGGTTGCTTATGGATTAAATCCAATCTTAATGTTGGTCGTGATGTTATTTTATTTCTGTTGTTGGACATATTTTTAAGTGGTTGAACTTGAATGTTTTTGTACGAAAACATGCATTTTCTATGTGTTTGTCTCCTTGTCATTTCAGATATTTGAATTTATAAATCTTGCTCTAAAGTTTGTTGGGCCTCTGTTGCTGAACCCACTGATTCCATCTTGTAATTTCCAAGGTCTTAGGTCTGTGCTAATTAAACTTAGCTTTCTTTTAGTACCTAGACTTGTAATGTAGCCTCTTTTGACCATAAGACCAGGGAAGCTAGGTTAAAGGATGACCTTGAAAATAGTACTCTCATTGCTGTTGTTGTTGTTGTTTGGTTGCTCAGTCATGTCTGACTCTTTGCAACCCCATGGACTGCAACACGCCAGTCTTCCTGTCCTTCACCATCTCCTGGAGCTTGACCAAACTCATGTCCATTGAGTTCGTGATGCCATCCAACCATCTTGTCCTCTGTCATCCCCTTCTCTTCCTGCCTTCTATGTTTCCCAGCATCAGTCTTTTTCAATGAGTCAGCTCTTTGCATAAGGTGGCCAAAGTATTGGAGCTTCAGCTTCAGCATCAGTCCTTCCAATGGATATTCAGGGTTGATTTCCTTTAGGATTGACTGGTTTGCTTTTCTTGCAGTCCAAGGGACTCTCAAGAGTCTTCTCTTGACTTCTCAAAAGTCATTCTTGAATGTTCAGTTCAGTCGCTCAGTCGTGTCTGACTCTCCGCGACCCCATGAATCACAGCATGCCAGGTCTCCCTGTCCATCACCAACTCCCGGAGTTCACTCAAACTCATGTCCACAGAGTCAGTGATGCCATCCAGCCATCTCATCTCTGTCGTCCCCTTCTCCTCCCGCCCCCAACCCTTCCCAGCATCAGAGTCTTTTCCAGTGAGTCAACTCGTCGCATGAGGTGGCCAAAGTATTGCAGTTTCAGCTTTAGCATCAGTCCTTCCAATGAACACCCAGGATTGATCTCCTTTAGAATTTTGAGCATGACTTTATTAGCGTGTGAGATGAGTGCAATTGTGCTGTAGTTTGAGCATTCTTTGGCATTCCCTTTCTTTGGGATTGGAATGAAGACTGACCTTTTCCAGTCCTGTGGCCACTGCTGAGTTTTCCAAATTTGCTGGCATATTGAGTGCAGCACTTTCACAGCATTATCTTTCAAGATTTGAAATAGCTCAACTGGAATTACATCACCTCCACTAGCTTTGTTCGTAGTGATGCACTCTAAGGCTCACTTGACTTCACATTCCAAGATGTCTGGTTCTAGGTCAGTGATCACGTTATCGTGACTATCTTGGTCGTGCAGATCTTTTTTGTACAGTTCTTCTGTGTATTCTTCCCACCTCTTCTTAATATCTTCTGCTTCTGTTAGGTCCATACCATTTCTGTCCTTTATTGAGCCCATCTTTGCATGAAATGTTCTCTTGGAATCTTTGAATGTTAAATATAGTTAAATATAGTTCCTGTTAAATATAGTTCCTCAACTCCTCTTACCATTTCTTTATCTTTATTCTCTTTTTCTTTCACACCATTCCTTAGGAGAGGTGTTTTCCTTGCTTTTGTTAGTTTAACTCTTTGTTTTATGTTTTTATTCCACCTTCATCTTTTTTGGAACTTGCTTCAATTCTTCTATTGCCCATGGCTTTTTCTTTTCTGCTTACTGTAGGGAAATTTTCCCCTCCCTTCTAGGTTCTTTTTGCTAGACTAAGAATCAAACTGACATAAAATAGATTAACATTAGAAAAACAAATTAAATTTCATAAAGAGGCCTTATGGATATAAGACCTAGAAATGACCAAAGCAGGCTGTTTATATACCTTTCAAGAAAAAGAACCAATTGCAATGATTTGACAAAACAAGAAGATTTGGACTTTGAGTATCAAATTAATGAAGAAGTAAAAAAGTTTGTTTATATAGCTTCCTCTGTCCCAAATTCCTCATCTCCAATGATAAGGATGGATGCCTTCCATCCTCCCAGAACAGAGAGGGTGCCTTCCCAAGGGAGTTTTATTTCCTGCTTTCAAGGGAACAAAGAGGGTGAGAGTGTTCTTCTTGAACCAGATGTATCTTAAGTAACTTTAATTCTGAATAATCAGCATGCCACTTTGGTATATTTTGGGGGTAGTGTGCCCTGAATCTCATCAGTTTCCTCCTCTGAGATTTTCCTGAGATGGAAATTTCTTATAAAACAATCTGAACTGGTAAATTGCTTTACTATTTCATTGAATTAGTCCCTCAGCCTTAAAAATAGATCTGCTCAAAAAAAAAAAAAAATAGATCTGTTCAGTTAAACAATCTTGTCTAATTTTAGGAAGTACTGATATAACTGGACTCCCAAAGTTGGTCTATTCATGTGAGAAATCTAATCTTCAATAAGGCATTTCTATGGAAACAAAAGAAATGTTAATAATCACAGCAAATTATAAACCAGTTGCTATGTTCTGAGTTTTGAAGATGGCCAATTGAGAAGATTTCAGGATGTTAGATACAAAACATTCCTTCAGTAGAGTTAGTGCAGGCAGTGGCAATTTGACAGATTTTTCTGGTTTGTAGTTTGAATGTCTCTAGTGATATAACAAGAGGTACAATAAATATTGGATGGTAATTTTTCTGAAATTAATATTTAGTCATCCAACTTTAGCTTGCTAAGCTTTAGAAAGAGAGTAGTTTTAGTTCTTTATAAAGTCAGAAATTTGGAAGAAAAGTTAGAAACATTAGTTTGGAGACTTGTAACTAAATATTTGAGGATCTAGTCTAGTATACAGGTAGGAAGCAAAATCTCACAGATACTAAGAGCACTATGAAAGGTTTATTCCTGAAACATAATTTCTATCATAATTTACAGTCACCCCCATTTCTATCAAAAGTAATCATAGTAAGACTAGTCTAGTTTTAACAATCTTGGCTTGATTATTTACTTAAGTACAGCAAGAATGGGAACTGACCACATAGAATCTTTTAATCTGCTTTGTTGAAACTTTTCATAAGAAATCTCAGATTAGAATTTTAAAATCCCTTGAGGACAGTGACAAAGATAGTGGTAGAAAGATGCCAAACTTACCTCTTTTCATGCACACACCAAAATCACAATTGTTTGCAAGACAACTATGGACAAAAATGAATGGAATCTACCAGAAAAAAATCTTCTATAATTAGAGACATAAAGAACCACAATGAGACTGGTAGGAGGGATAGACTTGTGATATAATTAAATCCCACACCCCTAGGTGCAACCCATAAACTGGAGAATGCATATATTCAAATGTTCTCCCACAGGAGTGAGAGTTCTGAACCCCATTTTGGATTCCCCAGCCTGGGGCACCAGGAAGATGAGCTGCCAGAGCATTTGAGTTTGAAAGTCAGTGAGGCTTCATTTCAGGAGCCCCACAGGACTGGGGGGAAATAGAGACTTCACTGATAATGAGAGCACACAGTACTTATACACACTGGGACCCAGACCAGAGCAGTAATTAGCAGAAGCCTGGGCCACACTAACCTGTTAGTCTTAGGGAGTTTCCTGGAGAGGCAGGAGGTGGCTGCAGTTCACCTTGGGGACACAAATAGTGGGTACAGCCATACAGAACATTGTACTTCATGAATACAGCTGTTGGTGGCTGCCGTCTTGGCTCATTAGTGCCAAGACCTGGTCCCACCCAATAGCTTGTGGTCACCAGTACTGGGATGCCTCAGGCCAAACAACTAACTGGGCAGAACACAACTCCACTCATCAGCAGACAGCCTGCCCAAAGACTTTCTAAACTCATAGCCTCCTCTAGACATGCCCTTAGACATAGTCCTGCCCACCAGAGATCCAAGACCCTGGTCCACCTTCCAGTGGGCAGGCCCCAGCCCTTCCCTCCAGGAAGCCTACACCACCTTCTAGACCAACCTCAACCAACAGGAGTCAGATACTAGAAGTAAGAAAACTATGGTCCCACATCCTACAGATCCAGCCTATCCAGAGTAGGACAGACCCTACCCTGGGACTAACTGGGCCCTGGAACTGTCCACTGGCAGATGAATACTAGCTTTAGGGCACCCTGGACTCCACCCTGAGTTAGGAACAAACCCCCTCCCATCAATGATCTGAAACAAGCTCTGGGATCCTTGAGCTCTGCAGAGTCTCTCCAGAGTCCAGAAATTGGCTCTGCCTGCCAGTAACCCAACACTAACCCCAGGACCTGACTTCACCCACCAGTGGGCCAGCATTAGCCCCAGGGCCCCATAAGGTTCTCCTTCCAGCTGCCTCATTATCAGACCCCAATAAATAGCAGCCAACAGCATCCACACAAGGCAGAACTTGGCAACCAAACAAGCTAGGGGCTAACCAATCCTATCAGACTACCCATATAACAATAGAAGGGCCTATGAAGCCCTTTTAGGGGGAACCCCAAGAGCATATAGCTTGAGTGACAAGAGGGGAGTTCATTGCTGGGATGCATAGGACATCTCCGACAGAAGGCCACCTCTCCATGGTTGAGAAACATAAGTAACTTACCATATACATACAAATACAAATAGCAATATAGATAAAATGAATGGAGATAGGCAACCTACCCAAGAAAGAGTTGAGGTTAATCATCATAAAGACGATTAAAGAACTCAGGAAAAGAGTGAATACAGAGAGTGAAAACTTCAAAGTTTTTAACAAAAAGTTAGAAAATATAAAGAACTATCAGAGATGAAGAATACAAGAACTGGAGTGAAAAATACAGTAGAAGGAACAATAGTAGACTAAATGATATAGAAGAATGTATCAGTGAACTAGAAGGTAGAGTAGTGGAAATCACTCCCACTGAAGAGGAAAAAGAACAAAAGAATACCAAGAAATAAGGATGGTTCAAGAGACCTTTTCCAGTGAGTCAACTCGTCGCATGAGGTGGCCAAAGTATTGCAGTTTCAGCTTTAGCATCAGTCCTTCCAACGAACACCCAGGATTGATCTTTAGAATGGACTGGTTGGATCTCCTTGCAGTCCAAGGGACTCTCAAGAGTCTTCTCCAACACCACAGTTCAAAAGCATCAATTCTTCGCTGATCAGCTTTCTTCACAGTCCAACTCTCACATCCATACATGACCACTGGAAAAACCATAGCCTTGACTAGATGGACCTTGGTTGGCAAAGGAATGTGTCTGCTTTTTAATATGCTATCTAGGTTGGTCATAACTTTCCTTCCAAGGAGTAAGCATCTTTTAATATCATGGCTGCAATCAGCTTCTGCAGTGATTTTGGAGCCCCCAAAAATAAAGTCTGACACTGTTTCCACTGTTTCCCCATCTATTTCCCATGAAGTGATGGGACCAGATGCCATGATCTTAGTTTTCTGAATGTTGAGCTTCAAGCCAACCTTTTCACTCTCCTCTTTCACTTTCATCAAGAGGCTTTTGAGTTTCTCTTCACTTTCTGCCATAAGGGTGGTGTCATCTGCATATCTGAGGTTATTGATTTCTGATGCTGGGAGAGATTGGGGGTGGGAGGAGATGGGGACGACAGAGAATGAGATGGCTGGATGGCATCACCGACTCGATGGACATGAGTTTGAGTGAACTCCGGGAGTTGGTGTTGGACCTCCAGGGAGGCCTGGTGTGCTGTGATTCATGGGGTCACAAAGAGTCAGACACGACTGAGCGACTGAACTGAACTAAACTGCACTGAAGAGACCTTTGGTACAATGTCAAATGCACTGATGTTTGCACTATAGGGGTCTCAGAAGAAGAGCGAGAAAGGGTCTGAGAAAATATTTGAAGACATAAGAGCTGAAAACTTCATTAACCTGGGAAAGGAAACAGTCATCTATGTCCAAGAAACACAGAAAGTCCCATACAGGATGATCCCAAAAAGGAACACACCAAGACACACTGTAATCAAAATGACAAAAATTAAAGATAAAGAGAGAATATTAAGTGCAGCAAAGGAAAAACAACAAATAACCCACTAGGAAATTCCCATGGGTGATTTTTCAGCAGAGACTCTACAGACCAAAAGGGAGTGGCACCATATATTTAAAATGATGAAAGGGAAAAATTTACAACCAAAAATACTCTATCCAGAAAGTCTCTTGTTCAGATTTATGGAGAAATCAAAAGCTTTACAGACAAGCAAAAGCTGACAGAATTCAGCACCACAAACCAGATTTATGACAAATGTTAAACTCCTCTAGGCAAAAAGAAAAAGGCCACCTAGAAACAAGAAAATTACCAGATGAAAAGGCTCACCAGAAAAGGCAAACATATAGTAAAGGTAGGAAATCATACACATAAAAAGCTAGCAGCGGGGCTAAAAGACAAATGAGTAAAGTCTTCAATATCTACCATAAGCAGTTAAGGAATTCACAAAACAATAAGATGTAAAATATGATATTAAAAAACACATGCTATTGCTACTGGGCATACAGAGAAATTTGGGAGAGTTGACATAGGCAAAAATATTTATTTTCTTCTGGCATTCTTCAGAAGTACCAGAATCTTTCAGTTGCAACAGCCCTCAGAGCAAGCAGTATCCAGCCTGTGAAGTTTATCCTTCAGTGAAGCCAACTATGCCAAATTGTAGGAGAGGGAAAATATCCCCCTACCCTTCATTCTTTTAGCTTGGCTAATAATCAAACTGACATATACTAGTTTAACAGGAGAACAGCAAATTTAATATAATGTTAAAGTGACTAAATTGGACTCTAAGTGGCAGTTTAGTCACTAAGTCGTGTCCAACTCTTTTGACCCCATGGACTGTAGCCTGCCAGGCTTCTCTGTCCATGGGATTCTGCAGGCAAGAATACTGGAGTGGGTTGCCATTTCCTTCTCCAGGGGACTTTCCCACCCAGGACTCAGATCCAGGTCTCCTGTATTGCAGGCAGATTCTTTACTGATGAACTATGAAAAGGAAAAGAAAGTGACGTTGCTCAGTCGTGTCTGACTCTTTGCAATCCCATGGACTGTAGCCTACCAGACTCCCCCATCCATGGGATTTTCCAGGCTAGGGTACTGGAGTGGGTTACCATTTCCTTCTCCAAAGGATCTTCTCAACCCAGAGATCAAACCTGGGTCTCCCACATTGCAGGCAGATGCTTTACAGTCTGAACAGTCTTTTTTAGACAAAAAATAAATCCTTTGTAAAGATTTGGGGCTTGCCATAGCAAATTGAGGAAGAAGTTATCAGGTTTGCTTGTGCAGCTTCCTCTGCTGTGACTTTGCTATCTCCAGTGATAAGAATACACTTCATCCTCCTGGTGTAGGGAGGATAGCTTCCTGTGGCAGTTTGCTACTTGCTTTCACAGGAACAAAGTAGGATTGGAGTGTGCTTCTTGCACCGGTTGTTTCTTACATAACTTTAACTAAAAGTCATCAATATGCCACCTTTGCATATTTGGGGGCAGCCTTCCCTGACTCCCATCACTACAATAAATTCTGTCTTCCTTATTATTTAAAACCAGAATATTTTTTTCTCAACCATATAAGTTTTTAAGCTAGAACTTCTTTTCTTTATTTTCATATGAACAGTTTGAAAGAGTAGTTTTTTCACTAACTTAAATTCATTACTATTCTGTAGTCCTTTATCTATAAGCAGTTAACTTTCACCCTAGCCTTTCTTCTGAAATTGATTTCTCTTCAATGATTAGCAAGGATTACAAAATCCGGTGGATTTTTCTCAGAAATGATGGCCTGTCTGCAACTTTGATTATTTTTTTATACCTCTTTCTTCCCGAAAGTGTTCCTCCAATCCTGTGACACTGTAATATCCAAATTTATTTTCTATCCTAATCATTTTTGGCCTGTTTCTCTGGCCCATCTTTGGACTCCCTCAATATAAGCATTCTCCAGAAAATGTTGTCCCCAAGTCGTTCATCCTTCCCCCTTCAGTAATTTCATTCTATACAGTTTTTGAAATGCTTCTTATGACTTGCTGCCAGTACATGAAGGCAAGAATATAGGGTATATTAGATAAGGCCTGGAAATAAAGAGGCAGTGTTTTTATTATCTAAAAATCATTTGATTGTGTACATAGACAATCCAAACTAAGAGAGACAATTAAACTAAGAGAGTACAGCAATATTGCTGGACCCAAAATCAATATGCAAGACTCAATAGGGTTTTATACACCTCCAGAAAAGTTAAAAATATAAAAAACACAATAATAATGAAACTATATATCACAATAAAAACAACAGAATATAATATTCACAAGGACATCTAACAAAAATGTTAAAGATCTTTAAAGATTTTTGTTAATAAAACAGAATAAATGTAGAGATATATTAGTAAATCAGAAGTATATTACAAAAATGTGGCAATTTCTCCAAAATTATTCTCTAAGAAATTTAATTTAAATCAAAATTCAGAATGGTTCATTACAGAACTTAAGCTGATTCTAAAATCACATGAAACTCGTACAGGTGAAAACAGATAAGGCCATTTGGAAAAAAGTGAAGAATGAAATAATACTTGCCCTAGAATCAATTTCAGTAATTTAAAGAGAACGATATTGTTACAGGAATAGATAAGCTCACTAACAGGAGGAAGCAGAGAGTGGTGAAGCAGATGCCTAAATATATGGAAGCTTGGCAAGTGGCAGATACATATTTTATTGGGATAATTAAATGTCTATATTTAAAAATATAGCTATCCTATTCATATATAAATATAAACAGATTGTACTTGTAAATTTTTATTTCTTGGAGTGAAAAAATATCTGATACAAATGTGATAAAATGTTAACAAATTTTTTAACCCAAGTAGTCAGTACGTATCTATTATATGCTATCGATAGGTGTGTATTTTTTCTTCAATATGTGAATTCACTGAAGGAGTTTAACTAAGGAATAACATAGTGAATGATAAATGTGACTTTAAAGGATTTTCTTTGACAGCTGTTGGAGGATGGATTATCTAAAAGGAAGACTAAGTTGAGAAATTAGAGTAAAAATTGCAATAGCTTTGGTGCAAAAAAAAGCCCAGTGAGATCTTGAAGTTGAAACCACGGTGATAGCTAAGAGAAGTATTTGGGGACAAGTTTAGGAAATAAAATGACAGCTATTCAAATGCAGGGTATGGGGTGGAATTTGTATAATAAGATGGTTAAGAGAGAGGGCAGGCTTAAAGATCACCCCTAAGTGTTCGAATTTGCAAACAAAATGGAATTTTTGTGCCAATAATCATAAACGAGAATATAGAAGGAGGGAGATGTCAGTAAGTTGTGAAGTTTGGGAAGGACTCATGATGAGTTCTGCATAGGATACAGTGAGTTAACATACCTGTAAGGCACTGTTTTAGATTATTTTGAAGCAATATTTTCTAACCCGTTCACATGGATCAAACAAACTGAGCTTTATTAATTCCCAGTTTGTTCGAGGATAGGGTGGACAAAGAAATAAATACAAGGAAATAGACATACCAACTGCCTGTTATGTCTCTAATCTCCTAGTCATTGTCTCAAGATAACACATTTGCACTCCGCACTTCTCTTTGGCATCAATATGGCTAAGGCAGACTAGATTTGAGAAATCAACAGACCTTATGTTTAACAGTGTTGCTTTCCTTAAGGAAAGCAAGCAAACCTTGCTAGAGTAAAGTTCCATATTTCCTCTTTTGTCTGAATGATTATGAAATCTGCTTAATCAGCCCATATCTAACTTCTCAGTGCTTGAATTTTCTATTTACCAGAATATTATCAATTATAAGTATATTAGCACTTATGAAAATCTTTTTGGCCGATGAGAAAAGGAGATCAGGTGTCAGGCTATGCATAGAGAATTTTCCGAAGAATATTGCTATTATGTCAAAATAGGAAAAAGAAAATTTAAAGCCATATAAAAGATGTTTTGATTTATAACATACTACTCTGTCAGAATATGTATGATTGTGTACTGATCCACAAGTCTTATCCTCAAAGAAAGCAATTAAATATTTAATGTTAGTTGAATTGTATCCCACAAACAAGGCAAAGAAATTGCACTGATAAATACTTTCACTTCTTAGAGTAGGTCTTAGAAAAAACAAAACTGAAAAATACACCCATACTTCTGTGCTGAGGTATGTGGAAGTAAAAGAAGTCAACACTTGAAAGTGCTACAGGAAACAGTGTTCTCAGGGAAGAACTACATTTCAGTTAATGTCATCAGATGAAGGAAACATTCACAGAAGGAGTTAAGGACATTAGTTTTGCTGGAACCTTAATTTCCAGGTAGCATTGTGCAAGGACTCCAGACAATGTACATTTTACATACATACCTAAGGAGCCTTTCTTTTAAATAATTTGGGAATTGAAGCCCAAGGAATGGGAACTAACCTGGGAGTCCCAAGAGTCTTATGGAGACAGAAAAGAACAAGAATAAAGGGTTACAGTCCGGTTCAGTGAGTGGGGTGGGGGTGGGGGTGGAGGTGGGGATCCTCACCACTCGCTTCCAGGATAGCAAACGTACAGAAAAGGGAGATAGAGTGTTTCAAAAGATAAACTCTTCCTACTTCACAGTTTTCCTGGAGTTCGGTTCAGTTCAGTTCAGTTCAGTCGCTCAGTCGTGTCCGACTCTTTGCAACCCCGTGAATCACAGCACGCCAGGAAATGGCAACTCACTCCAGTATTCTTTCATGAAAAATCTCGTGGACAGAGGAAGCT
Organism: Moschus berezovskii; assembly: GCF_049115385.1. Classification (NCBI taxonomy): domain Eukaryota; kingdom Metazoa; phylum Chordata; class Mammalia; order Artiodactyla; family Moschidae; genus Moschus; species Moschus berezovskii. The sequence continues at coordinate 39,514,483 of NC_142475.1, forward strand.
GGTGGGCTACAGTCCATGGGATCGCAAAGAGTCGGACACAACTGAGCAACTAAGCATAGCATACAGCACAAAGGATCTCATGAAATCAGCATCAGTTCAGTTCAGTTCAGTCGCTCAGTCGTGTCCGACTCTTTGCGATCCCATGAATCGCAGCACACCAGGCCTCCCTGTCCATCACCAACTCCCGGAGTTCACTCAAACCCATGTCCAGAGTCGGTGATGCCATCGAGCCATCTCATTCTCTGTCGTCCCCTTCTCCTCCCGCTCCCAATCCCTCCCAGCATCAGAGTCTTTTCCAGTGAGTCAACTCTTCGCATGAGGTGGCCAAAGTATTGGAGTTTCAGCTTTAGCATCAGTCCTTCCAATGAACACCCAGGATTGATCTCCTTTAGAATGGACTGGTTGGATCTCCAAGGGACTCTCAAGAGTCTTCTCCAGCACCACATCACTTCATGGGAAATAGATGGGGAAACAGTGTCAGACTTTATTTCTTGGGCTCCAAATCACTGCAGATGCTGATTGCAGCCAGGAAATTAAAAGACGCTTACTCCTTGGAAGGAAAGTTACGACCAACCTAGATAGCATATTAAAAAGCAGAGACATTACTTTGCCAACCAAGGTTCATCTAGTCAAGACTATGGTTTTTCCCGTGGTCATGTATGAATGTGACAGTTGGACTGTGAGGAAAGCTGATCGCCGAAGAATTGATACTTTAATGTTCCCAAATCAGATGAAGGACTGAGGCTGTGAATTTTGCAGAGGATGGTGGGGAGGTCTCCCAAGGTACACACACATACATTTCTAAGGGTTCCTTTTGATTTGTACTTATCATTATCATTCCCCTTGAGCCTGTGAACACAGTTTTTGGGTCTGCAATTGAGTGGTCTTACTCCAAATGCATGGACTCCCTTTGATTTAGAGAAATTTTTGAGTATATAATCTAATATTTCTGTATCATAAATATATATGTATATATAATTTCATAATATCACTGACATTAATTGACAGTCTATTGTCTGCTAATACAACCACAACTGTGTTCAACAATTCCGATCTTTGATATATTTTTCTACTTTTAAAAGTATGCCTCCCTAACTGAAGTTTTTTGTTTGACTATACAGAATTTGGTCTACTTCCCAATTTTAGTTTATGTGCTGCTGAAGCAAGCCCAGTCCATTTTTAATTATATCAATTACTATTTTTACAGTCTAATTATGAATAATCTGATGTACATGAATTTATCCAAGATTTCTGAGTTGATATAAAGGATAAGGTAGCTTAGTTAACTCAGTAAAATTGATTTCAGATGACAGGGAGCCATGTGACACCCAACAATGTGACTGAGAACCAGCAACAGTGGAGATCAAGAGCTATTCCAGGAACACAAAATTAAAATTATTCCACTGCCACTGAAAATCATGTTGTTTGTCACTGCTCCATATAACTGTCAATGACGAGTGAGTAATAGCATCCTACCGTATTTACTCAGGGAGCCTTTTTCTAAGCATTTCAACCAAGGAAAGCATTATTTTCATTATCCATCAAAACAAATAATAGAAAAAAAGACTCTAAGAACAAAAAAAAGAATTAAACAGTGGTGTTTTAAATTTCTTTGTCAGTGATAGGCCTAGAACATAGTCAAGATTCTTGGTTTTGTTCATTTAACTAATATTCACTGAGTGCTTATTGTGTACTGCACACTATGCCAGACTTTGTTAGTGAACAATGAAAGCTCTCTTCCCAGAACTGATAACTTATGAAATTATCAGCCTGAAAGTATCTCAAAACTCTCCTGCCACCTTGCCAGTCTTGGGCTCACCATTTAAGCTGTTTAGCTTAGTTCAGCCTCCAAGTTTCTGGCCACCTCTGTAGAGAAGTAGTAATTAGTTCAAATCAGCCCACATGAGGAAGGGACATGAATATTAATAGAGCTTCAATCTGTAATTTCAGAGGGTTGCACTTTGGGATTTCTGAGCCTAGGGAATCTATGCCTGAAAGGAGAAAGCTCAAGGTCAGAGGTACAGCACATTAGGCTAGAAGATCCATCAATAAAAGATGAGGAAACCCTTGTATTTTGGAGGCCATCTAAACGCTGCTCAGAAAGCTTCTTCCAGACACTACTCTGTTTAAAACACTGTATTGACTTTCTCCTTGCCTTTGGTTTAATTTCAGATTCCTTTATGTAATGCTTGCAGCTATGAAATTAAAAGACACTTACTCCTTGGAAGGAAGGTTATGACCAACCTGGATAGTGTATTAAAAAGCAGAGACATTACTTTGCCAACCAAGGTCCATCTAGTCAAGGCTATGGTTTTTCCAGTGGTCATGTATGGATGTGAGAGTTGGATTGTGAAGAAACCTGATCGCTGAAGAATTGATGCTTTTGAACTGTGGTGCTGGAGAAGACTCTTGAGAGTCCCTTGGACTGAAAGGAGATCCAACCAGTCCATCCTAAAGGAGATCACCCCTGGGTGTTCATTGGAAGGACTGATGCTGAAGCTGAAGCTCCAATACTTTGGCCCCCTCATGCGACGAGTTGACTCACTGGAAAAGACTCTGATGCTGGGAGGGGTTGGGGGCAGGAGGAGCAGGGGACGAAGAGAATGAAATGGGTGGATGGCATCACGGACTCGATGGACATGAGTTTGAGTGAACTCCGGGAGTTGGTGATGGACAGGGAGGCCTGGTGTGCTGTGATTCATGGGGTCGCAAAGAGTCGGACACGACTGAGCGACTGAACTGAACTGAACTGAAAGACTCTGCTTATCTCATAGGTAGCCTTCATTTAGTCTCTGAGCCAGTTTTACAGTGTTCACTCTCCCTGAAATATTCTTCTTTGTCTCTTGTACACTTGGACAATTTCTCAACTTCAGATCTTAATGGAGTCATTTCCTCTGGAAAACATTTCATGATTCTCTCCCCACCAGAGAATGGGTTAGGGTTAGGTTAAAGTTTCACTTGTGGAGAGTGTATTTTTTAAATATTGTTGTATTGTTTAGCATTTTTTTCCGTAAAGTTACCTGAAATCTTCAAAGTTTAAATTCTATGTTAATAAGTTTGAAATTGTTGAAATCTATAATTGAACTGTTTGTATAAAAACTGGTATTTTTAGTTGAGAAAATACTCTCCCTACATTTACAAAACTACCTGGTTACCTCAGGAAATGTTTGCTAAATACAGCATATCCTCAAATTAAAGGTTTCCCTTGATGTTGAAATGTGTATATATTTTAGCTCAAATGTTTCTGAAGGCTCTATCTTTTTGTTTCTATTCAGAGTGCTTTTCTTCAATAGATGTCTTTATTAGATGAAAGGCATCACAGAGGTTGCAAATTTCCATTCTCCATTTTATGTACACATTAAGAGTTTATCCAATGAAAAGTAGATGTTTTATTAAGATATATCGTACAAGTTGAAATAATCTGACATCCAATAATAGAATTTTTAAATTAATATTTTCCACTGCTTGATCTTTCATTGTTCAATTGAATCATTTCCTACTTCAGTATTTCAAAATTTTCTTTTTGCAAGCTTTGATTTCAAGAATTGCCAATTGGCAAAACTTCCCAAGCTAGATTTTGGCATCACACTTGTTAATTACTTTTAGGCTGAATTACATAGCAGTTCTTCTAATGCTCAAACAGGTATAAATTTCGTTGACAATGGCCAGCGTTGAGATCAATGCTAAAAATGTATTTGCTTTGAAGACCAGCCTCATTAAAAAAAAAAAAGCATGGTTTAATTACTCTGACAATTATAGTGTCTTTTTAAATTGGTGGGATATTAATTATGAATAACATGTGTGGCACTATGAATTCCAAGTACATTTCTGCTTAAAAGTTTCTCAACTTAGTAAGACTATTTTTTTTTCTTACAGGTTTTATCTCACCAAGTTTTGTAAATATACAGCCACTAAAATATTTTTCCAGTGTTGATCTTTTTTTAGATAAATTTAAAATATTTAAAATAAATTTATTCATTTTAATTAGAGGCTAATTACTTAGCAACATTGTGGTGGTTTTGCCATACGTTCTCATGAATCAGCTATGGGTGTACATATGTTCCCCATCCTGAACCCCCCTCCCACCTCCCTCCCCATCCCACCCCTCTGGGTCATCTCAGTGCACCAAGCTGCAAGCACCCTGTCCCATGAATCAAACCTGAACTGGTGATCCAATTTCACATATGATAATATATATGTTTAAATGCCATTCTCCCAAATCATCCCACCCTCGCCTTCTCCCACAGAGTCCAAAAGACTATTATATACATCTGTGTCTCTTTTGCTGTCTTGCATACAGGGTTATTGTTACTATCTTTCTAAATTCCATATATATGTGTTAGTATACTGTATTGCCAACAAAGGTCCATCTAGTCAAGACTATGGTTTTTCCAATGGTCATGTATGGATGTGAGAGTTGGACTGTGAAGAAAGCTGATTGCTGAAGAATTGATGCTTTTGAACTGTGGTGTTGGAGGACTCTTGAGAGTCCCTTGGACCGCAAGGAGATCCAACCAGTCCATTCTAAAGGATATCAGTCCTGGGTGTTCATTGGAAGGACTGATGCTAAAGCTGAAACTGCAATACTTTGGCCACCTCATGCGACGAGTTGACTCACTGGAAAAGACTCTGATGCTGGGAAAGGTTGGGGGCAGGAGGAGAAGGGGACGAAGAGAATGAGATGGCTCGATGGCATCACCGACTCGATGGACATGGGTTTGAGTGAACTCCGGGAGTTGGTGATGGACAAGGAGACCTGGCGTGCTGTGATTCATGGGGTCGCAAAGAGTCGGACACGACTGAGCGACTGAACTGAACTGAACTGATGTTTTATTTCCAGTTTTTTAAGGAATCTCCACACTGTTCTCCATAGTAGCTGTACTAGTTTGCATTCCCACCAACAGTGTAAGAGGGTTCCCCTTTCTCCACACCCTCTCCAGGTTTTATTGTTTGGATAGAAGCTGTTCTGACTGGCGTGAAATGGTACCTCATTGTGGTTTTGATTTGCATTTCTCTGTTAATGAGTAATGTTGAGTATCTTTTCATGTGTTTGTTAGCCATCTGTATATCTTCTTTGGAGAAATGTCTGTTTAGTTCTTTGGCCCATTTTTTGATTGGGTCGTTTATTTTTCTGGAATTGAGCTGCAGGAATTGCTTGTATATTTTTGAAATTAATTCTTTGTCCATTGCTTCGTTTGCTATTATTTTCTCCCATTCTGAAGGCCATCTTTTCACATTGCTTATAGCTTCCTTCGTTGTGCAAAAGCTTTTAAGTTTAATTAGGCCCCATTTGTTTATTTTTGTTTTTATTTTCATTACTCTGGGAGGTGGGTCATAGAGGATCCTTCTGTGATTTATGTCAGAGAGTGTTTTGCCTATGTTTTCCTCTAGGAGTTTTATAATTTTTGGTCTTACATTTAGATCTTTAATCCATTTTGAGTTTATTTTTGTGTATGGTGTTAGGGAGTGTTCTAGTTTCATTCTTTTACAAGTGGTTGACCAGTTGTCCCAGCACCCTTGTTAAAGAGACTGTCTTTTCTCCTTTGTATATTCATGCTTCCTTTGTCAAAGATAAGGTGTCCATAGGTGCGTGGATTTATCTTTGGGATTTCTATTTTGTTCCATTGATATATATTTCTGTCTTTGTGCCAGTACCATACTGTCTTTATGACTGTAGCTTTGTAGTATAGCTTGAAGTCAGGCAGGTTGATTCCTCCAGTTCCATTTTCTTTCTCACTAATTGAGATTTTTTGTATTTCCATACAAATTGTGAAATTATTTGTTCTAGTTCTGTGAAAAATACTGTTGGTAGCTTGATAGGGATTGCATTGAATCTATAGATTGCTTTGGATAGTATACTAATTTTCACTATATTGATTCTTCCGACCAATGAACATGGTATATTTCTCCATCTATTTGTGTCCTTTTTGATTTCTTTCATCAGTGTTTTATACTTTTCTATATATAGGTCTTTTTTTTTCTTTAGGAAGATATATTCCTAAGTATTTTATTCTTTTCTTTGCAATGATGAATGGAATTGTTTCCTTAATTTCTCTTTCGGTTTTCTCATTGTTTATGTGTAGGAATGCAAGGGATTTCTGTGTATTAATTTTATATCCTGAAACTTTAATATATTCATTGATTAGCTCTAGTAATTTTCTGGTGGAGTCTTTAGGGTTTTCTATGTAGAGGATTGTGTCATCTGCAAACAGTGAGAGTTTTACTTCTTCTTTTCCAATATGTATTCCTTTTATTTATTTTTCTGCTCTGATTGCTGTGGCCAAAAATTCCAAAACTATGTTGAATAGTAGTGGTGAGAGTGGGCACCTTTGTCTTGTTCCTGACTTTAGGGGAAATGCTTTCAATTTTTCACCATTGAGGATAATGTTTGCTGTGGGTTTGTCATATATTGCTTTTATTATGTTGAGGTATGTTCCTTCTATTCCTGCTTTCTGGAGGGTTTTTATCATAAATGGATATTGAATTTTATCAAAGGCTTCCTCTGAATCTATTGAGATAATCATATGGCCTTTATCTTTCAGTTTGTTGATGTGGTATATTACATTAATTGATTTGCAGATATTGAAGAATACTTGCATCCCTGGGATAAAGCCCACTTGGTCATGAAGTATGATCTTTTTAATATGTTGTTGGATTCTGTTTACTAGAATTTTGTTAAGGATTTTTGCATCTATGTTCATCAGTGATATTGGCATGTAGTTTTCTTTTTTTTGTGGCATCTTTGCCAGGTTTTGGTATTAGGGTGATGGTGGCCTCATAGAATGAGTTTGGAAGTTTACCTTCCTCTGCAATTTTCTGGAAGAGTTTGAGTAGGATAGGTGATAGCTTGTCTCTAAATTTTTGGTAGAATTCAGCTGTGAAGCCATCTTGTCCAGGCCTTTGCTTGCTGGAAGATTTCTGATTACAGTTTTAATTTCCATGCTTGTGATGGGTCTTTTAAGATTTTCTATTTCTTCCTGGTTCAGTTTTGGAAAGTTATACTTTCAGCTACAGCTACTTCCAGCGTTTCAGCTACAACATCAGTCCTTCCAATGAACACTCAGGACTGATCTCCTTTAGGAGGGACTGGTTGGATCTCCTTGCAGTCCAAAGGACTCTCAAGAGTCTTCTCCCACATCACAGTCCAAAAGCATCAATTCTTCAGCCCTCAGCTTTCTTTATAGTCCAACTCTCACATCCACACATGACTACTGGAAAAACCATAGCCTTGACTAGAAGGACTTTTGTTGACAAAGTAATGTCTCTGCTTTTTAATATGCTGTCTAGGTTGGTTATAACTTTCCTTCCAAGGAGTAAGCATATTTTAATTTCATTGCTGCAATCACCATCTGCAGTGATTTTGGAGCCAAAAATAATTAAGTCAGCCACTGTTTCCACTGTTTCACCATCTATTTTCATTGAAGTGATGGGACCAGATGCCATGATCTTAGTTTTCTGAATGTTGAGCTTTAAGCCAACTTTTTCACTCTTCTCTTTCACTTTCATCAAGAGCCTCTTTAGTTCTTACTTTTAGTTAAAAGAGCCAAACTTGTAACTAACACCTTGGCTTCAAGTCCTACCCAATCCATGGATGTTTTGGGAATCACTTGTTGATGATTTGTTAATCATTTTGATCACTTTTTTCCTTATACAAGGGCTTCCCTGGTGGTTCAGCTGGTAAAGAATCCACCTACCATGTGGAAGACCAGGGTTGGATCCCTGGGTTGGGAAGATCCCCTGGAGAAGGGAAAGGTTACCCACTCCAGTATTCTGGCCTGGAGAATTCCATGCAATCCATGGGGTCGCAAAGAGTCAGAAATGACTGAGTGACTTTCACTTTCACTGTTCCTTATATAAAGTAAAGGAAGCTATATTTGTTAATCTCTAAGAAATTTTCAAATTCTAAAAACTATAAATAAAAGTCTCTCTATATAATTATACATATATGATAATCAGCCTTATTAAGTTGAAGTGAAAAAGTCATATTAACTCACATCAGGTTACTGAATGGTGATCTTATCACATTGGTCATTAAGTTAGGACAGTTTATCAGAGACACTGTAATAGTTTTTGGTTGTTACATAAAAAAGCACTGCAAATTTAGAGCTGCAAAACAACCCCCATTCATCATCTTACAGTTCCATAATCAGCATTCCAAGCATGACTTAACTGGGTTCTCTGGACAAAGTCTTGCATGGCTGAAAAGTGTCAGCCAGGCTGGGGCCTCATGTGAAACTTGAAATTTTCTTTTCTTTTTTTTCCAAAATGATATTGTTGTTTTTATTAGATAACATGTTAAAATAAGACATTTAGAATGACTGACCACTGATAATTTGCATACAAAGGGAGCCATGTGATTATAAACCACATTTCTTTCTCTTTGCTTTCCATCATAACTCTGAAAAATCAGATTTTGAAGAGTTAAATTTTGATACTTAGCTAAGGTCATGAAAATGTTTTCATGTGGCCCATGAAGCATGATAATGATGATGATGAAGAAGAATTTTAATAGAGAGTATACTCTATGCCAGTCACCGTTCCAAGCACTTTGCATGTATAAAATCTATTCGATCTTCACAATCCTAGATAGTAGGAATATTGTTATCTTCTCTTTACATGTAATTCTTTCCTCATCATTTCTTTTGTTGTTGTGGTAAAGATCATATAACATAAAACATACTCTTTTAACCATATTTACCTACACAGTTCAGTGGCAGTAAGTACATTCACATTGTTGTGCAACTTTGAGGTTTTCTTTTAAGGACATTTTAGTGTTGGCAGAATACAGTTCCTTGCAGTCATAGACTGAGGTCTTAAAAGTCACTCTCCTCTACAGCAGTTCAAAAAATGGTTAGTTTGTTCTCCTCCTCAAAACTGTCAAGAGGGCATCTCCCTGACTCTTTATATTTAAAATTCTAGACCACTTCTTAAGAGCTTACCTGAGTAGATCAGATTCACTCATGCTAAATCACTTCAGTTGTGTTCAACTCTTTGCAACCCCATGGACTGTAGCCTCCAGGCTCCTCTGTCCATGGGATTCTCCAGACAAGAATACTGGGGTGGGTTGCCATGCCTTCCTTTAGGGAATTTTCTCAACCCAGTTATCAAACCCATGTCTCCTTCATTGGCAGGCAGGTTCTTTACTACTAGTGCCACCTGGGAAGCTTCAACTTAGTTTATCTCCCTCTGATTAATTCAATCATGTGTTTTAATTATATTTACAAAAATCCCTCTTGCTTATAATAAAGCATAAAATGAGAGTGATATCACATCTTACCTATATGCTTTACCCACAACCAAGAGGAGGGGATTATACAGAAAGTATACAATATACAGGGATTCATGAAAAAGCTGGTTTAAAAATCAGCATTCAGAAAATGAAGATCATGGCATCAGGTCCCATCACCTCATGGCAAATAGATGGGGAAAAAAATGGAAACAGTGACATACTTTATTTTCTTGTGCTCCAAAACCACTGGGGCTCATGACTGCAGCTATGAAATTGAAAGACACTTGCTCCTTGGAAGAAAATATGTGACAAACTTAGCGTATTAAAAAGCAGAGACATCACTTTGCTGACAAAGGTCCATAGTCATGTACAGATAGAGGTATGGGCCATAAAGAAAGCTGAGTGCTAAAAAATTGATGCTTTCATACTGTGGTACTGGATAAGACTGTTAAGAGTCCCTTGGACTGCAAGGAGATCAAATGAGTTAATCCTAAAGGCAATCAATCTTGAATATTTATTGGAAGCACTGATGCTGAAGCTAAAGCTCCAATACTTTGACCACCTGATGCAAATAACTGACTTATTGGAAAAGACCCCAATGCTGGGAATGATTGATGGCACGAGGAAAAAGGGATGACAGAGGATGAGATGGTTGGAGGGTATCACCACCTCGATGGACATGAGTTTGAGCAAGCTCGGGGAGTTGGTGATGGACAGGAAAGCCTGGCATGCTGCAGTCCATGGGGTTGCAAAGAGTCAGACATGACTGAGAGACTGAACTAAACTAAACTGAAGTATTTGTTATGAAATCCCAAGTAGACAGAGATGGGTTGAAATCTTGGGGGCCATTTTAGAATTCTGCCTGCCTCAGGCACATAGAAGAACTTGAATGGCTGTGCATCCTTTTGGGGTTTGGGAGGTAAAAATGTCAGTCAACTGGGTATTCTCATATAATGACTCAGATACAGGAAGAATCTAGTAACTAAATGTGTTCTATGAGAGACTGACATATAAATTAGTGATGAACAGTTAAATTTGACAACAACAAGGTGTGGTAATTCCCTGTGTGAATATGTTTGTAAAATTGTAAATGGCAGACAAGGGAGATTTATGGAAATTTGGAGGTTAAAGTTCTCAGCCTTGTCATGTCTTCCACAATCTTTTCATCCTGTTTCTTGGAATCCCATTGCTTCCCTGTAGTGACTTTCTCATCCCTTGAGACCTAATGAATTGAACATCTCACTGGCACTACAATTGTAACTTTTAAAAATCCAGTCTCAGACTTGCTGGTGGTCCAGTGGCTGTCTTCACACTCCCAATGTGGAGTTAAGCAGGGAGCTTAACTGTTTTGGCACTTTAGGAGATGAGAGATTTGTTTTAAGCTACCATCAAAGCTTTAACATTTTCCACTTAAATTCTGAATGAGAATTTTACAACCTTCATTTCCTCTTTTTTTCTTGGGGGGGTGTAAGCTTTGCATAGCATTTATAAGACACCAAATATATACATGATTAATAGTCATTATTTAATTAAAAACTAAATTATTCAATTATTTGGTCTCTCGATGCTTTATCTTCTGTACTCATCATCACCCGCACCTGCTATGGATAATTTGATTATCTGTGATGGTAGCACCTCACTTAGATACCATTCTCCCCTCTCCCAGCCAGAAGATGGTCCACACATACCTCAAATGTGAGCAACCAACCCAGAATCTTACTTCAAGGGTATACTTCATAGAGCTTTGCTGCTGCTGCTTAGTTACTCAGGCATGTCCGATTCTTTTTGACCTCATGGACTGTAGCCCACCAGGCTCCTCTGAACATGGGATTCTCCAGCCAAGAATACTGCAGTGGGTTGCCATTCCCTTCTCCAGGGGATCTTCCCAACCCAGGGATCAAACCCAGGTTTCCCACATTGCAGGCAGATTATTTACCTTCTGAGCCACCAGAAAAACCCTCATAGAACTATACCTGCTACCAATTACTTTATTAGTCAGACATCTCCAAACACATGATACCTTTGGTTTTGAGCATCATGTCATAAATTATCTTCTGAAAAGAATTATGGCAAGATTTACTGAATTGTGTAGAAACCCAGGGCCAATGGAAATTGAGATTAGTTACTAACAGTAAACTCAATGTCCAAGTGGAAGGAACAGTTATTAGAACCCAGAGAGAACTTTTCCTGATGTGAACTATGAGCAAAGCCAGAATAAAAAATAACCCAATATCACTTTCCTTTTATTTTTCTAACTCTTACCAGAATCGCTCATTGGTGAAAACAACCTAAAATCAATAAAATGAAGATGGTCTAAAAGTTTATTGATACAGTGCAGTTGGGGCAGCCTTCCAAAGCACACAATAGAATGATCAAAGATGCAAATTGTTTGTTAAGGGTTCAGTTCAGTTCAGTCGCTCAGTCGTGTCCGATTCTGGAAGAAATCCAATTTATCATTCAATGATTCATAGCATTTTCTTGTAAAAGTATAGAGATAGATAAATTTAGGGATATTTCATACCTTCTAAAGAGGAAGAAATTGTGTGTCATTTTAACCAAATCTCCAGAAAATTCTTATTATTTCATTTTAGTATATGTTATTGCTGTTCAGTCACTAAGTCATGTCTAATTCTTTGCAACCCTATGGACTGCAGCACACCAGGCTTCCATGTCCTTTACTATCTTCCAGATTTTGCTCAGACTCACGTCCATTGAGTTGATGGTGCTATCCAACCTATAATATATGCTATAGGCAAAGTGTAAAAGAAAATTTCAAATAACTTAAATATGTGTGAAAATTCAATAATTTAATACAAAAAGTTAAGCATGTAATGGAATTCTCCCAGGAAGAATACTGAAATGTGTTGTCATTTCCCTTCTCCAGGGGATCTTCCTGACCCAGGGATTGAACCTGGGTTTCCTACATTGCAGGTAAATTCTCAACTGTCTGAGCCACCAGAGAAGCCCAAATAATGTGAATGACATAATAATTGAAAGGTAAAAAATATATTTCAAATTTTTATCAGTTTCTGCATTATAAAGCTAGCATTAAGTATATTAAATAAAATAAGAAAATTTAACAAAAGGTTGAAACTAGGACAAAAGGAGAAAAATATATAACGCAAATGTAATTAAATTTTGGTGTATATATATATATATTCTTATATCCTTTACCTTTTCTTCTATGCACAAATTTATTTTTTAATGTTACCAGCATTATATGCTTCTGTAACTTGGGAAAATTGTGTGGAGAAATTGAGTGGACCCTGAAAGTTAATTTCAAAGGAGATACTGCTTAGAGGGCTAATTGTACACAAAATTCACATGACCACTTATGTCTATGGTTTTCTGTGTTTTATGCTGTTACAGAAAGGTTGGTCTGGCTGCTGGCTGCTCAGAAGCCAATAAAGAGGCCAGGTTGGTGGGAAGGAAAGTTTGCTTTATTTTAGAGGCTGGCATGGGGAGGTGAGAGTGGTGGGTTGGGGGGGATGGGGAGAGACATCTGTCCAGAGTCCAAAGGGTGACTCCCCTAGCTGACAAGCAGGGGCTAAAAGCTTCTATAGACAGTTGGGGGTGGGGGCTACATGCAGAAACAACCCAGTCAGCTCTGACAGTCATCTTTAAACTGGTGATCAACATCATCTTGATTGTTCAGTTCAGTTCAGTTCAGTCACTCAGTCGTGTCCGACTCTCCGCGACCCCATGAATCACAGCACGCCAGGCCTCCCTGTCCATCACCAATTCCCGGAGTACACTCAAACTTATGTCCACAGAGTCGGTGATGTCATCCAGCCATCTCATTCTCCGTTGTCCCCTTCTCCTCCTGCCCCCAACCTTTCCCAGCATCAGAGTCTTTTCCAGTGAGTCAACTCGTCGCATGAGGTGGCCAAAGTATTGCAGTTTCAGCTTTAGCATCAGTCCCTCCAATGATTGTTAGGTACAGTTAATCTTTAGTTGCAGAGTCAGTTTGTTTCCATTTGTTTGAGAATGTTTCTTGAAATTGTGGCAGCTTATGTCACAGGTGCAGTTTGGTCATTATGTAGTTAACTTCTTCCACCAGGTGGAAGTTTCAGCATCTATAAGACAGCTCACAGCATATGGTTACATATAGCCCTTTGAGGAGGAACTAAAAGTACTTGACTATACTTTATGACTGGGCTTCCCAGGTGGCACTAGTGGTAAAGAACCTGCCCTCCAACACAGGAGCCGTAAGAGATGTGAGTTTGATCCCTGGATTGGGAAGATCCCCTGGAGGAGGGCATGCAACCCACTCCAGTATTCTGTTTTGTGCTTTCCTAGTAAAGTATGATTGTCACAGAAAATTACAATGGTCTGTGTGCTTGTGCATCTTCATCCCTAGACTGTTGAGGGTGGAAAATTCCTCAATCAATAACATCTAGCAAATGTCTAATCCATGGACATGCCTGGAACATGAATGACATTTCAAACCATTTCTTGCCTTTGGTAATCTTAATGACTAAATTATTATTGTTTGGTCTCCTTTTACTGTTTTCCTTTGTTTCTGTTTTCTACTGTTTCCTTTGTTTCTAACTTCTCTGATTAAACTTATTCTTTGGCTAAAGTTTTTCCACAGACAAAAGGCAGGCAGACGATATGGGGGGGTGGGCACGGCAAGGGCCATAGAGTCCCGCCGTGTTGCAGTATTATGCTGCACTTTTGAGAATTATCACAGTTAAAGTGCTAAGTATTACCTGTAACAAGATAGTGCTTTGGGCAGAAGAGCATAGTTTCAGATTATTTTTTAAAGGATACACTGGTGTCAAACCCTGAGGCTCTGAAACTGCAGCTGCTCCAGTAAACATTTCCCAGGTCTGCAGGAGCTCCATTGACCTAAGTTTCTTTCATGTTATGGCGGAACCAACCACTAACTAAAATCACACCTGTCCCTTGTGTTGGACTCCACTCACCAGCCCGGATACACCCTTCTTTTTGCTGAAGGTGAGTTTCTCTTTGCAGTCTTTGACTCCTTTCTTTCAAGGGACCTGATCCAGGCCACCTCAATTCATCAGAAGTACTATTTTAGAAGGAAAGGTGAGGTTTGTATTTCCTTCCTCCCTAGAGGTCCTTGTGTAAATTGGTTCACTTGTTCACAGGAACTGCTCCTTGTACTGAGTGGGATTGCCACCTTTTCAGACCACAAAAGATCCTGTTTCAACCTGCTCTAGAGCAATGGGTGCCAGGACGGCTTACAATTTCACGAACAAAGAAAATTGTTCAAGTGATTAAATAAAAATCATCAGAAATCGACCCTCAGGTTATTCGCAGTTCTCTTTCCACACACAGAAAATGCTGAAAGAATGTCTTAAATTCTGCTTCTTAATGCACCTGCCTCATACACAAACATGATTATATTTACTCTAGTTTGTATCCTGTTCTGTTTCTTTTAAATTATATTCTAAATATTTTCAAAGTTTTTTTAAATTATATGGAAAGAGTAACATGGAAACTTACATTACCATAGCCAACGGGAATTTGCTGTATGGCTCAGGAACCTCAAACAGGGACTCTGCATAAACCTAGGGGGGTTTAATGGGAAGGGAATGGAGATGGAAGGGAGGTTCAAAAGGGAGGGGATATATGTACACCTATTCATATTGAGGTTTGACAGAAAACAACAAAATTCTGTAAAGCAATTATCCTTCAATAAAAAATAAATAAATTTTTAAAAATACAAAAAAATACATTTAGATTGATGTATAATATGTACGATACTTTTACATCTAACATGATATCTAATAGATATAAAAATGTTGATTTAGTAATTCTACTACTGATATTCAAATGGACCATACTATGGTTCCTTGATTTAGGGTAGTTTTTATAAGAAATCAATGGAAAATTCTAAAAAAAGTTTTATCTAAGTGTAGCTGATGTACGTTACATAAGTTTTAGATGTTTAATATAGTGATTCACAATTTTTAAAAGTTATACCCTTTTTATAGTTATTTTAAAATTCTGGCTCTAATCCCCTTGTTGTACAATATATCCTTGTAGATTATTTTGTGCATAACAATTTATACTATTAAGAAATTAAAGGAAAAATTTTATAACAAGAGAAGGTTGTGATGGTACATATATAGCCCATTTTTCAATAAAGTTGACATTTTCTAATGTTACTTGTGATGGAGTTTTTAAGGTGTTGATTTGAGTGGGCTATAGCTCCCACTTATTCAATCAAATACTAATTTAGATGTTACCATAAAGGTATTTTGTACATGTAAATAAAGTCCCTGGGTTTGATCCCTGGGTTGGGAAAATCCTCTGGAGAAGGGAAAGGCTACCCACTCCAGTATTCTGGCCTAGAGAATTCCATGGTCTGTATAGTTCAAGGGGTCACAAAGAGTCAGACTTGACTGAGCAACTTTCACTTTCACTTTCTTTTCAAGTAAAGTCCATAATAATTTGACTTTATTTAAGTAAAGGAGATTATTAATTAATCACTTGACTGAGTCTGGTTTAACCAATCAAAAGGCCTTCAGAGAAAGGTTCAGGCTTTCTCGAAGCAGAAGAAAATTTAACCTGTGGCCAGCAACTGCCATTCATACTCAAGAATTCCGGTCTGCCCTTCCTAATAGCTTGTTTTAGTGATTTTAGGCTAGCCTAGCCAGACCCCTGGAGAAAACAATGGCAAGCCACTCCAGTACTCTTGCATAGAAAATCCCATGGCCGGAGGAGCCTGGTAGGCTGCAGTCCGTGGGGTCGCTAGGGGTCAGATAGGACTGAGCGACTTCACTTTCACTTTTCACTTTCACACATTGGAGAAGGAAATGGCAGCCCTCTCCGGTGTTCTTGCCTGGAGAATCCCAGGGACGGGGGAGCCTGGTGGGCTTCCGTCTATGGGTTCACACAGAGTCGGACACAACTGAAGTGACTTAGCAGCAGCAGCAGCCAGACCCCATGACATTGTATATCAATTCCTTGCAAAAAATCTCATATGTATCTCCTACTGATTCTGTTCCTTTGGATTAATCTGATAATCCAAATTGAAACATTTTGGCACCAGAAGTTGTTCTAGAGGAACACAATCATGTTAATTTTCTGAATCGTTTCTGTGGTTTCTGGAATTGGTTCTATCATCTGATTAGATTTAAAGACACTACTGACTCTGGGCTTCCCAGGTGGTGCTAGTGGTAAAGAGCCTGCCTGCCAACGCAGATGTAAGAGACACAGGTTCTATCCTGGGGCCAGGAAGATCCCCTGGAGAAGGAAAAAGCAATCCACTCCAGTATCCAGTCTTAGGAAAGCTGTAATAATAGAATGACTACATCATGTAAGACCTGATCACCCAATTAGATGGGCCCAGAGGAAACCTTTTACAACCACTATGAGAAAATATACTTTCCTATAGCTCAGCTGGTAAAGAATCTGCCTGTGATGCAGGTGACCCAGGTTCAATTCCTGGGTCAGGAAGATTCCCTGGAGAAGGAAATGGCAACCCACTCCAGTCTTCTTGCCTAGAGAATTCCTTGGCAGAGGAACCTGGCAGGTTCCATGGGGTCACAAAAATTGGACACGACTAAGTTACTAGCGCACATGAGAAATAAGTTTGAGGGGAGCTGCAACATCCTTAAGAGATCTATTTGCTCTTCTTTGTAAGTAGGAATTACAATGGAAACTGTTACCATTGTACTGGGATTCCCCACATGAAATGGGGATAGTAATAGGTGTGGTGACTGTAATAGACAGCAGATTCTAAGCAGTAAGCAGAATAATCTAACTTATAGGAGATATATGGCATTAGTTAGTAGGTCATGGTCTCCATACAAAAAAAAGACTATTCAGGTTTAGTGAATAGCCCATCTCTTCAGAAGTCTAACTTTAATCATCAAGTCTGGTGACTAAGACATGGTACCTGAATCAATCTCCTAACTGAGATAGTTTATGTCCCAGAACCCTTTAATGAAGGTGAGCATAGGTTTCCTTGAAGAAGAACCCCATTAACTGCCAAAGCAATGTGGTATTGTTCATATTTCTCCTAGCTTTCTCCAAAGGGACCTAGGGCCATTTATCAAGGTGACTGTACTGGGGAAAGGGGAACCATTACACTTTAGGGGGATTACTGAACCCTGGCTCTTAACTGACATTAATTTCTGGATACCCCAAAAATGTCACTCTGTTCTATCAATCATAATAGAGACTAGTAGAGGTCAGATTTTAGCTCAAGTCCATCTCACTGTGGACTCAGTGTGAAATAAGCCATCTGTAATTATTTCTCCTGCTTCCCAGTGGCTCAGTAATAAACAATCTGCCTGCATAGCAGGAGACATGGGCTCAACCCCTGGGTTGGGAGAAGGAAATTACAACCCACTCCAGTATTCTTGCCTGGGAAATCCCATGGACAGAGGAGTCTGGAGGGCCACAGTCCATGAGATTGCAAAAGAGTCAGACACAACTGAATGACTAAACAACAACTACAACAACAACAATTATTTCTCCATTCCAGAATTAATAATTGAAATAGGCATATTTAGAAATTGGCAGAATCTCCATTGATTCTCTGACCTGCGAGTAAAAGATATTATGGCAGGAAAGGCCAAGTGGAAGTCACTACAACTCCCTATACCTAGGAAGATAAAAAGCCAAAAGCAGTACCATGATCCTGGGAGACATGAAAGATGCAGGCATGGTGACTTCCTGCCATATCTCCATTCAACTCAGCTATTTGGATTGTGCACAAAACAGATGGTTCTTGGTGAATGACAGTATATTATTATACATTTAATCAGATAGGGACTCCAATTGCAGCTGCAATTCCAGGTGTTGTTTCATTGCTTGAGTAAACGAACACATCCACTGGCATTTGATATGCAGCTATTCACCTGGAAAATCAATTTTTCTCTATGTATGTTAGTAGAGATCAGTAGTAGTAGTTTCTTTCAGTCGGAAAGGCTAGCAATAAATCTTCACAGCCTTACCTTGGAGTATATCAATTGTTCAACCCCATGTCATAATCTACTACACAGTGATTTTAATCACTTTTTCTTTCCATGAAATGACACATTAGTCCTTTATTTATTTATTTATTTTTAAATTTATTTTTTTATTTTATTGGAGGCAAATTACCTTACAGTAATATATTGGTTGGTTTTGCCATACATTGACACGAATCTGCCCTGGGTGTACATGTGTTCACTTTCTTGAACCCCCCTCCCACCTCCCTCTTCCCCATATCCTCTCTCCAGTTCAACCCCATGCACCAGCCCCAAACATCCTGTATCATGCGTCAAACCTGGACTGGTGATTCATTTCACATATGATAATATACATGCTACAATGCCATTCTCCCAAATCATCCCACCTTCACCCTCTCCCACAGAGTCCCAAAGACTGTTCTATATACCTATGTCTCTTTTGCAGTCTCGTATACAGGGTTAAGGTTACCATCTTTCTAAATATCATATATATGCGTTAGTATACTGTATTGATTTTTTCTTTCTGGCTTACTTCTCTCTGTGTAATAGGCTCCAATTTCATCCACCTCATTAGAACTGATTCAAATGCATTCTTTTTGATGGCTGAAAAATACTCCACTGTGTATATGTACCAAAGCTTTCTTATCCATTCACCTGCAGATGGACATCTAGGTTGCTTCCGTGTCCTGACTATTATAAACAGTGCCGCAATGAACATTGGAGTACATATGTCTCTTTCAATTCTGGTTTCCTCGGTGTGTATGCCCAGAAGTGCGATTGCTAGATCATATGGCAGTTCTATTTCCAGTTTTTTGAGGAATCTCCACACTGTTCTCCATAGTGGCTGTACTAGTTTGCATTCCCACCAACAGTGTAAGAGGGTTCCCTTTTCTCCACACCCTCTCCAGCATTTATTGCATGTAGACTTTTGGATAGCAGCCATTCTGACTGGTGTGAAATGGTATCTCATTGTGGTTTTGATTTGCATTTCCCTGATTATGTGGGATGTTGAGCATTTTTTCATGTGTTTGTTAGCCATCTTTATGTCTTCTTTGGAGAAATGTCTGTTTGGTTCTTTGGCCCATTTTTTGATTGGGTCATTTATTTTTCTGGAATTGAGCTACAGGATCTGCTTGTATGTTTTGGAGATTAAACCTTTATCAGTTGCTTCATTTGCTATTATTTTCTCCCATTCTGAAGGCTATCTTTTCACCTTGCTTAGAGTTTCCTTTGCTGTGCAGAAGCTTTTGATTTTAATTAGGTCCCATTTGTTTATTTTTGCTTTTATTTCCAATATTCTGGGAGGTGGGTCTTGGAGGATCCTGCTGTGATTTATGTCAGAGAGTGTTTTGCCTACGTTCTCCTCTAGGAGTTTTATAGAATCTGTCTTACATTTAGCTCTCTAATCCATTTTGAGTTTATTTTTGTGTATGGTGTTAGGAAGCGTTCTAGTTTCATTCTTTTACAAGTAGCTGACCAGTTTTCCCAGCACCTGTTAAAGAGACTGTCTTTTCTCTATTTTATATTCTTGCCTCCTTTGTCAAAGATAAGGTGTCCATAAGTGCGTGGATTTATCTCTAGGCTTTCTATTTCATTCCATTGATCTATATTTCTGTCTTTATGCCAGTACCATACTGTCTTGATGACTGTGGCTTTGTACTAGACCCTGAAGTCCGGCAGGTTAATTCCTCCAGTTCCATTCTTCTTCTTCAAGGTTGCTTTGGTTATTTGAGGTTTTTTGTATTTCCATACAAATTGTGAGATTATTTGTTCTAGTTCTGTGAAAAATATTGTTGGTAGCTTGTTAGGGATTGCATTGAATGTATAAATTACTTTGGGTAGTATACTCATTTTTACAATATTTAATCTTCCAATCCACGAACACAGTATATTTCTCCATCTATTAGTGTCCTCTTTGATTACTTTCACTAGTGTTTTATAGTTTTCTATGTACAAGTCTTTTGTTTCCTTGGGTAGATATATTCTTAAGTATTTAATTCTTTGCGTTGCAACAGTGAATGGAGTAGTTTCCTTAATTTCTCTTTCTATTTTCTCATTATTAGTGTATAGGAATGCAAGGGATTTCTTTGTGTTGATTTTATATCCTGCAACTATACTGTATTCATTGATTAGCTCTAATAGTTTTCTGGTAGAGTTTTTAGGGTTTTCTGTGTAGAGGATCATATCATTAGCGATTAGTGAAAGTTTTACTTCTTTTCCAATTTGTATTCCTTTTATGTCTTTTTCTGCTCTGATTGCTGTAGCCAAAACTTCCAGAACTATGTTGAATAGTAGTGGTGAGAGTGGGCACCCTTGTCTTGTTCCTGACTTTAGGGGAAATGCTTTCAGTTTTTCACCATTGAGGATAATGTTTGCTGTGGGTTTGTCATATATAGCTTTTATTATGTTGAGATATGTCCCTTCTATCCCCACTTTCTGGAGGGTTTTTATCATAAATGGATGTTGTATTTTGTCAGAGGCTTTCTCTGCATCTATTGACATAATCATATGATTTTTATTTCTCAGTTTGTTAATGTGGTGTATTACATTGATTGATTTGCGGATATTGAAGAATCCTTGCATTCCTGGGACAAAGCCCACTTGGTCATGATGTATGATCTTCGTAATGTGTTTTTGGATTCTGATTGCTAGAATTTTGTTAAGGATTTTTGCATCTATGTTCATCACTGATGTTGGCCTGTAGTTTTCTTTTTTTGTGGGATCTTTACCAGGTTTGGGGATTAGTGTGATGGTAGCCTCATAGAATGAGTTTGGAAGTTTCCCTTCAGCAATTTTCAGGAAGAGTTTGAGTAGAATATTCTCTAAATTTTTGGTAGAATTCAGCTGTGAAGCCGTCTGGACCTGGGCTTTTGTTTGCTGGAAGATTTCTGATTACATCCTCTAGTTCCGTGCTTGTGATGGGTCTATTCAGATTTTCTATTTCTTCCTGGTTCAGTTTTGGCAAGGTGTACTTTTCTAGGAATTTGTCCATTTCTTCCAGGTTATTCATTTTATTGCCATATAATTCCTGATAGTATTCTCTAATAATCCTTTGTATTTCTGTGTTGTCAGTTGTGATCTCTCCATTTTCATTTCTAATTTTATTTTATTTTTTTTAGGTAATTAATTTATTTTTTATTGGAGGCAAATTATTTTACAATATTATATTTGTTGGTTTTGCCATACATTGATATGAATTTGCCCCGGGTTTACATAAGTTCCCCCTCCTGAACCCCCCTCCCACCTCCCTCCTCCCTTTATCCTCCCTCTGGGTCATCCCCGCATGCCTGCTCCGAGCATCCTATAACATGCATTGACCCTGAACTAGTGATTCATTTCACATATGACAACATACGTGTTTCAATGCCATTCTCCCAAATCTAGATTTGGTTCTTCTCCCTTTGTTTCTTGATGAGTCTGGCTAGTGGTTTGTCAATTTTATTTACCTTCTCAAAGAACCAGCTTTTGGCTTTGTTGATTTTTGCTATGGTCTCTTTTGTTTCTTTTGCAATTATCTCTGCCCTAATTTTTACAATTTCTTTCCTTCTACTAAACCTGGGGTTTTTAATTTCTTCCATTTTTAGTTTCTTTAGATGCCACTTCAGTTCAGTCGCTCAGTTGTGTCCGACTCTCCGCGACCCCATGAAACACAGCACGCCAGGCCTCCCTGTCCATCACCAACTCCCGGAGTTCAATCAAACTCATGTCCACAGAGTCGGTGATGCCATCCAGCCATCTCATTCTTGGTCGTCCCATTCTCCTCCCGCCCCCAACCTTTCCCAGCATCAAAGTCTTTTCCAGTGAGTCAACTTGTCGCATGAGGTGGCCAAAGTATTGCAGTTTCAGCTTTAGGATCAGTCCTTCCAATGAACACCCAGGATTGATCTCCTTTAGAATGGACTGGTTGGATCTCCTTGCAGTCCAAGGGACTCTCAAGAGTCTTCTCCAAAACCACAGTTCAAAAGCATCAATTCTTCGGCGCTCAGCTTTCTTCACAGTCCAACTCTCACATCCATACATGACCACGGGAAAAATCATAGCCTTGACTAGACTGACCTTGGTTGGCAAAGTAATGTCTCTGGTTTTTAATATACTATCTAGGTTGGTCATAACTTTCCTTCCAAGGAGTAAGCGTCTTTTAATTTCATGGCTGCAATCACCATCTGCAGTGATTTTGGAGCCCCAAAAAATAAAGCCTAACACTGTTTCCACTGATTTTCCATCTATTTCCAATGAAGTGATGGGACCAGATGCCATGATCTTTTTTTTCTGAATGTTGAGCTTCAAGCCAACCTTTTCACTCTCCTCTTTCACTTTCATCAAGAGGCTTTTGAGTTCCTCTTCAATTTCTGCCATAAGTGGAGTGTCATCTGCATATCTGAGGTTATTGATATTTCTCCCGGCAGTCTTGATTCCAGCTTGTGCTTCTTCCAGCCCAGAGTTCCTCATGATGTACTCTGCAAATCAGTTAAATAAGCAAGGTGACAATATACAGCCTTGATGTACTCCTTTTCCTATTTGGAACCAGTCTGTTGTTCCATGTCCAGTTCTGACTGTTGATTCCTGACCTGCATACAGGTTTCTCAAGAGGCAGTTCAGGTTGTCTGATATTCCCATCTCTTTCAGAATGTTCCACAGTTTATTGTGATACACACAGTCAAAGGCTTTGGCATAGTCAATGAAGCAGAAATAGATGTTTTTCTGGAACTCTCTTGCTTTTTCCATGATCCAGTGGATGTTGGCAGTTCGATCTCTGGTGCCTCTGCCTTTTCTAAAACCTGCTTGAACATCTGGAAGTTCACGGTTCACATATTGCTGAAGCCTGGCTTGGAGAATATTGAGCATGACTTTTCTAGCGTGTGAGATGAGTTCAATTGTGCGGTAGTTTGAGCATTCTTTGACATTTCCTTTCTTTGGGATTGGAATGAAGACTGACCTCTTCCAGTCCTGTGGCCACTGCTGAGTTTTCCAAATTTGCTGGCATATTGAGTGCAGCACTTTCACAGCATCATCTTTCAGGATTTGAAATATCTCAACTGGAATTCCATCACCTCCACTAGCTTTGTTCGTAGTGATGCTTTCTAAGGCCCACTTGACTTCACATTCCAAGATGTCTGGCTCTAGGTCAGTGATCATGTTATCGTGACTATCTTGGTCATGAAGATCTTTTTTTGTACAGTTCTTCTGTGTATTCTTGCCACCTCTTCTTAATATCTTCTGCTTCTGTTAGGTCCATACCATTTCTGTCCTTTATCGAGCCCATCTTTGCATGAAATGTTCCCTTGGAATCTCTAATTTTCTTGAAGAGATCTCTTGTTTTTCCTATTCTGTTGTTTTCCTCTATTTCTTTGCATTGATCACTGAGGAAGGCTTTCTTATCTCTCCTAGCTATTCTTCGGAACTCTGCATCCAGATGCTTATTTCTTTCCTTTGCTCCTTTGCTTTTCGCTTCTCTTCTTTTCACAGCTATTTGTAAGGCCTCCTCAGACAGCCATTTTGCTTTCTTGCATTTCTTTTTCATGGGGATGGTCTTAGTCCCTGTCTTCTGTACAATGTCACGAACCTCCGTCCAGAGTTCATCAGGCACTCTATCAGATCTAGTCCCTTAAGACTCTTTTGTGACCCCAAAGAATCTAGTCCTTTAAGAGACCTTTATATGTAGAGTTAGGTAATTTAGTTGACTTTTTTCTTGTTTCTTGAGGTGTGGCTGTATTGCTATGAACTTCTCCTTAGCACTGCTTTTACAGTGTCCCAGAGGTTTTGGGTTGTTGTGTTTTCATTTTCATTCATTTCTATGCATATTTTGATTTCTCTTTTGATTTCTTCTATGATTTGTTCATTATTCAGCAGCGTGTTGTTCATCCACCATATGTTGGCATTTTTAATAGTTTTTCTCCTGTAATTGAGATCTAATCTTACTGCATTGTGGTCAGAAAAGATGCTTGGAATGATTTCAAGTTTTTTGAATTTACCAAGGCTAGATTTATGGCCCAGGATGTGATCTATCCTGGAAAAGGTTCCGTGTGCACTTGAGAAAAAGATGAAATTCATTGTTTTGGGGTGAAATATCCTATAGAGATCTATTAGGTCTAACTGGTCTATTGTATCATTTAAAGTTTGTGTTTTCTTGTTAATTTTCTGTTTAGTTGATCTATCCATAGGTGTGAATGGGGTATTAAAGTCTCCCACTATTATTGTG
This sequence comes from Moschus berezovskii, assembly GCF_049115385.1. NCBI lineage: Eukaryota > Metazoa > Chordata > Mammalia > Artiodactyla > Moschidae > Moschus > Moschus berezovskii. The sequence continues at coordinate 39,538,844 of NC_142475.1, forward strand.
TTATTGTTAATTTCCCCTTTCATACTTGTTAGTAATTGTCTTACATATTGCGGTGCTCCTATGTTGGGTGCATAAATATTTATAATTGCTATATCTTCTTCTTGGATTGATCCTTTGATCATTATGTAGTGTCCTTCTTTGTCTCTTTTCACAGCCTTTGTCTTAAAGTCTATTTTATCTGATATGAGTATTGCTACTCCTGCTTTCTTTTGGTCTCTATTTGCATGGAATATCTTTTTCCAGCCCTTCACTTTCAGTCTGTATGTGTCCCTCGATTTGAGGTGGCTCTCTTGTAGACAACATATATGGGGGTCTTGTTTTTGTATCCATTCAGCCAGCCTTTGTCTTTTGGTTGGGGCATTCAACCCATTTACGTTTAAGGTGATTATTGATAAGTATGATCCCATTGCCATTTACTTTATTGTTTTGGGTTCAAGTTTATACACCCTTTCTGTGTTTCCAGTCTAGAGAAGATCCTTTAGTATTTGTTGGAGAGCTGGTTTGGTGATGCTGAATTCTCTCAGCTTTTGCTTGTCTGTAAAGCTTTTGATTTCTCCATCATATTTGAAAGAGATCCTTGCTGGGTACAGTAATCTGGGATGTAGGTTACGTTCTTTCATCACTTTAAGTATGTCTTGCCATCCCCTCCTGGCCTGAAGAGTTTCTGCTGAAAGATCAGCTGTTATCCTTAAGGGGATCCCCTTGTGTGTTATTTGCTGCTTTTCCCTTGCTGCTTTTAATATTTGTTCTTTGTATTTGATCTTTGTTAATTTGATTAATATGTGCTTTGGAGTATTTCGCCTTGGGTTTATCCTGTTAGGGACTCTCTGTGTTTCTTGGACTTGGGTGATTATTTCCTTCCCCAATTTAGGGAAATTTTCAACTATTATCTCCTCAAGTATTCTCTCATGGTCTTTCTTTTTGTCTTCTTCTTCTGGGACTCCTATGATTCGAATGTTGGGGCACTTAATATTGTCCCATATGTCTCTAATATTGTCCTCATTTCTTTTAATTCTTTTTTCTTTTTCCATCTGTTTCATTTATTTCTACAATTCTATCTTCTAGCTCGTTTATCCTGCCTTCTGCCTCTGTTATTCTACTGTTTGTTCCCTCGAGAGTGTTTCTGATATCATCTATTGCATTATTCGTTATATATTGACTCTTTTTTATTTCCTCCAATTCCTTATTAAACATTTCTTGCATATTCTCAATCCTTTTCTCCAGTTTATTTATCTGTAACTCCATTTTGCTTTCCAGATTTTGAATCATTTTCACAATTAAAATTCGAAATTCTTTATTGGGTAGGTTCCCTCTATCTTCCTCTTTTTTGTGTGTTGGTGGGCATTTATCCTGTTCCTTTACTTGCTGGGTATTTCTCTGCCTCTTCATCTTGCTTATATTGCCGTGTTTGGGGTGGGCTTTTGTCTTCTGGCAGTTTGTGGAGTTCTCTTTATTATGTAGTTACCTCGTTGTGTGTGGGGTTGGATGGGTGACTTGTCAAGGTTCCCTGGTTAGGGAAGCTTGTGTTGATGTTCTGGTGGGTGGAGCTGGGTTTCTTCTCTCTGGAGTGCAATGAAGTGTCCAGTAATGAGTTTGAGATGTCAATGGGTTTGGAGTGGCTTTGGGCAGTCTGTATATTGAAGCTCAGTGCTATTCTCCTTTGTTGCTGGATAGTTTACGTAGTACGTCTTTCACTGAAACTTTTTGACCCTTGGGTGGTGCCTGGTTTCAGTGTATGTATGGAGGCATTTGATGAGTACCTATCAATTAATGTTCTCTGGAACAGGGGATCTCTGGTGTTCTCAGAGTTTGGACTTAAGCCTCTGCCTCTCGTCTTCAGTCTTATTCTTGCAGTAGGCTCAAAGCTTCTCTCTCTGTTACTTCCAAGGCAGTTCCTTCTGTTGAAAAAGCTCTTCTGTTTTCTGGTCTCCTCAGTGTCTAATCCCGTCCTGATACCAGGATGTGGTGGTGGTGGACACTTTTTCTTTTTTTTTCCCCTGGCTCACCTGTTCAGTCTTGCTGTGGGGAGGGAGAAACGCAGCTAACAAATATCCCTGGCGTCTGTGGGGAGTGCTCGCAGTGTCTCGGCTACACTGGGAATGCTCCCACTCGAGGCATGTGTGCTTTCCCTCTTTATGCTGCCTAGGCTCTAGGTTGCTCTGCTGGGAGCTGTCCGCGGCCGGCGCTGGGTTGCATGCACTTCCCAGGTCTGAGCGGCTCAGGTTCAGGTCCTCAGGTACTCCACAAAGACGCAGACTTGGCTGGGCCTGCGTTTTGTGCCTTCCCCGGTCCGAGCAGCTCAGGTGACCAGACGTTTGGCGAGCATGGTTACTGTGACTTATTGCCTTCCTGGTCCCTGCCGCTGAGTTTTCTGGGTGTACAACCAGCGCACTTTCTCAGGTGGATATTGACCAGGCCGAACCCAAGAAGTCTTGGTTAGCAAGGAAGCCTTCCTGCAGCTTGGTATGGGAAGCCTCTCTGGGGCCGCGGCTGCCCCTTCCGGTGCTGGCTGCCCTCCTTGCCTGTGTTGGCGGGGGCTGGGAGATGGGTCGCCCGTTGCTGGCTTGCTCTGCTCAGTGCTTTGTTCTGTGAGCAGGGCTGGCGGAGTTTTAGGTTGGGGCTTTTTGCAGGCTTTTCGCAGCCTTTTCGCCTTTTAGCTGCAGCGTCTGCTTCACTCTCTTAAGTTCACGCCCTAAGTTTGCCCTGGGGTGTCCAAGCCCGGTTCTCCCTCTAAGCACTGCCGCCGGCGCCTCCCTGCCCAGCCCCAGCCTGCTAGTGGGGGGCGCAGGCGTCTGCGCTGCTTCTCTGCTGAGAGTTTCCTCTGGGCACTTAGTCTGTGGGTTTTCATTATTTATGTCTCTTGTCTCCCAGTTATTCAGCCCTCTGAGGTTCCACTCACCAGTGTTTCCAGGTGTTTGGAAACTTCTCTTTTTTTTTTTTTTTTAAGCCTCCCTTCCCGGGATGGAGCTCTGTCCCTCCCTCTTTTGCCTCTCTTTTTATCTTTTATACTATTTCCTACCTCCTTTCCAAGACTATGGGCTGCTTTTCCGAGTGCCTGATGTCCTCTGCTGGTATTCAGAAGTTGTTTTGTGGGATTTACTCAGCATTCAAATGTTCTTTTGCTGATTTTTGGGGGGAGAAAGTGGTTGCTCCGTCCTATTCCTCCGCCATCTTCCCCACATTGGTCCTTTATATTAATGCTATTATGCTTGGATCTAGTGAGCATAAAGTCGCAACTACTTACAAATATCTAGAAGGGAGGAAATACATTTCACAGAAATTCAGAAGTCTTCCATCTCAACTATTTCTAGCAATGCAATAATAAGAGGCAGGTCAATATATTCTTTCTGAGATGAAGAATAAGTTATTGTCTGGCCCTTGTATAACCAAAAAAGCAGCATAATGACCTGTGGACCTATTTAGATTTGAGGAACAGTGCATTCCTTTTTTGGGTGTGCTACTTTAGCCCATTCTTGGGGCTTCCCAGATGGCTCAGTGATAAAGAATCTGCCTGCCAGTGCAGAAGCCACAGGAGACAGGGGCTCAATCCCTGGGTCAGGAAGATCCCTTGGAGGAGGAAATGGTAACCCACTACAATATTCTTGCCTGGAGAATCCCAGAGACAGAGGAGTCTGGTGGGCTACAGTCTTTGGGATCACAAAAGAATTGGATATGACTTAGCTACTAAACAACAGCCATTAAGTAAGAGAAAGTAGGTATAAATACATGCTACAATTACAATCATCCAACTGGTTGCAGAAACAAGGACTATAATAGTTATAAGTATAGTTTCTTTGCTTTATTTTGAATAAGTTTGCATATATATTAATCAAATGTCTTAGTTCTCTTGTCTCTTTTATTGCCTTATCATCCAACATAAGATGTATTCATGTTAGTCAATTTTATATCACAGTAAATTATCAAATATTGGAAAAAAGTGAATATCATCCAAAGACTTCATACTCTCTGTATAAAAAGGTAAGTATTACCATTTTTTAATGGAATAGTTACATCCTGTTAGGTAGAAATATGACTTTATTATTGGATTTTAAGTATGGGTTAAGGAGATGTATCTAGATGTCAAACTATAGTGTTGTTTTTGATGTGAAACTTAGCCAGGATTCAGGCCCCAATTATTGAAATACCGATCTAGGTATTACTGTAAAGATATTTTGTATATGTAATTAAAGTCTATAATCAATTGGAAGGAAGATTATCCTAGATAATCTGGCTGGACCTGATTCCAAGGCTGAGGTTTCCCTGAGAGAAGAAATTCTGCTTGTCCAACAATAGTTTTTGCCTGTGCCAAAGAGTTCTAGTCTGCTCTCTTGATGGTTCACCTTATGGATTTTGAAATTACCTAGAAATTCCCTATAAGACAATTCATTGAATAAATTTCTCTGCATGTAGCTCCTAATGATCCTGCTTTTTTTGATTGAGCCCTAACTGATATAGGCAGGAAGCAGCTGTCTGTTGTTATTACAGTTGAGTAGACTATATATCAATAAGCCCAAGAAAATTATAGGACTAGACTGAATTTGAAATAGTGACAATAGAAAAAACTCAAAATTGAAAATGTTTATTATCAATATGGACTTCCCTAGTGGCTCACTGGTAAAGAATCCACCTGCCAATGCAGAAAACCTGGCTTGGATCCATGGGTCAAGAAGATGCCCTGGATAAGGAAATGGCAATCCACACCAGTACTATTGCCTGGGGAACCCATGGACAGAGGAGTCCAGCGGGCTACAGACTATGGGGTCAGAGAGTCAGACACAACTTAGTGACTAAACAAATTAACAATATATTCTTCAGCAAGTGTGACCAAATATTTCTTTTATTCTAAGAACAAGTCTCTGAAAACTTCAGCTATAGGAAATTAAGCAAATCTCTGCCAAAGATGTGTAATATTGCCTTATAAATTTTTGAATACATCAATTATTGAATTTGTTTTCTATTATATCATTTCTAAGATAACTAAGCTTGTCTAGCATAAAACTGAGCTTAGCTTCATTTCCTATGTGGCAAATTTCAGGAAGCATTTCATTTGGTCAATCAAATGAAAGATGGAGAACAATTAAGTCCACTTCTTGGCTTTATCAGAATCTCATTAAACCCCTTTGTTGCTCTTGAGATTATCATATTTATAAACAAACACTTCAGGTATTTCTGGAATAGTTTCCATTATTTTTGAGATCTTAAAAATGACTTTTTGGTTAAATAAAGGTAATTTATCTGTTGACATTATGATGACCATAATACATGTTTTTGTATTACCTTTAAAATAATGATAATTATGCTGTGGGTTGACGGCTTGCAACATGCAAGGCATTCTACTAAACGTATGTCAGTAACTACCTCATTTCATCCTCAGAGTAGTTTTTAGAAGTAGGTTACTATCATTATTTCCCAGTTAATAGATTTAAAAAAATATGGGCACAGGGAAAGGAAATAACTGGCCATAGGTAATAGATAGGCAATAGATTATCACATAGGTAACAGATTATCACATAGGTAATAGGCAATAGATTATCACAAAGGTAATAGATAGCTAATAAATTATCACATAGGTAATAGATGATCACATTGGCAATAGATTCAGCTCTGTAAAAATAAGACTCATACTCTTAGCCACTGTGATTAGTTTTAAACAAAAGGAAATTGCCTTTATTTTATTTATCATGGTGGCTACTGTTTGGTTTGCCCAAATGAACCTGTAGCCCACTGCTTAGCTTTTTGGGAACTGAAGCAGGACCTGGAGGCCTCAGAGGGTCACGTCCTGCCTGGCTAGTTCACCAAAGTTGTTACAGAGCCCAGGTTTCTCTACTTGCTACATGACAGGCCAATCAGTTGAGTGACAAGGTGCTGAAGCAAAGAAAGCCACTTTGTTTGAGAAAGCTGGCTATCTGAGAAGACGCTAGACTAGTGTCCTTAAAATCCACCTTAATGTTTTGGCACAGACAAAGGGCTTTTTAATTAATTTTTATTGAAATATGATTACTTTACGCTGCTGTGCTAGCTTTTGCTGTATGGCAAAGTGAATCAGCTATCTGTTTACGTATATATACACCCTCCCTCTTGAACCTCTCTCCCACACCTCCCATTCTATCACACTAGGACATTGTTTGCAGTCATGCGGATGGACCTAGAGTCTGTTGTACAGAATGAAGTAACTTGGAAAGAGAAAAACACACATCATATGTTATTGCGCATGTATGGAATCTATAAAAATGGTACAGATGAGCCTGTTTGCAGGTCAGGAATAGATGCAGAGACCTGACATGTGGATACGAGGTGGGGAAGGGGAGGGTAAGACAAACTGGGAGAGGAGAAAAGGGCTTTCAAAGAGAAAGGCAGAAAAAGGATGCAATTATGGGGCGAGTGGTGTCGATGGTTATTCTACACCTCCGGATGTCTTTAGAAAGTCCAGACACCGCCTAACGCCACCTACTTGATGCTGGAGAAGTAGCCAGCAAACTTGAGTTCTTGCATGCATCAGTCATTCTGGCATCTTTTCTTTCCCTAAAATCTGTAATAAGATTAGGTCATTTAATTTCAAAGACAGCAGCTGTGGGCAAAGATGAGGGTGGGGGGAGAATTTGGAAAAGGATCCCGCCCCTCCCACCCATTGACTTTAGTTTCAGATTTTATCTTTGTCCCTTTGAGACTGAGCAGTTTGGGGCAAAATTTATAAGTTTAAATCAGGTTATACTGACCCTACAAAGGCTCAAGTGGAAAGGAAAAGAAAGATATATAGAAATCAAGAGACTTTTGTACCTGGGAGTATCTCCTAGGGTCCTGTTCCGCTTCAATACCACCATGGAGAGAAGGGACAGGGAGCATTTTTACTGGTCTGCAATCTTGTTACATCATGTGGGTTTGTCATCATTGGACATTGATGAAATCCCTGGCTGATCACTAGGATTCCTCTGACACTATCCCAGCAGAAAGAGATAGGAATGTCTCATAATTACCATGTAGGGGTGGAATTCCAGGCTCCCTATGTCTTTTCGACTGCCACAGGGATGAAGGAGCTCGTTATTTTCTGATGGGGATGAATATACAGCTTCCCATTTGATTCTTTTTCTTTTTTTTGGCACCAACCTGACAAGGAGAGTACCTTGTTACACAGGGCAAGGGTGGAATTCTAGTTTCCCTACTCAAGCTTTACTGGGGTGTGTTGGGAGGAATAATGCAGTTATGTTCTGAAATTTTCTTGTCTTTTCCCTTTCCTGGTCCTTCTATTCTTGGTGGGTTTTTTTCTGTTTGTTCTTGTCCATGTTTATGAGTTTTTAGCTTTTCTGTCACCCAGTCCAGTATATATATGTCAAAAAGAAAATCCAGGAAACTAACCACTATGTTTTTCCCCAGGTACTGTGATTTGAACTTGGTCAGCCTTTCTCTCCCCATCATTAAAAATTGTTTGCTTGTTTTACATTTAGTTCCCAGGATTTGTAGCTGAACTTAAAGGAGATATAGGAGGAAATGTGTCTGTTACATTTTTCTGCCATTGTAGTTCATATCATCATTATTTCTGTCAACTCTCCCCATGGAAATAAAGAAGAGTTTAGAAAAAGGAGATACAGAGAAAAATGAAAAACTCTGGCCTTGACAGCCCATAGCAACATAGACAGACCAGCTTAGGTCTCAGCTTTCAAAGCCTCCTGTTAGGCTTGGAAGTTTTCTTCTTATCCAGTACCACGAACTCCCTCAGCCATCCAAGGGTAAGCACAGGATGAAAGAGACAGAGGAGAGAGTAAGGAAACAGAATGGGATGACTCACTATTGAGAAGGAAAGTGAATCCCATTCTGTCACTTGGTGTGGGTAAAATAATGAGTTTTATTAGAAAAACTTTTAAGCCAAGGGTCTGCCCATGAAGATTTCAGTCTCGCATTTCTTTATCAACCCACACAGAAGTTATTTGGACCCAGGTGCTGATGGAAACATGGTGCGCTTTTGAACAGAATAATCGCATCCACTTCACTATTCTTCCTTCTTACATGGCACATAGTGCAACCGAAAATTGAGCCTCAATCAGCCTGGGATTCAAGCCAACTTAGAGTCCATTAGAAAACAGAACTTTTCCTCCAGTCATGTGGGAAGTTAGTTTAAGTGCAGCCTCTCCAACCAGGAGCAACTTTCACTTTCACTCCAACCAGGAGGAGGGATCTTCTCTGGTCCCTACCTGCTCATGGGTAGCGTATTGTCCAGACAACTCAGAGTGAGATGTAAAAGTGGCTTCCAGATGCATCTACGCATTGGATTACATTCACTCTAATATATAATTCATAATTCATTCTTTTTCTTCCTAATATTAGATACAAAGCTCTTTTAATTTCAAACTATTTGTCATAAAAGATGGCCTCAGTATAAGAGGAACCTGACCAAATATATTTTTTTAAAATGGATTGCACAAGTGAAAAATATTGTTGTTACCATTTCTGTATAGTTGCAAAGTCATGTCCACATCATTTGTGACCCCACCAGTTGTAGCCTTCCAAGCTCCTCTGTCTATGGGTTTTCCCAAGCAAAATTATTCACTTCAGTTCAGTCGCTCAGTCGTGTCCGACTCTCCACGACCCCATGAATCACAGCACGCCAGGCCTCACTGTCCATCACCAACTCCCGGAGTTCACTCAAACTCATGTCCATCGAGTCGGTGATGCCATCCAGCCATCTCATTCTCGGTCGTCCCCTTCTCCTCCTGCCCTCAACCTTTCCCAGCATCAGAGTCTTTTCCAGTGAGTCAACTCGTCGCATGAGGTGGCCAGAGTATTGCAGTTTCAGCTTTAACATCAGTCCTTCCAATGAACACCCAGGATTGATCTCCTTTAGAATGGACTGGTTGGATCTCCTTGCAGTCCAAGGGACTCTCAAGAGTCTTCTCCAACACCACAGTTTAAAAGCATCAATTCTTTGGCAATCAGCTTTCTTCAGAGTCCAATTCTCACATCCATACATGACCACGGGAAAAACCATAGCCTTGACTAGACGGACCTTGGTTGGCAGAGTAATGACTCTGCTTTTTAATATACTATCTAGGTTGGTCATAACTTTCCTTCCAAGGAGTAAGCGTCTTTTAATTTCATGGCTGCAATCAGCATCTGCAGTGATTTTGGAGCCCAAAAAAATAAAGTCTGACACTGTTTCCACTGTTTTTCATCTATTTCCCATGAAGTGATGGGACCAGATGCCATGATCTTTGTTTTCTGAATGTTGAGCTTCAAGCCAACCTTTTCACTCTCCTCTTTCACTTTCATCAAGAGGCTTTTGAGTTCCTATTCAGTTTCTGCCATAAGGGTAGTGTCCATCTGCATATCTGAGGTTATTGATATTTCTCCCAGCAATCTTGATTCCAGCTTGTGCTTCTTCCAGCCCAGCGTTCCTCAGGATGTACTCTGCATAGAAGTTAAATACTCAGGGTGACAATATACAGCCTTCACGTACTCTTTTTCCTATTTGGAACCAGTCTTTTTTTCCATGTCCAGTTCTGACTGTTGCTTCCTGACCTGCATATAGGTTTCTCAAGAGGCAGGTCAGGTGGTCTGATATTCCCATCTCTTTCAGAATTTTCCACAGTTTATTGTGATCCACACAGTCAAAGGCTTTGGCATAGTCAATGAAGCAGAAATAGATATTTTTCTGGAACTCTCTTGCTTTCTCCATGATCCAGTGGATGTTGGCCATTTGATCTCTGGTTCCTCTGCCTTTTCTAAAACCTGCTTGAACATCTGGGAGTTCATGGTTCACATATTGCTGAAGCCTGGCTTGGAGAATTTTGAGCATGATTTTACTAGCATGTGAGATGAGTGCAATTGTGTGGTAGTTTGAGCATTCTTTGGCATTGCCTTTCTTTGGGATTGGAATGAAGACTGACGTTTTCCAGTCCTGTGGCCACTGCTGAGTTTTCCAAATTTGCTGACATATTGAATGCAGCACTTTCACAGCATCATCTTTCAAGATTTGAAACAGCTCAACTGGAATTCCATCACCTCCACTAGCTTTGTTCATAGTGATGCTTTCTAAGGCTCACTTGACTTCACATTCCAAGATGTCTGGCTCTAGGTCAGTGATCACATTATCGTGACTATCCTGATCATGAAGCTCTTTTTTGTACAGTTCTTCTGTGTATTCTTGCCACCTGTTCTTAATATCTTCTGCTTCTGTTAGGTCCATACCATTTCTGTCCTTTATCGAGCCCATCTTTGCATGAAATGTTCCCTTGGAATCTCTAATTTTCTTGAAGAGATCTCTTGTTTTTCCTATTCTGTTGTTTTCCTCTATTTCTTTGCATTGATCACTGAGGAAGGCTTTCTTATCTCTCCTTGCTATTCTTTGGAACTCTGCATTCAGATGCTTGTATCTTTCCTTTTCGCTTCTCTTCTTTTCACAGCTATTTGTAAGGCCTCCTCAGACAGCCATTTCGCTTTTTTGCATTTCTTTTCCATGGGGATGGTCTTGGTCCCTGTCTCCTGTACAATGTCACGAACCTCCGTCCAGAGTTCATCAGGCACTCTATCAATCAGATCTAGACCCTTAAATCTATTTCTCACTTCCACTGTATAATCATAAGGAATTTTATTTAGGTCATATCTGAATGGTCTAGTGGTTTTCCCTACTTTCTTCAATTTAAGTCTGAACTTGGCAATAAGGAGTTCATGATCTGAGCCACAGTCAGCTCCTGGTCTTGTTTTTGCTAACTGTATAGAGCTTCTCCATCTTTGGCTGCAAAGAATATAATCAATCTGATTTCGGTGTTGACCATCTGGTGATGTCCATGTGTAGAGTCTTCTCTTGTGTTGTTGGAAGAGCCAGCTTATTTTAAAATCAGCAAAGTCACACAGCCTTATGACAGAACAGGGAGTGAAATATAGGTTTTAGGCCTTCCATTGCAATGCCAGACATCCTAAGCTGACTGCTGCAAGAAAGATGATACATTTTTTGTGAGTTTCCAGAAATTGTCATCTTCTTTCCTTTCAATTATTACAGCAAAGCAGACAGCTCTCTCTCTATTTAATGCTTCATTTTAACCATAATAGTTAACTTGATTGTTCACTGCATGCCCCCTAATTAAATTCTTGCTAAAATTTACATCATTTAACTTTGACAAAACAAATAGCTAAACTGGTATCTTAGTTCTATGTAAATAAAGTAATTAACAGACAAAAAGAACTTTCACTTTTCAACTGACTGTCATGAGGCATGTGCTGACCGTCAAAGAAATAGATAAAGGAAATTATTAAACCATGAGGCTGTCAGTCCTGATTTCAGTATAAATCAGGACTGATTAGAACCAACATTCAGCACTCTTATTCATCAGGTACCATATTTTATTAGAAGGGCTTAAGAAGGCTCTTTACACGTGATTGTTGACCACTTGGTAGTGTACATGGACTGAACTGAATACAAAGGTTTTTAGTCCGTAAAAGAGTCACACGAAAGAAAATAACAGAAGAATATTCTATTAAATATCATATCTCTCTTTGTTTCCAGCATAGCAACCTATAGAAAAATTGGCCGTGAGTGTGCTACATTTAGAAACGTAAATGCAGCTCTGCAGAGAAATATCTTGATCCTATTACTTGGGCTTCTTTCAGAATAAAATTAAGTTGTCAAGCAGCAGACAAAGATCTAATTTCTCAGGAATAAGAGTCTAGGTGGAGTGATTTGTGTGATGGTGGGTAGACAGAATACACAAAGCATCTTGATTTTAAATCATTAGTTGCAATAGATTGACTTGTGCTGATGAGTATAATAACGGGAAGGTGTTAACGAAAATTATTGTTAAAAATCTTGATTCTCCCAAGGCAAACAGTTCTTTTTTTCTCCCCAAAAGGACAGCAGTTCAGAGATGAGAAAACCAGACTGTGATAACTGTAGAGGTTAGAGGCCAGATTGTGACATTGCTCTGTGCATGCCACAGCATATCATTAGATGGAGAGAACTGAGAAAAGCATATTTCTTCATGGTATTGCTGAGCAGAAAATATATAACGTGGCTAGAACTATAAACAGTTGCAGCATTTACAGCGGCAGCTACTCACCCACAGAACAGAAAAGACAAGGGCCAGCAAATGGAGGTTTCAGCCCCACTGTGGACAGGCAGCAAGGCGAAGATGAGCAAAGAGTAATGAATTGTTTTTATTTTGTGTGTGAAAAATCAAAATATTTGCTTCTAGTGGTCAGTAATGACTAAAGTATACTGTTTTCTAAATCTCCAGTAAAATACTCAGCAATGGTCCAATGTTTGTACCTCACTCATTCCTAAACACACACACACACACACACACACACACACACACACCTCCCTTTTTGGTGCATGACGGTCACCTGTTGTAATCTCTGACAATAGCTTTGCCAGACTGAGGTGTTCTAATTGGATACAAAAGCAATCAGTGTAATGCGACATAGTTAACCTCCCAGAGGCCTATCAGTCTACTCAGCTGTGACAGCTAGTAGGAAATTTAAGTAGTTTCAATAAATCATTCAAAGGCAGAAACTGCTAGCAGAAAGAGAATTTCAGGAAAAAAATATCGGGTGATAAACATTCTAGCACTGTGTGTATCAATCTATGATTCTTTTAAACTTTACCCTAATTTCTGCCCCTTTTTAGTATCCTCCACACAGTCGTGTTTTTGTAAAAGAACAAGCCTGAATTGGATTTTCCTAAGTTTGAGTTTTTAATCCTGAAGGCCTTTCATAATGTTTTCTTGGCTCAATATCAAACTTCTGGTAATTTTTATTAATAAGGTCCAATGCTTAGTTAGCATCACATTCTCCCATGGTCCATATTAGGCATCTTTGTGCACATACATGCTGTGTGCTCACACACACACACACACACACACTGAAAATTCAAACTGAGATGAGCATTATGGCATGGATGCCTGGCATTCACAGATCTAGCACCCCAGGTTTTTGCTTCTCACAAAATAAAACTTCATAAGACCATTAGATCTTCTGATGTTTTATTTGTCATCATTTAGTCACAAAGTCACGTCTGACTCTTTTGCAATCTTATGGACTATAGCCTGCCAGGTTCATCTCTCCATGGGATTCTCCAGGCAAGAATACTGGAGTGGGTTGCCATGCCCTCCTCCAGGGGATCCTCCTGACCCAGGCATTGAACTCTTACATAGTCTTCTGCATTGACAGGCAGATTCTTTACCACTAGTGCCACCTAGGAAGCCCAACAATTCTTAGTGAATTTCAAGTCATCTCTTTTCCAGATAGAATCCACATCTCAAAACATTTCTTTAACTGGCTTTTTTTTGCACTGTCTATTCTCTTTCTAGAATCCCACAGTGACACACTGGCAGAATTCTTCAGGGCCTCATAGAGATGTTTCTAACCTCTTGATACCCATAATCTTTGAGTACCACCAAAACACAGAAAGCAGTGAACTGGAGGAATTACAGGCCATCAGGTAGAAGCCAGCTAACCCTGGTCTGGCAGTTGGGAAGCCATGAATGCAGCAAGGACACCCTAAGAGGCTCAAGTATATAACTTCTAGTGATTGGCAGAGCTTTACTGTTTATATCCCTTGCAGTCAATCACAAGAAAAGAAACAGCCCCAATTTTTGGACCTATAAAATAGCAACAGCCGACTCACAACATGAAGGTGAAAGACATCTGTGGATAAACACAACAAGAAATAGAATTTATTTAAGGCTGAAAAGCAGAATGCTTACTTGAGAAGAAAAATCAATTTAGAAAAACAAAAATTGGTAGCTTCCATGGAAATAGAACCCACAGAAGAGATGAACAAAATCTTTAGGCAAAAAAGTATTAATAATAAGGGACTTCAAGGAAATAAAATTAGAGCTCCTAAAAGATTTTCTAGAACTATTGAACAGGGCTTCTGCTTTTGAAAAAGTTAAATTTAAAAAAATGAAAAATAAAAGAATGATATATGCCAGTTGACTATTTAGGGTTCTTGAGTATTAAGGGAAAGTAATATGTGCTGTGATTCATGGGGTTGCTCAGACACGACTGAGCGACTGAACTGAACTGAATATGTCATAACAAAAAGCTAAGCTCCACAGAACTAGAATTTATGAGGGAGACGATGTGAGACAGATTCAGGAAACTTCATGAGCATATTATGAGAGTGCTCCAAAGAACAGAAGAGACCAGATGGAAAGTGGATTATTAGACAAAGGTTTTATTTTCTAAAAAATAAGCGGTCCTGAATTGTAGTCTTCAGATCAAAAGAATTCACTATGCTATAGGTAGTACTGATGAATACAACACACACACACGCACACACACACACACACACACACACCCCTAGACATGTGATAGCTTCTGAAATGCAAGGAGAAATTTTCTCAACTTTCAGAAAGAAAATTACAAAAGAAAGATAGAAGATACCCTTTCCAAATCATTCACCAGATTTAAGTCTACATTGACTATGGAAGAATGATTGGGATTTTGTAAAAAAAGAACTGCTGAAATAAAAAGACAAAATTTAAGAGAGTCTCATAATAGCATGATGCTAAAAAAAAAAAACTAAATTGTTTTAACTGAGGATCTGAAGCACTGGTGGAAGGAAGTAGGAAACTAAATATTTTCTAACAATTTTATTTCTACATGAGGTGTGAAGAGAGAGCAAGTGAAACATCTTGGGAAGAGAGTATTTAACACTCCTAAAATATTCTAAAACTGTAAGTTAAATTTTGATTGGTAAAGACTGGAAGGGAATCAAATCAGAATAAAATTCGAAATTAATAAAGTAAAGGGGAACAGAGAATTTACTCAAGGCAATAAAAAGTAGAGTAAGGTGAAAAGAGGGAAAAGGTATTGGAAAAGATGGTGCAGTAAAATTTAAGGAATAAAACTTCTGCTATGTTATTAAAATAAATGTGAAGAAATGTTGAAAATTAAAGAACCGCTTTACTTAAGGAAATCAAAGGAAGAAATAAAGCAAAAAGGAATTAATCATAATAAATAGTATAAGTTGTGAAACTAATTAAAATAGAATACAAAGGGAATGGGGTTTCCAAGTTACCGCTAATGGTAAACAATCCACATGCCAATACGGGAGACATGAGAGACACAGGTTCAATTCCTGGCTCAAGAAGATCCCCTGGAGGAGGGCATGGCACCCCACTCCAGGATTCTTGCCTGGAAAATTCCATGGACAGAGGAGTCTGACAGGCTACAATCCATAGCATTGCAAAGAGCCAGACACTACTGAAGCAACTTAGCATGCATGCACAAAGGAAATACTGAAAGAATGATAAAAGCAAACTCTAGTTTTTTTGATGACTACTTAAATAGATAAGCAACCTGAATAAGGAGATAAGGAATCTTAGGAGAATAATATTAAAGAATATACATGTAAATAAGGTAGCAATTAAAAGAATTACAAGATAATGTAATACATAACCTCCTAGAAACATTTATACAGCTAGAACGGTGCTGCCTAATAGAATTTGTGAAATGGTGGAGATGTTCTCTTTTCCCATGGTCCCCATGGCAGTCACATTGGACTGTGAAGAACTTGTACTATGGCTAGTAGGTTTGTGGAACTTTTTTTTTCCATGAGATTCTCTAGGCAAGAATACTGGAGTGGGTTGCCATGCCCTCCTCCAGGGGATCTTCCTGAACCAGGGATCCAACTCAAGTCTCGTAAGTCTCCTGCATTGACAGGTGGGTTCTTTACCACTAGAACTACCTGGGAAGCCCAACTGGCAGCTACTTATTGCTAAATAAATGTCTGCTATATTCTGTTGTGTTGTTAAGATGTGGTTGGCATCATGCAGTGGCCTAGGATCTGAGTCAGAAACAATCAACCCAGCACTCTTCCCAGCAGACCCTTTGCCAACTCACATTGGGACATTCACAGACTGAACTCTCCTGGCTGAAGACAAATCTAAGAACAAGATGAGTGGTAAAAGATTCTTTGAAAGGTGAGAGAGTGATATTAAAACATGAAGTCAAGTGAAATTTTTAAAAATTTGAAAATCTAAAGTATTTAGAAAGTTGAGCTGTGAGCCATGACTCTCACAGCTCCCTGCGTGCCTGCCTTCAGAACGGTTTCCGTGACCTTATTTCCCATCCAATCTCCCACTTCTGATCTGCAGTGCATTAAAATTTTAATTAAGCTAAAACTGTTGCTAAAACAGAAGTTTATACCATTTTGTGTGCATGCGTGCTCAGTCATGTTTGACTCTGCAATCCCATCGACTGTAGCCCATCCGGGCTTCTCTGTCCATGGAATTTTCCAGGCAAAAATACTGGAGCAGGTTGCATTTCCTACACCAGGGGAATCTTCCTGACTCAGGGATCAAACCCACATCTCCTGCATTAGCAGGTGGATCCTTTACCCCTGAGCCATCTGGGAAGCCCAATGCTGCCTTAGCCAGAGACAAAGATAACCTAATATGAAAAAAATGTAACATCTTAGTTTAAGATGTCTTTGACACACCTCTTTTGGAGCCACGAACTGTTTACCATATGATTTTTGTTTATAATTGTGGGGTTTTGGGGATTTTTTTGGTGCAGGGGCTTACATTTCAGATAGTTGCAGTAATTTGGGATCTCTTGGTAATTGAAATAGTGCTAAAAAAAAGTTTTTCCTGCAAGTCAGCACCCAACCTCCCTCACTCTGAACATAAAATGATCTTTCTCCCAATCCTTTTAGTCACCAAATCTCAATCTTTAAATCTCTTTCACTATGTCTTCTCCATTTCTATCACCACTGATATCACTTCATAACAGGATTGCCGTCCACACCCTACTATTTTGATTTTTCGATTTCTCACCAATATATCCTATACCGATATGAACAAGAAGCTTCCTTATCTCAACATAACCTGGCTTCTCTTTCAAATTTTGAAATGCTCAAAATCTGAGGCCATGTTACATTCAGGTTTATTTATATTTCCAGTTTTTAATTATGTGCCCATACACCGCAATTGTGGGGTAAAGTGGAATCTTACATTTAAATTTTACTTTCAGGGCTAAGAGTGCTGTCATTAAGTTAAATGCTGTTACTTTACAAAGATTAGCTTATAAGCCCTTTTGGGTATGATGGGTTTGTTCAGGAATCAGAGGCTTTCTTTGTTTTTGTCCATTCAACCTTCTCAAATGTCTACTGCACATGCTAAGAGGAAAATCTAAATCTCTGTATGGTCATGCATGAGTACTTGAAAATCTGTTTCCCCAACTGTTAGAGATGAAAAGATTCCCTGCAGAAAAAAAGTATCAAGAAGAGAATCTCATCTCAGTATTAGAAGTATTGATTTTGTTGAGTAATTTAGGTTCAAAAGAAAAGTATTACCAGTGAGTCATTTCTTTGGTAGAACAACAGATGGCAGCAAAGGGGGCTAATACTGGCATTCGAATTTTTTACAATAATTAAAACCAGACATTGCTTTTAATAAACTATTCTGAATTTTTTTAAAAAATTAACATAAATTTCAAAATTTAGTATGAGGTTCTGTTTAGTAATTATATTACAAAGCATTCAACTTCTGAAGAAAATAGTCTTTCCAGGACAAATGGACAGAAAAGTGGACATTTAAGAGCTCTGTTGGAACTCTCACTTGAAAAATTACTTTTTGATAGATCTAAAAAGTAGAAAAATAAACCAGCTGAACAGATGCTTTTCTTCCAAAAAAATGCTTATGGGACCTCGCTCTTACATTGGCCAAATTTATCTTCCTGTTAAGCAATCTGTCTATCACAGCAACATCTTAGTTTTTAAATAATCAAATTTAAGCTATCATATGGTTTGGTGTATTTTTTTTTAATTCAGAACTAAAATTATTTGACAGGAAATGTTAAATTTGAAAAAAGAAAGCATTAAAGTTTTATCACAGGCACTAGAATTTATCTATTCTTGGAAAATGAAGAGGGCCATTATTCTAATAATTTTGGTGGTTAATATGCACCTTCACATGAATTATCTGGATAATTAACTGAATTTTTAATTTTACTCTTTATGTGATTGTGGCAGTGACAGCAACTGTTTCTCTTACAGAAATCCTTCTCACCCCCGACCCCCCTACACACATATTCTCTTATTTGCAGAGGAGACTAAGATCAGAGAGAGGAAAAGAGCCAAGACCCCCTTTGTTCCCAAAGTGAAACACAGAGAATATAATGAATAATCATATCAAACCTCTAAAGTAACTCCAGATGTACCCAAACTGATGAGAGTAAACAGTACACATATTTGAAGTCTAGACCCAGGTTTGGTTATTGGTGAAGTTTTGAATGCATTTAAGACTTTCAGGCCATTTTCAAATGTAAAGTTCTTTTCTATTTTCTTTAAAGGCAACAATCTGTGCTTTCAGAAACATTTTGCTTGGATAACTTACAAATACATTTTTTTTTTTAAGCAAATAATGGGGGGAAAGTTTGCCAGATAATAAAGGTAATTTCAGGAGAAGTGTAGACTCACATAATGGCCTTTTGTTTTGTTTTTGCTTGTTTGTTTTATTGGAGTATAATTGCTTTACAGGGTTGTGTTAGTTTCTGCTATACAACAGTGTGAATCAGCTGTATGTTTACGTCTATCTCCTTCCACTTGAGCCACCTTCCCTCATCTCCCGCATCCCACACCTCTAGGTCATCACAGAGTGCTGAGCTGGGCTCCCTGTGTTACATAGCTGCTTCCCACTATCTCTCTATTTCGCACATGGTGAGTATATACGTCAATGCTACTCTCTCAATTTGTCTCCCCCCTTCTCCTCCTGCTGTGTCCACAAGTCCACATCTCTATTGCTGCTCGACAAATAGGTAGCCAAGATGTCCATCTCATTATGCTTTAAAATAAGCAGTCAGGTATTTATGTCCCCAGCTTTCCTTCCATCACCTCCTGTCTCACTCTTAGAAATGCCCCCTCCACCAACTCAGGCCCCTGTGCTTTCTTATCCTTCTGTCCTCTACTCCTAAAAGCTTACTCTCAGATGTCACATTCACTTTAAATAATAATACGTAACATAACAAGGGTCAAAGCTGTAGGTTAGAGTTCTACTGAGTAAAATGTGACGGTCCCAACTATCAAAGAGAGTGGGGCTTAAAAAGGCATAGAGGAGGAGTTAGTCATGGGACTAAGAGCCATCTGTATAGTGGACCCTTCCTCTGTTTCCAGGTATAACTTGCTAGAACCACAGTGGCCCCACACAACTAAAATCACTGCAGGCATGGCTATGCAGTTGGCCTTCCAGGCAAATAACCTCTATATCACTGTAGTACATAGGTATGGCCAATACAATCAGAAATTGTATAATTCATTTAAAATGATCTGAAAGGCCAAATACTAGAATGCGTTGTCATTCCCTTCTCCAGGGGATCTTCCCAAACTCTGGGATGGAACCCAAGTTTTCTCTTGCATTGCAGACAGACTCTACTGTCTGAGCCATGAGGGAAACTCCAGTCTGAAGGGCACAGTTTCTCAAATAAAAAGTTAGATCTTCTCTAATTAGCTAGTCTTTAAGAAATAAGATCAACACCTACACTTATTTCTTGGAGGAGTGTTTGCTTCTATTCACACAGAAAGGCTCATTCCCAAATGGAGGAAGCCCTAAAGTCAAAAAGTGACTTAATAGCAAGGGAAAGAGCAAGATCAGAAAAAACAACGAAAAGGCAATCCTCACAAAGGAAGAAAGAAAAGAGAGTCATGATACAAGAATTTTGTTTTCAGAGCAGGAAGAATCATGCACACCAGGACTGTCACGTTCAGTCAAAAACATGTGGAAAATATGTCCCTTGGTCAGGCCACTCTTGGCAACTGAATGATAAGTGTGGATGTTGGGTCAATATCAAGCCCCCTGATCACCAGGGCTGCCAAACAGGAAGCAAAAGAAGCATCTGAGTCAGTTTCAAAAAAAAGACAACAATGTGTATGTCCTCACTGTGTTTGGTTATCTCTAAATGAAAATAATTCTGGTGCCACCTGGATTGCCACCAAAACAAGGTGATGATCTAGAGAGGGGTTCATTCTGCTTTCTATTCTAACTCTCGTGGGAAAGAGAAGCTGTTAGAACACAATCAGATCACTGAAAACAAGAGCAGAGGGACCCTGATGACACACAGCTTATCTCACAGATTTAGGATAAGGACATGTCAAAGCACATTAAAATCTGTGAAGAAAGCACAATTTGTGAACTAGAAATTAAACCACAGTGTTGGGACATCTTTCAGCTCAGCTCAGTGCAACTAATCAATCACATTATTGCACAGATCCAATCAATAGTAGGAAAGCTTCAATTGCATGGGCATGAGCCAACCTCTCTTTGATGTCCACATAATGAAAGTATATATAATTATGGAAATGGGTCCTCATAGGCAAAGTGTTGCTCTTGGTTTGGGGTACCAGATCTCCTCCAACCTTTCCAAATAGCTGAGACTGCCTAGGATTTCTGGCTAGAAGAAAATGTGTTTAATTCATGGACTGTTAGAAAACACAACTATGACAACAATTGAAGATAATTATGTTTATTATGTGACAGATACTAAATTAAGTCTGTCATGAAAATTATTTATGTGATTCTCATGTAACCCAATGGAATAGACCCTGAAGATTCATAATTACTGACCAAAACCCCCAGGGAAAAATAAATTCTGAAAATTCAAATATTTGGGATTATAGAAAGGAAATAGGATACTGATAGCTTGTCTGGAGAATCTCAAGGACGGGGGAGCCTGGTGGGCTGCCGTCTATGGGGTCGCACAGAGTTGAACACGACTGAAGCGACTTAGCAGCAGCAGCAGCTTATGGTGAACGATGTCAGATTCATGATCTCTGAAGAAGATTTAGCTTCAAGACCGGGGACCAGGCTTGATCACTCAAGAGTTTTTGTGTAGCAGAGTTTTATTAAAGCAAGAAAAGGGACAGAGAACACTTCTGACATAGACATCAGAAGTGGGGTGGAGAGTGCTCCTCTCACTAGTGTTAGCAAGGGAGTTATATACATTTTAATTAGTTATTACAATAAATCAAAATAATGTCTCAAGGTTATAAAGTTCTTACTAGACCCACTCCCATAATTTACATTTTAAGATAACAGGATTCAGTTCAGTTCAGTTCAGTCGCTCAGTCGTGTCCGACTCTTAGCGACCCCATGAACCACAGCACGCCAGGCCTCCCTGTCCATCACCAACTCTCGGAGTTCACTCAAACTCATGTCCATCGAGTCGGTGATGCCATCCAGCCACCTCATTCTCTGTCGTCCCCGTCTCCTCCTACCCCCAATCGCTCCCAGCATCAGAGTCTATTCCAGTGAGTCAACTGGTCCCATGCTAAGGTTTTCAGGAAGGAGAAACTATCCTCAAGCAGGATACATTGTTATATAATCCTTAGTACAGAGTTTAAACTGAGTTGTGTAATCATCAGTTCTGGGTTTAAAGAAAAAAATGTTTTATGTGACTAAGACTAAGGAATGTAGAGGGAAAAAAAAAAAGATGTTTGTCTTTTCCTCCTCCTTGAGAATTCCAGACCCCTATCTCCTCCCTGAGAACCCCTTTCTCCTCCTCGGGGACCCCGGACTTCTTATCAACTTGCTTAAGAATTGACTCTCTCAATACATGTCATTTATTTTGTAACCCTTCTAAAAGATCTTAGAGCAGGACACTGCGATCAGACAATAATACTTCTAAATGTATAAATATTTTCACTAAAGTGGGATAAACAAAGATGGTAAACAGGTAATGGTTTGTCACCAAATGAAATTATTCTAAATCTTAAAAACTTTTTTTAATAGAAATTTTGGCTTTTAAAATTATATAGAAAGATTTTGGACTCATTTGCTTCTATTATTTATATCCAGTATTAGTGTGGTACATTTTTCATAGTTAATGAACTAATGTTGAGGTTATTTTATTACCATTTATTAAAGTTCATCCTTTATTCTGCAAGGAGATCCAACCAGTCCATTCTAAAGGAGATCAATCCAGGGTGTTCATTGGAAGGACTGATGCTAAAGCTGAAACTGCAATACTTTGGCCACCTCATGCGATGAGTTGATTCATTGGAAAAGACTCTGATGCTGGGAGGGATTGGGGGAGGGAGGAGAAGGGGACGACAGAGAATGAGATGGCTGGATGGCATCACTGACTCGATGGACATGAGTTTGAGTGAACTCCAGGAGTTGGTGATGGACAGGGAGGCCTGGCGTGCTGTGATTCATGGGGTCGCAAAGAGTCGGACACGACTGAATGACTGAACTGAACTGAACTGATCCTTTATTCAAGTTTTCCTAGTTTTTACCTAATATCTTTTTTTTTTTCTTTTCCAGCATGTCACAGTCCCTGCAGTTGTCACGTCTCCTTACTCTCCTATTGGATGTGACCGTTCTTCATACTTTTCTTGTCTTTGATGATGTTGAGTTTTGAGGAATACTGGTTAGGCAGCCTGTAGAATGTCCCTTGGTTGGCATTTGTCTAATTGGGGCAATGAGTTTAGGGGAAGAGCACAAATGTAAGCTAGTATTATTATCACATCACGCATTGGGTATATATTATCTTCATGATGCGTCACCATGGATGCTAACCTTGATTATCGACTGAAGTTGTCTTTGTAACATTTTTCTTTTCTACAGTTATGCTTTCCACATTTCCCTCATTAGATATGGTACTACTTAGAGAGAAATCACTGTACCAAATCTACAATGAAGGAATGGTGGTATATCTACATAAATCATTTAGATTATATCTGCACAGATTTGTCTAATCATTCCCATTTTTTCATTTTTTCAGTCACTTACAGAACCATGAAAATTTATTTTATACTTTGGATAATAATCTAACATTACTTTATTTATTTTTTTCAAGTCATTTCCTCTTAAGTCTTTGGGAGCTCCATCAGTTAATCCACTTTGCAATGGGTTGGCCAAAAGTTTCTTTGTTTTTTATCTTTTCCCCATAAGATGGCTCTAATAGTGCTTAGTAGTTGTCTTTAACTTCATTCAAAACATTTTCTTTTTGGATTGTATTGTGACAGCTGTCATATCAGCATGCATTATTAAAAACGTATCAAAATTTTTGTGTAGCCATTTTAATAGTGAAGATAGAAGGAAAAAAGCAACATTTTCAGCATATTAGGCTTTATTATTTCAAGAAAGGTAAAAGCAGAAGTGATATGCAAAATAAACATTTGTGCAGTGCATGAAGAAGGTGCTGTGATCAATCGAATGTGCCAAAAGTGGTTTGCAAAGTTCTGTGCTAGAGATTTCTTGCTGAAAGATGCTCCATGGTCAGGTAGACCAGTTGATAGCAATTAAATCAAGACATTAATTGAGAATAATCAATGTTATACCACATGGGAGATACAATTGTATGCCTATGGCTGGTTCATGATAATGTATGGTGGATAACAGCACAATATTGTAAAGCAAATATCTTGAAATAAAAGATTTTTTTTAAAAAGACATACTCAGAATATCCAAATAAAGCACTGAAAATCATCCACACTAACTTGGTTATATTAATCACTTTGATGTTTGGGTTCTGCATATGTTAAGCAAAAAAACACCCTTCTAGACTGTATTTCCACATGCAATTCTCTTCTTAAATGTAACTAAAACATTATATTTTTAAAACAAAGTGTGATAGGTGATGAAAAGTGGATACTGTATCATATGTGGAACAGAAGTGATTGAGGAGCATGGGAAATGAGCCATCACCAACCACACCAAAGGCCAGACATCAAAGAAGTTGATGTTGTGTCTACAGTGGGATTGGAAAGGATTCCTCTATTATGAGCTCTTTCTATAAAGTGAAATGGTTAATTCCAACACCTACTGTTCTCAATTAGACTGACTGAAAGCAGCATTCAACAAAAAGCACCAGAATTAGTCAACAGAAAATGCACAATATTCCATCAGGATGATGCAAAACCCCATGTCTCTTTGATGACCAGGCAAAAACTGTTAAAAACTCAGTTGAGAAGTTCTGATTCATCCACTCTATTGACCAGACACTGCATCTTTGAATTTCTATTTATTTCAGTCTTTACAAAATTCTTTTAATAGAAAAAATAGCGATTTCCCTGGGTGATTATAAAGGGCACCTGAAGCAGTTCTTTGCTCAAAACTATAAAAAGTTTTGGGAAGAAGGAATTATGAAGTTGACTGAACAATGGCAGAAAGTAGTGGAACAAAACAGTAAATACATTGTTTAATGAAGTTCTTGGAGAAAATAAAAAATGGTCTTTTTAAATATATATATATATACTTTATTGAAGTATATTTGACTTAAAAATGGTCTTA
Source organism: Moschus berezovskii (assembly GCF_049115385.1). Classification (NCBI taxonomy): domain Eukaryota; kingdom Metazoa; phylum Chordata; class Mammalia; order Artiodactyla; family Moschidae; genus Moschus; species Moschus berezovskii. The sequence goes on from NC_142475.1 coordinate 39,563,065, forward strand.
TTTTCACTTAAAAACTGAAAGAATTTTTGGTCAACCCAATATACTCCCTGCCTCAGCCCTAGAACTGGTCATTTCTCCAATGATTTCTGGTTCCTTTATTGAACAATGGTAATAGAAACCAAGATCTGTATATTAGCTGTGCTTGTTGTTACTGAAGAGTTACTGAAGAGTTACTGAAGAGTTTTTGTTTTTTTTTTAAGGCCCTGGGAGATGACAGAGTATGGAAAGATAGGTATATACTTTGTCCATGTATATACACACATCTATAATTTTTCCTAAATGCAATTATCTGTATCTATATTCCTCTAAACATGAATTCATACTGATGTCTCCAACTTTAATCCTTTACCACATGAATCAGTCTACCTTTTCCCTTGCATATCTATAAACTCCCACTTCAACATGAGAAACACCATGCATTTACTTATTTGTTCAGTTCCAGTATACATAAGTAGTGCTTTCAGAATTGTTCATCTGCATCCTCATAGAAAACAGCTTTATCAACCATAACACAGTGCTTCTGTATAGTTCCTTGTCTTTGCTGATGGTTTCCACTGATTTCCCAAGTTACTTAGGGCAATGTCTAGTCCTCTTTTCCATTCAGTGAGGGTATGACATACACTTTTAATACAGTTAGAGTCTTGTGTCACATTTTTCATTCTATCTCAGGACACCTCCAATTTCCTGAATGATTTTTCTTTGAATGTGTTAAGGTCCACACTTTGTGCCAAAATGCTCCATGCTTTTTCACAAATGTAAAGTGCCATGTATCCACCACTACAGAATCACAAAGAATAGTGTTACCACTCTAAATAATCCTGTGGACTTGACTTACTCAGCCTCTTCCCCAAACTCCTGCAACAACTGATCTACTTACTGCTTCTACAATTTAGCCTATTCTAAAATGTCATATAAATAGAGTCATTAGTAATGAAACCTTTGTCTGTGTTGGCTTGCTTCTTTAACTTTGTCAAAAGTTCATAAATAACAAAAATAAAACGATTGAATCACCAAAGTAGTTATAAGTTTATTTTGTACACACTATAAAGACTGTTCATGAACCAGGAACACAGAAACCAAAACATGGAATGAGGCTCTCCAGTCCAGAGTTCTTGCTTGAAGAATCTCATGGACAGAAGAGTCTGGTAGGTTACAGTTCATGAGGTCACAAAGAGTCGGACATGAATGAAGGGACTTAGCACGCATGCATGCAGATTTACTTCATGGAGAACAGCTTGCAGCTCTTTCAACTGTAATCCACTCTGCTGTACCAGAGCACTCTTGGAGTGGTGTAAGACGTAGAGGAGAAGGAGCATTCCATAATCCTCCAATCAAGTCTCAGGATCTCAAGGTCCTATATTTCAGGGCTGTGACTTTCAGTCAATTTCCCCAATAGTTTAAATTTTCTCTCCCTTACCAGTTTCACAGGTTAAAAAAATGAAAGCAAAGCTGTTGGACTAATTTTCCTAAAATCATGAACCCCTTGAATCTGAACCAAAGCTGTTATATTCAGGTTCTGCTCTCCTAACTTCAATGCTCTACTGGTTTCCTGAAGCTCAAACTAGCAGAGTATCCCCAGCTCATATTATAAGCATGTGTTTTGGTAAAGGCATGTCTGTAGTCAAGGGACATCTGAAAGGAATGCTTTTCCCTTTCAACACTTAACATTCCCCACCAATGTTAAATGAATTATATTGTCTTTTAAAGGTCTCCTTACAGGATACATGTGTGCATGCTAAGTCACTTCAGTTTTGTCCAAATCTGTGTGACACTATAGACTTCAGCCCACCAGGCCCCTCTGTCCTTGGGATTCTCCAGGTGAGAATACTGGAGTGGGTTGCCATTCCCTTCTCCAGGGGATCTTCCCAACCCAAAGATTGAACCTGGGTCTCCTGCGTTGGAGGCAGATTCTCTATAACTAGCACTACAAGGGAAGCCTGAATACATACTCTGATATCTAGAATCCAGATGTAAACACTAAACCCTCATCATCTGTGTGGATTTAAGCAATTTACCTAACATCTGTATTCTCAGTTTACTCAACTGTTAGATGAATAAAATAATGGTATGAAATTTAAAGATTTCTGAGAGAAATAAATGAAATAACATAGGGATTGGGCTTCGCACAATGGTGGCATAGACTAGATGCTCAGTAATCATTAACTATCATCGTTGTAAGCAATCTTTAAATACCATAGATGTTTACACTGTATGTTAAGAGAACTGAATATGAAGAATAAAGGAGAAATAGAAGTTACTTCAAGTAGGCATTTGAGAATCTGTGAGGAGATATTTTGATTTTTACAATGACTAGGAATTTCTTCTGTTGTTTAGCATTCTGGGGCCACCTTTCCCCCTTAAACTATCTCTTTCAGGAGCTTAAGGACAACAGCAAAATGCCTCATGAAAACTGCCTCCTAGAAGCCCATGACACCATTGCTTGATCACACATGCCCAAACCTGTCTCAGTACCAGGATATATTCAGCCTGCTGTGCCCTTTGGTTCCATGTATGTTTCAATCAGTCTTAACTGTTAATTATCTAGGACGTTCAGTTCAGTTCAGTTCAGTTCAGTCGCTCAGTCTGTCTGACTCTCCGCGACCCCATGAATCACAGCATGCCAGGCCTCCCTGTCCATCACCAACTCCCGGAGTTCACTCAAACTCATGTCCACAGAGTCGGTGATGCCATTTGTATGTATAAGGAACAGCATAGCCAAACTAACCTGGTTTGCCAGGTACATCATGCACGTTGTATTGCCTCTCCGATTTTCCCACTCTACCCATGACAAGTTGACTATGTTTATCAGTTGCTCCCACAAAATTCAAAGACCTCTTTTTAACAATGCCTGTCAGTCATCTAATATAAACCTTAAAAAATAAAATTGTGCATATATACAGATGCTGAAGCTGAAGCTCCAATACTTTGGCCACCTGATGAGAAGAGTCAACTCATTGGAAAGGAGCCTGATGCTGGGAAAGATTGAAGACAAGAGGAGAAGGGGGCTAGAGAGGATGGGATGGTTGGATGGCATCACTGACTCAATGGACATGAGTTTGAGCAAACTCTGGGAGATGGTGAAAGACAGAGAAGCCTGGCGTGTTTCAGTCCATGGGGTGGCAAAGAATTGGAAACAACTTAGCAACTAAAAACAACAACAAAGACATTAGTGAGAAGATATACATATATATATATCTAGAAATATAACTACATAACCACATTGAGTATGGATCCCGACTCAATGGTCTCATTAGGATTCTAGTGAACTCTTTTGTCTCAGGTGCCTAGGGCAGTGTTTATTGTAGTTTTGGTTCCAGTCTTTTTAATCGTTACGGTTCTTCAAATTCCTATCTCCTTTGCTTCAGTTTTTATGCCCCTCTTCCCTATCTTTCTTTCTTTCACGTTTGTTAAATATTTAGAAGTGTGTTTCAGGCACAAAGTTAGATTTTGTCTTCTCACTACAGTACTCATGGGATGGTGGTCTGTCAGTCCATGCCAAGCTAGTTTGTGGAAGACAGTGAGAGAAGCACAGAAGCTGAGAGGAACCAGTTAGAAACATTTACAGCCATTGAACTTTACTAAGACAGTAAATTTTATGTCTGATGAATCTAGCAATAAAAGGTGGGGCTCAGGATTTTCCATGCATTTGTTCTTAATTCCATTTACCTAGTAATGTGTTTCCTACTCTCTTAAGTTTAGATTAATCTAAGCTTAAAACTTCACCAATCTCATGGGTTCTGGAAACCAGTCAATATGCTTATAACATATTTATTTCTGCTAAAGGAATACTGCAATAGATTGGAGCAAGTCTACTCAAACAATTTTTCATGAAGAGCTAGATTTTTTTAAAATTCCAAATCTAAGTTTTAAGTTTAGGTTAGTCTAAGGAACCAAAGGAAAGCACCTTTGCTGTGACCAGAAGCACCTCCAAATTCAGGCTTCAGAACAGCCTGTGAGAATGACACTAACATTGTCGCTGCCTCCACTGTCACAATATAACCTGAACCTGGAAAACAGAGGTTGCAGTTATTTGCTGCCACTGAACACAAAGATGCTGCCAGGTCCACTGCTCTTGAAATGCTGTAGTCCCTGACTTCAACTCTTTGCATCACTCACTTTAGATTTAAATTACTGGGATATAATATCCTTTTGCCAAGCCAAGATATGTCATCAAAAGGCTTCTTAAAATACCTATAATGTCTGTGAATACCATCTGCCACTGATGGCTGTCCCATTTGTGGTGGTTCACCTTTTCCCAGGAGCCAGACTTTGGTTATAGACAATGGGCTAGTAGATGGTCCCTGGGTAGTCATTGAAGATACTGAAGAGATTCAAACCAGGGATTGAGAAGCAATGTCATAGCAACATTCCTAAAACATATGCCACCTTTTTGTTGTTGCTGTAAATGAAAGCAGTCTTGTATAATTTCCTCCAATACTCAGGAGTATCTGTTCCCCTAGTGGCAATGTTTGATTAAGGGCATGAAGCTTTAAAATTCTCAGACATACAAGCTCAGCATTAATACTGCTCCTTATTTAATCTTCATCCCCAGAAAGAAAGAAAAGGCATCTAATCTGTAAGCCAGAGTTCCCCAGAAGTCATAAGAAGGAAAATATTAAAATTACATGGAAACCGATGACTTACACATGAGTGTCTGGACATCATCCCCAGTGTAATGCTGATATAGTCTCTCCTTGATATCTTGTTTTCCTTTACAAAATAAATATTAATACAGCAATTTCATGCTTTCTCAGGAGAGAGCCAGAATTATGTTTCTAATAAGAAGCTGCTATTAAGGAACAAGGCAGAGGAAGCCTCTAATAACAGGAGTAAAATGACATAAAATAATGTATCAGGTTGTGGTTTAGTCACTCAGTCGTGTCTGACACTTTTGCGACCCCATGAACTCTAACCCACCGGGCTTCTATGTCCTTGGGATTTCCCAGGCAAAAATACTGGAGTGGGTTGCCATTTCCTTCTCCAGGGGGTCTTTCAGACCCAGGGATCAAACCTGTATCTCCTTCATTGGAAGGCAGATTCTTTACCGCTGAGCCACCAGGGCAGCTCCTTTTCTTTCACTGCCATCCCCTGTACTCATTTCCAAAGCAACCTTCTTGGCCAAAGGCGATGACTTCCCCATCAGTTCAAGGTGTAGCTGGAGCATGTGGCTCCATTTCTCTTTACTGCTATCACCAGAAACCAGAGATTGGCTGTACAAAAGTGACCACAGGTGAGGCACACATAAGAGACCTAAAATACTCAAAACGTTTTTGTGTGTGTTATAAAATAAGATATTCTGATGGTTGGGTGTGGGGAGGAAAATAGAAGAGGCTTGAGGAGAGCTTGCTGTTTTCTTCACTGCAGAACTGAGTAGAAAATAGTTCCAATGACTTAGCATGTGACAAGCTATAGTTATCATCCAAATTAAAGTGAGTTTCTGGAGCATGGAGTGTCTGTAAGCCTGACATTTGTAGAAATGACAGTTTGTCTGAGAAAAAGCTTTTAGCGTATTCTCAGCAGTGGCTAAATGTGAAACGCAAGACCTCTCCCTGTTCTGAGGAGTGATTTTTTTATAGAGATCTCATGTGTGATTATATCATTTTGAGGGTGAAGGAGAATTTAGGATATTCTTAGTGTATTTTGCTTCAACATTTCCTATGCCCTTTTTCTACAAAGAAACCAAGTTTAAAATTCACAGAATACACAACTATTATGATATTATGTATAATTCCAACACCATAGAGACAGCACTAAAACAATGCAATTCTGGAGATGCAAAGAGTAGAAAATAACATTTTGACAAAAGCAAATCTAACATCATATATATGTTATATATTATATATATATATTGTTTTATTTTTTAATTTTTAAAGCTATAGAAGTATGATAGCACATTTATAGTAAAGTTGGAAAATACAGAACAAGGTTACATAGAGTTCCACTGTATATTACAATTATTTTTTAAGTAGATAAATTGAGATTTTTAGTTGGAGTTTCAATATCAGACTCCCCAAAATTGATAGAATAATTATACAGAGAAGTAGAAGGATGTAGTAGACCTGAAAAGCACTGTGAACCAATTCAACATAATTAAGATTTATACAATTTTCACACAACAGTAAGAAACAAATTCTATTCAAGTTCCCATAGACTGTAAACTAGAAGTCACTGGAACATATCCAGAGACACAAAAGCAAGATGCAAAATTTTCATGGCCTAGCAGTATTGAAATCATGCAGAGTCTGTTCTCTCATCACTTAACATACACTGTCTTAAGTATGAGGTGGACAATGTATTCATTGGTGTGATCTACGCAGAATACATCCCTGGCCAGTGTTACCGTTTCCAGTTCCTCATTCATAATCAAACAAAATGTCCCCAAGATCTGACCTGTCACAGAAGAACACAGCACACCGCTGAAACCATCTGACTCGGACTTGAGGCATCAAATTCTGCTTCTGTGCTTTCAAGTAAGAGAACGTCACCCTTTAGATAGAGTCCAAGAGCCACTTCCAAAAAGCCCCATGTGACTCACATATTCATCTTACCAATTTTAAAGTGCATGATTGGTGGCATTACATAGAATTGATGCTCTGCTGCCTAACCTGCATTGCTGGAAGTTTGTAGAGACCATCACATTTTGCTCGGAAATGACAGAACTTCTGATTTTACTACACGACTATTTCATACAGAGACCAGGCTAAGTGTCCTCATTCTGGAGATCTGAGTTACATTAGGAACAATGCTGACAGCAGGCAGGAAGTGCATGTGCTTTCCATTGGACTGACCCCTATGAATAGGAAAGGAAAGAGATTAGAATACTGTCAAAATTAATGGAATGCTATTTTCATGTCAGATAGAATTTCATGAAGGTTTTAGAAACGATTTCAAACCACTCACAGCACTGATGCTATTACGGATTGTTGAGTCTGTATGGCTTGTCATTTGAGGACGAAAGCCACTTCACATTCATTTCTGCGTACCTGCTGCCTTTCACGGTCCCTTACTTCTAAAATTATCTCATTTAATGAATGTATAAACAACTCTGGACAGCTTAAGGCAGGCCCAGAGATTTGGATTGTTCTAAGAACTACCTTATCTATTCTGTCTTGATTCTCCCCTTCGTAAACAACGACTGAATTTATTAACTGATTTTATATGACAGGCACTATTCTGAATGCTTTGCATTCTAATTTATTGAATCCTCATAACAGTTCTTAGAGATTCTGTTATTACCTTTACACAAATGAGTATGCCGAGACCCAAGGAGGTTAAGTGACTTGCTGGATATATTACAGTTATTAAGTGACTGAGCAGTGATTTAAGCTAGTGTAGTTTTGGGTCCTCAACTGTGATCACAATCATTCCCCTATGCTATTGAAGGCACAAATGAGTTTAAAGAAGAATAATAAAACTCGCATCTCTCAAAATTTTTTGGCAGTTTCCGTATCTAAGAAGCTTATGTTTATCTCGATTAATAACACTTTTCACTGGGATCTGCTTTATTGATAAGCAACTTGGATGTCCATGTTTTTTAAAATAAGTAAAATAAATCTCTTTCTTACAGCACTCAACTCAGAACACTTCAAATACCTCTAAATATTTGAGACAGGTTCTTTAGAAGAAAATTTTTTTATCAACATTTCTACTAGTTCACTTAGAAATCCTTAAATATGAGAAGTACAAAACAGTAAAATACTTGAAGACATAATTGAATATATCTTTTTATGTATTTATTGTATATGGCTAAAGTGCAATTAAACAATTTGTACTGCAATGGAGACAACAATGTCTATGTCTATCATAAAGCCCTAACCTTACTGGACACACAGAATGTTCTGGGTTACAAAGCACTGTCCCTTGGCAGTGCAAGGGTAGCTGAAATCCCACTAATGCTCTAAGTTTGAATTTCAGTGGGAATTAAATTCCCTTGAAAATCCTTGCAGCACTTGAATCTCATTTCTTTTTTTCTTTTAAATTGAGACATAGTTGATTTACAATGCCGTATTAGTTTCAGATGTATAGCAAAAGGATTAATACACACACACACACACACACACACACATGCACATGGTCTTTTTCAAATTATTTTCCATTATAGGTTGCTACAATATATTGAAAATAGTTCCCTGTGCTCTATACAGCAGGTTCTTTTTGTTTAGTTCATACATAGTAGTATGTATCTGCTAATGCTAAACATATTGTTTATCCTTTCCCTCCCCTTTTCCTCTTTGGTAACCATAAGTTTGTTTCCTGTCTCTGAGTCTGTTTCTATTTTGTAAATAAGTTCATTTTTATCATCCTTTTAGATTCCACATATAAGTGATATGATATTTGCTTTTTTGTCTGACTTACGTCAGTTAGTTTTGTAATTTCTAGATCCATCCATGTTACTGCAAAGTACATTATTTCATTCTTTTTTGTGGCTGAGTAATATTCCGTTCTATGTATGTATGTATGTGTGTATATATGTATATCCCATGTCTTCTTTATCCTGATTAAAGTGTTGGTGGTAATAGTGTGTTATCTTCTTTTGTTATTTCTGTTTTGCTTTATGTAGGGACTGAGATCTGTGCTATGTTCTTTCCAAGGGCTGCTTCTAAAATAACTACTATTGCTTAGCCCAACTGGCTAGAACACTATTGTATTAATGTTTAAAAAGTTATTTTACTTTTGGTTATTTATCCAAAGAATAAAAAGCACTACATACAACTATATGTTCATTGCAGTATTTACAGTAGTCAAGATATGGAAACACTCACACATATGTATGTATGCATGTGTGTGTGTGTGTATGTGTGTGTGCGCACACATAATGGAATACTACTCAGCTATAAAATGGTGAAATCTTGGCATTTGCAACAGTGTAGAGAGAACTTGAGGGTATCATGCTAAGTGAAACAAGTCAGACTGAGAAAAATAAACTGTATAATTTTACTCCCATGTGAAATATTCAAAAATTTAAAAATAAATGAATAAACCAAACCAAACCAAAGCAAACACAGAGATACAGAGGACAAATTAATGGCTACCAAAGAGAAGTGGGGAGCAGGGAGGGAGAAATGGTTAAAGAAGTGCAACTGTATGGTGACAAAGAGAAATTACACTTTAGGTGATGAGCATGTTGTAGGGTATACAGAAATCAAAATATAATATTGTACACATGAAATTTATCAGTCAATTCAGTCATTCAGTCATGTCCAATTCTTTGTGACCCCATGGATTGCTGCATAAAATTTATATAACATTATAAACCAATGTTACATCAATTTTTTTTATAAAACTGCAGACTGTGGTGTTATCAAACATGCTTTCAGCTACAACATATTTTATGTGTAACAACCAAATCACTCAGCTTCACTTGCTTCTTGTCCCTTTTTTATCCTATGGGAATTATGATAGTCCATTCTCATAGATCTGTTTATTCATTCATCACTTCACTCCATCAGTCAACAAAGAATTCTTGAGCATCTGCAGGTTCCAGGCAGTGTTCCCGCTGCTGGGGAGCCTACAATGAATAAATCAAGTCTGTTCCTTCTGCAATTTACAGTGGAATATTTTTAGGATTAAAAAAGAAGATTGTATGTAAAACTCTCAATACCTGGTGCATAGTAACCTCAAAATATATTAACTATTTTCATAACTAACCCAGAGCATTTCCTTTACCATACAAATTTAAAAGGATGATCAAACTTCAGTCTGTAGGCCCTAAAAATCTCTATGGAAACAGAGCTTATCAACTAAAGAGAAATAACGATTTGAAAGATATATTGAAACACAGCTGTAGGGTGGTTCAGTTCAGTTCAGTCGCTGTTAAAGTTAGCCACTGTTTCCCCATCTATTCACCAGGAAGTGATGGGACCAGATGCCATGATCTTAGTTTTCTGAATGTTGAGCTTCAAGCCAACATTTTCACTCTCCTCTTTCACTTTCATCAAGAGACTCTTTAGTTCTTCACTTTCTGCCATAAGGGTGGTGTCATCTGCATGTCTGAGGTTATTGATGTTTCTCCCAGCAATCTTGATTCCAGCTTGTGCTTCATCCAGCCCAGTGTTTCTCATGATGTACTCTGCATATAAGTTAAACAAGCACGGTGACAATATACAGCCTTGACGTACTCCTTTTCCTATTTGGAACCAGTCTGTTGTTCCATGTCCAGTTCTAACTGTTGCTTCCTGACCTTCATACAGGTTTCTCAAGAGGCAGGTCAGGTGGTCTGGTATTCCCATCTCTTTCAGAATTTTCCACAGTTTATTGTGATCCATACAGTCTGGGGCTTTGGCATAGTCAATAAAGCAGAAATAGATGTTTTTCTGCAACTCTTTTGCTTTTTCAATGATCCAGCAGATGTTGGAAATTTGATCTCTGGTTCCTCTGCCTTTTCTATAATCAGCTTGAACATCTGGAAGTTCACGGTTTTATTGCTGAAGCCTGGTTGGGAGAATTTTGAGCATTACTTTACTAGCATGTGAGATAAGTACAATTGTGTGGTAATTTGAGCATTCTTTGGCATTGCCTTTCTTTGTGATTGGAATGAAAACTGACCTTTTGAGTCCTGTGGCCACTGCTGAGTTTTCCAATTTGCTGACATATTGAGTGCAGCACTTTGACAGCATCATCTTTAGGATTTGAAATAGCTCAACTGGAATTCTATCACCTCTACTAGCTTTGTTCGTAGGGATGATTCCTAAGGCCCACTTGACTTCACATTCCAGGGTGTCTGGCTCTAGGTGAGTGATTACACCATCATGATTATCTGGGTCGTGAAGATCTTTTTTGTATAGTTCTTCCATGTATTCTTGCCACCTCTTCTTAATATCTTCTGCTTCTGTTAGGTCCATACCATTTCTATCCTTTAGTGAGCCCATCTTTGCATGAAGTGTTCCCTTGGTATCTCTAATTTTCTTGAAGAGATCTCTAGTCTTTCCCGTTCTTTTGTTTTCCTCTATTTCTTTGCATTGATCACCGAGGAAGGCTTTCCTACCTCTCCTTGCTATTCTTTGGAACTCTGAATAAAATGGATATGTCTTTCCTTTTCTCCTTTGCCTTTCACTTCTCTTCTTTCACAGCTTTTTTGTAAGGCCTCCTCAGACAACCATTTTACCTTTTTGCATTTCTTTTTCTTGGGGATGGTCTTGATCCTTGTCTACTGTACAATGTCATGAACCTCCATCCATAGTTCATCAGTTACTCCGTCTATCAGATCTAGTCCCTTAAATCTATTTCTCACTTCCATTGTATAATCATAAGGGTTTTGATTTAGGTCATACCATTTTAGAAACATACCCATACAGATTGGAGTGTGAAAACATAGAGATAGATCCATTATCATCTGTGGAATAGGTAACTTAAGTGAGATACAAAGGAATAGCACAGTGAGGTGAGAAGGTGGACAAACAGATTACAAAATCACTCTAAAGGAGAATCAGGACAATTTGATGAAAATAAGTAGGCAAGGAGGAGCTTAAGGGAAATGAATCTTTCCGAATGTCATTTTCATCATGTTTTAGGCGGTAGCATTGAATATTGAAGGAGTCAAGACTCAGAAAGAGTCAGAGTGAAGAAGGGAGGAAGAGAACAAAGTAGGAGAGGGAGGACGTGGTGCCAGAAGTTTAGAGATTAATCAGAGATAATATGTGTGTGTGTATAATAGTTACATATATAGCAATTGTTTTATGTATATGTATAGACATATATTTGTATGTATTTATATATATTGCAGTCATGAAATTAAAAGATGTTACTCTTTGGAAGGAAAGTTATGACCTACCTAGACAGCACATTAAAAAGCAGAGACATTACCTTTGTCAACAAAGTTCCATCTAGTCAAGGCTATGGTTTTTCCCATGGTCATGTATGGACGTGAGAGTTGGACTGTGAAGAAAGCTGAGAGCCGAAGAATTGATGCTTTTGAACTGTGGTGTTGGAGCAAATTCTTGAGAGTCCCTTGGGCTGCAAGGAGATCTAACCAGTCCATCCTAAAGGAGATCAGTCCTGAGTGTTCATTGGAAGGACTGATGTTGAAGCTGAAACTCCGATACTTTGGCCACCTGATGGGAAGAACTGACTCATTTGAAAAGACCCAAATGCTGGGAAAGATTGAGGGCAGGAGGAGAAGGGGACGACAGAGGATGAGATGGTTGGATGGCATTACCGAATCAATGGATATGGTTTTGGGTGGACTCCGGGAGTTGGTGATGGACAGGGAGGTCTGGTGTGCTGCAGTTCATGGGGTCACAAAGAGTCAGACACAACTGAGTGACTGAATTGAACTAAACTGATACATATATATATATATATATGCGCTATTATTGTTGTTCGCTTGCTTGGTCGTGTCCAACTGTCTGCAATTCAATGGACTGCAGCACGCCAGGCTTCCCTGTGTATATATGTAAATTCGTTGCCCTTGGTAAATGGCTATTTTGCTATAGTTTTTAAAATTCAGGAACAAAATTCAAAAAAATCAATCAAGCAGCATGGAGAAACAAGACACAATAAAGAAATATGGTCCAATTTCACACACAAAAACAACTATAGTACAATAGATTCTGGGTGAGGAAGAGAGCATATACAGGGACTAGGTGAGCATAAAGGAGGAGGCCTAATAACTACACTGAGGACTTTTATAGTCTAAATGGCACCATAGACAGGATTTTTTCCTAACCAATTTCAGTACATTAAAAATAAAACAATCTAAAACTAGAAATTAGAAAAGCTCAGTGAAACAGTGAGAGAAATGATCAGTTTGTTTTGTGAGGAAATTAAGGTGCATAGAGGCTTCACAGCTAATAAAGAAATCTGACATTCAAACTCCAATCTCCTTTTTATAATTTGAAGGATCTTTTCACTGTGTCAGTCTTTTTGTCTTTCAGATGTAAAATAAGAAACTTACTGATGTAACAAAAGAATACTGACTTATTGGATGAGGTGACCTTGGCAAGATACTAACAAAAAGCAATTCTATTTTCTCTTACCATTTCTTTTAATACTAGTTATTGGATAATACATAATTAATAATATGACCAGGAAAGTTCATTATTAATATTTTCAAGTTTCTGCCAATTAAAGACATCTTTACCTCTCGGTTTAGCTCTATCTTAGGTAAAATACTCTGGCTTATCATTTCTCTGCTACTGGCTCTATTTCCATGCCTCTTCAGAATGTGTACCTGGGGCCTCAACAGGTTCAGTTCAGTTCAGATCAGTTCAGTCGCTCAGTCGTGTCCAACTCTTTGCGACCCCATGAATCACAGCACGCCAGGCCTCCCTGTCCATCACCAACTCCAGGTTATGGGTCAGCAAAGGTCATAATGGCTGGTTTTAAGGATTTTAATCTGGTTTTCTGGGTTTCTCTCATAAGATGTTTTTATGAATTTCTCAGAAACATCGAAGGACTTCCCAGGTGGCGCTACTGGTAAAGAACCTGCTTGCCAATACAGGAGACCCAAGAGATGTGAGTTTGATCCCTAGGTCGGGAAGATTCCCTTGGATAGGAAATGGCACCCCATTTCAGTATTCTTGCCTGGAAAATTCCATGGCAAAGGAGCCTGGCGGGCTACAGTACATGGGGCCACAAAGAGTCAGACATGACTGAGAAACTGAGCAGCAGCAGCAGAAACATCGATCTTAAAGTGAATTTTTGATTGCAGTTTCATGGAGTTGGAAATGCCACCTTCCATCTGGCTGACAGCTTAGAAAATAAAGCACCTTTATCTTGAGCTTTTGTACCTGGAAACGTACCCCCACACTCTATCTGAAGTGTTCCCATCATTCCAGGCATAAAGCCCTCTTGAATGGAGTCATCTCAAGATGTCTTCCCCTTCCATCATTCCACCTTTGAGGTAGTTGAGACTGACCCCAAAATGGCTTCTTAGATATCAATAAACATATCAGCCCAGAAGTCAGGCACATGTCATCGCATCCCCCAGATCACACCAGGGCCTGTCAGGCTCTGTAAGAGGGTCTCATGGAATGTAGAGTACAACTTGAAGCACCTTTTTCTCATCTTCATTTGAGGTTGGGGGCTGTAGTAGGAAGTTTCTAAGAACATAGAAAACATGTCAGTTTTCTTTCTCCTCCGCATTTCTCAGTGATCCTTCTCACATCTCAACCACACAAATACAAACACGTTTTACATTAGAAGTTGAAAATTCTATATTAGTTTTCTGTTTTTCTGTGCAGATTGTTGAGAGCAAATGATGAACATCCCTGTTTTCTCTCTTTAGGGGCAAGGGACATCAGAGGAAAATAAAGCCATACGTGCTGTTCACTGTCTCAGGTTTTAATCTACAACACATTTAACACTTCACATACCATCTGTTACAATAGGAAAACCAGAAACAAAGTAAGCACTTCATGTTTATTCAAATACATCGTGCTGAAGCCAGACATAACAAAGAGGTTCTCATCCTGCGCTTCTTCATCCAGGACTTCCTGTTGGCCCCACTCCCTCTTCCTCCTTCCCTAGCCTTTCTCTGACTTCCATTTATTCCACTTTTCCTTTTTATGACATGTTTCCTTTATTTTTTTTTTAACACTCCTTCCTGAAAAATGTTTGCTGTAGAGAGTTCATAGAGCTGCACTCTCTGCAGTTTAGACCGTTTTCCCAGTACATGGCAGGACATTTGTTTCACAGGCAGTTACATCACCTGAACTGGCTCAGGTTCTAAGGAGAAACCTGCTATTACTTGAACCATCTCAATCAGCAGCTTTACACAGGAAACAATGCTATCTTCATGCACAAGCATTGTGACAACTGTTTCCAACAAGAAAGTATAAAAGATATAAAATAATGAAATATTAACTTGAGAATACTGGAATTTGTGAATAAAATTACTTTTGTATGGATTATGCACCCCATGTTCATAAATATGATGTTATGCAGAATTTCAGAGAAGATAACATGTGATGTTAGTATTGCTAACACTGATCCTAAAAAGTAGTGATGTAGATATATTTTTTAACTTTTAAAAAATAAAGTCTGATCCAAGCTAACCTCCATCATTATGTCCTGAATTGGGGTTTTCTATCTCCTGCCAATAACAAGGCTGTGTCCCATGAGTCCTTATACACTCTAGCCCCACTAGCCTTGATCAGGCAATGTCCTTTTGCTCTCTCTGGCTTTATAACATTGTGATCAACAATATATGCCTGGCAGACTTCCATGTCAGCCTTCCCTCCTAACACTCATTTTGTCCTCCATCCCTCTGAACACATACCAACACTTACACATATGTACAAATCTGCATGCACAGCACTTAGTAATGCTTACTGTTTACTGAAAAAATGAGAATGAGAGAGTTAATGAATTAAAGCATATTAAGTATACATTGCTAAGTGGTCCTCTGATGGAGCTGAAGTACAAGAATCAGACACTTTAATTGACCATCCCAATCCATAGATTAACTTTGATCATTTGCAAGAATGGTAGCTGCAATGATCTCTTCTATTCTCTGCTTACAAACTATTCTTCAAGTTCTGTCTGATGACCTGGCATTAACAGACGATAACGTTCTTCTGTGAATTACCTTCTTCAAACAGAAATTATCAGTCACTCTTTGCATGACCTTTTTTTCTCAATCTTTTACAGTGTAGCTGTCTTTACTATCAGACAAGAGAAATTGTACTCACCCAAATCAACAAAAATCTTTGAGTTGCTAAATTTAATCTACTTTCAGTCCTACATGCCTTCCTTGTAGTACTCGGCATTGTTCACTCTTGCTGACTCTTTCTAGTAATCCATCCTGATATCTGTCTTCCACTGTCTCCATTGTCTAGTGATCAAAGTGAAAGTCACTCAGTCATGTCCGACTCTTTGTGACCCCAAGGACTAGACAGTCCATGGAATTCTCCAGGCCAGAATACTGGAGTGGGTAGCCTTTCCCTTCTCCAGGGGATCTTCCCAACCCATGGATTGAACCCAGGTCTTCTGCATTGCAAGCAGATTCTTTACCAATTGAGCCACAAGGGAAGCCCATCTAGTGATCATGTGACCATTTGTTGCCTTATCTTTTGTCCATTCTCTGTGTGTTAGCCTCCCACACTAGAGAGCTCTAAAACTTGGACCAAAGATTGTACCTTGGAAATACCCTCACATTGCTTTTAGCTATAAGCAAATTTCAATTATGTCTTTACTGTTGTTCAGCCACTCTGTCCCATCTGACCCTTTGGGACCCCATGGCCTGCAGCAAACCACATTTCTTGTCCTTCACTAACTCTTAGAGCTTGCTCCAACTCATGTCCATTGAATCGGTGATGTCATCCAACCATCTCATCCTCTGACATCCCCTTCTTCTCCAGCTTTCAATCTTCCCCAGCATCCATCTTTTTCAAGGAGTCAGTTCTTGGCATCATATGGCCAAGGTATTGGAGTTTCAGCTTCAGCATCAGTCCTTCCAATGAATATTCAGAGTTGATTTCCTTTAGGATTGACTGGTTTTATCTCCTTGAAGTCCAAAAGACTCTCAAGAGTCTTCTCCTATACTACAATTTGAAAGCATCAATTTTCAGCACTCCGCTTTCCTTATGGTCCAATCTCACATCCATACATGACTACTGGAAAAAGCATAGCTATATGGACCTTTGTTGGTACAGTGATGTTTCCGCTTTTTAATACTCTGTAGGGCTTCCCTGGTGGCTCAGCAGTAAAGAATCTGCCTGCAATGAAGGAGATCTGAGTTTGGTCCCTGGTTTGGGAATATCCCCTGGAGGAGGGCATGGCAACCGACTCCAATACTCCTGCCTAGAGAATCCCATGGACAGAGGAGCCTGGAAGGCTGTGGTCCATAGGGTCTCACAGAGCTGGACACAACTGAAGCAACTAAGCAGCATCAGCTGCAGAGTTTTGTCATAGCTTTTCTTCCAAGGAGCAAAAGCCTTTTAATTTCATGGCTGCAATCACCATCCTCAGTGATTTTCGAGACCAAGAAAATAAAGTCTATCACTGTTTCCGTTGTTTCCCCATCTGTTTGCTATGAAGTGATGGGACCAGATCCCATGATCTTTGCTTTATGAATGTTGAATTTTAAGCTAGCTTTTTCACTCTCCCCTTTCACCTTCATCAAAAGGCTCTTTCTTTACTCTTCACTTAGCTTTCATCTATTTTCCAGCCTGTTAAATCCAAATTCCAGGTTGTCTCCAGGAAAAAATAAACCTTGATACTGTACAGCTCCAACTTAACACCTAGAACAAAGTTCTTAACACCTAGAACAAAATTCTTAACACCTTTCTTCATATATAGAATATACTTTGTAGATCTCCATCAGAGAGAGAGCATGTTTAGTTTTCTATAGCATGGACTCACTACTTGAAGTTAAATATTCATTCTAGTATTTAGTTCTATGGTTTTGGACAAGTTACCTAATGTTTCTGTGCTTTACCTTCTCACATGTAAAGTGGGAATAATGCTAGCATCGTTATTACTAACATTATTATAAAGATATAAAAAGATTATTCATGTAAAATATTTAGAAGCACTGCTATGGAATGAATGTATGCATCCTCCAAAAGTCATATTTTAAAATCCTCACCTCTCAACATGAATGATACTAGGACATGGACCTTCGTGAGGTAGTTAGGTCATAAGAATGGAGCTATGATGAATGAAATCAGAGTCCCTTAAAAAAACCTTCAGTTCAGTTCAGTTCAGTTCAGTCGCTCAGTCGTGTCCGACTCTCCGTGACCCCATGAATCACAGCACGCCAGGCCTCCCTATCCATCACCAACTCCCGGAGTTCACTCAAACCCATGTCCACAGAGTCGGTGATGCCATCCAGCCATCTCATTCTCAGTCGTACCCTTCTCCTCCCGCCCCCAACCTTTCCTAGCATCAGAGTCTTTTCCAGTGAGTCAACTCGTCGCATGAGGTGGCCAAAGTATTGGAGTTTCAGCTTTAGCATCAGTCCTTCCAATGAACACCCAGGATTGATCTCCTTTACAATGGACTGGTTGGATCTCCTTGCAGTCCAAGGGACACTCAAGAGTCTTCTCCAGCACCACAGTTCAAAAGCATCAGTTCTTTGGTGATCAGCTTTCTTCACAGTCCAACTCTCACATCCATACATGACCATGGGAAAAACCATAGCCTTGACTAGACGGACCTTGGTTGGCAAAGTAATGTCTCTGCTTTTTAATATACTATCAAGGTTGGTCATAACTTTCCTTCCAAGGAGTAAGCGCCTTTTAATTTCATGGCTGCAATCAGCATCTGCAGTGATTTTGGAGCCCCAAAAAATAAAGTCTGACACTGTTTCCACTGTTTTTCCATCTATTTCCCATGAAGTGATGGGACCAGATGCCATATCTTTGTTTTCTGAATGTTGAGCTTCAAGCCAACCTTTTCACTCTCCTCTTTCACTTTCATCAAGAGGCTTTTGAGTTCCTCTTCACTTTCTGCCATAAGGGTGGTATCATCTGCATATCTGAGGTTATTGATATTTCTCCTGGCAATCTTGATTCCAGCTTGTGCTTCTTCCAGCCCAGCATTTCTCATGATGTACTCTGCATATAAGTTAAATAAGCAAGGTGACAATATACAGCCTTGATGTACTCCTTTTCCTATTTGGAACCAGTCTGTTGTTCCATGTCCAGTTCTGACTGTTGCTTCCTGACCTGCATACAGGTTTCTCAAGAGGCAGGTCAGGTGGTCTGGTATTCCCATCTCTTTCAGAATGTTCCACAGTTTATTGTGATCCACACAGTCAAAGGCTTTGGCATAGTCAATGAAGCAGAAATAGATATTTTTCTGGAACTCTCTTGCTTTCTTCATGATCCAGCAGATGTTGGCAATTTGATCTCTTGTGCCTCTGCCTTTTCTAAAACCTGCTTGAACATCTGGGAGTTCACAGTTCACATATTGCTGAAGCCTGGCTTAGAGAATTTTGAGCATGACTTTACTAGCCTGTGAGATGAGTGCAATTGTGCGGTAGTTTGAGCATTCTTTGGCATTCCCTTTCTTTGGGATTGGAATGAAGACTGACCTTTTCCAGTCCTGTGGCCACTGCTGAGTTTTCCAAATTTGCTGGCATATTGAGTGCAGCACTTTCACAGCATCTTCTTTCAGGATTTGAAATAAATAGCTCAACTGGAATTCCATCACCTCCACTAGCTTTGTTCGTAGTGATGCTTTCTAAGGCCCACTTGACTTCACATTCCAAGATGTCTGGCTCTAGGTCAGTGATCACATTATCGTGACTAAACTGGTCGTGAAGATCTTTTTTGTACAGTTCTTCTGTGCATTCTTACCACCTCTTCTTAATATCTTCTGCTTCTGTTAGGTCCATACCATTTCTATCCTTTATCGAGCCCATCTTTGCATGAAATGTTCCCTTGGAATCTCTAATTTTCTTGAATAGATCTCTTGTTTTTCCTATTCTGTTGTTTTCCTCTATTTCTTTGCATTGATCACTGAGGAAGGCTTTCTTATCTCTCCTTGCTATTCTTTGGAACTCTGCATTCAGATGCTTATATCTTTCCTTTTCTCCTTTGCTTTTCGCCTCTCTTCTTTTCACAGCTATTTGCAAGGCCTCCTCAGACAGCCATTTTGCTTTTTTGCATTTCTTTTCCATGGGGATGGTCTTGGTTCCTGTCTCCTGTACAATGTCACGAACCTCCGTCCAGAGTTCATCAGGCACTCTATCAATCAGATCTAGTCCCTTAAATCTATTTCTCACTTCCACTGTATAATCATAAGGGATTTGATTTAGGTCATATCTGAATGGTCTAGTGGTTTTCCCTATTTTCTTCAATTTCAGTCTGAATTTGGCAATAAGGAGTTCATGATCTGAGCCATAGTCAGCTCCTGGTCTTGTTTTTGCTAACTGTATAAAGTTTCTCCATCTTTGGCTGCAAAGAATATAATCAATCTGATTTCGGTGTTGACCATCTGGTGATGTCCATGTGTAGAGTCTTCTCTTGTGTTGTTGGAAGAGGGTATTTGCTATAACCAGTGCCTTCTCTTGACAAAACTCTATTAGCCTTTGCCCTGCTTTACTTTCTCTCTCTTTCTGTTCTACACTGTGTGAGGATACAGTCTTCTTTTGGTGGCTCAGTGATAAAGAATCCTCCTGTCAATGCAGGAAGCACAGAAGACACAGGCTCGAGGGTTAGAGTTAGGGTTAGATCTTCCTGGGTAGGGAAGATCCCCTGGAGAAGGAAATGTCAACCCACTCCAGTATTCCTGCCTGGGAAATTCTGTGGACAGAGGTGTCTGGCAGGCTACAGTCCATGGTGGTACCAAAAGGTCAGACTCGACTTAGACACTAAACAACAACAGCAATGTGAGGATACGATGAGAAGACACCATCAGCAAACCAGAAAGTACATGCCCCCATCAGACATGGGATGTTTCAGGACCTTGATCTTAAACTTCCCAGACTCCAGAATGGTGTGTATATGTTTGTGGTGTTTGAGTTATCAAATCCATGTTAGAGCAGCCTGAAGGACTAAGTCCTGTGGCCAGTATGAATGAGCCTTAGAGAGTTCCAGTTATTATTTAAGATAAATTGTGGCATTATTAATCATTATTGCATTTACTACAGCATAATTGACTTTTTGACATAATAGACAAGAGGATGCACTAGTCATAGAAAACATCATCTTCCAACAACACAAGATATGACTCTACACATGGACATCACCAGATGGCCAATACCAAAATCAGATTGATTATATTCTTGGTAGCCAAAGATGGAGAAGCTCTATAATGTCAGCAAAAACAAGACCAGGAGCTGACTGTGGCTCAGATCATGAACTACTTATTTTGAAGTTCAGACTTAAAGTGAAGAAAGTAGGGAAAACCACTAGACCATTCAGGTATGACCTAAATCAAATCCTTTACAATTATACAGCAGAAGTGAGAAACAGATTCAAGGGATGAGATCTGACAGATAGAGTGCCTGAAGAACTATGATGGAGGTTCATGACATTGTACAGGAGACAGGGATCAAGACCAATCCCAAGAAAAAGAAATTCAAAAAGGCAAAGCAGTTGCCTGAGGAGGCCTTACAAATAGCTGCAAAAAGAAGAGAAGTGAAAGGCAAAGGAGAAAAGGAAAGATATACCCATTTGAATGCAGAGTTCCAAAGAATAGGAAGGAGAGATAAGAAAGCCTTCCTTGGTGATCAACATGAAAAAATAGAGGAAAACAATACAATGGGAAAAACTAGAAAATTCTTCAAGGAAAATTAGAGCGACCAATGGAACATTTCATGCAAAGATGGGCACAATAAAGGACAAAAATGATATAAACCTAGCAGAGGCAGAAGATGTTAAGATGAGGTGGCAAGAACACACAGAAGAACTCTAAAAAAAGATCTAAATAACTCAGATAACCACAGTGGTGTTATCACTCACCTAGAGTCAGATATCCTGGAATGCAAAGTCAAGTGGGTCTTAGGAAACATCACTACAAACACAGTTAGTGGGAGTGATGGAATTCCAGCTATTACAAATCCTAAAAGATGATGCTGTGAAAGTGCTGCACTCAGTATGCCATTAAATCTGGAAAACTCAGCAGTGGCCACTGACTGGAAAAGGTCAGTTTTTATTCCAATTCCAAAAAAAGGCAATGCCAAAGAATGTTCAAACAATTGCACAATTGCACTCATCTCACACACTAGCAAAGTAATGCTCAAAATTCTCCAAGCCAGCTTTCAATAGTACATGAACTAAGAACTTCCAGATGTTCAAGGTGTATTTAGAAAAGGCAGAGGAACCTGAGATCAAATTGCCAATATCCATTTGATCATAGAAAAAGCAAGAGAATTTCAGAAAAATATCTACTTCTGCTTCATTGACTATGCTAAAGCCTTTGACTATGTGGATCACAACAAACTAGAAAATGGTTCAAGAGTTGGGAATATGAGACCTCCTTACCTGCCTCCTAAAAATTATGTATGCAGGTCAAGAAGTAACAGAACCCAACATGGAACAAAGAAAGGGTTCCAAATTGGGAAAGGAGTACATCAAGGCTGTATATTGTCACCCTGTTTATTTAATTTATATGCAGAAGTGAAAGGCTGGATGAAGCATGAGTTGGAATTAAAATTGCCAGGAGAAATATCAACAACCTCAGATATGCAGGTGACACCACCCTTATGGTAGAAAGCGAAGAGAACTGAAGAGTCTCCTGATGAAAGTGAAAGAAGAGAGTGAAAAAGTTAGCTTAAAAATCAACATTCAAAAAGCTAAGATTGTGGCATCTGCTCCAATCACTTCATGGCAAAGAGAGGGGGGAAACAATGGAATCAGTGACAGACTATTTTCTTGGGCTCCAAAATAACTAAGGATGGTGACTGCAGCCATGAAATTAAAAGACTTTTCCTCTTTGGAAGAAAAGCTATGACCAAGCTAGACAGCATATTAAAAAGCAGAGACATTACTTTACCAACAAAGGTCCATTTAGTCAAGGCTGTGGTTTTTCCAGTAGTCATGTATGGATGTGAGAGTTGGACTATAAAGAAAGCTGAGCACTGAAGAATTGATGCTTTTGAACTGTGGTGTTGGAGAAGACTCTTGAGAGTCCATTGGGCAGCAAGGAGATTTAACCAGTCAATCCTAAAGGAAATCATTCCTGAATATTCATTGGAAAGATTGATGCTGAAGCTGAAGCTCCAATACTTTGGCCACCTGATGCAAAGAACCGACTCATCGGAAAAGACCCTGATGCTGGGAAAGATTGAAGGGAGGAGAAGGGGATGACAGAGGATGAGATGGTTGCATGGCATAGCCAGCTCGATGGACATGAGTTTGATCAAGCTCCGGAAGTTGGTGATGGACAGGGAAGCCTGGTGTGCTGTAGTTCATGGGGTCACAAAGAGTCAGACTGGACAGAGTGACTGAACTGAATCAACTTAAACTGACTTTTAATCCTATATCTGCCCAGCCCAACACAGAGATTCTTGATGGTAGGAAGTGTTTCTCAGTCATCTTATGCCAGGTTCCTAAGTAACTCTTAGTGCATGGAAGACAATCAGTGATAGGAGTGGTAAACATCTGTGTTCTCAAATTAACTTAATGACATACCACTACTGGGGCTCATAGCCAACTGCCCCAAAAATATGCCTCATTGGCATATGGATTATTTTGAACTAAAGTGTCATAAGAAACAGACAGGGGAAATTATTAAGGCACCCACACTCTGACCCAATTCTTTCCCCTTGAAAGGAGGAAATAAATCTCCCACGTGAAGCTATGCTCCCTATGCCAGGGGTATCAAAAGCAATCTCATCACTACAGCCATGGAATTCAAGGCTAAGAAAGTGGCATAAAAACTTTGTTAATTCCTCCTTAGTCTGCTACCCCAAGTATAAGCCCTTTTGTTTCATTAAATCTTCACAAATAATTGTTTTTTTTTTTTGTCTAAGAATTACATATAAACAGCCTTCTTTGGTCACTGTGGAGGTCCTATTTCTATGGGACTTCAGTGCATAGAAACAAAATTGTTTTTTCTCCTGTTCATCTGTCTTGTGTCCCCTGTTCACTCTGCGCGGAGAATTCTCATCTCACATCACTGGGGCTGTTGACATAGCTCTGCAACTTAACATCCAGAACAAAATTCTTGAGAGTTTCTTTGTCAAGACCATCATACATCTCATCTCTAGATTTATTTTCTTCAAAAGACACATAGTTGGTCATATTACTTCTCAGGTTGAAAGCTTCTGCTGTCCACAAAAGAATATTCAAACTCCCCAGTCTGAGGTATAAGAATTTTCAAACTCTAACCACTCCCTGTACCACCTCTTGCCACTTCCCTAGTGGTGGAACCTTGGTTGAGGCACTTGCCTTAGTTTCTCTAGGCCTCAGTTTTCATCTCTAAAAACAGAAGAATGATCATATGAACACTTCTTTCTGTGCAAGGTCCAGCCAGTCAGCAACATGACTGAACAAAGTGTAGAATTCTACTAATTAAAAAAAAAAAATGTAGAGTATGTTGAAAACATCTGAACATAATAAAGTCCAAGCTTAGACAAATGATAATTAAACCTATAATAGCCACATTAAACCCTTGGATCAAATTCTTGTGCTTCCCTTCTTAAATGACAGTTGCAGCTGGTGATATTGAAGAACTGAATGGTTTCCCAATAAAAATCTTTGAAAAATGGCAAAGCTAGGATAAGTCATGCCAGGGTTCTTATTTGTACATGAATATGTGCATAACTCACTGTGGCTTTACAATGCCCTACTGTCCTTTACATCATTTTGTTTTTCTTAATTAACACAATTAACCCCTTTCATAGAAAAGGGTGAAAATGTCTGTCCTCCTGGAAAAAAAAATATTCTGAATTGAGCCCATTGTTATTTCCATAGAAAGTAGAATTATTGCTACATTTTTCCTTAGCAATTATAGACAGGAGACTGTTTGAGGCCTTTCATATTAATCCACCTTTCTCACTCCTTGGGAGAACCAAACTTTAGAAAGAGCACCTCCTGGATGACATTAGGTTCTCACGTTTACCCCTCAGAAAATCTGTGTCCTTGCTTATAGATTTTGCCTTCAAGACCCTGATCTGCAAAAAGTTGCAGTTAATCTAAATAAAAAAGCCAACAAATATGCTTGTTCCTATTTTTAGACTTTATTTCTCTAAATGAAATAAATGAGAGCAATATTAGTTACATCAGTGGCACTACTAAAGCATTCATTGAGCTTCCATAATAAAAGTAACAATAACATTTTATGACTCTTTTTCTCAAAGGAAATTGAAACACTTTACCAACATTATTGTCTCATTAATTTCATGTCTTTGAAAAATGGTGAAGGAGTGTGTGGATAGAAAGATACAAGCCCGGGAGTCAGAGCTGTTTTCTGTTTATGTACCTGCAAATCATTTCAGTAATGAGTAAATGAGATAATGGGCATCATGTATGTGCCTGCATGGCAACCACTCAACACATAATTCTCTCTCCCTCCTCTCTGTCTCTCCAGACCCAGTCATTTCTCCCCAGTCTTCTCTCCCCACTGCTCCAGCAACACCTTTCCTGTCCCTTCTTCCCTTTTACAGTAGTGTAATCTGAGGCAAGTTTGCTGGCTGTTTTATGTTGTGTTATTGACCCAAAGCTTCCCTGGTAGTTCAGTGGTAAAGAACTAGCTTGCCAATACAGGAGACCTGGGCTTGATCCTTGGGTCAGGAAGATCCCCTGGAGAAGGAAATTGCAACCCACTCCAGATTTCTTGCCTGGGAAATGCCATGGACAGAGGAGCCTGGCAGGCTATAGTCCATGGGGTCACAAAGAGTCAGATAAGACTTAGCAACTAAACAACAACAACAACGGTGGCGCTGTAGTAAAGAGCCCACCTGCCAAGGCAGGAGACCAGGGTTTGATCCCTAGGTCAGGAAGATCCCATACAGGAGGGCATGGCAACCCAGTCCAGTATTCTTTCCTGGAGAATGCCGTGGTTAGAGGAGCCTGGCTGGCTACAGTCTATAGGACTGCACCGAGTCGGACACAACTGAAACGCAACAATTGACCCCAAAGCATTCTAATCACCTCTAAGAGCAGTCATAAGACATTGTTATCATTAGTCTACTGTCCTGTGTGGGCAATAGACCTCAGTTCCTACTTTCAGTCACGTTTTCTGAGGCTAGGCTAAATATCTTCTGTCTCAGCACCACTCTTCTTTAGATTCAGAAGAGTCTTAAGTATGAAGCATCATAGTGTCTACATTTTGGGCACCTGGGTGAAACAGAAAATATCCAACTGGAACTAGGCCAAAAATCAATATGGAATGACACCTATAATTCTAAGAACTTAAGTTATAATCTGCATGCAAGATTCTCTTTATGTATGTACCTATGTTTGCCTCAAATCCTTCACCATAGTATTGTTTAAATGTTGTATGCCTGCCCTTGGTCATTATGGAAAGCTCTGCATGTCCTTTCTTGGATCAGGATAATGAGCAGCAAGCAAAGCAGGACTTGAGGGCAGCATGGTGGGGGTGGTGGAACTGGTGTGGGAGAAACAGAAATAACCACAAGAACCTCTCCACCTTCAACTGGCAGGATATTTTGGAATGAAAGTCAGATCTTTGAGATTCAACTGAGGGTTTGCCCACTCCCCAACACCTTTGTAGGCTTCCTTGGTGGCTCAGATAGTGAAGAATTCTCCTGTAATACGGGAAACCTGGATTTGATCCCTGGGTTGGGAAGATCCCCTGGAGGAGGGCATGGCAACCCACTCCAGTATTCTTGCCTGGAGAATCCCCATGGACAGAGGAGCCTGGCAGGCTACAGTCCATGGGGTGATTTTAAAAAGTAATTTTATTTATTTATTTGTGGCTGTGCTTGGTCTTTGTTGCTGCACAGGTTTTTTTTCCAGTTGTGGAGAATGGGGGCTACTCTCTAGTTGCCATGAGTGGGCTTCTCACTGCAGTGGCTTTTCTTGTTGCAGAACAAAGGCCCAGGGTGCATGGACCTTAGTCGCTGTGGCACATGGGCTCCGTAGCTGCTGCTCGTGTGCTCTGAGCACAGGCTCAGTAGTTGTGGCACATGGGCTTAGTTTGCTCTGCCACCGGTGAGATCTTCCTGGATCAGGGATCCAACCTGTGTCTCCTGCATTGAAGGATTCTTATCACTGAGCCACCAGGGAAGCCCCTAGTGGAGATTGTTTTTTCTCTCAATTTCCAAGGTAGCTGAAGTGGGAATTTTGTAACTGCAAAAAGTGGATTTTATCTTATAGAAGATAGCATAACACACAGCATTTTTAAATATTAATACATGTAGATGGAACATCTTATTCAAGAGTCGGTCATGTAACTATCCTCAGGTTTTGCCCAGAGAAAGAGATATTAAATAAGAGTATATTTATTCATATATATATGTATGTGTGCTTAGTCACTAAGTTGTGTCCAACTCTGCGACCCCAAGGACTGTAGCCCACCAGGCTCCTCTGTCCATGGGGTTTCTCCAGGCAAGAATACTGGAGTGTGTTGCCATGCCTTCCTAAAGGGGATCTTCCCAACCCAGGGGTCAAACCCAGGTCTCTCGCATTACAGGCAGAATCTTTAGCAACTGAGCCATCAGGGAAGTCCATATATATATATATTTGAATTTGGGCAGGCTGAAATTCCAGGAAGAATCTAGAATTGTGGTATACTAAACTTAATAATATCTTGGAAAAAAAAATAAATCATGGCTTTAGAAACTGACAACAAGTTTCTGATTCATGGTGAAATTGTGAGGTCTAGTCACTGGCTTGAGCACCATAGTCATTTTCTATAAGAAATGAGCAAAGCTTCTTGATTTCTATAAGCACACACATACACAAAATAAAATTATACGAAACATAGTTCCTGAATTAGAGTGAAT
Organism: Moschus berezovskii; assembly: GCF_049115385.1. Lineage (NCBI taxonomy): Eukaryota > Metazoa > Chordata > Mammalia > Artiodactyla > Moschidae > Moschus > Moschus berezovskii. The sequence goes on from NC_142475.1 coordinate 39,590,366, forward strand.
GGGAGTGTAATGAATAACCCTTTAGAAAAGCAGTGGGGATTTAGATGAATTTAGCAATGAGGGCTGATTTCTAAGGCAGTATTTTAAGAGGGAAATTTGTATAGCTTGGCACAAATAATTACAAGGGAAGATAATAACAATGTCGTAATATTACAAGGTCATAGGTTTTAAAGATGGGAGCAAAAGAAAGGGTGGTTGCATTTTTAAAGGCTATTGCAGAGCAAAACAACGTGAAATTAGGCAAAAGAAAAGCTGGACTGCTCTCAGCAACATTTTCTCAACAGGAAGACATATTATTGGACAGTGGCGTCTCCCCAGGGCTGCCTGAGGTGTTTCACTGCTTGTGTCATTTCACGTGGAGTGCTTAAAGCTGCTATAGGAGGTGGACAAGGTGATTTGACGGGTCTCCTGTCTCTAATTTCTATGATTTAAAGGTTCTGTGCTATTACCCAGCAAGAAGCACAGCTCTTTAGTGATTCCATTTGTAAAATGACCCTACAGGTGTTTTCGCTTAGTTTCCCCCTTTGTGGGACTCCCCCCACCCCACACCTATGCAGTGAGACTCAACATTATAGTATTCAGCATCACAGAGTTGAAGAGGGTATGGAGCAGGGATTACACAGGAGTAAATGGTTGCTTACTTGGGGAAAAAAAATTAAGAGGGAGGGAAACAAGAGGAGAGGTGAAAAGATCATTATATTAGTGACTCTCTGCGTCTAAATGGAATTTTGATTTAGACACCACATTCCTGTAAGAAAAGCTATATTGAGTGCAAAACAAAAGGGACATTAATCTTCCTTTTGACAAGAAAGGGAAAAACAAACAAAGGTACTAATTTAACATGGGCTTATTGAAGTTTTCAGATTGCAATTTAATTCTCCAGGAAGCCACGGGTAGGGACAAGTTTTGAATGACACTGAATGTTTCTGACTTTTTAAAAGGCATATAACAATAATTCTAGAATGTAATCTGTACGACTGAGTGACTGAACTGAACTGAACTGAACTGAATCTGTATATGCCATTTACGTGATCTGTATAAAACTTTATCTTTTGGTCCAGAAGGACTTGGGTACACAAGATGAAAAAAAAAAAAAAACTTGAGAAAGCAACCCTTGCTGGGTTTTAAGTACAAGATTTAGTCTGAATCTTTTTATCCCTGATTTTTATAGGAGTATAGTTGATTTACAGTGTTGTGTTAGGTTCAGGTATACAGCAAACTGAATCAGTTATACATATATGTATACACACTCTTTTTTTAGATTCCTTTAGGCCATTACAGAGTAGTGAATAGAGTTCCCTGTGCTATTCAGCAGGTCCTTATTGATTATCTGTTTTACATATAGTCGTGTGTATACGTCAATTGCGATCTTATTTTCCCTTTTGTGATCAATTGTGAAGGGGCACATTGTGAATACTGTGTGTATTATAAGAGACTGGGTCATTGGTAGCTGCAATACACTTCAGTAGGATTCAAATCTGATTTTTGGTTGCCATAATAAAAGAATATTAAACTAGATTTAATGTTTTAGGCTACAGTAGGATAGCAAAGGGACTTCTTAGCAATTACCTAGCAAGACATTACCACTGAAGCATTTTGAAATAGTAAAGAAACTCTAAGTTTTTGGATAAAAAGAACAATTATTAATATTAATATTATAAAGTAGCAAATGCTTAAAAAATACAACTGACTTTCCCATTCACAATAGCTGAAAACTATTAATAGAACTATAGCATTCACTTTTTGTTGACTACAAGGTAAACATCAATTCCCATCTTTCTTATGGGAAGATGTTCAAATTCTTATTTCTCAAAGAAAGGTACACCATTCCCAGCTCAGGAGTAAATTCTTGAAAGTCTATATGAATTATTGATTCTTACCATTCACCCTGCTTTTGATTGGTTTTCAGGTAACCTTTGAACCAATGAATAGTATACAGGATATGCGACAGGTGTACTTCAGAAAAGACGAGTGCTTGCTTTTAAAACATGACACTGGGAATTTTGCTAGTAAAGTTTTCCATATTTGGACGCGATGCCTCAGTGACAAGGAGGGGGACAAAAGAGGGCAAAAAAAGACACCTTAAGCATGATGGAGCTGAAGGACAGAAAGAATCTGTATCCTTGATGAATGCTGAAGTCACCAAATTTACCAGTCTTAGAACAACTACTCTGAAATTTGTGCTGCATGGATACATTAATTTTCTTACTGTTTAAAACTCTTAACAAATAAGAGAAGCAATCAGCTCAAGGGTATTATTAGCAATACACATAACCAATCAAGAATTAACATCCAGAAAGGAAAGAAAAAGAAAGTGAGAGACAGAAGAGCTCTTATAAATTAATAATAAACCTATAAATAATCAAATAGAAAAATCAACAAAGGATATGAACAGGAAATTTACAGAAAAAGAACAATAGAATATTCATGAACATATAAAAGTACACCAACTCAGTAGAACTCATAGAAACACAGAGTAAAACACAAGGGGTATAATTCCCAACTCATTAGACTGGTAAAAGGAAACAAAAGGTCTGAAAAAGTTAAAGTCACATTGATGTTGGTATGGAAATTACAAACTCTCAAGGAGGCTAATGAAAGAATAAAATGATATAACACATACAGCGATTCAACCATGTCTACAGATGACTATACCTTCAATCCAGTAGGCTACCTTCTTGATACAATTCCTGGAGAAACTCTAGCACATGTTCACAGTAATAAACATACAAGAATATCTAATAGCATGTTTATGATAGATAAATGAAACTGCTTAAATATCTATTGTAAGGAGAATATACTAATATTATTTATTCAACAGCATAGAATACCATAGTTTAAATGCATAAAATAGATACATGTATGCTGTGCTGTGATTAGTTGCTCAGTCATGTCCGACTCTTTGCCACCCCGTGGACTGTAGCCCTCCAGGTACCTCTGTCCATGGGACTTCTCCAAGCAAGAATGCTGGAGTGGGTTGCCACACCCTCCTCCAGGGGATCTTCCCAACCTAAGATCAAATCCAGGTGTCGCACACTGCAAGCGAATTCTTTACCAGCTGAGATACCAGGGAAACCCAGATACATGTATAGCCTGGATAAACCTTATAGAATCCAATAAGAGAGAAAATAGTGGTCATATTATCTATCTAGTATGGTATCCCTGGTGGTTCAGAGGTTAAAGCGTCTGCCTCCAATGCGGGAGACCCAGGTTCGATCTCTGGGTCGGGAAGATCCCCTGGAGAAGGAAACGGTAACCCACTCCAGTATTCTTGCCTGGAGAATCCCATGGACCGAGAAGCCTGGTAGGCTGCAGTCCACGGGGTCGCATAGAGTCGGACATGACTGAGCGACGGAACGGAACAGAGTATGGTATCCATTATATAGAATTTTAAAATGTTAAAGACATATATTATTTGGAGTATATTATCACGTACTAGTAATAAAAGCAGACACATGGAACTTTCCTGGTAGCTCAGTGGTAAACTCTCTGCCTCCCAATTCAGGAGACATGAGTTCGATCCCTGACCCGGGAGGATTCCACATGCCTCGGAGCAACTAAGCCCATGGGTCACAACTATTGATCCTATATTCTAGAGCCCAAGAATCACAACTGCTGAGCCCGTGTGCCACAACTACTGAGGCCCACAGGCCCTAAAGCCCATGCTCTGCGATAGAGAAGCCACTGCACTGAGAATCACATGCACCTCAACTAGAGAGTAGCCCCTACTCAGGGCAACTAGAGAAAAACCCCAGTAACAATGAAGACCTAGCATTGCCAAAAATAAATAACTAAAACTATTTAAAAAAACAAAACAAAACAATGAGTATGTGTGCTAAGTCACTTCAGTTGTGTCCTACTCTCTGCGACGCTTTGGACCGTAGCCCTCCAGGCACCTCTGTCCATGAGATTCTCCAGGCAAGAATACTGGAGGGGGGTTGTCATTCCCTTTGTCAGGGTATTTTCCCAACCCAGGGATCGAACCCACGTCTCTTACATCATCGGCAGGCAGGTTCTTTACCACGAGCACCACCTCTGACACATGAAAACAATAGAAACTAAATTAAGAAGCACAGGTACAGAGAAGCTTCAATTTTTAAAAATCTTCCACTTTTGCACTCTTTTGAAATGCGACTTTTTGAAAGTCAACATTTTAAAAACTGACCACTTGATTTTAAGAACACTATACACACCAAAAATTTTTAAATGAAAAAAATAATCCTCTTTTCCGTCGTTTCCTATAATTCCTTATTTAATGAAAAATCCATTTATCCAGCTACTCAGATGAAAATCCCTGGAAACACCCCCAACTCTTCTTTATCCCTTACATATTACATCCAATCCATCATCCAATTTTGATGATTTGAATATCAAAATATGTGTAACATATAGAATTGAATCACTCCTTACCAATTTCACCACCACTCTAGTTAAATATTACACTATCTCTTGCCTGGACCACTGAAGTAGTTTACTATTTTTGTGATATAATATTCTTTAACTGTACTACTTAAGCTTTTTGTTAATCTTTTATTCATAATTTTTCCATTGCTGTTCATAAATGTGATCAGTTTGTGGTTTTGTTTATTGTTTCTTGCTTTCTTTTTTTAAAACATTTTTAGCTAGATTTTTGTGTTATTTGCTATGTTGCTTTTCTACTGTTTATTTTTTAATTATTTTAAATTGGAGTGTGATTGCTTTACAATGTTGTATTAGTTTCTGCTGTATAACTATGTGAATCAGTTATACGTGTACATATATGCCTTCCTTCTTGAGACTCCCTCCCACTCCACCTGCTATGTCACTGCTCTAGGTCATCACAGAGCACACAGCTGAGCTTCCTGTGCTATTAAGTAGCTTTCCACTAGCCTATCTATTGCACACAAAGTAGGGTATATATGTCAATACTAGTAGTTTTCTTACTCATCTCCCGGCCTCCAACCTTGCCCCTTGGAGTTTGTTCTCTAAACCTCAGCCAGATCTCTTTCCTTTAAAGGATTAGTTCAGTCATGTCAGGCCAGACAGGAGACTATCCTCATTCATTTTTTCAACAAACATCAACAGTCTATCTGCTATGTGGAACTATTCTAAACATTGAGGACACAACAATGAACCAGACAGGCAATGTCCTCATAATTATGTGGAGCTACAGAACAATAGATAAATGAATAGCCAAAAGCATGGAATTGTAATAAATTCTATGAGGAGAACTAAACTAGAGCCATAATATTAGAAGTAGCTGGTGGATGCTGCAGGTTGGTCCAGGAACGATGTCTTTTAAAAAACGAAATCAGGAGCTTCCCTGGTGGTCCAGTGGTTAAAATTTCACCTCCCAATGCAGAAGGTGGGGGAACGATCCCTTGTTGGGGAACTAAGATCCCACACACCTCACAGTCAAAAAACCAAAACATAAAATTGGAGCAGTGTTATAACAAATTCAATGAAGACTTTAAAAATGGTCCACATTAAAAAAAATCTTTAAAAAAAAAACTAAAATCTAGCAAGAAGACATGCCCTCTCCCCACAGAAGGACTGAAGGAAGAATTTTTTTACTTAGTGCTACATTTGTTCTTTATTATTTACCTTCCGAAAAAGACTTGACCAAGAAAAAAAAGAACAAATATTTCCTAGTCTAGGAAACTGTTATAATATATATATACACACACATATATAAAGCATTCTGTCCCTGATTTCACATGCTTTTCCTTATTTAATTTTGATTCCTGGCTAATTCATTTTTCAAAGTAGAAGTAACATCAAAAGATACATTGAGAAACTTAGTATGTCTTATATGGAAATGCTAAAGGAATTTGTCAGTGATTTATGTGTCTGTAAATTAAATTCAGTATGCTTAGTAAAATCTGGCCATGATACTAATTAACTGCAATGAGAACAAGATATAATTAATTAAAACATTGACTCATCAGATCTGGGCTGCCCTGTGCTCGACATGCAGAGTGCCACCTGGAGCTGTGCAGTGTGACATCGCTGATCAGAAACTGACTTACTGAGCATGCTTTCCAAAATCAGTAGAAATATAAACTATTACAGTTTAGAACCTTTTTACAGAGTAGGAATCTAAAGCTCAGTAAGTACATTTAGATGGTCAAAAGCAGTTCAGGACTCCTAATTCATGCCAAGTGATCATTTTAATTAAAAAAGGAATAACCAATTAAAGATGAAACATAGTAATACATTCTTACTTGGAATAAGGACCAGTGGAGCAAGTCAGGATCATTGGCAGGATGATTAGTTCTTTGAAATGATGATTACATCCCACCTGATTTATCTTTCTCTATGGGAAGATCCCTTGGAGAAGGGAATGGCTGCCCTCTCCAGTATTCTGGCCTGGAGAATTCCATGGACTGTATGGTCCATGAGGTTGCAAAGAGTTGGACATGACTGAGGGATTTTCACTTCACTTCACTTCATACATATTTTGGCCATCTGATGCAAAGAGCTGAATTATTGGGAAAGACACTGGAAAAAGACACTGAGGGCAAGGAGGAGCACGGGGAGACAGCAGATGAGATGGTTGGATGGCATCACTGACTCAATGGAGATGAGTTTGAGCAAACTCAGGGAGATGGTGAAGGACAGAGGAACCTAGCATGCTACAGTCCATGGAATCTCAAAGAGTTGGACATGACTTAGCAACTGAGCAACAACAACAATACCACACCCAGACATTAATCCCACCTCCACAGACAACCCCACATGCACATTTCATTTAGGAAGAAGATCTTTATCTAATATAAACACTCAACATTTAAAAATTAAAGCAAGACCCCATTAATGAGATCATTTTATTCTTTACATCCCCTGCATGTCCTAAGCATTTCAGTAGAGCCCTCAATCAATTGTTCACCAAAAAAAGATATTAACAATTACTAGAATATTTTGCTCAATCAATAGAAGTTCCTTTCACATATTTTAAAGAAAACCATTTCTCTCATAATAGTGATCAATTATTTGTAATTAGATTCTACTTTCCCTCATTTATCAAATTCTATGTTACTGAAAATGACAAATAGCCTGTGGAAATTAAAAAAAAAAACAAAGAGTACAGTCAGAAATATGAAAACTCTTCTCTCTTAAGAACTTTGCTGGAAATTACACTCTGGGATTTCAAACTACAGTTCACATCAAAGCATAGTCTCCTATTTTAGGAAATTCATTGGTTCTGCCTGACTTCTTTTTAGGGCCATATTTTTGATAATGGCTACTTAAAGAGAGAAAATCATTTTCTCAAACTAAGTCATTTTCTAATGAAATCAGTCAGTTGTTGGCTACAGAGAAGGGAATAAAATAATTCTAGGAATGAAGGAGGAATGAAGCTGCTGTCATGGTCTTCAAGTCATGGTTTATACAGCCTCGGAGCTCCAGATGCATCCTTCCGTGGCTGATTGTGGGAGCAGAAGGAAGGAAGTAAGGAGTAAGACAAAACTTGGAGGCGTACCTGGGGAGACACACAGATCCTTCTTCTTCACAGTGAAGTCCACTTATTCTGTGTATTAAGATTCAGAGGAGTTATTTTTGATAACACAAATAAACATAAAAAAACATTAAAAAACATAAAAAACCAAAAAAAAACATAAAAAAACATTTAAAAAAGTTATTTTTGATAACACAAATCTAGTAAGCTGCCCCCTTCTTAACCAAGTTTTGCTATTGTTGTGAGAGGTGAACTTTAAAGTTGTTTGAGACACACACATACAAGTAATCAAAGGGGGAAGGGTGAGAGGGAGGAAGGAAGAAAGAAAAGAAGGGGATAAAAGGAGAAGAGTTTACTGAAAATATAATAGGGTTCTCATAATTGATAAGTCATGTCCAAATCTTTGTGACCCCATGGATTGCAGCATGCCAGGCTCCTCTGTTTTTCATTATCTCCCAGAGTTTGATCAAATTCATGTCCATCAAGTCAGTGATGCTCTCTAATCATCTCACCCTCTGCCACCCCCTTCTCCAGTTGCCTACATTCTTTCCCAGCATCAGGGTCTTCTCCAATGAGTCAGGTCTTCACATCAGGTGGCTTGGAACTTCAGCTTCAACATCAGTCCTCGCAACAAATATCAACACCTAAAGAGTTGATTTCTTCTAGGATTGACTCTTATAGATTCTCACAGAATCCTAAAGAAAATATCAACAACCATGGACTGGATAGGGCAAAGACAAGAAGCTAAAGAACTGCACCAGAGCTCAAAGAGACCAGCGGCTCATGGTCCACCAATTTAATATTCCCAGGAAAATTTGATTACCTCAGCTGAATCACATACACATGGAGGAATATTTGACTGGTCAAGGGAACGGTTTCACATGGTGCCAAAGTGACTGCTGAGGATTGACCTTTATAGACGAGCAGGTCTTCTAGAAGAAATGTGGACTTGGCAGACATTCCCCCTTCAATCCCAGCAAATAACTTGCTAGCAGTTTATAGATCAACCATATCACATTCTTGGATATGAAGCTAAAGGTCATTGTTATGGGCTGGATGTGTTCCACCAAAATTTGTATGTTGAAGTCCTAACCTCTGGTGTGTTACAATGTGATCTTATTTGGAAATAGGGTCTTTTCAGAGGTAATAAGTTAAAATGAGGTCACTAGAAGAAGCCTTAATTCAGTATGACTGGTGTTTTTATATATATAAAGAAGCTTGGATACATATATGCACAGAAAGAAGATATGAGGTTATAGAAAGAAAACCATGTGAACATGAAGATCAGTTCAGTTCAGTTCAGTCACTCAGTCATGACTGACTCTTTGCGACCCCATGAATCACAGCACGCCAGGCCTCCCTGTCCATCACCAACTCCAGGAGTTCACTCAAACTCATGTCCATCGAGTCGGTGATGCCATCCAACCATATCATTCTCTGTTGTCCCCTTCTCCTCCCACCCCCAATCCTTCCCAGCATCAGACTCTTTTCCAGTGAGTCAACTCATTGCATGAGGTGGCCAAAGTATTGCAGTTTCAGCTTTAGCATCAGTCCTTCCAATGAACACCCAGGACTGATCTCCTTTAGAATGGACTGGTTGGATCTCCTTGCAGTCCAAGGGACTCTCCAGAGTCTTCTCCAGCACCACAGTTCAAAAGCATCAATTCTTCGGTGATCAGCTTTCTTCACAGTCCAACTCTCACATCCATACATGACCACTGGAAAAACCATAGCCTTGACTAGACGGACCTTTGATGGCAAAGTAATGTTTCTGCTCTTTAATATACTATCTAGGTTGGTCATAACTTTCCTTCCAAGGAGCAAGCGTCTTTTAATTTCATGGCTGCAATAGTCACCTATAAACCAAGGAGGTAGGCTTAGAACAGATCTGGTCTTCAGAGCTCTTAGAGGAACCAACCCTACTAACACCTTGATTTTGGAAGTTATGCTCTCAGAACAGTGAGACAATCACTCCTATTGTTTAAGCCATCCAGTTTGTGGTACTTGGGTATGGCAGTCCTAGCAATCTAATAAAGTCATTTTAAGGGATAGTCTCTCTTTCTCCATAAATTCATCCCAGAGAAAGGAATAGTTTGAAGAGTCAGGCCACTTAGATTACTATATGATTTCAGGAAATCCACTTGAATTTTCAGGGCATCGACTTATTTATGCTCAGAGGAGCCATGATACTTTAACTACCTATAACTTGCTTTGAAGTTTGGAGGATGAATGAAAACTTTGTATTTGAGAGTTCTTTAAAGAATGTGAAGCAATCTGACAAGAATACTTTTTCTGCTTTAAAAAATATATATAAAAAGTTGCATCTATCTTACTTCTAGCCTTCTAATACAAGAGTGTTAATCAGACAATGGGAAAATTTATGGTAGAGTCATTTAAAGCATTACTACCTTCAAAATTGTACATTTCAAAGGTGGAAGGAAATGTGTGAAGTTTTCACAATGGCAAGAAAACCTAAGTTCATAATACCATGTATTTTAAAGTTTATTGTCTTTTGATATGTTAGAATTCAGTTCAGTTCAGTCACTCAGTCGTGTCCGACTCTCCATGACCCCATGAATCACAGCACGCCAGGCCTCCCTGTCCATCACCAACTCCCAGAGTTCACTCAAACTCATGTCCACAGAGTCGGTGATGCCATCCAGCCATCTCATTCTGTCATCCCCTTCTCATCCCGCCCCCAACCTTTCCCAGCATCAGAGTCTTTTCCAGTGAGTCAACTAGTCGCATGAGGTGGCCAAAGTATTGCAGTTTCACTGTCCCCCTCATTTCCTAAAACTTTTCCATTTTATCTAATGAGAGTTGAATAATCCAGTGATTAATAAGAATCTTTTTAATATTTAAAGAACTGGGAAGTAAATGAATTATAACACGTTCAAGATAAGAATAACATTGCATGTTACCTCTAGCTTGGTGCTTTTTATGATAACTTTGAGAAACTATGAATGTCATAGATTGGATTTCAGCTTCATAAAACGGATGCATGTACACACGCTTGCTCTCTTTCGGATCATATTCTTGATCTAAGGTAACTGTTCTTGGTAACCAGTGACATGCTTTTACTGGTGTAATACTAGATCAGAAGGCATCTCATTTCCATGCTAGGTAAAGATTCAATTACTGAGTCTGTTACTCTTGACTTTGTGGAATTTGGATGAGAGACTTTTGTAGGAGATTGCTTTATTACAACTCTCTTGAAACCCACAGTGAAACCTGAGCTTGGAAAGAGGACTTCTGCTGCGTCTTTGCAAAGCTTCAAGTAAATAAAATGCAGTTTCACTGGTCTGTAAGTTCAATGCAACAGAATTCCAAGCATTGTTCAAATATGGCCTTTACTGGTTTTTTTTTTTTATCATGACTATGTTCACTGTGCTTTTTAAGTTGAAGAAATAAGTTCAATTTCATTTTTCAATTAATTAAAAAACAAACTATAAATCTAACATACATCCTTAGGATGATCAAACTATTCCCAGTTTTTTATAAATAATAAATCCATTTAGTATTAAATTCACAAGTAGCATTTTTTAAATGATCTATATCCAGGATCATAAAACAGCTCTTATTCTATTTTCTCCTTATTATTCTTCTCGACTAGATAATTGAACCAAATACCTAATAAAGATGCTGACAGACTTGACAGAATGGCTGTTTTGTCATAGCTTTCTGCATACTCTTGGACCCTCCACACAACTGCTATGCTAGACAATGTGCTGAAAAGTTAACCTTCATTTTTCCTTATGTAAACAGATAATTTGATTTCCCTCATACATATTCTTAACTTTATATTATAAATATAATAATATATTATAATCAATATATTCTTCACTAAATTGGTTGTTTCTTAATCTACATGTACTGTTTTATTTACTGGACTTCTTTTGTGGCTCAGATGGTAAGGAATATGCCTACAATGCAGGAGACTCCAGTTCAATCCCTGGGCCAAGAAAATCCCTGGAGAAGGGACTGGCTACCTGATTCAGTTATTCTTGCCTGCAGAATTCTATGGACAGAGGAGTCTGGCAGGCTACAGTCCATGGGGTCACAAAGAGTCAGATATGACTGAATGATGAACACACATACCTTGTATTTATTAGAAAATGTATTGTAAGGACTGATGTTGAAGCTGGGTAACTCCAATACTTTGGCCACCTGATGCAACGAGCTGACTCATTTGAAAAGACCCTGATGCTGGGAAGGATTGGGGGCGGGAGGAGAAGGGGATGGCAGAGGATGATATGGTTGGATGGCATCACCGACTCAATGGACATGAGTTTGGGTAAACTCTGGGAGTTGGTGATGGACAGGGAGGCCTGGCATACTTCAGTTCATGGGATCACCAAGTGTCAGACATAACTAAGCGACTGAACAAAACTGAACTGAATAAATGACATTCAACATATATCCATTGTACATTTGTATAGTTATTTGACTGCCTTCCCCACTAGATTGCAAGATCATGGAGAACAGGAAACGTTCTTTTTTGCTCATTCTGTAACTTCACTGTGTAATGCACTGCTTGACACATTACAAATACTTAAAAACATATTTAATAAATAAATAATAATTGAATTCACATGTGCATTCCTAAGTTCTAAACGTAATACCTAACATTAGTATCATCATCCCATTGACATTTAGTTCCTTCACATGGAAAAGCTAATTGACCAAAATAATTTGATAGAGTCACTTTGCTATATTACCTATCTTAGTGCAGGTTTGTTGGTACTGATACAGTGTACATCATACGACCATGTGTATGCTCACAACTTATGAAAATGTCAGTAACTTTATAATCAACAGAGAAAATACAATTATGTGCCCAGGAAACTCTTCTCCCAGAAAGAGTACTCAAAACTCAGAGTCTCCAAAATCCCCTTCCTCTTGCTACCAAACATTCTCTACTTTCTCCATGGCCTATAGAAAAAATACATTTTTGTAGAAAGGGAAATCAACTGTCTTTAGACAAAGAACACCCAGCTGCGTTCTCTCTGATAATCTGAAGAACTCAAATTGTACTGAAATAAAAGAGCACTCAATAGAAAGTAGTGTCATACAGGAAGCGGTTTGATTAGGGATAGGTGTTAATACCACTTGTGTAGTCTAAAAACCACCAGAGACCTATTTCCTAAAAAGAAAAAAAATTATTCATGTATTTTATAAGTCATATATCACTGGTCTTTTAAAAAATAATTGTTTTATATTGCTTATGGATTCTGTGTATCAGAAACTGGGAAAGGGCTCATGAGGAAGTCTTAACTCTCTTCTGTGATGTCTAGAGTATCAGCTGGGAAGACTTCAAGCCTGGAGGTGACTATAAGAGGCTGAAATCATTTGATAGCTTGTTCACTGTTTGCTATAGTCACACAGGTCTAGTCAAGTTCATGGTAAATGAGCATAAAGCTAACACCAAATGAAAAAACAAATGACAGTTCACATCATAAGAATGTTTGGGATGAGAATATTACTGTGGCCATAACTGGAAAATAAAATCAGCCACAGCATCCCTACTATGAACTTTGTATTTATCATTTTCATATATTTTTAAAATTTAAAAATAGGCTTTACAAATAGATGAGAAAAGACAAGAAGCTAAAGGCGAAGGAGAAAAGAAAAGATATGCCCATTTGAATTCAGAGTTCCAAAGAATAGCAAGGAGAGATAAGAAAGCTTTCCTTAGCGATCAATGAAAGAAATAGAGGAAAACAATAGAATAGGAAAGACTAGAGATCTCTTCAAGAAAATTAGAGATACCAAGGGAACATTTCATGCAAAGATGAGCACAATAAAGAACGGAAACATTATGGACCTAACAGAAGCAGAAGATATTAAGAAGAGGCGGCAAGAATACATAGAAGAACTGTACAAAAAAGATTTTCATGACTCAGGTAACCATGATGGTGTGATCACTCACCTAGAGCCAGACATTCTGGACTGAGAAGTCAAGTGGGCCTTAGGAAGCATCACTACAAACAAAGCTAGTGGAGGTGATGGAATTCAAGTTGAGCTATTTCAAATCCTAAGAGATGATGATGTGAAAGTGTTGCACTCAAAATGTCAGCAAATCTGGAAAATTCAGCAGTGGCCACAGACTGAAAAGGGTCAGTTTTCTTTCCAATCCCAAAGAAAGGCAATGCCAAAGAATGTTCAAACTACTGCACAATTGCACTCATCTCACACACTAGCATCTCAAAGTAATGCTCAAAATTCTCCAAGCCAGGCTTCAACGGTATATGAACTGTGAACTTCCAGAAGTTCAAGCTGGTTTTAGAAAAGGCAGAGGAACCAGAGATCAAGTTGCCAACAAATGCTGGATCATGGAAAAAGCAAGAGAGTTCCAGAAAAACATCTACTTTTGCTTTATTGACTATGTTAAAGCCTCTGACTGTGTGGATCATAACAAACTGGAAAATGGTTCAAGAGATGGGAATACCAGACCACCTTACCTGCCTCCTGAGAAATCTGTTTGCAGGTCAAAGAAGCAACAATTAGAACTGGACATGGAATAACAGACTGGTTCCAAATAGGAAAAGGAGTACATCAAGGCTGTATATTGTCACCCTGCTTATTTAACTTATATGCAGGATACATCATGAGAAACGCTGGGCTGGATGAAACACAAGCTGGAAACAAGATCGCTGGGAGAAATATCAATAACCTCAGATATGCAGAAGATACCACCCTTATGGCAGAAAGTGAAGAAGAACTAAAGAGCCTCTAGATGAAAGTGAAAGAGGAGAGTGCAAAAGTTGGTTAAAACTCAACATTCAGAAAACTAAGATCATCGCATCTAGTCTCATCACTTCATGGCAAATAGATGGGGAAACAATGGAAATGGTAAGAGACTTTATAATTTTGGGTTCCAAAATTACTGCAGATGGTGACTGCAGCCATGAAATTAAAAGACACTTACTCCTTGGAAGAAAAGCTATGACCAACCTAGACAGCATATTAAAAAGCAGAGACATTAGTTTCCCAACAAATGTCCATCTATGGTTTTTCCAGTGGTCATGTTTGGATGTGAGAGTTGGTCTATAAAGAAAGCTGACTGCTGAAGAATTGATGCTTTTGAACTGTGGTGTTGGAGAAGACTCTTAAGAGTCCCTTGAATTGCAAGGAGATCCAACCAGTCCATCCGAAAGAAAGTCAGTCCTGGGTGTTCATGGAAGGACTGATGTTGAAGCTGAAACTCCAATACTTTGGCCACCTGATGCAAAGAACCAACTCATTAGAAATGACCCTCATGCTGGGAAAGATTGCAGATGGGAGGAGAAGGGGATGACAGAGGATGAAATGGTTGGGTGGCATCACCGACTTAATGGACATGAATTTGAGTAGGCTCTGGGAGTTGGCGTTGGACAGGGAAGCCCGGTGTTCTACATTCTATGGGATCATGAAGAGTCAGACACAAATGAGCAACTGAACACTGGAGTGGGTGGCCATTTCCTTCTCCAATGCATGAAAGTGAAAAGTGAAAGTGAAGTCGCTCAGCCGTGTCCGACCCTTAGCAACCCCACGGACTGCAGCCTACCAGGCTCCTCCATCCATGGGATTTTCTAGGCAAGAGTACTGGAGTGGCTTGCCATTGCCTTCTCCGGAATTGAAATGAACTGAACTGATTTTCACATATGTTTAAAATTTTACTATATATGCATGCAGAAATAAAAATATATTTCAAGCCATCTATAGATTTTTTTTCTCAATTTTGTTTTTAAAATTAATCCAGATTGCTATATGTAGCTCTAGTTCTACTAATTTCAGTATAATAATTTTGGGGGTAAAATTGCTTAGTCGCTCAGTCATGTCTGACTCTTTGTGACCCCATGAATTTCAGCCCATCAGGCTCCTCAGTCCATGGGGATTCTCCAGTCTAGAATACTGGAGTGGGTTGCCATGCCCCCTCTAGGGGAATCTTCCCAACCCAGGGATTGAACCCAGGTCTCCAACATTGCAGGTGGATTCTTTGCCATCTGAGCTCCCAGGGTTTCTTCCTACTCCTGCTTATTTGATCTTTTAAAGGCCTAGCAAAAGTGAACTTTCAGCACTCTTCAGTACTCTGTCTGAAATGATGTCTTGGTTCTCAACATGTTTATTATAAGTTTTTATAACATGTTAACAGAAATAAAATAGAAATTGAAATAATTCATTGTCTATGTGAATGTTTAACTCATGTGTTCAGTCTAAAAGTGCTTTATTAAAAATTTTACAGTATAGTATTTGTTTTTCAGTCACTAAATTGTGTCTGACTCTTTGCAACCACGTGGACTGCAGCACGCCAGGCTCCTCTGTGTTCCACTATCTCCTGGAGTTTATTCAAATTCATGTCCATTGAGTCAGAGATACTATCTAACCATCTCATCCTCTGCCATCCCCTTTTCCCTTTGCTTTCAGTCTTTCCCAGCATCAGAGTCTTTTCCAATGAGTCAACTCTTCACATCAGGTGGCCAAAAGATTGGAGCTTCTGCTTCAGCAGCAGTCCTTCCAATGAATATTCAGAGTTGATTTCCTTTAGGATTGACTGGTTTGATTCCCTTGCTGTCCAAGGCATTCTCAAGAGTTTTCCCCAGCACCACAATTCAAAAACATCAATTCTTCAGCATGTAACTCTCACATTTGTACATCACTACTGGAAAAACCATAGCTTTGTCTATCTGGACCTTTGTTGCCGAAGTGACATCTCTGTTTTTTAGTACCTTTCTGGGTTTGTCATAGCTTTCTTTTCAAGGAATAAGCATCTTTTAATTTCATGACTGCAGTCACCACCCTCAGTGTAATGCTTGTAATGTCATTTAAAAATGACAATAAGCTAGTTGAATAAATGAATCAACCAATCAATGTCCTGATGATTAGTGAAGCAATCAATGAACTGAAGACCCTCCATTATCTGGAGACAAACTTCTGGACTTGACTTGTCACACTCCCTCCTTCCTCTGTTGACATTGGTGCCTTCTTTGGCATGCCTTCCATCACAATTTCTGTCAGTTCAAACCTTACTATCCTTCAAGTTGCATCTGAAAGTTGGTCTGGCAAAGTGACAAACACCCAGGCTAAGGATTCGGAAAAATCTAGTTCTCAGTATGTGCTCAGTCACTTTTACAGGCTATGGGCTTGAGCATGTTTTCTATATTTTTTAAGCTATGACATATAAATAATAATTGTATTAACCTGATATGTTTAATTTAAAAATTGAAAAACCTAATATATGAAAAATGCCTATCATGTGGTAAATTTTTGATAGTATGAACTTAAAAAGGTTTTGGGCATTTCCTTCATGATACTTTTCTTAAGCACCACATCCCAATAGCATAATGAAGTAGTTCCCACAATTGTTTGTTACTCAGAATCACCTGGGTGATTTTTAAAAATCTAAATTGCTGGCTATGCCTCAGAATAATTAATCAAAGGATGATCTCTGGGGGTGGGAAAGAAGAATTATTAGTTTTTCAAGTTCACTAGGTGATTCCAACATGAAGATAAACTTGGGAAATATGGCAGTAATGTCTACCCAATCTGCCGGATCATAAAAATGATCTGGAATGTTAATTAAAAATTAGAAGAACCTTCACTCCAGATCTAAGAATCTGAATCTCCAAGACAGAGACGCAGGATTCTGTATTTCTAACATGTCACAGGTAAATCTCATTATCAGGCAGATAGGGAAACAAGCTGTTGGTATATTAGATATATTTCTGTATTAGACTCTCTTAATTATTTATAATCTCCCTTTCAATGCAAGGATAGTGCCTCTTTTAGACTTGCTTTAGTGCTTACGTATACTGGGTATGGGGAAAATGTTCTGAGTTGAGAACATTTTCTGAATTAAGAATCATCAAAGTAGAATAATTATTACAAATGTTTCTCCAAACTGAAACCCTTACAGTTTGTATTTTTTTAAAAAGTGAAGGTGGGCCATTAGTATCCAAAATATAAACCCTTGTGTATAATCTCATATCTGAAAAGTGTTGCCATTCGTTTCAGCTTTGCCAACATGTAGCTTCAGGACCTTGGAAAGCTACATCACTTCCCTGCACCTCAGTTTCCTTCTGTGTATAATGCTGTGAATGGGCACGTAAGTAATAAGTTTTCAAAGTTCATCCCTACTGAACACCAAACTAAGTCCAAATTTTATTAAGAATGCATGAGGAGAATCAGAAGCTACTGTTTCTCTATTTTAAAATGCCTCTTAATTATCTCTTCCTGAAAACAATTCCATCACTTTTCTATAACCAAACATTCTTTCACATCTTAGGTTGCTTTTTAGCATCTGCAGATGGAATGTGCTCTGAGTCTTGATACCTCTGCCTTCCCATGAGGGCGACAGCCTCTATCGGTACACTCTGCAATCCACACACACGTCTATCTACACTTATCTTTATTCTGAGGCTTCTCTCTCACTGTCTGGTTTGTGAATTATGTGTCTGCTTTCTGTGTCCTGCCAGAGTGTTCACTCCTCACCAGTTAGCCATTTTTCATCAGTAGAAGTACAAAATCATCACCCTCACTGGTAATCCTCTCACTGTACCAAATGAAAAACGTGTTTATTTTTGTTCCTGTATTTAACCCCATCTCTTTTCACTTTTCAGTGAACTGGCTTTAAGATTAAGATGACAAGACTAAGAGAATAGATACAGAATGCTTATTCTCTGGTGTTATTATTATTCACTGTTATAATTATTATTATAACAGCATCACCTTCAGAAAGGATAGAATAATTAGCTGTTAACTGCCAATTCATTTTTCACTAATTATATGGGAAAAAAATTGATATTGAAATATATTTGATCTCAATAAACTTAAATGACTTGAACACTATGCCTAAGAAACAATAGGTGTTAATGAGTATAATATTTAGAGATAATTGATAGAAATAAAACTGTTATTGTTTATATTTTTTAAAATATGCACTTAAAGATAATTTTTAAATACTTAAGAAAAAGTGAATATTAAAGGAAATAATAATGACAAAAACATAATATCTGATATGAAAATAATTTTAAAAGAAAAATATCTTAAGACTACAATCATAGTGCATGCCTCTTCAATAAGCGTATGCTTTTTTCAATACTGCATTTTGGAATACGTGATTGAAAGAGCTATAAAAAAGTTAGTTAAATTTTTTTAATTAATTTATTTTTATTGGAGGCTAATTATTTGACAATATTATATTGGTTGGTTTTGCCATACATTGACATGAATCCACCCCGGGTGTACATGAGTTCCCCCTCTGGATTGGGACCAAGATCTGCTTCATTTTGTCAATTGATGGTCTGAATGTTAGGTACAGGTCAAATGTCCATGATCATTCTGTAGGTCATTCAACTACCCACAGTCACAGTGAGTCATAGTTTGACAGAACAGATGGAGATACTTTATGGTGATTCTGCTTCTGTAGCTAGATGAAACTAGCAGAGAGATTTTTCAGCCAGACATCTATAATCATTACCCTAAGTCTGAATAAATCAATAAGTCTCTGTTCAGTGCTAGTAAATAATATAGATAATAAAGTAGAAGATGAAGAAGAGCAAAGAATAACTGCCATTTCAATTTTTAAATGTTTTATGAGGACTGATCATACAAAAATGGCTTGTTGAAGATATAGAGATAACTGGCAAATGAGACAAATGGTTTTAATAAACTTTAGAAATATAATGCAATTGAGCCCTGTTCCCACATCCATTGAATGCTGGTCCTCAGGATAATCACTTTGAACAGGTTTACGATATTCTCTTCCATTGCTCTCTTTCAAAACACTTTTGAAATATGTCTTTTGGTAGAGATATGTATTTTCCATATGACAGAATAACTTGCTTGTGATGGGTCCTAATTTTTTCATTGTCTTTGATAAATGGATTATTAGCATATATAAATACATAGCAAAATGGTTAAGAACATGGAATCTGAATTAAAAATGCTTGGAGTTAAATCCAAGTCCAACCAATTTTTACCTGTAAGATCTTGAACAAGTTACTTAACCCATCTATACATAGATTTGCTTTTCTCTAACTCTACACATAATTTATTGAGAGGTTGTGAAGATTAAATGATTGAACACATATGTCTGGATATATGTGTATATCATAGGTATGTATATATGACAGACTAAGTAGTTGCTATTATTATTATAATTAGAGAATATCCTTCGTTTGATTTTTTTGGTAAGAAGTTTTCTTTGAAGTTGTTTACCTTTCACTTTGTAAATAATGCCCTTAACCATGCAAAGTATATTTTTAAAATACTGTAAGATTTATTAGAAATAAATTTGATTTAACCATTCTGTTCAGTTCAGTTCAGTCACTCAGTCGTGTCCGACTCCTAGCGACCCCATGAAGCACAGCACGCCAGGCCTCCCTGTCCATCACCAACTCCTGGAGTTCACTCAAACTCATGTCCATCGAGTCGGTGATGCCATCCAGCCATCTCATTCTCTGTCTTCCCCGTCTCCTCCTACCCCCGATCGCTCCCAGCATCAGAGTCTTTTCCAGTGAGTCAACTTGTCGCATGAGGTGGCAAAAGTATTGCAGTTTCAGCTTTAGCATCAGTCCTTCCAATGAACACCCAGGATTGATCTCCAGAATGGACTGGTTGGATCTCCTTTCAGTCCAAGGGACTCTCAAGAGTCTTCTCCAGCACCACAGTTCAAAAGCATCAATTCTTCGGCAATCAGCTTTCTTCACAGTCCAACTATCACATTCATACATGACCACGGGAAAAACCATAGCCTTGACTAGACGGACCTTGGTTGGCAAAGTAATGTCCCTGCTCTTTAATATGCTATCTAGGCTGGTCATAACTTTCCTTCCAAGGAGTAAGCGTCTTTTAATTTCATGGCTGTAATCAGCATCCGCAGTGATTTTGGAGCCCCAAAAAATAAAGTCTGACATGGTTTCCACTGTTTCCCCATCTATTTCCCAAGAAGTGATGGGACCAGATGCCATGATCTTCGTTTTCTGAATGTTGAGCTTTAAGCCAACCTTTTCACTCTCCTCTTTCACTTTCATCACGAGGCCTTTGTGTTCCTCTTCACTTTCTGCCATAAGGGTAGTGTCATCTGCATATCTGAGGTTATTGATATTTCTCCCGGCAATCTTTATTCCAGCTTGTGCTTCTTCCAGCCCAGAGTTCCTCATGATGTACTCTGCATATAAGTTAAATAAGCAAGGTGACAATATACAACCTTGACGTACTCCCTTTCCTATTTGGAATCAGTCTGTTGTTCCATGTCCAGTTCTAACTGTTGCTTCCTGACCTGCATACAGGTTTCTCCAGAGGCAGGTTAGGTGGTCTGATATTCCCATCTCTTTCAGAATGTTCCACAGTTTATTGTGATCCACACAGTCAAAGGCTTTGGCATAGTCAATGAAGCAGAAATAGATGTTTTTCTGGAACTCTCTTGCTTTCTCCATAATCCAGCGGATGTTGGCAATTTGATCTCTGGTGCCCCTGCCTTTTCTAAAACCTGCTTGAACATCTGGAAGTTCACGATTCACATATTGCTGAAGCCTAGCTTGGAGAATTTTGAGCATGACTTTACTAGCGTGTGAGATGAGGGCAATTGTGCGGTAGTTTGAGCATTCTTTGGCATTCCCTTTCTTTGGGATTGGAATGAAGACTGACCTTTTCCAGTCCTGTGGCCACTGCTGACTTTTCCAAATTTGGTGGCATATTGAGTGCAGCACTTTCACAGCATCATCTTTCATGATTTGAAATAGCTCAACTGGAATTCCATCACCTCCACTCGCTTTGTTCGTAGTGATGCTCTCTAAGGCCCACTTGACTTCACATTCCAAGATGTCTGGCTCTAGGTCAGTGATCACGCCATCGTGATCATCTTGGTCGTGAAGATCTTT
The DNA here is from genome assembly GCF_049115385.1 of Moschus berezovskii. Lineage (NCBI taxonomy): Eukaryota > Metazoa > Chordata > Mammalia > Artiodactyla > Moschidae > Moschus > Moschus berezovskii. The sequence goes on from NC_142475.1 coordinate 39,611,663, forward strand.
TTTGTACAGTTCTTCTGTGTATTCTTGCCACCTCTTCTTAATATCTTCTGCTTCTGTTAGGTCCATACCATTTCTGTCCTTTATCGAGCCCATCTTTGCATGAAAGGTTCCCTTGATATCTCTAATTTTCTTGAAAAATCTCTTGTTTTTCCTATTCTGTTGTTTTCCTCTATTTCTTTGCATTGATCGCTGAGGAAGGCTTTCTTATCTGTCCTTGCTATTCTTTGGAACTCTGCATTCAGATGCTTATATCTTTCCTTTTCTCCTTTGCTTTTCGCCTCTCTTCTTTTCACAGTTATTTGTAAGGCCTCCTCAGACAGCCACTTTGCTTTTTTGCATTTCTTTTCCATGGGGATGGTCTTGGTCCCTGTCTCCTGTACAATGTCACGAACCTCCGTCCAGAGTTCATCAGGCACTCTATCAATCAGATCTAGACCCTTAAATCTATTTCTTGCTTCCACTGTGTAATCATAAGGGATTTGATTTAGGTCATATCTGAATGGTCTAGTGGTTTTCCCTACTTTCTTCAATTTCAGTCTGAATTTGGCAATAAGGAGTTCATGATCTGAGCCACAGTCAGCTCCTGGTCTTGTTTTTGCTGACTTTATACAGCTTCTCCATCTTTGGCTGCAAAGAATATAATCAATCTGATTTCGGTGTTGACCATCTGGTGATGTCCATGTGTAGAGTCTCCTCTTGTGTTGTTGGAAGAGGATGTTTGCTATGACCAGCGCGTTCTCTTGGCAAAACTCTATTAGCCTTTGCCCTGCTTCATTTCGTGCTCCAAGGCCAAATTTGCCTGTTACTCCAGGTGTTTCTTGACTTCCTACTTTTGCATTCCAGTCCCCTATAATGAAAAGGATATCTTTTTTGGGTGTTAGTTCTAAAAAGGTCTTGTAGGCTTCACAGAACCATTCAACTTTGGCTTCTTCAGCGTTACTGGTGGGAGCATAGGCCTGGATTACTGTAATATTGAATGGTTTGCCTTGGAAACGAACAGAAATCATTCTGTCATTTTTAAGATTGCATCCAAGTACTGCATTTCGGACTCTTTTGTTGACCATGATGGCTACTCCATTTCTTCTAAGGGATTCCTGCCCACAGTAGTAGATATAATGGTCATCCGAGTTAAATTCACCCATTCAGTCCATTTTAGTTCACTGATTCCTAGAATGTCGACGGTCACTCTTGCCATCTCCTGTTTGACCACTTCCAATTTGCCTTGATTCATGGACCTAACATTCCAGGTTCCTATGCAATATTGCTCTTTACAGCATCGGACCTCACTTCTAGCATCAGTCACATCCACAACTGGGTATTTGTTTTGCTTTGGCTCCATCCCTTCATTCTTTCTGGAGTTATTTCTCCACTGATCTCCAGTAGCATACTGGGCACCCACCGACCTAGAGAATTCCTCATTCACTATCCTATCATTTTGCCTTTTGATACTGTTCATGGGGTTCTCAAGGCAAGTATACTGAAGTGGTTTGCCATTCCCTTCTCCAGTGGACCACATTCTGTCAGACCTCTCCACCATGACCCGTCCGTCTTGGGTGGCCCCACACAGCATGGCTTAGCTTCATTGAGTTAGACAGGACTGTGGTCCATATGATCAGATCAACTAGTTTTTTGTGATTATGATTTCAATGTGTCTGCCCTCTAATGCCCCCTCCCAATACCTACCCTCTTATTCGGGTTTCTCTTACCTTGGTCGTGGAGTACCTCTTCACAGCTGCTCCAGAAAAGTGTAGCTGCTGTACCTTACCTTGAACGAGGGGTATCTCCTCAAGGCCGCCCCTCCTGACCTTGAATGTGGAGTAGCTCCTCTCGGCCCTCCTGTGCCCACGCAGCCCCCGCCTCTCAGACGTGAGACAGCTCCTCTCGGCCACCGCCCTGACCTCGGGCGTGGGACAGCTCCTCCGGGCCGCGCCTCTGTGCGTGGTCGCCCATGCCGAGCCGGCGTCTCTCGCGTCTGCGCCGCCGGGGCCAGTGTCTCTCGCGTCTGCGCCACCGGCGTCTTTCAACCATTACAATAACAATTTTGACATAGTAATCTCAGTCTGATGAATAGTATTATAACAGTAGTATTATTATGTGTTAATTTTTCCAAAATTTTTAGAATAATTTTGAAATAGCTTTAATCTTTATATAAATTTAGGAGAAAATATTTATATGATATTTAATCTTTCTACACAATCTCATAGCCTGTATCTCCATTTTCAAGCCTTCTTTTAAATGATACTCACTAGTATTTTGTAGTTTAATTCATATTGTTACTTGTAGGCATTTTACATTTTTGTTTTGATTTATTATGAATGGAATTATATTTTTCCATTATATTTTCCAACAGGTAATTGCTGATATCTTAGGTTTGTTTCCCCCAAAGCAGATGCTAAGTCAAGGATTCACATGCAATTAACTTTTGAGTGTTTGCATGGAAAACTAGCAAGACAGTGAAAGGAAGGAGGATAGGGAAAGGATAAAAGCCCAGTAAGGATACAGTCTCAGATCAAATTCTGCATAAAACAACTTCAAGTTGATCCCACAGGGAACAGTGATGTGTAAACTAAAACCCAAGGCACAGAAGCTAAAGGCTTTCATATGCCCAAACATGTCAGTGTACGGTTACTGGGCACATGCAGGGAAGTATAAATTCCCTGACATTGCTTGATGTTCATTCAAGCAATGTAAGGCACAAATAGCTTTAAGGCAATTATACAAAAATAAGGACCATATCTGCTGGGTTTTGGAAACAAAAGAACATAAGACTATGGCACTTAAAACAGTAAAAAGTGACCCAGAAAGATCTTGGCAAAGCACTGAATGGTTCACTTTGGTCAAAGCATTTCACTTCTCTGATCTACTCCCACCACACAATTCAGTTCAGTCCATCCTATAATAGATTCTTCAAAATGATGGCTGGTCACAATTTCTGAGGAAAAAGAACTTAGGGAAAAAATCCATATCTGGAACAGTAACTATAATCGCAGTTATTCCTGATTAAGTTTAAATAATGCAGTCATTTCCAAAGACCCATTACCTTCTGTACAAGCCAACAGGAAGAGATAAATGGGAGTGTGAACATATCACCACCTTGCATCTTTCAAACATTTCATGGTGGCACTCATGCCTGCAATTCTCTGCAGGGATGCAGTGCTGCTTTCAGTTAAATATCCTGGTGGGGAGGGAAAGTTCAGAGGCTTCCACTTGCCCTTCCTGCCATAACAGCCCTCACTTCCTGGATCAGAGGACCACTGCAGAGATCCTGTCAGATGCCAAGCGTGTCTGCCAGAGGTCAATTACACATTTAGGAACTGGAGAAATAACTGCAGGATGAGTCCATGGACCTTTTGGGTACATGGTGATTCAAACTTGGAACATAACTTCAATTATTACCTGATTATCGTTAAGTTCCGTATGAAATGTCTAAACTCTTGGGGAATGACTAAGCCTTGGGGATTCAGAGATTAGATATTTCATTATTTCCAGTGCATAATTACTCTAATCATTGGCCTCAGATCTCTTTTGACAAGACGGAAGGAAAGATAAATGGTAGATCCCAATGGCAGGGTTTCAGTGGACCCCAAAGACTCCTTCAATCTTGGTCTGTGAACTGCCTTCAGTCAGGAATTAGGAAAGAAGACATGATTTTCCTTTGTAGTTACTCAAATCATGAATTTGGCACACTGCTTGACGTGTTTCCCTGAAAGATCCCCTGATTAATGGAATGGCAAATGGCTCCAATATTCTTGCCTGGAGAATTCCATGGAGCTGGTGCACTACAGCCTGTGGAGTCACAGAGTCGGATATGACACAGTGACTAACACTTTCACTTCAGAATTTCTCTTGATCTACATCAAGTAATGTTTTGCTAGTCTGCACATTTACCTTATTTTTAAGAAGATGAGATTTATTATTGCCTGCAAAATATTTCTGTGGATTAAAACTTCAGTTTAAATGTTCACTTAGTCTCTGGCAGTTAAATATTGCATTATTCTCATGAGGAGCTCAGCTCAATGACAGCATCTTCCAGCATTACACCTGCTCCATCAAAGATATTCCCGTATTTTAAAGATACAAATGTTCCTCTCACCTATATAATTTCTCAGTAACCTAGTGAAGGGAGTACCCTTTCAGAAAAAGCAATATGGGAAGGACCAGTTGCACATGATAAATCCATTCCAACTTGCCTATTTCCTTAAGCCCTTGGATTTTTCCCTCTATATTATACCAAGGAAGTTCTGATATCTCAACCTCATTGAGTAACCACTGAGTGACCACTGAGTCAAAAATTTTTACTCAACCAACCAGGGTAAAATGCTAGAGACCTTTCCACCTGCTGCAACCAACGCATTACATTCAGATTCACTGGTAGGTACAGCCATATCAATAAATTTGACTTTTTCCATGCATAAACACTTTGCAATTCATTTTGAAGTACGAGATATTTTCTCCCAGGTTACTGTGAGCATAACTGCTTGGAGCATGCTAAGAACTGACCCTAGTTACAATATACTTGAGGTGAATCTTGAGGAGAAAAGATGTGTTTCTTATAAGATAACGGTACTAGGAAAAGTAATTAAAGAACCTTAATAAAAGAAGACTAATCAAAAACACAGAAGGGAAGCCTTCTTCCACTAGAAAAGAAACTTCTGAGTATTCAGATGTTCAACATTCTTAACATTATCCAAGTCTTATATGAGAGATTTGATGAGGCTCTGAATTTATTTTCTGTAACCCATACAATTAAGTTTTGTTTCTGATTTTCCAGAGAGATTATCGTAGAACTTTAGGAATAAGAGATGTTTAGAATCATCATAGAAGTTCTGTGACTCTCTGAATATTAGTTGGCTAAGAGTCACATAATTCAAGAGAGTTTAAGGATCTGAGATATAATCGTCCTTCTGAAAGTCTCATTGCCCTGAGGAGCAGTCATCTCACTCCACGTGTTTTTGGTCATCATTGGAGTCATAACAGTTAGATGTGGCTACTTCAATTCCCCAAACATGTACTTTCTTTTTTACTGAAGTATAGTTGATGTACAATATTATACGTTACAGGCATACAATATAATGATTCACAATTTTTATAGACTGTACTCTATTTATAGTTCCTATCAAATATTGACTATATTCTCACGTTCCACAATAAATCCTTACAGCTTATTTTATAGGTGGTGGTTTGTACTTTGCACTTCCCTACCCCAATGTTGTGCCTCCTTCCTTTCTTGCCCACAATGGGATCACTAGTTTTTTCTCTGTCTGTCAGTTTGCTTCATTTTTGTTTTATTCTCTTTTTGCTATTGCTGTTGTTTAGTTACTAAGTCATGTCTGGCTCTTTTGCATCTCCATGGACTGTAGCCTGCCAGACTCCTCTGTCCATGGAATTTTCTAGGTAAGAATACTGGAGTGGATTGCCATTTCCTTCTCCAGGGGATCTTCCCAATCCAGCAATCAAAACCATGTCTCCTGTATTGGCAGGCAGATTCTTTACTACTGAGCCACCAGGGAATCTAACAAATACAACAAGCTAGTGAATTATATATTCACTAGGTAATTTTTAAGATTCCACATATAAGTTATATCATACACTATTTGTCTTTCTTTCTTTGACTTATTTCACTTACCAGAATAATATCCTCCAAGTCTATCCACGTTGTAAAGTACAAAATTTCATTCTTATTTGTAGCTGAGTAGTATTCTAATGTGTGTGTGTGTATATATACCACATCTCCATCTACTCATCTGTCAATGTACACTTAGATTGTTTAAATATCTTGGCATTTGAAAAAATTCTGCTAAGAACACTGGGATGAATTTATTTTCCCTTTTCTCCACTTCTGCACCAACATTTATTATCTGTGTTCTTTATAATGATAGGCACTCTGACAGGTGTGAGGTGATATCTTATTATGGTTTTTATTGGAATTTTCCTAATGATTGACATCCACTGGATCATCAAAGAAAGCAAGAGAATTCCAGAAAAACATCTATTTCTGCTTTATTGACTATGCTAAAGCCTTTGACTGTGTGGATCACAAAAAACTGTGGAACATTCTGAAAGAGATGGGAATACCAGACCACCTGACCTGTCTCTTGAGAAACCTGTATGCAGGTCAGGAAGCAACGGTCAGAACTGGACATGGAACAACAAGACTGGTTCCAAATAGGAAAAGGAGTACGTCAAGGTTGTATATTGTCACCTTGCTTATTTAACTGATATGCAGAGTACATCATGAGGAACGCTGGGCTGGAAGAAGCACAAGCTGGAATCAAGATTGCTGGGAGAAATATCAATAACCTCAGATATGCAGATGACACCACCCTTATGGCAGAAAATGAAGAGGAACTAAAGAGCCTCTTGATGAAAGTGAAAGAGGAGAGTGAAAAAGTTGGCTTGAAGCTCAACATTCAGAAAACTAAGATCATGGCATCTGGTCCCATCACTTCATGGGAAATAGATGGGGAAAGCGTGGAAACAGTGTCAGACTTTATATTTTGGGCTCCAACATCACTGCAGATGGTGATTGCAGCCACGAAATTAAAAGACACTTACTCCTTGGAAGGAAAGTTATGACCAACCTAAACAGCATATTAAAAAGCAGAGACATTACTTTGCCAACAAAGGTCCATCTAGTCAAGGCTATGGTTTTTCCCGTGGTCATGTATGGATGTGAGAGTTGGACTGTGAAGAAAGCTGATCACCGAAGAACTGATGCTTTTGAACTGTGGTGCTGGAGAAGACTCTTGAGAGTCCCTTGGACTGCAAGGAGGTCCAACCAGTCCATCCTAAAGGAGATCAATCCTGGGTGTTCTTTGGAAGGACTGATGCTAAAGCTGAAACTCCAATATTCTGGCCACCTCACGTGAAGCATTGACTCATTGGAAAAGACCCTGATGCTGGGAAGGATTAGGGGCAGGAGGAGAAGGGGACAACAGAGGATGAGATGGCTGGATGGCATCACCGACTCGATGGACATGAGTTTGAGTGAACTCCGGGACTTGGTGATGGACAGGGAGGCCTGGCATGCTGCGATTCATGGCATCGCAAAGAGTCAGACACGACTGGGCGACTGAACTGAACTGAACTGAATGATTGACAATATTGAACATCTTTTCATATGCCTGGTAGCCATCTGCATTTCCACTTTGGAAAAATGTCTATTCTTCTGCCTATTTTTTAATTGGATTTTTTTTATGTTGATTTCTATCAGCTACTTATATATGTTGGCTATATTAACCCTTTATTGGTCACATCATTTGCAAATATTTTCTCCCATTCAGTAAGTTGTCCTTTTATTTGTAAAGATCCCTTTACCTTTGGTGATCTCTTAAGAAACTGATGCATTTAGGTATTGATATCATCTTCCTTTTACCTTTCTAAGATTCAGTTTTGCTTCTTGAATACAGACATTCATGTAGTCAATTACAGAAAATCTTAAGTTTTATCTCTTTAAATAGATCTTTTCCTTCATTGGTTCAATTCTATTCTAAAATTCCTAATAGTGTGAGTAAACATTTCATGACAAGAATGCTCAATCATATTTTTCATTGCAAATTTTACTTTTTGTTTCCTTCTAAAATTGTTCTTTTCATTATTTGTGCTTCTTTCTGATATTTTCTGTGTTGCAGTTGTTCTCATTCACTCTGCCTAATTTCCTTGTGTATTACTTTTAATTGCAAATTTATATTCAGTGGACTTTTTCTGTGGAATTTTCATCTTGCCTGGGATAAGTCATCCCTCTCTGAAGACATATATCTTTTCTTACAGCATATGTGCACCATCTCATTTCATGCTGTTTATTTTGTCCATTTTTATGTTTTATTTGGGTTTTCCAAGTGACTCAGCTTGGTAAAGGACCCACCTGCCAATGAAAGCAGAAGACACAAAAGATGTGAGTTCGATCCCTGAATCAGGAAGATGCCCTGGAGAAGGAAATAATGACCCACTGCAGCATTCTCGCCTGGAAAATTCCAAGGACAGAGGAGCCTGATGAGATACATTCCATTGGGTCTCAAAAAGTTGGACATGATTGAGCATGCACACATGTTTATTATTTGTTTTTCGATATGCACATTATGTTTTGCTGTTTTTGAATCAACTTAAATTCAATTCTCAGCTTGTGGTTCCCTTAGACTGATGAGAAGTATAAATTTAAATTCCAAACCAATGCTGTTGCACATTTGCAACGGAGACCTTTTGTTCATGGTTTGTCTTCCTTTGTTCACGAGAAATGTTTCTAGATTATTGTTTTTATCTTTTCCATCTAATCTTTTACTAATAATTACTTTAGCCATTTTGATTCTCAGCTTTCTTCAGGAGCTTCACTTCCAAACTCCTTCTCCATACGTAGGTCTAGCACCTGGTCTCCTGGGAGAGCTTCTAGCTTTTCTGGAACTCTTCTGCAGGGAAGTTGTGGATTTCAGTTTTAGTTTCTAATCAGTTTTCTCTCTCTATTTTTTTAACCTCAAGGGATTTACTTCCATTACAGTGAATACATTAAAAAATGATTTGCTATATTTCATCCACATAGAAATGCATGTTTCTAGTGAAACTTTTCAGGGTATGTATTATGCATTATTGCCAAAATTACAAATCCTGAAATTTTCATTTTAAAACTTCATCTTTGATCTGAGACCTCCTTAAAAATAATTTTTAATTTCCACATATTTGTAAGTATTTTTGCTTAATTTTGAGATGTATTGAAGGGTTATTCTAAAACATGACCCAATTGAGGAATTTACTGATGCTACCTGTGTGGTCTAGTGTATCATTGATTTGATAAATGTACGGAAAATGAAAATGTTGAAATATTTTTGAAGGAAGAAATGTCAATTATCAATTTAATAATTAACTCCACTAAATAGACTGTTTAATGTCTTTACTTTATGTCTTATCACTTGTCAAAAATTGAAAGTAGTCATGTTCAAAACGATTGCCCTGTCTTATTTCCTTCCCATTTCCTCTAGCAGTTTCTGTTCTATATACGTTAATATACTGTTATTTTATGCATAGATTTTGATTCTTCTGTATCTTCAGTGTGAATAGCAGCTTTTATCTTTCTTCCATTTACTGGCTTTGTTTTGTAATTATGCCTCAGTGGATATTCATAATCTCACACCTAATAAATAATAAATAATAGAATTTGTTTGCTGAATATGCCTTTGCCTATCTTTTTATTGTTTACTTTTCCTCCTATTTTGTTTTGGGTTCTTTCTTGTATGTACATGTTTAGATATTTTGGAGTTTGTTTTAATGGTGAGCTTAACTTTTTTTTCATTTACGATTATGTATGAGATATTTAGTCACATGAGTATCACTGTGTTTCATGCTCTGTTTATTTTGTGCTTTCTTTCTCTTTCCTTTTCACTTGTCTTTCTCCATACAGATATTTTCTTTGCTTAGTTTCTATAATAATTTAGAAGCTACTCTGTTTTTATTTTTCTACTGATTACTTAAAATTTAACATTTGAAAAGTGTACTATAATATATATATTTAAATTTTCTACATCAGTGCAGAAGTGCCATTCACTGACTTCCTCCTATGAAAAATAAGAATCCTAGCAAGCTTTACTTCAACGCCTCTTACCATCAACCTCACTCCACTGCCCAGTTTTAATAAAAGATAATCTGGATTCAGAGGTTTGATTTGTTACTAAAGTTTGCTATGTATCGGCCCTTAATTTTTTTTATATTTACTTGAAATTTTACAGCTGTTGATAAAAAGAAACAATGTTCAAATAGTTTCAGTGCTTACTGGTTGACATTTTATACCGCAACTTCCTCATTTTTGTGATCTCTGAATTAATCTCTTGTTTGACTGGTGAATTTCTTTTTTTCTTGAAGTGAATGTTGGCAGCCTATTTTCTGAGAGTTTGCATATGAGAAAAGAACTTTCTGTTGCCAAAGCACATGACCAATAATCTGGCTGAGTACAGGATTTTTCATTGTGAACATTATCCCTCAAAAAAAACCTATTACTCCATTTTTTCCCTAAACATTTAGCAATGGAGGATTAATTCTTATATCCTGATGTGGGTGTTTTGGGTTTTTTTTTGATCTTTTAAAAATATATATTAGGTAAGAAATCCAGTTGTCCTTGGAGAAAAAGTGAGGATATCAACTCCCTGCATAAGTCAAGCAGGGCCTCTGCCTCCCTTCAACAGTTTTTCCCTGTTGTCTTTGCCTGTAGTAGAAACAAGCCCTGACAGGATACGACTTATCGTTTGCCCAGCTTCTCACACCAGACAGATGGCTCAGCCACATTGAGGTCCATGGATGTCAGGAGCCAACCTCCATGTTGTAAACTCTCTGCTTGATTGGAACTATTCATTCCAGGAACAAATACTACAAATCTCTAATTCTACTGATGGAGCCCAAAACCACATGTTTGAAAAAGAGAAAAGCAATTCAAGTATAATTTCTACAAGTCTACTTCACCTCCATCATTCACCTGCTGATTTAGATAGTAAAAATTATTTTATTTCCTAGCCTTATTTTTCCATATTCATGTTTATTTCTCAATCCAATCATTGCTCTTAAGAAGATGTATATGGCCCAGCCTCTTAATTCTCAATATCAACACAAAACAAAAACTCCTTGGCATAAAATAGATTGTACATATCCATGAAATACATACTAAATGGCCCTGCTTTGACTTTCACTGAGCTGAACTTGATTACCTATGCCTTCTGCTTTTGTGAAAGTTATTAAAGGAAATCATCTTGACACTCGTAAGTGCATTTGGTGAAATAGTGTACATTACATGGTACAGTAAGGCTGTCATCTATAATTCAGCCTTAACCTAAGTTTTCCCTAAGAAGGGACATTTCTCATTTTGTTCTCAAGGTATATCTTCATCTCTAAACTTAGGCTATTGTCTTGTAGCTCAGTTTCAGTAACTGTGTTCTGCCCTAATAAAGCTGTATTTTTCTATTAAGTCTTTGTGCTGCCTTGTCCTTATCAGTTTGCCTAGTTATTAGAGAGCTGCCCCAAACTCCAGTCCTTGTGATTGAACAAGGTCTATCTGGCATTAGATAAACTGCTCTGACATAGACTCTTCCTATACAAGAGTTCTCAGTCTAGTATTCTCTTTGCATTTCTTGGCCATTGCCACACCTTTTTCAGAGCCTTCTAATTTCCTTCCAGTCACATACTTTAGAGGCTTTCCAAAAAAGTCTCCACACCTCAGTGGGCTCATGTGACCCTAAGAACCTACATTCCTAAATTCAATTTGTCCTACCATTACACAGGCCCACAGTTCTAGCACAGTACTTCTTTTTCCTGGAAAATATTTTGGTGCTGAAATATTAAAACTAAATGAAAAGAGGAAAATATGCACAGGAAGAAATTTTTTCAAAAATCCTATCCAAATATCTCTTTCTTTTAACCCCAAAGAGCAGAAGCTACCAGTTGTTAGGCACATAGCTTATTCCGATCTTTTTTCTCTTTTTTTTTTTTCTAGTTTTAATATTTTATTTTATTTATTTATTTTTTTTATGTAGTTAATTTATTTTTTATTGGAGGCAAATTATTTTACAATAATATATTGGTTGGTTTTGCCATACATTGATATGAATTTGCCCCGGGTTTACATAAGTTCCCCCTCCTGAACCCCCCTCCCACCTCTCTCCTCCCTTTATCCTCCCTCTGGGTCATCCCCGCATGCCAGCCCCGAGCATCCTATAACATGCATTGACCCTGAACTAGTGATTCGTTTCACATATGACAACATACGTGTTTCAATGCCATTCTCCCAAATCATCCCACCCTCACCCTCTCCCATAGAGTCCCAAAGACTGTCCTATACATCTGTGTCTCTTTTGCTGTCTCGTATACAGGGTTATTATTTGCATCTTTCTAAATTCCATATATATGTGTTAGTATACTGTATTGGTGTTTTTCTTTCTGGCTTACTTCACTCTGTATAATAGGCTCCAGTTTCATCCACCTCATTAGAACTGATTCAAATGTATTCTTTTTAATGGCTGAATAATACTCCATTGTGTATATGTACCAAAGCTTTCTTATCCATTCGTCTGCAGATGGACATCTAGGTTGCTTCCATGTCCTGGCTATTATAAACAGTGCTGCAATGAACATTGGAGTACACGTGTCTCTTTCAATTCTGGTTTCCTCGGTGTGTATGCCCAGGAGTGCGATTGCTGGATCATATGGCAGTTCTATTTCCAATTTTTTGAGGAATCTCCACACTGTTCTCCATAGTGGCTGTACTAGTTTGCATTCCCACCAACAGTGTAAGAGGGTTCCTTTCTCTCCACATCCTCTCCAGCATTTATTGCATGTAGACTTTTGGATAGCAGCCATTCTGACAGGTGTGAAATGGTATCTCATTGTGGTTTTGATTTGCATCTCTCTGATTATGAGGGATGTTGAGCATTTTTTCATGTGTTTGTTAGCCATCTTTATGTCTTCTTTGGAGAAATGTCTGTTTAGTTCTTTGGCCCATTTTTTGATTGGGTCATTTATTTTTCTGGAATTGAGCTGCAGGAGCTGCTTGTATATTTTTGAGATTAATCCTTTATCAGTTGCTTCATTTGCTATTATTTTCTCCCATTCTGAAGGCTGTCTTTTCACCTTGCTTATAGTTTCCTTTGCTGTGCAGAAGCTTTTGATTTTAATTAGGTCCCATTTGTTTATTTTTGCTTTTATTTCCAATATTCTGAGAGGTGGGTCATGGAGGATCCTGCTGTGACTTATGTCGGAGAGTGTTTTGCCTACGTTCTCCTCTAGGAGTTTTATAGTTTCTGGTCTTACATTTAGCTCTCTAATCCATTTTGAGTTTATTTTGGTGTATGGTGTTAGGAAGTGTTCTAGTTTCATTCTTTTACAAGTGGCTGACCAGTTTTCCCAGCACCACTTGTTAAAGAGACTGTCTTTTCTCCATTTTATATTCTTGCCTCCTTTGTCAAAGATGAGGTGTCCATAGATGCGTGGATTTATCTCTGGGCTTTCTATTTTGTTCCATTGATCTATATTTCTGTCTTTATGCCAGTACCATACTGTCTTGATGACAGTGGCTTTGTAGTAGAGCCTGAAGTCCGGCAGGTTAATTCCCCCAGTTTCATTTTTCTTCCTCAAGATTGCTTTGGCTATTCGAGGTTTTTTGTATTTCCATACAAATTGTGAGATTATTTGTTCTAGTTCTGTGAAAAATATCTTTGGTAGCTTGATAGGGATTGCATTGAATGTATAAATTACTTTGGCTGGTATACTCATTTTACAATATTTATTCTTCCAATCCATGAACATGGAATATTTCTCCATCTATTAGTGTCCTCTTTGATTGCTTTCAGTAGTGTTTTATAGTTTTCTATGTACAAGTCTTTTGTTTCCTTAGGTAGATATATTCCTAAGTATTTAATTCTTTTCGTTGCAACAGTGAATGGAATAGTTTCCTTAATTTCTCTTTCTATTTTCTCATTATTAGTGTATAGGAATGCAAGGGATTTCTGTGTGTTGATTTTATATCCTGCAACGTTACTGTAATCATTGATTAGCTCTAGTAGTTTTCTGGTAGAGTCTCTAGGATTTTCTGTGTAGAGGATCATGTCATCAGCGAACAGTGAAAGTTTTACTTCTTCTTTTCCAATTTGTATTCCTTTTATGTCTTTTTCTGCTCTGATTGCTGTAGCCAAAACTTCCAGAACTATGTTGAATAGTAGTGGTGAGAGTGGGCACCCTTGTCTTGTTCCTGACTTTAGGGGAAATGCTTTCAGTTTTTCACCGTTGAGGATAATGTTTGCTGTGGGTTTGTCATATATAGCTTTTGTTATGTTGAGGTATGTTCCTTCTATTCCCACTTTCTGGAGGGTTTTTATCATAAATGGATGTTGAATTTTGTCGAAGGCTTTCTCTGCATCTATTGAGATAATCATATGATTTTTATTTTTCAGTTTGTTAATGTGGTGTATTACGTTGACTGATTTGCGGATATTGAAGAATCCTTGCATTCCTGGGATAAGCCCACTTGGTCATGATGTATGATCTTCTTAATATGTTGTTGGATTCTGATTGCTAGAATTTTGTTAAGGATTTTTGCATCTATGTTCATCAGTGATATTGGCCTGTAGTTTTCTTTTTTTGTGGGGTCTTTACCAGGTGGGATTTGTGGGATTAGGGTGATGGTGGCCTCATAGAATGAGTTTGGAAGTTTTCCTTCCTCAGCAATTTTCTGGAAGAGTTTGAGTAGAATAGGTGTTAGCTCTTCTCTAAATTTTTGGTAGAATTCAGCTGTGAAGCCGTCTGGACCTGGGCTTTTGTTTGCTGGGAGATTTTTGATTACAGTTTCAATTTCCGTGCTTGTGATGGGTCTGTTCAGATTTTCTATTTCTTCCTGGTTCAGTTTCGGAAAGTTGTACTTTTCTAGGAATTTGTCCATTTCTTCCAGGTTATTCATTTTATTGCCATATAATTCTTGATAGTATTCTCTAATAATCCTTTGTATTTCTGTGTTGTCAGTTGTAATCTCTCCATTTTCATTTCTAATTTTATTGATTTGGTTCTTCTCCCTTTGTTTCTTGATAAGTCTGGCTAGTGGTTTGTCAATTTTATTTACCTTCTCAAAGAACCAGCTTTTGGCTTTGTTGATTTTTGCTATAGTCTCTTTTGTTTCTTTTGCATTTATCTCTGCCCTAATTTTTACAATTTCTTTCCTTCTACTGAGCCTGGGGTTCTTCATTTCTTCCTTTTCTAGTTGCTTTAGATGTAGAGTTAGGTTATTTAGTTGACTTTTTTCTTGTTTCTTGAGGTGTGCCTGTATTGCTATGAACTTCCCCCTTAGCACTGCTTTTACAGTGTCCCAGAGGTTTTGGGTTGTTGTGTTTTCATTTTCATTCATTTCTATGCATATTTTGATTTCTCTTTTGATTTCTTCTATGATTTGTTCGTTGTTCAGCAGCGTGTTGTTCAGCCTCCATATGTTGGCATGTTTAATAGTTTTTCTCCCATAATTGAGATCTAATTTTACTGCATTGTGGTCAGAAAAGATGCATGGAATGATTTCAACTTTTTTGAATTTACCAAGGCTAGATTTATGGCCCAGGATGTGATCTATCCTGGAAAAGGTTCCATGTGCGCTTGAGAAAAAGGTGAAATTCATTGTTTTGGGGTGAAATGTCCTATAGATATCAATTAGGTCTAACTGGTCTATTGTATCATTTAAAGATTGTGTTTCCTTGTTAATTTTCTGTTTAGTTGATCTATCCATAGATGTAAGTGGGGTATTAAAATCTCCCACTATTATTGCATTATTGTTAATTTCCCCTTTCATACTTGTTAGTAATTGTCTTACATATTGCGGTGCTCCTATGTTGGGTGCATAAATATTTATAATTGTTATATCTTCATCTTGGATTGATCCTTTGATCATTATGTAGTTTCCTTCTTTGTCTCTTTTCACAGCCTTTGTTTTAAAGTCTATTTTATCTGATATGAGTATTGCTACTCCTGCTTTCTTTTGGTGTCTATTTGCATGGAATATCTTTTTCCAGCCCTTCACTTTCAGTCTGTATGTGTCCCTCGTTTTGAGGTGGGTCTCTTGCAGACAACATATATGGGGGTCTTGTTTTTGTATCCATTCAGCCAGCCTTTGTCTTTTGGTTGGGGCATTCAACCCATTTACGTTTAAGGTAATTATTGATAAGTACGATCCCGTAGCCATTTTCTTTATTGCTTTGGGTTCGAGTTTATACACCCTTTCTGTGTTTCCTGTCTAGAAAAGATCCTTTAGCATTTGTTGGAGAGATGGTTTGGTAATGCTGAATTCTCTCAGCTTTTGCTTGTCTGTAAAGCTTTTGATTTCTCCTTCATATTTGAAAGAGATCCTTGCTGGGTACAGTAGTCTGGGCTGTAGGTTATTTTCTTTCATCACTTTAAGTATGTCTTGCCATTCCCTCCTGGCCTGAAGAGTTTCTGTTGAAAGATCAGCTGTTATCCTTATGGGAATCCCCTTGTGTGTTATTTGCTGTTTTTCCCTTGCTGCTTTTAATATTTGTTCTTTGTGTTTGATCTTTGTTAATTTGATTAATATGTGTCTAGGAGTATTTCGCCTTGGGTTTATCCTGTTGGGGACTCTCTGGGTTTCTTGGACTTGGGTGATTATTTCTTTCCCTATTTTAGGGAAGTTTTCAACTATTATCTCCTCAATTATTCTCTCATGGTCTTTCTTTTTGTCTTCTTCTTCTGGGATTCCTATGATTCGAATGTTGGAACGTTTAACATTGTCCCAGAGGTCTCTAATATTGTTCTCATTTCTTTTAATTTGTTTTTCTTTTTTCCTCTCTGTTTCATTTATTTCTACAATTCTATCTTCTAGCTCACTTATCCTGTCTTCTGCCTCTGTTATTCTACTGTTTGTTCCCTCCAGAGTGTTTCTGATCTCATCTATTGTATTATTCATTGTATATTGACTCTTTTTTATTTCCTCTAAGTCCTTATTAAACCTTTCTTCCATCTTCTCAATCTTTTTCTCCAGGTTATTTATCTGTAACTCCATTTTGCTTTCAAGATTTTGAATCATTTTCACCACCAAAATTCGAAATTCTTTTTCATGTAGATTCCCTATATCTTCCTCTTTTGTTTGTGTTGGTGGGCATTTATCTTGTTCCTTTACTTGCTGGGTATTTCTCTGCTTCTTCATCTTGCTTATAATGCTTTGCTTGGGGTGGCCTTTCCCTCTTCTGGCCGTTTGTGGAGTTCTCTTTATTATGTAGTTTCCTTGCTGTGTGTGGGGTTGGACAGGTGACTTGTCAAGGTTCCCTGGTTATGGAAGCCTGTGTCGGTGTTCTGGTGGGTGGAGCTGGATTTGTTCTCTCTGGAGTGCAATGAAGTGTCCAGTAATGAGTTATGAGATGTCAGTGGGTTTGGAGTGACTTTGGGCAGCCTGTATATTGAAGCTCAGGGCTAGTTTCCTGTGTTACTGGAGAATTTGCGTGATATGTCTTGCTCTGGAACTTGTTGACCCTTGGGTTTAGCGTAAGTATGGAGACATTTGATGAGCTCCTATCGATTAATGTTCCCTGGAGTCAGGACTTCTCTGGTGTTCTCAGGATTCGGGCTTAAGCCTCTTGCCTCTGGTTTTTGGTCTTATTCTTGGAGTAGTCTCTAGACTCTCTATCTGTCATTTCCAAGGTGGTTCCCTCTGTTTTAGCTTCTGTCTGCTGGTCTCTTCAGTGTCTAATTTCTGCCCTGATACTAGGGGGTGGGTGGACACTTTTTAAGGCTCAGTTGTTCAGTCCTGTTCTGGGAAGGGAGGAACGCTGCAGTCGATTATCTCTGGCGTCTGTGGGGAGTGCTCACAGCGTCTCGGCCACACTGGGTTTGCCCCCGCTCACAGCACGTATGCTGTCCCAGTCTACACTGCACAGGCTCTAGGTTGCTCTGCCGGGAACTGTCCGAGGCCAGCACCGGGTTGTATGCACTTCCCAGGTCTGAGCGGCTCAAGTTCAGGTTCTCAGGTACTCCACAAAGGCGCAGACTTGGTTGGGCCTGCGTTTTGTGCCTTCCCCAGTCCGAGCAGCTCAGGGGACCAGGTGTTTGGCGAGCGCGGTCTCTGCGACTTATCGCCTCCCCAGTCCCCGCCACTCAGTTTTCTGGGTGTACAACCAGCGCACCTTCTCAGGGGGCTATCCACCGGCGCGAGCCCAAGAAGTCCTGAATAGCAACAAGCCTGCCTGCAGTTTGTATTGGATGCCTTTCTGGGGCTGCGGTTGCCCGCTCCGGCTCTCGCTGCGCTCCCTGCCTGTCTCGGCGGGGAATGGGGGATGGGCCGACCGCAGCCGGCTTGCTCTGCTCAGTCCTTTATTCTGTGAGCGGGGCTGGCCGAGTCATAGGTTAGAGCTTTCCGCCTTTTCATGGGGAAGCTATCCCACAGTCTGCTTTGCTCTCCCCAGTTCTCTCAAATTGTTCTCGCGGCATTCAAGCCCAGTCCTCTCTCTAAGCAGTTCAGCCGGCTCCTCCCTGCCCAGCCCCCGCTTGCTAATGGCGTATGCAGGCGTCTGCGCTGCTTCTCCGCTGGGAGTTACCGTTTGGCGGGTAATCTGTGGGTTTTAAAAAAATCTTAAAAAAAAAAAAGAGGATTATGTGGCCCTCTGAGCTTCCAAGGCTCGCCACAGAATCGCCAGTGAGAATGTTTCCTGGTGTTTGGAAACTTCTCTCTTTTTAAATCCTCCCTTCCCGGGACGGAGCTCCGTCCTTACTTCTTTTGTTTCGCTTTTTATCTTTTATGTTTTTTCCTACCTCCTTTCGAAGACAATGGGCTGCTTTTCTGGGTGCCTGACGTCCTCTGCCAGCATTAAGAAGTTGTTTTGTGGACTTTACTCGCGTTCAAAAGTTCTTTTGATGAATTTGTGGAGGAGAGAGTGGTCTCACCGTCCTATTCCTCCGCCATCTTGTTCCTCCCCTTTTTTTTTTTTCTCTCTTTTTTAAAAATGTTTATTTATTTATTTTAATTGGAGGGTAGTTTCTTTACAATATTGTCGTGGTTTTTGCCATACATCCACCTTACCTGCCTCCTGAGAAATCTGTATGCTGGTCAAGAAGCAACAGTTAGAATCCAACACGGAACAATGGACTCGTTCCAAATTGGGAAAGGAGTATATCGAGGTTGTATATTGTCACCTTGCTTATTTAACTTCTATGCAGAGTACATCATGCGAAATGGCAGGCTGGATGAAGCACAAACTAGAATCAAAATTGCCAGGAGAAATATCGATAAACTCAGATATGCAGATGACACCACCCTTGTGGCAGAAAGTGAAGAGGAACCAAGGAGCCTCTTGATGAAAGTCAAAGAGGAGAGTGAAAACGCTGGCTTAAAACTCAACATTCAAAAAACTAAGATCGTGGCATCCAGTCCCATCACTTTATGGCAAATAGATGGGGAAACAAAGGAAACAGTGACAAACTTTATTTTCCTGGGCTCCCAAATCACTGTAGATGGTGACTGCAGCCATGAAATTAAAAGACGTTTGCTCCTTGAAAGAAAAGCTGTGAAAAACCTAGACAGCGTATTAAAAAACAGAGACATTACTTTACCGACAAATGTCCATCTAATCAAAGCTGTGGTTTTTCCAGTAGTCATGTATGGATGTGAGGGTTGGGCCATAAAGAAAGCTGAGTGCTGAAGAATTGTTGCTTTTGAACTCCAGTGCAGGAGAAGACTCTGAGAGTCCCTTCGACTCTTGGAGATCAAAGCAGTCAATCCTAAATGAAATCAGTCCTGAATATTCATTGGAAGGACTGATGCTGAAGCTGAAGCTCCAATCATCTGGCCACCTGATGTGAAGAACTGACTCTTTGGAAAAGACCCTGATGCTGGGAAAGACTGAAGGCAGGGACAACAGAGGATGAGATGGCTGGATGGCATCACTGACTCGGTGGACATGAGTTTGAGCAAACTCCAGGAGTTGATGATGGACAGGGAAGCCTGGCAGTGCTGCAGTCCATTAGGTTGCAAAGAATTGGACACTACTGAGTGACTGAACTGAACTGAACTGACATGAATCACCTTTTGAAAATATAGATTGAATAGTTCTAATTTGAATCTGATAAATCAAAGAACAAAACAATCTAAATATTTTATTAAATGAGTATTTCATTTCTGTGATACTCATTTTATCTCCTTGAATCTTTACACTAGTTTTTGAGTTTTGTTGATGACTTTATGCATAGTTATTTCTATTTATCATGAGAATTTATTGCATACCTATTATAGCCATAATTTTTCCCAAGCATTTCACATGTACTGCCTCACTCCATCTCTTATCGAATCTCTGAGACAAGATCATCATCACCATTTCATAGATGAGAAAACTGAAACACACAGCACCCAAAGGCATCTTATGTCAAATGAACTTCTAATACAAACATTCTGGACAAAAAAGGAAAAGAAGACCAAATCATTAGTATAATAATGTTGACCTAGTACATAGTGATGCTATGAAAAAAATACATATGTGTTTTATTTAAACAAATGCAGCTGCCAGACACTTTTCTATTATTAAATAAATATCCATAATTAACAAATATCAACTGAATTAACCCTCAGAAAAATATAATAAGTACTATTATTATCTCCATTTTACAGATGGGAAAATTGAGACAAAAAGAAATTATAGCATGTTCAAGATAGCTCAGTAAGTGGTGAAGCAAAATTTCAGATCCTAGCAGTCAGGTTTAGCTGTTCCTGTACATCACCATTCTGCTAAAATTAAAGACAAGACAGCATAGGCAAGTCTATACAGAGCAATAACCAGTAATGTAATACTTCATAATGTTTTCCATACATTTGAGATTTTTGACTTTGGTGTATAGCTTATTTCATTGAAAATAACAATGCTTTATGTGTCTTTGCTCAGGTTTTTAGAAAGAAAAGGATGAAAACCAATGACTGGCAAGGGGAGTTAAAATGAATGTTCAGGGGATTTCTCCCTTGGGAAAGATATTTTCTAAGAATGTATTATTCATTGGGGGGATTATAACATCTGAGCAAAACATATTCATAGAATTATTAAATTTGAAATAGGAGGTGTAAAAAAGAGAATACAATCCAGAAGTATTTTTCTGCAGAAAAATTCTATCATCCTAGCTTCAAACCTTCAGCTCATGCACATTTAGCATTAGTGAAGAGCTCTTTATTTTTAAAGAAGTAAAATAAACTCCATTTCATGTGATGCACTAGTAAGGTGGGACCAGAATACACATTTTGAAATTTATTCTTTTCATCTTTCTAAATTTTTGTAACTCCTTGCTTCTCCTTTAAACACTTTATTGGTCGGTGTCTGCCCCCTGTGGTAAGCCAAGGAGGCAGCAGCCATAATACATTGGTTATGTGTATTTCAGTTCAGGTTACAGAATGTGCATCATTGGGGACCCCAGTATTTCAGCATAAAATCAGCCCTGACACTTTGGGCTTTGTAAGGTGGGGCAAGGCCAGTGGAGGATAAGGGGAACAGAACATAGCACTCAGGTTGCCCCAAGCTTCTGAAGGAGCTAGAATATTGCAGGGCCTGACAGTGACAGATTTCCTAGTCACCTGTGACTCTGGCTGTAGAAATGCTGGTCCATCATTATGGTATAATCTCCATGGGTTTCAGAGCTTAGTACTTTCTTGGGTTATCTGGGAGACCTTATGTATGTAGTATTTCACTTGATTTTCACAGTTTTTCAACTACATAGTTCAATTGAAGAGCTACCCTGAAATCAAATACAATATTTTTTTTTTGTCCAAAATGCCAACATTGAGACAGTGTCTTTGTTAAATCTTGTTATTGATACAGTGAATGTATCTGCAAGCATCTTGTAGGAATCTGCCTGCAATGCAGGAGACCCTGGTTTGATTCCTGGGTTGGGAAGATCCACTGGAGAAGGGACAGGCTACCCACTCCAGTATTCTTGGGCTTTCCTTGTGGCTCAGCTGATAAAGAATCCACCTGCAATGAGGGAGACCTGGGTTAGATCCCTGGGTTGGGAAGATCCCCTGGAGAAGGGAAAGGCTACCCACTCCAGTATTCTGGCCTGGAGAATTCTATGGACTGTATAGTCGATGGGGTCACAAAGAGTCGGACACGACTGAGTGACTTTCACTTCACTCGAGAAAGTAAGAGCTTAAAGGAGGTGAGGAAGAAGAATATATCAATGCTGAATCTGAATGAATATATTTCATCACTATTCTGTCTTTGTAGTTTTTTTAAAACTTTTTATTTTATATTGAAGTATATTTGATTAGCAATGTGTTAGTTTCAGTTGTACAGCAAAGTGATTCAGCTATACATGTGTATGTATCTATTATTTTTCAAATTCTTTTCCCATTTAGGTTGTTAGGTAATATTAAGTAATTAATTAGGTAATATGGAACAGAGTTCCCAATGCTATACAGCAGCTACTTGTTGGTTATCCATTTTAAATACAGCAGGAATTAAAGTTTTTATAGAGACAATATTCTAGATACAGTGGTGAAATACCATTGACTTCCACTCAGAAATGTGAATTAAAATATTTGATTCTCAGGAAGAACAAAATGGCAGAGGAGTAGGTGGACATGGAGTACATCTCTCTCCACGGATACATCGGGACTACATCTTCAGACGCAGGTGCATGCAGAACACCAGCTGAGAGCGGAGAGGAGTAACTGACCAGGGGAAAAGAATATATAGAACCACTCAAAACTCAGTAGAAGGAAGGAACTAGAGGGAAAAACAGAAGTGTTTGTAGGACTGGACCTGCCCTCAGCGAGTAGGGTAACTGAAGCAGGGGTCCAATCACCACATCGGAGCAATTAAATTGTCTGAATCAGAGGAGGAACATTTAAGGCTGAGAGTGAAAAACTCATCTGTGACAGCCTAAATGGAATGAGAATCAGACAGTCCTTGCCACAGCCATACATACCCCGGACAGGGATGCCGGTCCTCTGGAAGGGACAGTAGCTGGGAGCTGGAGTTCAGGGATTGTGGAGCAATCCCAGAGCGAGGGCTGCTGTTGACTGTGAAGAGACAAATTGAGGGGATGTGAGGGAGGAGATTGTGGTGGGAAATGCCTGTGGAGGAAAGCCAGGCAGCTATGGAAGCAAGGCGATACTGCTGAGTCATGCATAGGGGGTGGAGCCATCACCAAAGCCTTTCTCTCCACATGCCAGCATCTGCAGCTGAATAATAGAGAGGCTGGCCCATCAAACATCTGACGCACTGAGCTACAGGGTAGGGCCCCACCCCGGGTGACCCTGTAAGTGCCTGACACACTGATCTACAGAGCAGGACCCTAACCAGTGGTCCCCTCTATGCGCCTAACATATGGGACAACAGAGAAGGGCCCCAGGCAAGGGAGCCCTCTAAGTGCCTGAATAGGCAGAGCTATAGAGAAAGACTGGCCAAAGAAGCCTCCTGAATGCCAGCTACAAGAGGTTCGAGAAAAGACTCTGATAGGGCCATAACTCCTGCGTCAGAGACAGTCCATGTCCCTGCACATTTGGCACCACCAGGGTCTCCACAAGCCAGGCAGCTGTGCCACCTACATGCTTAACTCTCACTGGGGAAGAGCTGCCACAGGCAAAATAAGTCTTGTGTCTATGCGCACAGGGTCGCTTTGGTCTTGTCCGACTCTTTGCGGCCCTGTAGACTGTGGCCTGCCAGCCTTCTCTGTCAGGGACAGGGCTTCTCCAGGCATGAATACTGGAGTGTATTGGCCAATACTGGTTGCCATACCCTTCTAGAGCATTATATTTCCTGCTCCCCTAGTCACCAACTCCCCTGAGTACCTGGTGCTGCCAGAACCCCTGCTACCCAAGCAGCTGCACCACCCCCATACCTGGCCTTCACAGGGGCAAACCCAAGTCCTCCAGGGCAGCCTCAGGAGCAAATCCCAGTGGACAACCCACATACAGAGGTGGAAATAAAAGCACAATTGAAACCCAGGGGCAGTGTGGCTAAGGAAGAAGACCCAAAACTTTCCCACAAGCTGTACAAGTTGCAGATTAAATCCACACGATCAACTAGGCAGACAATCTGCCTCTGGAATATATAAAAGGTGAGAGCTTCCACAAAAGAAAAGGCACTAGTTCTGATAGCTATGGACATTGGAAGGAAGAACACACAGGAGTAGGTCCAGATTAGAATCTGAGCTGCTGCCACAGCAGGTCCAGAGATCAGCACAGTGTTGGAGGACATCCTAGGGAGGTAAGGTGGACTGTTACTCCGGTGAGGGAAAAGACTCTTGACAGCAGTGACTCAAGAAAAGCATTTATTATTCTTATGTTTTGATTTGTTCTATAGATTTTTTCTTTTTCTCTTTCTCTTTATTCCCCCCGCTGTAGTTGTCAATTTTACTGGCATTATGAAATCTAATTATGCTTTTGAACATTTTTTTCCCCTCAGTCACAATTTTTATTGTTATAAATCTCTGCCTTTACGTTGGGCTTTTGCAGTTCTATGGAGTTTTCCTTTTTTTTTTCTACTTTCCTCTTTTTCTAATTTTAATTTTTTAAACCTAGTATTACTTTTTCTACATTTATTCCTTTGTTTGCTTTTCCTACTGTTCTTTTCCCCTTGCAGTTAATCTTTAATGTATATCCATCTTCTTTATCTACTTCTATTTAACTTTGCATATCTATTCTTTATTTCTTTTCTTTCTTTTGTTTCCTCTTAACATATTTGTTAGTCTTATTTTCATTGCTTTATTTCCCAATTGGCACCTTGCTTTAGTTTTGTTTTCCAGTTTGTGCTTTAGTTAGTTTTGTTCTGGGAGATACAGCTTTTGGTTTTCTTTGTCATGTCAACCTACTGCACCTATTTTTGTTGGACTGCTTTGATTTTGCTTCTGGATGTATATGCATATGTGCATATTCAATCATACTTTTTTATTGTTGTTATAAAACTGCTACTATGTTGGGATTTTTCAGTTCTGTGTTTTCCTTTTTTTCCATTTTTCTTTCTTTTTCCATTTTTCTTTCTTTTTCCATTTTTTTCTTCTTTTCTCTTCTTTATGATTTTAATTTTTAACTTTTTAAACATATACATTTTTTCTACATTTATTCTTTGTTTGCCTTTCCTGCTGTTCTTTTCCCCTTGCAGTTAATCTTTAATGTATATAAATCTTCATCTACCTCTATTTAACTTTGCATATCTATTCTTTCTTTCTTTTCCTCTTAACGTACATGTTAGATTTGCTTTCATTGCTTTATTCCCCACTTAGCACCTTGCTTTAGTGTTGTTTTCCAGTTTGTGCTTTAGTTAGTTTTGTTCTTAACTGGTAAATATAATTTTTTATTTCCTTTGTCGTATAAATGTACTGTATTTGTGTTGGGCTGTTTTGACTTTGCTCTTAGTTGTATATGTATATATGTATATTCCATTATTTTAATTATTAATTGCCTGATTTTGTAACTGTCATTTGTCTGGAGTTCATCTTTGGTGTCTCATTTTTGTATATATCTATTGATCTCACTTAACACCACAACAAACCACTTGTGGAATATTCATTCCTGACCAGAGATCAAGCCCTGAGCCTTTGGAGTGGGAGCACTGACTCCAAGACCCTAGACTACTAGAGAACTAACCCTAGGGGGTATCAACTAATGAGAACTCACACAAAAGAAACCTCTTAAGTATAAGACCCGGCATCACCCAACCACCAGTAGCACCCTGTGCAGGACAACCCATCTAAACAACAAGCAAAACAAAAATACAAACCCAACCATCAGCAGACAGGATTACCATCTCACTCAGCCTTGCCAATCAGAGTAAAAATGAACAAACAAAAACTCAGCACAAATCTCACCTTATATGAAGCTTACACAAACCACTGCACCAACCTTAGGAGGGCAAAAACCAAAAGGAAAAAGGATTCAACTTTGAAGCCTAGTGAAAGGAGACCTCAAACACAATAAGTTAAAAAAAAAAATGAAAGGCAGAGAAATGCTACACAAATGAAGGAACAAACTAGAAACACAGAAGTCCAAATAAATGAAGAGGAAATAGGCAAACTACCTGATAAATAATTCAGAATAATGATAGTAAAGATGATGAAAACCTTGAAAACAAAATGGAGAAAATGCAAGAATCAATTAACAAAGACCTAGGAGAATTAACGAATAAACTTACACAATTACTGAAATTAAAAATACTCTAGAAGGAAGCAATAACAGAATATCTGAAGCAGAAGAATGAATCAGTGAGCTGGAAGATAAAATGGTGGAAATAATTTCTGAAGAGCAGAATAAAGTAAAAAGAATGAAAAGAACTTAGGATAGTCTCAGAGACGTCTGGGACAATATCAAACACACCAACATTTGAATTATAGGGGTCCCAGAAGAAGAGAAAAACAAATTGTATGAGAAAATTTTTGAAGAGATTATAGTTGAAAATTTCCCCAACATGGAATAGTCAATCAAGTCCAAGAGGCACAAAGAGTCCCACATAGGATAAACCCAAGGAGAAACACACCAGGACACATACTAATCAAACTAACAAAGACTAAACAGAAAGAGAGAATATTAAAAGCAACAAGGGAGAAGCAACAAGTAGCATACAAGGGAAACCGCATATGTTTAACAGTTGATCTTTCAGCAGAAACTCCACAGGCCAGAAGGGAATGGCAAGATATATTTAAAGTACTTAAAGGGAAAAATCTACAACCAAGATTGCTATGTGGCAAGGAAATCACTCAAAATTGATGCAGAAATAAAAAGCTTTTCAGACAATCAAACGTTAAGAGAATTCAGTACCACCAAACCAGCCTTCCAACAAATGTTAAAGGGACTTATATAGGCAAGAAATGCAAGAGAAGAAAAAGATCTACAAAATCAACCCCAAACAATTAAGAAAATGGCAATAGAAATATATATATCAACACCAACACTTACTTTAAGTGTAAATGGATTAAATGCTTCAACCAAAAGACACAGACTGGCTGAATGGATACAAAAGCAAAACCCATATATATGCTGTCTACAAGAATCCCACTTCAGACCTAAAGACACACACATATAGACTGAAAGTGAGAGATGGGAAAATATTACCATGCAAATGAGAAGCAAAAGAAAGCTGGAGTAGCAATCCTCATATCAGACAAAGTAGACCTTTAAATAAAGAAAATTACAAGAGATAAGGAAGGACACAACATAGTGATCAAGGGATCAACCCAAGAGGAAGACATCACAATTGTAAATATCTATGCACCCAACATAGGAATACCTCAATACATAAGACAAACACTAGCAGACATAAAAGGAGAAATGGACAATAATGCAATCATAGTAGGAGACTTTAACACCCCACTCACACCAATGGACAGATCATCAAAATAAAAATTAATAAGGAAACACAAGTCTTAAATGATGCATAAGATGAGATGGATCTCATTGATATCTTCAGGACATTCCATCCAAATGCAGAAGAGTACACCTTTTTCTCAAGTGCACATGGAGCATTCTCCAGGATAAAACCACATCACAAACCAAGCCTCAGTAAATTTAAGAAACCTGAAATCGTATCGAGAATCTTCTCCAACAACAACGCTATGAGACTAGATATCAATTAGATTAAAAAAACTGTAAGAAACACAAACACATGAAGATTAAACAACACATTTCTAAATAACCAACAGGTTACTGAAGAAATCAAAAGGGAAATCAAAAAATTTCTAGAAACAAGTGACAATGAAAATATGACAACTCAAAACCTATGGGATGAAGCAAAAGCAGTTCTAAGAGGAGGGAATTTTACAGCAATACAATCCTACCTCAAGAAACAAGAAAAACATTGAATAGACAACCTAACTTTTAACCTAAAACAACTGGAAAAAGATGAAGAAAGGAAAGAAAAAAGCAAAATTAGTAGAAGGAAAGAAATCATAAAGATCTGAGCAGAAATAAATGAAAAAGAAATGAAAGAATAGTAAAGATTAATAAAACTAAATGCTGGTTCTTTAAGAAGTTAAACAAAATTGACAAACCTTTATCCAGACTCATCAAGGAAAAAAAAGAGAAGAATCAAATCAACAAAATTAGAAATGAAAAAGGAGAAGTTACAACAGACAATGCAGAAATACAAAGGATTATAAGAGACTATTATGAACAACTATGAAAACTAAGATCATGGCATCTGGTCACATCACTTCATGGCAGATAGATGGGGGAACAGTGGAAACAGTGGCTGACTTTATTTTTCTGGGCTCCAAAATCACTGCTGATGGTGATTGCAGCAATGAAATTAGAAGATGCTTACTCCTTGGCAGGAAAGTTATGACCAACCTAGATAGCATATTAAAAAGCAGAGACATTACTTTGCCAACAAAGGTCCATCTAGTCAAGGCTATGGTTTTTCCAGTGGTTATGTATGGATGTGAGAGTTGGACTATAAAGAAAGCTGAGCTCTGGAGTATTGATGCTTTTGAATTGTGGTGTTGGAGAAGACTCTTGAGAGTCCCTTAGACTGAAAGGAGATCCAACCAGTTGATCCTAAAGAAGATCAGTCCTGGGTATTCGTTGGAAGGACTGATATTGAAGCTGAAATTCCAATACTTTGGCCACCTGATGAAAAGACTGACTCATTTGAAAAGACCCTGATGCTGGGAAAGATTGAGGGCAGGGGGAGAAGGGGACGACAGAGGATGAGATGGTTGGTTGGCATCATTGACTCGATGGACATGGGTTTGGGTGGACTCCAGGAGTTGGTGATGAACAGGGAGGCCTGGAGTGCTGCGGTTCACGGAGTCAAAAAAGTCAGACAGGACTGAGCGACTGAACTGAACTGAACTGATGAACAACTATATGGCAATAATATTGATGACCTGAAAGAAATGGACAGATTCCTAGAAAAGTTCAATCTTTCAAGACTGAGCCAGGAAGAAATAGAAATTATGAACAGTTCAATTACAAGCACTTAAATTGAAGTTGTGATTAAAAAATCTCCCAAAAAGCAAAAACCCAGAACCAGATGGCTTCACAGGAGAATTTTATCAAACATTTAGAGAAGAGCTAATGTCTAGCCTTCTAAAGCTCTTTCAAAAAATTGCAGAGGAAAGACTACTTCCAAACTCATTCTACGAGGCCACCATCACTCTGATACCAAACCAGATAAAGACAACACACAAAAAAGAAAACTACAAATGGCAACCCACTCCAGTATTCTCGCCTGGAGAATCCCATGGACAGAGGAACCTTGCGGGCTACAGTCCACGGGGTTGCAAGAGTCAGACACGACTGAGTGACTTTCACTTCACTACAGGTCATATCACTGATGAACACAGATGCAAAAATCCTCAACAAAATTTTAGCAAACAGAATTCAGCAACACATCAAAAAGCTCATACACCATGATCATGTTGGGTCTATTCAAGGGATGCAAGAATTCTTCAATATATGCAAATCAATCAATGTGATACACCATATTAACAAATTGAAAGATTAAAACCATATGATCATCTAAATAGATGCAGAAAAAGCCTTTGACAAAATTCAGCACCCATTTATGATTAAAGCTCTTCAAAAAATGGGCATAGAAGGAACCTTCCTCAACATAGTAAAGGCCATATATGATAAGCCTACAGCAAGCATTATTCTCAATGGTGAAAAAACTGAAAGTATTCCCCCTAAGATCAGGAACAAGACAAGGGTGTCCCTTTTCACCACTATTATTCAACATAGTTCTGGAAGTCCTAGCTATAACAATCAGAGAAGAAAAAGAGATAAAAGGAATCCAGATAGGAAAACAAGGAGTAAAGCTCTCACTGTTTGCAGATGATGTGATACTGTACATAGAAAACCCTAAAGATAATATCAGAAAATTACTAGAGCTAATCAGCAAATTTAGCAAAGTTGAAGAATATAAAATCAATGAACAGAAGTCACTTGCATTTCTATATACTAACAATGAAAAATCAGAAAGAGAAATTAAGGAATCAATCCCACTCACCATTGCAACAAAAAGAATTAAATATCTAGGAATAAACTTACCTAAGGCAACAAAAGAACTGTACACAGAAAATTATAAGACACAAATGAAAGAAATCAAAGATGACATAAACAGATGGAGAGCTATTTCACATTCCTGTGTAGGAAGAATCAATATTGTGGAAATGACTATACTACCAAATGCAATCTACAGATTCAATGTGATCCCTATCAAATTATCAATGGCATTTTTCACAGAACTAGAACAAAACATTTCACAATTTATATGGAAACATAAAAGACCCTGAATATCCAAAACAGTCTTGAGAATGGAGTTGGAGAAATCACCCTTCCTGACTTCAGATTATACTACAGAGCTACAGTTATCAAGACAGTATGGTACTGGCACAAAAACAGAAATATGGACCAATGGATCAAGATAGAAAGCCATGAAATAAACCCATGCACCTATGGGTACCTCATTTTTGACAAAGGAGGCAAAAATATACAATGGGGCAAAGACAGCCTCTTCAATGAATGGTGCTGGCAGAACTGGACAGCTACATGTAAAAGAGTGAAAGTAGAACACTTCCTAACACTGTACACAAATATAAACTCAAAATGGATTAAAGACCTAAATGTAAGACCAGAAACTATAAAACTTTTAGAGGAAAACATAAGCAAAACACTCGATGACAAGATCCTCTACAACTCACCTCTTGCAGTAACAGAAATAAAAACAAAAGTAAACAAATGGAACCTGATTAAACTTAAAAGCTTTTGCACAGCAAAGGAAACTATAAGTAAGGTGAAAAGACAACCCTCAGAATGGGAGAAAATAATAACAAATGAAGCAACTGACAAAGGATTAATTTCCAAAATATATAGGCAGCGAAATGGCAACCCACTCCAATGTCCCAGGGACTGGGGAGCCTGATGGGCTGCTGTCTATGGGATCGCATGGAGTCAGACATGACTGAAGTGACAGCAGCAGCAGCATACAACTCAATGCTAGAAAAACAAACAACCCGAACAAAAAGTGGTAAAAAGACCTAAACAGACATTTCTCCAAAGAAGATATACATATGGCTAACAAACACATGAAAAGATGCTCAACACCACTCTTTTTTAGAGAAATGCAAATTGAAACTACAATGAGATATTACCTCACACCTGTCAGAATGGCCATCATCAAAAAAATACGAACAATAAATGCTGGAGAGGGTGTAGAGAAAAAGGAACGCTCTTGCACTTTGGTGGAAATGTAAATTGATACAGCCACTATGGAAGATGGTATGGAGATTCCTTAAAACCACCATATGACCCAGAAATCCCACTCCTAGGCAAACACCCTGAGGAAACCAAAATTGAAAAAAACACATGTATCCCATTGTTAACTGCAACACTATTTACAATAGCTGGAACATGGAAACAACTTAGATGTCCATCAACAAATGGATGGATAAAGAAGTTGTGGTATATATACAGAATGGAATACTACTCAGCCATAAAAAAGAACACATTTGAGTCAGTTCTGATCAGGTGAATCAACCTGGAACCTATTATACAGAGTGAAGTAAATCAGAAAGAGAAAGAAAAATATCATATTCTAACACATATGTATGGAATCTAGAAGAATGATACTGAAGAACTTAGTTACAGGGTAGCAATGGAGAAACAGACAGAATAGACATGTATATGGGGAGAGTGGAGGAGAGGGTAAGATGTATGGGAAAAGAGTAACATGGACACTTACATTACCATGTGTAAAATAGATAGCCCACGGGAATTTGCTGTATGGCTTAGGAAACTCAAACAGGGGCTCTGTATCAACCTAGAGGGTTGGGATGGGGAGGGAGATGGGAGGGAGGTTCAAAGGAGAGGGGATATATGTATACCTATGACTGATTCATGTTGAGGTTTGACAGAAAACAGCAAAATATGTAAAGCAATTATCCTTCAATAAAAAATAGTAAATTAAAAAGAAAAAATATTTGATTCTAATTAAGCATCATTGACAGAAGCAGGCCAGCTTGCAGCCTTGTGAAGAAGTGGAAGGTAATATACCAACTAATGCAGCTAAGGGTCCTGGATGCAACCCCAGGTCTCTCACTCGTCTGCTGCATGGTTTGAGGTAAGCTGCTTAACTTCTGTGCAATTACAGTGGCCATGAAATAGGGCTGATGGAGTTACTGTGTGTGAAAACTTGGAGAATATTCAAAGTCAGGTACAGAGGCAATAGATAAATGCCAGGGTGCTCCCAGGAAGGGTCCCTCCTAAGAATCATCCTACTCTAAGACACTTGACTAGCAGCAGGGAAATGTGACTCAGAGGCTTGATATTTGAAAGTGAGGTTTTTCTGGGAGATCCAAGACCCTTCATCCCTGGAGAGCCAATGTGGTAGGTTTGGTCTGCCTGCAGGAAACTTTTGGATAATTCCCTCTCCCATACCAAACTCTCATAGTATTTGTGGAG
Source organism: Moschus berezovskii (assembly GCF_049115385.1). Taxonomy (NCBI): domain Eukaryota; kingdom Metazoa; phylum Chordata; class Mammalia; order Artiodactyla; family Moschidae; genus Moschus; species Moschus berezovskii. Next base: position 39,643,542 of record NC_142475.1, read on the forward strand.
GGAAAAATACTTATAAAACTTGATTCTTCTAGGGAAAATATTCATAGCCTCTTATTTAATAACTACTAATTAAACTAAAGTGGAATATCTTGTAGGTCTTCACAGAACCATTCAACTTCGGCTTCTTCAGCGTTACTGGTTGGGGCATAGACTTGGATTACTGTAATACTGAATGGTTTGCCTTGGAAACGAACAGAAATCATTCTGTCGTTTTTAAGATTGCATCCAAGTACTTCATTTCGGACTCTTTTGTTGACCATGATGACTACTCCATTTCTTCTAAAGGATTCCTGCCCACAATAGTAGATATAATGGTCATCTGAGTTAAATTCACCCGTTCCAGTCCATTTTAATTCACTGATTCCTAGAATGTCTATGTTCACTCTTGCCATCTCCTGTTGACCACTTCCAATTTGCCTTGATTCATTCAGGCAAACATTCCAGGTTCCTATGCAATATTGCTCTTTACAGCACCAGATCTTGCTTCTATCACTGGTCACATCCACAACTGGGTATTGGTTTTGCTTTTGCTCCATCCCTTTATTTCTTCTAGAGTTATTTCTCCACTGATCTCCAGTAGCATACTGGGCACCTACCGACCTGGGGAATTCCTTATTCAGTAGCCTCTCATTTTGCCCTTTGATACTGTTCATGGGGTTCTCAAGGCAAGTATACTGAAGTGGTTTGCCATTCCCGTCTCCAGTGGACCACATTCGGCTGTGGTCCATGTGATCAGATTGACTGGCTTCCTGTGATTATGATTTCAGTGTGTCTGCCCTCTGATGCCCCCTCGCAATACCTACCGTCTTATTTGGGTTTCTCTTACCTTGGGCGTGGGATATCTCTTCACAGCTGCTCCAAGAAAGCGCAGCCGCTTCAAGGGAACATTTCATGCAAAGATGGGCTCGATAAAGGACAGAAATGGTATGGACCTAACAGAAGCAGAAGATATTAAGAAGAGGTGGCAAGAATACACAGAAGAACTGTACAAAAAAGAACTTCACGACCAAGATAGTCACGATAATGTGATCACTGACCTAGAGCCGGAAATCTTAGAATGTGAAGTCAAGTGAGCCTTAGAAAGCATCACTAGGAACAAAGCTAGTGGAGGTGATGGAATTCCAGTTAAGCTATTTATAATCTTGAAAGATGATGCTGTGAAAGTGTGGCACTCAATATACCAGCAAATTTGGAACACTCAACAGTGGCCACAGGACTGGAAAAGGTCAGTCTTCATTCCAATCCCAAAGAAAGGCAATGCCAAAGAATGCTCAAACTACCACACAATTACACTCATCTCATACGCTAGTAAAGTCATGCTCAAAATTCTCCAAGCCAGGCTTCAGCAATATGTGAACCGTGAACTCCCAGATGTTCAAGCAGGTTTTAGAAAAAGTAGAGGCACCAGAGATCAAATTGCCAACATCCGCTGGATCATGGAGAAAGCAAGGGAGTTCCAGAAAACCATCTATTAGTGCGTCATTGACTATGCCAAAGCCTTTGACTGTGTGGATCACAATAAACTGTGGAACATTCTGAAAGAGATGGGAATCTCAGACCACCTGACCTGCCTCTTGAGAAACCTGTATGCAGGTCAGGAAGCAACAGTCAGAACTGGACATGGAACAACAAGATTGGTTCCAAATAGGAAAAGGAGTACATCAAGGTTGTATATTGTCACCTTGCTTATTTAACTTCTATGCAGAGTACATCATGAGGAACTCTGGGCTGGAAGAAGCACAAGCTGGAATCAAGATTGCCGGGAGAAATATCAATAACCTCAGATATGCAGATGACACTACCCTTATGGCAGAAAGTGAAGAGGAACTCAAAAGCCTCCTGATGAAAATGAAAGAGGAGAGTGAAAAGGTTGGCTTGAAGCTCAACATTCAGAAAACAAAGATCATGGCATCTGGTCCCATCACTTCATGGGAAATAGATGGAAAAACAGTGGAAACAGTGTCAGACTTTATTTTTCTGGGCTCCAAAATCACTGCAGATAATGATTGCAGCCATGAAATTAAAAGACGCTTACTCCTTGGAAGGAAAGTTATGACCAACCTTGATAATATATTAAAAAGCAGAGACATTACTTTGCCAACCAAGGTCTGTCTAGTCAAGGCTATGGTTTTTCCCATGGTCATGTATGGATGTGAGAGTTGGACTGTGAAGAAAGCTGATCGCTGAAGAATTGATGCTTTTGAACTGTGGTGTTGGAGAAAACTCTTGAGAGTCCCTTGGACTGCAAGGAGATCCAACCAGTCCATTCTAAAGGAGATCAATCCTGGGTGTTCATTGGAAGGACTGATGCTAAAGCTGTAACCTCAACACTTTGGCCACCTCATGCGACAAGTTGACTCACTGAAAAAGACTCTGATGCTGGGAGGGATTGGGGGCCGGAGGAGAAGGGGACAATGGAGAATGAGATGGCTGGATGGCATCACTGACTCGATGGACATGAGTTTGAGTGAACTCCAGGAGTTGGTGATGGACAGGGAGGCCTGGCATGCTGTGACTCACGCGGTCGCAGACTCAGACACGACTGAGCGACTGAACTGAACTGAGTGTGGAATCTCTAGTAGAATGAGGTTTTAGGCTTTTATTGAACCAAAGACCAAATAAGTGTGCCCACATGCCATAAAAAGTAGCTGTTTGAATTATTTTCAACCATAAAGTCCATAAAATTTGCTACTTATTTATTTTACTCTCATTGCCTTTTAGAATCCATAGATTTGGGGACTCCCTCTGGTGGTTAAATAAAATATTATTTTATATCAATAAAGTTAAACAAACAAACAAAAAGAAAAAAGGTAACATCTATGTAAAATAATTTCCTGGAGAATATGAAAATTCTTTTATTTTTAAGCTATGACAACCATCAAGCTATGGTGATGATGATGATGATGACAATGAATTATTTTACTCAATTTTGACTTGGGTTGATTGCCACAATCACAGATAAAAACAATCTGGCAAAAACAAGCAGAAAAGGCAAAGTAAATTATACATTTTTTTAAATATATGTAATCCACAAATGACAAAAATTCTTGAAAACAATGCAGAAATTGAAAAAAACAATAAAACATCTTGAGGTTCATAAACATTACCCCAAATTCAATAAAAATACAAAAACAGATAACATTTTCACTGCTATAGCCAAAATATTGTCACTACGACTTTATTATTTTGTCCAGTTTGTTTTTTGTCTCTTCACCCAGAGCAAAATTATAATTGCTTTACTAATGAAGTCATCATTTGAAAATCTATTTGATAGATGGATTTATTTCTCCCTCCTTCTTTACCAGTCCTCATAAAAGAACAGGATTTGTTTATCTGCTTTTCCTTAGCTCCTTTCTCCTTTCCACTGATCAGGGACAGAGGACTATTGCAGTTATCAATCTCCTTTAGTGAATGTGAAAGAGTGCCCTAACTTCTTGTAGTATAATGGGGTAGCTCAGCTAAAAATTCCCTTCTGCTGAAGTTATAGGGAGCATCAAATTTCTGCCATTGTTAAAGTTCTTTATCAAATACATTTTCTTGGATAATGACATAAATAGCACTTAACATGGTTGCATGTGGGTGTTCTAGAAGTAAAAAACAAAAGTGAGACAATGGGTCTTATTTCTGGAAGATCTTCCAGGAATAGAAGAACCCTACCTCTTCCCAATCATCTCAGTCTTCACCAAATTCTTCATGCTTATTTTTTCCAGTAGCATCTTAAGGGACACCATAAAGAAAACAAATCAGATCAATCTCCTCCTCTTCTGTACCTGATTGAAGTGAATTTTTATTATTGTACTTTAGGAACTAAAATTTTTTTTCAGAGAGAAATTATCTCAAATATAGAAAAATAAACTGATTTTTTCTAGTTTATAAGATCAGCTTTAAAAAATTGAGCTTTTTTATTTTTTATTAATTTTTTTAAAATTTTTATTGGAGGCTAATTATTTTACAATATTATGTTGGTTGGTTTTGCCATACATTGACATGAATCCGCCCCAGGTGTACATGAGTTCCCCCTCCCGAACCCCCCTCCCACCTCTTTCCTCCCCTTATCCTCCCTCTGGGTCATCCCCGCATACCAGCCCCGAGCATCCTATAACATGCATTGATACTGAACTGGCAATTCGTTTCACATATGATAATATACATGTTTCATTGCCATTCTCCCAAACCATCCCACCCTCACCCTCTCCCACAGAGTCCCAAAGACTGTTTTATAAATTGAGCTTTTTTAGAAACCATCAAGCAAACACTCTTATGTGAGTAAAGCTTATTTGCCCCTCATCCTGAATTCATATATAGTCGTATAAGTATAGTCAAAGCTATGGTTTTTCCACTAGTCATGTATGGATGTGAGAGTTGGACCATAAAGAAAGCTGAGTGCTGAAGAATTGATGTTTTTGAAATGTGGTGTTGGAGAAGACTCTTGAGAGTCCCTTGGACTGCAAGGAGATCAAACCAGTCCATCCTAAAGGAAATCAGTCCTTAATATTCATTGGAAGGACTGATGCTGAAGCTGAAACTTCAATACTTTGACCACTTGATGCGAAGAACTGACTCACTAGAAAAGACCCTGATGCTGGGAAAGATTGAAGGTGGGAGGAAAAAGGGACGACAGAGGATGTGATGGTTGGATGGCATCACCAACTCAATGGACATGAGTTTGAGCAAGCTCCAGGAGTTGGTTATGGACAGAGAAGCCTGGCATACTGCAGTCCATGGGGTCACAAAGAGTTCGACATGACTGAGTGACTGAGCTGAACTAAGTATAATCTATTTACACATCCAACTTTATGTGGCCCAGGTCATTTCCAGGGCAAAACAGCAAAAGAAAAATAAGGAAAATCTGTCTCACCAGGTCATATTACCCCAGATTCCTCCTCCCCTGGAGAAATCTACTAAGTTATTTAATATAAATGGGCAATATGAGAAGAATCTTAAGAGATATTCATAAATTTGAGCTAAAGAGAGACTGAGAACCACTCCTAAGATGGAAAGTTACAAACTTATAAGGAGGCATCCACAGGCAGCAAGGACTACCGCCCAAATGGACATTTTAATCCCTTCTTTCAGCCTCTAACTATAGTGTTACATTCCCAAGTATGATGCCCCAGGATACTTGTAGAGCAATGTTCTGAGGGAAGGAAAATATACATTCAAAATCAACTGAGTTAGAAAACGTTCCATATTATATGATTGGAATGAAGATGAGGAAGGAAGGAAAGGGGAGAAAGAAATGTTCAGTAAGTAAAATATGTATAATATAAATCATTTTTTAATGAATCTGAAGAAAGAGTGAGAGAGAGAACAAAAGGGAGAAATAGTCTAGGAGAAATGCAACCTATTTTCCTATACATGACTATGGATGAACTGAGTAGACGCAGGAAGTATCATGACCAGAGTATGAAAGCATGGTGTTCCCCACTGTCAACACCAACTTATAAACTTTGCATGAACTCGTATCCTACAGACCATACCTTGGGGGAAATTTACAGCAGAATTCATAAAAATGTCATGCGTGTGTGCTAAGTCACTTAAGTCATGTCTGACTCTGTGCAACCCTATGGACTGTAGACCACCAGGCTTGTCTGTCCATGGGGTTCTCCAAGTAAGAATAATGGATTGGGTTGCCATTCTTTTCTCCAGGGTATCTTCCCAACTCAGATTAAACCCGTCTCCTGCATTGGCAGGGGGGTTCTTTACCACTAATGCCACCTAGAAAGCCCCCAAAATGTCATAGATAAGTGAAAAACTAATAAGAGGATTGATTTATATGTATTAAGATTTCCCCCAAAGTTTTACGATCCAGGTTCTTGCCTTCAAAAGGCCCTCTTGATAGAAGAGTCACTAGATCTTAAACCTGGCTGCATCTTATATCACTCGAGGAGCTTTAAAAACAGTCTGGTCTTACCCCCAGATTACTGGGTGATCCCACTAATAATGTTCTAAGGTGACTAATATATACAGAAGTACTCAGATAGTCAAGTTGTAAACCCAGTGTTAACAGTCAAAGGACACCTTGTTTCCTCTTGGTTACAGCTCCTTGGTTTTCTTCCCATCTTTCCTTTTCTTTTCCAACTTTGTTATCGAGGAAGCATCACCATTTCTCTCCTTCACTAAGAGCTGATTCCAAAGCTTAAGAGTAGTGGTGACAAGAGAAATAAAAACAAGGAGAAACAGGAGGAACCCAGCTGCCCTTCTGGACTAACCTCTTCTGCACATTGTCAAGATTCTAAGCCTACAGGGGAGTTCTCCTATAATTCTTAAATGGAACATCAGTTTCTTGATCAGTCCTGAAAGTAAACAGAGTCAGGTATACCAGTGATATGTTTCTTCACCCTGAAATATCCTGGAAAGAGCCTAATGTACACAGGTATAGACTCTGCCTTTCAATGTGACTAGGTCTTGTTCTTCAATACACTTTTCTATAGGAGCCCCATCATGACTTCTGGGTTGTGGATTGTAAACAGTGATGGCACCCTCACTCCAGTACTCTTGCCTGGAAAATCCCATGGATGGAGGAGCCTGGTGGGCTGCAGTCCATGGGGTCGTGAAGAGTTGGACACAACTGAGCGACTTCACTTTCACTTTTCACTTTCATACATTGGAGAAGGAAATGGCAACCCACTCCAGAGTTCTTGCCTGGAGAATCCCAGGGACGGGGGAGCCTGGTGGGCTGCCGCCTGTGGGGTCGCACAGAGTCGGACACGACTGAAGTGACTTAGCAGCAGCAGCAGCTTCAGCCTTGGTGTTTGATCACCCCAATCTCAGCACCGAACTGTCTCCTGAAATGTTGATTCCTTCTGTAGTCTGGCTTACTCTTTTACCTAATTCTCTTGCTTTCCCTCTAGGACTTGAAGTCCTTCCTAGACCTCTGGCCATTCCTCTGAGTCGTGGGACCTTGTGCAGTTCTTTTCAAGCCATTCTTTTTTGTGCCTGAACCAACGCTTGACTCTCCAGGAGAGGCACATGCCACCTGGGCTCCAACTTTCCATCCACAGTGTGAATCACAGTTGCCATGCCCCACCCTTAGGACTGCAGCGCTTGGTATGCACACCTGCAGAGTTAGAACTGGGAGAGATTCATCACTGACTGCCTTCCATGAGCCAGCCCCAATAGCAAGGTGAGTGTCCCCAAACCTGGTTCTGACTCACTTTGCAGCTTCCAGCTAAACCTCAGCAGGCCTAAAGCCTTTTAGGATATACTTGTATCCAAGCTTATAACTTTAACTTCTCTACCACAAAAGCATTGATAACATGTGTAAGAAAACATTCTGCAATGTAAAACCCCAAGCACATTATGCCTTAATATCAATTAGCTTACATTTCCATTAATAAAGCAAGGCCTTCCTAGTGGCTCAGTGGTAAAGAATCCACCTGCCCATGCAGGAGATGTCAGTTCGATCCCTGATCTGGGAAGATCCCCTGGAGAAGGAAATGGCACCCCATTCCAGTATTCTTGCCTGGGAAATCCCATGGACAGAGGAACCTGGGGGCTACATACAGTCCAGGGGGTCGCAAAGAGTCAGACATTACTTAGCAACTGAACAACAACATCAGATACATTATGTATTAATTAAGATCTGTGAGTCTTCCTTGTGAATATCATGAAGAGGGTTGCTTCTATGAACAACATGCCTTGAATTCTAAAGCACCAATTGGCATATTTGGTTCCCCAGATATCTAGTTAAACCACAAAATCAGTAGCCCTTGGTAGATATAGATAAAATGTGCTTTGTTGGCAACATGGTTACCAAAAGGAATCTTGAATAACAAGATCTCTTTATTTTTTTTTTTACTGTGTCTAAAAGAATATGTGCCAATCAAGATAATAAAGGGTAATTAAATGTAGAGACCTGGCATGTAAAGGTCTATATGACTCTGTGTTTCTGGCTCTGTCTGCAAGAGGGTGTGCCCTAGTGAAATCTGCCCAAAAGGGGTTGTCACAGTTTTATATACTGCAGCACCAATCTGCAGGCACAATGCACTTTTCTTGATGTTAGATGCCCTTAGGTTAGCAGAAGGGCAGAATCAGTCTGCCCTTAATTATAAAATCTGCTGCATTGCAACCAAGTAGAAAAGTCACTGTGCCCTTTCCCTTTAAATGCTAAGGCTGACTTATCCTCAGTGAACATGTGTGTTCAATATCTATTTTCCAATACGTTTTTATTTTATCTGCTCTGACCATTAGTTCTAGTCAGCTTATAACTCCTCCCCTCTAGGAAATTCTTTAGCCCCAAAAGAAAACTCTAGGATGGCAAAGTGATGTGGTTTCTGTTAAGATCATTTTAGGCACAGAAAAATTCTCCTTAAAATATTCCTATTTCACTCACAGCAAAACTGTGGTAGCCAAGCAGGTGACTTCATCCCAGGTTGTTCATGGGAATATTTGCATAAGCTTTGAACTTTCCCTTGAAACACGCTTCTTTCAAGAGCTTTTAAACTCAGTCACTACCATGTGATTCATTCTCAACTACCCAGCCTCATGTGATTATGTCTCAGCAACATTTCAAGCCACTGCATCATGCATTGTGGGAATATTCTTAATTTACCAAAATGATGAATGTCCACTATTCCCAGGACGGGGTTCTTCTGCTTCAGTTAACAATCTGCTTCAGTTAACAATGTGCTATCCCCATGTGCCACATAGCAAGGACAGAGACAATCCATTCCCAAAGCAACTTTACCAGAGATGAGCTAGACACTTTCCCTTTTTCTCCCACTTAATAAATCATGTCATAGATCAAATGAACGACACTGATGTTATTTTAAGGGTAACCTGGAACACACAGTATATTTTGTCTTTAAAAGGAAACTGCATAATATTAAAAACTTGAAAATATTAAGAACTAGCAACATATTTCACAGTGAAGCTTGACACATTACAACACATTACAACAGCACATTTGAAAAGAATTGGTCCATAGACTTCATTGTCGGACAATCAGATTTTTATAGCACTTTACATACATTGCTTCACTCAGTTTTCACAATATTCCTATAAAGTGGGAGATGAACATATACTTACTTCATATTAAAATTTCTGTATATATATATATGGCATATAAAAATTCTCCTTAAAATATTCCTACTTCACTCACGGCAAAATTGTGGTGTGTGTATATATATATATACGTATATATGAGAGCATGAGTCAAGTAAGCAGTTCTGTGTTGCATATCAGGGGCATTTAAGTATTTGCCGCATGAACAGAAGGAAGGAGGGAGCAGTGAGGGAGGGAGAATGAAGAATGTTTTATGATTCAATTTGCAAGGCTCAGATGCAAAGGACGTTTCCTTTATTCTTAACTTCTTCACCTACAATTAGGAAATGATGTTGCTATACCAATATTTCACATAATCTGTTCTACAAATTTGTTTTCCTCTGTGATGATTTATGGGGAAAAAAAGGACTGAATTTAAATAAGTTCTAGGAAAACATCGTATATTATGTCTGTCTTATATGCTCACAATTTTCTTTTCACATGTTAAAGGGACTAAAATTCCCTTAGTAAAGAATCATGTTTAATTTTGTTTCACTTGTGTTATTAACATTTATTTGATCATGAAAACCTGCTCTCCTGTAACTGCTATTAACATGATGTAGAACTGGGTTCTGAGGAACACACTTTCGAAATGCTACAGTGAGTAGTTAACTGTCTCATAGTTCAAATAATCAAGTGCCTTAGAGATGCTTTACTCACTATTATTTGAAAGAAATTACAGTGTCTGATGGAGCCCCCTTATAAAGGCCTCTACTTGGAAACTGACAAAGATAACTAAAAAGAAGTAAAACATGAGAAAGAAATTGCTTATCAGTTCTGAAACTAGTAAATAATGCCAATGACAGAATTTCACAAATTTTTGGCAGGAATTACCAGCAAATACAGTAAATTTTAATCAGTGTGAAGAAGTGTCAAAGGTTGATGAGCAACTTCCCTTCCTGAAAATGCAGTTTCCAGAGAAATCACTATATATTCTGCCAGTTCTCACTAATAAAAAGTAAATGCAGAACTGGGCTGGAACCAGAGGAGACACTGAAAGAAACAGCTTTCTGCCCTAGAATGCCCCAGCCCCGGGGGTAAGCAAATTCAGAAAAATGAACAGCCATAGCATGTTGCATGATTTATGGAACAATGAAATTATTCTTTTGTTGTTGTTCAGTCACCCAGTCGTGTCCAACTCTGCGACCTCATGGACTGCAGCACGAGAGGCTTCTTGTCCTTCACAATCTCCTGGAGTTTGCCCAAGTTCATGATCACTGCATCGGTGACGCTCTCCAGCCCCATCTCATCCTCTGACTCCCTCTTCTCTTTCTGCCCTTGATCTTTCCCAGCATCAGGGACTTTTCCGATGAGCCGTCTCTTTGAAGAGACACTTTTCTTAAAAGTAGCATATTTCTCCAACAAGGCAGTGGGGAAAGAATTTTCATTGTCTAGAGACTCTAGAAGCAAGGGTGAATGATTTTTACAGATGAAATGTGGTTATGCAGAAGAACACTAAAAAAAATGTGACCTCACCAAACTAAAAGCCCTTAGGCCATGTAACTGTTCTCCAAGATGATTTCTTGCCTCTGTCTTAGTTTTCTTGGAATGCTGGAACAAAATACTATAGACTGAGTAGCTTCAATAACACACATTTATTTTCTCAGAGTCTGAAAGCTGGAAATCCAAGATTGGGGTGCTGGCAGAGTGGGTGTCACAAATGATCCTGGTCACAGATGGTCACGTTCTCACTGTGTGTTCATATGTCTTTTCCTTGGTGTATATGCTTTCTCCTTCTTTTCTCCTAAGGGCATTAATTTCTTCACGAGGGTCCTATCCTCAGGACCACAAGGAAACCTAATCACCTTCTCCAAACCCACCTCCAAATACCACCACATTGAGAGTTCAGCATATGAATTCTAAGGTAATACAAGCACTCAGTCCATAACACTTGCCTAGTAAACACAGTTGATCAATCAACTGTCAAAAAAGTTCTTCTTCATACCCTTAATACAAAACATACACAAAATCCATCCAAATCCACCGCCACCAATCTACACACACTGGAACACACACAATACACTAGAAATGAAGTTTTCTGCTTTTTTACCCCATCACATATAGAGAGCAAAACATTCAGAAATAAAGTTTTCTAACAAAAGAGCACAGTCTTGCCACAGAAATCAGAACAGTCTTATCAAGCATCTGAATCCAGTTGCCAACTTACAGAAAATGCACAAGATAAACAAAAATATGATGATTTGTGAAAAACTATTTAAGTCCAATTCCCTGGGACATTCAAGGTATTTATTATGAGGGAATGAATGGGAAAGAGAAAGAATGTATAGATTAAAAAAGAAAACACTTGAAAGTAAAATAAAATTTTAAAAGTAGGTATGCATTATTGGGTGATAAAATCATAAAGAAAAGCAAGGAAATACTAACTATAAAAGTCAGAATAGTGGGTAATTTGAAAGGAGAAGAGCCATGAGTAAGATGGAAAAACAAAATAAGTCCTGGAATATAATGTACAGGATGGTGATTATAGGTAATAATACTGCACAATATATTTAAAAATTCTAAGAGTAGATCTTAAAAGTTCTCATCACAGAATTTAAAATATGTAACTCTGTGAATTGACGGATGTTAGCTAAATTCATGGTAGTTATTTTGCAGTATATACACCTATGCACTATAGCAAATCAATTTTTTGTATACCTAAAACTGATATGATACATCAGTTATATCCCAACAAAAAATAAAATTCAAAAAGAAGATACGAAAATGAAGGGGTTCCTGGAATGGATACTAAAATTCTATTTTTTTGATCTAAGTAATGGTTATAAGACTATTAATTTTTTCAGTTACGCGAGAGACACGGGCCCCTGCGGCGCAGACGCCAGAGACGCCGGCCCCGGCGCAACCGACCACGCAAAGAGGCCCGACGGTGAGGAGCTACCCCACGTCCAATAGGCGGTGGCTGTGCGGGCACAGGAGGGCCGAGAGGAGCTACTCCATGTTCAAGGTCAGGAGGGGTGGCCTTGAGGAGATACCCCTCATCCAAGGTAAGGTGCAGCGGCTGCGCTTTCTTGGAGCAGCTGTGAAGAGATATCCATGCCCAAGGTAAGAGAAACCCAAATAAGATGGTAGTTATTGCGAGGGGGCATCAGAGGGCAGACACACTAAAATCATAATCACAGGAAACTAGTCGATCTGATCACATGGACCACAGCCGAATGTGGCCCACTGGAGAAGGGAATGGCAAACCACTTCAGTATACTTGCCTTGAGACGCCCATGAACAGTATCAAAGGGCAAAATAGGATACTGAATGAGGAATTCCCCAGGTCAGTAGGTGCCCAGTATGCTACTGTAGATCAGTGGAGAAGTAACTCTAGAAGTAATGAAGGGATGGAGCAAAAGCAAAACCATTACCCAGTTGTGGATGTGACCAGTGATAGAAGCAAGGTCCGGTGCTGTAAAGAGCAATATTGCATAGGAACCTGGAATGTTAGGTCCATGAATCAAGGCAAATTGGAAGTGGTCAAACAGGAGATGGCAAGAGTGAACATAGACATTCTAGGAATCAGGAACTAAAATGGACTGGAATGGGTGAATTTAACTCAGATGACCATTATATCTACTACTGTGGGCAGGATCCCTTAGAAGAAATGGAGTAGCCATCATGGTCAATAGAAGAGTCCGAAATGAAGTACTTGGATGCAATCTTAAAAACGACAGAATGATTTCTGTTCGTTTCCAAGGCAAACCATTCAATATTACAGTAATCCAAGTCTATGCCCCAACCAGTAACGCTGAAGAAGTTGAAGTGGAACAGTGCTAAGAAGACCTACAAGACCTTTTAGAACTAACACCCAAAAAAGATGTCCTTTTCATTATAGGGGACTGGAATGCAAAAGTAGGAAGTCAAGAAACACCTGGAGTAACAGGCAAATTTGGCCTTGGAGCACGGAATGAAGCAGGGCAAAGGTAAATAGTTTTGTCAAGAGAACGCACTGGTCATAGCAAACACCCTCTTCCAACAACACAAGAGAAGACTCTACACATGGACATCACCAGATGGTCAACACCGAAATCAGATTGATTATATTTTTTGCAGCCAAAGATGGAGAAGCTGTATAAAGTCAGCAAAAACAAGACCAGGAGCTGACTGTGGCTCAGATCATGACCTCCTTATTGCCAAATTCAGACTGAAATTGAAGAAAGTAGGGAAAACCACTAGACCATTCAGATACGACCTAAATCAAATCCCTTATGATTATACAGTGGGAGTGAGAAATAGATTTAAGGGACTAGATCTGATAGATAGAGTGCCTGATGAACTCTGGACAGAGGTTCGTGTCATTATACAGGAGACAGGGACCAAGACCATCCTCATGGAAAAGAAATGCAAAAAAGCAAAATGGCTGTCTGAGGAGGCCTTACAAATAGCTGTGAAAAGAAGAGAAGTGAAAAGCAAAGGAGTAAGGAAAGATATAAGCATCTGAACGCAGAGTTCCAAAGAATAGCAAGGAGAGATAAGAAAGCCTTCCTCAGTGATCAATGCAAAGAAATAGAGGAAAACAGCATAATAGGAAAAACAAGAGATCTCTTCAAGAAAATTAGCGATTCCAAGGGAACATTTCATGCAAAGATGGGCTCGATAAAGGACAACAATGGTATGGACCTAACAGAAGCAGAAGATATTAAGAAGAGGTGGCAAGAATACACAGAAGAACTGTACAAAAAAGATCTTCACGACCAGGATAGTCATGATAATGTGATCACTGACCTAGAGCCAGACATCTTGGAATGTGAAGTCAAGTGGGCCTTAGAAAGCATCACTACAAGCAAAGCTAGTGGAGGTGATGGAATTCCAGCTGAGCTATTTCAAATCTTGAAAGATGATGCTGTGAAAGTGCTGCACTCAATATGCCAGCAGATTTGGAAAACTCAGCAGTGGCCACAGGACTGGAAAAGGTCAGTTTTCATTCCAATCCCAAAGAAAGGCAATGCCAAAGAATGCTCAAACTACCACACAATTACACTCATCTCACACACTAGCAAAGTCATGCTCAAAATTCTCCAAGCCAGGCTTCAGCAATATGTGAACCGTGAACTCCCAGATGTTCAAGCAGGTTTTAGAAAAGGCAGAGGCACCAAATATCAAATTGCTAACATCTGCTGGATCATGGAGAAAGCAAGAGAGTTTCAGAAAGGCATCTATTTCTGCTTCATTGACTATGCCAAAGCCTTTGACTGTGTGGATCACAATAAACTGTGGAACATTCTGAAAGAGATGGGAATACCAGACCACCTGACCTGCCTCTTGAGAAACCTGTATGCAGGTCAGGAAGCAACAGTCAGAACTGTACATGGAACAACAGACTGGTTCCAAATAGGAAAAGGAGTACGTCAAGGTTGTATATTGTTACCTTGCTTTTTTAACTTCTATGCAAAGTACATCATGAGGAACGCTAGGCTGGAAGAAGCACAAGCTGGAATCAAGATTGCTGGGAGAAATATCAATAACCTCAGATATGCAGATGACACTACCCTTATGGCAGAAAGTGAAGAGGAACTCAAAAGCCTCTTGATGAAAGTGAAATGGAGAGTGAAAAGGTTGGCTTGAAGCTCAACATTCAGAAAACAAAGATCATGGCATCTGGTCCCATCACTTCATGGGAAATAGATGGAAAAACAGTGGAAACAGTGTCAGACTTTATTTTTCTGGGCTCCAAAATCACTGCAGATGCTGATTGCAGCCATGAAATTAAAAGACGCTTACTCCTTGGAAGGAAAGTTATGACCAACCTTGATAGTAAATTAAAAAGCAGAGACATTACTTTGCCAACCAAGGTCCGTCTAGTCAAAGCTATGGTTTTTCCCATGGTCATATATGGATGTGGGAGTTGGACTGTGAAGAAAGCTGATCGCCAAAGAATTGATGCTTTTGAACTGTGGTGTTGGAGAAGACTCTTGATAGTCCCTTGTACTGCAAGGAGATCCAACCAGTCCATTCTAAAGGAGATGAATCCTGGGTGTTCATTGGAAGGACTGATGCTAAAGCTGTAACTCCAATTCTTTGGCCAACTCATGCGACAAGTTGACTCACTGGAAAAGACTCTGAATCTGGGAAAGGTTGAGGGCAGGAGGAGAAGGGGACGACCAAGAATGAGATGGCTGGATGGCATCACCGACTCTGTGGACATGAGTTTGAGTGAACTCCGAGAGTTGGTGATGGACAGGGAGGCCTGGCGTGCTGTGATTCATGGGGTCGCGGAGAGTCGGACACGAATGAGTGACTGAACTGAACTGAAGATAAGTTATTGAGATCTATATTGCACAATGCCAATAGCCACTATCTTATTGTTTACTTAAGCCTTGCTAAGAGTGTAGATCTTACATTAAGTACTCTTATCACAGATAAACAAATAAACTAATAATAAAAAAGGAAATAGTGAGAATTTTTGAGAGTTCATGCATATGTGTTTATGGCCTTCAAGGTGATGATAGTTTCATGGATGCCTACCTATTCCCAAACTCAGTAAATTATACACATTAATTATGTACAGATTTTTATATGTCAACAATACCTTAATAAAGTGGTTTTAAAAATAATTCAGCTTTTAATAATTCATTATTCTCTAAATTCCTTTTTTTGTTTTCTTTGTGGTTTATTTTATAAGAAAATATCTTTTAAATGTGGCAGAAAGTAGCCATTCTGACTGGTGTGAAATGGTATCTCATTGTGGTTTTGATTTGCATTTCTCTGATTATGAGGGATGTTGAGAATTTTTTCATATGTTTGTTAGCCATCTTTATGTCTTCTTTGGAGAAATGTCTGCTTCATGGAAGCACCCTAGATGTCCATCTGCAGATGAATGGATAAGAAAGCTTTGGTACATATACACAATAGAGTATTTTTCAGCCACCAAAAAGAATGCATTTGAATCAGTTTTAATGAGGTGCATGAAATTGGAGCCAATTATACAGAGTGAAGTAAGCCAGAAAGAAAAACATCAATGCAGTATACTAACGCATATATATGGAATTTAGAAAGATGGTAACCTGAACCTTGTATACGAGACTGCAAAAGAGACATAGGCATATAGAACAGTCTTTGGGACTCTGTGGGAGAGGGTGAAGGTCGGATGATTGGGGAGAACGGCATTGTAGCATGTATATTATCATAAGTGACCAGTCCAGGTTCGACGCATGATACAGGATGCTTGGGGCTGGTGCACGGGGATGACATGGAGGGAGGATATGGGGAAGAGGGAGGTGGGAGGGGGGGTTCAAGAAAGGGAACACATGTACACCCAGGGCGGATTCATGTCAATGTATGGCAAAACCAACCAATATATTAATGTAAGGTAATTTGCCTCCAATAAAATAAATTTTAATAAAAAGAGGAAGGCAAAAAAATAAATAAATAAATAAATGTGGCAGAAAGCACTGCATGGAAAACATAAATGAAGTATGTTCTTTGCCAACAGAATTACTCCAGTAAAGAGAAGAATTTTTAAAGAGGAACTACGGCTTTAAGAGAATTTTAAACATAGGAAATAATATAAACCATTATTTATAGTAATTCCTCTCCTTTTCAAGTTCCCAGAGATGGTATTAAATTTATATAAAGTATTCAACACTATGATTATAAGTTTGAAAATCTATTTGAAAGAATTTTTTCCTGGAAAATAAGTGAAGTAAATTGTCTGAAAATAGGTCAACAGCTAAATAAGGCACTAACAAAGCTATTACACAACAACAAAGAATGTGTTACAACAGAATTCTTTCAGAGTTCAAGGAAGAGTTTAACCTCCATGAGCACAAAGAAAGAAAGCTTCACATTATTTTGTGTAAAGTTAATTTAACCCTGAAACAAAATCTATTAAAAACAGTGATGGTAAAATCATAACTACAAATAACATGCATGCTCAGACTCTTTGTAATCCTCTAGACTGTAGCCCATCAGGCTCTTCTGTCCATGGGATTTCCCAGGCAAGAATACTTGAATGGGTTGCCATTTCCTCCTCCTCAGTGGATCTTCCTGAGCCAGGGATTGAACCCTTGTCTATACTTTAGCAGGCAGATTCTTTGCCCACTGTACCACCAGGGAAGCCCAATAAAAATATAGACATATGTCAATAAAAATTTAACAACAAAAATTGTTAATAAAATGTTAATATTTGTAACATTACTGATTGTAATTCTACTATTATATGACCAACTGATACTCATTCCCATAATAATAAAAAATGTTTTAATACTAGAAGGTTTATTAATACAATTTCTCTCAAAAAAAATAAATGAAGGAAAAATGCTCTGTAATCATAATAGGTACCCAAGTCATTAAACAAATGTTTTACATTTTTAAACTTCTAAATAAAGATCTTTAACATGATTTTAAAAAGATAAAGTAGAGGATGACAGAGGATGAGATGGTTGGATGGCATCACTGACTCAATGGACATGAGTTTGAGCAAGCTCCGGGAGATAGTGAAGGACAGGGAAGCCCAGTGTTCTGCAGTCCATGGGGGTGCAAAGAGTCGGACATGTCTGAGTGAACAAGAGCAACAGCCAAAAACCTTAACAGAACTTTTTACTACCAACATTACCCTAATATTGTTTTAAAAATAACAAAGGAATTGTTAAAAGTGCCTTCTAAGAATATGAAATATAAATAATTGAAAGAAGACCTTACATAGTAAGGGCTCAGAATTTGTTAAATAGTTTATGTTCAGATAAAAATAATTATACATGAAGAAAAGAAAATATTAACTGAAAATAACTTACAGTAAGAAAGTTTCACAAAGGTATCCAGTTACAAAATTAATATTTTTAAAAGTATCTTTCCTATATTAGTAACTACTTTAAATAGAATGAGTATATTCCAATCACAATAGCTATTGTTATTTGAAAGCCTTCAGTTGAGTTCAGTTCAGTCACTCAGTTGTGTCTGACTCTTTGTGACCCCATGGACTGCAGCACGCCAGGCTTCCTGTCCATCACCAACTCCCAGAGCTTATTCAAACTCATATCGATTGAGTCTGTGATGCCATCCAACCATCTCATCTTCTGATGATGTCCCCTTCTCCTCCCACCTTCAATCTTTCCTAGCATCAGGGTCTTTCAAATGAGTCAGTTCTTTGCATCAGGTGGCCAAAGTATTGGAGTTTCAGCTTCAGTATCAGTCCTTCCAATGAATATTCAGGACTGATTTCAAAAACCTTACAGACATGAAATGTTAATAGTGAGAGATGGGATTACCTGTGCTTTTATTGTACAACTTTGTTAGTTTTCTGTACTGCTTTTTAAAATGACATGTATTGGTTTTACTACTGAAAAAATAAAGATCCATTTTCTTTAAAAATAAATAGGGGGGTTTGGGCGAGAATGGATGCATGTGTATATATGGCTGAGTCTCTTCACCGTTCACCTGAAACTATCACAACATGTTAATTGGCTATACCCCAGTACAAAATGTTTTTGATGTTAAAGAAAATAAAAATAAAAATTTTTTAAAGTGGAAAAATAGAATACATTAACAAATTCTGCATTTGTATATTAATAGGTGATACATTTAAAAGGAGTCTTTATTAAAAAGACTCACTTTGTAGAATTGTTTTTTAGTACTAGAAGAGTTTTTCGAAAGTATCTAACTCAAGTACTCATTTTCAAATGGGAAATTTAGGGCCTCATAGTTTACAAGGTTTGTTTCAGGTTCCTAGTCAATGACAAAGATAGGATTAAAATCCAAGACTTCTGGTTTCAAGTCCATATTTCCTTTTCTTTTGCCTAATTTCTCTTATTCCTTTCACTCACATTATATTAAGAATAAAGTCTTAGCTATTAATAGTCTTTGTTGAATTTGATTACATTTTAGAATATTAATAAAACACTTCTTTCAATTCACACTGATATTTTAAGCTTGGAGCCAAAATTTATCAATGGCGATTTAGGATTCAGTCTAGCTTGATATAAAAAATTCTTGTAGGTATGTTTTCTCATTTGACACTGACCATTCTGTAACAGCCATAAGATATTTATTTTCTGCTGTTTATAAAATCTAAAAATGGGAAAATGTTGCCTCTCCCAGTGGCTTCTCTGCCCCTTGCTCTTCTTTACACTTACCTAAGAACAGAAACAGATGGAGGTAACATACCCATTCACAAAAATACATGTCCTCCTTGACCACTTGTGAAACTCTTTAAACAGAATGAAAGGATTTGTGGTCAGATATTGTCTTAGTAACAGCATGGTTATACTGATCTGCTAACTTGATTCAGAAACAGATCCTTATGGAAATCTAGTCTTCAATCCTAGCTTAACCAAACATGGTCAATATTAATTATTCATAAAACAGTGGGAAAAGTTACAAGTTGCAAACAATTTGCCCCTAGGACCATAAGTCAGTCACAAAAGTGTAAACAGTATGGTTTAGACTAGGAAAGGAAGATTAATTATATCTCTACTGATGTGAGGCTTCCCTGGTAGTGCAGATGGTGAAAAAAATCTGCCTGTAATTCAGGAGACCTGGGTTCGATCCCTGGGTAGGGAAGATCCCCTGGAGAAGGGAATGGCTACCCACTCCGGTATTCTTACCTGAAGAATTCCATGGACAGAGGAGCCTGGTGGGCTGCAGTCCATGGGGTTGCAAAGAGTCAGACATGAATGAACAAGTAACACTTTCACTTTCTTTCACTATTGATTCAAAGAGCCAGCTCATCAAAAAAGACCCCGATGCTGGGAAAGATTGAAGGCAGGAGGAAATGGTTGGATGGCATCACTGACTCAATGGACAAGAGTTTGAAGAAACTCTGGGAGATGGTGAAGGACAGGGAAGCCTGCATGCTGTAGTCCATTGGATCACAAAGTCAGACATGACTGAGTGTCTGAACATTGACAACTCATCAGGAAGCACAGGCAGAAGAGGGGAGACGCTAGGGGTCAAGCAAGCTTTGACTAACTTTACAGTCCTGAATCACCCTTTGCTATGACAGCGAGGACATCTCCCACCTACCTATACTTGTACTCTCTGACCATCTAATCCACTCTTCTGCAGGACTTCTTTCATAAATGTCTCCCTTCATATACACCCCAGACACCTCTTCTGTCATCACTCTCAACTTACAGCTGTGCGTCCTTCTTTGCTGTAAAGACTGAAGCCATCAGAATGCACCCTCACAGCCTCCAACTATATTTGCCCAGAGTAAAAGTGAAAGTTGCTCAGTCGTGTGACTCTTTGCAACCCCATGGACCATACAGTCCATGAAATTCTCCAGGCCAGAATACTGGAGTGGGTAGCCTTTCCCTTCTCCAGGGAATCTTCCCAACCCAGGGATTGAACCCAGGTCTCCTGCATTGTGGGTGAATTCTTTACCAGCTGAGTCACAGGGGAAGCCCAAGAATACTGGCGTGAGTAGCCTCGCCCTTCTCCAGTGGATCTTCCCAACCCAGGAAATGAATTGAGGTCTCCTGCGTTGCAGGTGGATTCTTTACCAACTGAGCTATCAGGGAAGCCCTCTTAGTTAGGCGCAGCTCACATTCAACCTACCTATTCAAGGCTACAGCTCCTCGGCTATCTCTTCTACCTGCATCATCAATTTCCTACTCAAAGCTATTTCCATTAGTGTTCAAGCACTTTGTTATTTCTTCCATACTAAATTAAAACACACACACACACATCTCTCTTGACCTCAACTCTCTGTTCAGATGCCACAGCACTGCTCTGCTCCTTGTGTATTGCCATCCAGTCTCTGTTCTTTTCCTTCTCCAGCCTTTTCGAAAACACTCCACTGAACCACATTCAAAGCAGGGTCTTCACTGACCTTCATGTTACTCAATCCCCGATCAAGTCTCAGATTTCACCTTATTGGATTAACTAGAAACATTTAAAATAGTTCTTTACTTGACTTTCAAGACGTTCTTGAAAAAGATACCCTTGTACACTGTTGGTGGGACTGTAGATTGATGCAACCACTATGGAGAACAGTATGGAGGTTCCTCAAAAAACTACACATAGAGTTGCCATATAAATAAGGCACCTCTCACTCCTGGGCATATCTCTAGGCAACACTGTAATTTGAAAACATTCATGCACTCCTGTGTTCATAGCATCACTACTTACAATAGTCAAGATATGGAAGCAAACTAAATGTCTATCAATAGATGAAAGGATAAAGAAGCTGTGATATACTACTCAGCCTAAAAAAGAAAGAAATAATGCCATTTGCAGCTACATGGATGGACCTAGAGATTACCATACTAAACAAAGTGCTGTTTTGCTTATTGCTTTATCCCTATTACCTTTTCCCTACTGTTCAGAACCACCTCAGACACATAGTCAGAACTACATCTGACACTTCATAAACCAATAAACTTCCCTAATGTTCCCTGGTGGATCAGGTGGTAAACAGTCTGCTTCAATGTGGGAGATCTGGTTCAATCCCTGGGTTGGGAAGATCCCCTAGAGAAGGAAATGGCAACCCACTCCAGTATTCTTGCCTAGAAAATCCCATGGACTGAAGAGCCTGGTGGGCTACATTCCATGGGGTCACAAAGAGCTGGACATGACTGAGTGACTAACAGCAAATCAATAAACAATTAAATGAGTGAATGAATGAATCTAATTGAGTAGCTCATTACCAGGATGGAATTTCCAAGAAGGATCTGTGCTATCAGAATACTCTGTTACTAATGTATAAAAAAATAACATTTTACATTTGCTTGGCATTTCATTTACTGTTTACATAAAGCTTTATTTCATAGGTCTTTCTACTCTTACAGTTGGCAAAATTTTTTTCCAAAAAAAATTAATACCTAATTTAAGGCTGATATAATCAATTTGATATTTCCAAATAGCTGAAACCCAAGTTTGGTTTGTAATATCTCAGGATTCAGGAGCTGTGATATTTCTATCTTGATTGTCCCATACCTGACTCCATTCCTTCCTTTTGATTGTCATGGTATATTTATTTAAATTTAAATTAAATTTATTTAATAAAACATGTAGCTCAAGGTATTATAATTCAGTCTGTCAGCCCATCTGCTCTGTGACCCCTGGCACAGATAACTTGCCTGATGATGCACTTGGAGGTGGCAAGTATAAATTGCCCCAAGTTGACTTACCACACAACACTGGAAGTATTTAGACCATCTGCTGACTGTGGAGAGACATGTTGCAACTAAATTATTATGTTAAAACAAGTATCAGTTTGTGAGAAAGGATTATAATCCTTTTTGATTTGTAGAATACACAAACCTGCCTTCAGAGACATCAAACTGGAGAAGATAGACCATATTACTAAAAGAATTGACCTGTATCTTGAGAAGCTTAGAAATGTGATCTGCCAAGATATGGAAGACCTGTGTTAACTGCACAAGAACATCACCGATGCATATGTTTAGTTTTGTTTTCACCTTTTTGACTTGCTAAAATGCAAGAGATTTCAAACAAAAACAATAACTATAAAACAAAAGGGGGCTTCCCAGGTGGCTCAGTAGTAAAAAATCAACCTGCCAAGCAGAAGAAGCGAGTTCAATCCCTTGGTTGGGAAAATCCCATGAGGAAGGAAATGGCAATCCACTCCAGGATCCTTGCCTGGGAAATCCCGTGAACAGAGCAGTCTGGCAGGCTACATTTCATGGAGACACAAAAGAGTTGCACATGACTGAGCAACTAAGTAATCAAGCAACATAAAACAAATGCCAATATTTTTTGAGTTCTTGTTAATATTAAACCTGGGCTTCCCTGATACCTCAGTTGGTAAAGAATTTGCCTGCAATGCAGGAGGCCCCGGTTTGATTCCTGGGTCAGGAAGATCCTCTGGAGAAGGGATAGGCTACCCACTCCAATATTCCTGGGCTTCCCTTGTGGCTTAGCTGGTTAAAAATCTGCCCACAATGCGGGATACCTGAGTTTGATCCCTGGGTTGGGAAGATTCCCTGGAGAAGGGAAAGGCTACCAAAACACCAACTCTATGGAGAGTTCCAATTGTAATTTCCTGGGGAATTATAATGGACAGGAGTATTTTAATGTGACCCTGTGGGACCTGATGCTTCTACAAATGCAGAAAACTGGTAATGTGGCTGCTGTCATGAGTTCTGTGTTGGCGGTACTAAACAGGTTTGCATTCCTCTGTTCCTAGAACCATTGTAGACCACAGCCACAAAAAGTCTTTGCAATGTGTCAGGCTAAGACATGGTGGGGAATCCATCTCATGGAATATGAAGCCCAACTACTAAAGCAAAAGACTGTAGACCAACCAGGAAATAACTTGCCTCTGGCTTAGCTGCATGTGGTTAGGTTCTCTCTCTCTTTCACACACACACACACACACACACACACACACACACACACACGCATATACATACACCACCTTTATCCATTTCTGATTACAGTTTGTAGAGTCTCAGTCTTGTAAGCTCTTCTAGATCTCATGGTCCCTATAAGATCTTTGTGTTAAGGGAGGAACATCTACATGTACTTGGTTAGAGAACTGAGTATTACTCCTAGTCTAAGTCTCAGAACATGTGACATGTAGCTGAAAAACAAAATAGATAATTTTTCACTATCTATACCGTGCTTATATCTAAGCATAGTGAAAGTCCCCACGATTGCAAATTACCAGACTACTTCACTTATACAACTGAGAGAAAAAAAGGGTGTTTCCCCTTAGTCTGGCAAAATGCTTCCCAGTGCTCAATTTATATTTTACTATGGCATAAAAGGCTGAATCAGTAAGTGAAAAATTCAAGCGCTCACTACAGAAGCAGTGAGGGAGAGAGCTGCTTCCTGTTCTAGTTCCAGAGTGCTTGCATCACTGAATCAGGCATTTCCCCTCATGACTGGAAACGTCTCTGCTTCCTGCCCATCCTCTGCACCCCTGCAGCAGACAGGCCTTCAGCGAAGTGCTAAAGGGCCAAGTCATCCCTAATGTGCTGAATGGGCATTCGATGGCATGAGGATGTTGTTTACGAAATAATTCAAAAGCACACCACCAAATTGTCTTTTTGATTCAAAAAAAAGAGCAAAGTAAGTTTCAAGATGGTTGTATTTATTCAAAGCTATACCCCTACGCAATGCTGTGCATCAAAATAAATCACAGTAAATGATAAAATTCATGTTTTAAAAATAGGAATGTAGTAAGCTAGAGAAATGGGTAAAGGTAGTCAGAAAGTACAAATTTTCATTTATAAAATAAGTAATTCCTGGGGATGTAATGTACAGCTTGGTGACTATATAAAAACAGACTAACTGTACTGTTTTGTATATTCAAAGGTTTCCAAGACAGTAGATCTTAAAAGTTCTCATTAAGAGATGAAAACTAAAATTTGAAAAAATACACACATCCCAATGTTTATTTCAGTTCTATTTACAATAGCCAAGACATGGAAGCAACCTAAGTGTCAATCAACAGATGAATAAAGAAGATGTCATATGCAATGGAATATTACTCAGCCATAAAAGAAAGTGAAATAATGCCACTTGCAGCACCATGGATGAGCCTAGAGATTATCACACTAAGTGAAGTAAGTCAGACAGAGAAAGAAATATATCATGTGATATCATTTACATGTGGAACCTAAAAAAGTGATACAAAGGGACTTATATACAATGCAGAAAGAGACTCATCGACATAGAACAAACTTCTGACTACCAAAGGGGAAAAGTATGATAGGAATAAATTAGGAATCTGAAACTTAACAGATACACACTCAGTTCAGTTCAGTCGCTCAGTCGTGTCCGACTCTCCGCCACCCCATGAACCACAGCACGCCAGGCCTCCCAGTCCATCACCAACTCCCGGAGTTCACTCAAACTCATGTCCCCAGAGTCGGTGATGCCACCCAGCCATCTCATTCTCTGTCGTCCCCTTCTCCTCCCGCCCCCAACCTTTCCCAGCATCAGAGTCTTTTCCAGTGAGTCAACTCGTCGCATGAGGTGGCCAAAGTATTGCAGTTTCAGCTTTAGCATCAGTCCTTCCAGTGAACACCCAGGATTGATCTCCTTTAGAATGGACTGGTTGGATCTCCTTGCAGTCCAAGGGACTCTCAAGAGTCTTCTCCAACACCACAGTTCAAAAGCATCAATTCTTCAGCGACCAGCTTTCTTCACAGTCCAACTCTCACATCCATACACGACCAGGGGAAAAACCATAGCCTTGACTAGACGGACCTTGGTTGGCAAAGTAATGTCTCTGCTTTTTAATATGCTATCAAGGTTGGCCAAAACTTCCCTTCCAAGGAATAAGCGTCATTTAATTTCATGGCTGCAATCAGCATCTGCAGTGATTTTGGAGCCCAAAAAAATAAAGTCTGACACTGTTTCCACTGTTTTTCCATTTATTTCCCATGAAGTGATGGGACCAGATGCCATGATCTTCGTTTTCTGAATGTTGAGCTTCAAGCCAACCTTTTCACTCTCCTCTTTCATTTTCATCAAGAGGCTTTTGAGTTCCTCTTCACTTTCTGCTATAAGGGTAGTGTCATCTGCATATCTGAGGTTATTGATATTTTTCCCAGCAATCTTGATTCCAGCTTATGCTTCTTCCAATCCAGCATTCCTCATGATGTACTCTGCATATAAGTTAAATAAGCAAGATGACAATATACAGCCTTGACGTACTCCTTTTCCTATTTGGAACCAGTCTGTTGTTCCATGTACAGTTCTACTATATATAAAATAAACAACAAATATGCACTGCATAGCATAGGAAACTATATCTGATATCTTGTAATAACCTATGATGGAAAGGAATCTGAAAAATAATATAAATAGTATGTATATACATATATATATATATGTAAAAACAGAATCACTTTGCTGTACACCTGAAACTAACACAATATTACAAATCAACCATCCTTCAATAAAAAAAAAAGTTCTCACCACAAGAAAACAATTTGAAACTACCTGTGGTGATGAACATTAGCTAAATTTATTGTGACAATTACTTTACAAATCAGTTCACCTAAAACTAACATACTGTTATATGTCAACTATATCTCAATTAAAAATAAATAAAACTGGAAAAAATCAACCCATCAAATTTCAGATAGCCTTTCTTATCTTAAAATGGGGAAACATTTTTCAAAGATTTATAGATTACATATTATTTTAAAACTTTGGAACATGAAAATACATCATAAAGTCAAAAGGCAATTAATAACCTAGAAAATTATTTCAGCACACATGACATAAAAAGGTCAATATCTATATTAATGTATAACATATAAAGATGTCTTATAAATCAATGTGAATAGCCAAATATGGCAATGGACATGGAGAGGAATTTTACCAAAGAAGAACTAATAAATACTAGGTTATGATGTGATATTTTATTAAGCCCCAAATCTATGGGACTTAGCACAAGAAAACTGATTTCTCATTCTTGGGGCAAATTTATCACAGATTGCATCAGAACTCGGTTTCACACCATCATTTAGGAATCTAGCCTGAGGAAGGTCCACCAATTTATAGCTGTTTCATTTGAAACCATGCCCTTCTTAGCTAATGAAGTGTGAGAAGAGGGAAGAGAATCACATGTAACCTCTTCTCTGCTTTGACCCAGAAGTAACACAGATCACTTCTGCTCCCAATTTCCTTACCTGGCACAAGTCATCTACCTTTCCAATTCCTCTCAATTTGGCAGAAATTTTTTAAAAGAAACAGAAGGAAAGAAGGGAAGAAGAAAGGAAGGAAGAAAGGAGGTAGGGAGGGAAGGCAGGAGGGAGGAAGGAAAAAAAAGAAAGAAACCATCTGTGTTGATCAAGATATTTCTTGTCAAAAGAGCATTGTGAGAAAGGGGAACCAGACGTGAAAGTGTTTGACATATTTGGAATTCTGCAAGGTCTTTAGCTGAGAGAGAAAAGACAGTAAGGAACAGATTGGGAGGTAAAGAGAGGCTGCCTAATAAAGGACCTTACTGAATTTCAACTTCACTCTGAAGATAATTAGGATTACTGGAGATTTTTAAGCAGAAAGTGCTATGATCAAATACACATTTTGAAAAATTTCTCTGGTTGCTGCAAAAAAAATGGAGGTGGAAAAACTGGAGACTGAGATCAAGGAAGACACGTTAGCAGGACTAATAAAAGTATAAATTAAAAATTAAGAACAGCCACTCTGTAACAATTTGAGGATGTCTATCAGCTTAACTCATGTTTCCACGTCAATTTCATACAGAACCTAAGCATTATAAACCAACTTAAATACCCAAACTACAGGATTTAAAGTTCATACTGCAGCTGGTACAAGAAGCTGCAAAACCCTTTCCCCAACTATTCATGCCACCAAGATCTTATCCTTGCGACATTTTTGAATCCTGTGCTCTCTTTCCAGTTAAGGAAATGAGATGGGTTCTAACAAGCTGCAGGCTCCAATAAGCCAGCTACCTTCGACAGTATGCTTTTTCTCTTTCCAAAACCCAGAGGCTACACGCAAACCTTTTTTTTCTCTTCTAATTTCACAAAGGGAGGAAGATTTTTAGTGTCATCTTCTTGCAGTAACCTTTTTTTCCCTTCTGTGTGGCTTGTTCATTCTTTCTCTTTATAGAGTTACTTCAAAGCCCCTTTGATACCTTTTGCTTTTCTTTCTCTATCATCTCTTCAACTGATTCAATATTGTCACTCAAGAGAGTAAATCATAGAAGTGAAGTGCACAGATTGAAGCCAGACGGCTGGAATTCAAATGCTAGTGTCACCAACTAATTAATCTATGACCTTGAGCTGGTTATTTAGTAGCTCAGTTTCTTTTAAAATGAAGATAATAATAATAATGCCTATTTGTGGGAAAAAGTTGCATGAATGACTTCAGTTCTTTACTAGATTCATATACTGAGCACTTTGACATTGCAGTTCTTCTCATGAAAAGGCAGAGCTTGTCCCCACCTTTTGAGCCTGGACCAGTGTTTTGATTTCCTTTATCAATAGAATGATAGAAAGGGATTGCATGAAGTGTAAGGTTAGATTTCAGGAAAGATTAGGTGCTTTCACTCTTTCCCTTGAAATCTTGGTGTGACCATGGGAATACTCCCAGGTTATCCTTTTGGTTCCTATAGTCAAAGTTGTGGTTTTTCCAGTAGTCGTGTACAGATGTGAGAGTTGGACCATAAAGAAGGCTCAGCACCAAAGAACTGATGCTTTCGAACTGTGGTGTTGGAAAGACTCTTGAGAGTCCCTTGAACAGGAAGGGAATCAAATCAGTCAATTCTAAAGGATGTCAACCCTGAATATCCACTGGAGGGACTGTTGCTGAAGCCAAAGCTCCAGTACATTGGCTACCTGATGTGAAGAGCCAACTTATTGGAAAAGACCTTGATGCTGGGAAAAATTGAAGGCAAAAGGAGAAGGGGGCAGCAGATGATGTGATGGTTAGATAACATCACTGACTCAGTGGACATGAATTCGAGCAAACTCCAGTACATAGTGGAGGACAGGTAAGTCTGGCGTGCTGCAGTCCATGGGGTCACAAAGAGTCAGACATGACTCAGTGACTGAACAACAACAGCTTTTTAAAAAACCAATGACCACATAGAAAACACCAGGTTGTCTTTTCCAAGGCCATCTTAGACCCACAACTCCATTCAACCTGACAGTTGACTGCAAACCAATGAGCAACCAAAGCCACGATCACTCCAAGGCAAATAGATGGGGAATCAGTGGAAACAGGGACAGACTTTATTTTTTGGAGCTCCAAAATCACTGCAGATGGTGACTGCAGCCATGAAATTAAAAGATGCTTGCTCCTTGGAAGAAAAGTTATGACCAACCTAGACAGCATATTAAAAAGCAGACATTATTTTGCCAACAAAGGTCTGTCTAGTCAAAACTATGGTTTTTCCAGTAGTCATGTATGGACGTGAGAGTTGGACTATAAAGAAAGCTGAGTGCGAAAGAATTGATGCTTTTGAACTGTGGTGTTGGAGAAGACTCTTGAGAGTCCCTTGGACCGCAAGGAGATCCAACCAGTCCATCCTAAAGGAAATCAGTCCTGGAGGTGCATTGGAAGGACTGATGCTGAAGCTGAAACTCCAATACCTTGGCCACCTGATGCAAAGAATTGACATTTGAAAAGACCCTGATGCTGGGAAAGATTGAAAACAGGAGGAGGAGGGGATGACAGAGGATGAGATGGTAGGATGGCATCACCGACTCAATGGGCATGAATTTGAGTGAACTCTGGGAGTTGGTTGGTGATGGACAGGGAGGCCTGGCATGTGAAGTAATCCATGGGGTCGCAGAGTTGAACACGACTGAGCGACTGAACTGAACTGACTGAAGATCAGCAGAAACAGAGACTTATAAAAAATTATACATGGCTATTGTTGTAAATTGTTTTACATTTTTTAAGGTTTTGAGTGGTTTGTCATTTTGTCATATAGCATTATTGTTGCAATAGATAACTGATACAGTATCATAGCATTGAGGTTTAAATGAGTCAAAACATGTCAAGTACCTAAAACAATGATTGACATTTAGTATGTGTTTTGTAAATGTTGATTTTATTATTATTTGTAGCAGTTTGGGCTTCCCTGGTGGTTCAGATGGTAGAGCATCTGCCCGTAATGCAGGAGACCCGGGTTTGATCCTTGGGTTGGGAAGATACCATGGAGAAGGGAATGGCAACCCACTCCAATATTCTTGCCTGGAAAATCCCATGGACAGAGGACCCTGGTAGGCTACCATGGGGTTGCAAAGAACCAAACACGACCGAGCAACTTCACTTTCTCTCTTTCTTTAGTGATAGTAGTAGTAGAGAATCGGGATTTGGATTGGAAATACAGAACTAAAAACAATAATGAAAGTGGTTACAGAAAACAGGACAACAGATGAGGCTCACAGAAAGCATTTAAAAACCTAATTTAATTTGCTTTTTAAAACTTGGCAGATTGAAAGGTACATTTATTTTGCTATGTCTAGAAGCATTCCAATAATTAGAATTGTAAAATTACATAAAGACAATGAAAACAAAAGGTTAGCAGTAGAAAAAAAGTTACATCAGTTAGAAGAGAAGAGGTTCTCCTTAGCAAAAATCCATTCATCAGATTCTGCGCATGGAAGGCAGTAGTAAGAAGTGTGACTGACAATGAGGCATTGGAGATATCTAAGCAACTTAGCCTGATTTCAGTCCCACAGCCATACCAAACAAAGACAGACTAATACTTCTTCCACCCACTCCTGCAGCCCCTTCATAGGAGTCTGAAGATAATTTTCTTGGAAAACAGGACCAGAGGGACTAACTTTGGAAGAGTAAGCAAAGGAGAAGGAGGAACTATGGTAAAAAGAAGAGATAAGGAGGTCAAGGAGAAATCTGCGTGCTTAAGATATCCAGGCCCTTCCTTTCTGCCCTGACACTAGTAGATAGCTTTGTGCCAATTACCCTCTTCTAAGAGATAATGAAGACTCTTCTCAGCTTTAGCAAGATACACAGTGAACAGGAAAAAAAGAAACTCAAGTGAAAATAAAGCAAGTGAAAAATGGACATTGAAATCTCTCTCTCTGTCTAGCAACATAAAAGAAAATATTGTAATCACAAATCAAAAATTGTCTTCTATACAAAAAAGGGAAGAATCAGAGAATAAGAACTCAAAACTGGGGGCTCTAATTAACCACTCACTGCTTTAAAATATGACACTAAATAGGTGTACCCTTATTGTAAACAGCCACTGTAAGTAACACATTTGATAGACCTAGATAGACAAGCTTTTCCTCATTTGGATGGTCTGGGAAATCTCAAACTTTGAACTCAGATTAAGATGATCGCAGACTGGAAGTGCCTTCAGTTACCTGACAAAAGAAAGCAAAAGTCCTTTCTAGAGGATAACATTCATCATTCTAGACTTCAAATTATTCTTACAAATGAGGTTTCTAAACCAATGTCTAGCACATAAGGTTATGTGCCATCACCAGGCACACAAAGAAACAAGACCCCATGAGTGATAACAAACAGAAAAACAGGAGATAGAAACATAGCCACAAATACTTGATATACTACCTTTATGATCAGTAGCTGAGGTATAAGAAGACTACAAGGCATATATGTTTATATTATTCAATAAAAAAAAACAAGCTTGATTATTTCATCAGGTACTGTAAACTATAAAAAGTGACACAACACATTAAAAAAGAGCCAAATATAAAGTCAAGAACAGAAGAACATAATGAAAAAATTTTCTATGGGATTTTTCATTTGTTTACATATAATTAAAGAAAGAATTGGTAACCTAGAAGAAAGATTTGAGGAAACTAAACATTTAAAGCACTGAAGGACAAAGGAATGAAAAATATGGAGGAAATGGTAAGAGATTTTGTAAGTACTGTGATAAAGTTTTACACCTCAGACATAGAACATAAAGAATGTGGCAGAGAAAATATTTGAAGAAGTAATAGGTGAGATTTTCTAGAACTGATAAAAGATAGCAAACTACATTCAAGAAGCTCCAAAAATCTTAAACAGGATAAATAAAAAGGAATCCATATCTAGACACACCATGCTGCTGCTGCTGAGTCGCTTCAGTCGTGTCCGACTCTGCATGATCCCATAGACAGCAGCCCACCAGACATACCATAGTAAAACTTTATAAAAATTAACATCAATAGGAAAATATTTTAAAGAGCCAGAGAGAAAGAGATAGATAAATTTCAAAATAGCATCATATTTTATGACTTAGCAATTCTATGTGTCTGATAATTTATACAATTATATCTTCAATAAGCAGATCTCTAAAACAAACCTTAATACCACCTGTGACTTAGACCATTCCACTGTTGGATAGCTCTAAATGTTAAAAAGTACTGATAAATGATACATTTAACATTTTTATCATGCTGTCTTCTGTGGAAGAAATACTCTTACCATAGTTGGTTTCAGGCAACCAATGGGACATCACTGAATGTCACTGAAGGTCATCAGCTTTCCCAGGCTAGTAGAGCCAATACCAGCGCATTCTTGATTGTACTCCTGATGATGTCTTTTCTTGTCAAGGTTAAATATCCCTAATTTTTCAGTTATTTATAATTATCTGTGGAATATTCAATTCCAGGCAAGAATACTGAAGTGGGTTCCCATTTCCTTCTCCAGAATATATATTCAGTTCAGTCCAGTTCAGTCGCTCAGTCGTGTCCGACTCTTTGCGACCCCATGAATCACAGCATGCCAGGCCTCCCTGTCCATCACCAACTCCTGGAGTTCACTCAAACTCATGTCCATTGAGTCGGTAACGCCATCCAGCCATCTCATTCTCTGTCATCCCCTTCTTCTCCTGCCCCCAATCCTTCCCAGCATCAGAGTCTTTTCCAGTGAGTCAACTCGTCGCATGAGGTGGCCAAAGTATTGGAGTTTCAGCTTTAGCATCAGTCCTTCCAATGAACACCCAGGATTAATCTCCTTTAGAATGGACTGGTTGGATCTCTTTGCAGTCCAAGGGACTCTCAAGAGTCTTCTCCAGCACCACAGTTCAAAAGCATCAATTCTTCAGCGACCAGCTTTCTTCACAGTTCAACTCTCACGGGAAAAACCATAGCCTTGACTAGATGGACCTTGGTTGGCAAAGTAATGTCTCTGCTTTTTAATATGCTGTCTAGGTTGGTCATAACTTTCCTTCCAAGGAGTAAGCGTCTTTTAATTTCATGGCTGCAATCAGCATCTGCAGTGATTTTGGAGCCCAAGAAATAAAGTCTGACACTGTTTCCACTGTTTTCCCATCTATTTCCCATGAAGTGATGGGACCAGATGCCATGATCTTAGTTTTCTGAATGCTGAGCTTCAAGCCAACCTTTTCACTCTCCTCTTTCACTTTCATCAAGAGGTATTTTTCAGAAATGTTCTAAGAACTAAGTATATGTCAGTGAACCAAAAAATAAATAAAATCTTTATGAAGTTTATGTTACAATGGAGAGAAAAAGGCAGTGAACAAAGAAGTAAATATGCAATCTGTCAAATGTTGATAAATGACATGGAGAAAAATATATGGGGATAAGTCAGGGGAAATTGTTATTTTATAAGGGGGAAAGCTTCATTGATAAAAGGCCTTTGCATATTTCTTCTGTGCTCTCACTCTTTGCCATAGTATTATTGATTAAAAGAGAGGTAAACAGTTGGCCTGAAGAAGGCTGAATTTATGAAAACTGTAAGATTAGCTTACATAGGATACACCAAAATTGCAAGTCAAGTTTTCAAAAGAACTGAGTCGTAATAGTAGTAGTGTTAGTCACTCAGTTGTGTCTGACTCTTTGTGACCCCATGGACTGTAGCCCACCAGGCTCCTCTGTCCATGGGATTCTCTAGGCAAGAATACTGGAGTGGGTTGCCATTGCCTTCTCCAGGGGACCTTCCCAACCCGGAGATCAAACCTGGGTCTTCTGCATCGCATGCAGATTATTTACCATCTGAGCTACAGGAAAGCTCAAGAAGAACTGAGCCAACACTTAAAAACTGGGAGGGTCCAGAAAAATATGCAAATTTTCAGCCTTGGCTACAAGGCTAGAAAACGAGGCAATGCTGATCCTGCATTCTGGCCTCGTCTGGGCAAGGCCTGAGCTCTTCAATGAATCATCATCCTCCCCAGCAGGCTGTCTGCACATTACCTACCTGGCCTCTGTAGCCATGTAAACTTGTGATCAGGCCAAAATTAATAATTGCTTTTTTAAGAATTCCATAATTCCTTAATTCCTTTTATGATTTATCTTTTCACTGTTTTTGAAAACAAAACCCATAATCACAGCAGAAATATTTTTAAAAGAATATACTAAAGACTTTGCAACAGACACTAAGAGGGTTTCCCAAATACATCTTGAAGAATGACTGCATGAAT
Source organism: Moschus berezovskii (assembly GCF_049115385.1). Taxonomy (NCBI): domain Eukaryota; kingdom Metazoa; phylum Chordata; class Mammalia; order Artiodactyla; family Moschidae; genus Moschus; species Moschus berezovskii. Next base: position 39,677,347 of record NC_142475.1, read on the forward strand.
AAAATAAAATAAGTGAATAAATTCATAAAGTTGCCACTTTGAAGGGGAAAACCATCAGGAAGTAAAACTTCCAGTGTTACATGCTCATAATATCTTATATCAGTAATCAAGGCACATAATGTTATACAGACACTCTTATTGTTCAATATGTTAATATTTCAACATAACTTGATTTTAGAACAGTTTCTTCTTATGATCACTTTACCATACCTGAATAATATCATATCATTACTGAAACATAATTAAATTGAAGTGGCATTTCATACTTTGAAAGTATTTAATATATATTGGAAAATGCAGGAGGTTACACCAAATTAATTTTTAAAAAGTATGTTTTCATCAATGAATTTATTAGTAAATGTCATCAAGTTATTGCCCATCCAATTCAGATAGAATATCTTTTTCCAATTCACAATTCCAAAATGCAAATACATTTTAAAATCAACATGAAAACCAATACCTACACTAGTTTATAAATCATATTTCATGGACTTAATTTTTGCAATATCACCTGTCATCTGCCAAGACACATGCGAACTAAATTCTATTTACAATGCTGCCTAGAAACCACCCTTAGTCATCATAATCATTGCTATAATCAAATAATTCCCATAAACCAAACATCCCAAATAAAAACAAGTGATTCTGGAATAATTTTATTTTCAATTTAATAATACATATAAATGGAATGTTTTAAATAAATATTTGATATAAGAAACTATTTAACATTTATCTCAATTCTCCTTCCCTCCATTTTGCTATATCCCTATATCTATTTCTCAGTTATAGAACACACACAATGACACACAATACACAAGGCATTAAACACATCTGGAGGCCACTTTTTAATAAGAAATATTTTATATTTATAATGCTGTTCTATCAAGATTATTTGAGGTTTGAGTACATTAAAGTCCTTAGGGCAAGAATTCTTCCTTGCACTGCATTTTTAATATGCCAAATATGCTAGATAACATGGATGATATCAGATATGTGTGATGAAATCATAACAGTGAATTTGTTGTTCGAATATATGACTAAGTTGAATGTGTCTAAAAGGTGAAGTCTGTCTGTATCTAGACTTCTGAGGAGCAAGATATTCTAATTAATCTAAACCCTAATTATCAGCAGATAAGTAAATTGTTGTTTAGTCACTAAATCATGTCCAACTCTCTTGAGATCCCATGGACTGTAGCCTGCCAGGCTCCTCTGTCCATGTGATTTCCCAGGCAAGAATACTGGAGTAGGCTGCCATTTCCTTCTCCAGGGGATCTTCCTGACCCAGAGATTGAATCTTCATCTCTTGCATTGGCAGGTGGATTCTTTATCACTGAGCCACCAAGGAAGCCCTGTTGAGCAAATATCTAGCATGATGGTTGGATGACATCATCAATCCAATGGACATGAGTCTGAGCAAAGTCTAGAGGATAGTGAAGGATAGAGGAACCTGGCGTGTTGCAGTTCACAGGGTCACTAAGAGTCAGACACAACTTAGTGACTGAACAACAATGATATATGCATCTAGGTCTACAATCATATTGACTAAATGTTTACTGAGTGTGATGGTCAGGGACTGTGCTAACATTGAGAATAGAATCACAAACAAGATAGATGTCTGTCTTCAGGAAATTGTAAGTCTAGAGTGTAACACAAGCACCTGAAGAATTAGTCATGCATTCATTCAACAAGCTTAAATCAAACACCTAATGAAAAACAGTCACCGTGCTGGATGCAAAAGACACTGTAAGAAAAGAGAAGGCTTTGCCGTCAAGGGTCTCACATGGTAGGGATGAAATTATTGAAACAAGTACAGTATAGCTGATGAACAGCTGATAAAATAAAGACCTAGACCATACAAGTGACATTAAGTAGAACATCCCACTGGAAATAAAACCTGAGCTTCACTTGAAGAGTGGAGTAGGGAAGCACTTTAGACTGAAGGACAGTTTGTGCAGAGGCTGGGGAGCCCGAAGTCTGAATGATTTGAGGGCTCAAGATGCTAGGTGGGGCATCAAAGTGATTGCATGGCAAGAGGGTGGCACTAAATCATGAAGGATCTTGAGTTCTGTGCAGTGTACATGAACACTTCTTTAAGGAAATAGGAAGCCACTGAAAACCTTTAAGCATGGATTGACTGAAGCAATTTTGTCAAAAACATCTCTCAAGGAGTTATATAATTGAGGGGAGACAGAAAAAGAACATAAATAAAAGCAGCAGGAAAGGATGAAAGATGACAGTTACAAGCAAGCCCATAGCATCGAATAGGATTTAGCAACTAATTTTTATCAATCCAACGTTTCCTCCAACATGGAGGATAAAAAGTACAATTAAAGTATATATTCTAGAAGGATTAGGGTAGGAGGAATGAAGTAGAAAATCAGTATGTGTTTATATATGTTGAGTTTGAGCTACCTTTGAGAAACTCAGAGATACACCGTAGCCTAGTGGATAACAGGGTTGGATTTTAAAGCCATATAGAACCCACCTGTCAGTGCAGGAGATGTAAGAGACACAGATTCAGTCTCTGGGTTGGGAAGATCCCCTGGAGGAGGACATGGCAACCCACTCCAGTATTCTTGCCTGGAGAATCCCATGGACAGAGGAGCCTGGCAGGCTATAGTCCATAGGGGCACAAAGAATTGGACATGACTGAGGCAACTTAGCACACATGCACACAGGACTAGGCTGGAGATGTAAAAGGTGAGCAATGAGCATAAAACAGTGGTTAACACCATCCAAGAGGATGAAGTGACTTTGGAAATGAGAGGAGAAGGGCCATGAACAAAGCCCTAAAGAAGAGAAATGTGTCAACAGACAAGAATGAGAAGGGAAGATTGTAGGTCTGTAAGTTGAGAATTAGAAGAATGATGTTAGTGGAAATATAGGAGGGGATAAAAACCCAAGAAACAGTAATTAAGGGCCCAGTGCTTCTGAAATGTCAAGTAAACTAAGAGGTGAAAAGTACCAGAAGTGCTTTATTATGACTCTGTCCAAATGAAGTAGCCAGCAGCAGAGTATTGGTTGACAGAACTATGAATCATTTACATATAATGCGTCTATTGAAAAGCAAAGGAAAAAAAAACTCTATTTCTGACATGGGGAAAATATTTACCCACTGGATGAAGGAGACAAGGGGTAGAAGAGGAAATAGAGAACTTGTCACTCTGTACTACACTTTCTAAACCACTAAATTTTAGAATAGCCTTGAAAACAACTGAAACTATTGTAAGTTAAACTGATTAAAATAAACATAAAATAGACTGATTAAATGACTTTGAAATACAGCACTTTAATGTTATATATGTTCTTAGAGAGACGCATTCAAGGAACAGAAAGAGCTTGAATATGGTCTAAAATTCCCTTAGAATTTATGTTACTTAATGTAATATTAGTATCAATATTTTGCAACTATATACTTTGTGTATATTATTTAAAAATTAGCCCTTAAGTTCATGATATTGAGTCAGTTCTTCAGTGGAAGAGAAAAGTGATAACATTCTAAATTTACAAATTAAGTTTAAAAAATTGAACTATTAAAATTTCATTAGAAAGAGAACACCAATTTATACATTTTCCAGCTATGACCACCAAAGAGGCCTAGAAATAATGAGCACTTTTAGTGCTCAGATTGTGGTTCCTAATATAATCTACTGAAAGAAACAAGAACTCCAATGTAATGAATGTTTTGGGGTCAGTTTTAGAAATTTGAATATCTAGGTATTAGATTAAAATTACTGAAATATAAAGGTAGAAACAGATGACTGAAGACAAAGCATGTTGTAGAACAATATGTATGACCTCATTCTGGTTAAAAATATATATAAACAGCAGGACTGACACAAATGTGACAGTTAGATGGAGTTTTAATTTTCTAAAATGTTTCTTATCTCCATTTAGGATGTGGAGAAAAGGGAATCTTCTTGCCTTGTTGGTGGGAATGTAAATTGAAACACCCACTGTAGAGAACAGGCTTCGCTGATAGCTCACTTAGTAAAGTATCTGCCTGCAATGCAGGAGACCCCGGTTCGATTCCTGGGTCAGGAAGATCTGCTAGAGAAGGGATAGACAACCCTCTCCAGTGTTCTTGGGCTTCCCTTGTGGTTCAGCTGGTAAAGAATCCACCCGCAATGAGGGAGACCAGGGTTCGATTCCTGGGTTGGGAAGATCCCCTGAAGAAGGGAAAGGCTACCCACTCCTGGCCTGGAGAATTTCATGGGCTGTATAGTCACAAAGAGTCAGACGTGACTGAGCAACTTTCACTTTCACTTTCTTTCACTATAGTTCAGTTCAGTTCAGTTCAGTCGCTCAGTCATGTCCGACTCTTTACGACCCCATGAATCACAGCACGCCAGGCCTCCCTGTCCATCACCAACTCCCGGAGTTCACTCAAACCCATATCCATCGAGTCGGTGAGGCCATTCAGCCATCTCATTCTCTGTCGTCCCCTTCTCCTCCCGCCCCCAATCCCTCCCAGCATCAGAGTCTTTTCCAGTGAGTCAACTCCTCGCGTGAGGTGGCCAAAGTATTGGAGTTTCAGCTTTAGCATCACTATAGAGAACAGTATGAAGATTCCTTAAAAAGCTGGGAATAAATCTGTCATATGAACCAACAATCCCACTACTGGGCATATATCCTGGGAAAGCCACAATTCAAAAAGACATATGTAACATGTACCCCAATGTTCACTGCAGCACTATTCACAATAGCCAGGACATGGAAGTAGCCTAGATGTCCACTGACAGAAGAATAGATAAAAAAGTTGTGGTACATACATACAATGAAATATTACCCAGCCATAAAAAAGAACAAGTACGGATCAGTTGAACTGAGGTGGATGAACCTAGAACCAGTTATATTCAGTGAAGTAAGGAAGAGAAAAATATCATTTATTAACACATAAGTATGGAATTTAGAAAAATGGTACTGATGAACCTATTTTTAGGGAAGGAGTAAAGATGCAGACATAAAGGATGGACCTGTATATATATATATATATATATATATGTATATATACGCACACACATATATATATAGTTATGACTGATTGGCACTGTTCTACATAAGAAACCCATGCAACATTGTAAAGCATTTATCTTTCAATTAAAAATAAATAAAAATATTTATACTTTGCATGCTCTGTTTTTATAATTTTTTTAAAAGACAATTTAAGAAGTAACACCACCAACAAGGACTAGCCAACTAGTTCACTGATGCCTGGGATGTGGTAGCCAGAAGTCAGGTTGCAGTAGTAGAAAATGACCAGGAGTGTAAGCTCTTCACAATGAGTCAGGTACGTAAAAAAGGAAGGAGAAAGGAGAATAATTAGAAGCAGACAGCTTGAAATCTCCAGGTATTCTCTCTGCCACAGAACTTTGTGTCGGCTTTCCTCTCTCCAGAAGATTCTTCTTACAGTCATCCATGTGATTCACTCAATCACCTTTCAGTTTTTGTTCTAATGGCAGGTTCCCACTGAAGCCCATTTAAAATCATAGCACCCTCCATATACACAAAGTCTCTATCTTGATCCTACCCTTTTTCCATAGACCTTAACAAATTTCTAATATTTAATATAATTTTTACTTTTTTATTGTTTCTCTCTTCCATTAGAATGTAAGCTCAACAGAAATTATTTTTGTCTGTTTTGTGCACTGATATATTCCAAGCATCAAGAATAGTGTGTGGCATATTACTTGAAAACTGTGTGTTGAATTTTTCTAAATGGGGTTATTTAGGGTTGAGAGGGATTTCAACACATATATGTGCTGACCTTCACTATTTCTAGGAAGATACAATGATACCTTCAAACAATGCAGTGAAGTATTATGTATTCCTTGAGTAATATAGCCCATGAAATGGTAGCTATAGGCTTTGATTTCCTTGTTTGTTTTACTATGTTACTAATTCTTTCTAATGTTTAACTAGTTTTCTAACCATGTCTTCCTCATTAGATTTTTTTTTGACCAACACTTTTCACCCTGATTTGTCTTAAGTGAAAGGTTGGCTTGAAGCTCAACATTCAGAAAACAAAGATCATGGCACCTGGTCCCATCACTTCATGGGAAATAGATGGAAAAGCAGTGGAAACAGTGTCAGACTTTATTTTTTTGGGCTCCAAAATCACTGCAGATGCTGACTGCAGCCATGAAATTAAAAGACGCTTACTCCTTGGAAGGAAAGCTATGACCAACCTAGATAGTATATTAAAAAGCAGAGACATTACTTTGCCAACCAAGGTCTGTCTAGTCAAGGCTATGGTTTTTCCCGTGGTCATGTATGGATGTGAGAGTTGGACTGTGAAGAAGGCTGATCGCCGAAGAATTGATGCTTTTGAACTGTGGTATTGAAGAAGACTCTTGAGAGTCCCTTGGACTGCAAGGAGATCCAACCAGTCCATTCTAAAGGAGATCAATCCTGGGTGTTCATTGGAAGGACTGATGCTAACGCTGAAACTGCAATACTTTGGCCACCTCATGCGACGAGTTGACTCACTGGAAAAGACTCTGATGCTAGGAAAGGTTGGGGGCAGGAGGAGAAAGGGACGACAGAGAATGAGATGGCTGGATGGCATCACCGACTCTGTGGACATGAGTTTGGATGAACTCCGGGAACTGGTGATGGACAGGGAGGCCTGGTGTGCTGTGATTCATGGGGTCGTGGAGAGTCGGACACGACTGAGCGACTGAACTGAACTGAATATATTATTTTTATTACCAGTGAAATGTGATACATTCTATTTCTTGCTATTTCCCTCCTTTCAAAATGATATTCTGTCATTTTCATTCTCTTAGCTTTCCAAAGTTTTATTCAGATTAGAAAATTAAGGCTCCTTATATTCTATTTCTAAACTAACCCATTTTATAACTTTTTTATTCTAAAGTAAGCTTTATGAAATTAAGACTGTTTACTTAATACAAACATGTTCTTAATGTATTAAGTTATTTCATTTTATTTTTTAAGTTTTCAGTAGATATAGTTTCACTTTGTAGGACATGCTTTATGTGGCTGGCCTACAATGAGACCTAATAAAAAAATAGGACCAAAAAATGGATATTGTGTTAACTTGTACTAAAGCACAGTTCATTTAAGAATCAACCTCTGAAACTAGCAGCATTCTCCAGTAACACCCAGATTTAATTAAGTGACTTTAAAGCAAAATCCAAAAACAATCAAAACAAAACAGGATTTTCAATAGCCACAAAGATCACTATCAGAAGGAAAAAAAGTAGAGATTCAAAGAAATTTTGGGAAGTTGAATCTAGAAAATTGCTAGGAGATAGGGAGTAGGCTAAATTCATACTTTGCTGGTCTTGTTATTGCTATAGTTGCTTTGTATTAATCTTGATCCACCATCTTATGATTTTAGTTTTCTCCTGGTCTTTTGAGGGCCTTAAGAAATACTTGTTTCTAATTTGTCCTATATTTGACTTTATACAATTCCTTCTTTTCTTTCTCCTGCTAAATATTTATCAAATATTAAACTGTTAAAGGGGCTTCCCAGGTGGCCCTAGTGGTAAAACACCTGCCCGCTAATGCAGAAGATGTAAGAGACTCGGGTTCAATCCCTGGGTTGGGAAGATTCCCTGGAGGAGGGCATAACAACACACTCTGGTATTGTTGCCTGGAGAATCCCATGAATAGAGCAACCTGGCAGGATAGAGTCCACAGGGTCGCAAAGAGTCAGACACGTGACTTGACTTAGCACACACAGGCAAACTGTCAAAGGAAATCAATAAACCTTATGGCAAATCTGTTCTATCAGGTAGATTTCTTTGGCAGTTCTCTTTCAGTACTTTTCCTATTGTATAGGTATAGCTAATTCAATATACCATATCAGTAAACGGAATTAACTGGACCTCTGATTGCCAGCAACACATCCCTTAGTGTACAAACGGATTGGTTAATGCAAACTACATATGCTACAGCTGTTCCTTCTGAAAGGTAATTTGGCAGCATTTTTTTTTATTGGAATATAATTGCTTTACAATCTTGTGTTAGTTTCTGCTGTACAGTGAAGTGAACCAGCTATAGTATACATATATCCTCTCTCTTTTGAACCTCTCTCCCACCCCACCCCCATCTCACCCATTAGGTCACCACGGAGCACTGAACTGAGTTTCCTGTCCTTTACAGAAGGTCCCACGAGCTGTCTATTTTACACATGGTAGTGTAAATACGTCAACCCTAATCTCCCAGCTCATTTCAACCTCCCCTCCTCCTGTGCCCACCGCGGCCACATGTCTGTTCTCTATATCTGCATCTCTGTTACTGCCTTGGAAATAGGTTCATCTGTACCATTTTTCTGGATTTCACAGACTAGCCAGTGCTCAATCCAGAAGTAGACAAGTGAGTATCACAGGGAACATTTCAAGGACATAAAATTAGGCATAGTGGATTATAGTAGATTCTAATTGTTTAGAATTACAGAATTAAAGGAACGAGATGAAAGAGGAGGAAGTGTAAGAAAAAAATTAATCTGATATCTTGGGTTTCTTGGTTCCATCTTTTTCTACTTCTTCAGAAAAACCTAATTTTAACCGTTAATATATATAAATATGTTGTAGTACCTCTCATATATGAAAACTAGAACTTTCATTATGCTTTACATGCCTTTCAAATCATGATCAGATTCCTTTTATCTTCACCAGACATCCTAAAAACATTGTCTCCTCTCCCTTTATTTGCATCTTCCCTTACGTCCCACAAACCAGAATGTTGTCTTACTATACTGCTCTTCTCAAACTGTTGTCATGAGGACCACAGAAATCTCTTCTACTCTGTCCAGTTCAGTGGACATGTTTTTCAATCCTCATCTTATTCAATCTCTTTGTGACATCTGGAAATACTGACTAATTAATCTGTTTTGAAATTCTCTCTCTCCCTTTGACTTCTGGGATGCTAAGCTAACATGTCTACTTCATGTTCTATTTTTTGTCAGTTTGTTGTTTGGCGCCCGGTTCTCCACCTACCCTTTATGCCCATGTCTCAAGTTTCCTCCTGGCACTGACTGACTCTTTCCTTTCTTTGAAATTGCAGGTTGGATGATTTCATTCATTTTCAGGGTTCAAGCAATCATTCACATGCTGTTATGCGTATTTCCAGCCTTTCCTGATATTTTGAAGTGGCCATTTTGATTAAGCCTTCAGAAGAAACCTTTATATTTTCATTTCTTGCAATGCTTGAAACTGGTAGTCTCATCTTATCCCTCAGTTGCAGCCCACAAAATAAAATAGGTTTCATTATTGAGCTCAAATCAGTCATATAGTGCTTAAACATTACAGTTTCTAGAAAACAACAGAATTCCCAAATCCCTTTATGAAGCTAAGAAAATTGGACAAAAATAGCCTCAGCTCAGCTGAATATGATATGAAGTACAAACACACACAAATTATTAATATAATTGAAAAGTTATAAGTAAAATGTTAGCAAATTGAATTTAGCATTATGGTAAATCTGTGGTTTATTCAGGAGCAACTGGAGAAGGAAATGGCAACCCACTCCAGTATTCTTGCCTAGAGAATCCTATGGATAGAGGAGCCTGGTGGGCTGCTATCCATAGGGTCGCATACAGTCGAACACAACTGAAGCAACTTAGCATGCATGCACGCATTGGAGAAGGAAATGGCAACCCACTCCAGTATGCTTGCCTGGAGAGTCCCAGGGACGGAGGAGCCTGGTGGGCTGCCATCTATGGGGTTGCACAGAGTAGGACACGACTGAAGTGACTTAGCATCAGCAGCAGGAACAACAAGAAAAAACATAACCATGTAAATAAATTCTAAGTAGTCATTTGATAAAATTGAAAATTCATTGTCAAGCTCAGGTGTGAAAATCAAACAGATCTGCTTTAGAATTAAAGGTTATTCACTTATAGCTATTTTTCCATTGAATGGATGTGTTGTTATTTATCACTCAGTCGTGTCCAACTCTTTGAAAGCCCATGGACTATAGCCCACCAGGCTCCTCCCTCTGTCCATGAAATTCTCCAGGCAAGAATACTGGAGTGGGTAGCCATTCCCTTCTCGAGGGGATCTTCCTGGCTCAGGGATTGAACCCAGGTCTCCTGGATTGCAGGCAGATTCTTTACCATAAGAGCCACCAGGTAAATTAACCTATTTTGGATCCTAGTTTCACTAATTTTTAAAACAGGCCTGGACTTCCTTAAAACTCTAGTTTGAAATACATCTCAAATTTTCCTTTTCATAATACTTTCTATCCTTGAAATTCTACATTTAACACCTGTTTTCTCCACTAAGCTGAAATCACCATGATGACATGTGCTGCTGTCCACAATATGTAGCTTAATATGTGTGAGTATGCATGACCAGTTACAGAATTGGTGGGGCCCAATGCAAAGTGAAAATGAGAGTTCCTTTGTCCAAAAATAATTAAGAATTTCAAGACAGTGACTGCAGAGCATTAAACCAAATCTATAGCCCTTCTAAGCACAGGTCCCATGTGTTCTACACAAACATATGCCCATAAATATGTTTTGTGTGTGTGTGTGTGTGTGTGTTTGAAATATGTTGAATATTATGCCTGGAAAATTAAGCTACAGGAACTTCAGAAAATACTGATAGAATGATAGCTAGCATTTAGATCTCAGGCTACAAAAAATGGTTATATGATTTGGGTAAAAATAGTTCAGATAATTATCAATAAAAGATTTTCAGATTACCAATAATGAACTATTTAGATTGAAGATTGTGAAACATTTAAAAAGACATTCATTAACCTCAAACAATTCTCTCTTTAAGCTGACATTCATATTGTTCTATTTCCATTTTTTCAAGTACATTGTATTAATCATTCTGAGAATGTTGTCTTCTTTCTTAATATTTATTGGTTATAATTCATAAACTTTATATACTATTTTGTTTCCATATTGGCTTTTCTGTACCAGTCGGCTCTATAAGTGAACTTGATGGTAACCACTCAGCTTTTCTAATCACAAAACATTAGCATATAAAAATTCATGACATTTCTTTTATCCTTATCTATCTGTCTGATGAAAAATAATGTTCATTTTATCAAAATATCAACTACAAATTTAAGACTACATTTTGGAATTTTTTTCCAAATGGTATTAATTCTGCCATAGACAGAAAAATAATAACTTGAAGTTAGAAAGTGCTCATTTGCATATAATGATAAAAATGCCCAATGCTTTATGAATATTTTCTTCAGAGATTCTTCACATTTAGGGTCAGAGTCTGGTGAGGAATTTACATCTCCTCTCCTGGAGCTCTGAATAATTTTCGCTCATGCTTCCCAAAAGTTCACTTATGCACAAGCTCTTGTTCAACCAGGTTTTACAGTGATTGCATGAAAAAGGAAGACAGATTTCCTGCTGAGCAAGTTATTGATGGATGCTCTTTTATCTGTCCCTGAAAAGTTAAAAAAATAAAAAGAAAATTTGCAGGCTATATGCAGTTACATACCTCAATTCTGCTGTCAGGGATTTTAAATAAATCAATAACCAATATAGTCATGTTTGATTACAAAATTCATTTTTACCTGTCACTCCAGCCTCCTGTTTCTCCACTCCCCACCTCCACCCTAAGTTCCAGTCAGATGGAAATACTTGACATCCCCCTCCACCCCTAGCACAATCTGCCTCCTGTTCTTGTTCGTTTCCCTTGCTCTCTTCCCCTTTCCTCCTATTTTCCTCCTGCCTTCACATACTGTCTCTTCCAGACATGTTCTCATTCACGCATCTCACTCAATGGTCCTCTCTCATTCTTTTACTTTCTGCGTGGCTATGTGCTAGATACTTTCTTTTTGTTTTCCCATGGCATGTGGAATCTCAGTTCCTGGACCAGGGATTGAACCCACGACCCCTGTATTGGAAAGGAGGAGTCTTAACCAATGGACCATCAGGGAAGTCCTAGATGCTCATCTAAGTGGAAGTCAGCTTGGCTGGACACAGGGAGGAAAAAAGTCATGGGTACCAGAGAGCCAGGGAGGGCAGCAGGAGCCCAGATCACTCAGGGCCATGAGAGCCCCGTGTACAGTGGGAAGTGGTCAGGGGGTGGTCACAGAAAATGGCAAATGTAAATCAATATCCTGCTGCTATGAAGAGAATGAAGAGGTTGTGGGCAAGAGTGGAAACTGGAAGGTCCCTAGACAGCAGGGTTTTAATGGTTTAACCTTAGGCAATTCACAGAATAGATTCAGGATTTATTTTAGAGGTATTGCTGACAGGACTTGCCTATGGACTGGATGTGAGAAGTGAGGTTAAAAGCGGAATAGAAATCCAAGTTTCAGCCTTAAGCAACACTGCTTCACCCTTTATTTCATTTTTTTCCCCTCTTTCTCTCTATTTTCTTTTCCTCTTTCTTTGTTCATGCCTTCAAAGAATCTGAAATGCTCATATCCTCAAGTTAATTGACCTGCTTGGGTCTCAATTGAGAATTCACAAATTCCAGAAACTTGTCCTGAGGTCCCCACACTGGGGCAAAGTCATACCCACAAGACGTGACTGTTTCTGTCCTGGCATCAATTTCTACATTGTTCACAGGACTTTTAACCCAAGGATTCCAAGTGCAGACTCTAGAGCTGATTTACAGTAGGTTTGTGTTCCACATTTGTTACCAACCAGGGGAGTGAATTCGGGCAGATACTTAAGAAAGTCTTAGTTCCCACAAAATTATCTACCCCAGAGAAAATTTTGCCTGAGATGACATATATAAAAGGATTAGCACAACACTAGCACAGAACAAATGCTAGGTAAATGATAGCCATAATATTATTATCACTCTTATTTCTTTACATCACCCACCTTCATTTAAGCAGGGTTTCTGCAGAATATCAGAAACTGAACCAAGACAGAAAATAATCTAAATAATTCAGGTCTAAGAGGAAAAAAAAAAGATCGCTTCTGTAACACATGGTCACGATGGATAATTTGATTTATTAGCCACTTCAGACAAACGCACAAGTGGGAGACATTTTTAGGAGCTATTGTCAGTCTCCACTTTCTCCACCTAATTTGGGCTTTAATTTCTAGGTCCAAAGACAGCTCTTATCAGAGGAGACTGACCCACCGTTTTATTTTCCTTTGAGATCTCACCTGGGCAGGTGCATGTACAAAAGACAGAGAGGAAAGAGACCAAGAGAGGTTAGAAAGGCCGAGGGAGTGGCCCATGGCCCTCTTAATCATTCATCATTCTTTACTTCCTTTTTTCTTTTTTTTAAACAAGAGGACTTGGCATCGTCCACCACCACATCCGCGGCAAGAGCTGCTACGCCTCCTCCCTGGCTCCCGCTTGCAATAGCCCAGCTCTCGCCCCACACATTTGCGGCTTCTGTGGACTCATTAGCAACCGATGCTTTTAGATCCTAGTCGCCTAACTTTGCCAAGGCGGCTAGAGGTCATCTGGGAAGTCTTTTGCCTCAAATCGCCCGGAATCAGAAGACCAACTCATTCCTCCTGCGGTGCTTTGGGAATCCGCGCTCCTCTGGTCTTGGTCCAGGCGCACAGGAAGCGCTCAGGGAGGACGCAGGTGACCAGGAGAAGGGAGGCGGGGGTTGCTGTGAAGGCGCCCCAGTGATTAACTTGGAGATCGAACCTGCAGACCAAGCGCAAAGTAGAAACTGAAAGTACACTGCCGGCTGATCCTACGGAAGTTATGGGAAAGGCAAAGCGCAGAGCCGGGCCCTGGTGTGTGCCGCCCCCCTTGGGATGGATGAAACAGCAGGCTCGGCGTGGGTAGGAGGAACCAGCGAGAGAGACTGCCCTGCCCGGCACGGACTCCCCGTAACTCCGCGGAAGACCAGGGTCCTGGGAGTGACTATGGGCGGTGAGAGCGTGCTCCTGCTGCAGTTGCGGTCATCATGACCACGCCCGCCTCCCGCAGACCATGTTCCATGGTAAGCGCTCCTCTCTCGGGCGCAGAAATTCGCGCGCCCTGCACGCCCGGGGACTCCGGGACGCGCTGCGGGGCCCCGCGCCCAGGCGCGTCCGGGAACAGCCTGGCCTTGCACTTTGGACCTGCGGAGAGCCGGGGTTCTGCCCCGGGGCAGCCGGCGACCGCGCCCGAGTATCCTGGCCCGTTGCCACTTGCACCTGGCAGGCTGCGTGGGAGCCTCGGTCCCCGACGCCGGCCCTCTGTCCCCGAGACCCGGCGCTGCAGCCTCCGCGCCGTTCAGCGGTGGCAGCCCGCGCCCAGGTCCCGGGATAGCAATGCGCTCCGTCCTTCTCCCCGAGCCAGCGCCGCCCGCTGTCAACCGAGCGCCCAGCCCACCCATCCCGGGCTCCTGGCCGCGCCGAGATACTCACCGGCGCCCCGGGATCTGCAAGGATGTGGGCTCTTGAAGCTCCAAGTCCTTAGAGAAGTGAAAGCGAAGCTCCCACGGGACACGCTTTTAAACCCCAAAGGGACAGGTCTCCGGAAAACCCCGTTTTCACCCACTTACTGAGGCTGGGAGTTTCCGACTGGGGCTGTACCCTGTGTCTTTTGCTGGGAAACCAAGTGCTCCGGGCTGGCACTGAGAAGGGCCACTTTGAGTTTTGTTTTGTTTTTTTCTATATGCGTGCTCCTTGACGGAGGCAGAATTAACAGGCATAATTCCACATTTTAGACCCTGCTGAGACCGGGTAGATTTTATCTGTGTAAATATGAATTTAAAATGGGCAAGGACAGAGTTGAAGCGATGGCGTTAGCAGCCATATATATGGCTAGTATAGAGTCCAAAAGTTGACTAGAAAAAAAAGTGTGCTGGGGGGATTGGGGGGAGGGAAGATGTGCTTAGGGAGGGATCGCCTGAGGAAAATTCTGCTGTTTTACAATAAATACTTCCTCTATCAAAAGGAGACGAATGGGGAGGGGGCCCGTACAGACAGGAGATTTTTCTCCTGTTTGATGCCTTTCCTGGCTGCACCTTTAAATTAGAAGAGCTTTTTGCCCACTCACAGGTATTCAAGCATCAAAAACTGACATAGCCCAGAGGTATCTGATCAGTAACAAAATAAAGGAGAAGCGTTTAGAGTATAGAGAATTCTTAATGGGCCTCCTCTAGAAGTTTAATATAGAATTAGAAATAAGGTATAGTCCTGTTTTCCTTACAATGCCCACGGAGCTTCTGCAATTGCTACTTTCTGGATGGCTCCCAGTTCTGATCCTCCCATCACCTCTGATCTAGAGCAGAGAGTAATACAAGAAGAGGAAGCTAAGGTGTCGATTACTGACAAGGAACCTCTATTTCCTGAATATCTACACTAATCATGTAGCATTAAGTTATCAGCAACCAAAATATTAGAATTCTAAACTCCTAATAATAATTACTCTGAGTGGCTATCTGCAGTCTGTTCCAATAGATTTCATTAGCGGTTTCATTACTTTTTATACTTTCACTTTGACACTTGGAAGTTGAAGTAGTTGAGGACCTCCTATGTGGTCCTTGATGACTGTGCTCTCTAGTTTTGATAATTTAATTATTTGAGGACCTAAAAAGGGAATAGTGGTACAAATGGAGAACTGAGGAAGATTAGAAAGCCTGAAGAAGTGTAAGGAGAATTAACACAGGGCATCATAACAATGCTAAAATACCTTAGACAAAAATGGAAGAGGTTACTTTGTAGGACCACCTTACATGTTGATTTCACTGTGATGTGAATTTTTTTTTTTTTCTGGCTGCACCTGTGACAGATAACCTAATGTAATAAAAGCAAACAATCAATGTCCTTTTTTCCCCTAAAATAGGAGTATGTGGTGCAGTGTTTCAGAGCTTGGCCAGGGAAGCACCATAGTGAGTTTCATGTGGAGAAAGATGGGGTTTTTGTACATTTCCCTTGAGGACACACATGCAGTTATTTTTATAGGAAGCAGTGTAGCTCAGTGGCTAAAAGTTTAGTTTCTAGACTTTTCAACCTGACAATCTTGGATTTGAATCCTGCCTCTTACAAAACTTGTTTATCTGGGGAAAAATTTGGGCCCCAGATTCTCCATCTTTCAAAACGTTTAGTAATTGATAGTACTTACCTCAAGAAATGGTTATGGAATTAAATGAAATACTGTATATAGTATTATAGAATGGCTTCAGAAATGTCTTTATCTGCTGTTTATCATAGGACTTATGGATAGAATTTATAATCCAATCAACGTGTCTGTGGCAAATATTAGAATTCTTTGTGTGAACATAAAATTCATTTTAGAACCTTAAAAAGCTGGGTTTCATATAACATATGGTTATTTCTTACTGTTTATTAACTTTTTATTTATTCACTCTCTTGTTTATGCCAATTGCTCATACTAAAGCCAAATCTTATATATTCAGATAATGTCTTTCATTCCATCCTGAATATCTGTTGACCATGTCTTAAAAATCCCAGTGAAAATAGGTCTAGGTAATGTATACAGTAGACAGTCAATACACACTGATCAGTCTTAAACAGTAATGAAAGATTGGATTTGAAGGATTGTAGAAACTAATTTGTTTACATTCACTTTGACCCCATAACTTAAGCATCTGAGGACTGAATGTATTATTTGGTGTAATATAAAAACCAACAAGACTTTTTTAGACAGCCATCATTCTGGTTTAACCAAATTCCCTACTGAAAACAAATTCTCCGGTTTCAATCCCTTCAGGAAATCTAAAGAAAATTCCACAAGCCCAAGCTTGCCTTGCATTATTCTTTACGGTTTATCTTTTTTTGTAACCTAAGGGAAAGGTCAAGGTGGGGGGGATGGGGTTGGTATTCTATGCATAATCTAAAAATAAAAGCAGAGTCCTTTCCTATTGTGACAACAATGTCAAAAGCAGGCTCAAACTAGGCAGTATTAATATGTTACTCTCTACGTGATATGGAGAAAAGACTTTAGCTGAAGGCAAGTCATTAATGAGAAATCTAGGAACCTCTGAGACGTAGGTTTGAAACACTGGAATGTATTTGCAACATTGTCCATCAGGGGATTTCAAGTTTAAACAGTTACTGTATTTGGATGGCTAGGTAAATTCTTAGAATTAAGGTGCTTACCAGTTGAAAGGGACATCAAAGGATCATTTAGTCTGAGGTTTTCGTTTTACAAATTAGGCAAGTGAAGATTTTGAGATGCTCTGTCCTTCAAGTGGTCTCTTAACCCATTTTCACACCAAGACAAAGCCTCCAGGTCTCCCTCTGTACTTTGTGTTGCCCTAGGCTATCTGGAGCTGAGCTGTTGGTGGTGGTTTAATTTCTGTCATGTCTGACTCTTTTATGGCCCCGTGAACTGTAGCCTGCCAGGCTCCTCTGTCCATGGGATTTCCCAGGCAAGCATACTGGAGTGAGTTGACATTTTCTTCTCCAGGGGATCTTCCCAACCCATGTCTCTTGCATTGCAGATGGATTCTTTACTGCCAAGCCACTAGGGAAGCCCAGGGCTGACCTACTTAACAACAACAGTGGCAACCAAAGACACTCTTTACAGATAAGGCAAATATTGTTTTAGAATTGCACAAAAGACTTAATTTCCCACTAAATCATCATTTGAATGCATTGATAAAATACCATCCAATGACCAAATGGATCAATGTGAATTTTGGGAGCACTCATTACTGAAATTCGGAGTGAAGAGGGCACAATAACTAGTGCTCAGAAAAAATAAAACTGCCTCCTAAATCGAAGTGTAAAATGTGGACCTCTGAAATAACATTTAGGCACAATAGTAAAAATGTCTCTTTTTCATTCTAATATTTAATTATTTTGTTATTATTCCTTTAAAGCTCATTTCAAGTTATATGCTGTATAAACTTTCCTTATCCTCTATTCCTCCTGAAGTATCCCTGCCAGATACCTTTAAGACAACATAGAAAAGAAAAAGTTTGGCTCTGCACTATCTATACAAACCTAATTACAAAGCTAGGATGCTAAATAATTAGCAATTGATCATTGTTTGAGAATCTTCAGGTGGGAGAGACAATAGTAGAAGAAAGAGAGGTGGAGATAGATAATAGAACATGGTGGTAGTTTTCATTTAGACCAAAATGATGACACGTTATCAAAAGATTATGGGTAGGCTTCCCTGGTGCTCGGTGGTAAAGAATCTGCCTACTGATGCAGGAGACATGAGTTCAATCCCTAATCTCGGATGATCCCACATGTCTCAGAACAACTAAGCCTGTACACAACTATTGAACTGTGCTCCAGAGCCCGGGGACCACAGCTACTAAAGCCTGTGCATCCTAGAGCTGGTGCTCTTCAACAAGAGAAGTCATGGCAATGAGAAACCCATGCTCTGCAACTAGAGAAAATCCCACACAACAAGGAAAACCCAGCACAACCAAAAATAAATAAATAAATAAAATTATTTTTTAGAAAGATTATGGGCATTTATGATCAAATCCTGGGGAAGCAATCGGCTCAGGTTAGAATCCAGACCTGGCACCTACTGCTTATGTTTAACAAAAAGATGAACTACCTGGTAGGACCCTTTGGAACTTTAGAAACAGTAAGTATAAAGCACTGAACAGTGCTTGGTACGTGAGAAGTACTCAGTTAAAGGTAACCAGCATCATCATCCGGAGACGGCAATGGCAACCCGCTCCAGTGTTCTTGCCTGGAAAATCCCAGGGACAGGGGAGCCTGCTGGGCTGCCATCTATGGGGTGGCATAGAGTCAGACACCACTGAAGTGACTTAGTAGCAGCAGCAGCAGTCGCAGCAGCATCATTATTGATCTCCTAAGTGAATTCTTAGGAGAAAGCTGATCGCCGAAGAATTGATGCTCTTGAACTGTGGTGTTGGAGAAGACTCTTGAGAGTCCCTTGTACTGCAAGGAGATCCAACCAGTTCATTCTAAAGGAGATCGATCCTGGGTGTTCATTGGAGGGACTGATGCTAAAGCTGAAACTCCAATACTTTGGCCACCTCATGCGATGAGTTGACTCACTGGAAAAGATCTGATGCTGGGAAAGTTTGGGGACGGGAGGAGAAGGGGACGACAGAGAATGAGATGGCTGGATGGCATCACCGAATTGATGCACATGAGTTTGAGTGAACTCCGGGAGTTGGTGATGGACAGGGAGGCCTGGCGTGCTGTGATTCATGGGGTCACAAAGAGTCGGACACGACTGAGCGACTGAACTGAACTGAAGTGAATTCTTGCTCATCATGCCTACAGAAACAGTGTCAGAGCTTTAAGTAGATTCTGCCTCTCATTTTGTTTTTCTTACCTTGTTAAATGTCAGTGACATATAAAGATTCGATGTGAGATTCATGTTTGTTCCTCTATTTGGTTTTCAGTCTACATTCTTTATTGTAAATATATGGGTCACTAACAGCACACGATTTAATGGGGAGAGCTACTCACTTTGGTATGACAGATAATGATGTAATAGATTATAATGTTATTGGGAAGTTTATGATATATTTGACAGTCTTTAGTTCCTTGGGTTCCAAGCAGCATTGTTTGTAATCTTAATCAGGAGTAGGCATACATGTGAAATGTATTGCACTCAATGAGAATAGTTAAAGTTCACTGGTGAAAGTCACAGGAAATACATTGTCATCATCACTCAGTAGTTTACAGAAAGATGCAAACAAGACATTCTGGCAAGCTTGTGAAGAAATAAAATAAGTCCCCATAAAACCAGATTTTAATGCCTCAGGGAATCCCTGGCTTTCTATCAGTGTTTTACTATTGCCAAAAATGATGTCATTTATAATTTCATCCCTTTTGATTAAAAAATGCCTCTAATTAAGACTTATTTAAAGATATATATAAATAATTAGTTAACAGGGTATGAATTTATTTATTGTTTTCCTAACATGTCATGAAGCTAAACAGGGCTGTGTTTGAAGAGAATGTGGGTCTCTGGGCATTTAGAAATAGAAGATACTGAAAAGATAAGGGGTCTTATAATATAAATGTCAACTTTGTGCCAGTTCTAGAAAAGGTAAGCCTTCTAAGGTCCATTATTAGAAACAAAGAATAGAATCATAGTGCCGTACCGTGGAGATAAACTTCCTGCAATGTTGCCAGGAAACAGCTGGACATTTGATCAGCCACCAGGTTTTACATAAATATACAGTCACGTGCCATAGATCATAAACTTTCAAGAATTTCTAATTTTTAACCTATAGTTTACCTGTTTTTCTGTCGATGGAGCAAAGACTGCTGCCATCACACCTGTTCTGCACTATCCCAAAGAGTTATATCTGAATTAAAATGAAAGAAACCTAGACTCTAAAATATTGTCTTACTTTGCTGTTACATAATACTGAACTTTGGAGTTTTTTCCTACACTCTGCAGAAGCAAGATACATTTTAAAAATTCTTAGAAATTAGTGGTCAGGCCAATTGAAACGCTGCCATGGGATGATATAATATGACTTAAAACATTTGGCTGATTCTTACTTACTGTTGAATTCAGTTTCTTTTAGGTATATCTTTGGAATTCCTCCCCTGATCCTTGTTCTGTTGCCAGTAGCATCATCTGATTGTGATATTAACGGTAAAGACGGTGGAGCATATCAGAATGTTCTAATGGTCAGCATCGATCACTTGGTATGTGTTTGTTTTCCTCACATTTTAACTCATTGGCAAAATTTTATATGTACTGTTGGTATGCAGTTTTATATTTTAGTATATACTTATATTCTTTGAAAGACAGTGAAATAACTAAAGAATAAAAGTGAATGGGGGCTAACAGTATTTATTTTTTAGAATTGGCATCATTATATCCTTTAAAAAGAATTCTTTCCTAGACCTCAGACTCATCAATCCTAGTTCCCTTCACTACCAAAATTTTTCTGAACATATTTTAGCATAATGCTCTGCGTTGCCTCGCCTTCCATTGACAGTGCATATAAAAGCATTATATTAGAAGAAGGAAAATAACAGAATATAATGTTTAAAATTTATCATGAAGGGATGTCCCTGGCAGTGCAGTGGTTAGACTCCATGCTTCCATTACAGGGGAATGTGTTTGATTCCTGGTCAGGGAACTAAGATCGAAAAATTATCATGAAGAGAAAGAGATGTGTAGTTATTTTATCTGAATGTGGGTATAGGCATATACTTAAATATTTTATACATATATATATATATATATATAATTTGCTGTGTTATTTTTTACTTACTTTGGACATTTTTTGATAACAATTATTATTCTTTAGGGTAGTTTTGGGTTTACAGAAAAGTTGAGGAGAATGTAGAGAATTCCCACATACCCACCCTCCCTCTGTACAATTTCCCCTGTAATTAACATCTTGCATTTGTGTGGTACATTAGTTACAATTGATGAGCCAATACTGATACATTGTTATTAACTAAATCGCATAGTTGACATTAGTGTTTGCTTCTTGTGTTGCACAGTTTTATGGGTTTTAACAAATGGGTAATGTCCTGTGTCCACCCTGACAGTGTCATACAAATAGTTTCACTATCCTTAAAATTCCCTGTGCTGCACTGATTCATTCTTTCCTCCCTCCTCTTAACCCATGGCAACCACAGATCTGTTTATGGTCTCTGCGGTCAGCCTCTCAAAAATGTCATATAGTTAGAATCATGCAGTTTGTAGCTTTTTTAGACTGGATTCTTTGATTTAGTAATGTGTATTTAAGGTTCTTCCCCGCCTTTTTGTGGCTTGATAGCTCATTTCATTTTATTGTTGAATAAAATTACATCGAATGGATGTACTACAGTTTGTTTCTCCATTCACTGATTGAAGGATATGTCTTGGTTGCTTCTAATTTTTGACAATTATGAATAAAGCTTCTGCAAACATTCGTGTACAGGGTTTTGTCTGGACATTCATTTTCAACTCATTTGGATAAATTCCTAGGAGAATGATTGCTGGATCATATGGTAAGACTGTTTAGCTTTGTATTAAACTGCCATGCTGTCTTCCAAAGTGACTGTACCATTTTGCATTCTCAACAGCAATGAATGAGAGGCCCTGTTGCCTTCCATCCTTGCCAGCATTTGCTGTTGTCAGTGTTTTCAATTCTAGCCATTCTAATGGATATTTCATTGTACCTCATTGTACTTTTAATTAGCAGTTCCCTAATGGAGAAGGAAATGGCACCCCACTCCAGTGTTCTTGCCTGGAGAATCCCAGGGACGGGAGAGCCTGGTGGGCTTCCGTCTATGGGGTCACACAGAGTCGGACACGACTGAAGTGACTTAGCAGTAGCAATGTCATATGATGTTGAACATCCTTCACATACTATTGCCACCTGCATATCTTCATTGGTGAGGTATCAGAACTCACATCCTACCTGACATCCTAACTATATTGAATTTTACTATCCATGATCATGGAATATCCTTCTATTTATTATTTCTTTTATCAGAGTTTTGTGCTTTTCTTCATACCAATCTTGTTCATATTTTGTTAGAACTATATTTAAGCACAGGATATTGTATTTTGGGTAGTTTTGTAAATGGTATTGTGTTTTGAATTTCAAGTTCCGATTATTCATTGCAGGTATATAGGAGAGCAATTGACTTTCACATATAAACTTGTATCCTCAAATCTTGCTAGAACTGATTTTTAGTTCCAGGAGGTGGTATTGGTATTGTTGCTATTCTTTGCGATTTTCAACATAGACAAATAATTCATTGACCAAAATTATTATTTTACCATTTAAGAGCTATATTAATGTAATAGGAAGTGTTGATTTAACAGAAATCAGTACTTGAAACCCCAAATGGCAAAGCAAACTCTCACATGTTCATAAGATGGAAATAATTGTCTAATCTTTCCCTTCCTTCCACTGACTCTTTCTCTGCATACTCATACTGAAGGGGCACAACTCCTGGGAAATCAGTGTCTTACCTCTTGGGGGATACAGGAAACTCAAGATGCTATATAACTGCATGCTGTACCACTTCAATATATCAGACTACTGATGAAAAATGCACACTACATGGTAATTGCCCAGTTTTTTATTTCATGAATTGAGGGCATTTTCTGCATTAAATTATGCTACCAAATTAATATTTTGAGTCAAGAAATGGATTTTACTCTTCACTAACTTTTAAAAACATTATTTATTTATTCATTTTAATTTTTGGCCGTACTGGGTCTTCATTGCTGCCTGTAGACTTTCTCTAGTTGCAATGAGCAAGGGCTGCTCTCTAGTTGCAGTGCAAGGGCTTCTCATTACAATGGCTTCTCTCATTGCTGAGCACAGGTTCTAGGGCATGGGGGTTTCAATAACTGCGGTGCAGGGACTTAGTGGAATCTTCCTGGATCAGAGAGATCGAACCCGTGTCCCCGGCATTGGAGGGTGATTCTTAACCACTGGACACCCCAGGAGAGTCCCTTTACTTAATCACCTTCATTTCACAAAGGAAAATTCTGAGGCTCAGGGCCACCCTGTTACGTGGCAGAGCCAGGATCTGTGCTTCTGCTGTTCACCAGCACACTCTCCTGCCTTCCAGTAGCAATCACTGTGTCATTATATGCATTCAGACAACATTTATGTGGAGTCTGTTATGTGCCAGTTACTATAGAAAACCCTGTTGTGTGGTGGGGAGGTGGGGGTATGGGGGTAGATGCAAAAATAGACCAGATACAGACCTGTCTTTTAAGGAGCTTACATTTGGTGATGGTTAAATCTTGGTGTGAAGAATGCAAGTTGCAGCTTGAAAAGGAGTGGCTGCTATGCTCTCATTTTAAACAAACTGGTTGTGAGTCAGATTTGGAAACAAAGAAATATAAACTGTGTGCTAGGAGGACTTCAACAGATCAGCTTGACACCAGGAGAGAAACCATACTGTGGGTTAATGTGCTGATCTCCAGACCTTTTAGACAGTACACCATTTAGTAAAACTGTCTTAAGCCTTCACTTCCAGTATACATTTACTTACATGTTAAAGCATTTGCAGGGTAATTGTATACATGTTAGTAATGATATATTCCAAACAATAAAAATTTACAAAAGATGAAGAAAAAATGTAGATAGAATTTCTAAAACTTTTCCTTCCATGCTTGCAGTGGATTGTCCATCGTAGACTCTGCTTTGAAAAGACCACTAACATAGTGGAAGACAAGTGTATATATAACAAGATTGTGAGTTATCTTGATGTGATGTTATTTAGACATAACCAAAAGTCAACAGTGATTTGGTCATAAAATAACATTTAATTTCAATGCAAATTTTGAGAATTTACTGTGTACAACATAAGTCATTAGAAAATAAGATAGTCCTTGTTCTTCTATAATTTATGAGGATAAGGTAAACATGTTACTGTAATAGAAAGTAATGAGTATTGCATTACAAAGTGGTTTCATACACATTATTTGAGCTTCATAATATCTCTGTGAGATGATAATAATAATAATCAGTCCAGTTCAGTTGCTCTGCTGCTGCTAAGTCACTTCAGTCGTGTCCAACTCTGTGCGACCCCATAGACGGCAGCCCACCGGACTCCCCCATCCCTGGGATTCTCCAGGCAAGAACACTGTGAGTGGGTTGCCATTTCCTTCTCCAATGTGTGAAAGTGAAAAGTGAAAGTGAAGTCGCTCAGTCATGTCTGACTCGTAGCGACCCCATGGACTGCAGCCCACCAGGCTCCTCCGTCCATGGGATTTTCTAGGCAAGAGTACTGGAGTGGCTTGCCATTGCCTTCTTCGGTTCAGTTGCTCAGTCATGTCCAATTCTTTGTGACTCAATGGACTGCAGCACGCCAGGCCTCCCTGTCCATCACCAACTCCCGGAGCCTGCTCAAACTCATGTCCATTGAGTTGGTGATGCCACCCAATCGTCTTATCCTCTGTTAGTTATAATAATAATAATAACAACACAAATTCAGGGTTTACTATGTGCCAGCACTGCTCTGACCACTTTCCATGTAATAATTATATAATTCTAATATAATAATTAGATAATTCCATGTAATGAGGAAAGTGAGACCTGAACCACATAGCTGGCAAGTGGCAAAGCTGGAATTCAAATCCGGTCTAGTTCCAGAAAAAGTCCTCATTATGATGAGGCAAAGCAGGCAATAGACTGTTTTTTTTTTTTGGGGGGGGGGACACATGATAGAGTGACAGTAATAACATAATTAAAGAAGGGTGTCAGGAACTCTAAGATGGTAACTGATCTGGTTGTATTGTAGGGAAAAGTGAAGGGGAGCTGAACAGACATTTTGTTTTTGGTTTTTTTTTGTTTTAATTTTATTTATTTATTTATTTTTTTGCATTACAATAGTTTAATATGAACAATCAGAACTAATTAACAGTATAACAATATTTTACAACTGAAATAATTAAAATAAACTATAAAATGACTACATAAAACAGGTCTGATCTAGCTTATTTACTTTCTATAATCTCTTCAGTGCTGCAAAACCATTTATTTCTTTTTTTTTTTCATGTTTTAATAAACACTTCGTCTTTTTGTATTGCTTTTTTTTCATCACAATAATAGATATATAACATCATATATCACTGTAAAACACATTTCCACATAAATGCTGATAAGCACAAAATATTTTTCATCATTTACATTTTAACTGTAATAATATATGGCAGAATTAAAGCTGCATCCATCATGTGTCTAACTCACCTTGCTGTAATGAATTTTTAAATGTAATGGTTTCTGTCGCAAAGTAAAATCGTACATAATGTCTAGTGACACAGTACGCTGGTGAATGGGTGGATTTGGAAAATGGAAATGCAACTTCATTTTTAATTAGATTTATAAACTTCACCACCTCTACCTCCAGCCAGCTTCCCAACCCTCCCTCCCACCACCATTATTTATTTATTTATTTTTTTAAAATGAGGCTTTTAATTAATGTTTGACAGAGCTGATTCAGGTTGAATAGACTAAATTTCTTTAAACAAACTTACTTATACTCCAGAGTCCTTTAAAAACTTAATAGCATTTATACATTGAAGGTATTTGATTTTCTTGTAACTAGCACTTCAAATGCAACAAGCATTTGAAGCAACAAGCATTTGACCCAACAAGTAAAACTTTCTACAGTTCATAACTTTTATAAATAAAATAAATTAAATGTACAGTGAATAAGCTCTCTGAAATATTTCAATATTTCTGCAGGTTTAGTAACATCGTAAAATACATTTCAACTAAAATTCACAAATCTAAAAACCTGTTAGGCATTTTTAGGCGTTTTAAGTTGGAAATGAAGACCAATGTTACATTGTAATATGCCAATTACAAATAGTACTTCAAATAGCAAATACTACAGTTTGTCCCAAACTTTAAAAACTATTCATGAACTCAGCACTGAACTATTGATGGCTATGAGAATTGTTTCCTAGCCTTTTTGAAAATTTCAACCCATTTACGTTTAAGGTAATTATTGATAACTATGATCCCGTAGCCATTTTCTTTATTACTTTGGGTTCAAGTTTATACACTCTTTCTGTGTTTCCTGTCTAGAGAAGATCCTTTAGCATTTGTTGGAGAGCTGGTTTGGTGATGCTGAATTCCCTCAGCTTTTGCTTGTCTGTAAAGCTTTTGATTTCTCCTTCATATTTGAATGAGATCCTTGCTGGGTATAATAATCTGGGCTGTAGGGTATTTTCTTTCATCACTTTAAGTATGTCTTGCCACTCCCTTCTGGCCTGAAGAGTTTCTGTTGAAAGATCAGCTGTTATCCTTATGGGAATCCCCTTATGTGTTATTTGCTGCTTTTCCCTTGCTGCTTTTAATATTTGTTCTTTGTGTTTGATCTTTGTTAATTTGATTAATATGTGTCTTGGAGTATTTCGCCTTGGGTTTATCCTGTTGGGGACTCCCTGGGTTTCTTGGACTTGGGTGATTATTTCTTTCCCTATTTTAGGGAAGTTTTCAACTATTATCTCCTCAAGTATTCTCTCATGGTCTTTCTTTTTGTCTTCTTCTTCTGGGACTCCTATGATTCGAATGTTGGAGTGTTTAACATTGTCCCAGAGGTCTCTAATATTGTCCTCATTTCTTTTAATTCGTTTTTCTTTTTTCCTCTCTGTTTCATTTATTTCTACAATCTTATCTTCTAGTTCGCTAATCCTGTCTTCTGCCTCTGTTATTCTATTGTTTGTTCCCTCCAGAGTGTTTCTGATCTCATCTATTGCATTATTCATTGTATATTGACTCTTTTTTATTTCTTCTAAGTCCTTATTAAATCTTTCTTCCATCTTCTCAATCCTTTTCTCCAGGTTATTTATCTGTAACTCCATTTTGCTTTCAAGATTTTGAATCATTTTCACCATCAAAATTTGAAATTCTTTATCAGGTAGATTCCCTATATCTTCTTCTTTTGTTTGTGTTGGTGGGCAATTATCTTGTTCCTTTACTTGCTGGGTATTTCTCTGCCTCTTCATCTTGCTTATATTGCTTTGCTTGGGGTGGCCTTTCCCTCTTCTTGCAGTTTGTGGAGTTCTCTTTATTATGTAGTTTCTTCGCTGTGTGTGGGGTTGGACGGGTGACTTGTCCGGGTTCCCTGGTTAGGGAGGCATGTGTCAGTGTTCTGGTGGGTGGAGCTTGATTTCTTCTCTTTCCTTTAGAAGACAATGGCTGCTTTTCTGGGAGCCTGATGTCCTCTGCCAATATTCAGAAGTTGTTTTGTGGACTTTACTCCGCATTCAAATGTTCTTTTGATGAATTTGTGGGGAAGAAAGTGGTCTCGCCATCTTATCCCTCCGCCATCTTGTTCCTTCCTCCCCAGAACACTGGATTCTTATATTCCACTTGATCGTGGAGTACCTCTTCCCAGCTGCTCCAGCAAGGCGCAGCCGCTGTACCTTACCTTGGACGAGGGGTATCTCCTCAAGGCCGCCCCTCCTGCTTTGAATGTGGATCAGCTCCTCTCGGCCCTCCGGTGCCCAAGCAGCCACCGCCTCATGGACGTGGTACAGCTCCTCTCGGCCACCGCCCTAACCCTGGGTGCGGGGCAGCTCCTCTCAGCCACGATTCTGCACGTGGTCGGTTGCGCAGGGAGCCGGGCGTCTCTGGCGTCTGCGCCGCCGGGAGCCGGGCGTCTCTGGCGTCTGCGCCGCCGGGAGCCGGGCGTCTCTCGCGTCTCTGATTAAGTTTCTTTAATGTGGCTTTTGTTTTAGCATGTGTGACTGTGGTTCCTCCCACTTGTTTTGTTTGCCCTCTGATGGAGAAGGCTAAGAGGCTTGTTTAAGCTTCCTGGTGGGAGGGACTGATGGTGGGAAAAACTGAACAGACATTTTGAATACATCTGGATGTTAAAATCATCCAGAGCACATCAATAAAGTAGAACTGAGTTGTGGAAGTAAGAAAATAGAAATGATGGAAGCCATGACATAGAATCCATATAAGGTTCAGGGTAAGGGCGAGACTCATTTTTCTACTTAGCTCAGAAGGAATGGAAAGCTCATAATAAATAATAAAGGTCCTTTTTCTATATGGTCTACTGAGTAAGGAATTTAGATTCCTAAAACTAGGATGTCTAAGTTAAATAGAATCAGCACTTTAAGCTTCTTAATACATATTACCTAATTCTTTTCCAGAAAGGGTCCACAGATTTACAGTTCTTACAGCAATATATGAGGTCATCATTTTTCTCAGCATTATTTTTATTTTTGATAATATCTATCAGGGCAATAGAAAAACAACTTGTTTTGATTTACATTTCTTTGATTGCTTGTGATATTGACTGTTTCTTTTACATGTATTCATCATTTATGTTTTTATTTTGCATTGAGATAAAATACAAAGTACTGCTAAAGTGAACAATTTAGTAACTTTAAGTATAGTCACAAGTTGTGCAATCCTCACCATTATCTACTTCCAGAACATTTCATCACCTCAAAGAATGATAAAACCATTAGCAATAGCTTTCCATTCCTCATCACTAGACTCTGCTAGCTACTAATTTACTTTCTGTTTCTATGGATCTGCCTTTTCTCCACTAGTCACACAAATGAAATCATACAATATGGAGACTTTTGTATTGGACTTCACTTAGCGCAATGTTTTCAAGCTTAACCCATATTATAGCATGAATCAGTACTTCATTTCTTCTTATAGATTAATAATCTGTTGAATGGATATACTGTATTTCTGTTTATCTATTCATCAGTTGAATGGATAATTTTTTCCCACTGTTTGGTTATTATGAGTAATGCTTCTTCAAATCTTGGTTATACAAGTTTTTGTGGAATACTCTTTGATATACACCTACAAATGGAATTTCTGGGTCATATGGTAACTCTGTGTTTAACTTTTTGAATAAATGCCAAACTATTTCTCAAGTGACTGCTCCATTTTACACTCACATCAGCAGTGTTTGAGGATTCCAATTCTCCTTGCTGTCTGACTTTTTTACTATAGTCATCCTAGTGGTCGTAAAGTGGTATGTCATTCTTCCTTTGATCTATATTTCACTGACGACTAATGATGTCACGCATCTTTTCAGTATTGACCACGCTTCTTGGCCATCTGTGTATCTTCTTTGAAGAAATTTTTTTTCAAATGTTTTGCTCACTTTTAATTGGGTTGTGTTTTGTTTGGCTGTGAGAGTTTTTAAAATATATTCTGGACACTAGATGTTATCAGATGTGCAGTTTGAAAATATTTTCTCCCAGCCTTTGCATTTATTTTCCTTTCTTTATGGTGTCTTTTAAGGCACAAAAGTTTATCTTGATGAAGTTCAGCTTATTTATTCTTTCTTTTTTGGTAGCATAGTTAAGAGACTATTATCTAATCCAAGATCACAAAGATTTACATTTATATTCTTTCTAAGAACTTTATTTTGGGCTCCAAAATCACTGCAGATGCTGATTGCAGCCATGAAATTAAAAGACGCTTACTCCTTGGAAGGAAAGTTATAACCAACCTAGATAGCATATGACAAAGCAGAGACATTACTTTGCCAACAAAGGTCCATCTAGTCAAGGCTATGGTTTTTCCCGTGGTCATGTATGGATGTGAGAGTTGGACTGTGAAGAAAGCTGATCGCCGAAGAATTGATGCTTTTGAACTGTGGTGTTGGAGAAGACTCTTGGGAGCCCCTTGGACTGCAAGGAGATCCAACCAGTCCATTCTAAAGGAGATCAATCCTGGGTGTTCATTGGAAGGACTGATGCTAAAGCTGAAACTCTAATACTTTGGCCACCTCATGCGACGAGTTGACTCACTGGAAAAGACTCTGATGCTGGGAAGGATTGGGGGCGGGAAGAGAAGGGGACAACAGAGAATGAGATGGCTGGATGGCATCACCGACTCGATGGGGGTGAGTGTGAGTGAACTCCGGGAGTTGGTGATGGACAGGGAGGCCTGGCGTGCTGTGATTCATGGGGTCGCAAAGAGTCGGACACGACTAAGCGACTGAACTGAACTGAACTGAAGAACTTTATAGTTTTAGTTCATATTTAGGTCTTTGATCTGTTTTTAGTTAATTTTTGTATATGAAATGAGCTAGGGAGTCCAATTTTATTTTTTTCCAGTTGTTCTGCACCTTTTGTTGAAAAGACTATTTTCCTCCATTGAATTGTCTTAGCACCTTTATTGAAAATCATTGTACTAAAATGTACAGGTATATTTTAAATTTCTAATTCCATCCCATTGCTTGTAAGCCCATCTTTATGTCAATACCACACAGTCTTGATGACTGCAGCACAGTTCAGTTCAGTTCAGTTCAGTCGCTCAGTCATGTCTGCCTCTCCGCGACCCCATGAATCACAGCACGCCAGGCCTCCCTGTCCAGCAGCACAGTAGTTAGATTTAAAATTGGAAGTGTGAGTCTCCAACTATGTTCTTTTTTAAGATTGTTTTGGCTCTTATGGATCCTCATCGCTTATTTAAGTCTGTTGTTGATATTTATTCTACCTTTTTAGGGATTCTGTTGTTTAAAAGCTTTAGAATTTAAATGCAGTACAAAACTCTGGTGATGCCATTCCTCTGTGCAATAATTATACAGCATAACTCCGCACACCTGTAATCATGGCCATGTCAGTGGTATGGACAGAGGAGATGACAATGGACAGGATGGAGACTGGTTTAAGAATATCTTCTTCCTTATAGCCCTCAAGATCCTTTGACATTCTCCTATTGGCTATCATTCGGTAAGAGATCATTATATAAGTATGATAACTTTATGACTATCATATTTGTTGAAAACATTTCCCAGTTTACATTTAATTTTTAACTTGTTTTTTGATATACAGATTTTATGTAGCCACATCTATAAAAATAGGATTACCTATAAATTAGGATACAATATGGGCACCAAAGTGGAAGCTGCCATTTCACATTTTAAGGAGAGAAGACAATCAAGTCTTCATGGAACACGTGACTTTTTTCTCCTGATTTTTTTTTAAAGACAACTTTTTAGAGCAGCTTTAGGTTTACAACAAAATTGAGAGGAAGGTACATTTTTCTTCTGTATCCAATCCTCCCACCTATATATATATATAGCCTCCCTTATTATCAACACCATTCACTTTTTATGAAATACTTTTTATGAAGGATGCACCTACATTGACTCATCATAATTGCCCAAAGTCCACAATTTCCCTCAGGATTCACACTTGTGTTGTACATTCTATGGATGTGAGGGAAACATAATGGCATATATCCATCATTGTAATATCATACAGAGTGTTTTCACTTTTCTAAAAGTCCTTTATGAGCTGCCTATTTATCCTTCCTCCCCCACCAACCTCTGGCAACCTCTCATCTTTATATTGTTTTTTTTGCTTAGCATTTTGAGCTTTATGACTTCTTTCCCAATCTGTATACCTTTTATTTCCTTGCCTTATTGCATTAACAAGGACTTATTGAATAAGCAAGGAAGGTACAATTTTGAAAAGAAGTGGTATGATCGGTCATCCTTGCTTTTTAACTGACCTTTGTGGGAAAATTTTGAATTCCCCACTGCTAAGTTAGATATTATTATTATTGTTGTTTAGTCACTAAGTCACGTCTGACTCTCGCAACCCCATGGACTGTAGCTCACCAGATTCCTCTGGCCATGGGGTTTTCCAGGCAAGGATACTGGAGTGGGTTGCCATTTCCTTTTCCAGGGGATCTTCCCCACCAAGGGATCAAACCTGCATAGCCTGCATTGCAGGTGGATTCTTTAATCTGCTGAGCCACCAGGGAAGCAAGCAAGCCATTAACTGTAGTATTTTTGCATAGTCTTTATCAAGGTGAGGAAGTTCCCTCTTTTCCTAGTATATTGAGAGTTTTTTTTTTTTCTCGTGAATGGGTATTAGATTTTGTCAAATGCTTTTTTTGCATCAAATGATAAGATCATGTGATAAAGAAAAACTGTATTGATGTGGTAGATTCAGTTCAGTTCAGTTCAGTCGCTCAGTCGTGTCCGACTCTTTGCGACCCCATGAATCACAGCACGCCAGGACTCCCTGTCCATCACCAACTCCCGGAGTTCACTCAAACTCATGTCCATCGAGTCAGTGATGCCATCCAGCCATCTCATTCTCTGTTGTCCCCTTCTCCTCCCGCCCTCAATCCTTCCCAGCATCAGAGTCTTTTCCAGTGAGTCAACTCTTCGCATGAGGTGGCCAAAGTATTGAAGTTTCAGCTTTAGCATCAGTCCTTCCAATGAACACCCAGGATTGATCTCCTTTAGAATGGACTGGTTGAATCTCCTTGCAGTCCAAGGGACTCTCAAGAGTCTTCTCCAACACCACAGTTCAACAGCATCAATTCTTCGGCGATCAGCTTTCTTCACAGTCCAACTCTCACATCCATACATGACCACTAGAAAAACCATAGCCTTGACTAGACGGACTTTTGTTGGCAAAGTAATGTCTCTGCTTTTTAATATACTATCTAGGTTGGTCAAAACTTTCCTTCCAAGGAATAAGTGTCTTTTAATTTCATGGCTGCAATCAGCATCCGCAGTGATTTTGGAGCCCCAAAAAATAAAGTCTGACACTGTTTCTACTGTTTCCCCATCTATTTCCCATAAAGTAATGGGACCAGATGCCATGATCTTTGTTTTCTGAGTGTTGAGCTTCAAGACAACCTTTTCACTATTAGATTAAGCGATTTTCCACTGTTGAATCAGCCTTGTCTGCTTGGAATAAACCCTTCTTGGTTGTCTTATATAACTCTTTTTGTATTTTACTCGATTTGATATGCTATTATTTTGTTGAGGATTTTTGCATCTGTGTTGATGGGAGAATCTGGCCTGTAGTTTTCTTTTCATTTTTTTTTCCCTTTTTCTAATCTTTTTCTGTTTTTGGTGTTAAAGTAATGGTATTCTCATAGGCTGACTTAGGATGTGTTCCCTCTCCTCTGTCCTCTAAAAGAGATTGTAGAGAATTGGTCTAATTTCTTTCTTAAGTGTTTGCTAGAATTTATCAGTAAACCCATCTGGGCTTGGTGCTTTCTGCCTTGGAATGTTATTCATTACTGATTCAGTTTCTTCAATAGATATAGGCCTATTCAGATCACCTATTTCTTCTTGTGAGTTTTGGTCATACATAATCCTTTTTCTGTTTTATATTATTTTTTAGAACTTCTTATTTTGAATTGGGGTATAGTTGTGATCGTTTCAGGTGAAGAGCAAAGGGACTTAGCCATACATATACATATATCCATTCTCCCCCAAACCCCTCCTCTCCTATCCCGGCTGGCACATAACATTGAGCAGAGTTTCATGCGCTACACAATAGGTCCTTTTTGGTTATCCATTTTAAAAATCAGGGTCACACATAATTCTTGAATGTTAAGACACATGTACGTTTTACCAAAAGGAATAGAACAGGTTTGGGGGGCTCCTCTACAGAGGGGATGGATCACCTTGCAAATGAATATAATTAAGAAACCAATTGCATGGTGTGGTTGGGTTGCAGGATGCAAAACAAAAACCAAATCCTCACAGAAAACCTGGACCACTGAGTGCTGGGTTCATTATACAAAGGAGTTTGGAGCTCTTTTCTAAGCATCCTGAAGTCACTGGGGAATTTGGAGGAGAATAAAAGACACTGACTATAAGCACCACAAGAATAGAAATCTTTGTCCTTTGTATTCACGGCTATTCCCTGAAGGCCTAAAACTCTGAATAAATATTTGATGAATGAGTAGAGAATGAAATAACATCATCAGATTTATATCTTATAATTTTTTTCTGGCAATGTAGATAATTTGCAGGTTATCTTGGAAAGCAAGGGGAGAGTGTGGAACAACTTCAGAGAACTTCAGATAAAATTGTTAATGGTTGTGGAGCAACGCAGTGATTCATAACTTTGAGGTACTTGAGGTGAACTGAAAGGTTTGTTAAAACACAGTTTGCTGGGCCTACGCCCAGAGACTTTTTAAGGAATTTCGATCTGGGAATTCCATTGGATAACTTCATGTATGTCCTTGTCTTGTATGGAAAGAATTTATAAAGTTAAGGGAAAAATTAGATAGTACCCTGATATTAGTCTGGTACCTAAATTCTATTGCCTCAGATCTTGAAAGGCGTATATTCACTCCGTGGGTATCAGCTCCTACGAAGTTTGTTTCTTTTTCAGTGTTTAATTCAACCATAGTAACAGAAATAAATAAATAACAATACATCATAAATTCAATTAGCCATTATTTTAAGCTTCCCTGGTGGCTCAGATGGTAAAGAATCTGCCTGCAATGCAGGATAAATACATTTGATCCCTGGGATCAGGAAGATCCCCCGGAGAAGGAAATGGCAACCCACTCCAGTATTCTTGCCTGGAGAATTCCATGGACAGAGGAGCCTGGTGGGCGACAGTCCATGGGGTCGCAAAGAGTCAGACCTGACTGAGCAACTAACACTTCCGCCCTCATTTTATTTTAGCATCCATGATTAAGCATCTATTTTATGGATAAATCAAGCAATTTTCTGCAGCAAGAAAAAATATCCTTTCATTGATAGCCTTCAGTAGTTGCTTTTCAGTGAATTTGCATCGCAGTGCAGTTCAAGGGACACTGACTGAAGGATCAGACCTAAATGCGTTACTGGCTTTATTATTAGCAAGCACTGTGTTCTTGGAGGGCTTCCCTGATAGCTCAGTAGGTACAGAATCCGCCTGCAATTCAGGAGACCCCGGTTCAATCTTGGATACCTCATTTAACCACTTTGGTACTTCCCAATCCCCTACAAACTGTGAACACTGAATTATCTCTGGGGTCCATCATAGTGCTCCAACTTTTTGAAACAGAGAACAAAAGCCACATTTTAGTTTCTTCTTTTCCTCCCTTCCTTTATTACTGGCCTGAACAATTGATTGTTTTCCTCCTTTTATAAACATGTATCAATCCTCTACTATGTGGAATGCTCTGTGTCAAACATTATACTCTAAATTAATAATATTAGTAATAAATAATAAGATATCTGTCTCTAATCCGCTGCTGCTGCTAAGTCGCTTCAGTCGTGTCCGACTCTGTGCGACCCCATAGACGGAAGCCCACCAGGCTCCTCCGTCCTGGGATTCTCCAGGCAAGAACACTGGAGTGGACTGCCATTTCCTTCTCCAGTCTCTAATCTACATATAATCCTCAAGTCTACACCTATCTCATGAACTTTAGAATCATTCAATTCAAACACCATAGAAATCACCCGGATGTATTGTGACACAATGGAAGACTAATTATCATTACTTTTAGCCTGCTCCTCCTTCTACATTCTCTATCTTAGAGAACAGCATTTGCCCAATTATTTAGTCATCAAAGCCTGAAATCACTCTTAAGACCTTTGCTCCTTCATCTCATCCATCATTAAATCCTAGAGAGTAGTATATCTCCTTAACACCTGCAAAAGTCAAGTCAGTCACTCTATGATTTCCACTATCTTAGTCTTAGTTCAGGGCTTCCCTGGTGGCTCAGATGGTAAAGAATTCACCTGCAATACTGTTCAGTTCAGTTCAGTCGCTCAGTCGTGTCCGAATCTTTGCGACCCCATGAATCACAGCACGCCAGGCCTCCCTGTCCATCACCAACTCCCGGAGTTCACTCAAACTCATGTCCACAGAGTCGGTGATGCCATCCAGCCATCGCCTTTTCTGTCGTCCCCTTCTCCTCCCGCCCCCAACCTTTCCCAGCATCAGAGTCTTTTCCAGTGAATCAACTCTTCGCATGAGGTGGCCAAAGTATTGGAGTTTCAGCTTTAGCATCAGTCCTTCTAATGAACACCCAGGATTGATCTCCTTTAGAATTGACTGGTTGGAACTCCTTGCAGTACAAGGGACTCCCAAGAGTCTTATCCAACACCACAGTTCAAAAGAATTAATTCTTCGGTGATCAGCTTTCTTCACAGTCCAACTCTCACATCCATACATGACCACGGGAAAAACCATAGCCTTGACTAGATGGACCTTGGTTGGCAAAGTAATGTCTCTGCTTTTTAATTTACTATCTAGGTTGGTCATAACTTTCCTTCCAAGGAGTAAGCGTCTTTTCATTCCATGGCTGCAATCAGCATCTGCAGTGATTTTGGAGCCCCAAAAAATAAAGTCTGACACTGTTTCCACTGTTTTTCCATCTATTTCCCATAAAGTGATGGGACCAGATGCCATGATCTTTGTTTTCTGAATGTTGAGCTTCAAGCCAACCTTTTCACTCTCCTCTTTCACTTTCATCAAGAGGCTTTTGAGTTCCTCTTCACTTTCTGCCATAAGGGTGGTGTCATCTGCATATCTGAGGTTATTGATATTTCTCCCAGCAATCTTGATTCCAGCTTGTGCTTCTTCCAGCCCAGCGTTCCTCATGATGTACTCTGCATATAAGTTAAATAAGCAAGGTGACAATATACAGCCTTGACGTACTCCTTTTCCTATTTGGAACCAGTCTGTTGTTCCATGTCCAGTTCTGACTGTTGCTTCCTGACCTGCATACAGGTTTCTCAAGAGGCAGGTCAGGTGGTCTGGGATTCCCATCTCTTTCAGAATGTTCCACAGTTTCTTGTGATCCACACAGTCAAAGGCTTTGGCATAGTCAATGACGCACTAATAGATGGTTTTCTGGAACTCTCTTGCTTTCTCCATGATCCAGCGGATGTTGGCAATTTGATCTCTGGTGCCTCTGCCTTTTCTAAAACCTGCTTGAACATCTGGGAGTTCACAGTTCACATATTGCTGAAGCCTGGCTTGGAGAATTTTGAACATGACTTTACTAGCATGTGAGATAAGCGCAATTGTGCGGCAGTTTGAACATTGTTTGGCATTGTCTTTCTTTGGGATTGGAATGAAGACTGACCTTTTCCAGTCCTGTGGCCACTGCTGAGTTTTCCAAATTTGCTGGCATATTGAGTGCAGCACTTTCACAGCATCTTCTTTCAGGATTTGAAATAGCTCAACTGGAATTCCATCACCTCCACTCGCTTTGTTCGTAGTGATGCTCTCTAAGGCCCACTTGACTTCACATTCCAAGATGTCTGGCTCTAGGTCAGTGATCACGCCATCGTGATCATCTTGGTCGTGAAGATCTTTTTTGTACAGTTCTTCTGTGTATTCTTGCCACCTCTTCTTAATATCTTCTGCTTCTGTTAGGTCCATACCATTTCTGTCCTTTACCGAGCCCATCTTTGCATGAAATATTCCCTTGGAATCTCTAATTTTCTTGAAGAGATCTCTTGTTTTTCCTATTCTGTTCTTTTCCTCTATTTCTTTGCATTGATCACTGAGGAAGTCTTTCTTATCTCTCCTTGCTATTCTTTGGAACTCTGCATTCAGATGTTTATATCTTCCCTTTTCTCCTTTGCTTTTCGCTTCTCTTCCTTTCACAGCTATTTGTAAGGCCTCTTCAGACAGCCATTTTGCTTTTTTGCATTTCTTTTCCATGGGGATGGTCTTGGTCTCTGTCTCCTGTACAACGTCACGAACCTCCGTCCACAGTTCATCAGGCACTCTATCTATCAGATCTAGTCCCTTAAATCTATTTCTCACTTCCACTGTATAATCATAAGGGATTTGATTTAGGTCATATCTGAATGGTCTAGTGGTTTTCCCTACTTTCTTCCATTTAAGTCTGAATTTGGCAATAAGGAGCTCATGATCTGAGCCACAGTCATCTCCTGGTCTTGTTTTTGCTGACTGTATATAGCTTCTCCATCTTTGGCTGCAAAGAATATAATCAATCTGATTTCGGTGTTGACCAACTGGTGATGTCCATGTGTAGAGTCTTCTCTTGTGTTGCTGGAAGAGGGTGTTTGCTATGACCAGTGCGTTCTCTTGCAATACCGTAGACCTGGGTTAAATCCCTGGGTTGGGAAGATCCTTGGAGGAGGGCATGTCAACCCACTCTAGTATTCTGGCCTGGAGAATCCCCATGGAGAGAGGAGGTACAGTCCATGGGGTCGCAAAGAGTCAGACAGGACTGAATGACTAAGCACAGCACAGTCTTAGTTCAGGCAATCAGCAAACTTCCCTTGAACAACCGCTATAGCATTCAGGTAGGCCCCTGGCTCATCTCACCACCTTTTGTGTGCATCCATCTTCTTCACTGCCATTTGAGTTATCTTTCCAAAATTCAAATCTCTCTCTCCTTTTCAAAAACCTTAATTTTTTAGTCTAGCTCCCCTAATACTTATCCTACAATTGATTGGTTTGCTAACAGAAGTAGCTAAGAAAATAAATGATCAAATTCTAGTCAAATATTACTTTAGAAATATGTCCAAATAAATTATGTTTGCTTGCATGCTAAGTCGTTTCAGTTGTGTGTGACTCTATGCAACCCCATGGACTGTAGCCTATCAGGCTCCTCTGTCCATGGGTTTCTCCAGGCAAGAATACTGGAGTGGGTTGCCATTCCCTTCTCCAGGGTATCTTCCAACCCAGGGGTCAAACTCGCATCTCTGGTGTCTCCTGCATTGGCAGTCGGGTTCTTTACCATTAGCACCACCTGGGAGGCCCAGATTATGTTTAAATAACTATAATTAACAGAGAAGCTATTTAAATTGACTAAAGTAAAAATTAAAGTAGTTCTTTATTAATTTATTATAGAAGATTAAAAAAAAGTCCTGTGTATATAGTTTAGCAGCAGGACTGAATCTGTTACAATTTAACAGGAAAAGTAAACTTTTAAGAGGTAAGTTTTTTTTTTATTAATGACTTTTTAAAGTTGTAAAGATTAAATAAAAATACACCAATTAGGAAGGGACAGTTAGAAGTTTGGGGTTGACATGTATATACTGCTATATTTAAAATGCATAACCAACAAGGACCTACAGCATAGCACAGGAAACTCTGCTCAATATTATGCAGCAACCTAAATGGGAAAAGGATTTGAAAAACCATAGATACGTGTGTGTGTGTGTGTGTGTGTCACTTAGTTGTGTCTAACTCTGTGACCCCATGGACTGTAGCCCACCAGGCTCCTCTGTCCATGGAATTCTCCAGACAAGAATACTCTCTGGAGTGTGTTGCCATTTCCTTCTCCAGGAGATCTTCCTGACCCAGGAATTGAACCCAGGTTTCCTGCATTGCAGGTAGATTCTTTACCAACTGAGCAATAGAGAACTATAGATACATGTATATGTATAACTGAATCACTTTGCTGTATGTCAGCAAATGTACATCACATTTGCTGTACATCAGTATAGTTGTTAATCAACTATACTCCAACATGAAATAAAAGCAAAATAAAATACATCAATTAAAAGACTCTCTGAGTGGATACGAAAAAAAATGAGAACCAACTATATATTGTCTACAAGGAACCCACTTTAAATGGGTAAAGACACAGATTAAAAGTGAAAAGATGGAGAATGATATGTCAACACTAATCAAAAGAAAGCTAAAGCACCTAAATTCATTTCAGACAAAGCAGATTTCAAACCAAGGAAGATTCTCAGGAATAAACAGGGCATTACATAATAATAAAGGGGTCATTTCTCCAAGATAACATATTGATTCTTAATGTGATTGTGCCTAACAGCTGCATTGAAATCTTGGAGCAAAAACTGATAAAATGCAAGAAGAAATAGATAAATCCACAATTAAAACTAGAGATTTCAACACCTCTCTAGCACTAACTGACAGATTCAGCAGGCAGAAAATCAGTAAGAATGTAATTGAACTAAAAACACTGTAAATTAACCAGACCTAATTGATGTTTGTAAAATATTAATAATTCATTCAACAACAACACAATACACATTAAATGGAAGCTAATATGGGGTTTTTAATAGGGTTGAAGATATTTTGAGTCAAAAAATATACCTTAAAAAGTTTTTAAAAAACAGAAATGATGAAAACTATGCTCTCAAACCAAAATGTAATTAAACTGAAAATAAATAACAGAAACAGAGATGGAAAGTCCCCAAGTATTCAGAGATTAAGAAATATACTTTTAGATAACACATGAATCAAAGAAGAGATCTCAAGAGAAATTTTAAAATATTTTGATCTTAATGAAAAGAAAATACAGATCAACGAAATGTGTGGGACACAGTAAAAACAATGCCTAGAGCATTGAATGCTAATAGAGAAAGAAGAAAGATATACGATAATCCTCTAAGCTTTCATATGAGGAAAATAGAAAAGAGAGAACACAAATAGCATATCACATACGTGGAATTTTAAAAAAGGGTACAAATGAACTTATTTACAAAACAGAAATAGAATCATGGATGCAGAAAACAAACTATGGCTATCAGGAGATGGGGTGGGGGGATAAACTGAGAGATTGGGACTGAAATACACTCACTGCTACATATAAAATAGATAACGAATAAGAACCTGCTGTATAGCACAGGGCTGCGGCTGCTGCTAAGTCGCTTCAGTTGTGTCCGACTCTGTGCAACCCCATAGACAGCAGCCACCAGGCTTCCCCGTACCTGGGATTCTCCATGCAAGAACACTGAAGTGGGTTGCCATTTCCTTCTCCAATGCATGAAAGGAAAAATGAAAGTGAAGTCGCTCAGTCCTCTCAGACTGTTAGCGAACCCATGGACTGCAGCCTACCAGGCTCCACCGTCCATGGGACTTTCCAGGCGAGAGTACTGGAGTGGGTTGCCAGTGCCTTCTCTGGTATAGCACGGGGAACTCTACTCAATACTCTGTAATGCCTATATGAGAAAAAAATATTAAAAAAAGAGCAGTGTATATATATATATATATATGTGTGTGTGTGTATAATTGATTCACTTTGCTGTATACCTGAAACTAACACAACATTGTAAATCAACTATACTCCAAAAATTTATTTTTATTAAAAAAAATTAATCAGAAGAAAAGAATTAACAAAATTTAGAGAAAAAATTGAAAACAAAAAATTAATAGAGAAAAAAAACAATGAAACTGATATCTGGCTCTTTGAAATGAATAAAATTAGTAAACAA
The DNA here is from genome assembly GCF_049115385.1 of Moschus berezovskii. Lineage (NCBI taxonomy): Eukaryota > Metazoa > Chordata > Mammalia > Artiodactyla > Moschidae > Moschus > Moschus berezovskii. The sequence goes on from NC_142475.1 coordinate 39,718,523, forward strand.
CTCTCTACTCAGGCTAACTGAAAAATAAGAAAGAAGATACAAATTACTAATGTTAGAAATAAGAGGGATCATTACTACTAATTCCATAGGTATTAAAAGAATAATAAAGGAACATTACTGTGCTGATTAATTATATGGGTCAAATTGGCTAGGCTCTGGTACCCAGCTGCTTGGTCAAATAGCAGTCCAGATGTTGCTGTGAAGGTATAGTTTAGATGATATTAACATTTAAATCAATAGACTGTGAAGAAAACAGGTTAAGTTACCTTCATGGTGCAGATGATCTCATTTGTTATGGACTGAATGCCTATATTATTCCCAAAATTCATATATTAAAGCCATGAACTGAACTGTGATGGTACTATGTGGGGACTTCAGGAGGTAATTTTACATGAGGTCATGAGAGTAGACTACTCATGATGGGATACAGTTCAGTTCAGTTCAGTCGCTCAGTTGTGTTTGACTCTTTACGACCCCATGAATCACAGCACGCCAGGCCTCCCTGTCCATCACCAACTCCCGGAGTTCACTCAAACCCTTATAAGAAGAAGAAGAGAGCTTCTCAGGTGGCGCAGTGGTAAGAATCCGCCTGCCAATGCAGGAGACACAAGAGACGCGGGTTCAATCCATGAGTCAGGAAGATCCCCTTGGAGAAGGAAATGGCAACCCACTGCAGTATTTTCTCCTGGGAGCCTCCCATGGACGAAGGAGCCTGGGGGCTACTGTCCGTGGGGTTGCAAAAGAGTCAGGCACGACTGAGCTATTGAGCACAAACACAAGAAAGAAAGGCCAGAGCTTTTTCTCTCCAGCATGTGAGGACATACTGCGAAGACTGTCCTCCGAAAGCCAGAAAGGTTCACACTGGGGACCACATTTACTGGCACCTTGATCTTAAGCTGCTCCAGATTCCAGAACTGTGAGAAATAAATATCTGTTGTTTAAGCCACCTATTCTGTAGAAGTTTAATATAGCAACCTGAGCAAAATAAGATATCATTCAGTCTCTTGAAAGCTGTAAGGGTAAAAACCGTGTTCTCCATATAAGAAGGAATTCTGCTTTCAGGCTGCCTTCAGATTCAAGACTGAAACATCAGCTTCCCTGGACCACCAGCCTACTGACCTATCCTGCAGATTTTTAGTTTCCCAGTTCCCACGATCACATGAGCCCATTACTTTAAAAAAAAATATATATATATATATATATATATATGTATACACACACACACATATAAATGTATATATAATACTTATATATGATATATAAATATATATTTAAATATCATATCTAAGTATATATACATATATGTATAAATATGTGTAATATATGTATAATACATACGATAACATATATGTGTATCAGTTCAGTTCAGTCGCTCAGTCGTGTCCTACTCTTTGCGACCCCATTAATCACAGCAGGCCACGCCTCCCTGTCCATCACCAGCTCCCGGAGTTCACTCAAACTCATGTCCATGGAGTCGGTGATGCCATCAAGCCATCTCATCCTCTGTCATCCCCTTCTCCTCCTGCCCCCAGTCCCTCCCAGCATCAGAGTCTTTTATATAAAAAAAAAATACACACACACACACACACACCCTATTGGTTCTCTTTTTCTGGAGAATCTTGCCTAATACAAATATGAACAATTTTATGTCCACAAATTTGATAATTTAAATGAATGAACCTTAAAAGACATAAGTAACAAAAACTCACACATGAAAAAATAGATGATATGGATAGGTCTATTTTCTCTATGAAAGTAATTGAATCAACAATTAACAACTTTCCAAAACAAAATTCTAGGTCCAGATGGTGTCACTGGTGAATTCTACCAAATATTTAAGGAAGAAAGTATACGAGTTCTGTACAAAGTCTTGCAAAAGTAGAAATAGAGAGACTGTTTACTAACTCATTCTAAGTGGTCAGCATCACCCTAAAGCCAAAACCTGATGATGGTGTAACATGACATGAAAGCTCCAGATGAATATTTCTATGAACATAGGTGGGGAAAAAAAACCTCAACAAAATTTTAGCAAATTAATTTCAACAAATTATGCAACATGATTAATTCGAATTTATTTCAACTATGTTTGTAAGGTTAGTTTAATATTTGAAAATCAATTAATTTTCATCAATAACATCAACAGGCTAAAAAAAACACATCAATAAATGCAGAAAAAGGATTTCACAGAATCTAACAGGGAATCATTATAAACACTTTCAGCAAACTAGAAATAGAGAGGAATTTATACAACCAATGAAGTTTATTTACAAAAATCCTACAGCTAACACCACACTTATTTGTAAGAAACTAGATGCTTTCTTTTAAGTCTAAGAATCAGTTAATGTTCACCTCTCCTATTCAACATCATTTGAGAAATCTATCTAATCCAATAAAAAGAGAAAAAAAGTAACACAGATACAGAAGGAAAAAAGTAGTTTTGTTTCTAGATGACATGACTGTATTAATAAAAAATTCAAAGGAATCAACAAAACAACTCATGAAACTATTAAGCAATTACACGAAAGGTAAGGTTACAAGGTACAAGGTTAATTACAAAAGTCTATTGCTTTTTATATACCAGCAATGAACAATTGGCATTTGAAATTAAAAACACAACACCACCTACATTAGCATGAAAATGAAGTAATCAGGTAAAAATAAGTACAATAATGAAATAGGTGCTGTATATATATACATATATATATTCTTGTCTATATATATATACAAGAAAAACAATAAAACTCTGATGAAAGAAATAAAAAAGAATTAGATAGATATTCCATATTTATCAATAGGAAGACTTACTATTGTTATAAATCCTTCCCAACTGTCATGCTAAAGTTCAAGAGGTTTTATTTATTCATAGTGCCAAAAATGAACCAACCAAGGTGTCCTTCAACAGATAAATGGATAAACAAATGTGGTATATTCATTCAGTGGAATATAATCAGTGGTAAAAAGAAATGAACTATGAAGCCACAAAAGAATAGGGAGGAATTTTCAAATGAATATTGTGCAAAAAAAAAAAAAAAACAAACCAGCGTTAAAGGGCTACACACTGGTGATTCCAACTATATGACATTCTAGAAATGACAAAACTATGGAGATAATAAAAAGACAGGGATCGGGGAGGGAGGGAGAGAAGAAGGAATAGACGGTGCACAGGATAGTTTTAGAACAGAGAAAATTCAATATGATATTTCAATGGTAGATATATCACATACATTTTTGTGTTTTGGGTTTTGGTCCATAGAGCTTTACCATACAAGAGTGAACCCAAATGGAAACGATGAACTTAAGTCAATAATAATGTAACAACATTGATTCATGAGCTGTAACCAAGCTGCCACTAATGCAAGACATCAATAATAAAGGAAACTGAATCAAGAGGAAGGGATATGTGTGAACTTTGTCCTTTTTTTCTAGTTTTCTTGAAAACCTGAAACTGTTTTTAAAAGGAAAGTTTATTTTTAGATAAGCAACAAGGTCCTATAGCACATGTAACTATATTGAATATCCTGTAATAAACCATAATGGAAAAGAATATGAAAATTTATATATATATATATATATGAGTCACTTCTTTGTACACCAGAAACTGACACAACATTGTAAGTCAACAACAATTTTTTAAAACAGTGAAGTTTATCTTCACAAAAGATGCAAAATAACATAATTAACTAAAAATAAGACTAATAATACTTATTTTATGGTGACATAAATTCTAGAAATCCAATGTGTATTTTTATTCATGACTGGTTGCTAAAGAGGAAATAATTACATTTCCATAGATAGTTTACTGGGAAGAATGATATTAAGAACCCAGCCAGTTATTTTTTTAAGGTTTCATGATATTCTTTATCAAAGAGTGAGGTTTTTCTTGACTGATATCCACTGACAGCGTGAATTCATCATGAGAAAAAGGAATACTGACTGGCCACCTGGGCTCAACATCAGGTTCAAGATGTTTGTTGGGGAAAGTTTACTTTGGAAAAGAGTGTATGGATTGGCATCACTTGCAGATCCAAGTACCCTGACGTCACAGATCTCTTTGGAGATAATGCTGGGCATATAAATATGCATTAGATATTTATAAACTTGGGACCCAGGCTTGACAACTGGAGCTTATACAAATATCCAGACCAGCAAGAACATCAGACTATGTTGCACTGGCTTTCTCTGTTGATACCTTTGAGTTGCAACAGAAATAAAAACAAACAGAAAAAAATGCACAACCCAAAATCTGTGATGGTTCAGATAACCCCGTTTTCTCTATTTGGCATTTGAAAAGACACCTAGTTTGTTCACACTGAATAAACTCTGTGTGTGTGTGTTACTCACTCCGTTGTGTCTGACTCTTGGCAATCCCAAGGACTGTAGCCCACAAAGGTCCTCTATGGAATTCTCCAGGCAAGAAAACTGGAGTGGGGAGCCATTCCCTTCTCCAGGGGATCTTTCCAATCCAGGAATCGAACCTGGGTCTCCTACATTGCAGGCAGATTCTTTACTGGCTGAGCCACCACAGAAGCCTGCATAAACTGTATTCTCAGACAATTCAGTAGACGGAAAAGAGATTTCTAGAAATTTAGCAGGTAGAGATAAAACTACATTAACTGGAAAAATTGAAAAGATAGATGATCAGGTGTGCTATCTGCTGAAGTATGTAATACCTATTTTGATGGCATATCATACTCTTTTTAAAACTACTGTGATCTCATTATGCAAAGAGAAGTACACAACTAAGCAACTGAACAATGATCTCATGACAGCAAAGAAATGATATAACATAGATTCTGAACTTCATAATGGACTTTATCATAATTTTAATAATTACATAGGCTAAGTCACTTCAGTTGTGTGCTACTCTATGGACTGCAGCCCACCAGGCTCCTCTGTCCATGTGAGTCCCAAGCAAGAATACTGGAGTGGATTGCTGTGCCTTCCTTCAGGGGATCTTCCTGACTTAGGGATTGAACCCACGTCTCTTATATCTCCTGCATTGGTTGGTGAGTTCTTTATCACTAGCACCACATGGGAAGCCCCACAATACATTCTAAAGGTATCTGTATTGCTGTTATCCATAAATTAAAACACATTAGTAGGGTAAGATGACAGATGGAAGCACATTAAAACGAGCTAAAACTGGGTGCCTAAAACCTTACAAAAGTATAAAATAGAGAATCAAACTGAGTAAAAGGCACTTCTTTATGTAAAAAAGTCATTAAAAGCTGGCAGCCTGCAAATGAGAAAAAACTTTCAAGGACCTACATGATGAATAACATCTTCTAAAACAACAGCCCCTCCCCCAAATAATAATATTGGTGGTATTGTGAATTTAGTGGTGGCACCCCAAGTGATATGCAGAGATAGGACCTGTTAATGTGACCTGATGTAGAACAAAGGCCTGTGCAGATGTATATAATTAATTTAAGACTCTCTAGATGAGATAGCCATGGACTAGGTGGGTCCTAAATCCAAAGCATCCTTGAAAGGGAAGAAAGAGGGTAAGAGACAAAGAGGAAAATGCTATGTAAGAAAGACGCAGAAATCAAAGTTAGGCAGTTACAAGCTAAGGAACACCAGCAGCCTCTTAAGCCATCCAGTTTGTGGTCATTTGTTATGGCAGCCATAGAAAACTTCTACAGATGGTCACAAAAGTGGACAAAACTCTGAAAAAGATTTCAGTACTCCACGTTGCAGAGAGGCAAATGAGCCCTGAATATGATGGTCTTCATCAAAAGCAAAACACTTCACTCTTAATTGGAAAGAAATCTTAAAGACCAAGTGACCACTCTCTCACTGAAAAAAGCAAATCATCAAACCCCACAATAGACTCAAAAAATAGTTAATCGGGAGCACAGTCCTTGCTCACCAGTACAACTGATCATAATTTTGCCATCTTCCATTCCCCTGCCACACTACCATCTCCACATACCCCTATAAATCCACCCTGGGTTCTCAGGCTTCATAAGAACAGATAAAACAGACAATATCATGTCTTCTCCCAATTAGAAGTGCTAAGAAAAGACAGTGTTCTCTGGTAGGTGAGAAGGGCATCATGAGATATGGAGCTGAATAAATACCAGCACAGAGTTGGCTACTGTAAATTTCAGATAAAAACAACATGGCAACCATATAGAAATACCATAAACAGTCATAAAGCAATTTGTGGATAAATGTTCATATAAAAGATAAACTGCAAATGGAAAAGTAAAGTAACCTATGACAGGGGAAAGTCTTCCTCCAAGTGACTGAAAAAAATAGAATTTCATATACTACAAGAAACTGATATAAAATGATTTTCAGTACATTATATCTTGGTAGTGGGATTGAACTTCAAGACAAAAGAAGAATAATTCAAGATTTCAGGTACACTATGGATGATTCATGTTGATATTTGGCAGAAACCAACAAAATTGTGTCAAGCAATTATCCTAAATTAAAAAAAAAATAAAGAGTTCAGGTATAAATGGTACCTCATCCAGGGGAAGGATTGGAATCAGAGTGGCTTCAAATTGTACACATCTAAAGGCAAAAGTTCAGAGAAGGCAATGGCAAGCCACTCCAGTACTCTTGCCTAGAAAATCCCATGGATGGAGGTGCCTGGTAGGCTGCAGTCCGTGGGGTCGCTAAGGGTCGAACACAACTGAGTGACTTCACTTTCACTTTACACTTTCACACATTGGAGAAGGAAATGGCAACCCACTCCAGTGTTCTTGCCTGGAGAATCCCAGGGATGGGGGAGCCTGGTGGGCTTCCGTCTATGGGGTCGCACAGAGTCGGACACGACTGAAGTGACTTAGCAGCAGCAGCAGCAAAGGCAAAAGCTACTGGAATAATAGCTACAAAATTCTGAAGGAAATAAAATGTGACTTGAATCTTATACCTAGCCAAGATGTTTTTTTACTCAATTTGATACACTCACATGTGTGCTTAGTCACTCAGTCACGTCCAACTCTTTGCAATCTATGGACTTTAGCCAGCCAGACTCCTCTGTCCATGGGATTTCCCAGGCAAGAATACTGAAGCCTGGAGTGCTGCAGTGCATGGTGTTGCAAAGAGTCAGACATGACTTAGTGATTGAACAACAATGACAACAAAGATATTGTTTAAGTGTAAAGTGCACAGGTAGAAAATTATGCATCCTTGTCAGAATGAACAGGGCAGAGCACTCATGAGCCTTTCCTTAAAAAAGAAGAAAATAATTACTAGACACAAAATCCACCCGACCAAAGTAACAGAAAGATGAATTGATGAGCATAAAATTCACTCCTTGCTAGAATTAGAGTAGCCTCTCCTATTCCTGCAATGCATTATATATTTTCATTATCTTCATGCCACTTTTATTAATGACTGTATTCCAGCATCTATAGAATACTACCTAGCATAGAGTAGGCCCCTCAAAATGATTGACTAAATGAATTTACACACTTTACTATATTTATATAAAAAACCTGAAATGTCATTTTTAAATTTTAGTATAAAGATGTAAATATACATGAGTGACATTGCAAAATTTATTATATGACTTATAGTTTTTTATCATATTGGCTATACTCATGACTCTTTACCATTCTCGGTTCATGTGCTACCAATACAAGCACATGTAACTTACCTAATGTCTTGTTTATTGTTGCTTGACTAGACAGTGTTTATAGTGATACTCTCAGAATAAAGTACTCCCCTTGTGATTTTGCACAATAATTTGGTCCACCATGCTTGGTAATATTGCTTTGCTGGACACTTTTCTTCAGTAAATCTCTATCTTGTTCTATCTGTGACCATCTCACTTCAGGTCACCAAAATCTTTAAATATATTTAGTCTAGTACTTAGCTCCTCATATTCTCTTATTCATAAAATCGTATGGGCCCTATAGTTGGACAACTATACATAAAGTTCAGGCAAGTGGTAAGGCAGAGAATGGAGTATATAAACACTGATAATTAGAATTTTATATTTGGCACATTTGTTAATCGCTGATTGCCATGCTTAGGAGATCCTATGTAACCATTACTTCATATTAACCTTAAGACTGATAATTACAATCTCCTAAGATGATCATTGTGCATACATTGGCAGATTTACAATGAGGTTTTCTAGATCTCTGGAAAAATCTTAACTTCTGTTCCTTAATAGTTCAGTTAAATATTTATTAAGCATCTGCTTATTATATTCTGCCAATCCAAAGATGTATGTTATGCACTCTGAGAATTCTAGTGACTAGTAAAGGGAGAATTACAGTTTTAATAGTACTTTGAAAAATGGATAGGTCTTAAGTAAGTAAGATTGGAGTCCAGGGTTTTAATACAATTTGATATGAATCTATAAAATGTCTGCTGGTGATTATATATAACCTGTTATTTTTTTCAGTTATACATGTATATACATTCCTCTTCAGATTCTTTTCCATTATAGGTTAGTACATGACACTGAGTATATTTCGCTATACAGCCAGTCCTTGTTGGTTATCTATTTTGTATATAGTAGTGTATTTATCACTCACCTCCCTCTTTACCCTTTGGTAACCGTAAGTTTACATCTGTGAATATATTTATGTTTTTAAATAAGTTCATTTGTATCATTTTTTAGATTCTACATATAAGTAATATCAATTATTTGTCTGACTTATTTCACTTCGTGAGATGATCTCTAGGTCCATCCATATTCCTGCAAGTGACATTATTTCATTCTTTTTTTTATGACTCAGTGATATTCCATTGTATATATGTACCACATCTTTTTAACCCATTCATCTGTTGGTAGACATTTGGGTTGTTTCCCTGTCCTGGAATAATGCTGCTATGAACACTAAGCTGCATATATCTTTTTGAATTAGAGTTTTCTCCAGATACATGCCCAGAAGTGGGATTGCTAGATCCTACTGCAACTCTGGAAGCCTTCATACTGCTCTCCATAGAGACTATACCAGTTTACTTTTTCACCACAGTGTAAACGTGTTCCTTTTTCTCCACACTCTCTTCAGCATTTATTATTTTTAGACTTTTTAAAGATGGCCATTCTGACTGGTGTGAGGTGATACCTTCTTGTGGTTTTGATTTGCATGTTAATTAGTGAAATTGACCATCTTTTCATGTTGTTGGCCATCTGTATGACTTCTTTAGAGAAAACGTTTATTTAGGTCTTCTATCCATTTTTTATTGTTTTTTAATATTAAGCTATATGAGCTGTTTATATATTTTTGAAATTAATCTCTTGTTAATCAATTAGATATTGAACATGAGTATGAAAATAAAAGTCCACAAGACTAAGTTCCAGTCCTATAAGTTAGCAGTTTTGAAAGACAAACTCTTAAATAAAGAATTACAACACAACAGGATAGTGCTGATAATTGAAGATAAAATACATAGCTGCTGCTGCTACTGCTGCTAAGTCACTTCAGTCGTGTCCGACTCTGTGTGACCCCACAGACGGAAGCCCACCAGGCTCCCCCTTCCCTGGGATTCTCCAGGCAAGAACACTGGAGTGGGTTGCCATTTCCTTCTCCAATGTGTGAAAGTGAAAAGTGAAAGTGAAGTCGCTCAGTCGTGTCCGACTCTTAGCGACCCCACGGACTGCAGCCTACCAGGCTCCTCCATCCATGGGATTTTCTAGGCAAGAGTACTGGAGTGGCTTGCCATTGACAGTAACTTATTAAATATGGGGGCTAGGAAGTCGCATTTGGCAGTCAACGGCCTATGTGGCTTGAGCATTGGTTGAGATGTGTGTATAAGGTTTGGAAGTTAGGCTGTGATCAGATCTTGGAAGGCCTTGCATGGCAAGCTGAGGAATGTGAACCTGACTTTCTAGGACTAGGTAATAAGGAGCCACTGTTGACTTTTTAAACTCCATAACTGTTGAATTGGGCTTCCCAGGTGGCGCTAGTGGTAAAGAACCTGCCTGCCAATGTAGGAGACATAAGAGATGCAGGTTAAATACCTGGGTCTGGAAGAACCCCTGGAGGAGGACACGGCAGTCCACTCCAGTATTCTTTCCTGGAGAATCCCCATGGACAGAGGAGTCTGGCGGGCTACAGTCCTTGGGTTGCAAATAGCTGGACATGACTAACGTGACTTAGCATGCACAACAGTAGATTTAGGTCTGGGATTTAGAAAGGTAACTCATATGGCTCATAAAATAAGCATTCAGAAAGATGAGTTTTTCTGAATTCAGAGTTTACATATGACTGATGTTCTCTGAAATTTGGTAATATGTGATAAGTGTAATTGTCATTCTTCAATCAGTAAATTTTGATTACATGAAGATACAATGGAAAACTTTAGTTAACTGTAGCTCTTGCACTGGAAACAAGTAAACAAAAAGTCCATAATAAAGGAGATCAATCCTGGGTGTTCATTGGAAGGACTGATGCTAAAGCTGAAACTCCAATACTTTGGCCACCTCATGCGACGAGTTGACTCACTGGAAAAGACTCTGATGCTGGGAAGGATCGGGGGCAGGAGGAGACGGGGACAACAGAGAATGAGATGGCTGGATGGCATCACCGACTCAATGGACATGAGTTTGAGTGAACTCCGGGAGTTGGTGATGGACAGGGAGGCCTGGCGTGCTGTGATTCATGGGATCACAAAGAGTTGGTCACGACTGAGCGACTGAACTGAACTGAACTGATGGTGTGTGAAAACCACTGCTCAAATTCAACAAACTCATATTACAGATGAGGATATTCAAGGAGAAGCTACCTATGTCAGCACAGTGCTGTATTAATTGGCTCAATGGTCTGAAATGAAAATGAAAATGCTAGGGTCAGAGTCCCAGCTTTGACACTTTGAGACTTGGACAAGTCCGTTGACTGCTGTTTTGCCTCACTTTTCTATTATAAGACTAGAAATTTGGCTTACATAATCTCTGTAAAATCACTGCAGATGCTGATTGCAGCCATGAAATTAAAAGACGCTTGCTCCTTGGAAGGAAAGTTATGACCAACCTTGATAGTATATTAAAAAGCAGAGACATTACTTTGCCAACCAAGGTCCGTCTAGTCAAGGCTATGGTCTTTCCCGTGGTCATGTATGGATGTGAGAGTTGGACTGTGAAGAAGGTTGATCGCCGAAGAATCGATGCTTTTGAACTGTGGTGTTGGAGAAGACTCTTGAGAGTCCCTTATACTGCAAGGAGATCCAACCAGTCCATTCTAAAGGAGATCAATCCTGGATGTTCATTGGAGGGACTGATGCTAAAGCTGAAACTTTGGCCACCTCATGCGACGAGTTGACTCACTGGAAAAGACTCTGATGCTGGGAAAGGTTGGGGGCGGGAGGAGAAGGGGACGACAGAGAATGAGATGGCTGGAGGGCATCACCGACTCTGTGGACATGAGTTTGAGTGTACTCCGGGAGTTGGTGATGGACAGGGAGGCCTGGCATGCTGTGATTCGTGGGGTCGTAAAGAGTCGGACACGACTGAGCGACTGATCTGATCTGAATCTCTGTAAATTTACTACTGCTGGAAAATTATTTAAGGCCAGTAGTGGAAATACTCAGCTATAGTTATCCACATCTCAGTTTCAGTGTTCTTTCCATGATATGGAAGTAGGACTGCAGTCTATTTAGAAGACACAGAGAACAGATGCCCTCTATGAAACTTTCATATATCTCTCATAATGACATTTCCTACATACCCAGAGTGGATATGCACAACTTCTTGATCCACAGCACTGCACCAACTATAGATGAATATGCTGTCAGGTTTCAGTAACTATTACATATTTCTATTTGACATGAATGTTGATATTTATTGAAATCTGCCAACTGGTGAATCATACCATTCCTGGAACACTGTTTCTTATCCCCAAGCTTACAAAGCCACAACTTGATTAACATAACTGAATAAAACATCAAGTTATGTATCTAAGGTATGTTTTAACACTGGAGAGGCATCCCATAAATAAAACATATATATTCACTTCCAGAAAAGGCATACAATGCATAAACAACTTTACACAATATAAAGAACGGGTTTGAAACTAAGATTTATTCATTACCCTTTTGTGGTATCCTCCTTTGTTCTGTATACATAACACTGTAAGTGTTTCTAATGAATTCTGCTGGCTGATTGACTTTTAAATTTTTTTTATTGAAGTATAGTACCCTTGCCTAGAAAATCCCATGGATGGAGGAGCCTGGTAGGCTGCAGTCCGTGGGGTCGCTAAGAGTCGGACACGACTGAGCGACTTCACTTTCACTTTTCACTTTCATGCATTGGAGAAGGAAATGGCAACCCACTCCAGTGTTCTTGCCTGGAGAATCCCAGGGACGGGGGAGACTGGTGGGCTTCCGTCTATGGGGTCACACAGAGTCGGACACGACTGAAGTAACTTAGCAGCAGCAGCATAGTTGATTTACAGTGTTAGTTTCTGGTGTATAGAAAAGTGATTCCGTTATAAATATATGTGTGTACATGCATGTGTGCGTGAGTGCTCAGTCATGTTTGACTCTTTTCTAACTTTTCTGCATGAAAAGTATATTGAGGGTAGTTTTATGATATTGACACTCTGTATTTGATAATACAGTCATTTTCAATATTGTTTTTGGACTGGTGCTTTTTGCTTTTATTCCTGGACCGTTCTCTACAGAATGACTGTCAATATTATTAAAGCATTTAACTCTGTATTTCTGCTTTTATGTACTATGCTAGTCACACAGTCATGTCCAAATATTTGCAACCCCATGGACTGTAAGCCACCAGGCTCCTCTGTCCGTGGGGTTTCCCAGGAAAGAATACTGGAGTGGGTTGCCATTTCCTTCTTCAGGAGATCTTCCAGACCCAGGGATTGAACCCGAGTGTCCTGCATTGCAGGCAGATTCTCTACTGTCTGAGCCACCAGGGAAGCTCTTGGAGACATACAATATGAAACATTATTTCATGAATGTAAGTTAAATAAGAAGCAAAGTGACAATAAATTTCATTAGAATTTCTTTGCTTTGGCTACTCTTGGTCTTAGGAAGGACTGGAATGAACATAATTATATTTTGGTAACCGTAGAGCTTTGATTAATTAACTTTTGGTTGTTAATTAGTAGCACTATGTATTCACCTTAGAATTTCAGCATAAAATTTAGTAGAAAATACTTTAGCTATTAAATTACTGTATTAAGTATCTTCCCTTTCTTGAATATCAGAGCTTAATTAGTTATAACAAAGAATAAACGTTAAAGCCAACAACATACCAAAATTACAAAACAGATGAAAAGGAGCATAAAATAGTAATAAATATCTGTATTATTTTAATCTCTGAACTTTAAACTAATTGTATAAAAAGTATGTTATATAAGAGATGCACCTGAAACAAAACATAGAGAAAGTTTTTAAAAATTCCTAATATAAAATGTAGAAACTGATCATTAAAAGACAAACAACTTAAGAAAATGGCTAAGAAGAGACTGTTCATAGAAAAGGAGATGCAAATTGCCAATTAACATAAAATGATGCTTATCCTGTAGTAGTCATGGAGATGCAAATTTAAGCTATAATGAGGCACAAATTTTCACATATCAGAATTGGTAAAATTATGACATCTGGTGCTGGCAAAGATGTGACAAAATGGACACATTTGCTGGTGAAAGTGTGCATCATTTGTACTGAATATAATGATTTTTAAATGGTTATACTATTACCTTCAGCAAGTCTCAATTATGGAAACTAATTCTATAAAAATGCAAAAATTAATATAAAAGGAGATAATATATATATGGGCTTCCTGCCAATGCAGGAGATGCAGGTTCAATCCCTGGGCTGGGAAGATCCCCTGGAGAAGGAAATGGCAATGCACTCCAGTATTCTTGCCTGGAAAATCCCATGGACAGAGGAGCCTGGCAGGCTGCAATGCATGGGGGTCACAGAAGAGTTGGACACAACTTAGCAACTAAATAACAACATACACATACAAATACACATACAAAGATGTCTATTGTAGTATTGTATGTTGGAACAAATATTGATTTTTTTCATCAATGAGAGAAGTGTTGAATAAACCTCAGAATACACTTAATGTAGATTATGCAGTTATTTAAAAAAGATATATTTAACTTAGAATGATGATCATAAAGATCATAATATAAAGTGAAAATACATAACAGATTGAAGAGTAATATATATTTTATGATCCTATATTTTAAATGGTAGAGGAACATGCTTTCATAAACCCTATATATCATTTATATGTGTGAATTTTGAATGCACATTACACATATGCATAGTTTTTTTGAGCAAGAAGCATTGAAACATATATTATCATATGTAGAATTAGATAGCCAGTGGAAATTAGTTATCCAGTGCCCTGTGATAACTTAGATGAGAAGGATGGGGTAGGAGGTGGGAGAGAGGTTCAGGAGTGAGGGGACATGCATATACCTATTGCCTATTCATGTTGATAATATAGCAGAAAACAGCATGGTATTGTAAAAGTTATCTTCCAATTAAAAGTAATTTTTAAAAAAATATTCTTATCAAACTACTAATATGAATCATCTTGGGGAGGTGATTCTAGTGGGGGCAGTTGAGAAAAATTGGAAAGTTTTTCATTATACATTTTAGTATTGTTTGAATAATGACATGTAAGCAATATAGACATAAAAGTATTTTTATGTTCAAAATAATTTAGAAAGTCAACAGAAGGGAAGGCTATATCATGCAAACCAAAATCAAAATACCATGATACAAGTAGGCTGAGTTTATTGCCCAAACTGGAAGACTTTTAAGAATGCAAGGGGGAGCTAACCAAACAATTGTCATTCTGATATAAAGCAGAATGATCCCATAAAACTGGGAATTCAATCTTGGGAATGTAATTTACAGCATAGTGACTAGAGTTATTAATAGTGTATATATATTTTGAAAATTGCTAACAAAGTAAATCTCAGGAGTTCTCATCATAGGAGAAAACATTTTAACTATATGTAGTGATGGATGTTAAACTTGCTGAACTAGACTTGTAGCAGGGATAGTTTTGCAGTATACACAAATATCTAATTATTGAATGCTTAAACCTAACATTATATGTCAGTTATGACTCAGTTTTTAAAATGTCTGTGGTTTATAGAGCTAAGGCAGGAATCTACGGTTTCAGTGTATACTGGGCCACTTTATGGGATCCTAGGTGGCAAGAGAATGTTACACTCCTGTCCTGCTATTCACCTTGTCTGGCTAAAATAACCTCTGGCTGGAATGCTGATATTAAATGATATTTTAAAACATTTAAATTCTTAAGAAATCAGATACTGTTCATGCAAGACTAATCACAGATGCAGCCATTAAATGACGGCATGTTAATTTTCTGTTGGTGCCCCACTTGTCTATGTAAACAAGTCCCCGTAAAAAGTTTATTTTGCCAATTTTGTTTTCAAAGAGAAGTGTTTGTGTGTGCGTGTGTTTGTACTATATAAAAAATATGGTATGGATATGGATAGTGCTGCTATCATGTATATTATGTATTTTATATATGTTATATTTTATATTATATACTACATATATACAATATATACTTTATCACACACTTATCCATATATGTGGATATGAATAGTGCTACAATAATTATTATACTTAGGGGAAGTATACATATGTATATATATATCTTTGTGCATGTGTTTTGAAGTTTTAATTTTAGTGAAGTACAGAATATCAGTTATATCCTTTGTTTTTCTCATTTCGTTTTGCTTTTTTTATGGGCATAGATTTTGTACAAGACAACTTACTTGACCTCATGGTTGGCATTGTACATTATGGATCACCACCTTCTTAAAACTATCTATTCCCCTATTTTTCCAACTTTTTGGCTTCTCTGTGTATGCTCTTGGATCTCTGAATGTCAACTTAATCTATTTAAAAGCAAACATTTTATTCACACCATCTCTTCTACTATGCCCTATCTCAGTGAATGGCAACACAGTATATTCTGTTGCACACACCAGAGACCAAGGAATCATCCCTGGTCTGTCAGTCTTCATTAACTTTAATTCTCAAATCATGTTTTATTTGCTTTATATATATTTCTTGAGTCAATTTAACTATCGCTAAATTCTTTCCTACCACTGAGTGCAATAAACTATTATTTCAAGTACTGACTATAATAGTCTCCTATTACATTCTTGAACCCTTCCAAACCATTTATCATCCAGGTATTAATATGATCCTTCAAAAAAGTATTTAGCCATTAATTATTAATTTGAGGATCAAGGCAAGGCTCTTTAACATGTTCTTAAGCCCCTGCATAATCTGGAATCCTCTGGATTTTCTGATTCATATGGAACCAGTGATTTCTCTTGCTTTCTCAGCTATATACTAGCTTTCTGACTCTTTCATCCAGCAGAATATTTGCCACTGTTCCATCTCACTTACCTGAAGCCATAAATGCTGTTTTCTATATCTTTTCACCTCCTCTATTTTCTTTTTCTCTAGTTTACTCATGCTTCAGATCTCAGGTGATGTGTCCCTTTCTTAGGGAAGTCTTCACTGAAGTTCCTAAATAAAATCCTTTATAGGCTTTCATGGTAGCATATACTTTTTATTTATGACAATTATCAACTTGAGATTTGATTGCGGTTATTGGATTCATGTCTGTCTTTAACACCAGAAGGTAAATTTCTTGAAGGAAGGAACCATCTGTAATCTTGATCACAGTTCTAGCCCCAGTTACTATAAGGCACATGGTAGATGTTCAACAAGTAGTTGACTGAAGAATCAATGAATGATTTTTCATTTAAGCTAGGAATTAGCTACCAATTCTTACTATAATCTGATAAGCTACCTGACTAACGGTAAAATCTGTAACCTTTGAAATAGGATTCAAGAACAATATAGACCTTTTCAAATTTCCTACAGATTACCAATTTCATTAAAAAGAAGTTTCACTTTTCAAAGGGTCCTCCAAATGAAATTTTTTATGTCATAAGATTTTAGGCCATGAGTGGGTTGTAATAGTGATAATCAGAAATGCAAGAATATTTCTGTAGGGACCAAGTTCATTTTCAAAGAGTAGTAAGCCATGAGACTAAATCTTTCTTTTCTATGTCAAAACCCCAATCCTTAATCCCATATCTACAAAATAGAAGAAGAATAGAAAGGAGGGAGCCATCAGTTATGTAGCTGCCGATGAGAATTATTTATAAGCTATAAATAGACAGTAGTTCACTTAGAGCACATGTGACCATGAGTGTCCAATTAGAACAGGCATATCAAAGGCATGCTGGCAAAAAAAAGCACAAAAGTGAATCTTGGGAAAAAAATCAAAGAAAATATATAAAAGAAAAAGTGAAAGAGAAATCAATTTTGTAAGTAGTTAGTGTTTCTGAGGAAGGGACTGCTATGAATTCAATAGAAAAATTTCAAAGAGAGAAGAAAACTATGCTGCAATGAAAAAGATGTAATTCTACAAATGGAAAGGACATTAGGTGTTTTAGGAACAACATAGATAACATAATGTTTTTACTGGAGAATATTGAGTTCATAGTCAATGTGATCTTGGATTGTCTCTTATTTTTCATATTCATAATAAATATGAATATTCAAATATGTCAAGATCCCTTTAATAGACTACTACTGATGAAGTAATTCTGCTATTTTCTAAATCAAAAGGTGGATGTATAAGCCTCTTTCCAACTCTATGATTCTATAAATCTTAGTCTGAACCATCTTTCTCATAGGGCTTAAATGAAAACAATTGCAGAAAGCAACTGTAGTTGTTACTCATTTAAGTTTATGTTAAATTTATTCATAAAATGCAAACTAAAGTTAACTATTCAGTTATAATTGTGACTTCTATAGGAGTCAGCATTTTATTTATTTATTTATTTATTTTTACTTTTATTCTTTTTTTTTTAATTTATTTTATTGTCAGCAAATTACCTTACATTAATATATTGGTTGGTTTTGCCATACATTGACATGAATCCACCCTGGGTATACATGTGTTCCCTTTCTTGAACCCCCCTCCCACCTCCCTCTTCCCCATATCCTCCCTCCATGTCATCCCTGTGCACCAGCCCCAAGCATCCTGTATCATGTGTCAAACCTGGACTGGTCACTTATGATAACATACATGCTACAATGCCGTTCTTCCCAATCATCCCACCTTCACCCTCTCCCACAGAGTCCCAAAGACTGTTCTATATGCCTATGTCTCTTTTGCAGTCTCCTATACAGGGTTCAGGTTACCATCTTTCTAAATTCCATATATATGTGTTAGTATACTGTATTGATGTTTTTCTTTCTGGCTTACTTCACTCTGTATAATAGGCTCCAATTTCATCCACCTCATTAAAACTGATTCAAATGCATTCTTTTTGATGGCTGAAAAATACTCCATTGTGTATATGTACCAAAGCTTTCTTATCCATTCATCTGCAGATGGACATCTAGGTTGCTTCCATATCCTGGCTATTATAAACAGTGCTGCAATGAACATTGGAGTACATGTGTCTCTTTCAATTCTGGTTTCCTCGGTGTGTATGCCCAGCAGTGGGATTGCTGGGTCATATGGCAGTTCTATTTCCAGTTTTTTGAGGAATCTCCACACTGTTCTCCATAGTGGCTGTACTAGTTTGCATTCCCACCAACAGTGTAAGAGTGTTCCCTTTTCTCCACACCCTCTCCAGCATTTATTGCATGTAGACTTTTGGATAGCAGCCATTCTGACTGGTGTGAAATAGTATCTCATTGTGGTTTTGATTTGCATTTCTCTGATTAGGAGAGATGTTGAGCATTTTTTCATGTGTTTGTTAGCCATCTTTATGACTTCTTTGGAGAAATGTCTGTTTAGTTCTTTGGCCCATTTTTTGATTGGGTCACTTAGTTTTCTGGAATTGAGCTGCAGGAGCTGCTTGTATATTTTGGAGATTAATCCTTTATCAGTTGCTTCATTTGCTATTATTTTCTCCCATTCTGAAGGCTGTCTTTTCACCTTGCTTATAGTTTCCTTTGCTGTGCAGAAGCTTTTGATTTTAATTAGGTCCCATTTGTTTATTTTTGCTTTAATTTCCAATATTCTGGGAGGTGGATCTTGGAGGATCTTGCTGTGATTTATGTCAGAGAGTGTTTTGCCTACGTTCTCCTCTAGGAGTTTTATAGTTTCTGGTCTTACATTTAGTTCTCTAATCCATTTTGAGTTTATTTTGGTGTATGGTGTTAGGAAGTGTTCTACTTTCATTCTTTTACAGGTGGCTGACCAGTTTTCCCAGCACCACTTGTTAAAGAGACTGTCTTTTCTCCATTTTATATTCTTGCCTCCTTTGTCAAAGTTAAGGTGTCCATAGGTGGCGTGGATTTATCTCCGGGTTTTCTTTTTTGTTCCATTGATCTATATTTCTGTCTTTATGCCAGTACCATACTGTCTTGATGACTGTGGCTTTGTAGTAGAGCCTGAAGTCCGGCAGGTTAATTCCTCCAGTTCCATTCTTCTATCTCAAGATTGCTTTGGCTATTTTGGGTATTTCGCCTTGGGTTTATCCTGTTAGGGACTCTCTGGGTTTCTTGGACTTGGGTGATTATTTCCTTCCCCATTTTAGGGAAGTTTTCGACTATTATCTCCTCAAGTATTCTCTCATGGTCTTTCTTTTTGTCTTCTTCTGGGACTCCTATGATTCGAATGTTGGGGCATTTAATATTGTCCCATATGTCTCTAATATTTTCCTCATTTTTTTAAATTCTTTTTTCTTTTTTCCTCTCTGTTTCATTTATTTCTACAATTCTATCTTCTAGCTCGCTTATCCTGTCTTCTGCCTCCGTTATTCTACTGTTTGTACCCTCGAGAGTGTTTCTGATCTCATCTATTGCATTATTCATTATATATTGACTCTTTTTTATTTCCTCTAATTCCTTATTGAACATTTCTTCCATCTTCTCAATCCTTTTCTCCAGTTTATTTGTCTGTAACTCCATTTTGCTTTCCAGATTTTGAATCATTTTCACAATTAAAATTTGAAATTCTTTATTGGGTAGGTTCCCTATATCTTCCTCTTTTGTTTGTGTTGGTGGGCATTTATCCTGTTCCTTTACTTGTTGGGTATTTCTCTGCCTCTTCATCTTGCTTATACTGCTGTGTTCGGGGTGGCCTTTCCGTCTTCTGACAGTTTGTGGAGTTCTCTTTATTATGTAGTTACCTCGTTGTGTGTGGGGTTGGATGGGTGACTAGTCAAGGTTCCCTGGTTAGGGAAGCTTGTGTCGATGTTCTGGTGGGTGGAGCTGGCTTTCTTCTCTCTGGAGTGCAACGAAGTGTCCAGTAATGAGTTTGAGATGTCAGTGGGTTTGGGGTGGCTTTGGGCAGCCTGTATATTGAAGCTCATTGCTATTCTCCTGTGTTGCTGGATAGCTTGCGTAGTATGTCTTTCACTGAAACTTGTTGAGCCTTGGGTGGTGCCTGGTTTCAGTGTATGTATGGAGGCATTTGATGAGTACCTATCAATTAATGTTCTCTGGAACAGGAGATCTCTGGTGTTCTCAGGATCTGGCCTTAAGCCTCTGCCTCTGGTTTTCAGTCTTATTCTTGCAGTAGGCTCAAGGCTTCTCCCTCTGTTACTTCCAAGGTAGTTCCTTCTGTTGAAAAAGCTCTTCTGTTTTCTGGTCTCCTCAATGTCTAATTCCTGTCCTGACACCAGGAGGCGGTGGTGGAAACTTTTTTTTTTTTCCCCGACTCACCTATTCAGTCCTGCTATGGGGAGGGAGGAACAGCTAACAAATATCCCGGCATCTGTGGGGAGTGCTCGTGGTGTCTCAGCTACACTGGGAATGCTCCCGCTCGAGGTGTGTGTGCTTTCCCTGTTTATGCTGCTTAGGCTTTAGTTTGCTCTGCTGCGAGCTGTCCGCGGCTGGCTCTGGGTTGCATGCACTTCCCAGGTCTGAGCGGCTCAGGTTCAGGTCCTTGGGTACTCGACAAAGGCGCAGACTTGGCTGGGCCTGCCTTTTGTGTGTTCCCCGGTCCTAGCAGCTCAGGTGACCAGGCGTTTGGCGAGCGTGCTTGCTGCGACTTATCGCCTTCCCGGTCCCTGCCGTTTGGTTTTCTGGGAGTACAGCCGGCGCACTTTCTCAGGCAGATATCCACCGGCCCGAACCCAAGAAGTCCTGGCCAGCAAGGAAGCCTGCTTGCAGCTTGGCACGGAAAGCCTCTCTGGGGCCGTGGCTGTCCCTGCCCCAGCGCTGGCTGCCCTCCCCACCCGCGTCTCAGCAGGGGCTGGGGGCTGGGCCACCCGCTGCCTGCTCGCTCCGCTCAGCGCCCAGTTCTGTGGGCGGGGCTGGCTTGGGGCTTTTCACAGGCTTTTTCCAGCCCTCTCGCCCTTCAGCTGCGATCTCTGCTCTGATATCTTAAGTTCGAGCCCTCAGTTTGCCTTGGGGTGTTCAAGCCCGGTTCTCCCTCTAAGCGCAGCCGCCGGTTCTCCCTCTAAGTGCAGCCGCCGGTTCTCCCTCTAAGCGCCGCTGCAGGTTCTCCCTCTAAGCACCGCTGCAGGTTCTCCCTCTAAGCGCTGCTGCCGGCGCCTCCCTGCCCAGCCCCCGCCTGCTAGTGAGGGGCGCGGGCGTGCACCGCTTCTCCGCTAAGAGTTTCCTCTGGGCACTTAGTCTGTGAGTTTTAATTATTTATGTCTTTTGCTCCCTGTTATGCGGCCCTCTGAGGTTCCACTCACCAGTGTTTCCAGGTGTTTGGAAACTTCTCTTTTTTTTTTCTTTTTAAGCCTCCCTTCCCGGGACGGAGCTCCGTCCCTCCCTCTTTTGTCTCTCTTTTTATCTTTTTATCTATTTCTTACCTCCTTTCGTCGACTATGGGCTGCTTTTCTGAGTGCCTGATGTCCTCTGCCGGTATTCAGAAGTTTTTTTGTGGGATTTACTCAGCGTTCAAATGTTCTTTTGTTGATTTTGTTGGGGAGAAAGTAGCCGCCCCGTCTTATTCCTCCGCCATCTTCCCCTACTTTTTCAGGAGTCAGCATTTTATGTCAGCCTTTTAAGTAACAGTTTTATCTACTGCTGCAAACATCTGACAAATCACCTGGTACAACATTACCTTTCTGTATCTGCCAAAAATGAGTCTTGTTTAATACCTGGAGCAGTGGTTTAACCAATATGGCTTTTCAAATATTCATGTCTCATGCAATTTATTAAAATGCTCCAAGAAATAGGTACTATTCCATATTATAATTTTTGGCAAATTGAAAAATGTCATATACATTGGCTGCATATTTTTTAATCCTTTTTTTTTGGGGGGGGGGCATTGTGTGGCAAAAACAAGGTTTTCCCAGGTGGTTCAGTGGTAAAGAATCCACCTGCCAATGCAGGAGATGTAGGTTCAACACCTAGGTCAGAAGATCCCCTGGAGAAGAAGATGACAACCCACTCCAGTATTCTTGGCTGGGAAATTCTATGGATAGAGGACCCTGGCAGGCTACAGTCCATGGGGTCGTGAAAGAGTTGGATGTGAAAAAATGCATGTCTTATCCGAGATAAATGTATGAATGATTTATTGTCCTTCTTGAAGTTAAATGTAAGTCAACAGGAAAATGAGAGAATGGTCAGTTCAGTTCAGTCACTCAGTCGTGTCCGATTCTTTGTGACCCCATGAATCACAGCACACCAGGCCTCCCTATCCATCACCAACTCCCAGAGTTCACTCAAACTCATCTCCATTGAGTTGGTGATACCATCCAGCCATCTCATTCTCTGTCATCCCCTTCTCCTCCCGCCCCCAATCCCTCCAAGCATCAGAGTCCTTTCCAATGAGTCAACTCTTCGCATGAGGTAGCCAAAGTATTGGAGTTTCAGCTTTAGCATCAGTCCTTCCAGTGAACACCCAGGACCGATCTCCTTTAGAATGGACTGGATCTCCTTGCAGTCCAAGGGACTCTCAAGAGTCTTCTCCAACACCACAGTTCAAAGAGAATGTTAGAGAACATTAATTCTCCACTGTATTTTCAGGAATGTGTATTAATATAATGGCAACATGAGGATAGTTATAGAAAAATGTATCTATTTGCACTTGAAATATTTTCAGTATGACTAGGATGGTTGGTGCTAGCAAATCTTGTTTATATAAGCATACTTTTACAAACATAAGAAATGATGTACAAGTGTCAAAGGATGCAGCATCTGCCCTTTATATCAAATGGCACAAGAAAATGCAACTTTTTTTTTTTTTTAATCTTTGTTTTCCCATTAAGCTTGGCAGAGAACCTTGCAAACTGACCTGTAGGAAGTGCTGAATGGTTAAATGAATGATTACATGTTCAGGCTGTATAATTCTTACAGGTAAAACAGATAATATATACATTTAAAGTCAGGATAAACCCAGAGACAATTTATGCTTTTCACAGGTGAGAAGACTAATGCATATTTTTCTGAGAGGCAGATGAAGATTAGAAGCCCATGATTAAATCCTGCCATTACCCCACTTTTTGTCTGTTTCTTTGAAGACAACACATAGGCTAAGTTTGCTTGATAGAAGCTTTGATTATCATGGAATTGCTAGTTTGCTGAACAGAGCTAGTCCAATCCTGTGCATAAAGAATCTGAATCCTTAGGAAATTCTAATATGTTTATATTCTCAATTCAGGTAATCCCCACCTTCGAAAAATAAGAAATTCCTTAGATAATTTCTTAGATAAGAAAAATGAGAATGTGCCAGTCTGCCTTCCACTCCTACATGACAATACACACATTCAATCTCACTTTTTCACAGCAAAATTCTACCTCAAACATCCCCAACTGGTTTGTTTAAAATGCTGTAGAATGAATTTCAACTTTGTCAAGTAAGTCATTCTTAATTCCCTTTGTTGCTGTTTGATTGTGTCAGGAAACTGGACCAAATAACTGCTTAAATGAATCTCAACTTCATGATTTCAAAAGTTATAGTGTTTCCTATATAGTGAAAGACTCCTTTCAACCCCATGGACTGCAGCCTGCCAGGCTCCCCTGTCCATGGAATCCGCTAGGCAAGAATACTGGAGTAGGTTACCATTCCCTTCTCCCATATAGTACAACTCCTATAAAATACAACTACTAAAATACTTTCATTACCCCCTCCCAAGAACCAGTTTCTCTCATTTCTTGAATTAAACTATGGAGTCTAGGGAAGCTCTTTTTAAGGGTTTGTGTATATACTTGTTTATTCTTCAATTATAGAAAACTATTCTTCCTGCCTAGTCAGCTGAGCCAGGTTGTTTTCCTAAAAATGCACATATAAATACCAAATATTATAACATTGTTATTTTTATAATTACAACATACTAGAAAGGTCCCCAGTTTAACCATATTATTTTATATTATTTATTACAGGACAACATGATAAACTTTGATAGCAATTGCCTGAATAACGAACCTAACTTTTTTAAAAAACATTCATGTGATGATAATAAGGTAATGATAATTATTTGGAGTTTACATGTCATTTGAGCTTGATATCATAGAAGTTTATATTTCCTATATCTGTTTATTATATTGATTATTAATGACATAGTCTTTTGGTTCTAACCTGACAATTCCGATTAATATATTGTTATATTGTGGTCTTTTATACATTTATTTTACAAATTGCCCTATGCTTATTTGATAAATATTCAATTTTAGCAATTCATTTTTCACCTTGAAAACAGTAGAACTGATTAATTCAAAGATACACATCTCAGTTCTGGAACATTTATTCAGGAAAATGCTTGTCAGAATGATTGCTTGCATATATGTAATTAATGGGAATAATTTAGTTGTAGGCATTTAAAAATTTTTTATTTCAATATTTTCTTATCTTCACATCATTACCTCCTTTATTTGGTGTAATGTTACAATTTACAGAAATTTGAATAAAAGTTTGTGTCATCTCTTTCTTCAGAAACTAGTGTGCTATTCAAGTCTTTTTGAAACAATAACTGAGTTACCCTCATGGCACTTGAGTGTATCCATAAATTCCTAAAAAAATTCCTTGTATTAAGTATTTGAAACACTTGTTTTAGGCAAATAGGCCCTTTATTATTGCCAGTTATTCATCCATATCTCCAAAGAGGCCAAGATAATAATAATAATAATCACACATACCTTTTATTACTGCTGCTTTCAGAAGCTCTCTCCTTTAGTTATCTTGTTTAAAACTGAATAAACTTGTTACATGCTCACTCATAAGCGATAAGATCATACATAACAAAGAAAAGAGTTTAAAAAGTCACATAATCATTAAACTGAGTTCTTGGCACTTTAGGCTGTCACCTGGGAGATAAACAGTTTCAGTTTAGTTGCTCACCAGTCATGTGATTAACTGGAATAGAAGAAAAGCGGGGTGGAGGTGGGGCATTATTTAGCAATACCGTTCTGGCTTTAGGCTCTTTAGAAAAACTTATTACTTTTTAATATTTTATTTGAACCACAGCCCTTCTGATGTTTTTTCTATAATAGGAAGCTTCATTTTTGAATCGTGCTGCTCGAAGGTTGAAGCAATTCCTGAAAATGAATATCAGTGACGATTTTAAGATTCACCTATCAACAGTTTCACAGGGCACATTAACACTGCTGAACTGCACCAGCAAGGTAAGCTGAGGACTATTTACTTTGAACCAAAATATAAACTCCTCCCGTGAAAGGATACTATTATTCTCTGATGATCATAAGCATTAGCAGAGAAATCTAAGTGCTTGTAAGAAAACGAAAATGCATTTACTCAATTCTAGAAGAGGAAAATTTCAACTTGTAAAGTATCTATTCCTCTCTTGGCTAGGGAAAAGAAATCATTTATAAAAGGAGACTAAAAATAAAAAAGGGCAACACTGTAAATCAACTATACTTCAATTAAAAAAGGAAAACAAATAAATGAAAGAAAATAATAAATAGTATTGCTATGGGCTTCCCTCATAGTTCAGTTGGTAAAGAATCTGCCTTCAATTCAGGAGACCCCGGTTCAATTCCTGGGCTGGGAAGATCCACTGGCGAAGGGATAGGCTACCCACTCCAGTATTCTGGCCTGGAGAATTCCATGGACTGCATAATTCATGGGGTAGCAAAGAGTCAGACACAACTGAGTGGCTTTCACTTCACATCGCCATAGTAACTTTCAAGGAGGCTAGGGTGATAAGTTGGATGAGGATGGTAAATTTTTATTTCTAAAATATCTTAATTTTAATCCATTTATGTACACATTTGTAAGAACTCATAACCTATAAAAATTACTCAAATATTTAACAAATGTTTTTATATAAAATTTGAGTGTATTTATGTCCAACAGTTTTCAGGTTTTTTGCCTCAATAATTTTGATAAGTACAGGGCTAATTTTTTCTACTTCTCTATTAGCAGTTATGAAATGTAAGCAATAAAACAAAATTTGGAAGACATTATCTTGGGGCTAGACAACAATTTCTTCACCTGCAAAGTGGAGAAAAATATAGTATCTACATTATAGGATGTTGAAAAGGTTAAGTGTTAAGTGATATAATTCATATAGCATTCATGCATGTGAGCTCAGTCATGTCCAACTCTTTGCAACCCCATGCACTGTTGCCTGCCAGGCTCCTCTATCCATGGGATTATCCCATCAAGAACACTGGAGTGGGTTGCCATTTCCTCCTCTAAGGGGTCTTCCTGACCCAGGGATCAAACCTGTATCCCCTGCACTGCAGGTGGATTCTTTACCACTGAGCCACCTGGGAAGTCTGCTTAGTACTAACAAGTTTCAGTAAATTTTTGTTATTACTATTATTACTTTACTCTCTCTTTAGGAATTTTACCAGCTGCCATATAAAGCCAAAATATTTATTACATATTAAAAAATTTTTAACATTTTTATGATAGAAAAAGGATTGTTTAAAAAAAATTTAATACTAGTAGTTGCCCATGGAAGGTAAAATGTCAAGATTGTCCTTGAGCCCTACAGACAGTGATGAAAATACATGTTGGACCTTAATAAGTTGGACTGTTTCATTTATCGCTATGGTTATTTACTTCATGCAAGCCAGCCTCCTCCGGGTGGAGTGTTTTTGCCAAGCTTATTTCCAATCTTGTCTCCTTACTCATGTTAATTTCTTATATAGAATTTCTTCTGTTCTGTTACTATACATTTGATCCCTCCTGTTCTATCTATACATCCTTCAAGGCAAAGTTTAAGATTCATGAAGAGCTTATATTTCAACTCTTAATCCTTATTTATAATGATTTAAAGTACAGTCAGCAGGAGAAGGAGAGGGAAGGACTAACTGAGAAAGTAGCATTGACATATATACACTATCATGTGTAAAACTGGTAATTAGTGGCAAGCTTCGATACAACACAGGGAGCCCAAGTCTGGCACTCTGTGATGACCTAGAAGGGTGGGATGGGAAGGGGTAGGGAGGCTTCTGAGGGAGGGGATATTATATATATATATAGATAGATAGATAGATATAAATATTAAATTATGACTGATTCACGTTGTTTGGCAGAAACTGATACAACATTGTAAAGCAACCATTCTACACTTAAAAAACAAAAAAATAAAGAGGATGACATAAAAAAAAAGTACAGTCAGCCTGTCATATCCATTGGTTCTGCATTCTCTTATTCAACCAACTGTGGATCAAAAATATTCAAAAAAAATTCCAGAAACTTCCAAAAAGCAAAACTTAAAATTTGTCAAGCCACATTTACAACTATTTATGCAACATCTATATTGTGTTTATAACTGCTTAGGCAGCATTTACATTGTAATAGGTATTATAAGTAATCTGCTGCTGCTGCTGCTGCTGCTAAGTCGCTTCAGTCTTATCCGACTCTGTGCGATCCCATAGACTGCAGCCCACCAGGCTCCCCCGTCGCTGGGATTCTCCAGGCAAGAACACTGGAGTGGGTTGCCATTTCCTTCTCCACTGCGTGCTAAAGTCTACAGGAGGATGTGCCTGGTTATATGCAAATTCAATGCTATTTTATATAAGGAACTTGACCATCTGTCCTTGGATTTTGGTATCGACCCGGGTGCCAGAACCAATCCCCCTACAAATACAGAAGGATTACTGTACTATCTTATGCAGGAATAGGAAGTTCATTTCATGTTGCTTACAAATGCAATTGCTTAGTAATGCCTTATGTTGAGTATAAGTTTCAAGTCAGGGCTTAACTGAAAAGACTGTAGAGCAAACTAGCAATATCACCTCTTGGAATCCGTTCCGTTCCGTTCAGTCGCTCAGTCGTGTCCGACTCTTTGCGACCCCGTAGACTGTAGCCTACCAGGCTTCTCCGTCCATGGGATTCTCCAGGCAAGAATACTGGAGTGGGTTACCATCTCCTTCTCCAGGGGATCTGCACTGGGGGCAGACACTTTAACCTCTGAGCCACCAGGGAAGCCCACCTTTTGGAATAGGAAGGGTTAAAGGTCATCGGTATGCTATATGTTTGCAATTCTTTCTCTCGTGTGAGGAACTTTGCATGGATCACTATGTTCCAAAATCAACTAATTTTAGAGAGAGAAATAACATGAAAATTTAAATCTTGATATTAAAATGGTTACAAAATTAACTGATACAATCCACCTTTTTCTTGTAATGAAAAGACAAGATGTTAAAGATGGTCAACTACATTGAATTTTCTTCATGAATCAGGCATTCTACAAGCTTTTTACTGTTGTGTATTTCATCTTCTGATGAGTAAAGTTTAATAAAATTTATGGTTAGGATTTAACAATTTAGTGCAATATTATTTTCATGTTGATTGAAATTCTAGTTTTGTCTTTGTTAGTATACCCTTCCATGTTTGTTTTTCAGACCTCACAGCAATTAACACAGTGCTGGACACATCTGCCAAATTATGAGTCTAGGTTATTTGGAGGACTAACCTAACCTTTCTTGTTTCTTCCTTTTCCCTGATATTTGATAATATTTCTAAATGAAATTAGTATTCTGCCATACTAACAATATATAATTTAGATTCTCAAGTAGATTAGATGAGCTGAAGGTAATATGAAATTTAGCAGTTATAATAATGGAAGGAGTAATAATCAATATTATAAATATGACTTTGTTTTTAAGGGTAAAGGAAGAAAACCACCTTCCCTGGGTGAAGCCCAACCCACTAAGAATTTGGTAAGAGTTACTGTACCCTCCAGATGTTTGCCTTCAACAGCTTAAAATAACTCCAGCATCCTGATAAAGATCAGCCCTGTCAAGGAAACAACAAAGTAGAAGTCCTCATACACGACAAGCTTTCCAAATAAATGGATCAAAAGGGCTGTGAGGCCAGGCCTTTCCCCAGAGCAGTGCTCTATATAGCCTTTGGGTGGTGGGATGGAGCCAGCGTGCACCTCTCTTCCCAACTCCATGTTCTATGATGTCATTTTAGTAGTTTGGTAGTGTCTACAGGCATGAGGAGGCTTCTTAGGTGATGTTAGTGGTAAAGAACCTGCCTGCCAATGCGGGAGACATGAGACCCTATCCCTGGGTCAGGAAGATCCCCTGGAAGAGGGCATGGCAGCCCACTCTAGTGTTGTTGCCTGAAGAATCCCATGGACAGAGGAGCCTGGCAGGCCATAGCCCCTGAGGTCGCAAGAGTCGGACACAACTGAGTAACTGAGCACATACACACACATGGGCTGGAGACCGTGCAAATGGGCAGAGGCCAATGTGAAGGCAGACATCTTTTTTATCAGCTTTTTGCTCAACAATTTCTGAATGTTTCTCTTTGAATTGTTTCCTTTTATATGGTTGGTTTTGAAAATAGTCATCATAATATTGGTAAAAGGAGAAGGGAGATACCACTTAGAAATTGGATCTCTTTAAACTGAATTTTTAAAAACTACTATTTTAAAATTAAAGCAGCTAGGGAAAATGTCAGAGCATTGATTTTTTAAAAAAGAAAATTAAAACCTCAATAGGTAATAGGCAAAGGACATGACCAAACTATATAGAAGAAAATAAACTAGAAAACAAGATACAAATAAAAAAAGCGACCTTAGTAAAGAAATACGTATTAAAAATGAGGACCCTTTTTAAATCTATTTTTCTCATATAGATTATACAATATATTAGTGTTGCTGTTTTGTTGCCAGTCATCTGCCAGTCTCCCCTGTCCTTGGGATCTCCCAGGCAAGAATACTGGAGTGGGTTGCCATTTCTTTCTGCAGGGGATCTTGACCCAGGAACTGAACTCATGTCTCCTGTATTGGCAGGCAGATTCTTTACCACTGAGCCACCAGGGAAGCCCATACACTATATACTGTATATGTGTAATAGTACATGAATACTCTATATTATATGTACACACAAAATTATATAGAAATATGCAAAATATTTATGAATGAAAAAATATTTCACTAAATGTGACAATGATATATTACTAGAATGAGGCATGGAAAAATGAACACACCTGGTTCATGACAGTGATAGATTCTTTTTTCAACTTTCCATTATTATGTTATTTGATCACTCTGTGTGTGTCAGTCATTCAGTCATGTCTGACTCTTTGCGACTCCATGGACTGTAGCCCCACTAGGCTCCTATGTCCATGGAATTTTCCAGGCAAGGATACTGGAGTGGGTTGCCATTCCCTTCTCCAGGAGATCTTCCCAGCCCAGAATAGGAGTATGGAAATCCCTTTCTCCCCTTAGAGAAGCAGAGTGAGTCTGCACACCCTGGGACTCAGAGAAACCCTAGGTATTCCAAATTGAAGTGGAATAGCTGAAATGAATACCTGAGTAGTATCAAAATACTGAGTTGCCTCTGGCTAAGGGAATTTGGAAAGAAAGTTTAGAAAAAGGAGATAACACCTGTGTTCCTGAAATTACAGACATAAAATCATGTTTATTTGTCTTTTTAATGAATGTTTAGTCTTAGTCTATGTAGAAAAGTCATGAAATGTTCATGTCTATGTATTTCAAGTCTGCTAGTCATATAAACTTCAGTTTATACTTTTTAAAGATACTTTGCCATAAGACTTTTTTACTTTACTTCCTCACACCCCTCCCTCTCTGTTCTGTAAAGGAATCTGGCATCCAAACCCTGAGACATTAGTTAATTCTGAGACATTAATTCACTTCTCAGGCATCCAGAGTCCACATCTCAGGGGCTCACAAAAATATAACAGGATATGCAGAGCTACTCTCTTTTATGTCTATTACATCCGAGGCGTCTCTTTCTCCACTTTCTGTAGGTTGTACAGGTAGCCCTTTTGAAGATTTTTGAAAGAGCCATCTTCGTGGTCTTCTGACTTTCAAAATAAAGTCTATTCCTTGCCTCAAAAAAAAAATGTTCTGGGATCCTCAATACAAAGAATATTAGAAATCCTCCTTCATATTTACCTTTGCAATCTGCCCTCTAATCTTTTAAATGAATTATTTTAAGAGTATAAGTTAGTGTTACTAAATATATAATTGAAAGAAATTTGAATGTGACCAAACTAAAAATAGGACAAACAAGCTCAAGACCCAATCTATTATATTTACTTGATTATGTGACCATGGAAGATTACTTACCCTCTTTGCATCTCAGTTTCCTCAAATGTGAAAGGTGAAATCATCAATTTTATAGTTACTAAGTAGATAAAATGAAATAATGTATGTATAGCACTGAGCACAGTACCTGACCTAGAAAACACCTAATAATCGGTTCTTACTGAAATGAAGAAATTACCCTGTAGTAATTCACTTCTCAGGCATCCAGAGTCCACATCTCTGGGACTCATGAAAATATAACTGAGGATACACACAGCTACTCTCTTCTATGTCTATTACATCTGAGGTGTCTCTTTCTCCACTTTCTGCAGGTTGTACAGGTAGCCCATTTGAAGATTTCTGACAGAGTAGGAAAGCTAGCTTTTGAGGCAGGCATATTCCATTCTCTAGTGAAGACTAGGAAACAAACTTAATTGGGATATATATATAAATAACGATATATCTTTATTAATCATCTTTGTCAAAATAAACTGAATATTTTCAGTATTATTTCTTCCATAAAAATATTTTTCCATTGTAAAAAAAAAAAACTCAGTTGAATAATGTACAGATCATTCTCACAAAAGTTTAAACAGTACTCTTATCTCCACTTATGTTGCACTGGTAAAAATGGTGGCCACCTGACATAGCTCTTTAATCCTACATTTTAAATCGTAACAACCTTGTATATCCTACACATCAGTGATTGCAGCTAGGAAACATAATTTTTAAAAAATGTCATTCAACATTCTCCTTTTTTAAAGATTCTTTTGACGTGAACCATTTTTTTAATTTGCTACAATAATGCTTTTGTTTCATATTTTGTTTTTTTGGCCACGAGGCGTGTAGGATCTTAGCTCCCTAACCAGGGATCTAACCTGCACACCCTATACTAGAAGGCAAAGTCTTAACCACTGGGACTACCAGGGAAGTCTCAAGATTCTTCTTTTTAATTACAAAACTGTTAGTATAACCAAGTATAGTGGAAACTAAGATTGAATGCTTTGCAATGTGTATTTTTATTAAAATGTGAACTTAAAAACATTCTTTTATGTATTTCTCTAGGAAGAGAATAGATCTTTAAAGGAACAGAAAAAACAGAATGACCTGTGTTTCCTAAAGATACTACTACAAAAGATAAAAACTTGTTGGAATAAAATTTTAAGGGGCATTACAGAACATTGAAAATATGGAGTAGCAATATAAAACCTTGAGCTTTATTGTATCCTCTGAGAATCTATCTGCTCATACAATTTTTGAGGGCAGAATGCCTCCTGGAAGTTACTGAATGTATCCTGGTTAAAACAGATTCCAGCAACTGAGAAATCGTTACCGTAGTACCAGAAGATGGACCTAAACAATGGAAACCAAATGCTGCAATCAACAAAACTATTTCACATGTATGAGGACATATATTCAGTTCAGTTCAGTTCAGTCGCTCAGTCGTGTCCGACTCTTTGCAACCCCATGAATCACAGCACGCCAGGCCTCCCTGTCCATCACCAACTCCCGGAGTTCACTCAAACTCATGTCCATCGAGTCAGTGATGCCATCCAGCCATCTCATTCTCTGTCGTCCCCGTCTCGTCCTACCCCCAATCCTTCCCAGAATCAGAGTCTTTTCCAGTGAGTCAACTCGTCCCATGAGGTGGCCAAAGTATTGGAGTTTCAGCTTTAGCATCAGTCCTTCCAATGAACACCCAGGATCGATCTCCCTTACAATGGACTGGTTGGATCTCCTTGCAGTCCCAGGGACTCTCAACAGTCTTCTCCAGCACCACAGTTCAAAAGCATCAATTCTTCAGCGATCAGCTTTCTTCCCAGGACGTATATTAATTGGTATTAATTCTGAACAGTTTTTTTTAAGACAATCCATGTAAGGTATTAGTTGCAATAATACTTTTTAAATGTGTTTAAAATTTGCAGAAGATATATAAATTCTGTGAAGTGTATAAAGGTTATGAGGGTTAAAAACTAACATTTCATTATTACCAAAATATATAGTTTTATGCCCATTATGCATCAGTATACTGCAATGAGAGTGGAAATTGTTGTCGTCTGTGCTGGAAATGCTTCAGAGTTAACAGTGAGATATGGATAAGGCCCATGAGAACGAGTCACATAAAGAAGCAGCAGCATAAAGGAGTCTAAGGTAACTGAAAGATACTAAGAGATGTAATTAAACATGAATGTATAATACAGTGCCTTTGATAAATGATATTACAGATGTTTTAAAATTAAAGAACAGTTTCACAAAACAGAAAGTCACCTGCTCTAAGGATGCTAAACCATAGCACTGGGTTACTTTTGTCATTTATGTGTAATAAAATTTGTCTACATGAGTTTGCAATTTGGGAAGTATATTTTTAAGAGAATAATATATGTTGGCCTTTTAATTAATGGAATGTGTATATTTAATTTTGACATAATATCTGTATATAAAAATATTTTCA
The DNA here is from genome assembly GCF_049115385.1 of Moschus berezovskii. Taxonomy (NCBI): domain Eukaryota; kingdom Metazoa; phylum Chordata; class Mammalia; order Artiodactyla; family Moschidae; genus Moschus; species Moschus berezovskii. The sequence goes on from NC_142475.1 coordinate 39,752,333, forward strand.
TACAGTATTACAATTGCTTACTTTGGATAACATTTCTCCTTTGATAATAAATGACCTATGTATTAACACTGTCAGATTCATTTAGTTAATCCCAACAGGATTTTTTTTTTTTTTTTGGTCATGCCATGTGGCTTATGGGATCTTAGTTCCCCCATGAGGGACTGAACCTGGGCCCCCTGCAGTGGAAGTGCAGAGTCTGAACCACTGGGTCACCAAGGAAGTCCTTCAAAAGAGTTTTTTAAGCCCAAGATTTTTAATACTGCACAACTATTTGATTTTTCACTTCCATTAAAATATAATCTTTAATCTCTTTCAAGAATGTACATGAAACTGGGACCCCCAAACCAAGTAAGAATAGGAACACTACTTTACTGCCTGTTTTTGTCAGGGCCTGAAAACTAGCTTATGAGGCAGGCATCTTCCATTCTTAAAAGTGAAGACTATTGGCAAATCCTTCTAAGCTTAGATTTGCCAATAGTCTTCACTTACAAAGGGAACTGAAAATACTATTCTAGGCAGGCCAAGTGTTCTAAAATAGCCACTGTGGTCTCATCACCACCTGGTCCAGAGCTGACTGACTTATTAATCTACAGACAATGCTCAGGTGCCATCGGCAATGTGTGGAGGTAAGACCTTTCTCTCAGTTCGCGTCTCTCTCAGCTCCTTTCTCTCTTCTCCTTCTGTTGTGTCCCCAACCCACAGAGTTTCCTCCTCTCTGGTGCAGACGGTTATATAGAGTTGTACACACAGTTGCACAGATTCACTGATAATCTCAGCAATGAGGCGGTGAGCCAACTAGGTTTTCCTTTGGTTTTTATTATTAATTCCAGAAAAGGGAGTTTACTAATACTTTTTGGGAGCAACTGATTCTTCACCAAGCTTTTCCTTCAGACAGACTTTTCAAAGACGGTGATGTTTCCTTCCACCACAAAACAGGTCAACTATGTGGCACGCCTCCACCCTGACGAACTGGTGCTGCTGGCAAACCATCAGCTATGAGAAGACATTTTAAGTTTCTAAAGGAAACTCTTAAAAGTGTTCTTCAAAGTGTTTCCGTGAAGGCTGTCTATAATGTTCCTAACAGGGTTGAGACTGTGACAAAATAAGGAGCGATTATTTTTAAATACTTCATTAAAAATTTCCTCCTTTTTAACTACTGACTTTCATTTTTTCATTTGTTTATGACAGAACTGAATTGTAGAGAAAACTCACACCCCAAAATTCTTATTCAGCATAATGTGTCAAATTCATGGAAAAAACCACCAAGCTTTTATGATTGTATTTCTCTTGTTTCCTAGCTACTAGCAAGGTAAGTAAAGACATGGCAGGTTGGTTAGTAATGATCTTGGATACTACATTTTTTATTATTTCTATCCCCTAATTAGATTTGTTTTATTTCAATGGACACTGTCTTTCAGATATATATGTGGATGCCTTAAATCAGCACTTTTTAAAGATTGTCACAAAAACCCTCTATAGATTCTAAAAAAATAAAAAAAAATGAGTTCTGAGATCAGATAATTTTCTCTTGGAGATTCACAATTCATATATTAAAAGCTCTGTAAACTCATAAAATTTTTAAAAAAGTTTAACATCAAGATAGCATTTCCAAAATTGACTCCAGAACACTTTTATGTAAAAACCACTAACTTAGCACACTTGGAGGAATATTGCTTTATACAAAGAGACTTAGTTAAGAGTCTTTTAAAACAAGCTTTAAGGAAGTTGCTGAAGTAAGAGATATCTCTTTCAGGATTAAGATAGTTCTATCACAACTAGAAGTATTTCTTTTCTTTAAGCCATTCTTTCATTTACAGTCAGTTTAAGAAGGACATTTCATCAAACTCACTGTAAATTTTTTGGGGAAACACATATCCTCTATTCTAATTCAGATGGTCTTTATGGTACTCTATCCATGAAATCTTCATGCTGTTAGTCATTATGGTCTTACTCCTTAAGGAAGTTCTTCCAAATTAAATCAGCTATAAATAAAAATTAAATTTTCTATGAAGGTAAAAATTTCTAAAATCTCAATTTTTTAAATTCTTCACTTACCTTCAGCACAGTTCCAATAGCTAAAATTCCATCAGGCTTTACTTTTTGAGGTATTATGAAAAAACAGGTATAATGCATTTGCTTTTGCAAACTATCTAATACTCCACTTCCATCATCACAAAATTTGGACACATATTTCCAAAAGCTTTGTCTCTCTACTGTCACTTAGAATCTTTGCACTAGATTAATACCTGGGTGTTCATTGGAAGGACTGATGCTAAAGCTGAAACTCCAATACTTTGGCCACCTCATGCGATGAGTTGACTCACTGGAAAAGACTCTGATGCTGGGAGGGATTGGGGGCGGGAGGAGAAGGGGACGACAGAGAATGAGATGGCTGGATGGCATCACTGACTCTGTGGACATGAGTTTGAGTGAACTCTGGGAGTTGGTGATGGACAGGGAGGCCTGGCGTGCTGTGATTCATGTGGTCGCAAAGAGTCAGACACAATGGAGCAAATGAACTGAACTGAATAGCTATTAACAAATTTCTATATAAAACATTTTACTTCAGCTTTCAAATTTGATACTTTGAAGGCTATACAATGGAATATTTCTCAGTCATAAAAAGGAACAAATTTGAGTCAGTTGAACTGAGGTGGACAAACCTAGACCCTGTTACACAGAGTGAAGTTAAGTCCAAAAGAGAAAAACAAGTATTGTGTATTAATGCATATATATGGAATCTAGAAAAATGGTACTGATGAATCCATTTGCAGGGCAGGAATAGTGTTGCAGACGTAGAGATAGGTTGAGGACACAGAGGGGAAAGGAGAGGGTGGGACAGATGAGAAAAGAGCATTGAAATTTATACATTACCACATGTAAGTGGGCTTTCCTTGTGGCTGGGATTCCCTTGAGGCTCAGCTGGTAAAGAATCTGCCTGCAATGCAGAAGATCTGGGTTCGATCCCTAGGTAGGGAAGATCTCATGGAGAAGGGAAAGGCTACCCACTCCAGTATTCTGGCCTAGAGAGTTCCATGGACTATATAGTTCACGGGGTCACAAAGACTGGACACGACTGAGCAACTTTCACTTTCACCTTCATATATAAAATAGCTAGCTACTGGGAAGTTACTGTATAACTCAGGGAGCTCAGCTGGTGCCCTCTGTGACGATTTAGAGGGGGTGTGCTGGGGGTGGGTTGGGAGTGAGGCGATATATATATACTTATGGCTGATTCACATTGTTGTACAGCAGAAACCTACACAAAGCAATTATCCTCCAATTAAAAAAATGTTTTAAATGAAAGCTATTACAAATATAAACAAATACTTTTTCTAAATATGTAGCCATTCCCTGACATATCCACACCTGCTGTAAGGGAGTCTGTACAAGTCATGACTTCTGGTAAGTGTTCTTAGCTGTGTGAAGTCATGCCTCTCAACTTAACCAATGGGGCCCTCTAGGGCATCTGCAAGTAGTACAATTAATTGAGAGACTAATGATCTGTGATAAATGTCATACAGCTTGAGAAAATGAACTTAGTTCAGGTACCCTGTTCCAGAAGTTTGAGCCACAATCTCAAACTAATTTACCTAAAGAAAGACTGAAATAGAATGTTTTAAGGTTTTATTAAGTTGAGCACTGGCAAATTGAAGGAATGGGGAAACAAAGAGGTACGTAGTAGTAAGTGAAGGAGAGACACAATTAGCGAAATGACAGATGAGTAAGAGAAGCATTGATCCTGGCAGAGGGACCAGCCCTGAGAGCTTCCTTAGGACCTAAACACGTTCCAGTTCTAATCCACATGCATCTTTTATTAAGCCTCCAACCTTTTCATGATGTCTTAAAAGGATCTCTTGGCGTTATATTTGAACATTATATTGAGATGATTTTACATTGATAGATGAGGAAATAAGAATGAAAGGTAAGTTTATGAAATTCAGGTACTACGTTAGGAAAGGAAACTTAATGACTAGACCATTCAGGTATGACCTACATCAAATCCCTTATGATTTATGATTACAGTGGAAGTGACAAATAGATGCAAGGGATTATATCTGACAGAGTGCCTGGAGAACTATGGACAGAGGTTCATGATACTGTACAGGAGGCAGTGATCAAGACCATCCCCTAGAAAAAGAAATGCAAAAAGGCAAAGTGGTTGTCTGAGGAGGCCTTACAAACAACTGAGAAAAGAACAGGAGCAGAAGGCAAAGGAGAAAAGGAAAGATAGACCCATCTGGGAGAGGAAGCAAGATGGCGGAGGAATAGGATGGCGAGACCACTTTCTCCCCCACAAATTCATCAAAAGAACATTTGAACGCGGAGTAAATTCCACAAAACAACTTCTGAATGCTGGCAGAGGACATCAGGCACCCAGAAAAGCAGCCCATTGTCTTCGAAAGGAGGTAGGAAAAAACATAAAAGATAAAAAGAGAGATAAAAGAGGTAGGGACAGAGCTCCATCCCGGGAAGGGAGGCTTAAAAAAGAGACAAGTTTCCAAACACCAGGAAACACCCTCACTGGCGAGTCTGTGGTGAGCCTTGGAACCTCAGAGGGCCACAAAACCGGGAGGAAAAAGAAAGAAATAATTAAAACCCACAGATTACCCGCCAAACGGTAACTCCCAGCAGAGAAGCAGTGCAGACGCCCGCATCCGCCATTAGCAAGCGGGGGCTGGGCAGGGAGGAATCGACTGAACTGCTTAGAGAGAGGACCCGGCCTGAATGCCACGAGGGCAATCTGAGAGAACGAACTGGGGATAGCAAAGCAGACTGCGGGATAGCTACCCCGCGAAAAGGAGAAAAGCCCTAATCAGAGACTCCGCCAGCCCCACTCACAGAACAAAGGACGGAGCAGAGCTTGCTGGCTGCGGTCAGCCCATGCCCCACCGAGAGAGGCAGGGGAGGGCAGCGAGAGCCAGAAGGGGGCAACTGCGGCCCCAGAGAGGCATCCAATACCAAACTGCAGGCAGGCTTTGTTGCTAACCAAGACTTCATGGGTTTCTGACCAGTCAACATCCGCCTGAGAAGGTGCACTGGCTGTACACTGACAAAACCGAGCAGGAGAGACCAGGGGAGGCGATAAGTCACAGCAACCATGATAGCCAAACACCTGGTCACCTGAGCTGCTCGGACTGGGGAGGGGACAAAACGCAGGCCCAACCAAGTCTGCGCCTTTTTGGAGTACCCGAGTACCTGAACCCGAGCCACTCAGACCTGGGAAGTGCATACAACCCAGTGCCAGCCTCGGACAGTTCCCATCAGAGTAACCTAGAGCCCGTGCACTGTAGACTGGGACAGTACACACGCCGTGAGTGGGGGCAAACCCAGTGTGGCCGGGACACTGCAAGAACTCCTCACAGACGCCAGTGTTATATGTTTGCAACGTTCCTCCCTTCCCAGAACCGGACTGAACAGTTCAGTTCAGCTCAGGTCAGTCGCTCAGTCGTGTCCAACTCTCCGCGACTCCATGAATCACAGCATGCCAGGCATCCCTGTCCATCACCAACTCCCGGAGTACACTCAAACTCATGTCCACAGAGTCGGTGATACCATCCAGCCATCTCACTCCTGTCGTCCCCTTCTCCTCCCTCCCCCAACCTTTCCCAGCATCAGAGTCTTTTCCAGTGAGTCAACTCTTCGCATGAGGTGGCCAAAGTATTGCAGTTTCAGCTTTAGCATCAGTCCTTCCAATGAACACCCAGGATCGATCTCCTTTAGAATGGACTGGTTGGATCTCCTTGCAGTACAAGTCAAGAGTCTTCTCCAGCACCACAGTTCACAAGCATCAATTCTTCGGTGATCAGCTTTCTTCACAGTCCAACTCTCACATCCATACATGACCACGGGAAAAACCATTGCCTTGACTAGACGGACCTTTGTTGGCAAAGTAATGTCTCTGCTTTTTAATATACTATCAAGGTTGGTCATAACTTTCCTTCCAAGGAGTAAGCGTCTTTTAACTTCCTGGCTGCAATCAGCATCTGCAGTGATTTTGGAGCCCAAAAAAATAGTCTGACACTGCTTCCACTGAACAAATGAGCCTCAAAAATTGTCCACTACCACCACCTAGTGTCCATGGAGGAAATTAGACACTGAAGAGACCAGCAAACAGAAGCTTAAACAGAGGGAACCACCTTGGAAATGACAGATAGAGAAGTATAGAGGCTACTCCAAGAATAAGACCGAAAACCAGAGGCAAGAAGCTTAAGCCCGAATCCTGAGAACACCAGCGAACTCCTGACTCCAGGGAACATTAATTGATAGGAGCTCATCAAACGTCTACATACCTACACTGAAACCAAGCACCACCCAAGGGTCAACAAGTTCCAGAGCAAGACATACCATGCAAATTCTCCAGCAACACAGGAAAATAGCCCTGAGCTTCAATATACAGGCTGCCCAAAGTCACTCCAAACCCACTGACATCTCATAACTCATTACTGGACACTTCATTGCACTCCAGAGAGAAGAAATCCAGCTCCACCCACCAGAACACCGACACAAGCATCCATAACCAGGGAACCTGGACAAGTCACCCGTCCAAACCCACACACAGCAAGAAAACTACATAATAAAGAGAACTCCACAAACTGCCAGACGACGGAAAGGGCACCCCAAGCACAGCAATATCAGCAAGATGAAGAGGCAGAGAAATACCCAGCAAGTAAAGGAAAAGGATAATGCCCACCAACACAAACAAAAGAGGAAGATATAGGGAATCTATCTGATAAAGAATTGTGAATTTTGATGGTGAAAATGATTCAAAATTCAAAGCAAAATGGAGTTACAGATAAATAACCTGGAGAAAAGGATTGAGATGATGCAAGAAAGGTTTAATAAGGATTTAGAGGAAATAAAAAAGAGTCAATATACAATGAATAATGCAATAGATGAGATCAGAAACACTCTGGAGGGAACAAACAGAATAACTGAGGCAGAAGACAGGATAAGCGACCTAGAAGACAGAATTGTAAAATAAATGAAACAGAGAGGAAAAAAGAAAAACGAATTAAAAGAAATGAGGACAATATTAGAGACCTCTGGGACAATGTTAAACGCCCCAACATTAAAATCATAGGAATCCCAGAAGAAGAAGACAAAAAGAAAGACCATGAGAGAATACTTGAGGAGATAGTAGTCGAAAACTTCCCTAAAATGGGGAAGGAAATAATCACCCAAGTCCAAGAAACCCAGAGAGTCCCTAACAGGATAAACCCAAGGCGAAATACTCCGAGACACATATTAATCAAATTAACAAAGATCAAACACAAAGAACAAATATTAAAAGCAGCAAGAGAAAAGTAGCAAATAACACACAGGGGATTCCGATAAGGATAACAGCTGATCTTTCAACAGAAACTCTTCAGGCCAGGAGGGAATGGCAAGACATACTTAAAGTGATGAAAGAAAATAACCTACAGCCCAGATTACTGTACCCAGCAAGGATCTCTTTCAAATATGAAGGAGAAATCAAAAGCTTTACAGACAAGCAAAAGCTGAGAGAATTCAGCATCACCAAACCAGCTCTCCAACAAATGCTAAAGGACCTTCTCTAGACAGGAAACACAGAAAGAGTGTATAAACTCAAAGCCAAAACAATAAAGAAAATGGCAACAGGATCATACTTATCAATAATTACCTTAAACATAAAAGGGTTGAATGCCCCAGCCAAAAGACAAAGGCTGGCTGGATGGATACAGAAACAAGACCCCCATATATGTTGTCTACAAGAGACCCACCTCAAATCGAGGGACACATACAGACTGAAATTGAAGGCTGGAAAAAGATATTCCACGCAAATAGAGACCAAAAGAAAGCAGGAGTAGCAATACTCATATCAGATAAAATAGACTTTAAAACAAAGGCTGTGAAAAGAGACAAAGAAGGAAACTACATAATGATCAAAGGATCAATCCAAGAAGAAGATATAACAATTATAAATATTTATGCACCCAACATAGGAGCACCGCAATATGTAAGACAATTACTAACAAGTATGAAAGGGGAAATTAACAATAACACAATAGTAGTGGGAGACTTTAATACCCCACTCACACCTATGGATAGATCAACTAAACAGAAAATTAACAAGGAAACACAAACTTTAAATGATACAATAGACCAGTTAGACCTAATAGATATCTATAGGACATTACATCCCAAAACAATGAATTTCACCTTTTTCTCAAGCACACACGGAACCTTTTCCAGGATAGATCACATCCAGGGCCATAAATCTAGCCTGGGTAAATTCAAAAAAATTGAAATCATTCCAAGCATCTTTTCTGACCACAATGCAGTAAATAAGATTAGATCTCAATTACAGGAGAAAAACTATTAAAAATGAAAAAATATGGAGGCTGAACAACACGCTGCTGAATAATGAACAAATCATAGAAGAAATCAAAAGAGAAATCAAAATATGCATAGAAATGAATGAAAATGAAAACACAACGACCCAAAACCTCTGGGACACTGTAAAAGCAGTGCTAAGGGGAAGGTTCATAGCAACACAGGCACACCTCAAGAAACAAGAAAAAGTCAACTAAATAACCTAATTCTACACCTAAAGAAAGTAGAAAAGGAAGAAATGAAGAAGGCCAGTGTTAGTAGAAGGAAAGAAATCTTAAAAATTAGGGCAGAAATAAATGCAAAAGAAACAAAAGAGACCATAGCAAAAATCAACAAAGCTAAAAGCTGATTCTTTGAGAGGGTAAATAAAATTGACAAACCACTAGCCAGACTCATCAAGAAACAAAGGGAGAAGAACCAAATCAATAAAACTAGAAAGGAAAATGGAGAGATCACAACTGACAACACAGAAATACAAAGGATTATTAGATAATACTATCAGCAATTATATGGCAATAAAATGAATAACCTGGAAGAAATGGACAAATTCTTAGAAAAGTACAACTTTCCAAAACTGAACCAGGAAGAAATAGAAAATCTGAACAGACCCATCACAAGCATGGAAATAGAGGAAGTAATCGGAAATCTTCCAGCAAACAAAAGCCCAGGTCCAGACGGCTTCACAGCTGAATTCTACCAAAAATTTAGAGAAGAGCTAACACCTATTCTTCTCAAACTCTTCCAGAAAATTGCTGAGGAAGGAAAACTTCCAAACTCATTCTATGAGGCCACCATCACCTTAATCCCAAAACTTGGTAAAGATCCCACAAAAAAAACTACAGGCCAATATCACCGATGAATATAGGTGCAAAAATCCTTAACAAAATTCTAGCAATCAGAATCCAACAACACATTAAGAAGATCATACATCATGACCAAGTGGGCTTTATCCCAGGAATGCAAGGATTCTTCAATATCCGCAAATCAATCAATGTAACACACCACATTAACAAATGAAAAATAAAAATCATATGATTATCTCAATAGATGCAGAGAAAGCCTTCGACAAAATTCAACATCCATTTATGATAAAAACCCTACAGAAGGTGGGAATAGAAGGGACATATCTCAACATAAAAAAAGCTATATATGACAAACCCACAGCAAACATTATCCTCAATGGTGAAAAACTGAAAGCATTTCCCCTAAAGTCAGGAACAAGACAAGGGTGCCCACTCTCACCACTACTATTCAACATAGTTCTGGAAGTTTTGGCCACAGCAGTCAGAGCAGAAAAAGACATAAAAGGAATCCAAATTGGAAAAGAAGAACTAAAACTTTCACTGTTCGCTGATGACATGATCCTCTACACAGAAAACCCTAAAGACTCTACCAGAAAACTACTAGAGCTAATCAATGAATACAGTAAAGTTGCAGGATATAAAATCAACACACAGAAATCCCTTGCATTCCTATACACTAATAATGAGAAAATAGAAAGAAATTAAGGAAACTATTCCATTCACTGTTGCAACGAAAAGAATTAAATACTTAGGAATATATCTACCTAAGGAAACAAAAGACATGTACATAGAAAACTATAAAACACTAGTGAAAGTAATCAAAGAGGACACTAATAGATGGAGAAATATACCGTGTTCGTGATTGGAAGAATAAATATTGTAAAAATGAGTATACTACCCAAAGTAATTTATATATTCAATGCAATCCCTATCAAGCTACCAACGATATTTTTCACAGAACTAGAACAAATAATCTCACAATTTGTATGGAAATACAAAAAACCTCGAATAGCCAAAGCAATCTTGAGATAGAAGAATGGAACTGGAGGAATTAACCTGCCGGACTTCAGGCTCTACTACAAAGCCACTGTCATCAAGACAGTATGGTACTGGCATAAAGACAGAAATATAGATCAATGGAACAAAATAGAAAGCCCAGAGATAAATCCACGCCACCTATGGATACCTTGTCTTTGAAAAAGGAGGCAAGAATATAAAATGGAGAAAAGACAGTCTCTTTAACAAGTGGTGCTGGGAAAACTGGTCAGCCACTTGTAAAATGAAAGTAGAACACTTCCTAACATCATACACCAAAATAAACTCAAAATGGATTAGAGAGCTAAATATAAGACCAGAAACTATAAAACTGCTAGAGGAGAACATAGGCAAAACACTCTCTGACACAAATCACAGCAGGATCCTCGAAGACCCACCTCCCAGAATATTGGAAATAAAAGCAAAAATAAACAAATGGGATCTAATTAAAATCAAAAGTTTCTGCACAGCACAGGAAACTATAAGCAAGGTGAAAAGACAGCCTTCAGAATGAGAGAAAATAATAGCAAATGAAGCAACTGATAAAGGATTAATCTCCAAAATATACAAGCAGCTCCTGCAGCTCAATTCCAGAAAAATAAATGACCCAATCAAAAAATGGGCCAAAGAACTAAACAGACATTTCTCCAAAGAAGTCATAAAGATGGCTAACAAACACATGAAAAAATGCTCAACATCCCTCATAATCAGAGAAATGCAAATCAAAACCACAATGAGATACCATTTCACACCAGTCAGAATGGCTGCTATCCAAAAGTCTACATGCAATAAATGCTGGAGAGGGTGTGGAGAGAAGGGAACCCTCTTACACTGTTGGTGGGAATGCAAACTAGTACAGCCACTATGGAGAACAGTGTGGAGATTCCTCAAAAAACTGGAAATTGAACTGCCATATGATCCAGCAATCGCACTCCTGGGCATACACACCAAGGAAACCAGAATTGAAAGAGACACATGTACTCCAATGTTCATCACAGCACTGTTTATAATAGCCAGGACATGGAAACAACCTAGATGTCCATCTGCAGATGAATGGATAAGAAAGCTTTGGTACATATACACAATGGATTATTAGTTCAGTTCAGTTCAGTTGCTCAGTCGTGTTCGACTCTCCGCGACCCCATGAATCACAGCACGCCAGGCCTCCCTGTCCATCACCAACTCCCGGAGTACACCCAAACTCATGACCACAGAGTCGGTGATGCCATCCAGCCATCTCATTCTCTGTCGTCCCCTTCTCCTCCCGCCCCCAACCTTTCCTAGCATCAGAGTCTTTTCCAGTGAGTCAACTCGTCGCATGAAGTGGCCGAAGTATTGCAGTTTCAGCTTTAGCATTAGTCCTTCCAATGAACATCCAGGATTGATCTCCTTTAGAATGGACTGGTTGGATCTCCTTGCAGTATAAGGGACTCTCGAGAGTCTTCTCCAACACCACAGTTCAAAAGCATCAATTCTTCGGAGATCAGCTTTCTTCACAGTCCAACTCTCACATCCATACATGACCACGGGAAAAACCATTGCCTTGACTAGATGGACCTTGGTTGGCAAAGTAATATCTCTGCTTTTTAATATACTATCAAGGTTGGTCATAACTTTCCTTCCAAGGAGCAAGCGTCTTTTAATTTCATGGCTGCAATCAGCATCTGCAGTGATTTTGGAGCCCAAAAAAATAAAGTCTGACACTGTTTCCACTGTTTTTCCATCTATTTCCCATGAAGTGATGGGACCAGATGCCATGATCTTTGTTTTCTGAATGTTGAGCTTCAAGCCAACCTTTTCACTCTCCTCTTTCATTTTCATCCAGAGGCTTTTGAGTTCCTCTTCACTTTCTGCTATAAGGGTAGTGTCATCTGCATATCTGAGGTTATTGATATTTCTCCCGGCAATCTTGATTCCAGCTTGTGCTTCTTCCAGCCCAGTGTTCCTCATGATGTACTCTGCATATAAGTTAAATAAGCAGGGTGACAATATACAACCTTGACGTACACCTTTTCCTATTTTGAACCAGTCTGTTGTTCCATGTCCAGTTCTAACTGTTGCTTCCTGACCTGCATACAGGTTTCTCAAGAGGCAGGTCAGGTGGTCTGGGATTCCCATCTCTTTCAGAATGTTCCACAGTTTCTTGTGATCCACACAGTCAAAGGCTTTGGCATAGTCAATGAAGCAGAAATAGATGTTTCTCTGGAACTCTCTTGCTTTCTCCATGATCCAGCGGATGTTGGCAATTTCATCTCTGGTGCCTCTGCCTTTTCTAAAACCTGCTTGAACATCTGGGAGTTCACGGTTTACATACTGCTGAAGCCTGGCTTGGAGAATTTTGAGCATGACTTTACTAGCCTGTGAGATGAGTGCAATTGTGCGGTAGTTTGAGCATTCTTTGGCATTGCCTTTCTTTGGGATTGGAATGAAAACTGACCTTTTCCAGTCCTGTGGCCACTGCTGAGTTTTCCAAATCTGCTGGCATATTGAGTGCAGCACTTTCACAGCACCATCTTTCAAGACTTGAAATAGCTCAACTGGAATTCCATCACCTTCACTAGCTTTGTTAGTAGTGATGCTCTCTAAGGCCCACTTGACTTCACATTCCAAGATGTCTGGCTCTAGGTCAGTGATCACGTTATCGTGACTATCTTGGTCGTGAAGATCTTTTTTGTACAGTTCTTCTGTGTATTCCTGCCACCTCTTTTTAATATCTTCTGCTTCTATTAGGTCCATACCATTTCTGTCCTTTATCGAGCCCATCTTTGCATGAAATGTTCCCTTGGAATCTCTAATTTTCTTGAAGAGGTCTCTTGTTTTTCCTATTCTGTTGTTTTTCTCTATTTCTTTGCATTGATCACTGAGGAAGTCTTTCTTATCTCTCCTTGCTATTCTTTGGAACTCTGCATTCAGATGCTTATATCTTTCCTTTTCTCCTTTGCTTTTCGCCTCTCTTCTTTTGACAGCTATTTGTAAGGCCTCCTCAGACAGCCATTTCGCTCTTTTGCATTTCTTTTCCATGGGGATGGTCTTGGTCCCTGTCTCCTGTACAATGTCACGAACCTCCGTCCAGAGTTCATCAGGCACTCTATCAATCAGATCTAGTCCCTTAAATCTATTTCTCACTTCCACTGTATAATCATAAGGGCTTTAATTTAGGTCATATCTGAATGGTCTAGTGGTTTTCCCTACTTTCTTCAATTTCAGTCTGAATTTCGCAATAAGGAGTTCATGATCTGAGCCACAGTCAGCTCCTGGTCTTGTTTTTGCTAACTGTATACAGCTTCTCCATTTTTGGTTGCAAAGAATATAATCAATCTGATTTCGGTGTTTTCCATCTGGTGATGTCCATGTGTAGAGTCTTCTCTTGTGTTGTTGGAAGAGGGTGTTTGCTATGACCAGTGCATTCTCTTGACAAAACTCTATTAGCCTTTGCCCTGCTTCATTCCGTGCTCCAAGGCCAAATTTGCCAGTTACTCCAGGTGTTTCTTGACTTCCTACTTTTGCATTCCAGTCCCCTATAATGAAAAGGACATCTTTTTTGGGTGTTAGTTCTAAAAGGTCTTGTAGGTCTTCATAGAACCGATTAACTTCAGCTTCTTCAGCATTACTGGTTGGGGCATAGGCCTGGATTACTGTAATATTGAATGGTTTGCCTTGGAAACGAACAGAAATCATTCTGTCATTTTTAAGATTGCATCCAAGTACTGCATTTCGGACTCTTTTGTTGACCATGATGGCTACTCCATTTCTTCTAAGGGATTCCTGCCCACAGTAGTAGATGTAATGGTCATCCGAGTTAAATTCACCCATACCAGTCCATTTTAATTCACTGATTCCTAGAATGTCGACATTCACTCTTGCCATCTCCTGTATGACCACTTCCAATTTGCTTTGATTCATGGACCTAACATTCCAGGTTCCTATGCAATATTGCTCTTTACAGCACCAGACCTTGCTTCTATCACTGGTCACGTCCACAACTGGGTATTGATTTTGCTTTTGTTCCATCCCTTTATTCCTTCTAGAGTTATTTCTCCACTGAGCTCCATTAGCATAGTGGGCACCTACTGACCTGGGGAATTCCTCATTCAGTATCCTATCATTTTGCCCTTTGTTACTGTTCATGGGGTTCTCAAGGCAAGTATACTGAAGTGGTTTGCCATTCCCTTCTCCAGTGGACCACATTCGGCTGTGGTCCATGTGATCAGATCGGCTAGTTTCCTGTGATTATGATTTCAGTGTGTCTGCCCTCTGATGCCCCCTAGCAATACCTACCATCTTATTTGGGTTTCTCTTACCTTGGTCGTGGAAAATCTCTTCACAGCCGCTCCAGCAAAGTGCAGCCGCTGTACCTTACCTTGGACGAGGGGTATCTCCTCTAGGCCGCCCCTCCTGACCTTGAACGCCTGAGGCCAGGGCCGGCGGTGGAGAGGAGCTACCCCACATCCAACAGGCGGTGGCTGCGCGGGTGCAGGAGGGCTGAGAGGAGCTACTCCGCGTTCAATGGAGTATTACTCAGCCTTTAAAAAGAATGCATTTGAACCAGTTCTAATGAGGTGGATGAAACTAGAGCCTATTATACTGAGTGAAGTAAGCCAGAAAGAAAAACACCAATACAATATACTAACGCATATATGTGGAATTTAGAAAGATGCAAATGATAACCCTGTATACGAGACAGCATAAGAGACACAGATGTATAGAACAGTCTTTGGGACTCTGTGGGAGAGGGTGAGGGTGGGATGGTTTGGGAGAATGGCATTGAAACATGTATATTACCATATGTGAAACGAATCGCCAGTTCAGGGTTGATGCATGTTACAGGATACTCGGGGCTGGTATGCGGGGATGACCCAGAGGGAGGATAAGGGGAGGAGGGAGGTGGGAGGAGGGTTCGGGAGGGGGAGCTCATGTACACCTGGGGCAGATTCATGTCAATGTATGGCAAAACCAACCAATATAATATTGTAAAATAATTAGCCTCGAATAAAAATTTTAAAAAAATAAATAAATAAAAATTTAATGATAGACTAAGAGCACTTCACGCCAAAGGCCAAATGGAAATAGTTTTTAAAGTAGAATATCTTCCAACACATCCTTCAGTTTGAAGAGGTTTTTTTAAAAAGGAAAGTATGTACATAGGTAGGTTGTAGCCAAGTAACTGGTCTTGATGTGTATTGAGAGACTGGTTTTTCAACTAGTTATCATTCATTGACATTTGGAAGTGTTGAAATCTTGTATATTTCACTTTCTGTTCTCAGGATTTATTTGCTTGAAATAATTTAGCGGTGAAATATATTACTTGCATACTTTGAAAAAAAAAAAAAAAAGAACTGCCATATGATCCAGCAATCGCACTCCCGGGCATACATACCAAAGAAACCAGAATTAAAAGAGACATATGTACTCCAATGTTCATTGCAGCACTGTTTATAATAGCAAGGACATGGAAGCAACCTAGATGTCCACCTGCAGACAAATGGGTAAGAAAGCTTTGGTACATACATAATGGAGTATTACTCAGCCATTAAAAAGAATGCATTTGAACCAGTTCTAATGAGGTGGATGAAACTGGAGCCTATTATACAGAGTGAAGTAAGCCAGAAAGAAAAACACCAATACAGTATACTAATGCATATATATGGAATTTAGAAAGATGGAAATGATAACCCTGTATACCGGACAGCAAAAGAGACACAGGTGCATAGAACAGTCATTGGGACTCTGTGGGAGAGGGTGAGGGTGGGATGATTTGGGAGAATAGCATTGAAACATGTATATTATCATATGTGAAACGAATGACCAGTCCAGCCAGGTTCGACACATGATACAGGATGCTCGGGGCTGGTGCATGGGGATGACCCAGAGGGAGGATAAGGGGAGAAGGGAGGTGGGAGGGAGGTTCAGGAAGGGGAACTCATGTACACCCGGGGCGGATTCATGTTAATGTATGGCAAAACCAACCAATATAATATTGTAAAATAATTAGCCTCCAATAAAAAAAAAAGACCCATCTGAATGCAGAATTCCAACGAATAGCAAGGAGAGATAAGAAAGCCTTCCTCAGTGATCAGTGCAAAGAAATAGAGGAAAACAATAGAATGGGAAAGACTAGAGATCTATTTAAGAAAATCAGGGATACCAAGGGAACATTTTATGCAAAGATGGGCACAATTATGGACAGAAATGGTATGGACCTAACAGAAGCAGAAGATATTAAGAAAAGGTGGCAAGAATACACAGAAGAATTATACAAAAAAGATCTTCATGACCCAGATAACCATGATGGTGTGATCACTCATCTAGAGCCAGACATCCTGGAATGAGAAGTCAAGTGAGCCTTAGGAAGGAAGCCTCACTATGAACAAAGCTAGTGGAGGTGATGGAATTCCAGTTGAGCTATTTGAAATCCTAAAAGATGATGCTGTGAAAGTGCTGCACTCAATATGCCAGCAAATCTGGAAAACTCAGCAATGACCACAGGACTGGAAAAGGTCAGTTTTAATTTCAATTCCCAAGAAAGGCAATGCCAAAGAATGTTCCAACTACCGCACAATTACACTCATCTCACACACTAGCAAAGTAATGCTCAAAATTCTGCAAGCCAGGCTTCAACAGTACATGAACTGTAAACTTCCAGATGTTCAAACGACATTTAGAAAAGGCAGAGGAACCAGAGATCAAATTGCCAACATCCATTGGATCATTAAAAAAGCAAAAGAGTTCCAGAAAACCATCTACTTCTGCTATATTGACTACACAAAAGCCTTTTACTGTGTGGATCACAACAAACTGTGGAAAATTCTTAAAGAGATGGGTATACCAGACCACCTGACCGCCTCCTGAGAAATCTGTTTGCAGGTCAAGAAGCAAGTTAGAACTGGACATGGAACAACAGATTGGTTCCAAATCAGGAAAGGAGTACATCAAGGCTGCATATTGTCACCCTGCTTATGTAACTTCTATGCAGAGTACATCATGAGAAACGCTGGGTTGGAAGAAGCACAAGCTGGAATCAAGATTTCCAGGAGAAATATCAGTAACCTCAGATATGCAGATGACACTGCCCTTATGGCAGAAAGAAAAGGACTAAAGAACTCTTGATGAAAGTGAAAGAGGAGAGTGAAAAAGTTGGCATAAAACTCCACATTCAGAAAACTATGATCACGGCATCCAGTCTCATCACTTCATGGCAAATAGATGAGGGAAAAATGGACACAGTGACAGACTATTTTTTGGGCTCCAAAATCACTGCAGATGGTGACTGCAGCCATGAAATTAAAAGATGCTTGCTCCTTGGAAGAAAATTTATGATCCATCTAGACAGCATTTTAAAAAGCAGAGACATTACTTTGCCAACAAACATTCATCTAGTCAAAGATATGGTTTTTTCAGTAGTCGTGTATGGACATGAGTTGGACTATAAAGAAAACTGAGCATCAAAGAATTGATGCTTTTGAACTGTGGTGTTGGAGAAGACTCTTGAGAGTCCCTTGGACTGCAAGGAGATCCAACCAGTTTATCCTAAAGAAAATCAGTCCTGAATATTTATTGGACGGACTGATGCTGAAGCTGAAACTCCAATACTTGGCCACCTGATGCAAAGAACTGACTCACTAAAAAAGACTCTGATGCTGGGAAAGATTGAAGCGGAGCAAGAAGGGGATGACAGAGGATGAGATGGTTGGATGGCATCACTGACTCAATAGACATATGAGTTTGAGTGAGCTCGGCAAGTTGGTGATAGCCAGGGAAGCCTGGCGTGCTGCAGTCCTTGGGATGGCAAAGAGTCGAACACGACTGAGTGACTGAACTGAACTGAAACTTAATGATTAAACTTTGCCTCCCTAAGCAGGAGAAAATAGTTGAGTCAATAACGAAATTGAGCTTCAGTTTTAATGAACAGAGATCAGAGAACTATAGGGAAGTCTTGCAAAATGAGGAAACGGCTCCTTCTGTGTTATAGTCAGGTGGGGTTGGAAAGTTTCTGTTTGTTTCAACTGTAACTTGTATCACGTAATTCTTTCCTGAAAGTTCAATGTTAAGCAAATGTAAAAAAAGAAGGAAAAGTTCATGTGACATTTTACAGTAGAATGTGTAACAAGTTTACCTTTTATTTCTCATTAACTTAAGGGCTGTGTATGTGTGCTATTGCTTCAGTCCTGTCTGACTCTTCACAACCCTATGGACTGTAGACCACCAGGATCCTCTGTCCATGGGATTCTCCAGGCAAGAGTACTGGAGTGCCATGCCCTTCTCCAGGGGATCTTCCCGACCCAGGGATTGAAGTCACATCTGCTTCTGTCTCCTGCACTGCAGGTGGGTTCTTTACCCACTGAGTCACCGGGAAAACCCACAGAACATATATTCAAGGCCAAAGAACACATATTCAGATTATACGTTTAAGCTAGATCACATCACTCCCTATTCCTATATGTAAGCCAAAACCACTTTGTGGCCTCCACAGCATGAACAATCCGGCAACTTTAAGTTTCTAATCTTCTGTTCTTTGCTCACTCCATTCCATAGTGAATGGAGTCCTACCTCAGAACCTTTGTCCTTTTTTATCTTTTGCATGAAATATCTTTTCTCTGCTGTTCACCTACACGCTACAAGATATTAAATACTCATAACACAGAGCACTTAATTAGGGGGATAAGCCCAGTAAACAATTTCAACAAAGTAAACAAAAAGAATAACCAATAAGGGGTCAGCCCTCTGTATGCTCAAATGTCACTTTCTCATGCCATCATTCCTCAAACCCTACTTAAAACTGCGACCCACTTCCACTCTCCAACCAGTCTCAAAATCTAACTTCTTCCCCACTTTTTCTCATAACGTTCATCACATTCTAATGTAAAATATATTGATTTATCTTATTATCAATCTTCATCCACTAGAATGTGAACTTCAAAAGGGCAGGGGCTTTTGACTGGTTGGTTCACTGCCCCTAGATCCGTGCCTGGCACATAAATAGAAGCTAAATATTTGAGGAATATATAACATGTACATATATCTAAAATTATATAAAAACTTCAGTGTCAGACATTTGTGGCAAAGATTTTACATACATTACTGGTAATCCTCAAACTGGGCATGGCAGATGAATATAATTATGTTATGTTATGTTATGTTCTGTTCTGTCGCTCAGTCGTGTCCGACTCTTTGCGACCCCGTGGACTGTAGCCTACCAGGCTTCTCCATCCATGGGATTCTCCAGGCAAGAATACTGGAGTGGGTTACCATTTCCTTCTCCAGGGGATCTTCCCGACCCAGGGATCGAACCCGGGTCTCCCGCATTGGAGGCAGACGCGTTAACCTCTGAGCCACCAGGGAAGCCCTGAATATAATTATATTAAAGTATATTTCTTAAAATTCAGTTTGTGATTATCTCACACCATAATTGGGATGAGGAAAGATTTCTTAATGTATTGAAGATTTCCTGCTGTAGAACATGGTTTTAAGCACTTTTCTCATTAGTACTGGCATTGTAAAGGGGAAGCACAAAGTCATACTAAATTTTATCATTGAAAACGTTTTGAGTTCAAATAACAGATCCCAGACTACTTAGTTTAAGCAAAAAGGAATTTATTAAAAGTTACTGGATAATTCACAGAAATCTCTGGAAGAGCAGCTAATCAAGTTAGGCAGTTGTTCAGCCAGAAACAATGACCAAATCATAATGAAAGACTACTTCAGTGGAGGACAGTCAGCTAAAGAGCCACTATGGGGACATGTGGCTTTAAAATTAAAAGTAAAACAACTTTAAATCATTTAGCATTTGGACTTAGATCGGAAGCTCCAGGCTCCAGGGCTGCTGTCACAGATACTGTGTATACAAACATAATAAATAAGAAGGAATCCCAGTTACCTTTGAAAAAGCATCATTCAACACTGATTTAATAACCCATGACCTTTAATCCATTTGATGCCATTTGACTTCTTCACATGAATCAGTGTGTTCTTCCTGCTTTTTCCCGTGGCATAGTCACTGGTTCAGAGTTAAAGAGTAACAAGTCGCATCTTGCAAAATGGGTGTCACTTCTTGACACTGTCACAGTTCCCTTCAAAGCCCAGTGCCTAACCACCATCCTTAAGAGAAAACAGAGCATACTACAGTGTCTGCTTCTTCACATTATTTGTTTCAGAATCTGTCTGTTCCATAGTTCCAAGGTTACATATCCACTCTGTAGCTGCAAGAAAGGGTGGAAAACTAAATTCTGGCTAAGATTTGGAGGAAGTAGAATTCAGTAGAGAAAACTTACCAAACAGGGTTTTCAAAAGATGCTATCCACAAACATAACAAATGACCCTTAGAGATAGTAAGAAAACTCAGATTTAAAACAGATCAAGACAATTTTTCACTACTAGATATGCTTTAAGCAGTGTTTAACTTCTAGTATTGTTCAAAGTTTAGTTAAATAAAGTATCTAAGGCAGTAAGTGATAAGCCCCTCTTCACATAACAGCTTTGTGGTAACTGCATCAGTGACAATCTTTCTAGTAACACCAGAGGGAGAACCATAACACTGTTTATCAAAAACAAAGACCATGAGAATATAGTGCCTCACCAAGAATACAGAGCTGATCTAGAACACATGTTGCTCATTCAAATGGTGCTTCGCTTTTGTCTATAGTAAGAGACTGGAAAACAAAGTTTTAGGTTGAAATTTTCAAACTGTAATAGTTAATTGAATAGCAAGTTTTTAAAGGGAAATCACCCTTGAAGAATTAGTGTTCAAAATGAAGAATTTCTATGTTTCCTGTGTGGTCCATATGAGTTTTTTTTCCTTATTAGGACTCCTAAGTTTGGGAAGATTAGTAAAAATGGAAATATACTATTAAATTTTTTTGGTTCTTAAAGTATTCCTCTTGACTAAAATAACAAGAGGGAGAAATAAGATAACTGAAAAAATCTTTAAAATTTTACAGTATAATAAGTAAACATATACATATTTGCCCCTCAAAGGTCAAAAGCAGAAAGAAAAAAAAACTCTAAAACATTTAGACCAAATTTAATTCTTGTTTTAGCTCTATAAATCAAAAATTCATTTGCATTTCTCAGACTTGTCAAAATTCTTCACGTCATAAGTGGTAAAACAGTTGAGGGAGGGCTATATCAGAATATGAGTATTCAAGAAAATTCAAGAAAAATTATCTTATTAAAATTACACAGAGTTGACAGAAACCACTTTTAACATGCGAGTGATTCTGAAAAACATAAACCTCTTCATTTTTTAAAGATTAAAAACTATTAAAGTATTATATATTCACTTAAAAACTGGTAATACAAAAAATATAAATAATATGTAACATCATAACTACTTAAGAGTAGAAATAAACATAATATGAAGAGGAACATAAATACTTTAAAAGCCTTTTTATCTGTCTCATCTTCTATACAACTGGAATTGTATTTTACACACATTGACTATTTCAGGCTAGCTTTTTGTTC
Source organism: Moschus berezovskii (assembly GCF_049115385.1). Lineage (NCBI taxonomy): Eukaryota > Metazoa > Chordata > Mammalia > Artiodactyla > Moschidae > Moschus > Moschus berezovskii. The sequence goes on from NC_142475.1 coordinate 39,773,986, forward strand.
TAATAACAAAACATGACCTCACCATGCCATTAAAAATTATTTGAAAAATGCTTTATTAACTTACTTTTATCACTACAAATAATAGTACTATTAAATGTGCTCTGCATAAATATTTTTCTTCAGATTATTTCTTCAAGAAGAAATACATTTTAGGAATAAAATTACTGGATTATGAGGCATGTGTATATTTTAAAGGCTTTTAAAGTAAATTTAGTCGACTACTTCAAAAAGTATCATAAATTTGTATCTCCACTATCAGTGGATAAGGGCATTCATCTTAATGCCCCAGGCAGTCTTCAAGTGTACTGTAATTAAAGATTTTAAGACTGGTGATTCAATGAATGAAAATCAGTATTTCATTGTCAAGTATACTCACCACTACTGGTAGCCTCCTATCCATAGTTGCAAACTCCAAACAGGCATAGAAACGGAGGCTTTGAGCAGAGGTGAAAAAAAAAAAGACAGTGAAAGTGAAGAGTTCTGTGAGATAAGATTGAACAGTTGCAATTATCAGTAACTTTCACTCAGTGGTGATTTGTCCTCAGTCCTCAGGATAATCCAAGTAGCTCTGACAGCTCCCATTTTATAAACCCCACCATACACATATTCATTAGGACTGATGCTGAAGCTCCAATATTTTGGCCACCTGATGCGAAGAGCTGACTCATCAGAAAAGATCCTGGGAAAGACTGAAGGCAGGAGAAGGGGACGACAGAGGATGAGATGGCTGGATGGCATCACTGACTCAATGGACGTAAGTTTGAGCACGCTCTGGGAGATGGTGAAGGACAGGGAAGCCTGGGATGCTACAGTCCATGGGGTCGCAAAGTCAGACACCACCGAGCAACTGAACAACAACAACCATACTCATAGGGCTTCCCAGGTGGCACTAGTGGTAAAGAAGCTGCCTGGCAATGCAGGAGACATAAGAGACTCAGGTTCGATCCCTGGATCAAGAAGATCCCCTGGAGGAGGAAACAGCAACACACTCCAGTATTCTTGTTGGGATAATCCCATGGACAGAGAAGCCTGGCAGGCTACAGTGGGGTCAGAGAGTCAGACACGACTGAAATGACTTAGCGTGCACACTCATCATACACATACCCTCTCCACCAATTCTCCCCACTAAAATGTAGTGCAGTTCTTTATATTCCAGCAAGTTTTCTCCTAAACACTGGGACAAGGTAAGGAGAAAAAAAAATAGGAAATGGTGAACTGTATGACTTGTGATAAGAAGTTTCAACACTTACAAAGCATTTTGTTGGTATTTTTATAATTAAGTTCTGTTAAATTCTTTCACAACATTGTAAGTCAACTATACTAAATTAAAAATCCTTCCTTTTGTCCTAAACTGTAAGTATCTGTTTATATAATGACTTCTCCAAATAAATTATCAACTACAGGACAGGGACTTAAATCACACCTTATGTATAACTCTTGATTCCCAGCATTTCATAGAATGAAGAGCACAAAAAGCATGCTTTAAAATGTTTATAAACATTTTAAAAAGTTTTAGCTTTGTGCATCTAATATGATTTGGTCTGAGCACTTATTTAGCTCCTATATAAGTTGATCTCACTTGCATTCATTAGATAAGGTTAGCTGATTGAGTGGAAACAGTGTCAGACTTTATTTTTAGGGGCTCCAAAATCACTGCAGATGCTGACTGCAGCCAGGAAATTAAAAGACGCTTACTCCTTGGAAGGAAAGTTATGACCAACCTTGATAGCATATTAAAAAGCAGAGCCATTACTTTGCCAACCAAGGTCCGTCTAGTCAAGGCTATGGTTTTTCCCGTGGTCATGTATGGATGTGAGAGTTGGACTGTGAAGAAAGCTGATCGCTGAAGAATTGATGCTTTTGAACTGTGGTGCTGGAGAAGACTCTTGAGAGTCCCTTGGACTGCAAGGAGATCCAACCAGTCCATTCTAAAGGAGATCGATCCTGGGTGTTCATTGGAAGGACTGATGCTGAAGCTGAAACTCCAATACTTTGGCCACCTCATGCAACGAGCTGACTCACTGGAAAAGAGTCTGATGCTGGGAGGGATAGGGGGTGGGAGGAGATGGGGACGACAGAGAATGAGATGGCTGGATGGCATCACCGACTCGATGGACATGAGTTTGAGTGAACTCCAGGAGTTGGTGATGGACAGGGAGGCCTGGCGTGCTGTGATTCATGGGGTCGCAAAGAGTTGGACACGACTGAGCGACTGAACTGAACTGAAAGATTATAACTTTAAGTTTCCCTGTCCTAAGATGAAATGCTAAAGTAATAGTATAAGAATTATATGGTAATGTGCATGAGTAATACGTTTGAGAAGCATAATTTTGCTAACAAAATTATGTGAGGTGTTAATATGAAAGATTTTTGTATCAAATATTGCCCCGCTGGTGCCCCAAAGGAGCTAAACTATGATTCTTAAAAACAAACAAAACACACATGGGCTATTAAAATCAGAGCAAAATATATAACAAATAACCTACACCTTATAAATCTCTGTCATTTCATGTCATCACACACACACAATAAACTTATTACTGTTGTTCTTGTCGTTCAGTCACTAAGTCTGTCCGACTCTCTGTGACCCCATGGACAGCAGCACACCAGGTTTCCCTGTCCTTCACCAAATCCCGGAGTTTTCTCAAACTCATGTCCACTGAGTTGGTGATGTCATCCAACCATCTCATTCTCTGTCAACCCCTTCTCCTCCTGCCTTCAATCTTTCTCAGCATCTTATTCCTGAGAGGCTATTACTGCTGCTGCTGCTGCTGCTGAGTCACTTCAGTCGTGTCCGACTCTGTGTGACCCCATAGACGGAAGCCCACCAGGCTCCCCCTTCCCTGGGATTCTCCAGGCAAGAACACTGGAGTGGGTTGCCATTTCCTTCTCCAATGTGTGAAAGTGAAAAGTGAAAGTGAAGTCGCTCAGTCGTGTCCGACCCTTAGCGACCCCACGGACTGCAGCCTACCAGGCTCCTCCATCCATGGGATTTTCTAGGCAATAGTACTGGAGTGGCTTGCCATTGCCTTCTCCGAGGCCATTACTAGAGGATAGCAATCTTAAATTATCCAAAAGCACCCTCTAGTGGCCAAAACGTAATTCACACATAAAAGAAAAGTATAGAAACAAATGACTATTGTGACAATATTTAATTAAAATTTTTCTAAATGAAAATAAAAATGAATATGGCTATTGTAAACTTTGTTTCAATGATTCTCCACTACTATATTCAACAGCACAATCATTGGACAAATCAATTTTTAGTACTAAAAATACACTTAACCATTTTAAAACTAAAAATACACTTAACATATAAAATACATACATGTGCAATGCTAATAAAGACATAAGAGTCCTGCTGACTTTCTGTAGCTATGTACGTATTCTATTATTTTTCATTCCCTGAGCTTCTACTCATGGTAGAAAGTATACACCTCGAGACTAAGGAAAATTGAGTACAAATTAAACATGTCTAATATTTTCACTATAGACAGCTATAGTTGAAAGTTTTAAATATGATGATCTAATTAAGTATTCATCACAAATACTTTTTGCCACTGAACTGTATATTACCTAATTAGAAATGCTCATGTTTCCTTATTAACTTCATTTCTCTAATGTTTTCAACTGCTAAATATTATTGCCTAAAAAGAGAATTTCTATGTCTTAAAAATCTTGTGAAGAAACAGATTTGTAATGCTTTGAAGTTATAAAACATTTCAAAATAAAACAGTAGTAACTCCTTTTAAAAGCTGATAGCACATAAAAAAAACTGCCAGTGAAAACTCTTTTCTCATTAAAAAAATCTGTATTTTGACTTTGAATATATTCTTATTATTTCAGGAGATTCCTATCTTCCTACCTGTGTCTGGAAAAAAGATACGACATCAATGAAAACCAACTGGCATTTTTTTGCTTTATGTCTTTATTGAATAGGTTCAAAAATGAAGACATTATTTGTAATTTAAAAAAAACAGAGTGAACAAGAGACAACAGCAGCCATACTACTCTTACTTTTCCAAGCTAATAACTTTCAGAACATTATATAAGCAATTTTTACAGTTGTAATTTAAGTTTAAATCATCTTTTCATTCTACCACACTGGAAAATACTTGTGAAAATAAATAAAAATAAAATAAATGATGCATAGATCTAGGAAAATTTCTTAAAAACTGAACTATTGCACAACAAATCAACATGAAAATAATATATGCAAGTAATATAAAAATGCATTTAAATACACTGCATCGATATGCTTCATAATTCATTAATATATTTCACCTACTTACTGTTTATAACAATCTCTGGGTTTTGGAATTAGATGATTTCTTACCAACTCATTTCCATATAGTACATTATAACATTTACTTGCTACAGTAAAATTCAGTGAGAAACAAACATGTGCCACTTTGTTTAAATCATTTACCTATCCCTTCGTTGGGCGGACAAAAATTATGTGATCTTTAAAAATAAACTTGGAAGAAAACAGTGCTCAATTCTAGATAAAGCAAGAGTTTAAAGTTTTCTTTATATGTTTCTAATAATTAGAACAGAAGAACATAAACAATTGAAATGGAACTCTAATATGTACATTATTCTCCTAAATTTATTAAAGCTTATTCTAGTTGATGGAATAAGCTGCAACATAGTTTTTTTTTTGATCTCTGACCCTTCCTTTTGGCCAATATGACTAAATAAAGGCAATTAGAAAAAAATTATTGAAAGTCAGGAAAGGAACTATAATGTAAATCATAAGTTTCCATTACCACTAAGCTATCCTCTTCCCAAATGAAAAACACAAACAAAACAAAAAAACTAATGAATAAAATTATAATGTTACGTATAAATGAATTTCAGAGAAAGAGCTATAAGTCACAAATTTCTACCCTGATCCTCACAGTTATCAGAATCATAAACAAGAAGTTAGAAATTGCCTATAAATGATTTGCTTGTACCTTTATAATAAGATCAAGGTTTGTTAGGTTTGATTCAATGGAAATAACTACTGAATTACTGAATTTGGCTGCACAAGCAACCAAAGGTATTTACTAGTAAATACAATGTTACACTGAAAGTGAAAATGATTAAAAGCTGTATTTTAGTCACAGTAAAGGTGAAAGTATAATTACATTTTTGTGAATGTTTAATTACATAATAAAGCATCTATCCATTAAAGCAATGCATTTTCAGAAGCTTTTTTTGTGAAGTAAATGATGCTTCAGCACTAAACACTGGAAGAAAAACATGAGTAGGAAAAATTAAATATTAACATTCTCTTAACCTACCCATAAATACATATAACTATACTTCAAGTGACTAAAATTCAATTCTTTTTACCTTCATGTCCTGCACTAATGATTATTTATTGAAGTTAATTGTTTATTAGGTGAGATGATCTGTTTTAAAATCCATTAATTTCTTCTAAATTCAAATACATAGATATAAATGCAAGATTTTGCAAGGAACTTTGTGCACCTTCTATTAAATAACTTGCAAACTGCAAAAATGAAGTAGCAAACTACTCTTCAGACATGAGATAATGGGGAAAAAAGGACAAAAGTGAAATCTGAAGACAACCAGAAGTAGAAAGAATGTATGTTCAACTAATACATACTGAATAAACAAAAAATCATTCAGTTATAACTAGAAAAAGGAATAGCTATATTCAGTGTCTCTGAAAAGGGAACCGCATAATTACGTTTTCAAGAACTGAGTAAAAACCTCTATAGAATCAATAATACACTGAGTAAAGAGCAACATATGCAACAGGGGTTTTTCCCTCTCTTTTTAAAAAATATTTATAAAATTAATTATTAAAGAGTTCTTCAGGAAAATGACACAACTAATTGTAACTAAAATATTCTCTCAGTTTCAAAAGTTCAAGCATTCCATCCTACAATGATACTATCTGAAAATAGGTCAATAATAAAAATGTTTATTCTGATGTTCTGCTCAAAGTAATGATCATCTGAAAACTTAAAGCGCTAAGCACTAATGCTGGATTGTTTGTAGAAGTAGAGTAATGTACTTTAACGACAGAAAAGGAATACCTAAATGATTCCACCTAAAGCTATTTTCTGACTGATAAGTAGGTATGTCCTTGAATGGCACAGTTTAGGTTGCCAGGTATTTATTATATACAGTATATGTACACTCACATATATACACACACATTACACAGCCAAAGAATTATGCTCCAAAAACTGTTGAAAAAAAGTATTTTGAGTAATTTTAGCACGAAATCACTAGAGGAAGTACTCTAGATGTCCAAGCAGCAATACATAAAATTCAGGACTTAGCTTTTCCTTTTTTTTTTTGATTCTGTTCACAGAACCATTCTTCGAACGCCACATTCACAGCAGAACTTTGCCCATTCTACAGGGTATTTAGTCCCACATTCATGGCAGAATTTTGGTAAGTGTCCCACTGAATTTCCTTCAATGCCTTTAGTGTTTCCACCATTAAATGAAGGGATGTGGTCTCCATCTGGCCTGGAGAGGTACAGAGAGAAAGTAGAAACACAAAGTTCATGACAGTAATTTTCAATCTGTAAGCCTTGGGAAATAGAAAATAATATCATTAAGTATAACTAAAAGCTTCTTAATCTCATCATTAATGCTCTTGAAGAACTGATGCTTTCGAATTGTGGTGCTAGAGAAGTCTGTTGAGAGTCCCTTGGGCAGCAAGGAAATCAAACCAGTCAATCCTAAAGGAAATTAATTCTAAATATTCACTTGAAGGATTGATGCTGAAGCTCGAATACTTTGGCTACCTGAAGAGAAGAGTTGACTCACTGGAAAAGACCCTGATGCTGGCAAAGACTGAGGGCAGAAGGAGAAAGGGGCAAAAGAGGATGAGATGTCTGGATGGCACTACCAACTCAATGGACATGAGTTTGCGCAAACTCCAGAAGAAACTGAAGGACAGGGAAGTCTGGTGAGTTGCAGTGAATGGGGTCACAAAGAGTCAGACATGACTGAGCGATTGAATAGAACTTTTCCCTCTTGTATTGTTTGGTTCTTCTGTAAGACCTCTAATCTTTCTGTGATATTGTATTGTCACTGTTAATGACTTCAATTCCCTGTCTTATTACTTTATATACTTCAAACTGACTTATTTTATAAGTAATGTCTGAAGAACTTCAACATCTGAAGTCTTGGGTACACATGTTTGTTTTCTGCTGTCACTCATGACTGATTCCCTGTTTCCCTGCATGGCTTGAAATGTGTTTGTTTTGTAGTTCAGAATTGTAAGCTCATGTGTGTTCACCTGTGAGAATCAGGAGGCCTGGGTTAACAGCATTTCACAAGATGGTTCTTTCTGCTTTTGCTTTTATAAGCTCCAAGGAAGCTCTTAAACCAAGAGTATCCAAGTTACTTTTTCAGTTAAGAATTAGAATATGCAGATGTTTTCCTTTCAAACCTTAAACTCATATGACTAGTTATGAATTATCAGTGGGAATTCACATCCCTCTGAGCCATGGCTAGGACAGACAAGTATCCTTGGGATCTCTTTATTTCTGATTGTTTTGTTTTGTTTTATTTTCCTAGTCCAGCTTTCACTCAAGAGATAACCCTCTGAATACTGTGAGAGAAGGGTTAACACAACCTTTCTCCTCTTCTGTGGACATATTTGACCTTGGGATAACTTCTCAGCTCTGTTTAATGAAAACCCAACAGAGGTGAAATGCCAGCTAAGTTTCTAAGCAACAGTGTTTGCAAGCAGTTCACTGAAACCGGACATATCCCTCAGGATAACCTGGAAGCTATGTCTATGAAACTGTTATTATGAGACACCGATCCCTTTGGGAAAAAGAACTTCTACTTAAACTGACTTTATACCCACCTATGAGATCTTATTCTCTTATATCTAAGCTGTCAGTTAGACAGCTGAGGAAGACAAGCGTCAAGAATGCTGCAAAGCCTCCCATGAAAGAGAAAACACCTGACGCTGCTCTGCTATCATCTCATATTTCTGAAAACAATCCCAGTGACATGCAATATACAGTCATATAAGTGCCTCTGGCTGAGTCTAAGAAGAATCTTTGCTGAACCTCTCAAGAATCCTGGCTTAGAGCAAGAGGCATGGCAGGAAGGGTGAGGAAAAGTTGTTTCTAACACTATTTTGTCCAAGTACCAGAAGTCAATTCCTCTCTCCCCAAATTACCCTAAAACCCAAGTCTCTATATAGTGAAGACCACTGAAAACCTCAAAAGTAGCTGCAGTGTCACAGTTAATTTGCCAAATTGATCTCTAACCTTCTTCGTATTTTTTTTCTTTAGAAATTTCCTTTCTTTGTTGAGAGCTAAGCTATACATTCAGAAATATATATATTTCCTCTTTTATCTAGTATTTCCAGGTGTTCTGTTTGGAAGGGTTGTCTAGGAAATGTAGTCTATCAGACTTTTAGAAAAATAAATCTCTGAGAATTCTTCATCTGTTTTGGTTATAAGTATTTTTGTCTACGATGGAGGTTGAGTATTCAAGTGAGTAAGGCTCTGGGCTTCCTATCAGATATAAAGCTCTGAAAAAAAAAAAAAAAAAAGAATATCCCAAACATTTTTTAATGTGATTTTTGCTCCTGCCTGTTAACACTTTGTCTACTTCTTTGGAAAGATAAAATTATTCATTTCAAGCATATGTATTTATTAAGTTTTCCATTTTATAACAGAATGTTAATCTTATACTCAGCACTGATTCAAAGCACATGGTTCCACACATATAGAACATAGTACAGCCATAATCCAGGACTCTAAGAAACAGAAGTTCACTTCCTTATATGAATCAAAAATACGTATCAAAGCCTCAGGTGAGACAAACAATACTTATTAAAGAATCTAGCTGAAAAGACAGCAACGTTATCAATTCCTCTATGGTTCTCGTCTTAAGCATAAGCATCACCCTTAAAACTTTCTAAATGGCAGACACCCAGACCCCATTCTCCATCTGGGAGAGACCGCCAAATGTTTGGTTTTGGAAAGCTCCATAGATGCTTCTTCTAATGGGCAAAACCAGGAGGGAGACCTAGAATCTTAGATACTTAAAAATCTATTCCTGGATTAAATATGAATAATGAATGTCTGTACATATTATATCAGAGAAGGCAATGGTAAGCCACTCCAGTATTCTTGCCTAGAAAATCCCATGGACGGAGGAGCCTGGTAGGCTGCAGTCCATGGGGTGGCTAAGGGTCGGACACGACTGAGAGACTTCACTTTCACTTTTCACTTTCACACATTGGAGAAGGAAATGGCAACCCACTCCAGTGTTCTTGCCTGGAGAATCCCAGGGACAGGGGAGCCGGGTGGGCGTCCATCTATGGGGTCACACAGAGTCGGACACGACTGAAGTGACTTAGCAGCAGCAGTAGCAGCAGCAGTACATATTATATACTTATAACAAAAGCAGACAATATATATAGTTTCATATAACACAACCACATCACAGCTGGTTTCCGTGTATCACAGGATGGTCATGTTATAGGCATGCACTAAGGGCATCTTAAAAAAAAACAACCCTATGAAATCCATTGCCCTATTCAGTATGGATTCAGTAGGATGTTAATTAATAAGTTAACCACTAAATTACACAGTGCTTCTATATGAGAAATTACAGCAGAACTTTTAAGGTCTCAGGACTAGTTGTACTTTCTCAGAAAAAGTGATTTATTTTTCTGTTTCAGACAACAAGAATCATGTAACTGTTCTTCTATTCTCCTGTTACTTTGGCTACACAACAACGAAGTTTATATGCCATTTTGCAGCCCAGGGCTGGCCTATCTACAGGTCTCATAATACGAACTTTGTGAACTAACCCCACTCTTTTTCCACTTCATCTTTTAATTCTCATCTTTCCTTTTCCTATTTTTCTTTAATGTAAAAAACAATGTTGTATTTCACTGTACATTTCTGTGCCTTTCCTTAAAACTTTATGGAAAAAGTTGGGATACATACGAAAAATAAAATATTTATAATGAATGATTTCATTATATGTTTAAAAACAGAGCCAGTGTCAAAGCTGTGCAACTATCGTGACATATTAGAAAGGGACGTACATGGATAATCACAATCTCATCAGAGAACTGAAACGTACTAACATGCTGCCGAAAATTATAATAGCAGTAGTGTAAAAAGTCTATTATTCAATTTGAAGAGGTAAAAATAACCATGCTGCAGTTAAAATTAAGACATAAAAAACACAAATGTATCCAGTGGTACTAAACAAACTGTATTTGAGTGTTTACCATAAAAATTACATCTACAAGGTATAAGAAAATACTATTTACACTCAAAACTAGGTCTTTACTGTATAACATTAAAGTCAAATTAAATTGCACAGGAAAAATTAGATTTTTTATTAATAACCTGATAGAAATTTTTTACGTGGTCTTTGGAAAACAATGAATACTTATTTTTATTTTAGTTATTACAATATCAGAGCTAAACATACCTGGCCATGTAGCTATCACTGTATGTTTTTCTCTTGCTTGTAAGCACATTTGAGGCAGGATTTCGGGCCAAACTAGGTGGCGTGGAGTTTCGAGGTTTGATGTTAGTCCTGGAAGACAGAAAGAGATGGCATAATGAAAAAAACTACTGAATAGTAAGCATTTCTGTCACAAATTGTTTATTTGAATGATTAGAAAAATAATTAGAAGCTATAAAGAGGTAAACTCAAAAGATTAAAATCCAAATAATTATTTCACATCTGAAATCCTTAATACGAAGTATAAGCCAAAGCATTTTGCACTAAGATTATCTTGATGGTACATAAAATCATTTAAAAATATGTCTATATATTCTTGACATGAAATTTATAAGTTAATCATTCTAAAACACTTTAAATTTTTTAAAGTTTAAATCTACAGTCCCCTCAAACTAGAGATAAGTCTTATTGAGTGCCTAGAGTTAAATAATAATGTTAGATGGGTAAGATGTGGTTAAAAATTTTGCTAACCATTTTTAGAGAGTAATATTCTATTTATGAAAGCCTGTTCTTAGAAAAAGCAACTAGAATGAATCAGTTAATATACTCTTGTCTCTAAAGATTTTAATTTCACCAACTATACAACCTGGGCTATCTGTTACCAGTAAAGTGGCTGATCACACCTTTCTGAATTCACTTTCTGAAAATTCCGGAATCAAAGAACGCTTATATATGAGGTAAAAATGGTAAAATGTATAGGCTTTGGAATTCAGATGAATCTGGATTCAAATCCCAACTGTCACTGAACAACTCTGGGTCTGGCAATCTGAGTCCAAGTTCCCTCATGTATAACATGTGACCATCATCACTTATAGGAAGTCAGATATATAAAATGTAATTGATACGACATTTAGCATAGCTGAGAGTGATGATGGTATTACTACTGTTAATATTGCTACTACAAGTTAACACTTACATTAACAGTGCTTACTACATTTGATGTAGCTGCATTTTTTTCCCTGGCCATACTCCACATCATGAGGGATCTTAGTTCTCCAAGCAGGGATCAAATCCATGCCCCCTGCAGTGGAAGTGCAGAGTCCTAACCACTGGACCACGAGGGAATTCTTGTAGCTACATTTCTAATCACTTTCATATAAAATTTATTTAATCCTCATAATAATCCTATGAAGCAGTAAGGATTACTAATTCCATCTTGCAAAGGAGGCAACTGAGGCAAAGAGTAGTTATTTCCCCAAGGTGACAGATAAATAATTGCAGAACTAGGTGTAAGATGTTCAATAGTGTTAGCATCCTCCCTCTCTTTAGAAATTTAGTCAAATCTTTTCATTTCAGAGATAAGCAATATTGTGTTACATGATCAAGCAGAATCCTCTTTTTAAAAATGCCTTTGTATATTTTAAGTTCTCAAACTCTGGCTGAAATTCTTCCTTCTCTACTTACATTAGCAAAGTTGGAGAGTCTCCCAAAATTTAAACAGTTGTCTCCAAAATAATGCAGGGAGTAACAATATCTATTATTTTCCAAATGCCCACTGCATGCCAGATATGATACCAGGTATTATACACACTTCGCTTTCTTTCATCTTCACAAAAATCTCTAAAGATATTATTCCCATTTTAAAGTTGAAAAAACTCATAGTCAGAGAGATTAAGTGCAAACCTATTACATGGCTGGGCTTCCCTGATAGCTCAGTTGGTAAAGAATCTGCCTGCAAAGCAGGAGACTCCAGTTCGATTCCTGGGTCAGGAACATGAGCTTAAGAAGGGATAGGCTACCCACTCCAGTATTTTGGGGGGGCTTCCCTTGTGGCTCAGCTGGTAAAGAATCCTTCTGCAATGCGGGAGACCTGGGTTCGATCCTTGCATTGGAAAGATCCTCTGGAGAAGGGAAAGGCAACCCACTTCAGTATTCTGGCCTGGAGAATTCCATGGACTACAGTCTGTGGGGTCGCAAAGAGTCAGACATGACTGAGCAACTTTCACTCATATTACATGGCCAGAGTGTCTGAATTTGAATATATGTGGGTCTCATTCCAAATCTTATATTCAATATGCAATGATGTCATTCAAAGGGAGGCAACTTTGAATACTTACACTATTTCTAAACTTTGACAAGAATCACCGTGGTACATGGATGAGTTACCCTGAACCTCTTCAAATGGCCTTCAAACACTCACTGCAAGTCCACCCATGAGGTGTATGCTACTCTACTTTCACATGGCCCCTCTAGGGATGTTGCAGAACTATCCCACGCCTTTTTAGGAATTCAATCTCTGAAAACTCCCCTGCCAAATGGTGGCAATTCCTCCAAGTGAGAATCACAGAGGACAGGATGGACAGGGTTTTGGGTTTTTTGGCTCAAGAACAAAAACTTGTTAGAAATACTATCACCTTCATATAATTCACATATGAGATATATAGACAGTACAAACATACCCATTCATATACCCAGACAACTTCATATCAATAGTTATTCAAATAATTATAAAATAATAAAAAATACATAAAATATAAGTTATCAACAACAGCTGTCATTATTCAATGCCTATTGTGTATTTTTAGTAACATCTATAAGGTAGAACTGGAATGCCAAGAACCATTTTGATCAGTATTTAAAACATGTTACTTGAGTCTTACACCATCAACACATTTTCCTTCCTGGTCAGAGTCTGAAAGTGCTCCTTTATTATGTGTCCATTAATACAATCTGCCTGCTACAGTTCAAGCCAATAATAAAAGGTCTAACTTTGGAACGGCACTTCCTCTGCTGCTGCTGCTGCTGCTGAGTCGTTTCAGTCGTGTCTGACTCTGTGCGACCCCATAGATGGCAGCCCACCAGGCTCTCCCGTCCCTGGGATTCTCCAGGCAAGAACACTGGAGTGGGTTGCCATTTCCTTCTCCAATGCGTGAAAGTGAAGTCGTCCAGTCGTGTCTGACTTGTAGCAACCCCATGGACTGCAGCCTACCAGGCTCCTCCATCCATGGGATTTTCTAGGCAAGAGTACTGGAGTGGGGTGCCATTGCCTTCTCCGGCACTTCCTCTGCTGCTGCTGCCAAGTCACTTCAGTCGTGTCCGACTCTGTGTGACCCCATAGACGGAAGCCCATCAGGCTCCCCCGTCCCTGGGATTCTCCAGGCAAGAACACTGGAGTGGGTTGCCATTTCCTTCTCCAATGTGTGAAAGTGAAAAGTGAAAGTGAAGTCGCTCAGTCGTGTCCGACCCTTAGCGACCCCACGGACTGCAGCCTACCAGGCTCCTCCATCCATGGGATTTTCTAGGCAAGAGTACTGGAGTGGGGTGCCATTGCCTTCTCCGGCACTTCCTCTACCCCACTGCTAATCACCGTTTCTCTGAGAGCTGCTCTGGAGAGTACAGACAGCAGGAATAGTGCAAAGAAAAAAAGCTCAGTGCATAAATTCTTCCTTCTAGGACTTATCACTATCTGCTGAAAAACAACACATGATGGCTGCTAATGACTCACACTTTTCCCATCTTTGTTTTATTATATATTTAGCTAAATGTATTATTATTTATGGATAAGAGAATGTTGTGGTTTTTAACTTTGGTTTAAAAGTTAATTAGGTGAGCTCTATTAAGCAATTTAACTTATCAGACCCTCAGTTTATCATTTTAAGATGAGACGGCAAGACTTGCTTTGGGGGCACAAACTTGTAAGCTTTGAAGACTTGTGCGGAGAGTTCCAAGACTGCCACTGCCACTCTTGCTTCTCCTCTCAGTCTGTGAGGCCAGTACAGAGAAAGGAATGTGTTTACTTCCCTGTGTTATGTGGAATTTGTAACTATCTAACACAAAGACTGAGGATCCCTGGATTGAATGTTTTCTAAGATCTTTTTCTTGCTTTTTTATAATAATTTATCATCTACTTAAGTAAAAGATATTCTAGCAATATTATATTTATATAATATATAATATTCCCTATACACTTTGTAGAAATATTACTCCTAAAAAAGTTTCATAAAAATAACAACTATTAAGGTGACTCATTTCAACAGTCTGAAAATTAAAATTTAAATTTTATTCAATGAATGCTCTAAAAACAGACATAGGATAATAGAAACGCTCATCAAAAATCAAAGTGTTATAAATCCTAGAAGATTATTCAGCACTTCTTGGCTTAAAAATGATTAAAATAAAAAATTTTAAGTGTAGGAATGTATAAATTTATAGTATTTCATTATATAAAGCCTTTAAGGAAATAGCTGAAAAACATTAACCAAACTGAATTACAAATACTTACTTGTAAATGGGTAATAACTCATGTCTTTTGATGGCACTGTTTGATTTTGTATCACTCTCAAACAACCCTTGCACATGTCTTCCAGTTCGAGGTGGAGGGCCTAACTTGTCCATCTTACTATTAAAATATATAAAGGTGTACCCATAAGGAGAATGCTACTGTTTCTTTATAGTAAAAAAAAAAAAAATTTAAGACATTATTCTGATTCATCAGAAATGCACCCCCCAAGCTCTTTCATAATTATCTGACTGCCAGGGTAAGGACTAATGTCAAAAAGAATCCTCAGATAGATCATACAATATTCATTATTAAATATGAAAATTCTGACTACACAGGCCACCCTGCCAATTGTGACAAACATACTAACATAATCCACACTTACACATAGCAGGGCAACGGAATCAATAAAAAAAAAACTTAAGAAGGACAACAACTGTTTAAAATTTGTGAAGCTAGCAGTGAACTGGAAGTTATTATTCTGATAAATAAAGATATGATGCTTGTTCTTATGGAGCTCACAAATAATCTAATTGTCCTCTTCCCTGAATTTACAGAACTCTCCTGTTTCTGAAGTTTATCCAGAGAAACATTACGCATGATCCGATGAAAACATTGATGGCAATTCTAAAAACTACATGGAAAAATTAGAAGTGGCCATGCCGTCTGAAGCTAATATTTTTAATTAAAATTATAAAGGATTTTCAGCTACTGAATAACAGAAAACTGCAGGCTTGAGGAATTTCATTATATCAAACAAATGATATTATCACCAATCAATATCCATTCAAAGTAGGGAGCAGGGGAAATTAAACTAGGAAACTAGGAGTACTACCTTCAGTGACTACTGAACGACACATCACTGCTTGGTAACTAAGAGCTTTTTAAGGGATTTTTGTTCACTCATTTAAATCCTGAGCACCTACTGGGTATCAGGCACTGTGCTAAATTCTGGGAATACTGTGGTAAATCAGACAGACCTGAAGCTTTGTTCTGATTACAAAGTTGAGAGTCTCAAAAGATGCTGGTCATCCCTCTAGATAATAAGGATCTCTACAGATGGTCACATTTTATCCAGTTTCTCTTCCCTCAATATCCTATACACAGCAGGCATTTTGATGTAAAATGAAACTTGCGGGCAGTGCTGCTTTACATTAGGTGTTTACATCACACTCATTAAAACATTTTAAAGAATTTTTTAAATGCCTCCAATAAATATATTGTATATTTATTATACATAAAATAACAAAACTTCTAAAATTTGTGAGATTAACATTTTATACACTTTATTCGTGAGCAATTAGTAAAAAATAAACCTATTTAGAATTTTAATAAATCAGATTTTTCTTTAAATTATGTAATAAAAATCAAAGCACTACTGTTCCAAACAGTATTTTTCTTACAAAAGGTATCTGCGGATTTGGAAAAAGAAAAGATTTTACTTTCTTCCTCAGAAAAAAAAGTTACTGAAATTAAAATTCATAATTAAAATTTAGAAACATTTAAAACATGGATTCCGCTCAAATGACAGCTTAGTTCAGTCGCTCAGTCGTGTCCGACTCTGCAACCCTATGAATCGCAGCACGCCAGGCCTCCCTGTCCGTCACCAACTCCCGGAGTTTACCCAAACTCATGTCTATCGAGTTGGTGATGCCATCCAGCCTTCTCATTCTCTGTTGTCCCCTTCTCCTCCTGCCCCCAATCCCTCCCAGCATCAGGGTCTTTTCCAATGAGTCAACTCATCGCATGACGTGGCCAAAGTATCGGAGTTTCAGCTTCAGCATCAGTCCTTCCAATGAACACCAGGACTGATCTCCTTTAGAATGGACGGGTTGGACCTCCTTGCAGTCCAAGGGACTCTAAAGAGTCTTCTCAAGCACCACAGTTCAAAAGCATCAATTCTTCAGCGATCAGCTTTCTTCACAGTCCAACTCTCACATCCATACATGACCATGGGAAAAACCGTAGCCTTGACTAGACAGACCTTTGTTGGCAAAGTAATGTCTCCGCTTTTTAATATGCTGTCTAGGTTGGTCATAACTTTCCTTCCAAGGAATAAGTGTCTTTTAATTTCATGGCTGCAATCAGCATCCGCAGTAATTTTGGAGCCCAAAAAAATAAAGTCTGACACTGTGTCCACTGTTTCCCCATCTATTTCCCACGAAGTGATGGGACCAAATGCCATGATCTTCGTTTTCTGAATGTTGAATTTTAAGCCAACTCTTTCACTCTCCTCTTTCACTTTCATCAAGAGATTTCACAGTTCCTCTTTGCTTTCTGCCATAAGGGTGGTGTCATCTGCATATCTGAGGTTATTGATATTTCTCCCAGCAATCTTGATTCCAGCTTGTGCTTCCTCCAGCCCAGTGTTTCTCATGATGTACTCTGCATATAAGTTAAGTAGGGTGACAATATACAGCCTTGATGTACTCCTTTTCCTATTTGGAACCAGTCTGTTGTTCCATGTCCAGTTCTAACTGTTGCTTCCTGACCTGCATATAGGTTTCTCAAGAGGCAGGTCAGGTGGTCTGGTATGCCCATCTCTTTCAGAATTTTCCACAGTTTATTGTGATCCACACAATCAAAGGCTTTGGCATAGTCAATAAGGCAGAAACAGATGTTTTAAGGGACTAGATCTGATTGACAGAGTGCCTGATGAACTATGGACGGAGGTTTGTGACATTGTACAGGAGACAGGGACCAAGACAAACCCCATGGAAAAGAAATGCAAAATGGCTGTCTGAGGAGGCCTTACAAATAGCTGTGAAAAGAAGAGAAGCGAAAAGCAAAGGAGAAAATGAAAGATATAAGCATCTGAATGCAGAGTTCCAAAGAGTAGCAAGAAAAGATAAGAAAGCCTTCCTCAGCGATCAATGCAAAGAAATAGAAGAGTCTCTCCGCCCCGGGTCGCCGCAGCCTCCACCACTTTCGGGCCTAGTAGCCTGAAGCAAAAAAAAAAAGAGAAAAAGATAAGAAAAACCCCGAAAACGCTTTAAAATTAAAAAAAAAAATAGAGAAAAGAAAAGAAAAAAACGAATCCTCTTCGGAGAACCCACGGGGAAGTCACTTTCGCACGCTTCCGGCCTGCCCGCCGCCGCCGCACCTGGGCGTCTGCCGGTCCCCGTCCGTCGGTCCGGTGGTGAGCCGCCCGCGCGCCCGCGTCCACGCACCGCCGCCCGGTCGTGCCGCGTGGCAGCCCCGCGCCCGCCGCCCTCGCCCCCCGCGCGCCGGCCTCCCCACACCACGTGTCCGCGCTGCCCTTCGCCGGCCCGGCATGGGAGGCGGCTGCGCGCTCGGGCCGCCCGGGGCTTGCTGAGTCGACACCGACAAATACTTGGTTTCCCTCTTCCCCGGGCTGCTGTAATCTTAAACCGCTGGGAGCCGGAGGCCTATATTTATAGAGAAACGCGCCTCCCGGAGGCCGCCGTGGGCACCGCTGGGTTGCCTCTGGAAATTTTTTTGTCATTCGGAGGGGAGTCCACGTTTTAATTTTTTCCCTTTTTTTGAAATTGGGAGCTTCAGACCAGGACAGCTGAAAAATTACAAACTCCCAGGGAGGGCCATATTGTTTTTGAGAGCCTTTTGTCTGCGGTTTGGCAGTCTCGTCCGAGCCGTCCCCGAACTCCTCTCCGGCCCTCGGAGCCGACTCCCAGCTTCTCCGAGCTTCACTGCCACCTGTGAGCCGCGGCGTGGGCCACGGCTCCGAGCGGAGCCCCCTTTGTCCTGTGCGGTCCCTCTTAAGAAGTCCTCCTGGTGGGGTTCGGGGTGGTGGGGGCTGGGGAGATGAACGCTGCAGCCAGCAGCTACCCCATGGCCTCCCTGTACGTGGGTGATCTGCACTCGGACGTCACCGAGGCCATGCTGTACGAAAAGTTCAGTCCTGCGGGGCCTGTGCTGTCCATCCAGGTCTGCCGCGATATGATCACCCGCCGCTCCCTGGGTTATGCCTACGTCAACTTCCAGCAGCCGGCTGACGCTGAGCAGGCCTTGGACACCATGAACTTTGATGTAATTAAGGGAAAGCCGATCCGAATCACGTGGTCTCAGAGGGATCCATCTCTGAGAAAATCTGGTGTGGGAAACGTCTTCATCAAGAACCTGGACAAATCTATAGATAACAAGGCACTTTATGATACTTTTTCTCCTTTTGGGAACATTCTGTCCTGCAAGGTGGTGTGTGATGAGGGTTCTAAGGGTTATGCCTTTGTCCACTTCGAGACCCAGGAGGCTGCCGACGAGGCCATCGAGAAGATGAACGGCATGCTCCTCAATGACCGCAAAGTGTTTGTGGGCAGATTCAAGTCTCGAAAAGAGCGGGAAGCCGAACTTGGAGCCAAAGCCAAGGAATTTACCAATGTTTACATCAAAAACTTCAGGGAAGAGGTTGATGATGAGAATCTGAAAGAGCTATTTAGCCAGTTTGGTAAGACCCTAAGTGTCAAGGTGATGAGAGATCCCAGTGGGAAATCCAAAGGCTTTGGCTTTGTGAGTTACGAAAAACACAAGGATGCCAATAAGGCTGTGGAAGAGATGAATGGAAAAGAAATTACTGGGAAGGTCATTTTCGTTGGCCGTGCACAAAAGAAAGTGGAGCGGCAGGCCGAGTTAAAGCGAAAATTTGAACAGCTGAAGCAGGAGAGGATTAGTCGCTATCAGGGGGTGAATCTCTACATTAAGAACTTGGATGACACCATCGACCATCGATGACGAGAAGTTAAGGAAAGAGTTTTCTCCTTTTGGATCAATCACCAGTGCTAAGGTGATGCTGGAGGATGGGAGAAGCAAAGGATTTGGCTTTGTCTGCTTCTCATCCCCTGAAGAGGCAACCAAAGCAGTCACGGAGATGAATGGACGCATTGTGGGCTCCAAGCCACTGTATGTCGCTCTGGCCCAGAGAAAGGAGGAGAGAAAGGCTCACCTGACCAACCAGTATATGCAGCGGGTGGCCGGGATGAGGGCACTGCCTGCCAACACCATCTTAAATCAGTTCCAGCCTGCAGCTGGGGGCTACTTTGTACCAGCAGTTCCACAGGCTCAGGGAAGACCTCCATATTACACACCTAACCAGTTAGCACAGATGAGGCCTAATCCACGCTGGCAGCAAGGTGGGAGACCTCAAGGCTTCCAAGGAATGCCAAGTGCTATACGCCAGTCTGGGCCTCGTCCAGCTCTTCGCCATCTGGCTCCAACTGGTAATGCTCCGGCCTCTCGCGGCCTCCCTACCACCGCTCAGAGAGTCGGGTCTGAGTGCCCGGACCGCTTGGCTATGGACTTTGGTGGGGCTAGTGCCGCCCAGCAAGGGCTGACTGACAGCTGCCAGTCTGGAGGTGTTCCCACAGCTGTGCAGAACTTAGAGCCTCGTGCTGCTGTTGCTGCCGCTGCTCCTCGGGCTGTTGCACCTTACAAATATGCCTCCAGCGTCCGCAGTCCTCACCCTGCCATCCAGCCCCTGCAGGCACCCCAGCCTGCGGTCCATGTGCAGGGGCAGAAGCCGCTGACCGCCTCCATGCTGGCTGCAGCACCCCCCCAAGAACAGAAGCAGATGCTGGGTGAACGTCTGTTCCCACTTATCCAGACGATGCACTTGAACCTGGCTGGGAAGATAACTGGGATGCTGCTGGAGATCGACAACTCAGAGCTGCTGCACATGCTGGAGTCCCCCAAGTCTCTCCGCTCCAAGGTGGATGAGGCTGTGGCGGTCCTTCAGGCTCATCATGCCAAGAAAGAAGCTGCTCAGAAGGTGGGCGCTGTTGCTGCTGCTACCTCTTAGACAAGGACGAACCGATTCAAAAGCCAAATAAACCCTCATGGAATTCAGCTCAAGGTTTGAAGACTTCCTAGCTTGTCCTATGGACCTCAACACCAAGAACCATAATTGCAAATTTAATAGGTCATTTTGTATCAAAAGGTCAATTATGAAGCACCTAGAATTTTTCAATTTAAAGAATATATTCTCTGGGTTCTGATATGGCCCAGACAGTGTTAACTTTTTTTTCTATTGTGGGTTTTGATTTGTTCCCCCCAGAAATTGGTTTTATTTGATGTACCCAAGTCTTAAGTTTCTCAATAAAGAAAAAAATCTCCATAAAAAAAAAAAACAAAAAAACAAAGAAATAGAAGAAAATAACAGAATGGGAAAGACTAGAGATCTCATATGATAAGAACTACTAAAATCTAACAAATGATAAAACAAAGGAGATGAACAGAATCTAATAAAAATGTCAAGGCAATTCTCTATTGGGAATATTACGTATCTTCTATATATGAAAGGATTGCTAGTATTTTCAGATTTTAAAAATGTAATATTTTAAAAGGCAGATTTCAATGATGATTTTACTACCACATATCTGTGTTATGAAATTCAACTCAATTGGTTTGTCTACCCATGTATATGAATGTGTGTATATAGACACACAATTCAAATGTTACTTAGGCTGGTCTTCCCTGGTGGCTCAGATGGACATCTGTCTGCAATGTAGGAGACCCAGGTCTAGGTCTACCTATGTATATGTACATGTATCACAATTCAAATGTTACTTAGGCTAAATGTTAGTAAATATTGTTATTAAGCTCAAATCACTTCATTCCACTGCAGATTTCTATTGTTATGCTATTTTCAAGGTCTAACTAAATAAAAATAAATTTTAAATTCTCAATGTAATCAAGGTTATATAAGTTTACACATAAAAGTATTTTATGTAATTTTAATAAATATAATCTTTATATAAATTATCTATTTAAGTGCTTTTACATATAAAATTTTGCTAACACATATATTTGAAAAACCTTGAAATGATAGTCAATGTTAAGGTTTTAAATAAATTTGAAAATTATCCTGGGACCTAATTAAAATGAAAGTAAACCATTTGGACTTCAAAGTAAACCATGGACAAGATAACCAAATGAATGGGATAAAGTATTTGTAAATGGTATGACCAATAAGGGGTTAATATCCAAAATATATAAACAGATCATACAACTCAATATCAAAAAAGCAAAAGACCTGACTAGACATTTTTCCAAAGATGATATTTTCCAAAGCCAAAAGGCATAGAAAAAGATGCTCATTGTAGTTAATCACCAGAGAAATGCAAATTAAAACCACAATGAGCTACCAACTCACAACTGTCAGAAGGCGATCATCAAGAAGACCCAAATAACAAATGTTGGTGATGATTTGGAGAAAAGGGAACCCTCTTATACTATTGGCGAAAATATAAATTGGTGCAATCACTGTGGAAAACTATATGGAATTTTCTCAAAAAACTAAAAATAAAATTACCACATGGCCCAGTAATTCCACTCCTGGGCAAACATCTGAAAAAACACTAACTCAAAAAGATACACACATCCCAAAATTATTTACAATTGCCATGATAATGGAAGCAACCTAAGTGTCCATCAACAGATGAATGGATAAAGAAGATGAGGTATATACATACGTATGTACACACACACGCACACACAAATGGAAATGGAATGCTACACAGCCATAAAAAGGGATGGAATTTTGCCATTTGCAACAACATGGATAGACATGGAGGGTAATGTGCTAAGTGAAGTACGTCACTTAGAGAAAGACAAATACTATTACTAATAGTATTTGTATATAAACTACAAATATATAAAGTATATAAATCACAAATACTAATACTACTACATCACATATGTGGAATCTAACAAACTAGTGAATGTAACAAAAAATAAACTGACTGAAAGATAGTGGTTCCCAGGGTGAAGAGGGAAGGAAGAGAGGCAATTTGGGGTGGGCCACACAGAGGTTTAAACTACCATATATAAAATAATTAGGCCATAAGGACATAGTGTATAACACAAGGAATATACCCAAATAGTCTAAGAATTACAAATGTATTATCACCTTTAAAAATTGTGAATTCTGTACATCAAGTATACATCAATAAAAAATTTAAAAAGCTAAAATCATCAGTTTACAACAAAAGATCTTTGAAATACTTAAACATTTTCCTAAACTGACTTGGATCCAGACCAGCTCTCATGTACCGTTTTCACATTTATTTTAGTGAACAAGAATGCTTCTTTATCCACATTTCCTTTTCTATTAAACCATTTCTTTCCTGTCCCTCTTCCTACAGTAGCATTAAAAGTAAGTCAAAAAAGCAACAAGATAAAGGGATATTTGGAAAGAAATAGAATTATTTGCAAAAGTGGCAACATATTTTCAAAAGGAATTTAACTGATTTAAATTTAAATTTTAAATTTAACTGATTTAACTGACCAAAGAGCAACTGATTGCTCTTTGATTGAAGTTTCTTCTCGATATGTTTCTTGGTCTTGCAAACCATCGATAACTGACTTAAGGAAGTGAATAAAACAAGTAAAGGAAGCAGGAATTCTCTATTATATGCTTTTCCCTGCCCTCAGGGGTCTTCAATGTTTCAAGTTATGAAAAACATCACTACTAGTGATTTTCATACTTAGTTTATACATCTATCTACATCTGGGGCTACTCTGATAAAAAATTTTGGAAAAGTACAATGAGAAATCTACTATACTATGTATTTTTACCTTATTTACAAAGTGTGACAATTATAATTTTAATGTGATAGTAATCATTACAGAACTATCAACATCAATGTTTTCAGAGTGCCTCTATGCTATTTTTCTTTTAAAGGATCCAATTCAGTAATGACAATGCCACATGAAAGGTCTGAAAGATATTAAGGCAGGAATAAAGAAATCCATTTAGCAGTAAAAGCAGTGTTGCTGCTGTTAAAGAAAAGAAGGAATATATTTTAAAGTCAACCAAGCACATCTACACAGCATTAATTTGGTGCAGACTAAGCAATCCGATATATAAAACAGAATTCCCATCTGATATACAAAACATAGAATTCCCATATGAAGTTCAAGGATATATCCTTACATTGGTACTTAGATTTGGTCAGAGTCAACATGAAAGTATACTTTTAATCTGTTACTATTCTTTTAATTCAACCACAGAAATGTGTTTGAATGGATTAATAAAAGTTAAAAAAAAAAAACCCTTTGTGTCACTGGAACACTAATATATGGTCTAACTTCTTAGATAGTCCACATGACTTTAAAAACAGTTCCATCTTTGGGAATAAATGAAGAATCCTTAAAACCCCTACCTTAAATTATAAATAAAATTCCTATGATAACTTACCCATTCTAAAACAGGGAGTGGCAAACTTTTCCTATAAAAAGCCAAAAAGTCAATATTTCAGGCTTTGTAGGTTATACTTCTCTGTCGCACTCGACTCTGCCACTATAGCATGAATGCAGCCATAGACAATTCACCATTGGCCATGTGCAGCCGTGTTCCAATGAAAACAATGGTTGGGCAGGATTTGGCCCTCAGACCATAGTTCAAAAAGATCACCTGCTCTAAAACATCAAAATTCCATACTTGAGAGGATGCCAATTATTTTAAATTTTTGAAAATCTAAATGAAAGGCAGATTTCAATGATGATCTAAAATTTTACCATAAAGAGTTACGATCAAAATCACTATCTTACAGTCCAAGACAAAAATATGTAACTTTTTGTCAAGCTGATACATTTATATAAATGATAGACCCAGGGTTTTCCAAAGGACTATCTCTAGCTGTATGTAACTGCCATGATATGAATAGTATATCTAGAAAGGAAAAAATGCTTCAACAGGCTTTCCAAATATTCATTCCTGAATGAGCGTTTTTGGCAATGCTGCAAGTATTTGGCAACATATCTATCTATTTCTGAGTTGAGATAAACTTTAACCTAGGGAAGGTCCCTGTTTATTGTTGACACCATGAGAGTGAATTCTTAGGAAATAAGCCACTCAGTCCGGTATACTATAACAGAGTAGAAGAGATAAAACAAAAAGATGACTTCTGAAATAATTTGGGGATAAATTTTACCAAGAGGTATTTTATATCTTTGTGGACATCTATAGCTATGATGTTTTGAGGCACTCAAAGTTGCTAAGCCTTCCATACTTCTACCTTTGATCCTAAACTCATTGATTAAATTCTATACAAATAACACAGTAACTCAATTCATGGCAAAGTGAGCTTCCTTAGTCTAATAGTTGAAATAATTGTTATCCACATAGGAAGCCAAACTGTGCAATTCTAGGTTGAGGCATTTCTAGACCAATAATGAAAGTCAGAGAAGTTCATAAAAGTCTAAATAATGGTACTCACAAACCACACACATCAAAAGATTGGCTTATAAGAAAAGCCTGTTTCCACACGTACAACCATATACTCAAAACGTAGATATTCATTTCTCATTCCTGTTAATATAAAGCATGAGAAACCAATTTCGTTTTTCATCAAAAAAAAAAAAAAAAATGCTCCTTACCTGCATTATTTCTCTAGTTTTAACACACCTACTATATCCTATATCCAAAGTAAACTTTTAGTTCTCAGAGTAATTGAACAGAAGTAAATCTCTGCAATTTGATACTTTAACTATTGAAAATTATCAGCTGATAATTTAAGTTAGTAAGTAACCATTAAGAAAACATAATTCTAAAGGTACAATTGTGTAAACTCTCTGACACAATTTAAGTATAATAATTATTTATTTAAAACTCTGTGTTTCATCATACTTCTAATATCTCTAGGAATAAAGAAAACTATTTTTGGCCCAAGAAAAAAATTTCTATTAGGGTGTATTTTGCTTTAAAAAATTCTGTTAAAATCAGCTGACCCACAGGTTGTCTAGAATCATCAAACATACGAGAATTTTTCCAAGTAAAAAGATAAATTTTTCTATGGTGTGATTTCAATATATGCTAAATATTATAGATCACTGATATGTATGATCGCAGGCAAACACAATAAAGATTATACACACCAGGCTTTAAATAAATCCAAACCACTAAAATGACTCATTTTACTAATCTCAAAAGATGCTCAACTTCTTGAACATTATAGCTAACCAGATGTCTTAATTCTATCGTTACTCAATTCTGAATTATCTTTGTCAATAAAAATCATGATAATCATTTTTGTTGTTGTTCAGTCACTAAGTTATGTCTGACTCTTTATGACCCCATGGACTGCAGCACACCAGGCTGCCCTGTC
Organism: Moschus berezovskii; assembly: GCF_049115385.1. NCBI lineage: Eukaryota > Metazoa > Chordata > Mammalia > Artiodactyla > Moschidae > Moschus > Moschus berezovskii. Next base: position 39,799,770 of record NC_142475.1, read on the forward strand.
CTTCACTATCTTCTGCAGTTTGCTCAAATTCAGACCCACTGAGTCAGTGATGCCAACTAGCCATCTCATCCTCTGCTACCCCCTTCTCTTTTTGCCTTCAATTTTTCAGTATGAAAAGACAAAAGAACAGTCATACAAACCTCAAGTAACTACAAGTACCAGAACCATAATTCTGTGATGTTGCAAAAAGTTGACAAATCAGGAACTGAATTTATTGATTCACTATTATTTCATATATTCACCAAAAATTTGTGTGTCTGTATGCCAAGCATTATACTACATTTTGTAGTTACATCTATAAGCAAAGCAGACACAGAGCTCTGCCATCACAGATTTTATAATCTAGTAAGGGAAAGAGACAAACCATTACCTCAGTAATTCTAAAAAAGGAATGAGCTCTGTCACTAACTGGACAGCTATGAATGATTCTATTCAGTAAAATAATCATATTACTATCAGTTAATACAGTAATTATATTAACTTACAGTAATATAGTAATATATTGGTCAGAAACATATATCACCACTCTTTCCAGCAGTTTGAAACAGTCCTTTAACACATAAGCATCATATATAGTATGGACAAATGAGATTTAAACAGTCATGCCTGACAGTTTAATATGGGACAAACAAAAATTTTAAATCTTTATAGCATTATAGCAGCACACAACTTGTAAAATTCTTGTGCCCAAAGTTTTTGCTCATTAGTAAAAACATTTTCTCCTAAAGATTAATAAATGCTCATCAGCTGTCAAGGTGTAAGCAGAGTTAAAGTTGTCAGAGCAAGAAAAAGAAAACAGTTAAGAACAAAGTCAGGTAGCTCCTAGTTAGGGGCAAAGTAGGATCTAGAAATCTAGTATTTTAATCCAAAATCCAGTAACCCTTTTCATTTTACCAGTCAGCTTCACATGCTCTCTTAAAAAGAGTGTCGGTATAACTTAATACTGCCAACTGGTTAAGATTACCAGTATGATAGGAAATAGCCTATAATTCACAGTCAAAGGTAAATGAAGCCTCCATTTATAAACTTAAAACACATTGATATTTCTATATTTACGTATCTAATGAGTCAACTCAGTAGAGAAACTATAAAAAGAAAATCATATCAGTTTGTTTTAGCACTGGAAGATGAGAACCTTTTACTTTCAACCACCTGTTCTACTGATAACCTGTCTCTTTCTTAAGACTAGCCTGTCTCTTCTTCTTGGAAGCATGACAGAAAGAAAAAGCATTTAACTAATCAGATCTTGTTAGCTGATCTTGCTCTTTTTCTACAATGATAATACAATAAACTATCTTTAGATCTTAAACACTTTACATGTAGTTCAAATTAGGAAACAAAAGGCAATTACTTTCTACTGATAGACACAATCCTATATATTTCCTACATAAAAGCCAAACTGAGACTCTAGATCTGAAAATAATGTGTGTCATGCTTCCTACATCAACTTTATAAACAGTATCTGTAAATATAAAGAATAAGGCTACATTCTAATAATCATATGGCCATCCCTTAGTTTTATTGTTTATCAAAATGAAGAGTTTATACTATTCTATTGAAAGACTTCTATTAAAAACTGTAGTGTTATCAATGAATTTTCCCACATTAATTGCTGAAGGCTTAATTATGCTACTTATTAAAAAGCATATACATAAAACTATAGAAACATGCTGCTGCTGCTAAGTCGCTTGAGTCGTGTCCGACTCTGTGCGACCCCACAGACGGAAGCCCACCAGGCTCCCCCGTCCCTGGCATTCTCCAGGCAAGAACAGTGGAGTGGGTTGCCATTTCCTTCTCCAAAAATAGTACTAAATTTTTATAGTTTCTATCAAAGTATACATGGAGTTTATAGCCAACCTACTTCTTTAAAAAGACTCATCTTTTTAAAATTTATATATATTTTATGATTGTATAGTATCGCTTTGTAGATTTTCAGAATTTGATATTCAAACATAGCTACACATTTTTTTTTTTACATTATAATAAAACCATATGTAAAGAGACCGATGCTTATCACCAAAGAGAAGTCAATCTGTATCATGCTACAAACTCTTTGACAGCTGTGTGGCTTTGAGAAAATTACTTTGCTTCTCTGATCCTCTCCTCCTATGATAGCGGGGTGGTTTTAATAAAAATAATGTTAAATGTCTAGCACAGTGCCTGACACATGCTTTAAAAAAATTGTTAGTATAAAAGGTCTACTGTATTTTAAGTAATCTCCTTAGACTAGATTCTCAGAAGTAAAATTACGAAATGGAAAATATGAATGTTTAAGGCTCTTGATAAATGCCACCAGAACCTCTTCCAAACTGGTAATACTAATTTAGACTCTCAAGAGCAGTATGCGAGCTCCTGATCAGCAATATATTAAAAGACAAACTTAGAAAATTGAGATTAATGAAAAAGCCAACTGTCTGTGTGCTTGTGTGTGCTAAGTCACTTCAGTTGTGTCTGACTCTGTGTGGCCCCATGTTACCTAAACAAAGTAAAATCAGCATCAAGCACATATGAATATACATATCACTAAAAAAATAAATTCTACATAGACTTACCCTACGTGAGGGGCTGCTATCCCTTTATGGGAAGGAGACAAGGTCTGAAGTTTGTTTCCCAAAGAGCTGCCAACTGAAGACACTTTACCTGAAGGAGCACCTTTTAATAAAAAAGGTATTAGTTTTAACAACACTCTGAAAAAGAAAAATGACATTAACCAGAGCATCTGACAAAACAATGCTTTCATGGCAATAAATCTTTGTGGCAAAAAATCAGAATGACTTATCAAATCAAAAATTAAATAAAATTTTTATGGAACAACATACAGCATCCTTCATTTCTAATTTCTATACTTCTTTCTTACAATTTACATTCAAATGAAGGTACACTTCAGCAATCAAGATCTTCTTTAAACCATTAAATACTTGCCTATTAAGGATAATTATCTAGTTCAGACAGGTACAGACAGAAACAAGGGAAAAAAATACTGTGGTCAAAGAATCAAGAAAAGGACCTTGGTTGACTACTCTGAAGAGATGATATAATAACTACCTCGAGGACAGACATTTAGGCTAAAAAAGGACTACAAAACATCTAAAGTAGAAGCTACTGAAAGTTACTTTATTTTTACCCAAAATAATTACGTATCTTCCACATCAACTCCTAATAAACCTAGTTTTAAATAATCCAAAACAGAATACCATCTTCATTTCCTTCTCCACCAATTCTGATATTAAAACAAAAAAACAAATCAAGTTATTTTACAGATCTCATTACCTACAACAGCTTTGCTAGTGCCACTTGGTTGTGGTAATCGTGATGATCCCGATGAGGTGGTCCCAGGAGAATTCAACTTTTTAAGTGCAGGCGGCTTATACTAAAATAATGAAAACACGATGTTTTATCAACATCATATTTTGATTATGGATTACAAACCAGTATTTCAAGAGCACACATTCCCTTAAATGAGTCGGATGTTTTACCACCTACTCAAAATTATCCAAATTTAGAAAGAGTAGGTTAAAATATATCACCTTAGAGAGAAGTTTCCCAAGAAATGTTCCTTCTCCTAATTGGCGTACTAAAATTTTGGCTCAGATGTCCTGTTGCTAAAATAGAGAGTAACTTTTCCCAGGTCAAAGAAAACAAAATGGATCAAATGGAAAAAATTTCCTCAATGTTAAGATTTTAGATGCCAACCATATTATTAGAAAAACTTAAAACCACCCAAAGATGCTTACTTGGTGGTATGGCTTTAAAGGTCAAGGTTTTTGTATGTTCCCTGGTATGGTTTTGTATTATATATATATATAATCTAGGCACGTATCTTACTGACAAAAATTCCTAAGAGCACATATTAGCCTGAACAAGTTTTAAATAACTGTCTAACTAATTATGGCCCCAAGGTGAAAATAAAGAGCTAATTCTTCATTAACCTCACCAGAACATGTTACATGAAAGGGATATGGGCTGAGAAAAGATACAGTATTTCAGTTTATCTCACTTATTCTCATTTTTTTCTCTATATAGAAATATCACCATCGAGTTTGTTTTACTGTCTCTTATTTAAACAAAATTTTTCTCTGCTACTGAATATAAAAGCATCTTATTGACCACCCACTCCAATATAAAGAAGTAAACTTGCCCAGGGTTACACCCCAACTTAACAGAACAGGAATTAAGACTCATACTGTCTTAGTACTAGCCCTGTACGCCAACTATAAGGTGATTATTGTGCTTGCCTGTGTATTTGAGCCCTATGCTTAGGACTTAATGAGAAAAACTGGTTTTAAGCCCAACTTTTAAAAATCAAATCATATTTATAACCTATTATCATTATAAAATTTAAGATGCTCTGCTATTAAAAACTGCTGGCTAAGCACAAACATTAAAGTCACACACTGTAACTCTTCAAAAATCAGTATTTGACCTTTTACAAAAATAAATCTTGGAAAAGGGTCACACACACACAAATAAGCACATTTGACACTATAATGTCAAAAACTTCAATTTCGTAACCACTTGGCAACTAGAAAATCTTCAATAACTGTCCATCAAATGAACAAAATGACTAGTAGACTTTGGGAAATGTATATGGAGCCATATAAATATACTGTTTCTTGGAAAACCTAAGAGGTATTTCCTGTAGTATCAGTCTTTCCCATGAAAATATCAATACTACTGAATACATTAGGAAAGATTTTATTTTATTTTTCTTTTAGGAAAGATTTTAAAACTAACACTATGGAAAACAAGACCTAACAAAGACTTCTCAAAATATTAGAGGCATGCCTACCAAAAATATGGTCAATAAAATTGGATTAAGAAACAGGACTGGTGACTCATTCACATTTTGCTAATTATCAAATCAGAGAACAATATACACTGAGAGGTCAAGTTTTAGGCAGGAAGAGACCTAGCAGCATTATAAACTGGGAATAAAGATTTTTATACATACATTCAGTTCAGTTCAGTTGCTCAGTCATGTCCAACTCTTTGCGACCCCATGAATCACAGCACGCCAGGCCTCCCTGTCCATCACCAACTCCCGGAGTTCACTCAAACTCATGTCCATCGAGTTGGTGATGTCATCCATCCATCTCATTCTCTGTCGTTCCCGTCTCCTCCCACCCCCAATCCCTCCCAGCATCAGAGTCTTTTCCAGTGAGTCAACTCTTTGCATGAAGTGGCCAAAGTATTGGAGTTTCAGCTTTAGCATCAGTCCTTCCAATGAACACCCAGGATTGATCTCCTTTAGAATGGACTGGATGGATCTCCTTGTAGTCCAAGGGATAGGAATCTCTATATTAACTTAATGGCTTATAAAAGAAAAAGGCAGAATATTTCTTTCAAAAAGTGCTTTGTTTTTCTGCTCTGTATTAGACCACCTATTATTTTACTCAGTTTTTTGGTCAGCTTTTCTGAGATGATGAGAACCTAGCCCAACTGAATCTATCTCCTACAGTATTTCCTATTACTTTCCACCAGAACAAGTCAGGTTAGTTTCCTTACAGACTTCTCATAGTACTCTGAATGCCTTTGTTTAAAACATACTCATATTATCTCTCAGTAACTGGCTGTTCCCCTGACCTAGATAATAAGACTCCTTCCTTACTGAGCTGTATTTAATCTGTTCTACACATCAAGCTGAAATTCTACTGCTAGGCATTCAGGATGACTCTAGCTAGCAATGATTTCACATAAATTCATTTTAATGATCAGAAGAACAAAATCTATTTTTACAGTTATACTCATGTTTCATTTACCACGTGTTCAGTTCAGTTCAGTTTAGTCGCTCAGTCGTGTCCGACTCTTTGCGACCCCATGAATCACAGCACGCCAGGCCTTCCTGTCCATCACCAACTCCCGGAGTTCACTCAAACTCATGTCCATCGAGTTGGTGATGCCATCCAGCCATCTCATTCTCTGTCATCCCCTTCTCCTCCCGCCCCCAATCCCTCCGAGCATCAGAGTCTTTTGCAGTGAGTCAACTCGTCGCATGAGGTGGCCAAAATATTGGAGTTTCAGCTTCAGCATCAGTCCTTCCAATGAACACCCAGGACTGATCTCCTTCACGACCAAGATAATCACGATGGTGTGATCACTCACCTAGAGCCAGACATCTTGGAATGTGAAGTCAAGTGGGCCTTAGAAAGCATCATTACGAACAAAGTAAGTAGAGGTGATGGAATTCCAGTTGAGCTATTTCAAATCCTGAAAGATGATGCTGTGAAAGTGCTGCACTCAATATGCCAGCAAATTTGGAAAACTCAGCAGTGGCCACAGGACCGGAAAAGGTCAGTCTTCATTCCAATCCCAAAGAAAGGCAATGCCAAAGAACGCTCAAACTGCCGCACAATTGCACTCATCTCACACGCCAGTAAAGTCATGCTCAAAATTCTCCAAGCCAGGCTTCAGCAATATGTGAACCGTGAACTTCCAGATATTCAGTTCAGTTCAGTTTAGTCATGTCCGACTCTTTGCGACCCCATGAACCACAGCACGCCAGGCCTCCCTGTCCATCACCAACTCCCAGAGTTCACTCAAATTCATGTCCATCGCGTTGGTGATGCCATCCAGCCATCTCATTCTCTGTTGTCCCAGTCTCCTCCTACCCCCAATCCCTCCTAGCATCAGACTCTGTTCCAGTGAGTCAACTCGTCGCATGAGGTGGCCAAAGTATTGGAGTTTCAGCTTTAGCATCAGGGTCCTTCCAATGAACACCCAGGACTGATCTCATTTAGAATGGACTGGTTGGATCTCCTTGCAGTTCAAGGGACTCTCAAGAGTCTTCTCAAGCACCAAAGTTCAAAAGCATCAATTCTTCGGCGATCAGCTTTCTTCACAGTCCAACTCTCACATCCATACATGACCATGGGAAAAACCATAGCCTTGACTAGACGGACCTTGGTTGGCAAAGTAATGTCTCTGCTTTTTAATATGCTATCTAGGCTGGTCATAACTTTCCTTCCAAGGAGTAAGCGTCTTTTAATTTCATGTCTGCAGTCAGCATCTGCAGTGATTTTGGAGCCCAAAAAAATAAAGTCTGACACGGTTTCCGCTGTTTCCCCATCTATTTCCCATGAAGTGATGGGACCAGATGCCATGATCTTTGTTTTCTGAATGTTGAGCTTCAAGCCAACCTTTTCACTCTCATCAAGAGGCATTTGAGTTCCTCTTCACTTTCTGCCATAAGGGTGGTGTCATCTGCATATCTGAGGTTATTGATATTTCTCCCGGCAATCTTGATTCCACCTTGTGCTTCTTCCAGCCCAGCGTTCCTCATGATGTACTCTGCATATAAGTTAAATAAGCAAGGTGACAATATACAACCTTGACGTACACCTTTTCCTATTTGGAACCAGTCTGTTGTTCCATGTCCAGTTCTAACTGTTGCTTCCTGACCTGCATACAGGTTTCTCAAGAGGTAGGTCAGGTGGTCTGGTATTCCCATCTCTTTCAGAATGTTCCACAGTATATTGTGATCCACACAGTCAAAGGCTTTGGCATAGTCAATGAAGCAGAAATAGATGTTTTTCTGAAACTCTCTTGCTTTCTCCATGATCCAGCGGATGTGGGCGTTCAAGCAGGTTTTAGAAAAGGCAGAGACATCAGAGATCAAATTGCCAACATCCGCTGGATCATGGAGAAAGCAAGAGAGTTCCAGAAAAACATCTATTTCTGCTTCATTGACTATGCCAAAGCCTTTGACTGTATGGATCACAATAAACTGTGGAAAATTCTGAAAGAGATGGGAATACCAGACCACCTGACCTGCCTCTTGAGAAACCTGTATGCAGGTCAGGAAGCAACAGTTAGAACTGGACATGGAACAACAGAGTGGTTCCAAATAGGAAAAGGAGTACGTCAAGGTTGTATATTGTCACCCTGCTTATTTAACTTATATGCAGAGTACCACGTATTCAGTTCAGTTCAGTTCAGGTCGCTCAGTCGTGTCCAACTCTCCGCGACCCCATGAATCTCAGCACGCCAGGCCTCCCTGTCCATCACCAACTCCCGGAGTTCACTCAAACTCATGTCCACAGAGTTGGTGATGCCATCCAGCCATCTCATTCTCCGTCGTCCCCTTCTCCTCCCACCCCCAACCTTTCCCAGCATCAGTCTTTTCCAGTGAGGAAACTCGTCGCATGAGGTGGCCAAAGTATTGCAGTTTCAGCTTTAGCATCAGTCCCTCCAATGAACATCCAGGATTGATCTCCTTTAGAATGGACTGGTTGGATCTCCTTGCAGTATAAGGGACTCTCAAGAGTCTTCTCCAACACCACAGTTCAAAAGCATCGATTCTTCGGCGATCAGCTTTCTTCACAGTCCAACTCTCACATCCATACATGACCACGTATTAGGGAGGTGATTATTTCCTGTGTTTTTATACAGATCACAAACCTAATACATTTCCTTGGTAAAATATTTATGTTCACAAAGACTTTTTATTTCTGATAAAGTGGGAGAAGGTATTTATTTATTTGGACCAAAGCAACATTCAGCCCAAAGATGGGCACAATAAAGGATAAAAATGGTAGAGACCTAATAGACGCTGAAGAGATCAAGAGGAGATGGAAAGAATACATGGAACTACTGTATAAAAAAGATCTTAATGAACTGGATTACTAGGACGGTGCGGTTAGTCACCCAGAGTCAGACATTCTGGAGTGCGAAGTGAAGTGTGTCTTAAGAACTGCTGTTAATAAAGCTAGTGGATACGATGAAATTCCAGCAGAACTATTCAAAACCGTAAAGGACGATGACATAAAGGTGTTGCATTCATTATGTCAGCAAATCCAGAAGACCCAGCAGTGGCCACAGAACTCGAAAAGGTTAATACTCATCCCAGTTCCCAAGGGTAGTACCAAAGATTGTACTAACCACTGGACAATTGCACTCATCTCCCATGCTAGTAAGGCCATGCTTAAAATCTTGCATGCTAACCTTCAGCATTATATGAACCAAGCACTTCCAGATGTCTAGGCTGGGTTGAGACCAAACTGTCAACATTCACTGGATGCCGGGAGCCAGCGAGGGAAATCCTACCCGTGGCAAAGGTCAATTGGGGAAGAGGCCTGACGGGCAAAGGCTAATCAGGACTCGAGGAACCCCCTGGACTTACCTGAGCATCTACCCCAAAGAAAACCGGAGTCTGACTGCCTTACTTATCTTACGCCTCTTACCAAGTCCTCTAATACTTACGGGGGCTTCCCCACAACCACCTTTCTCTGAAAACATTAATTCAGAGCTGTAGTTTAAAATTTCTCCTCGGCTTAATAGGAGTGTTCCAATCCAAGCCCCTCTGATAGCTTTCTAACTTGCCTGACAAGTTTGTCTGGGCTCTTACAACTATGAATGTGACTGTTTACAGCTTCCCAGCCATGCAAGGACAGAAAGCCATATATTCTAAAATACAGGAATTTGTTGAAGAAGTTAAAATCATTAGAATAGTACTAAAAAAGATTTCATTGTTGAATCAATGCTTGCTGCAAAGTTTCCTCTATCTATTGTATCCTTGGAAATATATTAATCACATATAGAGAAAATAAGTAGTAGTGTTTGATTTAACCACATCAGATCTTAAGTTAATAAATTCCTTTCTTGTAGCTCACTACACCTTTGCCTTATAGGAATGTAACTTTATCATGTGTCTAGCACCTGACTTTAGGAAAATCACCTTAAAAGAATATAAGACTTTTTCTAGCTAACTAACCTTTGTTAGGAGAGAGGGCCATAAACTGTTAGCAGGCCTCCTGGCCAGAAGATGATGTAAACCAACTAAAACTTTTGTATATCATGAGACATACAAAAATAAGCCCTGATCCTGATAAGTGTCAAGACTGCTGACCCCGCGTGATTTTGGCGTGACTCCATACCTCCCTTTCTCTATTTTTTATATGCACAACTTAGGGTATAAAAACAGCACTGGAAAATAAAGTTTTGGGCCTTGCTCACTGAAGCTCGGTCTCCCCATGTCGTTCTTTCTCTTTTTCCATCCTTTTCTCTATTCTCCTTTTTCTGGTTGAGATCCTTGGAGTGCTGGGCCCTCTGCGTTTACTTATCTGCCTGGGCTTCTAAGACCCACTCGAGGGGGTGCCCTGGTGGGGTGCCTCCAGTGATTCCAGAGGGCGCCTGCGGCCTACGTAAACAGAGCAAACCCCATGCTGGGGTTTTATTGGTTTCCTGCGTAAACCAAGGAATCATCAGTCCCTGTCTCTCTCTCTCTCTGACGCCGACGCCGTTCATCCCGAGGATACCCTGGGCCATATCGAGCCTGGTCCCCGATAACTGGATTATCAAGAAAACAAGAGAATTTCAGAAAAACATCTCTCTGTTCCATTGAGTATGCTAAAGCCTTTGATTGTGTAAATCATGACAAACTGTGGAAAGTTCTTACAGATGGGAATACCAAACTATCTTATCTGTCTCCTGAGAAACCTGTATGCAGGTCAAGAAGCAACAGTTAGTACCCTGTATGGATTGGTTCAAGATCAAGAAAGTACAACACGCTGTCTGCTGTCACCCTGTTTGTTTAACCTACATCATGAAAAATGAGCACGTCATGAGAAATCCCGGGTTGGATGAGCTACAAGCTGGAAACCAACTATACTTTAAGAAAAATATTTATAAAGCTATCATAGATAAAAATAACATCATGGTCTGGAGACTATAAATAAAGGCCAAAATTGATTTTCTGTAAAATCAAAATAGTGACTACTTCATGGATGCTTGGGGCTGGGAGTCAGAGAACATTACATTCTGGGACTGAAATAGTGCAGTGAAGCTTTTGTAAGACTGCTGCTGCTGCTAAGTCGCTTCAGTCGTGTCCGACTCTGTGCGACCCCATAGACGGCAGCCCACCAGGCTCCGCCGTCCCTGGGATTCTCCAGGCAAGAACACTGGAGTGGGTTGCCATTTCCTTCTCCAATGTATGAAAGTGAAAACTGAAAGTGAAGTCGCTCAGTCGTGGCCAAATCTTCGCGACCCCATGGACTGCAGCCCACTAGGCTCCTCCGTCCATGGGATTTTCCAGGCAAGAGTACTGGAGTGTGTTTGTAAGACTAAGAACAGTCTATTTCTCAATGTTCTTGTGGTTACACATGAATTTATGTGTTGTGCATTTTTTTCGGCATATAATTTACCAAAAAGAAATAACCAGGGAAAACTATAAGAAAAAAGTCAGAATAAAAGTGTTGTAAATATTTAAAATATTAACCATGATGATAACTTTTAAAATATATACATGTATACTTAATTTTCCATAGAGAATAGAAAGCCCTTTAATAATCAGAAAAAATTAACAACTGAATGGCACATTTTCAGACTTCAAACTTCACTACTTTAGAATAAGTAGGGTAAGTAAGAATCAATCAGAATACTGAAAATTCCTAATCTAATCTGATGCAGGATCTATATTATGCATGGGTTATTTGTTCTTTTTAAAATAACAATATGTAATTTAGCACACATTAAATGACATTTTTTGGTCTGCTATGTCTTCATGGGTCTACTTTAATACAAACATGCTTGAACTTGATAAAATTCCTAACAAAGAAGAATTATGAAAGCTTAACTGAATGGTAGAACTTTTTCTTTAACTACAAGAACCTGATCTTTACTGTATTTGTAGTGGGCTGCAATAAGGCCAGATTATAGTTGTTAAATATGATAAGGAAGCATTTAAGCATCTTTAGGAAAAGTATTCTACTTAGTTTACTAATACAGATCCAGTACTTGGTACAGTTCAGTTCAGTCACTCAGTCATGTCCGACTCTCTGCGACCCCATAAATCACAGCACTCCAGGCTTCCCTGTCCATCACCAACTCCCAGAGTTCACCCAAACTCATATGCATCGAGTCGGTGATGCCATCCAGCCATCTCATCCTCTGTCATCCCCTTCTCCTCCTGCCCCTAATCCCTCCCAGCAACAGAGTCTTTTCCAATGAGTCAACTCTTCGTATGAGGTTACTCAAAAACGAGTGAACACAGATGAGAAAATATAGAATTAGACTGAAATAAATATATATGACTGGGCATGGAATCAGAACTGAAAATTTAAGGTGGAAGCTAAAAACTACCTGGATTTTACATTTATGAATCATTTGGCACCACGCTGTTGAAATATACACATCCTATTATATTTCCTTTGCTCTACTATATTATTCTTAAAGATCTTGTTGGGTGTTCTTAACTGTTTAAAACATATGCTTTGTTTGCCATCTGTTTTGGAAATTCTTCAAAATGAGTTTTCTTTGCTGTTCTTTCCCCACAATGATGATGATAAGAATCATATGCTCTATTTCCAAAAATATTTACAGAAATTCAATAGCAGGATTCTCTCAAGGAAGTCTCATTTGCAACGGGATCTTTTAATCCAATATTTTATTCATAAGTAACAAGATAAGTGAATTTGATTATTACCACTCGCTAAATTTACAGTCCAAAAGAAAAATTAACAAATGAAAGCTTTGTGAAAAATAAAATTTGCTTACAGAGGAGCCTGGCAGGCTACAGTCCATGGGGTTGCAAGAGTCAGACACGACTGAGCCACTAAACCACCACTAAACCACCACATAATACTGTCAAAGTTTTTATGCAACAAAATATACTTAAAAACAACAGTAGTGCAAAAATAAAGTACACATTACAAAATTCTCTTATGATTTATAGTCCTCTAACTGCTTTCACATACATCATTTCATTTGTTTCTCACAATAATTATGCAGATTACTTCACAGGTGAAGAAATAAAAGCTTACATATATTAACGTCACTTTTGCCTAAAAGTTCAAAGTAGAAGTGTGGATCTGAACCTATGCTTTCATTTCCTGAAATGTGTTACTCACATATCACATGAAAATATTTCTTTCTTTATGATTATTCTGTTTATCTTGTTAACTTCTTAAACTAGCTGTATACTTGTATACTCTTTGCTTTACCTTTTTATGTAAAGTCTACTACATTTAAGGCCTCAGTGGATAATGTTTTCCATATCCCGTAGGTATTAAGACTTTGTATTTTTGTTATCTTTCTGTAATGATGTTTTTAAATGCCATGTACTCAGTGAGTGATATAAACACACTGTAAATTTCAGTTTTCTAATAAAATTTAAAGAAAAAAAATATTCATTATTCACATGATTTTCAACGTGAATTTTTATTGCCAAATTCTCACTCATCTAACCCCTCTAGTTTCCTCTGAATCTGCTGTACTGATTTTTAACCCTTTCTCCCTGCTGCTGCTAAGTCGCTTCAGTTGTGTCCGACTCTGTGAGACCTCATAGACAGCAGCCCACCAGGCTCCCCCATCCCTGGGATTATCCAGACAAGAACACTGGAGTGGGTTGCCATTTCCTTCTCCAATGCATGAAAGTGAAAAGTGCAAGTGAAGTCGCTCAATCATGTCCGACTCTTTGCGACCCCGAGGACTGCAGCCCACCAGGCTCCTCCACCCATGGGATTTTCCAGGCAAGAATACTGGAGTTGGCTGCCACTGCCTTCTCCGCCCTTTTTCCCTAATACCTCTTTAAATCAGTTCAGTTCAGTCGCTCAGTCGTGTCTGACTCTCCGCGACCCCATGAATCACAGCACGCCAGGCCTCCCTATCACCAACTCCCGGAGTTCACTCAAACTCATGTCCACAGAATTGGTGATGCCATCTAGCCATCTCAATCAAGTCTACTTCAAATTTTGTGCTCAAATAGTCATTTAAATTTCTTCCTAAATCCTTGAACATTAATATATAAATTTTAGCAGGTGAAAAAACTGTAGTTAAATGTTTTGTAAAGAACAAACACAAAACCGTGAACTTAAATCACCTCATTATTTATTTGCAGGAATGATATAAGGATTACCTGTGTCCGAGAAGTTGATTTTCCTTTGGTATCAGTAGAAAATTTGCCTTTATTACTAATACGTGCTGCCTGTTCTTTACAGAAATTTATATGTCTATCAGCTGCATTTTCATTAAATCTTCTCTGGCAATATGGACACTGAATATAGTCTAAAATAGAAAAAAGAAACAGATTAGTAACAAAATACTTGAAATGAGACATAAAGAATTATAAGTTTTGTAAACAGTAACTTAAGACTTATACACAATGTTTGCAAAGCAAAAACTTGTTTCTTTATAACCACCCAACCTGACTTATCTGAACTTAGTAAAGACATTTAAGAAAAAAAGTCTGCTAGCATATGCTAAATCAAAATTTTCTTCCAGCTTAGAATCAAATTTGAGGGGTGAAAAACAATAAATCCTCACTACAAAAAAAATAAGGAAAAATGTTCATTCATTTTTGCCTCTATAATACCATATGTCTTCATCATACATATATTTTTTATATGGTAGACTAGGTTAAGTAGTATTAACACATTACATTAAAAATATACTTTAAAAAATGGGCTCATCTGTTAAAATCTTTAATTTTGGTTAGATGAAAGCTGTCAAGAAATAATGTAAAAGACTTTATACAGTTTTATTTTCTTTAGATGTCCCAACAGATGGAATAAATGATAAAAATATATCTCATTAACATAATTAATTCGAATTTAAGAAACAGCAAATGCTAGAAAGATTAAATATGCTTCCCAAATGTAATGCAAATTATAAACAAAATTTCTTATAAAATTAAAATCCCAGAAAAAAATAAAACTTTGTAGCAGTGTAAAAGATTTCAAATCTAGGAGATATCAAGAAGAAATAAATATAACAACTTATCAAGGTCACAAAAAAATCACTTTATTTCAAAAGGTTTACTCTTTGAGATGGAGTTTGCCTTTTAGAATTTACACTCATCTCAAGCTCAGAAATTTGTCCTGCTAACTATTAAAATACATCTAAAACCTCTAATAACAAAGAAGTTGTTTTGCTAACAAAACAACTTCTTTGTTATTAGAGGTTTTAGATGTATTTTAATAGTTAGCAGGACAAATTTCTGAGCTTGAGATGAGTGTAAATTCTAAAAGGCATGTATGGATGTGAGAGTTGGACTGTGAAAAAAGCTGATCGCCGAAGAATCGATGCTTTTGAACTGTGGTGTTGGAGAAGACTCTTGAGAGTCCCTTATACTGCAAGGAGATCCAACCAGTCCATTTTAAAGGAGATCAATCCTGGGTGTTCATTGGAGGGACTGATGCTAAAGCTGAAACTGCAATACTTTGGCCACCTCATGCGACGAGTTGACTCACTGGAAAAGACTCTGATGCTGGGAAAGGTTGGGGGCGGGAGGAGAAGGGGACGACGGAGAATGAGATGGCTGGATGGCATCACCGACTCTGTGGACATGAGTTTGAGTGAACTCCGGGAGTTGGTGATGGACAGGGAGGCCTGGCGTGCTGTGATTCATGGGGTCGCGGAGAGTCGGACACGACTGAGCAACTGAACTGAACTGAACTGAACTGAAGGTTCAAATTATCCTGAAGAACTGCCACTCTCTCTCTCTGACTTATGCAAACATGAGAAATATACCTATGTTGGTTGAATCAGATACAATATACAAACACCTCTAAAACAAAGAAAGAATTCAGTTTCATGGGGAAAATTAAGGTCGAAATAGAAGAGGCTCACACCCAGATAGAACATTCCAGAGTTACTCAAAGCATTAAAGTTAATTACTAAGACTCATACAGGATTGGCAAACAAGGGCCCATGGGCCAAATCCAGCTTGCCTGCAACATGTTTTCATAAAATTTTATTGGAACACAGCCATTTACATATTTTCCGTGACTGATTTCTAGAAACAGTGGCAGAAAGGAGCAGCTGCAACAGAGACCTTATGGCTTGGGGTAACCTAACATATTAACTATTGACCCTTTATAGAAATTGTTTATCAACCTCTCTTCTACAATAAAATGTTATAGAGGATCATATCTAACTTTCCCTTTACTAACAAATTAATCCCAATCTAGAATACTAACACAATTTTAAAGCAGCTAACTTGCTATATTAAAATAACTACTTCTTGAGGCTACTCTGCACCCAATGGCAATATGTCAATGGTGATATTTTAAATCTTTCAGTATCGCAGTTATCTCATATATGATTGCCAGCATCTTGCCTTGCTTTTGGTAAGGAGAAATAAGCAACTTTTACCCACCAAGTGAAGAAAATATAAAAATACATATAAAATAAATATAAAAATAAATAAATAATAAATAAAAAATATATAAAAATGAATTTAGAGCAAATTTAGCAATAAATGTTTATATGGTGGTTATCCCACTAGAATAATACATTTTTAGAAGCAAAATTATTGTTTAATTTCTAGATGAGATGATACCAAAGAACTAAGCAATGTAACTATCTGAATCTTACTGAATGTCTACATTTCAGTTGACAGTATGCATGACTGAAATGTTTTCCTGGAACATTTAATTAGTTACTACAATAATTTTTAAATTATATTAAATACTAAATGGCCACCCAGTCCAGTATTCTTGCCTGGAGAATCCAATGAACAGAGGAGCCTGGTGGGCTCCAGTTCACGTGGCTGGAAAGAGTCGGACACAACTAAGCGACTAACACTACACTACTACAATAATTCTTAAATTATATTAAATGCCTTATAAAGTGCTGAGAGAAAAAGTTTAAATAAAAGTATTGACATAAAAATATAATACATTTCTATGTTCAACACTGCTGTGTCTTTATAAGGCTAAATGCCTGGACTGTCACCATTATTTTATAGGAAACTTACCAAGATTATGCTTCATCAAGTTCAATTATTATAAATTAAGTTTAGTAATATCTTAAAATTTATAAGAATTCTATCAAAGATATCAATATTTTGCCCCATATTAACACTTTCTGTCAAAATACACCATATACCAGGATCATAAGACGGTGGAGGAGGTGGAGGAAGTTTGCCACCCTCTTTCAGCACTTGACCAAGGCCTTTAGCTGCTCTTATTGTGGCAATGAACTCCTCATGCTTTCTTCTCCAATTAGATGGCTTCTTTGGTGGTTCAGGCTGTAAACAAATTAAAAAATCAAATAAAACAAACAAAAAAAAACCTAGTTTTCAAAAAGTTTTTAATATATTAAAACAAAACTCAAGAAAATATTTGAAATGTTCTCTTATCAGGAGTCCTTAGATGATCTTCCCAAAGTTATAATTTTAAAAAGATACTTTCAGTTCAGGCAACTGTATTTATATGCAATTTTTAACTACAACTGCAAGTTGTGTCAGACACTGCTAAATTGCCTTCTGTCAGTGTTACAAACATTTAACATACTATGGGAAATAGATGGGGAAACAGTGGAAACAGTTTCAGACTTTATATTTTTGGGCTCCAAAATCACTGCAGATGCTGATTGCAGCCAGGAAATTAAAAGACGCTTACTCCTTGGAAGGAAAGTTATGACCAACCTAGATAGCATATTAAAAAGCAGAGACATTACTTTGCCAACCAAGGTCCGTCTAGTCAAGGCTATGGTTTTTCCCGTGGTCATGTATGGATGTGAGAGTTGGACTGTGAAGAAAGCTGATTGCCGAAGAATTGATGCTTTTGAACTGTGGTGCTGGAGAGAAGACTCTTGAGAGTCCCTGGGACTGCAAGGAGATCCAACCAGTCCATTCTAAAGGAGATCAATCCTGGGTGTTCACTGGAAGGACTGATGCTAAAACTGAAACTCCAATACTTTGGCCACCTCATGCGACAAGTTGACTCACTGGAAAAGAGTCTGATGCTAGGAGGAAATGGGGGTGGGAGGAGACGGGGACGACAGAGAATGAGATGGCTGGATGGCATCACCAACTTGATGGACATGAGTTTGAGTGAACTCCAGGAGTTGGTGATGGACAGGGAGGCCTGGCATGCTGTGATTCATGGGGTCGCAGAGTCGGACACGACTGAGCAACTGAACTGAACTGAAGGGTGTATTTCCCTATTTTCCCATAGTTTCTCCAACAATGTATAACACTGAAATTCTGGTTTTTTTTAACTATGAGAGAGGTGAAAAACAGTTCTTTCTGCAGTTTTTAACTGGCTTTTTCCCTGTGTGTGTGTGTGTGTGTGTGTGTGAAGTCGCTATAATGAATGAAAATGAACATCTTTTTGTATCATTAAGAATCATTTGTATTGCCTTTTCTGTGGTGTGTTTATAAAGCCTGGTCAACATATCGATTGGGTTATTGGCCTTTTTTCTACATTTAACAACTTCAAGTAATTTTTTTTTATAGACTAGCCTCACCCCCTCCCCCACAATATATCTCTTTTAACCTTGTCTAAGTATCCTCTGATACACAGAATTATTATTTAAATGCAGTTTAACTTACTTTTTCTTCTATTGTCTTCATATTTGTAGTCACTTAGCAAGGTCCAACCTCGCACCAAGGTAAAATAAAAATATCCCATGTTTCTACCTAGTCTTTTCATGGTTTCATTTTTAAGATTTTTAAATTTTTATTCATTTGGAATTTATCCTGAGGTATATTGTCACCCTGCTTATTTAACTTATATGCAGAGTACATCATGAGGAACGCTGGGCTGGAAGAAGTACAAGCTGGAATCAAGACTGCCGGGAGAAATATCAATAACCTCAGATATGCAGATGACACCACCCTTATGGCAGAAAGTGAAGAGGAACTCAAAGGCCACTTGATGAAAGTGAAAGAGGAGAGTGAAAAGGTTGGCTTGAAGCTCAACATTCAGAAAACGAAGATCATGGCACCTGGTCCCATCACTTCATGGGAAATAGATGGGGAAACAGTGGAAACAGTGTCCGACTTTATATTTTGGGCTCCAAAATCACTGCGGATGCTGATTGCAGCCAGGAAATTAAAAGACGCTTACTCCTTGGAAGGAAAGTTACGGCCAGCCTAGATAGTATATTAAAAAGCAGAGACATTACTTTGTCAACCAAGGTCCATCTAGTCAAGGCTATGGTTTTTCCCGTGGTCATGTATGGATGTGAGAGTTGGACTGTGAAGAAAGCTGATTGCCGAAGAACTGATGCTTTTAAATTGTGGTGCTGGAGAAGACTCTTGAGAGTCCCTGGGACTGCAAGGAGATTCAACCAGTCCATTCTAAAGGAGATCGATCCTGGGTGTTCATTGGAAGGACTGATGCTAAAGCTGAAACTCCAATACTTTGGCCACCTCATGCGAAGAGCTGACTCACTGGAAAAGACTCTGATGCTGGGAGGGATTGGGGGTGGGAGAAGGGGATGACAGAAAATGAGATGGCTGGATGGCATCACCGACTCGATGGACATGAGTTTGAGTGAACTCTGGGAGTTGGTGATGGACAGGGAGGCCTGGCGTGCTGTGATGCATGGGGTCGCAAAGAGTCAGTCACGACTGAGTGACTAAACTGAACTGAACTGATGGAGTGACATATGGACTCAACTTTATTTTTTGTTTTCTAACATAGCCATGCAGCTGTCTCACCATCCTTTACTGACTTTTCTCCCTCTGAACTGAGACAACACATTTATCATATTCTCTTTGGCATCTGGGCCTATTTCTGAACTCTGTGTTCCACACTTTTGACTGTATGTGTCAATACTCGTGTTTTAAATATTGAGATCTTATAATATTTTAATATTCAGTAAGGGCTTCCTTGGTGGCTCAGGGGTAAAGAATCCGCTTGCAAATCCAGAAGACATAGGAGACGTGGGTTCAATCCCTGGATCGGGAAGATCCCCTGGAGAAGGAACAGCAACCCACTCCAGTATTCTTGCCTGGGAAATCTCATGGACAGAGAAGCCTGGCAGGCTACAGTTCATGAGGTTGCAAGAGTTGGACACAACTGAGCAACTAAACAACAAAGGTTAACTTCTGCTTCTCTTTCAATCTTTTCTGTTTATTCTTATATGTGTATTTTTCCATTTGAGCTTTAGATTCAGCTTGTTTTTTAAAATCACATTTTAACTGGAAAAATTAAACATTACATTCATATAAACTTAACTTAAAATCTCTACTTAGCTGAGATTTACGTATCTAAGAATGCGATATATTTCCATTAGAAGACATGTTTGCTTGGGTCTTCAGTAGTTTTTTAAAGTATTCTTCGTGAAAGTTTTCCACCTTTATTACTATAAGGTTTATTCCTAAACTGGAGAAGGAAATGGCAATCCACTCCAGTATTCTTGCCTGGAGGATTCCGTGGACAGAGGAGCCTGGCAAGCCCCAGTCCTTGAGGTCGCGAAGAGTCAGACACAACTGAGTGACTAACACTAATTCCTAAATATTTTATATTTTGTGCCGTTTTTTCATAAGAATCTTTTAATTATTTTTATATTTCAATGAGTTGTTTGTTGAAATATGAAACCTTTCTGCATATTAACATTACATCCCATTACGACGACAGCCTTTTATTTCTTTTTAATGAATCTATTATTAAAAGAACCACAAAGGAAACTCCTGACCTAGATGCCTGCCTTTACTGTTAAATACATGCAGACATTTAAGGAAGAAAAAGCACCAATCTTTTAAAAAACTCTTTAAAAAAATAGAAAACAAGAAAACAACTTTCTAACTAGTCATTATGAAAGCCACAAAATTGATTACACAGACATTCCTCTTCTGCGTCTCTAAAACAACACATGTCCAGGAGGCCTGCTGCTGTCATCTATACTTCCCTCAATTCTTACACTAATCACTTAAGAAACAGGACACTTTAAAGTGGCCCCCTCACCTTCAGAAAGGGTATTATCTTTTCCATTAGTGCTTTCTGAGAGTCTCTGCTCTGGACCTCTGCAAATCTTGGTGCCTATTCCCACTTCCTCCCTCCTGGCTTTTGTCCAATTTTTAGACAGGCTCATTCCACTTTCAGCTCATTCCAAGTTCCTGCAGCTCACCCCAGTTCCTGACTCTGCTGTGATAAACAAGGGATATGTACTTTCAGATAAGAACCCTCATCTTTAAGGAGTCACCTTTCAGGGTGAGGAGACCACCTCCACTGTAAGGTGGCAGGTTCTCAGATTCTAGGCCATGGGCGCCTCAGCAACTTCCTGATCTACTGCGGTAGTTCTCCTGGATCTCAGTTTCTTTGGGCAGCTCTGACATATCCTTGTGGCTCAGATAATCAAGAAACTGCCTACCATGCGGGAGACCCAGGTTTGATCCCTGGGCTGCGAAGATCCTCTGGAGAAGGAATGGCTACAAACAATACAAAGCAACTTTGAGAGATAAAAGAGATATCTTTTGTTTGTAGTCCCTGGAGTATGCCTGAATTTCTCCAAAAATGGGAGTCTGTATTTACTTTGCTCCACTCTGCATGTGATTTTCATATTGAGAACCTCACCGTCACATTTGTGTATGCTCAGCTGCATCTGACTCTTGACCTCATGGACTGCTGCATGCCAAGCTGCTGTGTTCATGGGATTCTCCAGGCAAAAATACTGGGAGTGGGTTGCAACTTACTCCTCCAGGAGATCTTCCCGACCAGGGATAGAACCTACATCTCACGCATCTATTGCACTGACAAGCGGATTCTTTACCACTATGCCTGGGAAGCCCATACTATGATGTTTATTTTATTTTTTTATTGGTAAATTCATTTCTATGGTAGAAGCATTTATTTCAATTATACAAAAATAACACTATTCCAAACTCAAGGTAACTAAGATGTATATTTTTGCCTTATATACCCATACTCAAATGTAACATATGGTTTCAAGACATTCTTAAATTAACAAGAATCAATTTAGAATCAAAGTAGTATCTGTCAATATAAGAGACGTGCTAAGGCTACATATACGGGAAATGGGAAAATACAAAATGATCTCATGCAGTGATTCTCAACTTTAGTGTGCTTCAGAATCATCTGGACGGTGGAAAAATTACCTTTAGGAGACTGAAGGCAAATCACCAGATTAAGTAAACCCTCGGTCTCAGAATAAATACCAAAATGACTGACTAAAGATACAAACTTTGTTTCACAGGAAAGAACAAAGACAAAATGCATCATGATATATGAAATCAGTCATTTAAGTGAGGTGTGAATTCTCTAAGTCTCAGGTTCAGGAATACTACTACTCTCAAGACTTTTTCTACAGATTAGGTCAGATAGTGTGCAATAGTGCTTCCCTAATTCATAATACACCACTACTATCATTATTTCATCACCATCATTACTATTGGATACAGAGGACATTCTCCCCCACCCCCATTCCCAGTTCCAAATAGCTATTATCTATTTTAAAAATCAAATGACCACTTACGGAGTTCCAGCTCATTGACTACTGGCACCATTTTTAAACTGGTAACATTCTTACTAGCTTCAACCAAGTATATTAAGATTTCAGTACAGGGTTGAAATGACAATTTTTGTCTAAACTACTGGCTTAATCAATGGAGTCACAGAAGAAAGTGTAAAGCTTACAAAAATGTATGTTGTTTCTAAAGCACCAAAGGCTAAATGAATGAACTGTTTTGGAAAATAACCCACTTTAGACAACCTCTGATGTTGCCTATATTGTTTTCTGACTCTCACATTATATACAGATGGAAACAAAGGAATAAAACATCTATAATCTTTATCATACCTATAGTCAATATACTATATAGTACTGTTTCATAGCAAAAGTTTAAAATCTTCTAATACCTGTTTCTCCAATTAACATGCATATGACTTATTCAAAGATTTTGTTAAAATACAGATTCTAATTTAGTATGTCTGGGAGGAACCTGAGATTTTGCATATCTAACAAGTTTCCAAAACAGTGCTACTATTACTGCTCTATGGACCACACTTTAAGAAGCAAGAAAATAAAACTACTTAAAAAAACTTACGTAAAGTAAGTTTTTACTTGGCTTTTCCTAAAGATTAATTTTTTTTAAGTATACAAACCTCCTCTTTAAAGAAATAACCTGGATGTCCATCCACACATGAATGGATAAAGAAGCTGAGGTATATATATACAATGGAATATTACTCAGCCCCCCAAGAAAGAATGAATGTTGAGTCAGCTGAATTGAGGTGGATGAACCTAAATTCTGTTATACATGGAGAGCAGTCAGAAAGAGAAAAACAAACATCACATGTTAACACACATATGGGATCTAGAAAAATGGTTATTGATGAAGCTACCTGCAGGGCAGGAATAGATAACAGACTTGTGGACACAGCAGGGGAAGGAGAGAGTGGGGCGAATCGAGAGAGCACTAATGACATACATACACTACCATGTGTAAAACAGACAGCTAGTGGAAAGCGGCTTTATAACACAGCGAGCCCACCCTGTGGGGAGGGGAGACTCTAGAGTGAGGGGATATATACACACACATACACTATGCCTGATTTATGTTGTATGGCAGAAACCAACATAACACTGTAAAGCAACTGTCCTCCAATTAAAAAAAAAATTACTGAGAGATCACCATGGATAAACTTAACGTAATTCCCCTAATGATGCCACAAGATAGATAACTACTATCACCATTTTACAGAAAATAGAAGTATAGATTAAGTAACTTGCCCATTGCAACAGAGAAGCGGAGGCAGGGGTAAATCCAGGCAATCTGACTGTTGAGCCAGTTTTCAAACTCACTACTTTATACTGCCTCCAAAAATTTAATTAGTTTATGTAGGCTAATTAAAGTTAACATAACCACATATCTAGCAGGTTGCCATGGAAAACTAGGTAATGTATGCACCTTGTCCAAGCTTCTTCATCCTCCCCTTAAATATTCATAGACTGAAAAACAAAGATGAACTGACTTCTTTTTTATTATCAAAGGACTTTACTAGTATGATTAACTGTCCCATAGGGAAATGCTTTCCTGAATCACTGGGAAAAGCTATTACTACTGAAAATAGTTTATTTCAAAAACATAAATCAGGCACTCAAACTTTGACTACTTCACTGAAATGACTCTTTAAAAATATGTCAAAGTATTTATGTGATTTATTCTTAGCAAATAAAATATCATGACAGGTGGTATTAAGGAGAGATTAGCTAGCATAGGAGATTCCTTGCTTGGTTTCAAAGAAGAAAGTAAGCTGACAGTGGTCAGTTTGTGGACAATTGAGCAATGGATATAACTTCTCCCCGGAAGGCATACTAAGATCACAAATGCTGAAAAATCAATCAAGATAATACTTATTAGGCTAAAGCATTTGTAACTAACAGCTTTCCTTTTGTATACTACATGGATTATACTACTAGTAACAGAGACTACAGCCAAAGTAATGAACAATGAGTTACAATGAACATGTGAAGACTTTTCAATTATTTCCAGCCTATAGCTTAGGAACTGACTCTCCAATGCTACAAAACCTCACTGTAGTTGGACAGTACTTTAGTCTCCCTTTTGCTGAAATTAAAAATAAACAAGTTTATGATAACTTCTAAACTGAGGACATGACATAGAAATCTGCTTACTCTTCAATCTTAGTATAACAGATAATTATTTTTTTCATTACACATAGCAGCAAGGTTTATACTATTCAAAAGGTCATAGAATTACCCTAGGTTTAAGAGGTTTTACTGTTGGAATATCAGTCCCTTCAGCTCTTTGTCTGCTTGAATCAAAAGTCTTCCGTTTTTTAGTGGCAGTTTTCTGGCAAATAGGTCCATGTTTTTTCTGTTCAAATAAAGAAATACAACATATCAGTTTTTTTTCTACAAAAAGACTATAAAATGTCAATTGTCATTAGAGAACAGTTTAAAACCTGAAGATAAATAATAATAAGGTGTAAATAAGACATTGCTTGCTTTAACTAAATAGCTATATATAAACATGCTACAAGTTATCTTTCTCACAAGAAAATATAAATATTCTCCCAAAATTTTATTGCAAGTTATTTAATATTCTCCTGGTTTTCACACTGCTAAGAATATGGAAGCTAATACATGTAAGACACAGCTATTTTGGGGGCAAAAAAGTTATCTTTATTACTAAATACCTGAAAATAGATACTAGAAAAAGGAATATAAAGCTAACATAATAGTTTGGATTACTCTACTCAAGCTCACATAATAGTAATTTGTTAACACAGCACAAGACAAGGTGGTCATGTTTCTGTCTTTTCTCCACAATCATCTCCTCCCCCTTTCTGAACTCATCAAGGATTTTTCTTGTGCTATCTAGTGTTCCATTCCTATAGTTCTTTTGTATGTGTAATTTTTTAAAAATATGGTTTCCAACTAATTTAAAGTCATTACAATGGAAGTTCTCTTAATTGATCTCAAATTAACTGGATAATTCTCCTTCCCCTAAATAATGGACTTCCCTGGTGGCTCAGACGGTAAAGCATCTGTCTACAATGCGGGAAACCCGGGTTCGAGCCCTAGGTTAGGAAGATCCCCTGGAGAAGGAAATGGCAATCCACTCCAGTACTATTGCCTGGAAAATCCCATGGACAGAGGAGCCTGGTAGGCTACAGTCTATGGGGTAGAGTCGGACACGACTGACCCACTTCACTTTCCCCTAAATAAAACATGTTGACAAACAACACAGAGTATACTAAACTCACTTTTTTCTTTTCTGTTTTGATAAACAATGAACAAGTTGGAAATATTAAGCTTTATCTAGGAAAACAGGAAATAGAACTATTTGATTCCATGTTATACAGCCTCTAATATTTTCAATACAAAATCAATACTCAATTGTTTTACATACTTGTAAAACATACTCGTTTTCAGATTTCATTCTGACAAACACAATGATTATAACTATTAGAATAAAATTTCTTAAACATTAAAAAAAAGCATGGTTAACAGGGAACTTTCTAGAAATGGCTGTCCTCATACTGAGTAGTATATATATGTAGCACCTACTCCAAAAACTGATATGTTATACAAACTGACAGTGATTATTTAAATATTAAATAAATGAGGGCCAAAAAAGATATACCACCCCCCCCCCGTGAAAACTCAGCTTAAAGTTTTGAAAATGGTTTGAAAAATAGCGAATCAATGACAACAGAAAGTTACTTAAGTAAGTATGGGCAAGAAAGGATTAAAAAACTGTTAATATTAAAGAGAAGTCTGTAGTCAGGTGGCCATTTTGGATCATTAATTCTTCTCACTGCTTTCAAGAAAAACTGGAAACAGTAAGGATGAAAAATAAAATGTGACAGAACTCTCAACAGTAGACCCATACTCAAAGAAAAATCTTTATTCTAAATGAAAATATTCATAAATACCTATTTATATTTGAAGTTAGAATATATAAGATATATTGATTTTTTTCTTATTCTCTATCTAGCTAGATATTTTATATTAACATAAGATGTGCTTCTGTTTGTATTTGCATTCTAAAGAATGCATAATGTATTTTAGGAACAGTTTTAATTAAAATACTTTTTCTTTGGAACATTCCAAACATACATAAGAACTGATAAAACAGTATAATTAGCTCCATTTACTGATCTCCTGCCTCAACAATTACCAACATTTAAACAATCTTATTTCATCTATCTCAAGTCCCAGCTTTTTTTCCTGAGATTTAAAGCAAATCCAAAACATCATATTCTTCTGCTTCTTTAAATACATTATTTTTAAGAATATTTCTAAGAGTTTTTTGTTTTGGTTTCATTAACAGCCCCACAAGGGAAGGAATACTTTAATACCCTAACAGGGAGTTTTAAAGACCAATCAATCTCTGAAGCAAAGAGAGTACTCTGCAAGAATGAACAGATGGAACTGGTACTGTTGAGCAAAGAGCATTAGCCAGTATTTCTTTATATATCTTGCCACTGTTCTGAAGTATTAAACCACTAAGCTCTATCAAACGCCAAAGTAAAAGGGTACTCACCAATGCCACTGGAAAGAATGTTCTTCCACAAATCTTGCAAGGCAACAATTCTCCAACTTGGACACTTCCATTTTCTAGAACAGAAAAGAATGTAGTCAAAATATTCAATGGCTCTTATTGTGAAACGTCTAAATTTTAGTCTTTACTTAATTTCATATATAAGTAGTCTGTTGCTGCTGCTGCTAAGTCACTTCTGAAAAACAGTTGTGTCCGACTCTGTGCAACCCCATAGACGGCAGCCCACCAGGCTCCTCTGTCCCTGGGATTCTACAGGCAAGAATACTGGAGTGGGCTGCCATTTCCTTCTCCAATGCATGCATGCAAAGTCGCTTCAGTCGTGTCCAACTCTGTGCGACCCTATGGACAGCAGCCCCCCAGGCTCCTCTGTCCACAGGATTCTCTAAGGCAAGAATACTGGAGTGGGTTGCCAATTCCTTCTCCAATATAAGTGGTCAGTTCTTGTGAAAATGTCTTTTGTTACTTTGAAATAAGCAACTTTACCAATTAAAATGCACAAGACTTAATTATCAGTGGTCAAAGGCAAATGCTGAACACAGAATTTATAATTCAAAAAGAAACAAACCGATACTGTGGAAACTGGTTTTGTTCTATTTTAACCAAATCAATTTGTCTTAGTCTCTTAATTAATTACAGGCTGTCTCTATTGTAAATTACTAAAATTTAAAAACAAAATTTATCTGAAGATTAATATATATATTACTTATCTTCAAAGCATTAAAAAATAACATTGGTGGCTACAGAGGGATAGAGAAGATGAGTAGGAAAATCCTGAGTTGACCTCCTTCCGTGAGCACAACAAAATTACAACCATTCACAGAGCGGCTATCATGAGAACCGTTAGACTAGTAGAAACAATCTTCCACAACTAAAGATAAAAGAAGGAACTATAATGATACGAGCAGGAGAGGTGGGGACATGGTGCAGTCCAGACACACACCCTCAGGTAGGCTACCCACCAAAACAAGAATAATCACAACTGCAGAGGTTCTCCTCAAGGAGCAAGGGGTCCAAGTCCCACACTGGACTCCTCAATCCAGAGAGTCCTGCAACGGAAAGATGAGAGCCAAGAATGTTTAGCTTTGAAGGCTGGGGGCTAACTTTCAAGGGACCTGAGGGCTGTAGGAAACAGAGACTCCATTGTTAAAGGACTCACACAAAATTTGCATGCTCCAAAACACAGGGCAGAAGAAGTCATTTTAAACTGTTTTGGGCAGGTACACATACTCATCTTAGAGAGCCTCCCAGAGAGAAGCAGGCAATAGGGACTCAGTGACAACCGTATTTTAGAGCTCCCCCTACCACAAGGAATGCTAATGCCGGCAAGAAACATTATGGAGTCCCACCTCTAGCTTATTAGTGCCAGGTCCCAGCCCTGCCCACCTGCTAGTCTGTTACAGTCCCAGGGATCCACAGGACAAGCAGCTAACTGCAGGGACACAGCTTCACCCAACAGCAGGCTGCCAGAGACACCGGGCACCTTGATTCCCCCAGCCTACCACAGACCCAGCCCTATCACCAGAGAATCCAAGACCCAGCTCCACCCACCAGAGGGCTGGCACTAACTCCAGGACCTGGCCTGACCCACCAATGGGCAGGCATCAGCCACTGGACTCCCTTGGCCCCAAAGCTGCAGATCTGTGGGCTGACACCATCTGTGAAAACCCTTCAGCCAGCCACATCAGGATCTACCCAGCTCTGCCCACCAGTGAACCAGCACTAGCCTTGTAAGCCCAGGGTACAGCCACCTCATAACCTGGCCCTACCACAAGCAGCAGTCAGCATCCACAAAGGCCAAGCCTAGCAATCAACTGGACCAGGGACCATCAGTGCCAAAGAGACCACTCATAGCAATCAACCCACCATATCAGAAGGGCCTATGAGGCCACACAGGGGGCAATCCTGAAACATAAGGCTCTGGTGACCAGAGTAGTGAGCTGCTGGGAGGCACAGAACCTTTCCTACAAAAGACCACTCCAACAAGATCAAGAAATGTAACCAACCTACCAAATAAACAGAAATAAAAACAGCAAGTTAGGCAAAATGAGGAGACAGAGGAATATGTTTCAAACAAAGGAGGAAGATAAAACACCAGGAAAACTAAGGGAAGTGGAGCTAAGGAACCTACCCAGTAAAGAGTTTTAACATAACAATCACAAAAATGCTCCAAGAACTTGGGAGAAGAATGGCAAAACATGGCAAGAAGTTTCAAAAAGAGTTAGAAATTACAAAGAAGAATGAAACAGAACTGAAGACTGCAATTAAATGAAATAAAAAACATCCTGGAAGGAATCAACAGTAGATTAAGATGATATAGAAGACTGGAACAGCAAGATGAGAGACGGAGTAGTAGAAATCACTCAAGCTGAACAGAAAGAATTTAAAAAATGAGGACAGTCTGAGATACCTGTGAGACAACATCAGGCACACTAACATTTGCATTATGGGAGTTCAAAAGGAAGAAGTGAGATGCAGAGAACATATCAGAAGACAAGATGGCTGAAAACTTTCCTAACCCGGAAAGGGAACACAGTCATCCAGGTTGAGGAGGCACAGAACGTAGCCCC
Organism: Moschus berezovskii; assembly: GCF_049115385.1. NCBI lineage: Eukaryota > Metazoa > Chordata > Mammalia > Artiodactyla > Moschidae > Moschus > Moschus berezovskii. Next base: position 39,829,056 of record NC_142475.1, read on the forward strand.
AAACAGAATCTACCCAAATGGACCACACCAAAAAACAATGCAATTATAATGGCTAAAAGTAAAGACAGAGTATTCAGAGCAGCAAGGGAAAAGTAAATAGTTACATACATGGGAATGTACATAAGATCACAAGTTGACTTTTCAGTGGAAATCCTGCAAAACAGAAGGGCATGTCATGATACATTTAAAATGATGAAAGGAAAATAAATCTACAACCAAAAATACTCTACTCAGCAAAGCTATCATTCAGGTTTGAAGAAAGATAAAAAGTTTTCCAGATAAGCAAAAGTTAAAAGGTTCAGTACCATGAAACTAGCTCCACAAGAAATGAAAATGGACTTCTCCAACCAAAAAACAAAAAGCCTCACCTAAAAGTATGAAAGTTAGGGAAGGAAAAATCTCACTGATAAAAGCAAATACACTGTAAAGGTGGCAGACCAACCACTAATAAAGCCAGTAGAAAGATTAAAAGAGAATTAGTAATATCTTCCATAGACAGAATAAGTAGTTGAGAAATATAAAAATCAAATGATCTAGAATATAATGTCAAAAACATTTAACATAGAAGAGGAATAAAAATGCAGGATTGTTAAAATACATTCAAACTAAAGAGGACATCACATCAACTTAAAATAACCATAGACAGATTGCTAGTGAAACCACAAACTAAAAAAATCTATAACAGACACAAACACAAAAAACTGAAAGGAATCTAAACATAATACCAAAGTTATCAAATCACAAGGAAAGAGGGCCAATGAAGAAAACAAAAATAACAAAAACAAAACTACAAAATAAACCTGAAAATAATTTCAAAAATGTCAATGAATACATACCTATCAACAATTACTTTAAATGTATATAGACATAGTGTTATAATCAAAAGACACCAAGTAGCTCAATGGAAACAAAAACAAGACCTTATATATGCTGCTCAAGAGACTCAATCAAGATCTAAACATACACTGAAAGTGAAGGGATGGACAAAGGTATTACACACAAACAGAAATTTAGGAAAAAACCTAAGTAGCAGACTTAGACAAAACAGACTTTAAACCACTGTCTGTAACAAAGTAGGACATTACCTAATAAAGAGATCAATCCAAGAAGCTATAACAATTGTAAATATATATGCACTCAACAGATACACCTAAATGCATAAAGTAAATATTAACAAATAAACAAAAAAGAAATGGGCAATAACACAATAACAGCAGGGGACTTTAACACCCCACCTACATCAATGAACACATCATTCAGAGAGAAAATTCATAAGGAAACACTGGCCTTAAACCAAATGGTCTTAACATATATAGAATATTACATCCAAAAGCATCAGAATACACTTCTTTTCAAATGCACGTGGAACATTCTCCAGGACAAACCACATAACAAGTGGTTGTTTTGTGGTAGACCACAAAACAAGTCTCCATGAATTTAAGAAGACTGAAATCATATCAAGAAACTTCATGCTGAGACCAGGAATCAACTACAAGGGAAAAACTGTCCGAAAAACCCACAAATATATAGAACTAAATAACTAATGGGCCACTGAAAAAATCCCAAAGTAAAAAATATCTGGAGACAAAAACAAAAAACACAATGATCCAAAATTTATAGTTGCAGCAAAAGCAGTTCTAAGAGGGAAGTTTATAGCAATACAAACCTATCTCAGGAAATAGGAAAAATCTCAAATAAACAATAAAGAAAGAAAAACAAACTCAAAAATTAATAGAAAAGAAATAAAATAGAAACTAAAAATGACAAAAAAAAATCAATTAAAATACAAGCTGGTTCTTTGAAAATATAAAAAAAAAACTGATAAAACTTCAAGTCTCATCAAGAAAAAAAGGGGGCTCAAATTAAAAAAAAATTAGAAATGGAAGTGGAGACGTTATACTTAACACCATGGAAATACAAAGGATAAGAGATTACCATGAACAATTAAATGGATAACTTAGAATATATGGACAAATACAATATCCCAAGACTACTGAAATCTTGTCACCTGTGACAAAACAGATGAGCCTAGAGGATACTATGCTAAGTAAAATAAGACAAAGACAAATTTTGTATACTTTCACTTACAAGTGGAAACTAAAAAACAAAACAAATGAACAAACTTACAAAACAAGCATGAGTGAGTGAGTGAGTGAAGCCGCTCAGTCGTGTCCGACCCTTTGTGACCCCATGGACTATAGTCCACCAGGCTCCTCCGTCCATGGGATTCTCCAGGCAAGAATACTGGAGTGGGTTGCCATTTCCTTCTCCAGGCATAGTCACAGACATAAAGAACAAACAGATGGTTTCGGGGGGGGGGGGGGGTGGAGAGGCGGCGGGAAATAGGTAACAGAAATTAAAGCATACAAACTCTCAGTTGCAAAATAAATCAGTCACAGGTATGAAACGTACAGCATGGGAAATATGGTCAGTAATACTGTAATATCTTGCATGATGACAGACGGTAACTAAACTTACCATGGTGATCATTTTGAAATGTAGAGAAGCATCAAATCACTATACTCTGCACCAGGAACAGAAAGTTTTATAGTCTTTATACTTTCCAATACTTTATAATTCCCAATAATTTTATACTTCCCAAACAAACTCATAGAAAAAGAGATCAGATGCATGGTTACCAGAATTGGGGACAAAGGAAGATGGGAAACTGGATGAAGGTCATCAGAAAGTACAAATTTCCAGTTATAAGTACTCGGGATGTAATGGACAATATGATAAAGATAATGAACAGTTCTATATTGTATATGAAAGTTAATAGATTTGGATCCTGGGAGTTTCTCATCAGAAGAAAAAAAAATTGCTCTTTTCCTTTTATTTTCTATCTATGTAAGATGAGGGATGTTCACTAAATTTACTGCGGTAATCATTTTATGATGTATGTAAGTCAAATCATTATCCTGTATCCCTTACACAGTGCTCTACATCAATTACATATACAAAACTGGAACGAAAATAAGATGAAAACAGATGCTACAATTTGGATGATGAAGCCATTCTGGGGATGGATAGTGATGATGGCTGCACAGCAATGTGAATGTACTTAATACAACTGAATTATACACTTAAAAATGGTTAAAATTGTAAAGTTTATGTTATGTCTATTTTTCCACAATACAATGGTTTTAAACTAAAAAAAAAAAAAAGGAAGAAATAATACTGGAGGTTAGTGAGGTGGCTTCCTATATGATTAGTGAGTCTAGAATAAAGAGAATGTTGTCCCCACCAACCACAGAAGTATTATGCTTTAAGGAAAAAAATCACCTAGTTGCTATGTATTATGTGAATTGTTCATTTTTTCATATACATACTATTAAGATTCACTGGACCAGCAAATTGAGATAATCTGACATTAATGAATCTGACACAATTCATTAAATAAAGAAGTTTCTGCAACTTTCACAAAATCAAGTTATCATAATGCATCTTTCATGTACTTTCACATAACAAATTTCATCATACACACACATACACACTCACTGCATTCCTTGGGATCTACATAACTAAGTAAATTTGTCAGTTTATTTTCTAGCCAAATACCACACCTAAATTTACTTCTATACCTGTAATTTTCATTAAAATGACAAACATAGTATCCTTATCACATTTTCTGCTGAATACACTGGGAAAGGAATACATCAAGACTGTATATTGTCACCATGCTTATTTAACTTATATGCAGAGTACATAATGAGAAACACTGGGCTGGATGAAGCACAAGCTGGAATCAAGATTGCTGAGAGAAATATTAATAACCTCAAATATGCAGATGACACCACCCTTGTGGCAGAAAGTGAAGAGGAACTAAAGAGCCTCTTGATGAAAGTGAAGGAGGAGAGTGAAAAAGCTGGCTTAAAACTCAACATTCAGAAAACTAAGATCATGGCATGTGGTCCCATCACTTCATGGCAAACAGATGGCCAAACAATGGAAACAGTGACAGACTTTATTTTGGGGGCTCCAAAACACTGCAGATGGTGACTATAGCCAAGAAATTAAAAGATGCTTGCTCCTTGGAAGAAAAGCTATGACCAACCTAGATAGCATATTAAAAAGCAGAGACATTACTTTGCCAACAAAGGTCCATCTAGTCAAAGCTATGGTTTTTCCAGTAGTCATGCATGGATGTGAGAGTTGAACCATAAAGAAAGCTGAGCGCTGAAGAACTGATGCTTTTGAACTGTGGTGTTGGAGAAGACTCTTGAGATGCCCTTGGACAGCAAGGAAACCAAACCAGTCAATCATAAAGGAAATCAGTCCTGAATGTTCATTGGAAGGACTGATGCTGAAGTTGAAACTCCAATACTCTGGCCACCTGATGTAAAAAAAACTATGACTCACTGGAAAAAAACCCTGATGCTGGGAAAGACTGAAGGCAGGAAAAGAAGGGGACGACAGAGGATAAGACTGTTGGATGGCATCACCAAGTTGATGGATGTGAGTATGAGCAAGCTCCAAGAGCTGGTGATGGATACGGAAGCCTGGCGTGCTGCAGTCCATGGGGTTGCAAAAAACCAGACACGACTGAGAGACTGAACAGAACTGATTTTACTGATGGTTAAAACTGTTTTATCAGAAAACCATTATCTTTTAGAAGTGACACTCATGATAAAAGTACAGTTATTGACTTCATATATATGTTGTTGCAAGGCATTTATTGAGTCCACAGAAAACTTACCAGGAGAATCAAAACAGACATTGGTGGGAACACAATCAAACAGTAACAGAAGAATGCTTTGTTCTTGCATAATTCAGGTGTTCCTCTGCCCTATTTCAGTGGCAGAGAGTGACTATTTGTCATTTCAGATGGAAATCAATGCCTGTATGGTGGCAGTTAAGCTATGAACAGTACAAAAGCATAGCTAAGCTTTGCCTGATTTGTCCTTTCCAGTACCAAAGACGAGGTTATTTAGGGAGATCAAAGCAACTTCATTTATCTGGATCACTTAATTCCATTAATTATCCAGAAAGCTGAGGTAGTTGCTGGCAGCTGAATCCATTAGATACATGAAGATTAGAATGTCTTCATAACGACTGTCAAAGTGATACCACATACTACTTGCCTATTTATAGTTTTCACATCTTCCTTCAAATTCCAAACAATGATTGGAAAATGTATCAATATAAAATGCTGAATAGTACCACAAGTTACTTGCTTCAAAGTATATTTTTGTATTTCCTTGTTAAATAGATAACAAAGCAAAATCTTTTGAAAATTAACTGTTGAGAAAAATCAGTTAATACATGGAAATAATGTGAGTGCCTACTTGAGTCCCTACTACTTGCCAAGCATGTACCAAGCACCAGTGACACAATCACTGCTTGATAAAGCTAACAGTTCACATGATTTACTTCTTTGGTTCTTTATCTAAGAACCAAATCCTCTCCCATTTTTTTTTTTTTAATACAAAAGCTTAAAACTTAATACAACAGCAACAAGAATACTACCATAAAATCAACTCCTGGGATTAATTCCTCCAAGTCATCAAACAAGTTCTAATTGTATTTAAAGAAAAAGAAAATTATTATCATCAAAGGCATAAAAAAGAGGAAATAGCATTAAAGAGAATACATTTTAAATTATTTCAAAAAACAAGAAAAAATTAATTACGTTATTCAAAATAAATATATCTATAACTTTAGTTTTCTCTTATAGAGCATAGCCCTATAATCCACAAAATATGTCACATGTGTTGGCATCAACCCCTGGAAAGAATGTCTACCAACAGGTCATGATAAGCAGCTTAGGCTTTAGAGTCACGAAGCCAACAGTTTGTCCTAATGGCAATGTTCTAATATTCTTTACAATAGAAAAGGCACTAGAATTTGTCTCATATTATCTAAGTCAAATCTCAGCTCTGTCACTTAGAACTATGACTTGCTGGGCAAGATGTTAAACCTCTCGAAGGTTCACATTCCTCTTATATAAAATAAGGATGGTAGATTCAATGACCTAGGAGCACCCCTTCTAACTCTAATACACCATAATAAATATAGCATATTTATTTAACAAAATCTACCTTAAAAGTATATGGATAATAAGACACCTCCCTTACTGATGCTATATTTTAAAAAGAAAGTTGGTCATAAATAAGAATTATTAAACCAAATGACCAACTGCAAGATGTTGAGGAAGTGTCTTCCACTTGTCTATACACAGAACTGAGAAGCTGCGAGGACCTTGAGCAAACATGATGTCTTTCTCCTTGTTGGAAAAGTTTTCAGTAAATGAACTATAAGAAAATGAATGAGTAGTCATACAGGTAGCCTCAAGTTTAACATCTGTTAAATGAAGATAACATCTGCTCAATCTACCTTAAAATTCAAGAGGATCAACTGAGATGTTACACATAAAAATGCTTCACAAGCAATAAAATAAAAAATACTACTCTCCAGGGCATGAGGCAAACTCTACTACTCTCTCCTGAACGGCAAAAGCTAGAGCATTGTGTGACTTATAAAAATACAGTAGAGAGAGATGGTAACTCACTTATGAAAGCAGCACTCAAACTGACGGACAGAACCAAGTGAGTTAGTGCTTAATATTTTAAAGCTTTAGAGAAGCCACCCTTTCCTTACAAAATTTATCCTAAAATCACTGTTGATTCTGTAGTGACTTACTGTACTGAGCAATTTCAAAATCTGCTCTGCATGATAATGAGGCTCGAAATGACATCTTTATATGATACTATTATATAGGTGATGTGAAAGAATATGCTTTTATCTAAAATAGTTATAACATTCTAAAATGCATACATTTAAGAAATAGTAGGAACATTTCCAAAAGAAAACTCTCATAAATTAAGAACAGTTCTGGCCTCTGTGTAACATGCCTGTTCCTTCACCACTGGTCATTTGCTTATGTGACACCAACCTCTGGGACTGACACGTACACACCAGGGAACTCTGGTCAATGTTATTTGGCAGGATGGATGGGAGGGCAGTTTGCAGATACCTGCATATGTATGGTTGAGGCCATTTGCTATCCACTTGAAACTATCATAACACTGTTAATCAGCGATATTCCAAAATAAATGTTAAAAAAAAAAATCTCAATAAACCTCTCTTTTGAAGCACATGGCAGCTGTTTTACTACTTTCCCCCTACAACCCTTTTTTAAAATTGAATTACTTCTGATATTATCAGATATCTCTGATATCTCGTAAGCTATTCGTCTTTCAGCTCATCCTAGATTTCAATATTTCACAGTCACCCTTAACCTACTCAGCACACAGCCTTCACCCCTTCATCCACTCTAGTGACCTGCACTCCAGCAAAAACAACCACTGTTAAAACAACTTAGAAAGTGCCACCTCTGGATTCTTAAAATACACAAGCGCTCTAACTACAGGCTTCTACAATCTACCTCTCAGTCACTTTCTTGATCTCAGAGTGACTTGCATTTTCCTGATAACCCATTCCTGGCTGTACTTCCATTCCTATCCAGTCTGAACTTGCCTATTTCCACTACTTCTACCAATCACCCTCAAATCCTCTGCTTATGGTTAAATGTTTGGAAAATGCTAGATTAAACAAACAGGTTTTCTTAGAGTAGAACTTCCTCAGTCTTAAGAGAAAGAGAGAGATTTAGTATGCTGTTATTTCCCCAGTAGAAATATTTTCTGTGCCTAAAAGTTATTTAGGACCAATATCCTGGGTAGCACATTTTTTGAAACACTAGCTTACATTTACTGACTAACTCCTCTCTACCTTTCATTCACTCCCAATCTGAAATACAGGCAAGCTTTATCAGGACTAAACACTGTATTAAAATAGACACATATGTTGATTCAACAACTACTTATTGAGCACCTACCATGAGACAGGAACTGTTCTAGGAATTAGGCAAACAGGAATGAAATTAGGTATGAAATGGATGAAAATAGGATGAAAGGTGAAAACAGGGATGAAATTAGACAAACAAGATGAATCAAAAAACCCTGATCTTACCAAGCTTCTACTCTTTGGTGGGAAAAAAAAAAAATCACTTTTTTTCACTACCTGACATTTTATATATTTACTGTTTATATGGGCTTCTTTATTGGTTCAGATGGTAAAGAATCACCTGCAATGTGGGAGACTCAGGTTCCATTCCTGAGTCAGGAAGATCCCCTGGAGAATGGAATGGCTGCGCACTCCAGTATTCTTGCCTGGAGAATCCCAAGAACAGAGCCTGGCAAGCTTCAAAGAGTCAGACATGACTGAGCTACTAACACTGTTTATAAAATGTTTTGTAGTGAAAAGCACAGTGCAATGACAGAAAAACAGAACAGAGTAAGGGGAGAGAAGACAGTCATAATACTATGTGTGTGTCTGGGAAGTATATACGATCAGGTAACGTTTTTTTCAATAAGAAGACAAAGACCTTAAGAAACAGAAGCAACTGATTACCATTAATCTATTAATTGTCAAATTGAAATGTCTCTAGAACCCTCACCTTACTGGACCTTCCTATATCATGAGACACTGCTGACCAATCCCTTCTACCTTTAAAGCCCTTTCGCTCTTGGCTTCAGTGATATTTCCTTCTCCTAAGCTCAAGTGTTTCGGATTTCACAAGCCAGCAGGGTTGCACCTGGTTAGTACCTAGGTCTCTAAGAATACCAAGTGCTACAGGCTTTTTCCAGCATACTCAGTAAATATTCATTCTCCCCCACTTCCCTTTCTTCAGCCTTTCTTAAAAAGGCTTCCCTGTTTAAGACTTTTAAAAGACTGACCCCTACTCTACTTTTCTTTCCTGCTCAACCTTAAAGCATCAGTTCCCCCAAGTTTTTTTTCTTCTTCTTCATCTTGTTAAATATAGCTTCGCTGAGCAAACATACCTATTTTCTGTCACTAATAAGCTGATGACTACTAAACTAAAAACTCCAGATAGATATTTACAGGCAGCTATAAAACTTTTTCACCAGATATGCCCTGCTGCTGCTGCTAAGTCACTTCAGTCGTGTCCGACTCTGTGTGACCCCATAGACGGCAGCCTACCAGGCTCCCCCGTCCCTGGGATTCTCCAGGCAAGAACACTGGAGTGGGTTGCCATTTCCTTCTCCAATGTGTGAAAGTGAAAAGTGAAAGTGAAGTCGCTCAGTCATGTCTGACTCGTAGCGACCCCATGGACTGCAGCCTACCAGGCTCCTCCATCCATGGGATTTTCTAGGCAAGAGTACTGGAGTGGCTTGCCATTGCCTTCTCTGAGATATGCCCTGAGTACCATACAAATACAACATTTCTAAAGGCAAAATCATTACCTCATTTTCCAAACTTGTCCTTCTCTTGGTTAAAGATAGTATTACGTCTTAGTCCAAGCTACAAAACTGCTTTATCCTTGATTCCTCTTCCCTCCCACATCCAGCAGTTCTATCTCATCTCTCCATCACAGAAATGTCTTCTATACCTATCTCCCCTTTTTAATTTCTGCTGCTTTTGCCTTAGTTCAAATCTTTATCACATATACACATTTCCAGCCTCTCCCTTTGTTCTCCAATCTATTCTGCTGCCACAATTATCTAGTGAGATTGCCCACAATCCCTTCCAAGTCTGCTATGTTTTACCCATACTGAACCACTCACTCTTAAGGTTCTAACACACTTCCTGGGATTTTTATCCATTCAATAAACAAGCACTAAAGGGGGCATCCTATGTACTAGGCAGTTTGCCAAATGCTTAATATATGTTATCATTTAATACTAGTTCAGGTAGATTGGAGTGTATTAGCTCCAAAGCTAAAAAGAAAGAAAGCAAGGATCCAAGCACAGATCTGTCCAATACACTGGCTATTAAAATAATATGGCATCAAAGTGAGTACAAAAAAAAAAAAAAATCAAGATAAATTAGTAAAGATGATAAATTAATTATCAGTTAAACCAGTGCTTAGATTAGGGAAAAACAAACAAAAACCCCTAAAGGGACAGCATGGCTTTCTTCAACTACATCAAGAGCTACATTAGAAAAGAGCAATCAAACTTTAATCAAGTTTTAGAGGTCAGTACCCTAAGCCCTACTAATTTTAGCCATCCAAAAGAGGACTATGCAGGAAGATCTGTCACAATTGTTAATAATGACTTATCAACATATTATGAAAGGAATGACAATACATATGGATAAAACCTGCTTAGGGTTTGTCCTCTCTCCACTTTACAGATGAAATGCTTAAAAGAGATTGAACTTTCCCAGGTCCAGAACTACTTTTATTGCCTTTAGACATACCTATAGTGCATGGTGGTGGTTTAGTCGCTAAGTGGTGTCCGACTCTTGCGACCACATGGACTGTAGCCTGCCAGGCTCCTCTGTCCATGTAATTCTCCAAGCATGAATACTGGAGTGAGTAGCTGTTCCCTTCCCCATGGGATCTTCCCAACCCAGGGATCAAATCCAGGTCTCCTTCATTGCACTTGGATTCTTTATTATCTGAACCACCCGGGAAGCCCAAGAATACTGGAGTGAGTAGCCTATACCTTCTCCAGGGGATCTTCCCAACCCAGGGATTGGACTGGGGTCTTCTGCATTGCAGGCGGATTCTTTACTAGCTGAGTTACCAAGGAAGCTCCAAGAGTATGATAATCTTCAATAAAATTTTTCAGGAGTCCATATATTATCTGATTTTACAATCAAGTTTAGTCTGCTAACTGGCTTCAATTAAAAACATGGGTTTAATTCCTTTTAATTTAATGCCAAGCAGTACTATATTTGCTAAATTACTATGGTAAAGAATCCTTCTGCAATGCAGAAGACTGGGATTTGATCCCTGGGTCGGGAAGATCCCCTGGAGAAAGGAATGGAAATCCACTCCAGTATTCTTGCCTGAAGAATTTCTTAGACACAGGAGCCTGGCAGGTTACAGTCCATGGGGTCGCAAAGAGTCAGACATGTCTGAGCAACTAACCACACAAGCACACATGGTATGTATTAAGCAAATTCTCAAAGATTTTCTACTGAATACTGCAATATGAGGTTCATTAGACACCTTTGATATGCTGGATTTTAATTTCCAATAGGGAAAAACTCTATCTTTCACTGTACCAATGTACCATTGTTTATTAAACGAAGTTACAGAGGAATGAATTAATGAATTCCTCATTAAGATTCAAAGTTCATCTTTATAATGTGTAACCTAATAAGGGCTAAATTTTTAAAAGGAGGAGAAGAAAAGAAAGGCACTAACTTCAACAAAAATCTCTGAGAGCTTTTAGTTTATTAAAATAAAAAATTTTATTACCATTTGAAATTACCAATATTCAACTGTTTTGCCCTAGAAAAAGAATAATTTCATATACTGTAACCTAATTCATTACAATTAACACACCATAACATTGTTAATGATAGCAACTTAATTTTCTTTAAAAAAATTTAAACGAGTAAAGAAGTACTGTTTAACATGAAACATCACAAGTTGGGCCCCTAAAACATACCCATGATAACATATTACAGGAGAATTCATGTTTTTCTTCATCCATGTAATTGAGTATCGTAATAGGTTTTTATTGTATTTTAAAAGCATTCTTGGTAAGATTTCAAAAGTAATGTCAGCACTGCTAAAACATAAGATTCACTAAAATGTAAGCTCAATAAGAAGAGCGCTTTGACTTTTTATTTTTTCCTGCATCCCCAGGGCCCCTCATGGACAAAGTCATTTATCTAAACAAATATTTATTGAACACCTACTTTGTGTCAGACATTGTTTTAGATGCTTAGCATAAATAAATGAAAACTCTGATGAAGATCTTTGCCTCAATTACAAATGCTAAATAATAGAAAATTAAAGCCTCAGAAAAACCGTTCTAAAGCACTGTATGTGTATTAAAATAGCTTCATGAGAAATCCAGGACCCATGATCCTATGCTAAAATACCATCATATGTTTGAAAATTCATTAAAAATAATAATAATAAGCTGTCTCCAGGAGTTCTCTAAAAACACCTTGAGTAAGGAATATCATTACAATTCCTATTTCATGGAAACTTTTGAGTGATCTGCTTAAAATAAATTAAATAAGCAAAGAACAAGAACTTCATTTGTTACAGTACACTGCAGCTGCACACAAATAGAAAATCATCACAGGTCTCGATTATCTATCATCCTCAAGGTGGTTAGTATGAGAGCGTCACCTAGGAGCAAAAGCATGAAATAATATCATATTCATTACTGCATTTGCTTTTTGGTGAGACTAGGTCACTGCAGAAAGTTATCAGTTATTACTTAACACAACCTAAAATAATTTACTCTCCAGCATACAACAGTACACAGGGCTCAATGCCTCTGTTTATTAATTCCACCTGAATTAAGAAGAGGAAAAAAAAGCTAAATCATTGCAACAGTATCCCTCCGTTCTGTTAGGATTATTCTTCATCAGAAGGATTAAGCACAATTTGAAAAGGAATCTTGAAACCGCTGTTGCTAATGCTGTTTTCTTTTTTTCCTTTGTTGTCTTTAAGCGAATGCTGTATTACACAGGATAACATAGGTAAGAGAACAGAGAAGTGAAAGAACTGGGAACAAAGCAAAATCTGGAGTCCTGGTACAGCACAAAGATAAACCAAAGATAAACAATCAATGTTGGCTTTTCCTTACAGAGTCCTCGTGAATAAATCCTTAAACCCTCTGTTAACCTATTGTCCCGGCTCTAAAACTGGCCAGGGACACTTCCTAGGGAGATGCTCCCGGCACCCCTCCCATTAAAGATGCTGCAGAAATGGAAAAACGGTTACCGAGGGAAACCAAGGAAAGTTGCCAAGGAAAGTATCAGCAGCTCAAGCCTGGAGACACACCCCGGGGCTCCAGCAAAGGCTGGCGGTGGGGAGGCGGCAGACATGAATGGAGAGTCCACTTTGCAAGGAAAATAAAATTTGGTCCGAGGTTGTTATTACCAATAGGACACTCAGGTAGTGAGGCAGACCAGAAAATGGTAGGAAGGGATTTGCAGGCGTTTACCACAGGCAGATCAGGCTCGTGGGGTAGGGCGGGGGAGCGCATCAGGTATAAACCGTTTGAGGAGGGGCAGCCCAAGGATCCAAACCACTCGGGTGTTCTTGCCTGGAGAATCCCAGGGACCGGCGAGCCTGGTGGGCTGCCGTCTATGGGGTCGCACAGAGTCGGACACGACTGAAGCGACTTAGCAGCAGCAGTCTAAGGATCATCAGCTCGACCGCGTCTGGGGCTGCGGAGCGCCGGATCATCCCGGCCTCCGAAGGAGCGGCGGGGTCCACCGCTATGGAACCTGCCCTCGCCTCCCCGGTACGGAGGTCCAGGGCAGACCCTTCCCCCCGCCACCCCACCCCCAGGCGCCCCGCCCACGTCCTTTCATCTCCTCACCTTCCAGTCCCTCCATTGCGCCAACGCTTCGGGTTCCGCCAGATTCCTAGAGCTGCACCCGCCACCGCCGCCGCCGCCCAGCTCCCGCTGTAGCAACCCGGCCGCGCCTCCCACCTGCTAATATTCCGAGCTCCCATTGGTCCGGCGCGGGAGGGGCGGGGTTGTGAGGGGCGGGGCCTCGAGGGGCCCGCCTCCTGCCGCCGCTGCGCGGGCGCCGCCCAGCTCCGCGCTTCGGCAGCGGTTCTCCGGGTGATCCTGCACCGCGTTGGACTGCATCTTGCCGCCCAATGGCGGCCTTTGTTCGAGTCTCGCCTTGTTTTTCTCACGCCTTAACCTTTTGTTTAGAATATCTCAGCATCTCAGGTTCCCGTCAGCAGTCCCTCAATCAAGTGCAGTTCTGAATTGCCATCTGTCCCTCTCTGAGGACTTGAAGCAAACACGCAAACAGACCCCGAGTCCTACACACTCTTGAGCAGCTCCCTCTCCATTCCCCGCTGTGTAGTCACACTTCACCGGAGTGTATTTCCTCGACTTTCTCTTCACACACAGATATGTGAGTCTTAGGACCGTTTTCCTACAGAAATCGTACTTTCTATATGGAACTGTGGAACAGATTTCTTTCGGCCCTCAGAAATAATTTCCCCAGCAGAAAGTCTTGGGCCGAAAATTAAAGTGAAACCCAGAGCTGCCTTCCTCTTCAGCTACTTTTGGCCTTCCCGGGCCCCAGACTTGGAACTAAAGTAGTCGGTCGGCGCCCCAACTGAGGAGGTGACATAAAACTAGGTTTGATCAGGGAGTTTAGGGGGGAAACTATACATGACAGGTGGAAGCCTGTTTCTGTCAAAACCTCTTGGGATGAAAGTAACTGCAAAACTAGCTAAAACCTCTGCTTAACAATCTTACACATTTCCTCAGAACTAAATACCTTTGAAAATTTGATTTAGCGGTAAATAAGCCGTCTTATTACGTCTTGGCAATTTGTCAGTATTAGTGTAATTTCCAAAACAAATCTTATATGAATTCTCTTACTACTCTGTTCAGTTGCAAAATGTTGACATCATATCTAAGTTTGTCTGCTTATAAAAGTATATAACTTACAAACCAGAAACCTTTATGAAGCAAGAGTTCTATTCTCCTTCCAAGAATGCCTTATAAACGAGTAATCTGAGCACTTGGAGCTTCCCAGGTGGTGCTAGTGGTAAAGAACCCAACTGCCAAGCAGGAGACATAAGAGACTGATTCGATCCCTGGGTCTGGAAGATCTCTTGGAGGAGGGCACAGCAACCCACTCCAGTATTCATGCCTGGAGAATCCCATGGACAGAGGAGCCTGGCAGGCTACAGTCCATAGGGTAGTGTGGGGAAATTAACAAGATGGTGCCAGTTAAGCTCTCTCTCACCGTGTTCTCAGGGCCTTCTCACCCATGGTCTATAAACAATGATTTTGCACGATTATGTAACAGCCGAAATCACATATAGCACTGCACATTTGCATCAGGAGGTACTCACTTGGTCATGGGCTACTTTGTGCGGTGGGCCTATGCGAGCTTCAACGTGAAAGCCCTGGTTGCTGCTGCATTGGGGCTACATTGGAGAAACGTCACGGTTCTATTACATGAGGTTATGTTATGACTCTGTTATGGCTTCATTATGGTTATGTGTGGCTGTTGCTATGGCTGCTGTGTCAGCCAGGAGAAAGACTGTGATATGGCTACCATGCCAGACAGGCGAGAATAAACCTGTCTGCAGTTCCTATGGTTCCTTGAGTCTCCTTCCAGCCTCAGCTGGCACCTTGCCTACCCTGGGTTCAGCAAACAGTGTGAACAGAGAGACAACCGGTGTCAGGAACAGGATCAGCAATACAGGTGGCAAAGAGTTGGACACAACTGAAGCAACTTAGCACACAGACACAAACAAGCACCTGAGGACTACACCATCTCTTATTGGGAAGGTGATTTTAGTATGTTTGAATGTGGCGCAGTCTGTCTCTGATATGGACTCTTGAGACATGCCTGTCTCAACTCCTCCTCTCCCCCTAGTTCTGCTCTGGTTCTTTGATTCCTCTGAGATTTGAGATCCACAGCCTTGCCTGCCACTTAGTCACCCTGGAATGAGTGGGGAAAGGGCCTTTGGTGCTACTAAGACTAAAGTTAGAATGGGGGAGGGGTGGGGGTGGGAGTGTTTTAAACGAGCACTAAAAAGGAAAAACCACCATTGGAAAAAAAACCCAAAATAGAGAAAAAACTTACTAACTTACTTTACAAATCACAGGTTCTTGAACTGAAGTTGAGTCACAAATGGAGTTGGCTGATACACACCCTATTGGGTATAACTGCTACAGTAACAGCAATAGAGTAAGAACAACTGCTACAGTAAAAACAATAATAATGATAATAGAAATGATTTTGAAAACTTATATCAGGCATGTTTTAGGTCCTTTTCATGTAGTCACTTATCTAATCTTCAAAACAACTCTACAAAGTAGATATAACTTTCAGCTTTTAGAATTAAACTCTTGAATTTCTAGAAGTCTCAGATATTAATTTTTTGCTAATATTTGAAATGGCAACCCACTCCAGTACTCTTGCCTGGAAAATCCCATGGACAGAGGAGTGTGGCTACAGTCCATGGGGTTGCAAAGAGTCGGACACAACTGAGCAACTTCACTTCACTTCACTTCATACTCTTAGTGAATGGTGAAAGTGAAAGTTGCTCAGCAATGTCCGACTCTTTGTGACCCCATGGAATTCTCCAGACCAGAATACTGGAATGAGTAGCTGTTGCCTTCTCCACCAGATCCTCCCGACCCAGAAATTGAACCAGGTTCTCCTGCATTGCAGGCAGATTCTTTACCAGCTGAGCTATATTAACTTGGATTTAAATTCTAGTCTGTCTGATTCCACCTGTAATGGATAATTTCATGTGACTCCTCACTTCCTCCTCATCTTACTTTCTAATTACCTTAAATGTAAATTCAGATAATTCTGATCTGTTGTTCAAGGTGTATTTGTGTAGGCATAACTACTGTGAATCCTAACTCTCTAAAACGTGCCTGCCAATCTTTAGTAGTGTTCTCTCTACACTCTTATCTACCCTGGCTTCTTCAGCTTTCCTTGGTCCTGACACGTGGGTGAAGAAGACAATTTCTTATCTGCCTTTCCTTCCTCTGCCTCCTACATGCCTGGCCTAAAAATCTCTTTTGTCTTAATGCACTTTTCTGGCTTTTCTTTTTCTTGATCTATTCCATTTTTCTGTGACATATTCATTTAAGAAATATTTGTTGAGTACCTACTATGTTTCAGGCCCATTTCATTTTAAGCCAGTCATTAAAATGAACAAAGCTCAGTTTCTCCTCTATGTTCCAAAGTTTTTATCATTCATAATTTTTTTATCTTGCCAGTGATCTTTTTAGCTAATGCTAACATTCATGTCTATGGGGTCACACAGAGTCGGACACGACTGAAGTGACTTAGCAGCAACATTCATAGTGGAGTGTGAATTAAAGGTCTTCCCATACCCCATCATAAAAAAAAGAAAACAAAGGTCCAGAGATGTTTACTGACTCTATCCAGATTACAAAACTACTAAGTAGCTGAAATAGATACTGCACCCTCGTCTAATTACATCATAACCCTGATTCTTTCCACTTCGCATTACTTTCCCTTCAACCACCATTCCCTGGAGTCCATCCACATCTCATTTGCACCTTCCAAAGATCTGAGCAAGCTACATATATCTTCTTGTTTCAAAGCTCCAACTTCCTGTTGGATCTTACACAAAGATCAATTTCCCTTTCAGAGGCATCCTTTGGCCCTCATTCAAATCCTTTTCAGAATACAGCTGAATGAGATTCTGAACCTCAATTTATATACCCACTGTGTACCCTCCACAGTCTCTAAGGAAATGACCCATCACAATTTAATATATAAAAATGTATTTATACATTTAGCAACCATAACAAAAATGATAATTTTCATCAAAAACAAAAGGGACGTATTTTTTCTTAAATCTGGGGAGAAAGGACTGAACAGTATTCTAGATTGAAGAACCATATTCTGAGTTAGCTCTTAGTTTTATTTTTAGACTGAAGTAAAACAAAAAGTTTTATGTGTTCAGGGACATAGTTATAGTACTGAACAAGAAAACATTAAGAAAAGGAGAAAAGAAGATCCTAAGGCAGACTTAATTGCCTTCATTGACTGGAGGGTTCCAAAATTCACAGTGTGAAAGTGATTATTCTACTTCTTTCTCCTCTAGTTCCATAAAGAACTCCATTTCATTCAGGATTCTCTGCTCTCCTCCACTTTCAAAACTAATTCCTAGTTGCAGAAGGGTGAATTTTTTTAAACCTTCAATTATGATCACATCTCTCCATCTCCGGCCACCACAATTCCAAATCTGAAATTAAAATCTATTAATTCAAATAGTTATTGAGATACTCCTACATATGTAACACTGTTCTAGGCAAAACAGGGAGTTCCGAAAAAATCTCTTTGGTTTCCAGGAAGATAACATCTAGTAGAGGAAGCCTGAGCAAGACGTAATAGAGAGCAATAGAGGACAATGTATTCAATGGACTGTTAAGTCTTAGATGTTGAGGTCCAGCTTATAAAAGTAATTGATTCTAAATAAACATTCATTTAGAGATTTACCTATGCTACTGTATAAAACACTAGTTTATTGCTTCCAAGTGCTGAAATATATTTTACCGAATACATATACCACATTTTATTTACTCCTTCCTGCAGTGATAGGCACCCAGCTTCCTCTAACTTGCAGCTACAATGAACATCTTTGTGACTGTCCCCTTATGAACCTGGGCTCAAGTTCCTCTTGGATGCATCCCTGGAATGGATTACTGGATCACCTTCATTTCCAGTAAGTATGCCCAGATTGTTCTCTGCAATGTCTGTACCAGTGTATCCTGCCACCAGCACTGTTTAAGAGTACCCATCTTCCTGTATCTATTTAATACTGGCTTAGGTCTAATTTTTGCCAGTCTACTGAGAATCAAAAGTTGGGAATCTCTTCATATATTTGCTAATGCATATTTAACTTTCAAGGAATTGTCTAATTTAATCACTGTTTTATGGGGTTTCCCTGGTGGCTCAGTGGTAAAGAATCCACCTGGCAATGCAGGAGACAAGGGTTCAAATCCTAGTCAGGAAGATCCTCTGGAATGGGAAATGGCAACCCACTCCAGTATTCTTGCCTGGGAAATCCCATGGACAGAAGAGCCTGGCAGGTTACAGTGCATGGGCTCACAAAGAGTTGGACATGATTTATTCACTGAGCATGCACACATGCATCCCTATTTTATGTTGTGATTCTCATCTTTTTGTTACGGATTTGTAAGTTTCTTTGTATATTTTAGATTTTAAGCTCTTGCTGATTTTGATTAGTTCAGAAATATTTTTCTAGGTTGTCAAATATTGGATATCTTTATCTATGATGCCTGTCATTTGAATAGAAATCTTTAATTTTGTCAAGTCCATCAATATCTTTTCTTTCTGAAATGTGCATTTGACTTTTTATGAAAGTTCTCTTCACCTCTAGATTATGAGGGTATTTGTTGACAGGTTTTTCTGAGTGTAGCCAAACCTAATCCTAAGAAAACGGAGACAATTTAAATACAGAGTAGCGAGGACAACAAGAACATTTTTTTCCAGTGTCTTTTAAGTTATGAGGTAACTCTAAAAATTCAAATAGGAGCCAATGCCCAGAACATTTTGAGACTTTGTGAATATCAGCTTTATCCAGTTTTGCCCTTTGTTGCCAGGAAAGCAAAGTATTTTTAGTTGCTCCTTTTCCCACCTGGAGGAAGAAAAACAGAGAAAAAGAAAAATATTGAGTCCTTTCCCCCTTGCTTTATTATTAATCATAGCAGCTTCTCACAATCTTTAAAACAGTTTCCTTTAATTGTTGTAAAAGTATTACAAATAAATATTATATAATGATGATAATGATGTCAGGGTATTTATACTAAGAACAAAGAAGGAAAATTTTTAAATCACCTAAATGAATACCTTGGCACTTCTTTATGATTTTAAAAGCATTATGGCTCTGTTTCTTAAAACAATTATTAGATCCTCTAGTTTCCGCAGCTACCTTTTAATGGAAACAACTATTTATGAATTCACCCTATAAACACATGCTAATTATTAATATATTTGATCACTTGGTTTTGCCCTAAGAATTAACGGGTAAAAGTAAAAAACCAGAGCTCTAATTTTCATTGTGGATACACATGTTATTAGAATTATCTGCCTTTAATTATTTATACAAATGCCCACATGTGTAAACCTATCTTTCTATAAAAGTTGCTTTTTACAGTTTTACAATGAAGGTACATTATTCTGTTTGTTTACTTTTTCCTTAGAATGCACTTCAAAAGTATAAGTTGAGTATATTGCTGACCTAATTTTATCATATAAATCCAACAATTGTTTGCTTGCTGTTTCCAAGAAACAGAATTGCTTAAGCCTATTCACATTTATGTTTCTTAGCAGCTGACAGATAATCAACAAAACAGAAATAAGAATCTCTTCTGCTTCTGTTTTCAAAACATAATAAAACTTATATGAGAAAGAGAAATTCCATATAACAAGATATTAGTATTCATAGGAATTTAATTTTTATATATTAAGGAGAAGCAGTTTTCAGAGCATTTGAATTCTGTAAAAGACTATATGGATGTTAGTAAGTCTGACTTGAGGAGTCAGAAAGCCCTGAACACCTTCGCAGTGCTTCCGTTCTTTTTATTAACATCACCGGCCCTTTGTACTAAAGGTTGTTGTTGCCCTGTTCTCAGATTCCCTTTATACTGGAAGGTGCACCCAGCCCCACTTGCTAATTATGTTGGCTGATAACCCATGGCTGCTTTCTTCCCCTGAGAGGTTATGGTCTCACCATCGGGGAGGCAGCCCACAGCCAGTGACTGACTCTGGGGTACCGCAACTTAACCTTTGACTCAAGGTGGACTGAAGCCAGTCTTCAGGTAAGACTATATCCTTGCTTACCTTTCTTCTACCCTATTGCCCTACCTGCTTCCTTCACTCAAGAAGAGTCTCCTAACAAATCACTGCTGCAAGACTCTCCCTCTTAGTCCTTGCTTATAGGGAACCTGACCAAAGACTCCTTTATAGATAGATAGCAGTGCCAATTTAATGAACAAGTGCTGTTATTAAAAGTTATTCCAGCCCATGTCCAGTAGTACCTGAGTTGATAACAACTTTATAGAATACCAGCCATTCGTTCAGTGCTTTTCATAATTCTCTACATCTTTGTAGGACATTGTTGTTTTTAGAGAAACTTGGTTTAATATTTCAATCGATGGTTTTTTTATATTTAATAAATATGTATTTAAAAATATTTAATAAATATTTGCTAAATGAGTGAATAGATGTGAATGAATGATACAGTTTTCAAAATAGTTCTTTTAGGTAGGCTGCTGCTGCTGCTGCTAAGTCACTTCAGTCGTGTCCGACTCTGTGTGACCCCATAGACAGAAGCCCACCAGGCTCCCCCATCCCTGGGATTCTCCAGGCAAGAACACTGGAGTGGGTTGCTTTAGGTAGGCAGAGAGTATTTATTTAATACACAGTGGTTATAGTTATTATGAAGACCATTTAATATATAATATGAATACCATTTAATATATATTATGAATACCATTTATAATATGAAAACCATTTTCCATATAGTTTCATGTGATCCTCATAACCTGCCTTATCCTTTTGATTTTCATTTCAAAGAAATGGAGAATCAATTAGAGTAAGTGACTTTTTAAAATTTATAGTGAGTAAGTGGCAGATCGTGGTGGTTGTTGCTGTTTAGTCATTGTCCTGTCTGACTGTTTGAGACCCCATGGACTGCAGCCTACCAGCTTCCTCTATCCATAGGATTTTCCAGGCAAGAGTCCTGGAATGGGTTGCCATTTCCTTCTCCAGGGGATTTCCCTGACCCATGGATTGAACCTGCATCTTCTGCATTGTAGGCAAATTCTTTACCACTGAGCCACCTGGGAAGTGGCAGGATTAGCATATGTAAATAGATTCTCTACCTTGAGATGCATGACTGTAGCATAACTGCTTTTTCAAAGTAAGGACACTCAGTCTGATGAGAATGACAGAAGGGAAAGCACCAGATTTATGTTATCTCTTAGATCACGAAAGAGAGGGCTGATAAACTGTCCATGGAATGAAATAAGTGGAAGCCATCTGAATTATTCTTTATTTTCTTCAATGACAGAATCTAAGTGTGATGGTTAGTTTAATGTGTCGATTTGGCGAGGTCAAATATTATTCTAGATATACTACGAAGGTGTTTTATGGATGAAATTAACATTTAAATTGGTGATTTTTGAGTAAAGCATATTTCCCTCCATAATTGCCCTCTGACTCAAAGAACATGAATTTGAGCAGACTCTGGGAGACAGAGAAGGACAGGGTAGCCTGGAGTGCTACAGTTCATGGGGTTGCAAAGAGTTGGGGACAGGACTTAGCAACAACAGCTCCATAATGTGGGTGGGCTTCAATCCCATCAGTTGAAAGTTTACCTCCCCTTAGAAGGAATCTGGCAGCAAGGGCCTTTGGACCCAAACTGCAATTCTACCCTGGGTCTCCAGCCTAAAAGGACCTACAAATTTTAAACTTGCCAAGCTTGTACAATCATAGGAGCCAGATACTTAAAATCAATCACTAAATCAGTCAGCCTCTATCTCCTTCTCCCTTTCTATAGATATAATCCTATTGGTTCTGTTCTCTAGAGAACCTTAATTAATATACTAAGCTTGCCCAGATAGTCAGAGAAGGCAATGGCAAGCCACTCCAGTACTGTTGCCTAGAAAATCCCATGGATGGAGGAGCCTGGTAGGCTGCAGTCCATGGGGTCGCTAAGGGTCGGACACGACTGAGCGACTTCACTTTCACTTTTCACTTTCACACATTGGAGAAGGAAATGGCAGCCCACTCCAGTGTTCTTGCCTGGAGAATCCCAGGGACGGGGGAGCCTGGTGGGCTTCCATCTATGGGGTCACACAGAGTCGGACACGACTGAAGTGACTTAGCAGCAGCAGTAGCAGCAGCCCAGATAGTAGTGAGTAACCAACACCTGGAAAGCAGCAAAGTAAAACCAAAAATATTCTCTGGAAGAATTCAAACCTTTATATAACCGTGACTCAATTCAGATATCCCACTGACAGCTTCCAAATGTCAGAGTTCTCCTTTGTTCCTATCCTCTTTTTCAGAGGTAGATACTTCTCTTTGTGTCTCAATTTGGACACCATCAGTTCAGTTCAGTTCAGTTCAGTCACTCAGTCGTGTCCGACTCTCCGCGACCCCATGAATCACAGCACGCAAGGCCTCCCTGTCTATCACCAACTCCCGGAGTTCACTCAAACTCATGTCCACAGAGTCGGTGATGCCATCCAGCCATCTCATTCTCCGTCATCCCCTTCTCCTCCCGCCCCCAACCTTTCCCAGCATCAGAGTCTTTTCCAGTGAGTCAACTCGTCGCATGAGGTGGCCAAAGTATTGCAGTTTCAGCTTTAGCATCAGTCCTTCCAATGAACACCCAGGATCGATCTCCCTTAGAATGGACGGGTTGGATCTCCTTGCAGTCCAAGGGACTCTCAAGAGTCTTCTCCAGAGACATTACTTTGCCAACAAAGGTCCGTCTAGTCAAGGCTATGGTTTTTCCCGTGGTCATGTATGGATGTGAGAGTTGGACCGTGAAGAAAGTTGGACACCATAGAAAGAAGCAAACTATGGCCCAAATATCAGAAAATAAATCTACAAAATATCTTAACAACCTCCCATAACAACTTTACTCTAAAAAAACCCAGAAAGGTTTATTAAAAGACTTCCCAACATGGATGGTTGG
This sequence comes from Moschus berezovskii, assembly GCF_049115385.1. Classification (NCBI taxonomy): domain Eukaryota; kingdom Metazoa; phylum Chordata; class Mammalia; order Artiodactyla; family Moschidae; genus Moschus; species Moschus berezovskii. Next base: position 39,852,259 of record NC_142475.1, read on the forward strand.
TTAACTAAACCATGGACTAGAACCCAGGTCTTCTGACTTCTGGTCCTTTCCGTTTGTGTCTGTTTATATACAAATTTTTACATACTGCAGTTCTAGACATCGTAAGAATAACAGCCTGTGACTTCAAGGCTATTTCACCGAGCAAGAACCTATGAAGGGTATAAAATAATAATAATAATAATAATATATGACAGATAGCAAATAATATATTGGATATAATCAAGGGATAAATGAAGTCTATAGAAAATAAGAACTAAATAGTCAAAGCAGACAGATTATTTCAGGCTGAGTTTCCAGGGAAAGAAAAATGAAGAATTTTAGGTACTAAGATGATGCTGTGAAAGTGCTGCACTCAATATGCCAGCAAATTTGGAAAACTCAGCAGTGGCCACAGGACTGGAAAAGGTCAGTTTTCATTCCAATTCCAAAGAAAGGCAATGCCAAAGAATGCTCAAATTATTCCACAATTGTTCTCATCTCACACGCTAGTAAAGTAATGCTCAAAATTCTCCAAGCCAGGCTTCAACAGTACGTAAACCGTGAACTTCCAGATGCTCAAGTTGGATTTAGAAAAGGCATAGAAGCCAGAGATCAAATTGTCAACATCCATTGGATCATCAACAAAGCAAAAGAGTTCCAGAAAAACATCTATTTCTGCTTTATTGACTATGCCAATGCCTTTGAGTGTGTGGACCACAACAAACTGGAAAATTCTTCAAGAGATGGGAATACCAGACCACCTGACCTGCCTCTTGAGAAATCTATATGCATGTCAGGAAGCAACAGTTAAAACTGGACATGAAACAACACACTGGTTCCAAATAGAGAAAGGAGTATGTCAAGGCTATATATTGTCACCCTGCTTATTTAACTTATATGCAGAGTACATCATGAGAAACACTGGGCTGGATGAAGCACAAGCTGGAATCAAGATTGCCGGGAGAAATATCAATAACCTCAGATATGCAGATGACACCACCCTTATGGCAGAAAGCGAAGAAGAACTAAAGAGTCTCTTGATGAAAGTGAAAGGGGAGAGTGAAAAAGCTGGCTTAAAACTCAACATTCAGAAAACGAAGATCATGGCATCTGGTCCCATCACTTCTTGGGAAATAGATGGGGAAACAATGGAAACAGTGACAGACTTTAGTTTTTTGGGCTCCAAAATCACTGCAGATGGTGACTATAGCCATGAAATTAAAAAACGCTTGCTCCTTGGAAGGAAAGTTATGATCAACCTAGATAGCACATTAAAAAGCAGAGACATTACTTTGCCAGCAAAGGTCTGTCTAGTCAAAACTATGGTTTTTCCCGTGGTCATGTATGGATGTGAGACTTGGACTATAAAGAAAGCTAAGTGCGAAAGAGTTGATGCTTTTGAACTGTGGTGTTGGAGAAGACTCTTGAGAGTCCCTTTGACTGCAAGGAGATCCAACCAGTCCATCCTAAAAGAAATCACTCCTGCATATTCATTGGAAGGACTGATGCTAAAGCTGAAATTCCAATACTTTGGTCACCTGATGTGAAGAACTGACTCATTTGAAAAGACCCTGATGCTGGGAAAATTGAAGGCAGGAGGAGAAGGGGACGACAGAGGATGAGATGGTTGGATGCCATCACTGACTCAATGAACATGAGTTTGAATAAACTCTGGGAGTTGGTAATGGACAGGGAGGTCTGGTGTGCTGCAGTCCATGGTGTCGCCAAGAGTCGGACATGTCTGAGCGACTGAACTGAATTGAACTGAGGTACTAAGAATGAAAGTCCTACAGAAGTTTACAATCTAGATGGGGTAATAAGATATTTTTTTAAATGCTAGGAATATATACTTACATACACAATATGTACAATGCTATAATTAAAAATTTAGGTCAAAAAGGCAGAGGAGTTATAGGAAGAGGATATTCCTATGGTTGGGATTGGAAAATGGATTTTAGTAAATGGATTTTGTTTTTGTTTTTTTAAGATGAGTAGGTATATGACAGGTTTTTTGGGTAGGCAGTTGATTACAGGATGAGCCAAGGTCATAAAAGCAGGAATGACAATGCAAGTTCAGGGGACAGTGAGAACCTGTTGAGGATGGAAAATTAATTAGACAAGTATTTACTGAGCATTTATTAATATTATATGTAGGATATTTAAATTGGGCCCAGATTACAGAGGATCATGAGTGCTAGGGTCTCAGATTAAAATTTATTTCATAGACAGTGAAGAATCTTCAGCCTTGATGATTTTTGAACAGTATTAAACATTTTTTAAAGTGTAATTTAAGATGACTATATCTGGTAAAGACAGTGAGCAAGGTGAGTTCTTAGAAGGACACTGAAATGACCTAAACGTAATATGATAGTGGTTCCACATATTGCTGATAAAAGAGTTGATAGCTTCAAGGATGTGGTTTTATGACATTTGATATTATCATTCTACAGGACACAAGCGTATGAATATTCCCTTGTCCATTACTCCAGCCAAAACTGGGCTACCTTGAGTAGATTATACATGAAAAATAGTTCAGTTCAGTTCAGTTGCTCAGTCATGTCTGACTCTTTGCAACACCAAGAATCACAGCACTCCAGACCTCCCTGTCCATCACCAACTCCTGGAGTTCACTCAAACTCACCTCCATCAAGTGGGTGATGCCATCCAGCCATCTCATTCTCTGTCGTCCCCTTCTCCTCCCACCCTCAATCCCTCCCAGCATCAGAGCCTTTTCCAGTGAGTCAACACTTCGCATGAGGTGGCCAAAGTATCGGAGCTTCAGTTTTAGCATCAGTCCTTCCAATGAACACCCAGGGCTGATCTCCTCTAGAATGGACTGGTTGGATCTCCTTGCAGTCCAAGGGACTCTCAAGAGTCTTCTCCAACACCACAGTTCAAAAGCATCGATTCTTCGGCGATCAGCTTTCTACACAGTCCAACTCTCACATCCATACATGACCACTGGAAAAACCATAGCCTTGACTAGACTGACCTTTGTTGGCAAAGTAACGTCTCTGCTTTTTAATATGCTATCTAGGTTGGTCATAACTTTCCTTCCAAGGAGTAAGCATCTTTTGATTTCATGGCTGCAATCAGCATCCACAGTGATTTTGGAGACCAAAGAAATAAATTCTGACACTGTTTCCACTGTTTCCCCATCTAATTCCCATGAAGTGATGGGACCAGATGCCATGATCTTAATTTTCTGGATGTTGAGCTTCAAGCCAACTTTTTCACACTCCTCTTTCACTTTCATCAAGCGGCTTTTTAGTTCCTCTTCACATCTGCCATAAGGGTGGTGTCATCTGCATATCTGAGGTTATTGATATTTCTCCCAGCAATCTGGATTCCAGCTTGTACTTCTTCCAGCCCAGCATTCCTCATGATGTACTCTGCATAGAAGTTAAATAAGCAGGGTGACAATATACAACCTTGACGTACTCCTTTTCCTATTTGGAACAAGTCTGTTGTTGCATGTCCAGTTCTAACTGTTGCTTCCTGACCTGCATACAGGTTTCTCAAGAGGCAGGTCAGGTGGTCTGGGATTCCCATCTCTTTCAGAATTTTCCACAGTATATTGTGATCCACACAGTCAAAAGCTTTGGCATAGTCAATGAAGCAGAAATAGATGCTTTTCTGGAACTCTCTTGCTTTCTCCATGATCCAGCAGATGTTGACAATTTGATCTCTGGTTCCTCTGCCTTTTCTAAAACCTGCTTGAACATCTGGGAGTTCACAGTTCACATATTGCTAAAGCCTGGCTTGGAGAATTTTGAGCATGACTTTACTATCGTGTGAGATGAGTGCAACGGTGCGGTAGTTTGAGCATTCTTTGGCATTCACTTTCTTTGGGATTGGAATGAAGACTGACCTTTTCCAGTCCTGTGGCCACTGCTGAGTTTTCCAAATTTGCTGGCATATTGAGTGCAGCACTTTCACAGCATCATCTTTCAGGATTTGAAATAGCTCAATTGGAATTTCATCACCTCCACTCGCTTTGTTCGTAGTGATGCTCTCTAAGGCCCACTTGACTTCACATTCCAAGATGTCTGGCTCCAGGTGAGTGATCACACCGTCGTGATTATCTTGGTCATGAAGATCTTTTTGTACTGTTCTTCTGTGTATTCTTGCCACCTCTTCTTAATATCTTCTACTTCTGTTAGGTCCATACCATTTCTGTCCTTTTTTGAGCCTATCTTTGCATGAAACGTTCCCTTGGAATCTCTAATTTTCTTGAAAAGATCTCTTGTTTTTCCTATTCTGTTGTTTTCCTCTATTTCTTTGCATTGATCACTGAGGAAGGCTTTCTTATCTCTCCTTGCTATTCTTTGGAACTCTGCATTCAGATGCTTATATCTTTCCTTTTCTCCTTTGCTTTTCGTTTCTCTTCTTTTCACAGCTATTTGTAAGGCCTCCTCAGACAGCCATTTTGCTTTTTTGCATTTCTTTTCCATGGGGATGGTCTTGGTCCCTGTCTCCTGTACAATGTCACGAACCTCCGTCCAGAGTTCATCAGGCACTCTATCAGATCTAGTCCCTTAAATCTATTTCTTACTTCCACTGTATAATCATAAGGGATTTGATTGAGGTCATATCTGAATGGTCTAGTGGTTTTCCCTACTTTCTTCAATTTCAGTCTGAATTTGGTTCATGATCTGAGCCACAGTCAGCTCTTGGTCTTGTTTTTGCTAACTGTATAGAGCTTTTCCATCTTTGGCTGCAAAGAATATAATCAATCTGATTTCGGTGTTGACCATCTGGTGATGTCCATGTGTAGAGTCTTCTCTTGTGTTTTTGGAAGAGGGTGTTTGCTATGACCGGTGCGTTCTCTTGGCAAAACTCTATTAGCCTTTTCCCTGCTTCATTCCGTGCTCCAAGGCCAAATTTGCCTGTTACTCCAGGCGTTTCTTGACTTCCTACTTTTGCATTCCAGTCCCCTATAATGAAAAGGACATCTTTTTTGGGTGTTAGTTCTAATAGGTCTTTAGGTCTTCATAGAACCGTTCAACTTTGGCTTATTCAGCATTACTGTTTGGGGCATAGACTTGGATTACTGTAATATTGAATGGTTTGCCTTGGAAATGAACAGAAATCATTCTGTCGTTTTTAAGACTGCATCCAAGTACTGCATTTCAGACTCTTTTGTTGGCCATGATGGCTACTCCATTTCTTCTAAGGGATTCCTGTCCACAGTAGTAGATATAATGGTCATCTGAGTTTAATTCACCCATTCCAGTCCATTTTAGTTCGCTGATTCCTAGAATGTCGACGTTCACTCTTGTCATCTCCTGTTTGATCCCTTCCAATTTGCCTTGATTCATGGACCTAACATTCCAGGTTCCTATGCAATATTGCTCTTTATAGCATCGGACCTTGCTTCTATCACCAGTCACATCCACAACTGAGTATTTGTTCTACTTTGGCTCCATCCCTTCAGTCTTTCTGGAGTTTTTTCTTCACTGACCTCCAGTAGCATCCTGGGCACCTATGCCAACTGAGAAGAAATAAACTGTGTCATATGATCTCTTTATCAGATACTAAGATATATTTTGATCCTTCAGGAAACTTTCTTCTAAAATTGAATTAGAAAAGCAATTTTTGGTAGGACATGAGAATAAAAGTCAAATCAGAAGATAAAGATGGCTAGTTTGGAGGATTAAAAGAATAAAAATTCTAATGAAAAAAAGGGAAGTTGGCAAAGATGTTAATTAGAAACAAAAATATACGTTTGGTAATTTATAATGATGAGAAGTTTTACAAAATGAAAAATAAAACTAAATATGACATTTTCAATAAAATACAACACGTATTTGTCAAAGTAACACTTCAGTTTGTATTGCTGTTTAGAAATGAATTGTTAAAGGCATTGAATTTTTTGCAGATGTTTCTGTGGCTAGATGTAAAATAGTAAAAGTGTTGGTGCTTATTAACTAACAAGTCAAACCATGTGTATTTGGGAGATTATAGAATAAAGATAATGAGGTCTTACTGAGTTAATTATCACAAGATTGGTGGGTAAATTTCATCACCTTTTTACAACACAAAATTCAACCTTAATGCGCATTAAAACACATGCTTCCAAAAATACCCTAGTAGTAACAATGTAGCCAAGACATTTAAAGTAAAGTAAAATGTATTTCAAATTTTAAAATGAAGTTTAAATATTTACAGATGAACCTGAGAAATGCAAAAATGAAAGGAGGTTTTTAATTTTTTTATAGTTTTTAAAATTTGTTTCCTTTACACAGGATTTAGCATCTTCATAACAAATAATTTATAGTGTTTCCTTAGGGACCAAAACAGGAAGAAATTTCAAAATTACTTCTTGTGCCCCAACTGAATAATGAGCACTTTGCTCAGGAATTCTGTGAAATCTGGCTAAAATCTGCAGCAGCATCAGTGTTTACACAGCTTTAGAAAAGAATTGATTTATTCAAGGTCCCTCTGTCCTTTAGAAGTTTACTTACATTGAATTGTTTTTTTTCATTTTTTGTGGGAAGGCCAAGACTGTTGTCAGTTTATAGATTGTATATTTTCTTGGTCATATTGACTTTATGGACCTAGTTCTGCTGAAATTAACTTTATCCTTGGTACTTTGTGGAAGTCAGACTCTTTCCTTTGAATCCCTGTATTCCATTCCCATTCCAAATATTTGCACGTATAATATGGTAGACTTGGCACACTGACAAAGAATCTGCCTGCCAATGCAGGAGATATGGGTTCAATCCCTAGGTCAGGAAGATTGCCTGGAGTAGGAAATGGCCACCCACTCCAATATTCTTGCTTGGAAAATTCCATGGACAAAGGATTCTGTCGGGCTACAGCCCATGCAGTCACAGAGTCAGACATGACTGAGCACATATACAGAGTCTTAAGAATAATACACTGAATTTAATCTATCCCTCTTCCCCCACTTGGTAATCTTGTCTGTTTCTGATTTGTAAATAAGTTCATTTGTATTCTTTTTTTTTTTTGGATTCCACAAATTTGTCTTTCTCTGGCTTTCTTAGTATGATAATCTGAGTTTGGCATTAAAATACACGCATTACTATATATAAACTAGATAACCAAAAAGGACCTACTGTATAGCACAGGGAGATATACTCAACATCTTGTCATAATAACCAAGATGCTCGACCTGATTCGTATGATCATTTATAATGTTTTCTTGACGTCTTAGCCCTCTGCATATAAATCAAATGCTTTTCTACCATAGGCCTGATCCTATGCTAGTTTTAGAAATTAATCCAATTGTCAGGTTTGTAGACATGTAAAAGCTCATTCTGCTTATACAAAAACTCTGTTAGACTTGTGCCATCCTAATGTCCTTAAACAATGGCAACAGTCTGCTTCTAAATTGGAAAATCAAAAACAATAGCTGGAAATCAGAGTCAGGGCTATGAGAAATCCAAGATGGCTGCTTGGCTTTTCCCAGCTCCCTGACAAACCTCATTTTTTATTTGATGGGTTAAAGCCTCCCTGGCTACAGGGCCTTCATAATGAAAAATCACGGAATATTAAGTTTTGTAAATTGTTAAATTAAGTTTCTAGTTTTGTTAATGTCTAGTGTTTACTAAGACTCACTGCTGAGACAGTTCCTTGTTATGTGATACTGCTAAAAGATTTAATTAAGTTATTAAAAAGGACACTCTAGGTTAGTTTCTAAGGCTTATCTCAGTAACCAATCTTCAGATAAAGGTCGGATGCTCCATAATGTACAACCTGGAGATTAACACCAGACTATAAATCCCAGACCACCTGACCTGCCTCTTGAAAAACCTGTATGCAGGTCAGGAAGCAACAGTTAGAACTGGACATGGAACAACAGACTGGTTCCAAATAGGAAAAGGTGTACATCAAGGTTGTATAGTGTCACCTTGCTTATTTAACTTATATGCAGACTACATCATGAGGAACGCTGGGCTGGAAGAAGCACAAGCTGGAATCAAGATTGCCGGGAGAAATATCAATAACCTCAGATATGCAGATGACACTACACTTATGGCAGAAAGTGAAGAGGAACTCAAAAGCCTCTTGATGAAAGTGAAAGAGGAGAGTGAAAAGGTTGGCTTGAAGCTCAACATTCAGAAAACAAAGATCATGGCATCTGGTCCCATCACTTCATGGGAAATAGATGGAAAAACAGTGGAAACAGTGTCAGACTTTATTTTTTTGGGCTCCAGAATCACTTCAGATGCTGATTGCAGCCATGAAATTAAAAGACGCTTACTCCTTGGAAGAAAAGTTATGACCAACCTTGATAGTATATTAAAAAGCAGAGACATTACTTTGCCAGCCAAGGTCCGTCTAGTCAAGGCTATTGTTTTTCCCGTGGTCATGTATGGATGTGAGAGTTGGACTGTGAAGAAAGCTGATAGCCGAAGAATCGATGCTTTTGAACTGTGGTGTTGGAGAAGACTCTTGAGAGTCCCTTATACTGCAAGGAGATCCAACCAGTCCATTCTAGAGGAGATCAATCCTGGATGTTCATTGGAGGGACTGATGCTAAAGCTGAAACTGCAATACTTTGGTCACCTCATGCGACGAGTTGACTCACTGGAAAAGACTCTGATGCTGGGAAAGGTTGGGGACGGGAGGAGAAGGGGATGACGGAGAATGAGATGGCTGGATGGCATCACCGACTCTGTGGACATGAGTTTGAGTGAACTCCGGGAGTTGGTGATGGACAGGGAGGCCTGGCGTGCTGTAATTCATGGGGTCGCGGAGAGTCGGACACGACTGAGCGACTGAACTGAACTGAACTGATAATCATTTAACGAATGAAGTCAGGTGACTTGGGGTATACCAGGCTTTATCTAATGAAAGTTCTTGACTTATAATTCTTATTTTACTAATAACTGCTAGCTATGGCTATATTATTTTCTATGTCACTTGTTTCACTGAGCCTGTGATATAATGCTGAACTGACAGTTCCATATGAGATCAATAATTGTAATAATGTGACTCTGGGTATGGGAAAAAGCAAGAAGAGGGAATATTTTCCTGGACCAGGAGGCTAGTAAGACAGTGGTCCAGAGACTTTTGCTACTTGCAAGGCCTGGTCCAATTTTAGCACACTGAGTGGCCCATCACTTCCCTAGACCTGGGAATGAGCCTTCCCAGCACCGCGGGACACAATTGCCATGAAATGGTGTCACATGGTCAGATATATGGCTATGAAGGGACCTTGCTGACTGGAAGTTGGTACTTGCCAGCTGCCTCTACAAAGATTACATCATGACCATTGCAAGCTGCTGACCTTCAACACCCCCTGAAAGAAGTTCAGGGTGAAAATCAGGAATGAGGCACTCTGTGCTCTGAAAAAAAAAAAACAAAAAACTGGCAGAACAGGCCTTCAGATAGTTAGATCTTTTCAGAAAAAGGTTTTATGAGTTCCAATTCTTGCATCTTCTCATACCTAGAAAAACACTGACGTCATTAATGGTGAAATCTGCTTTGGCTATTAAAAAAAAATTTTTTTTTTTTTACAATTAAAAGTCAAAATAGAGTAGCTATTGTTCAGACATCCTGGGAAATAACTATTTCCCAGATATCCTGAAAAATGATATTATGGGTGTGATTTCAGATTAGACGCTGTGACCTAATGTAGAACTTAATGTTCCTGTAATGCATTTTTGCTTCTATACTTTGCTTGCTGTTCGTAATACCAAAGTTACTCCATTTTAAGATAAGGTTGTTTTTAAGCAAATATTCCTAAAATTGTTTTTGGAAAAAAAAACCTATAATAGAAGAGAATGTTAAAAAAATAAACATTTATATATATGAATAACTGAATTACTTTACTGTATACCTGAACTTTTTTACAACATTGTAAATCAAGTATATTATAACAAATTCTTTTTAATTTCCATAAGCACTGAAAAAGAAAATAATACTGAAATCACAAGGTTTTGTTACAAAATTTAGAAACTAAAATATTAAAGGTATAGTTCAAGACTCTTTTTCAAGTCTCTCCAATTTAGATATAAAGTATCTATTAAAGCTTGGCTTTTAAATAACAATTTTTAGCAAACTTACTAAACAAGCTGGAATCAAGATTTCTGGGAGAAATATCAGTAATCTCAGATATGCAGATGACACCACCCTTATGGCAAAAAGCGAAGAGGAACTGAAGAGTCTCTTGATGAAAGTGAAAGAGGAGAGTGAAAAAGCTGGCTCAAAACTCAAGATTCAGAAAACTAAGATCATGGCATCCAGTCCCATCACTTTATGACAAATAGATGGGGAAACAATAAAGTGACAGACTTTATTGGGCGGGGGGGGGGGGAGGGCTCCAAAATCACTGCAGATGATGACTGCAGCCGTGAAATTAAAAGACACTCGCCTCTTGGAAGAAAAGCTATGATCAACCTAGACATCATATTAAAAAGCAGAGACATTACTTTGCCAGCAAAGGTCTGTCTAGTCAAAGCTATGGTTTCTCCAGTAGTCGTGTATGGATGTAAGAGTTGGACTATAAGGAAAACTAAGTGCCAAAGAACTGATGCTTTTGAACTGTGGTGTTAGAGAAGACTCCTGAGAGTCCCTTGGACTGCAAGGAGGTCAAACCAGTCAAGTCCAAAGGAAATCACTCCTGAATATTCATTGGAAGGACTGATTCTGAAACTCCGAAACTTTGGCCACGATGCGAAGAACTGACTCATTTGAAAAGACCCTGATGCTGGGAAAGATTGAAGGCAGGGTGAGAAGGGGACGACAGAGGATGAGAATGGTTGGATGGCATCACCAATTCTATGGACATGAGTTGAACAAGCTCCGGGAGTTGGTGATGGACAGAAAAGCCTGCTGTGCTGCAGTTCATGGGGTTGCAAGAGTCAAACATGATTGAGCGACTAAACTGAGTGACTAAACAAGTGAAATGAAAACAGATATCTGAGCCACACTGTAAATTAAAAGCATTTTTATCATTGGAAATTTCTATTTTAAATGAAATAATTGATTTCTTCAAATTTTAAAAACAAAAAGATAAGTATCTACTCTTAATTGTTTTAGATGTACATGGTAGAACCTTCAAAATATCCAAATAATTTATAAGACTTTTTACCTTTCAGTGTAATTGTTCACTCTTAAACAGCAGTGTCATCACCTATCTAGAACATTTTACATTAACTTATAGGAATATGCAATATAAAATTGAATGAAATATAACACATTGTTTTCCAAGTAAAAGGGTAAAACATAGGAGAAGACACAGTAATATGTCAAAGTTTAATATATTTTATGAGTTTCAGGACACTTGAAATCTATAAATTGATAGGATTAGATATGAATACTACTGAAAATAATAGGACTTAGGAAAACTTATAAGAGAATTAGGTTAAATGTTTTCTCTAGGGAAAGACAGGTTGAATTCACTTTTTTCTCTTCTTTACATTGTCTTTACTATTTCTCAGTTTCTTAAGGCAGAAATTTTATTTGGCTTCTCACTAGACATCAACTTTCAATGAAATTTTGATATTAAAACTGATATTAAAGAGCATTATTTGAAAGTTCAGAAGGTAATAAAATCAGTGACCATTTCTGGATAATATTTTCTGGCTGACACTTAACAATGTCAGAGGTGAGTATTTAAAATAGAGATTACATGACCTGACCAGCCTCAAATATTTACTACCTTGCTCTTGAAGAAAAAGTTTGCCTATCTACTCCTGAACCACAAACCTGGATTTGTACCTTTGTTTCCTTGAAAAATAGATTCCTTGTTCCTCTAAGCCGCTCATTTCACACTTATAAGGTATGGATAATAGTAGCTAACTCATGAGTCATCATGCAGTTTGAATATGGAAGTTTAGGTAAAGCACTTAGCACACAGTGAAGTGAAAGTGAAGTCACAAAGTCACTCAGTCTTGTCCGACTCTTTGTGACCCCATGGACTGTAGCCTACCCGGCTCCTCCGTTCATGGGATTTTCCAGGGAAGGGTACTAGACTGGGTTGCCATTTCCTTCTCCAGGGGATCTTCCCAGCCCAGGGATTGAACCTGCATCTCCTGCATTGGCAGGAAGATTCTTTACGCTTATTCCTTGGAAGGAAAGTTATGACCAATCTAGATAGTATATTAAAAAGCAGAGACATTACTTTGCCAGCAAAGGTCCGTCTAGTCAAGGCTATGGTTTTTCCAGTGGTCATGTATGGATGTGAGAGTTGGACTGTGAAGAAAGCTGATTGCCGAAGAATTGATGCTTCTGAACTGTGGTGCTGGAGAAGACTCTTTGAGAGTCCCTTGGACTGCAAGGAGATCCAAACAGTCCATTCTAAAGGAGATCAATCCTGGGTGTTCATTGGAAGGACTGATGTTAAAGCTGAAATTCCAATACTTTGGCCACCTCATGCGATGAGTTGACTCACTGGAAAAGACTCTGATGCTGGGAGGGATTGAGGGTGGGAGGAGAAGGGGACGACAGAGAATGAGATGGCTGGATGGCATCACCCACTTGATGGAGGTGAGTTTGAGTGAACTCCGGGAGTTGGTGATGGACAGGGAGGCCTGGCGTGCTATGATTCATGGGGTCGCAAAGAGTCGGACACGACTGAGTGACTGAACTGAACTGAACTGAACTGTTGAAAAAGAAACAATAGAAAATCACAGGAGAGAAATAGAAGCTAAAGAGTCAAATGGATATTTTAAAAGAGAGAAGCAAAATATATCATAATGAAACCACTGAAAATCCACTGAAAATCTTACAGGAAATCCACTTTAAATAGAATGATTGTTAGTTTAAAAGTAAAAGGATGGGAAAAGGTAAACCAGCAAACACTAATCACAAGAAAACATGAGTATTATATTGACAACAAGCAAAGTAGACTTCATAGCAAGGAAAAGTAAAAGAAATTGAGTGTCATTACATAATTATTTAAAGGGTCAGTTCATCAAGAACACATGATAATTAGATTATGTAACTAATAGAAATGTTTCTAATGCATGAAACAAATATTAATAAACTGAAAGGAGAAATAGATATATTAAAAATTAGGGTTGGAGATTTCAACTTCTGTTAATTTCATAGAACAGGTAGACAAAACAGTCATCAAGAATGTTAAAGAACAATCAGCTGGAACTAATTGACATTTGTAGATACTCCATTCAAGAATAGCAGATATAATAATTCTTTTCAGGGTAAATGAAGTATTTACTATAATAGATGATAACATTAAGAATCTTGAAAGAATTAAAGAGATCAAAGCATATCTTTGCCTTAAAGAGATGAAAGTAGAAACTAATTTTTTAAGTTATATGGAAAAATCCCCCGATAGCTGGAAATTAAATTCATTTAAATTAATACATTTCTGAATAGCCGATGGGGCAAATGCAAAATCAAACCATGATGAAATAGCATTATACTATCTTACACATTTCTTGGAATGGCTAAAATGAAAACTAACAGACAGACAATACTAAGGACGGGAATGGAAACAGAGCAAATGGAAAGTCTCCTATTTTGTTGATATGAATGTAAAGTGCTGTAGTCACTCTGAAAAAATTTAGGCAGTCACTTATAATATTTGTGAATTTAACCATTTAACCCTAGCAATCCCACTCCTAAGTATTTGTTCTAAATAAATAAAAAGCTTTGTTCATATAAAATCTCCTACACATGAATTTTCTAGTTTTATTTATAATTTCCAAATGCTAGAAAGAAGTTTTGACAGAATAAACAAACTGCTCATACAATAATAAAATGGAATATTACTCAGCAATATAAAAGAACAACAATTGTTAACAACATGAATAGCTCAACATTAACAACTCAATAACATGAATGCACTCAAAGGCATTATGCAGAGTGAAAGAAGCCAGTTTCAAAATGTTTTATTCTATTTAGCTCATTTACATTACATCGAGAAGCTAATTCTACAGAAACAGAAAATGTATGCTCTGCAGTAAGAGTGACGGGGAAGAGTGTATAAGTGTAAAGGAGTGGCAAAGGGAGTATTTTGTGTTGATGGAGATGTTCTGTGTGGTGGTTACATGAATCTTTATGTGTGTTAAAATCCAAAGAACTGTACACTAAACAAACAAAAAAAATGACTGCATGTATATTTTTAAAAATTGTGACTGTTGCAATTTCTTTATTTACTTCATTAATTAGAGAGTAACAATAACTAGGAAGCAGGCAGAGGTTAGGTCGAAGATGAACTTGTTGCTTCTAGCAGTGTAACAGACCTAGTTTGTTGACCATTTGACAAAATGTTGGAATTAAGAATTCATTTTTAAATGTTTGGAGGAACAAAACTATGTGAATAACTTCTTGATAATAACTTGATAACATTTTCCTTTCTAGTGGTTACATTTGGGGTCTCTTGTTATGTAGGCTTTTCTATTATAACTCAAATATTTTATAAAAATTTTTAGTAAAAATTTCTTTATGAAAGCAAGATTCTTCTGGAGTAATTCAGACTTGACTTTTAAGAAGTGTTTGCCAAGATGTTCAACATCAGTGATCTTGTTCCTTTAGAATTCTAGTAAATCTAATCCAAGTTGAATTACTAATTAGCTATGTATTCTTGAGTAAATCATTAAACAAACTCTGCCCTCAGTTTCTTCTTTCATAAAACAAAACTGTATGTTAAGTATAGGACGTACACCATCGGAAGACATCACAGTTTGTGATCCTAGTAATATTCTGTAGGCATTTTTGAAAGGAATAACTCTGGGTAGGCTTTGGTCCTTCCAAAAACATCTTGTCGAAGGCTTACCTAGCCATATATTGATTTATTGCTACACTGGGCGATATAATGCTAAATCAAATATTGTTAGTAATACCCCTACCAGTAACGCTGAAGAAGCTGAAGTTGAATGGTTCTATGAAGACCTACAAAACCTTTTAGAACTAACACCCCAAAAAATGTCCTTTTCATTATAGGGGACTGGAATGCAAAAGTACGAAGTCAAGAAACACCTGGAGTAACAGGCAAATTTGGCCTTGGAGCACTGAATGAAGCAGGGAAAAGGCTAATAGAGTTTTGCCAAGAGAACGCACTGGTCATAGCAAACACCCTCTTCCAACAACACAAGAGAAGACTCTACACATGGACATCACCAGATGACCAACACCGAAATCAGATTGATTATATTCTTTGCAGCCAAAGATGGAAAAGCTCTATACAGTTAGCAAAAACAAGACCAAGAGCTGACTGTGGCTCAGATCATGAACTCCTTATTGCCAAATTCAGACTGAAATTGAAGAAAGTAGGGAAAACCACTAGACCATTCAGATATGACCTCAATCAAATCCCTTATGATTATACAGTGGAAGTAAGAAATAGATTTAAGGGACTAGATCTGATAGAGTGCCTGATGAACTCTGGACGGAGGTTCGTGACATTGTACAGAAGACAGGGACCAAGACCATCCCCATGGAAAAGAAATGCAAAAAAGCAAAATGGCTGTCTGAGGAGGCCTTACAAATAGCTGTGAAAAGAAGAGAAACGAAAAGCAAAGGAGAAAAGGAAAGATATAAGCATCTGAATGCAGAGTTCCAAAGAATAGCAAGGAGAGATAAGAAAGCCTTCCTCAGTGAAAAGCCTTCCTCAATGCAAAGAAATAGAGGAAAAAAACAGAATGGGAAAAACAAGAGATCTCTTCAAGAAGATTAGAGATACCAAGGGAATATTTCATGCAAAGATAGGCTCAAAAAAGGACAGAAATGGTATGGACCTAACAGAAGCAGAAGATATTAAGAAGAGGTGGCAAGAATACACAGAAGAACAGTACAAAAAGATCTTCATGACCAAGATAATCACGACGGTGTGATCACTCACCTGGAGCCAGACATCTTGGAATGTGAAGTCAAGTGGGCCTTAGAGAGCATCACTACGAACAAAGCGAGTGGAGGTGATGAAATTCCAATTGAGCTATTTCAAATCCTGAAAGATGATGCTGTGAAAGTGCTGCACTCAATATGCCAGCAAATTTGGAAAACTCAGCAGTGGCCACAGGACTGGAAAAGGTCAGTCTTCATTCCAATCCCAAAGAAAGTGAATGCCAAAGAATGCTCAAACTACCGCACCGTTGCACTCATCTCACACGATAGTAAAGTCATGCTCAAAATTCTCCAAGCCAGGCTTTAGCAATATGTGAACCGTGAACTCCCAGATGTTCAAGCAGGTTTTAGAAAAGGTAGAGGAACCAGAGATCAAATTGTCAACATCTGCTGGATCATGGAGAAAGCAAGAGAGTTCCAGAAAAACATCTATTTCTGCTTCATTGACTATGTCAAAGCCTTTGACTGTGTGGATCACAATAAACTGTGGAACATTCTGAAAGAGATGGGAATCCCAGACCACCTGACCTGCCTCTTGAGAAACCTGTATGCAGGTCAGGAAGCAACAGTTAGAACTGGCCATCGAACAACAGACTGGTTCCAAATAGGAAAAGGAGTTTGTCAAGGTTGTATATTGTCACCCTGCTTATTTAACTTATATGCAGAGTACATCATGAGGAACACTGGGCTGGAAGAAGCACAAGCTGGAATCAAGATTGCCGGGAGAAATATCAATAACCTCAGATATGCAGATGACACCACCCTTATGGCAGAAAGTGAAGAGGAACTCAAAAGCCTCTGGATGAAAGAGGAGAGTGAAAAGTTTGGCTTGAAGTTCAACATTCAGAAAACAAAGATCATGGCATCTGGTCCCATCACTTCATGGGAAATAGATGCGGAAACAGTGGAAACAGTGTCAGACTTTATTTTTTTGGGTTCCAAAATCACTGCGGATGCTGATTGCAGCCATGAAATTGAAAGATGCTTGCTCCTTGGAAGGAAAGTTATGACCAACCTTGATAGTATATTAAAAAGCAGAGACATTACTTTGCCAACTAAGGTTCGTCTAGTCAAGGCTATGGTTTTTCCCGTGGTCATGTATGGATGTGAGAGTTGGACTGTGAAGAAAGCTGATCGCCGAAGAATTGATGCTTTTGAACTGTGGTGCTGGAGAAGACTCTTGAGAGTCCCTGGGACTGCAAGGAGATCCAACCAGTCCATTCTAAAGGAGATTGATCCTGGGTGTTCATTGGAAGGACTGATGCTAAAGCTGAAACTGCAATACTTTGGCCAACTCATGCGAAGAGTTGACTCACTGGAAAAGACTCTGATGCTGGGAAGGATTGGGGGTGGGAGGAGAAGGGGACGACAGACAATGAGATGGCTGGATGGCGTCACCGATTCGATGGACATGAGTTTGATTGAACTCCGGGAGTTGGTGATGGACAGGGAGGTCTGGCGTGCTGTGATTTATGGGGTCGCAAAGAATTGGTCACGATTGAGTGACTGAACTGAACTGAACTAAAGTGAAGTCGCTCAGTCGTATCCGACTCTTTGCGACCACATGGACTGTAGCCCACCAGGCTCCTCCATTCATGGAATTTTCTAGGCAAGCGTACTGGAGTGGGTTGCTATTTCCTTCTCCAGGGGATCTTCCCGACCCAGGGATCGAACCTGGGTCTCCTGCATTGTGGGTAGACTCTTTATCGTCTGAGCCACCAGGAAATCCCAAGTAATACCTTAAGGCTGAGCCAAATTCCTAAGGTTGGGTTCAAGGAAGTGAAAAGTTACTCAGTCTTGTCTGATTCTTTGTGATCCATGGACTGTAACCTGCCAGTGGACTGTAACCTCATGTGTCTGTGGAATTCTCCAGGCAAGAATACTGGAGTGGGCAGCCATTCCCGTCTCTCCCAAGTGTGGTGAAGAGTAAATCGCATATCTAACAGAATGCCTGGCCCATACTAGTTTATAATTATTAGATTCATGTAAACATCAATTTCTATTTTTTCTTGAAGTTAAATGAGAACTCAGAGCAGTTGTCTGTATTTTCAGCACACAGGACTAAAAAGCATAACATCTTAGGTTCATTAGGAAACACATTTACCACCATTTCTACATTTGTGAGAGGAGGGGACAGGACAAATATATGTTAGAAATGTGATAGAACTGAGAGAAAAAAAAAAACAGGTGAAGTAATCTGTACCTTAAACTGTGAAAATTAAATCACAATTTCACCTGTTGTGTGTCACCAACAGCAAACATAAAAATATAACCAAAGAAAATCTAGGAGCACCTTGGAAAACTCAACTGTCACTGGTGCTTCAATCAGATCATCTTTCAGTTACGAAGATTATCATCCCTCATTTCACTGAGTCCAAACTTGTACTGCTCACCACAGAACAGGCCAGTAATTTGAGCCAAGTTGCTGGACAAAGGATGAGTGACTTTATTCCAAAATCCAGCAGAGGAGATGGTGGATTAGGATCCAGAAGAACCACCTTATCAGTGTTAGAAATCTTTTATACTGAAAGGGGAGAGGCTGTGACTAGTTGTTGCAACTTTTTGGTGCTAGTCAAACCCTGGAGGAGATGTGGTTATACTTTGCAAGAGCATCCGTCGGCATAGGCCTGGTCATGATGACATTCCTGTTAACAGAGAAAAATGTTATTCTCTCTTCTGCAGCTTTTTATCTCTGTAAGAATGAAATGTTATACTTCAAAGGTCAAACTGGGAGGCAGAGCCTTGAGATAGGGCTATATATTTCAGGCTATAGGCAACATTCTTTAACAAAGGTGTAGAACCAGCATGCCTAAGGACGGGGAATAGAGCACAGAGATTAGAACTAAAGGATTCCATCCAATACGGGGTCAGATTTGTTTTTCTCTGTTGCAGAGGGTAACTTCTCACCTAAATAATTCAGTTTTCCAGCTGTAATCATCTATATATTCTTTCTTGGTAACTATGGTGATTTGAAAGGAAGTCCTTTCGTATCAATTTCCTATGGCTGCTGTAAGTATATTACAAACTGCTGCTGCTGCTAAGTCACATCAGTCGTGTCCGATTCGGTGCGACCCCATAGACAGCAGCCCACCAGGCTCTGCCGTCCCTGGGATTCTCCAGGCAAGAACACTGGAATGGGTTGCCATTTCCTTCTCCAATGTGTGAAAGTGAAAAGTGAAAGTGAAATCACTCAGTCGTGTCTGACTCTTCAAGACCCCATGGACTGTAGCCTCCCAGGCTCCTCCGCCCATGGGATTTTCCAGACTAGGTGGCTTAAAAAACCAGAAATTTAATTTCTTCCGCTAGTCCCCTCTCCTATTCTCCTGTCTCCCCCCATCAGCTACTCTATTTCATTCTCATCTTCCAAGATAGAGACCACAGTTTTATATTTTATTTTAATCTATCATTGACTGCAGCATACAGCCAGAACTTAAGTGTAGGTTTATAATCATTACAATTCTATTTTATGATTTCAAAAATTTAGTTGCATTCAGTTGTCCAAAGTCCTTGAAACGGTGTATTTGGAAGAACCTGAAAGGGAAAATTTGAAAACTAAGGGAGGAAGAAATGATCTATATCAGTGGTTCCCAACCTTTTTGGCACCAGGGACCTGTTTTGTGGGAAACAGTTCTTCCATGGACCAGGGAATGGACGATGGTTTTGAGATTTTTTCAAACGTGTTACCTTTATTGTGCACTTTATTTCTATTACTTTAACATTGGCTCCCATCTCAGATCATCAGGCTTTAGATCCTGGAGGTGGGGAACCCTGATCTATATGAGGAGGGATGATCTATAACAGGAATTAATCCGTCTGTGAGACAACGGTAGGAACACTGAGAAAAGGATGCATTTTGTCCAGTTTGTTCGTCAAGATGCAGAGCTTCTCACATAGTAATTCTACATTTATTGAGTCAGAGCTCTGTGACAGGCATGGTGCTTAATGTGTCATACACAGTGTCTCAGCTAATCCACTGAGCAAAAATCCCATGAGAGAGAAACTCTTTATTCTCCCAACTGTGGTTTAAAGAAGTTAACTAGCTTTTCCAGGTCACACAATTAGCAAATGGCAGAGCTTGATTTCAAAGCCCAGTGG
Source organism: Moschus berezovskii (assembly GCF_049115385.1). Lineage (NCBI taxonomy): Eukaryota > Metazoa > Chordata > Mammalia > Artiodactyla > Moschidae > Moschus > Moschus berezovskii. The sequence continues at coordinate 39,872,116 of NC_142475.1, forward strand.
TTTGACTCCAGAAGCATATTCTGTCTGGAAAATCAGAGGATAGCACTGGCTTGCTTATTTATAACAGCCTGTTTCCATGATTCAAAGACTGGGAGAATTGACTGATATGTACTTTTATTTTTTTAAAAAACTTCTCTTTCTGTTGTCCTTGATTTAAATATTCATTCTATTTCTGTAAATAAAAGGCTTTTTTATTGTATAGTTGCTCATTGTTTCAGAAATGTCAATAGATAATTTAATCTATATTTTCCCAAATTTCTTTTTAATAACTTTAGACCTTTGAGATTCAACACTACTAAAACTGCTTCTTTGTAAATAAAGGCATGATTTATCTATATGTGATTGCATGTGTGCTCAGTCACTAAGTCATGTCCGACACTTTGCAACCCCATGGACATAGCCTGCCAGCCTCCCCTGTCTATGGGGTTTTCCAAGCAAGAATATTGGGATGGTTTGCCATTTCCTTCTCCAGGGGGTCTTCCCAACACAGGGATCAAGTCCATGTCTCCTGGGTCTCCTGCATTGGCAGGCTAATTCTTTACCACTGAGTCATGTGAGAAGCCCTCTATTTTTGAAAGTTAATATATAATTAAAGTTTCTCAAGATGAAATTCAGTCAAAATTAGAATAAAACAAAAATTCATTTGTGCACTGACCAGTTGATTTTCTTAAAACAGACTGTTTATTATAGTTTATTATACTTACATTGGACTTTCTAGGTGGCTCAGTGGTAATGAGTACACCTACCAAGCTGGAGATGTGGGTTCGAATCCTGGCTCAGGAAGATTCCCCTGGAGAAGGAAATGCCAACCCACTCCAATATTCTTGCCCTGGAAATTCCAGTGTAGGCCACAGTCCATGGGGTCACAAAGGACTTGAACATGACTTAGCAACTAAACAATAACAACAAAAATCATCATGTTAGCACATAATTTTTGAAATACTAGGAAATGTTCCTAAGCCTCATTTTTTTCATGTTAACATATTTTATTTTCAAACTTGTGGTTAATTTATGTAATGCATAAACCTAGAGTGAATGAAAAATCCACTTCTGGTGGAATAAACAATTCATAGTTCAAATTTGACCTGATGCAGATTTTAAGATGATTGCAACTGTTTAATCAAATGCTTTAAGACTAAACAAAATGGGGATTTTGTAAGTATTTAAACTTCTTGTGACTAATTTTATTGGATTCAGCTTTGTTCAAACATTTCTAGTAGCTTGGAAGGAAAATCTCAGGAACACCAATAAATTAATTCATAGTGAAACATTTATACAACATTAAAGTTATATAAATAATGTTAGCAACCAGAATAAACAAAGGCAAGGAAATGATGTTTGATCTCCCTCTAGTGGTTTTGCATCAGATTTAGCTAGCAGAAAATGCACTATCATATTGTTGTTAGTGGCTAAGTCCTATCTGACTCTTTGAGACCCTAGGACTGCAGCATGTCAGGCTCCGCTGTCCGTTGCTATCTCCCAGAGTTTCCTCAAATTCATGTCCATTAAGTCAGTGATGCTATCTAGTCATGTCACCCTCTGCTGTTCCCTTCTCCTTTCAATCTGTCCCAGCATCAGGGTGTTTTCCAATGAATTGGCTCTTTGCATCAGGTGGTAAAAGGACTGGAGTTTCAGCTTCAGCATCAGTCTTTTCAATGAATATTCAGGGTTGATTTCCTTTAGCATTGACTGGTTTGATCTCCTTGCAGTCCAAGGGACTCTTAAGAGTCTTCTCCAGCACCATAGTTCAAAAGCATCAGTTCTTTGGCACTCAGTCTTCCTTGTAGTCCAGCTCGCACATCCATACATGACTACTGGAAAAACCATAGCTTTCGCCAAATGGACTTTTGTCAGCAAAATGATATCTATTCTTTTTAATATGCTGTATAGGTGTTTCATAGCTTTTTATTTTTTAATTTTGTGGCTGTAGTCACCATCCACAATGGTTTTGAAGCCCAAGAAAATAAAATCTGTCACTGCTTTCACTAATATGGGAACTACACAAAAGCAATTATATATATATATATATATATATATATATATATATATATATATGGAGAAGGCAATGGCAACCCACTCCTGTACTCTTGCTTGGGAAATCCCATGGACGGAGGAGCCTGGTAGGCTACAGTCCATGGGGTCGTGAGGAGTCGAACTCGACTTCACTTTCACTTTTCACTTTCATTCACTGGAGAAGGAAATGGCAACCCACTCCAGTGTTCTTGCCTGGAGAATCCCAGGGATGGGGGATACTGGTGGACTGCTGTCTATGGGGTCGCACAGAGTCGGACATGACTAACGTGACCTAGCAGCATATATATATATATATATATATGCTTCCCTGGTGGCTTCCCTGGTGGCTCAGTGGTAAAGAATCAGTTTGGCAATGCAGGAGAAGTGGGTTGAATACTGCATTGATGCTTTTGAACTGTGGTGGTGAAGAAGACCCTTGAGAGTCCCTTGGACTGAAGGAGATCAAACAAGTCAATCCTAAAGGAAAACAGTCCTGAATATTCATTGGCAGGACTGATGATGAAGCTCCAATACTTTGGTCACCTGATGCGAAGAACTGACTCATTCAAAAAGTTCTTGAAGCTAAGAAAGATTGAAGGCAGGAGGAGAAGGGGACGACAGAGGATGAGATGGTTGAATGGCATCACCAACTCGATGGACATGAGTTTGAGCAAGCTCTGGGAGTTGGTGATGGACAGGGAAGCCTGGCGTGCAGCAGTCCATGGGGTGGCAAAGAGTCAGACACAACTGAACGCCTGAACAACCACCACCAGCATACACATAGGGCTTCCCAGGTGGTGCAGTGATAAAGAACCTGCCTCCCAATGCAGGAGACTTAAGAGACGCAGATTGGATCCCTGGGTTGGGAAGATCCCCTGGAGAATGAAATGGCAACCGACTCCAGTGTCCTTGCCTGAAAAACTCCATAGGCAAAGGAGCCTGGTAGGCTACAGTCCATGAGGTTGCAAAGAGCCAGACACAACTGAGTAACTGAGCGTGCATGCAAGGACAGATATATATATATATGTGTGTGTGTGTATATATATATATATAGAGAGAGAGAGAGCGTGCAGTATGTTAAGAGATTTTTCTTTCCAGCAGAAAGAATACAAAATCAGATTTTATGGTTGCTGCCTTCAAAGGAACTTACAATTTGGAAGATGGATGTATATACAAATACACAAAGTAATAAACTTTGTTTATGCTAACAGTGGGAAGATGTTTATGCTAAGCAAAAAATAAGCTAACAGTGGGAAGATGAGGGAAGAGAGAAGAGTTTCAGTGGGGATGTTTTTTCCTAATTTACTTTAGGCCATCAGAGAAAGATATATCTACTACAAAAATGTGAATTGTTCACAAATAAGGAATAGATCATCAATGGATATCATACTGGTTTCCTGTTGCCAAAACTATTGCACTAATATGGCATGTTTAAGTTTCCTTCCTGGATTCCTTCTAATAGAGCCTGAGTCTGTTGTGGAGACACAGTAGGGCATTGAGTCAAAGAAACGATAGCAACAGATGCTGCTAAATATAAACCTGATGCTTAAGCAACCATTATACCAAGGGTAGAGTAGATGTTTAATTCCTTTCTGCGGTGCACGTACAAGAATATTTCTAACAAAATGAACTGAGTTTGAATGTGCAGGGGGCCATTCACAGTTTATAACTTTGGAAGAAAGAACTAATCTCTGTACATTTATTCTCCTCTTAGATTCAATATTCAAGGCTTCTATGAGGACCAAGTACAGAGATATTTAATGCATATTGGCCTCTCCTGCTTCCTTAATTTTAAAATTATCCACTTGTAACACACTTATATTTTTAAAGTTGTCCTTGATATTTCGTTTTAGCCTAATTTTATCTGCATACTTGTAAAGACTAAGAAGGAGGACTCTCCCCATAATTGTCTAGCAATACTTGCTGTATGGATCTTTTTATAGTCTACTAAAATTTATAGTCTACATAACTTGCGAAATATTTAATCCATGATAGTTTCAGAGCAGTGTGACAGGGTACATTCAACCACAATTGAAATAAAAATAATTGCCTCAAACCTTCAATATTATTTTATCCCATATCCTCAGAATAGTAAAACTTTTGAGGCAACTGTAGATAAGAGTTTATTTCCTAGGGATATTGTTCTCCATGGACATGTAACTGAAACTTTATAACTAAACCCTATATTATTCTCAATCATAAGCTTTCTGTTATTTTTTTATGAAATAAATGTGGTTATTCTCAACCAAAATTAAGAAAGAATAATAATTCTGTTATTCTTTAAGTTGCTTTCTATCTCCAAAGCAAATAGACTATTCTAATAGGCAAATTGGGACTAAAGGGGCCATTTGGTGTCTTGCTTCACAGAGAAAGACAATTGTAAGACAGCCAGGAGACAAATTTAAATTCTGTTAAGAACAGCAGGAAGTATTTTGGTTCTAAGCAGGATAACACCACTTGTGGTTTTGTAAGTACACAAGACAAGTCATATCAAGTGTGTGGATTTTTTGTGTGAATGGAAATGACTCCTGTCTGTCCTAGTTCTTCACTGGAATGCTGACATGTGCAGTGCTTGAAAATTCAGATCATTTCATTGGAATCAGTCAGAGTTTACCCTGGCACTTGAAAAGAAGCTATTCAATAGTACAGGAATGTCCATTTTCATTTTAACAGAAGGCATATGATAACATTCAGAAATGTGAGGTTTTTTGGTTATGTTGTTTTTATGGTGACATAAGTACAGTGTGGTAGATAAAGAGAAAAAAAGCATGGTTTGGTCAGCTATTATATTTCTCAAACCTGACAGAAGTTGTAGACAGAATAATTAGGAAATGGTATCCTGTATTAAAATTCTAGAATGTAGAGGATTTATGAATCTTAGATTAAATTTCTGCATGTATTTCATGAGTACTCCACAAATTTGAAACTTTCAAAGTCTATTACTGTGGATTTGGGTCTTTCAAGTACTTTTAATTCTCTTTCTATTGGCTGTCATGGGCACAGTGAAAAATGAAGTGAAAAATTGAGGTATAACTGGCAGTTAAGAATAAGCATTTATTGAGCACTGTTGACTGAAAAAAAGGCACAACCTAAAAGTTGAGAATTAATGTTTTGTTCAGTGGGCTTACTGAGCACTTAAGTCTTTCAGATAGCTTTGAAGGACTGTTCTGAAGAGGTAAGTGAGGAGCCAGGATATATAAGAGTTTTTAAAGAAAAGAAAACAGATTACTGCTAATTAGTACACTCTTTGACATAAATCACAGCAATATTCTCTCTAACCCACCCTCCTAGATTAATGGAAATAAAAGCAAAGTAAACAAATGGGACATAATAAAAGTTAAAAGCTTTTACACAGCAAAGGAAACTATAAACAAGATGAAAAGACAATCCTCTGAATGGGAGAAAATAATTGCAAAGGAAGCAACTAACAAAGGATTAATCTCCAAAATATATAAGAAGCTCATACAGCCCAATATCAGGAAAAACAAAACAAAACAAAACAATCCAATCAAAAAAAAATGGGAAGAGACCTGAACAAACATTTCTACAAAGAAGACAGATGGCCAAATAAACATGTTCAAATCAAAACTACAGTGAGGTATCACCTCACACCAGTCAGAATGGCCATCATCAAAAAAAATCTTCAAACAATAAATGCTGGAGAGTGTGTGGAGATAAGGGAACCCTTCTGCACTGTTGGCGGGAATGTAAACTGATAGAGGGAGGGCTTCCCTTGTGGCTCAGCTGGTAAAGAAGCTGCCCGCAATGCAAGAGACCTGGGTTCGATTCCTGGGTTAGGAAGATCCCCTGGAGAAGGGAAAGGCTACCCACTCCAGTATACTAGCCTGCAGAATTCCATGGACTGTATAGTCCCTGGGGTCACAAAGAGTCAGACACGACTGAGTGACTTTCACTTTCATGGGTGGGAGGGGGGTTCAGGATGGCGAACACATGTAAACCCATGGTGTTATGCCCTGAGTCCGGTCCCCCCATACTGGTAGAATAAGACACTCGCAGCAATGCAAAAGCAAGAATGGGGTTTATTTCTAGCTCGAGCTAGGGCTCATGCCTCCTCCAGCGCAATGGAGTGGGACAAGAGCCCCGAGCCCAGGTCACAGTGGTTTTTATAGTCTTAGATTACATAAGCACCTATTTTTGTTCAAAAGATCAAGCTGGCAGAAGCTCATTGGCCAGTTCATGCGTGCGAAGAAGCTCATTGGCCAGTTTATGCACACACAGGGTTTTTCTGGGGGATTTCCCTTTTTCCTCTGTTTGGCTTGATTTTTGGCGCCAGCGGGACTTTTCTAGGGAGGAGTTTCTTAATTTTGGTGCTGGCGTGATCTTCTTAGGGAGGAGTTTCTGTGAACTTAGCCTCCACCCTGTCTCTAGGAAATCGAAACTTAGGCCTAAGCAAGGTCTCAGGCCTATCCCGGCTACTCAGATGTTAGGGCTCCTAACAATGGCCGATTCATATCAATGTATGGCAAAAACCACGACAGTATTGTAAAGTAATTAGCCTCCAACTAAAATAAATTTTTTAAAAAAGAAAACAGTATGAAGATTCCATAAGAAAATAGGAATAAATCTACCATATGACCCAGGTGGTGCTGGTGGTAAAGAACCTACCTGCCAAAGCAGGAGATGGAAGACATGCCAGTTCCATCTCTGGGTTGGGAAGATCCCCTGAAGAAGGAAATTGCAACCCTCTCCAGTGTTCTTGCTTGGAGAATCTCACGAACAGAGGAACCTGGCAGGTTACAGTCCATGGGGTCCCAAGGAATTGGACATGACTGAAGCAACTTAGCACACATACACACACACACACACACACACCATATGACCCAGCAATCCCACTATGGGAAAACCAAAATTCTAAAAGACACATGTACCCCAATGTTCACTGCTACAATATTTATGATAGGACATAGAAGCAACCTAGATGTCTATTAACACATGAATGGATAAAAAAGACATGGCACACATATACAATAGAATATTACTCAGCCATAAAAAGGAAGGGTGTTGAGTCAGTTGTAGTGAATTGGATGAACGTGGAGCCTCTTATACAGGGTGAAGTATGTCAGAAAGAGAAAAACAAGTATCCTATATTAATGCATATACATATGGAAGATAGAAAAATGGCACTGGTGAACCTAGTAGAGAACAGACTTGTGGACACAGCAAGGGAAGGAGAGGGTGGAATGAACTGAGAAAGTAGCATGGACATGTGTACACTATCATGTGTAAAATGGACAGCTAGTGGAAGTTGCTGTCTAACACAGGGTGCCCAACCTGGTGCTCTGTGACGACCCAGAGGAGTGTGATGGGGGGAGGAGGGAGGCTGCAGAAGGAGGGGCTATATATATAACTGTGACTGGTTTGCATTGTTGTACAGCAGAAAACCAACACAACATTGTAAAGCAATTTTCCACCAATTAAAACATTAAAGAAGATTACCGCTAATTAAAGAAAACCATATATATCAAGTTAATGAATTTAGTGCTTTTCTGTGTATGGCGAGATGCAAGAGTCTGAGTTTATTGAAATGAATCTGATACGCACCTTAACTTTCTAGGGCCAGGTTCCTGTTTTTCTCCATCCTGAATCCCCTCGGGGTGCACCTCTGGGGGTGGCTTCAGAGGCTGATGGCTTGGCGGCAGGCAGCCTGTTTTTCTCCATTCTGAATTCCCCCCGGGTGTGCCACAAGGGGCAGCTGGGTTGATGGCTTGATCATCCTCAGTTAACTGGAATGGCAAGTGACAGCCTTTGTTCACAGCACACAGGAGGTGTCAAACAGTTTATATTCAGTAGGTTAGGGTTAAAATCAATGATACTTACTCAGTGGAATTGTGTACTTGAGAATCCTATTAGGGAAAGAAGTTGTTTGAATGTTGGAGTCAGGGGTATTGGTGGTCAGAGCAGTCCTTTCAATTTCACCATTCTATTTGGTTTTACCTGAATCTCTAGTTTGTTGTTTTTGTTTTGTTTTATTCAGATTTTGTATGTTTCACTTATGTCTCAGGCTAGCTTTCCAGGAAGAAAATACTGTACTTAATATGTTGAGAAAACACATTCTTTCTGACCTCACATTAACTTTCAGGGGAACTTATTCAGAGGGCCTGTGTACAAGGAACATTGCCCAATTTATTCATCTGTGATTTTGGGTAAAAGCTGAGAAATATTTTTTCTTGTGGGTGAGTTCTTATATTGTTCTCTCAGTGCTGAGAATTTAAAGACAAATCATAACTCTGAGAAGGCATTTTTTTTTAAATGGGAAATTGAGTCTGTTGCATATCAAGTATTTAATTTCATACCCAGTCCAAGCTTTTTAGGTCACAATGAGGGACTATTTCAGGAAAGCCATGAAACAGCCTCTCTTATATGGCTTATTTTCAAGGAGGCCTTTATCAAATGTTAAATTGTAATTCATTATTATTTATATCTTGTGAAATTGAAACATTAATATTCTTTAGAGCTTGAAATGGGATTTTTAGTTTTTCAGAACAAACACCCCTGAAAGATATTTAAAGTATTAGAAAAATAAATACTAGTGTAGAATTATATATCTAATGAAATTATCCTTCAAAAAATCAATGACAAATAAAGACTTTCTCAGAAAAACAGTAGCTGAAGGAATTCAGAGGGAAGGAAAATGATAAGGGACAAAAACCTGGATCTACATAAAGAAAGGAAGAACGTGAGGAAGAGAAGGACTAAATGATGGTAAAACAAAAGCTTTTACTTTTCTTATTCTTAATAAGATTTATTTCCTCTTATTTTTATTTATTTAATAAGTAAATGTATTTATATTATCTTTTACTTATATTCTTATTATTAAGAATTATTTTATTTTTCTTATTTTTAATGATAAATGCTTCAAGTGATAATAGCAACAGTTTTGGGTATGAATAAATTTAGCATATGAATAAAAGAAATGAATGACAACAATATTATAAGGGAGAGAATAATTAAAATACTCAGTTATACATAATTTAGACTTTATTAAAAATAAAAATTTCTGCTCTATGAAGGACACTGTTTAAAAAAGGTAAATAAGCCACATATTGGGGAAAATATTTGCAAACACCTATCTTATAAAGGACTTCTGTCCCAAATATAGAAAGGACTCTTGAAAGCAAAAAATAGAAAACAAGCAACCAAACTAGAAAGTGGGCAATAAATCTGAATTGGATACCTCACCAAGGAAGACATACAGATGATAAATTAGCATATAAAAGGTACTCAAAATTGTTTGTCATTAGGGAATTGCAACTTACAAGGAAGCTGAGAAAGTACTACACACCTATTAGAATGACAGCATTTCAAAAAACTTATAATACCAAATGCCGATGAGGACCCAGAACACCAGGAACTCTCATGCATTTCTGGTGGGAAGACAAAATGTTACAACCACTTTGAAAGATAGTTTGGCAATTTCTTACAAAGTTAAATATAGTGTTTATATAATCTAGTGATTATGCTTTTAGGTGTTTACCAACTTAAGGTGAAAATTTTTGTCCACACAAAGACCTTCATAAAAATATTTACAAGAGTTTCACTCATGATTGCCTAAGCTGGAAGCCACCAAGATGACCTCTAATAAGTGAGTGGATGAACAAACTCTGGCTACAATGCCACATTACTCAGCTATAAAAAGAAATAAGCTATCAAGTCATAAAAAGACATGGATAACTGCAGAGTGCTTAAATGCACATTGCTAAATGAATAAAGCCAGTCTGAAAAGCCTTCGTACAATTTCAGTTATATATCATTCTAGAAAAGGCAAAATTATAGATACAGTAAAAACTTCAATGACTGTTTGGAGTTCAGAGGCTGGGGACTTGAATAGGTGAAGCACAGGTGATTTTTAGAGTGGCAAAACTACTGTATACAATATTGCAATACTGAATATATAGCATTATGCATTTGTAAAAACAGGTAGAACTTTACAGCCCAAAGATTGAGGTTTAATGTATGCAAATTTAAAAAGTCATTACAAATTTAGGAGACTACAGTGGCAATGTGCACATTTAGGACCCAGATCTTAGTTTCTAAAACCCTTCTCTCATAAAACAGCCAGGGATTCTTGGAGAAATGACAGATTTTGAGACAGGGCAGGAAATACACAAAATATCCCTAAATCATCTTGAAATTCCAGAAAGGAAGAAAGCCCTCAAAAAAACTCCACATTGGGAAGATAGGTCAAAGAGACACAGGAAGAAATAGAATCCCCAGTGACCAAAGCTGGAAACTATTTGAGTAATAAACAAAACAGTTTTATTTTGCATTATTTATTATATATAGGGCTTCCCAGATGGCTCAAAGGTAAAGAACCCGCATACCAACGCAGGAGGCCCTGGTTTGATCCGTGGGTCAGGAAGACCCCCAGGAGGAGGAAATGGCAACTCACTTCAGTATTCTTGCCTGGAGAAAACCATGGACAGAAGAAACTGGCAGACTACAATCTATATGTTATACAGACCATAGTCGCAAAGCATTGGACACATCTGAGCACCCACACATGTATGCATTACATATTAAATTATTTAGAATATAACCCAAAATATAAGATAAATATATGTGACCCATGAATATGGAATAAATAAATGCTTGGGGGAAAAGAGACAAATCATGCAGAATCCCAAGTGAATTATAGACACTCCAGCCCTAAAGGAGTGGGTATATCACTCTCCACTCCTTCGCGTGGGCTTGTACATGATGATCACACATCTTTCTAAATATCACACGTCTTCTTTCTAAAGGGTACAGCATAGAGATGCGAAAGAATAAGAATAACTTTTCAAAGGAGAAACCTGAAAGAAAGAACTTCTGCCTGGAAATCAAAGTCAACATCAACATGACATCAAATATGTGGCATATGTTGAAATGATGTGATGAAAATGGCACTTCACCTTTGTGATCTCTCTCAAAACCCATAACCTGAGTCTAACCCTGAGAAAAACGTCAGAGACAAATTTCAACTAAGGGATATTTTACAAAATACCTGACAGTACTCATTAAAATTAAGTCATTTAAAAGAAGGATAAGTCTAAAAAACTGCCAAAAGCTAGAAGTGCCTCAGGAGATGTGACAATATGTATACATAATGTGATATCCTGAGTAAAATCCCAGAATAGAGAAATGACATTAGGTAAAAACTAGGAAATCTGAATAATATATAAACTTTAGTCCTTAATAGTATATCAATACTTGTTAATTTGAACAAATGTACCATAATAGTGTAAGATCCAACAGAGGACAAGATGGTTGGATGGCATCACTGACTCAATGGACATGAGTTGGAACAAGCTCTGGGAGAAGGTGGGGGACAGGGAAGCCTAGCATGCTGCAATCCATGGGGCCTCAAAAAGTCAGACATGACTGAGTGACTGAACGACGACAACAATGGTAATAGTGTAAGATGTTAGTAATAGCGTTTGAAACTGTGCCAGTTTTGAACAGGGACTCTGTACTGTCAGCTCAATCTGCAAATTTAAAGCTATTCTAAATAATAAAGCCTATTAATTGAAAAGAAACTTTAAGAGACTTCTCAAAATTATAATATATGGACCTTTTATGAATTTCTATGCAATATTGCTCTTTACAGCATCGGACCTTGCTTCTATCACCAGTCACATCCACAACTGGGTATTTGTTTCGCTTTGGCTCCATCCCTTCATTCTTTCTGGAGTTATTTCTCCACTGATCTCCAGTAGCATACTGGGCACCTACCGACCTGGGGAATTCCTCATTCAGTATCTTATCATTTTGCCTCTTGATACTGTTCATGGGGTTCTCAAGGCAAGTATACTGAAGTGGTTTGCCATTCCCTTCTCCAGTGGATCACATTCTGTCAGACCTCTCCACCATGACCCGCCTGTCTTGGGTGGCCCCACACGGCATGGCTTAGTTTCATTGAGTTAGACAGGGCTGTGGTCCATATGATCAGATCAACTAGTTTTATGGGATTATGATTTCAGTGTGTCTGCCCTCAAATGCTCCCTCGCAATACCTACCGTCTTATTTGGGTTTCTCTTACCTTGGTCGTGAAAAATCTTTTCACAGCTGCTCCAGCAAAGCGCAACTGCTGTACCTTACCTTGGACGTGGGGTAACTCCTTGCGGCCACGTTTCTGCTTATGGTCGGTTGCACCAAGCCGGCGTCTCTCGCGTCTGTGCTGCCAGGGCCGGCGTCTCTAGCGTCTGACTGGTGATAGAAGCAAGGTCCGATGCTGTAAAGAGCAATATTGCATAGGAACCTGGAATGTTAGGTCCATGAATCAAGGCAAATTGGAAGTGGTCAAACTATGACAAGAATGAACATCGATATTCTAGGAATCAGTGAACTAAAATGGACAGGAATGGGTGAATTTAACTCAGATGACCATTATACCTACTACTGTGGGCAGGAATCCCTTAGAAGAAATGGAGTAGCCATCATGGTCAACAAAAGAGTCCGAAATGCAGTACTTGGATGCAACGTTAAAAATGACAGAATGATTTCTGTTAGTTTCCAAGGCAAACCATTCAATATTACAGTAATTCAATTCTATGCCCCAACCAGTAATGCTGAAGAAGCCAAAGTTGAATTGTTCTATGAAGACCTACAAGACCTTTCAGAACTAACAACCAAAAAAAATGTCCTTTTCATTATAGGGGACTGGAATGCAAAAGTAGGAAGTCAAGAAACACCTGGAGTAACAGGCAAATTTGGCCTTGGAGCATGAAATGAAGCAGGGAAAAGGCTAATAGAGTTTTGCCAAGAGAATGCACTGGTCATAGCAAACACCCTCTTCCAACAACACAAGAGAAGACTCTACACATGGACATCACCAGATGGTCAACACCGAAATCAGATTGATTATATTCTTTGCAGCCAAAGATGGAGAAGCTGTATACAGTTAGCAAAAACAAGACCAGGAGCTGACTGTGGCTCAGATCATGAACTCCTTATTGCCAAATTCAGACTTAAATTGAAGAAAGTAGGGAAAACCACTAGACCATTCAGATATGACCTCAATCAAATCCTTTATGATTATACAGTGGAAGTAATAAATAGATTTAAGGGTCTAGATAGAGTGCCTGATGAACTCTGGACGGAGGTTCGTGACATTGTACAGGAGACAGGAACCAAGACCATCCCCATGGAAAAGAAATGCAAAAAAGCAAAATGGCTGTCTGAGGAGGCCTTACAAATAGCTGTGAAAAGAAGAGAAGTGAAAAGCAAAGGAGAAAAGGAAAGATATAAGCATCTGAATGCATAGTTCCAAAGAATAGCAAGGAGAGATAAGAAAGCCTTCCTCAGTGATCAATGCAAAGAAATAGAGGAAAACAACAGAATAGGAAGAACAAGAGATCTTTTCAAGAAAATTAGAGATATCAAGGGAACATTTCATGCAAAGATGGGCTCGATAAAGGACAGAAATGGTATGGACCTAACAGAAGCAGAAGATATTAAGAAGAGGTGGCAAGAATACACAGAAGAACTGTACAAAAAAGATCTTCACGACGAAGATAATCATGATGGCGTGATCACTCACCTGGAGCCAGACATCTTGGAATGTGAAGTCAAGTGGGCCTTAGAGAGCATCACTACAAACAAAGCGAGTGGAGGTGATGGAATTCCAATTGAGCTATTTCAAATCCTGAAAGATGATGCTGTGAAAGTGCTGCACTCAATATGCCAGCAAATTTGGAAAACTCAGCAGTGGCCACAGGACTGGAAAAGGTCATTTTTCATTCCACTCCCAAAGAAAGGCAATGCCAAAGAATGCTCAAACTACCGCACAATGGCACTCATCTCACACGCTAGTAAAGTCATGCTCAAAATTCCCCAAGCCAAGCTTCAGAAGTATATGAACTGTGAACTTCCAGATGTGCAAGCAGGTTTTAGAAAAGGCAGAGGAACCAGAGATCAAATTGCCAACATCCGCTGGATCATGGAGAAAGCAAGAGAGTTCCAGAAAAACATCTATTTCTGCTTCATTGACTATGCCAAAGCCTTTGACTGTGTGGATCACAAGAAACTGTGGAAAATTCTGAAAGAGATGGGAATCCCAGACCATCTGACCTGCCTCTTGAGAAATCTGTATGCAGGTCAGGAAGCAACAGTTAGAACTGGACATGGAACAACAGACTGGTTCCAAATAGGAAAAGGAGTACATCAAGGTTGTATATTGTCACCCTGCTTATTTAACTTCTATGCAGAGTACATCATGAGGAACGCTGGGCTGGAAGAAGCACAAGCTGGAATCCAGATTGCTGGGAGAAATATCAATAACCTCAGATACGCAGATGACACCACCCTTATGGCAGAACGTGAAGAGGAACTCAAAAGCCTCTTGATGAAAATGAAAGAGGAGAGTGAAAAGGTTGGCTTGAAGCTCAACATTCAGAAAACGAAGATCATGGCATCTGGTCCCATCACTTCATGGGAATTAGATGGGGAAACAGTGGAAACAGTGTCAGACTTTATTTTGGGGGGCTCCAAAATCACTGCAGATTTTGATTTCAACCAGGAAATTAAAAGACGCTTACTCCTTGGAAGGAAAGTTATGACCAACCTAGATAGCATATTAAAAAGCAGAGACATTACTTTGGCAACAAAGGTCCATCTAGTCAAGGAGATCCAACCAGTTCATTCTAAAGGAGATCAATCCTGGGTGTTCACTGGAGGGACTGCCGCTAAAGCTGAAACTCCAATATTTGGCCACCTCATGCGACGAGTTGACTCACTGGAAAAAAGTCTGATGCTAGGAAGGATTGGGGGTGGGAGGAGACGGGGATGACAGAGAATGAGATGGCTGGATGGCATCACCGACTCGATGGACATGAGTTTAAGTGAACTCCGGGAGTTGGTGATGGATAGGGAGGCCTGGCGTGCTGTGATTCATGGGGTCGCAAAGAGTCCGACACGACTGAGCGACTGAACTGAACTGAACTGAACTTTATGAATTCAGATTCAAACTAACGATAGAGTTATTTTATGAGATCATTGTAGAGTGGAATAGTGACAATTTGAAAATAAGACATTATTCTTTTTCTTTAGTTGTGATAATGCTACAGTAATAATATATAAAACAATTTTTTTTGTTAGAAATGCAAACTCAAGTATTTAAAATGAAGACAATATGATGTCTGAGTCTTCCTCAAAGTAATCCCATTGGGTTTTAGGGTCTGGGATTGTAGATGAAACCAGATTCCCCAAGAACTGATAATGTTGAAGCTGGATAATGACTAGAAAGGAGTTCATCATACTACTTCTTACTTGATA
The DNA here is from genome assembly GCF_049115385.1 of Moschus berezovskii. NCBI lineage: Eukaryota > Metazoa > Chordata > Mammalia > Artiodactyla > Moschidae > Moschus > Moschus berezovskii. The sequence continues at coordinate 39,887,401 of NC_142475.1, forward strand.
TATGTTTAAATATTTCTATTAACATTTTTTAAATTAAAATGTCAGTTCAGTTCAGTCACTCAGTCATGTCCGACTCTGCAACCCCATGGACTGCAGCACGCCAAGCCTCCCTGTCCATCACCAACTCCCTCATCTACACTCCCAGACTCTAAAATTAAAATGTATATTAAAGTATACTAAAGAGCTGTCATGATAAATGAAAGTTGTCCTTATATGTCAAGTTTATTATTTCTTGAATTCACTGTTTCTTTAACTGTATAAGAGGACATTCTTTAATGGAAATGCAATCTTTTTATATTTCAAAACAATAGTTTAAAAGACAAACAAATTTCACTAGTGTTTAACAAAATATTTTACATATAAGTAAGTTTAGTAATTTGGATTCAATTAACTTATTAGGTTTCTTACTTATGCTTAAAATCATATCCATTCCATTCTTTCCCTTTTGCAGACCAGCACTAATCAAAGGGATATTGTGAGATATATAGAATAAAATATACATATTTTCTTTCCTAACTAAACCTTCATATTGCAAAAAAACATGAATTAGGTGTCTAATTAGTCTTGAGTTAATTTATATAACAATTTCAAAGTTACAGAATTTTCAGATTAATTTTAGCTGCTAAGATTGTCAAGTGAAACATGTTCCTTCTATTCAAAAAATATTTTGTTTCATAAGCTTATAAATATTTAAGTTAATTATTTATTAGTTAAATGTTTGTGACATGACATGCAACATATTTCACTATTATTTCTACTGGGGAAACACTTCAAAATTTGACTCAGCTTTTGATAAATCCTGATTTTAAAAATCACCTCAGTAAATTTTTATTTTGACCAGCCTCCTGCATTTCTAACATATAGTTTTAGTAAGCAATGGTATGTTCCTGTCAAGGCATGTTTGATATTTCCCAAAGGTTTTATTTTATTGCCAAGTGAAGCAACTTAACCAAACAAAGAAGCGTACCTTTCTGTGGCTGTATCTGATTGACACAAGAGAACTTACTGCGGGAAAATGCATATAAAGAATACTTCATAAAGATTATTTCATTTGGTTAAAGGCAAATCATACTGTAACAGGACTGTGAGGCTTAAGGGAAGATATTTGTGATAAATGTATTAGAATTACCAGGTAAACATTGTAGTTTGATCAAAACTGGTTTCCTGAGGACTTGAGTTTATGTGCATATGTTTATAACCTACAAGCCAATGGAGTGAAAAGGGGTAACTGTGTTTCATGGTGCCCTTGGAAGGCACTCATGTCCTTGGCCGCCACTGCTGACTTTTTCCCTTCTTGGTACCAAGCTAACCTACCATTGCTTTCCAGAATGAGGAGCCTTTTTAACAAAATTCTAAAACAAAATCTCTTTGTTGTGTTTTAAGAGACACAGGCTATTTTTTCTTTTAGAACAGCAAATGGCCACCAGGAGGCAGAAATCTATTACTTATTATTTATCAATATTTACAGAAATATGATTTGACAGAAATAAAAATATATAGTTATGTATTATTTTACACTTGAGATTTATGAGTGATGATTTAATTATTGTTAAATAACCTGATTTTCCTATTTGAGGAACATGCCTTATTTAACACAAATATTTATTCAAGGACAATTATGGAAAATATTTGACTAATCAAAATGTCTATTATATAGAGTTTACTTAGGAAAAAGAGGAGAATTCTTTTTATTTAAAATTGTTAACAGTGATAATATTTTAAAAGTCAGCTCTTCTGGTTTAGTAAATAGCTTCATAATCCCTATATATGCTAGCTGTGATTTTGAGGGCTTTAGGCCTATTTTGCTTTTAAATCAATGAAAAATACTTCTTTGGTATGTATGGATAAAACATGAGTATTAATCGTGAAGAAAATACTGTATGCTGGAATTAGGTATGTTTTAAAGGTAGCTTTCATGACATATCTGACTAGAGGAAGAAGAGTCTCTTAGTAGAAATTGGGATAGCAGGAAAGGTCTATAGATGAAAAGGGAGAATTTTTTGGGTAGTATCTCATCTATATTTAGGTCGGTGGTCCCCAATCTTTTTGGCACCAGGACTGGTCTCACAGAAGATGATTTTTCCACAGGCCAGGGTAAGGGGAATGGTTTTGGGGTAACTCAAGTGTGTTATGTTTATTGATCATTTTATTCCTATCATTATTATATTGTAAAATATAATGAAATAATTATACAACTTACATAATGCAGAATCAGTAGGAGCCCTAAGCTTGCTTTCCTGCAACTAGATGGTCCCATCTGGGGGTGATGGGAGAGTGATGGGGAGCAACTGTAGATAACAATGAAGCTTCCCTCACTCACCCGTCACTTACCTTCTGCTGTGTAGTCAGGTTCATAACAGGTCACAGACCGGTGCCAGAGATTGGTCACCTCTGCTTTAGAGGGTCTCATGAGTAATGGGTAGGCCTGGAGATCTAGGACTGCAGTTAATCAGATTAAAAAGAAGAAACCTTCCTTTCATAAGCCAATTAATCTAAACTCTGTTTTTCCTTTTTTTTTAAATTTTTTAAAATTTTATTAAAATACAAAGCACAATGCCAAAAACATTAACAGTTAAAATTTCACCAAATGAAAAAATACTATAGAATACACAGTTGTAAAAAGCTACATTGTTATTTTACAACTGCCTCAAGCTGCAAAAAGAAAAAAAACCCAAACCTCTGTGCCATTGAGTAGAGCTGCCTGTAAAGAAGTGTAAGCTGTTTGACTATTCTCTCTGAGTTATCTTAGACTATAAATACATATTTCATAAAACAACATGACAATGTTAATAGCTAATATTTATATTGAATTGAAGGCACTGTTTTCAGAGCTTTATGTGTATTAACTAATCTTTCAGCTTTCCCGTTATCTATTATTATTCGACATCCTTAAGAGATGCTATATCACTTCCTTTTGCTGACAAAAAACTGGTACTCAGAGTAGATAATTAAATTGGGCAAGATTATACATTTTATCAGTAAGAAGAAGTCTAAGTTCTGGGTCCATGATATGAAAATCAATCTCTCTTAAGTATATTTGCCAACTGTTTCCTAGAATTATCAGTCATTTGGAGTTCAACTGAATGGATAGATGAAAAAAATCAAGGTATGTCTCTGATAGTTGGGTAACTTGTGAAATTTCTGATTTCTGGTGGTGATGGCAATTGGTATCCTCTACTATCATCTCTCCCATTGTTGGTAAATGACTCATTGGAAATCTGTAGTGATAGAGGTGAAAATTGGGGCTTTCCAGGTAGCTCAGACGGTGAAGAATCTGCCTGCAATGCAGGAGACCAGGTTTGATCCCTCGGTTGGGAAGATCCCCCGGAGGAGGGAATGGCAACCCACTCCAGTATTCTTGCCTGGAGAATTCCCATGTACACATAAGTCCATGGGGTCACAAAGAGTCAGACACAACTGAGCGACTAAGCACAGAGGTGAAAATTACTCTTGCCACCAGTGTCATTTATGCATTCCTGCTCTTCACTTTCCATTATGCCCCTGTTCCTCCCCAGTGCTTGCATTGGTGTGTATGTGCTAGGTCTCCTCAGTCCTCTCTGACTCTTTGAGACCCTATGGACTGCCAGGCTCCTCTGTCCATGGGATTCTCCAGGCAAGAATACTGGAGTGGGTTGCCATGCCCTCCTCCAGGGGATCTTACCCACCCACGGATCGAACCCGCGCATCTTATGCCTCCTGCATCAGCAAGCAGGTTCTTTTACCACTAGAGCCACCTGGAAAGCCCCCATCCCTCCCCAAAATGCAGGGTTTATTTCCATACTTCCAGCAAACTTCAGGTTGATCCTAGAAGCTTAGGTTTGGAGCGCTTTTCCTTTTTTTTTTTTTTCTTTCTCGCATAAAAAGTTAGGTAGTAGCTGAGGAGAGCAGAAAGTGCTAGGCAGAGGCATTGAGGGAAAGAAAAATCTGGAGTTGGAAGAATGGAAAATGGCAAGCAATTAACTTGGTATTCTTGTGGATTCTAAGAATCATGAAGTGATAAAACAGAGGAAAGTAGTGATAGGTGAGTGGGAGGAGAGGAATGTGGAGAGACACAATGTAAGTGAAGAAGCTTAAGTGAGAAACTGGTGGAATGAGGCAGGTTGGCTGAGTAGGATGGAGTCAAAGAGGAAGACAGCTGTATTAGGATATTGTCAGATCGAACATAAAGGGAGGAACAGATGGTCATGTTTTCCTATTTTCAGCTGCAAGTGCTGTCTTTGCAAAGTCAGACTCATTCAAAATATTCTTGTATGGGCTGGAAGTACAACAAGGCACTGTTCTGAGAACAGGGAGAAAAAAACCCCAACACTGTGAAGCAATTGTGATTCCAACAAGTGGCAAGCAGAATACTGTTGGGTATTTAACACACTGAGAAGTTGTTTACTCAGAATTCACTGTAGCATGGGCCTCAGGGATGCAGTTTGCTTTCTTTGCTCAGGTTGGCTGGAGTTAGGAAATGTCTTAATTGATGTGTTTTCCTTGATTAAGTCAATGAAGGAACACCTGTGGAGGACACAAATTTTGGATTTTCTTAGAAATATATTTTAAATCTCTTGAATCTGCAAGAAGGGCCATGACTAGGAAAAACAAATGTAGTTTGCAAGGAATTAAATTTATTGGACCAGAGATTGTGTTTGGTAATGAGAAGGGCTGGAGCAAAAGTTTGGGGAATTAAGTACTGAGGAAAAGGGTGTAAGCCTGGGTGGTGGCGGTTTAGTCATTAAATCATATCTGACTCTTGTGACCCCACAGACTGTAGCCTGCCAGACTCCTCTGTCCATGGGATTCTCCAGGCAAGAATACTGGAGTGGGTTGCCATTTCCTTCTCCAGGGGATCTTCCCGACCCAGGGATAGAAACCAGATCTCCTGCATTGCAGGCAGATTCTTTACCAACTGAGCTAGGAGGGAAGCCCTGTAAGCCTGAGACTTCTATTAAAATCTGTTCAGGAGGAAATTGAAATCAGTGTTACAGTCTTCACAGAATTTCCATTTGATCTGCTGATGATTAGGGTGGTGAAAGGTGAAGCTCAGGTGAGAAAATAGGTGGATCATCTTCATATATATATATATATATATATATATATATACTGTTGGTTTAGTCGCCAAGTCACATCCAACTCTTGGAACCCCGTGAACTGGAGTCTGCCAGGCTCCTCTGTCCATGGAGTTCTCCAGGCCAGAATACTGGAGTGGGCAGCCGTTCCCTTCTCCAGGAGATCTTCCCAACCCAGGGATTGAATCACCGTCTCCCACATTGCAGGCAGATTCTTTACCAGCTGAGCCATCAGGGAAGCCCTTTATATGTATATACACCTATATTGGAGAAGGAAATGGCAACCCACTCCAGTATTCTTGCCTGGAGAATCCCATAGACAGAGGAACCTGGCTGGCTAAAGTCCACAGGGTGGCAAAGAGTCAGACACAACTGAAGCAATTTAGCATACCCCTATATATACACATAGCTATATACCCCTGTGTCCCCAAAGTGAACCCTTTCTCTTTTTAATCCTTGAAAAGGAGAATAGAGTATATAATTTGTGATGTTACAATATGGAAGTCAGACCACTTGAAATGTAGCTAGCCTGATTTGAGATATGTGTGTAAAGCATACACTGGATTTTGAAGAATTTGCACCAAAACAAAGCAAAAAAAGAATATATCACTGATTTTTGTATTGATTAGATATTAATGGACATTTTAAAAATATTGATATATTGGTTAATTTTACTGCTTTCTTTTCACTTTAGTTTGGCTACTAGAAAATGTAAAAAAAAATTGCCTTTGGCTTGTATAATTTTTCTACTAGACAGCACTTGAGTTGGAAAAGCATGGGAAATGTCAGAGAAGATGGACATAGATTTCAGTCTTGGCTTTACAACACAAAAGCCACGTGATCTTGGACAAGCCACCTGACTTCTCTGAGCCTTACACTGGTCATTCATAAGGGGAGAGAATACTCATTTCAAAGAGGTCATGAGAAATGGGGGTTCATGTAATCAAACATGCAGTGCATGTTCAGAACATGATGGTTATTATTGCCCTGAGAGAAGATCAACAAGTCTTCTTCCCCCATATATAGCGCTGAAAGACATTTCTCCCTTGTACTTGCACCACATGTTGTCAGCTGAGAGGTATGGAGTCTATAAAACTGAGGGTACTTCAGGGCACGAGCAGAAACATGGATAAAGGACAGCAGCAGCTGCTTTCCCGCGCGGGATCCTGTCTGTGCCTGGTTGCACGCATCTCTCCTGCTTCTCATTTTTCCTCTGACGTCTGTTTCTTTCAGCTGTTGGATTCTTAACCTTGATGTAAGTCCTTGTGTCTGTTTTTATCTTGAAGCTCTAAGCCTGCCTGTAAAAACTTAACTCTAACTTTCAGAGTTCTTCTGTTTCTATGGTAGGCACTCTGGCACGGACCCCAGCTGTATCTTGGGGTCTTTGTGCCTAGGACACGTGCTGATGCCCACACTCTTCCCTGTGAGCAATTTCTTGGAGCTGCTCTGAGTTCTCAGTGACTTTCATCAGCTCCTGGGTCTCCCAGGTTTCCTTTCTGGGTGTCTCAGATTTCTACTCCTGCATCTGTCTCAATATGTCTCCTCAGAATATGCTCTAGCTAATTTGGATAGTTTTAAAAAAATATATATGATAGCATGTTTTTTTAGCTGTGGACCTCAGTTTTTGTCATTTTTTTTTCCTATGTAGAATGTCTAATCTCTCTTTCTTCAATACATAAATATATTTTAAAAAATCATTCCAGTGCTTCACTTGATCTTTCCTGTTGAGTGACATTTCTCCCTAAGAATCTATATGGGATGTTCCATGTTCATCTACTATTGCTCATTATACTTGGATATTTATTACAAATATATATGTACTTGTCTTACCATTACAATTAAATGAGTCCATGTCAAAAAAACTTAGGGTATCATGTAGCCCTCTGTTCGTGTGGAGCCACATTCAAAAGAAGTCTCATCCGAAATACAGAAATGATTGAAAGGTATTCCCAATATTTACATTTATTTCTTTGAAAATAGTAAAGGATAGCTAATTAATTGCTATTATAGCTAATAGCCTATAAAAATGCTCTTTTTTTCTGTCCTTTGTCCACATTACACTGATACAATTCTCTTTTTCTCTTCATTGAAGCCTCTTACTTGTCAAACTGCCCAAACTTCTAGAAACCTAGTTTCACAGCTTTTTCTAATCCTCTAATTCTTAGCTTTTTATTATACCAATTGACTTAAACATGTTAGCTGGATAACTTGTTTGTTCTTTTCTTTGGTCTGCTTCAATCATTAACTCAATAAAGAACAATTATGGTATGGATTCTTCATAAATTTCTTTTTCCTCTTATCATCACTCTAACCTGAGTCTAGATCTATTCTCCCACTTTTGTTACAAAGGCCTGGGAGTCAGCTGAGCAAAAAGCAGCTTCTCATTAGACAGTGGAAACAGAAGGAAAGTTCTTCCAATGAGGAATGGAGTCATGATGGGGAAGTCTGGGAATGATAGAAAAAAACATGGTCACCATCATATATCATATATTTGTTTCATTGGTCAAAGATTTTAAACATTTCTTAAAAGTCCTTAAAAAGTTTCACTCCTTATAGCATCGAATGCAGAGACTTAAACTTACTAAAAGCTCAATAAATATTTCCTAAATAAATTTGACAACTTATTGAATTTTATTTAGGGCCATCTGGGAAGGCAGGTTCTGTTTAAGTTGTCACTCCCTAGCTATAGCTATTTTTACATAGCTTTTATGCTCTTAAAATTCACAGTTATATATTGTTTTATGGATTTCAAAGAGCATGCGGAGTAAAAGAAAACTTAGAAATTTAATGGGACAGTCATAATAGTCACACCATCCTACTCAACTGAAATGTGTAAAATGAATCATGGCAGCCAAAGCGCAAACATGTGTTCTGCTAAAAATTACCTACACCATTACCTTGGCCATTTTTATTTCTTTGTTTCACAGTCAAAAAAGTACAGGATACTTCTTTAGTCCTGTTAGGTTTCCACTGTTAATTTGATTACTACCATTTTTCCTTTTTTTTCAAATGATACAATATTCAGGGAAAATAACTTAAGGTTATATATATGTGTATATATGGGCTTCCCAGGTGGCTCAGTTGTAATGAGGCCACCTGCCAATGCAAGATATGTGGGTTCGATCCCTGGGTGGGGAAGATCCCTTGAAGTAGGAAATGGCAACACACTCGAGTATTCTTGCTGGGAAATCCCATGGACAGAGGAGCCTGTTGGGCTACAGTCCCTGGAATTGCAAAGAGTCATACACAACTGAGTGACTGAGCATGTACCCATATGTGTATATATACATATATGTATATATCAATGTGCTTTTTTATTGAGTATACAAAAACATGTTTCTTACATTATTTCCCCACTTTTTTCTATGGAGTTCTTCCATTGAAATTCATCATATTCTTATCAGAACTCCTATTTTGTTAGGCTATTAGTCTATATTAGAGTACACTTCTGTAAAGCATATTCTTAGAAATTCCAATGCACTCTTGTTCAAAGCCCACAAACATCTCCCCAGAGATCTTCCTCTCTGGCTAATGTGTTGCCTAGGTCCTTTTTTGAGTGATCTCAATTCCACAAACTGAAGGAAATTCATACTACAGAATGCCAATAAATACCTTTACCAAGATAACTGCTTAGCTAAATGACACACTCTGACTTGCTCATTTTATTGTACTATATTAAACAGCTCATCTCTGTAAGTTATATCAGATTTTCGTGTGTATGTGTGTGTGCAGTGTAATTTGGGAATGAAAATTTTAACGTTTATTGCACTGATTAGGTGATAGAAATCAACTGTTTATTTTCTGCAGTGCAATTTATGCAACTTATACTATTTTCAAACATTATCTCTGAATTGAATTTTTCTCTAATAGATCTATGTGGAAATGTGTCTTAACTATATTGTGAGCTTCAGGAGGGCAGACCTTTATTCTAAATATTTGTTGAGTATCTAATAGACAATGAAGATACAAACATTAATAAAAGAGGACTGCTGCCCTCAGGAAGTTCATATTCTAGTTTGAGAGATACATATGAAACAAATAGCTGTGGTTTAGTGAGATATGTTTGCAGACCAAGTGTTAGGGGAGCAAAATACATAGAATAGTATGTTTCCTAGGATGGGGCTTGGGAATGGGGAAGCAAGTCCAAAAGTCTCTTAAAAAAGGGTGAAGTTAGGCTAGTCTGAAAGATCAATGAAAATTTGCTAACAAGCATGAAGAACATCTTAGGGATAGGAAAAACAGCTAATATAGACCAAGGAGTTATATAAAGATAAAATATGGTACTTATACCAAAAAAAGTGTTGGGTTGGCTAAATTGAAAGATTTGTCAAATTAGAGGAGTGAAACCATGTAACTTTTTTATTAGAAAGATACTTCTGGTTGTAAGATGGTTAGAAAGAGTGTCAGACAAGGCAGGCCACTGCTCAGACATATTTGATAGGAAATGATTTAAAGCATTAAAGTGTAGACAAAAGGAAGTGGGCAGTTTCAAGAGGCAGTTAAAATTAGATGGACTGAAAAAAAATTAGAGGAAGAAGAGTTAAGAGACGTCTGAGAATTTTGATGTAAGGTTGCTGGGAAACTAGTAGCACTATTATATGGGATCTGTAACACAGGAAGGATGTCAGATAAGGGAATGGTGTCATATCCTGGAGTTAGTGTAGTAATGTTGAACTTGAAGATGCTTTTGGGAAACCCATGTTAAGCTATCCAATAAGCCAGGTGATTAGGAGTGACCTCTGGGCCAGGGATGAGGACATGGGAATCATCATGACTAATGATGTTGGAGTGGAAGAGGAGTATAGAGTGGGGTTAGGTAAGAGGAATAAAGATGGAATTCTAGGGAGGTAGTGGGGACATAGAAAAGAACTCATCAAGGAGAGTGAGGAGTTGCCAGAGAGAAAAGGACAGAAGATAACAAACTAAATTAAATACTCCTGGGGAAAAAAGGAAGGCAAATGAGAAATCTCAAGAAAAAAGAAAAAACATGGTGAATAAGATTAAATTCCATAGGGTTGGCTAATAAAATGTACATAAATATCCATTATATTTAACCATTTGGATTGATATATTTGTTTAGGAGGTCTAATTCAAAGGACTAGGATAGGACAGGGTACAAAGATGTTAAGTGTTTTTGCATGTATGTGACTGCTATTGGAGGAACTGATAATATCACTGACAGTCATCCCAGGGTATAATGAAACAGAGAACTCCAAAACATCACAGGATAATATTGCCCATCTCTGGATGCATGGGCCCCATGTTAGTGCCTACAAGTAACAACCACTCCTATGAAGAAATGGACACTGTAGGATCGGAGGATGCAGCTGAGAAACATGGAGAGAATATGGTCAGAGAGAAAAGACACGTACATATGAAGATATGAACCTGGTGGAGAAAACAGACTTTTTCTTGGGATATGTAGATTCCATCCTCAAGAAGACTTGTATTATATAGCTATACTGTGCCATGCTAATATCAGTCAAAATTATAAATCATTAATTTTGGTTTTAGGTGAAGCTTGAGACCTCTGTAACATCATCACTTTTTAATTTTCACATTGTCCAGGGCTGCTTTTACTGTTACTCAGAGGTCAGATGTCATTAGTAATGAAAAAATAAATGAGCTGGAAGTCAAACTGCAAGAGAATAAGAAATGAGGAGAAACATGAAAACAGGGAGTGTAGATTGTTATTTTAGGAAACAAGCAGTGAAGGAAAGAGAACTTGAGAACCTGAGCACATTTGCGGAAAGGGTAAAGTCAGTGAAAAGGATAACTAACAGACCTCCTGATAAGGTCAGAAAGAAAATGGTTTTAAAACCTCAGATGAAGGAATAATCTTAGGAAATGGTAAACTTCCTCTGTTCCCAGCGACAGGAAAAAAGAGCTGTGCAGCACTGTGTCCAAACTGAGGTTGCAAACAATGAATAAACATTGTCATAAACTTTTCACAGTCATCCAGAAGACAAGCAGAGAGAAGAGAGATGGTTTGCTGTGTTGGATTGGACAGAAGAGAGAGACTAAGACAAGAAAGCAAGGGAAATTGAAAACATTGAAGAGAAAGATTGACAGGGATTCCAGGCTAAGATAAGAGTTGCTGAGAAAATATCTATCTTGAAATGATCAGAAAGTAGATGTGGTACAAATTAGAAAGATAATGAGTGATAGTCAGATCTCTGTTAATTACAACTTTACAATGAGAGATGGCCAGGACCCCAAATCCCCATATCCTGGACTAGACAGATGCAAAACATTTACAAGAGACACGACAGACTAATGCAAACCGGTTGCATTGTTTGCTAGTATTTTGTCCCAAATTCCTATGTAGTTATTTTATCCTGGTGACCTGAGTAAGAAGAACTTAGAGATGTATATTTATGTATTTATTGTCTGTGGCTTATATCTTTGCTTGAATTCAGGCTGAGTGTTATTTGGTGCTTGTTTTCTCCTAAGCCTTCCCTGGTCTCTGTATGTGGGAAAATTACTTTGAAAAGAAAGCAACGCTAAGATTAGAGTTATACTCTTTGCTCTTCTATCCTGTTATCCATAATATAGTAAAACCCTGTGTGTCTGTGAGCATTCCTTCTTCCTTCTTGTTGATTCATTTTAGTTTTTCAGTGAACAGGGTGGGTTCATCAGAAAACCTTGAACTTCTTCTAGATAAGTGGTTCTTTTTTTCCTTTTTTTTTAATTGGAAGCTAATTATTTTACAATATTATATTGGTTGGTTTTGCCATACATTGATATGAATCCGCCCCGGGTGTACATGTGTCCCCCTTCCTGAACCCCCCTCCCACCTCCCTCCTCCCTTTATCCTCCCTCTGGGTCATCCCCGCACACCAGCCCCGAGCATCCTATAACATGCATCGACCCTGAACTGGAGATTCGTTTCACATATGACAACATACATGTTTCAATGCCATTCTCCCAAATCATCCCACTCTCACCTTCTCCCACAGAGTCCCAAAGACTGTTCTATACATCTGTGTCTCTTTTGCTGTCTCGTATACAGGGTTATCATTTGCATTAGATAAGTGGTTCTTAAGGTGTGGAGGTGGGGGTGGGAGGGAAGCAAAAAGATATGAAGCTCTCACAGGAAATGTTTCCAAGGAGAAGAGGGTGCTTGTGCATGAATGTCTCTGCGTGTGCGCAGATAGAGGATGCTGCTGCTGCTGCTAAGTCACTTCAGTCGTGTCCGACTCTGTGTGACTCCATAGACGGAAGCCCACTAGGCTCCCCCGTCCCTGGAATTCTCCAGGCAAGAACACTGGAGTGGGCTGCCATTTCCTTCTCCAATGTGTGAAAGTGAAGTCGCTCAGTCGTGTCTGACCCTAGCGACCCCACGGACTGCAGCCTACCAGGCTCCCCCATCCATGGGATTTTCTGGGCAAGAGTACTGGAGTGGCTTGCCATTGCCTTCTCCGAGATAGAGGATGCTGCTGCTGCTGCTAAGTCACCTCAGTCGTGTCCGACTCTGTGTGACCCCATAGAAGGAAGCCCAACAGGCTCCCCCGTCCCTGGGATTCTCCAGGCAAGAACACTGGAGTGGGTTGCCATTTCCTTCTCCAATGTGTGAAAGTGAAAAGTGAAAGTGAAGTCGCTCAGTCATGTCCGACCCTTAGCGACCCCACGGACTGCAGCCTACCAGGCTCCTCCATCCATGGGATTTTCTAGGCAAGAGTACTGGAGTGGCTTGCCATTGCCTTCTCCGAGATAGAGGATAGAGCCCTGTAAAAACTTTCAGGAGATTCTGATAAACACCTGTGTTTCTTTTGATTGAAAATCACTGTCCTGCAGGTGAGCAAGTAAGAAGACAGCAGTGATATTGGAGTTTAATATTTGGAGATGTGGGATGTCTCTGATAGGTGATCAAGTCCAGGAAGTGGGCTACCAGCATGGGATGGAGGTGAAAATTATTGGCGTAGCGGCCAGGAAAAGTGAGGCTGGAATGCTGGGTACGTCCACCATAGGATGACTGAGCTTTAGCCTTTTCCTCTGTCACCCGCAGCACTTTCCGGAGTATCATGTACATAATGTGTGTTCAATAAATACTCTTAATAGACTGCATACATTTCAGAAAAATGTATTATTTTTAATATCAAGTATGTGAGCATGCAACATCGCTAAATACAAAAGTCATACAAGCTCACAAATGACTTCAGAGACTGCCACTCATAATTAAAGAACAATTTAGGGCCTATTAAGACATTATAAACATAGCTCCTTTTCTGTTTTCACTTGATGATTAGACATTTCCACCCTGTTACTAGTGACTTCAGTCAGAAACCACTGCCTGCAGTTACATTTTTTTACCTCTTATTGCTTCTCCAAAGAGAACAATATCATTTATGTTCTAAACCAGTGCATTTCCACTGTGTCTGAGTAAGACACAGGTGTTGAGCATTTACTGTGCACAGCTCTGGGGATGCTCCCTAAAAACTGGAGGCTTCCTGCCTCTTATCTGCTGAAAAACGTTTCCATGAATTTATGATATCAATATGTCAGCACAGGATGCTTAAAACTGATAAAGGGTAAATTTGAAAAGTTTACACCTGTTTCACATCAGTTGAAAACCTGAAATTTTCACATTTCTAGTTAAACAAAATGAGTAGCATGGAACACAAAAAATCTAAACCATGCTAAGTTAGAAGACTTCATTTCAGAAAAATGTCTTTTGGGAAGTATAACTCAAAAAATGTTTTAATTAAATTTATTATTATTATTTTTTTAAAATACAATCGCTACTCACATCTATGTTATTGCTCATCTAGGTAATCTTGAGAAAAACAAATGCCCTTTTCAGGATGTTTCCTCCTCTAAAATATGGAGACTGATCTAGTCCATCCCTAAAAGTTCCCTTCCAGATAAACACGCTCTGTAACTGGCTTCAGATTTATGGCATGTGTAGTAGAAAACTCCCAGGAGTCAGATAAACACAGGTTCGATTTTTATTTCATCATTTATTAGCTTTTTAAGCTTGTAAAACTTATACCTTATTCAATCTTAATTTCCTGATTTGTGAAATGGAATAATAGTACCTCTTTAATTGAAGTGTTTGAGGATTAAATGGGAGAATATGTGCTGTGAAGTGAATAGCATAAAGTCAGTTGGTTAACAGGCATTCAATGTGTATTATCAGATCAATGTCTCTTTCCTTCTCTCCTTAAAAAATCAATTCCATGTATATTATTGACTTTCAAGTAAAAGATATTATGGTAAAACTTGGAAGATACTATGAACTTTTGCTGAGCAACATTTTAGGATGTGAATCTTTTGGTAATTTTCTGGCTTGGGAATATCTTTGGGTTTGAGTATAGCATACAAAGTAGCAGTAAGAGGTCAAAAATAATTCAAAAGCTCCATATGACTTCACAATTTAGCAACTATAGATATTCAAAGACGAGCATGATACCACATGCATTAATAGTAATATATCACACAGGAATAGAAATCCTCCACATATACTCAGCACTAGTCCTAAACTTTACAAAATCACATGAAATCAATTTGGAATTCCACAATTTTAAGGATGAGGAGAACTTTACCTACTTTCACAAAAAAGCTATGCGTATAATAAATAAGGATACTGCAAAAGTGAATGTATGGGGTGAATGTGTTAAACGGACTACCAGAAATTATCTACAATAGCCTCAGGAGCTTCTTTTCCCACTTGTGAGTGTAATAATAGGTGGATTTGTTTGAATATGAATGGATATTTTGGATCCTATTGGGTTAAGCAAAAGGAAGTACTCTAAAGTTTAATCTTTCCTATTTTCTCAAAGACTTACACTGTTATTTATTTATTTTTACTATATGCGTGAGGACCAAGTGATATCCATGCCCCTATCCCACTCATTCAGAAAGTATTGTAGAGAGAGATGAGGGCAAACTTACCTTTTGTCCTTCATGTAACTACAAAGGAGGGCTGAGTTCCTGGTGTATCCAAGTAGATTACCCATTGAAATGCCGCTTAAACTATTTCATATGGAATGGTATCTAAGACCTTGAGGACAGTTAAGTGGGGTCTTTATTGTAAAGGGTCTTCCTTTTGCCTGCTATGTGTCCAGTAATTCATGAGCCATTGGCATATCACTGGTGCCTTATTTATTACCACTGAGAAATGATTTCATAATACTGACCAGAGGGATTACACAGCTCATAGAAACTTGACATTTGAGAACCACGATGTCAAAACACAGCAGAGGCCATCAACAGTATTAATAAGGATTTTGTCAGCTTCTGATGATGATTATTATTGTATCAGAATGCAATTCACACTAATCATTAGTAAAAGTTTACAAACATTAAAAAGTGCATAATAACATTTGGATCTGATAGGGCTGAAAAAAGACATGAAAAATACAACACAAGGGCTTTACTTTTGTGATTGGTGTCCACATGATTGCAAGGTCATTTTCTCCATCTTTTTCAGCTCCATGGAGATAAGCTGTCCTCCAAATGTTAATAGTATCATACAGCACTGTAAGAAATTTGATTCCAGAGAAGAAAATATTTCCAGTGCTCAGTATTATTTTCTATTCTCTTTCCCATATCTCCAGTTCTCAAAAATTCTCACAATTGGAAATAAAAATATTAGTCAGAAAAAGTCCTCCATTTGGGAATAAGACAAAATTTGCAAACTGAACTCTGGTCTGTGCAGACACCAAACAGACTGAATTCAGGTAATATTCACATTAATGGATATTTTCAAATGTCTGTATAATAAGCAAAGAAGTCCTGATGAATCTGTTAGACTTAATTCATCAGCAGTGAATTAAGGGGGCAGATTGTTTTTAAAAAAAGTGTGTCTCTATCTTGTGTACACCACCACGCTATGGAGCAGAATTTTTAGGCAGCCCTTTCAAAAATGAGTGGTATAAAAATTCACAGTAATGTGCATCGTTTTTGTTTTTCATAAGCAATCGAAGAAGGGGGGCAGTGCTGAGCATCTATATTGTACAATACAAAACAGTGTAAATAACAAAGCAGGAACGCACAGATACATAATGCTAAAAACAGTACTTTCTGGATGGTTCTTTTACTGGGTGAATACTCAGGCCAGAGATATTTAAACTCTGGGGTTCAACCAACCCTTTGCTATTAGACACAATTAAATCCTCTGACATTGTGAGGGGCCAGATGCTACAGGAAGAATCATCATCTAGATCACTGCTACTCTCTACAAGCATTTCGTCATATGGTCAAGTGAAAGGATCCGTACAAAAATGACATCCAAACACAAGCCACATGATTTCAACCATTGCTAATGCCAGAGGTAGAGAAAAGTCTGTCTGCAGCCACAGCCTCTGCCCCCACTTTTAACATAACAAGCAGGTTCCTGCAAAGCAGTACAGCCATTTTCTTCTTCCCCTTTTCACTCTTGGAAATAAATGCATTCCAGCCAGGCCTGGAGATTGGAGACATCGTCAGGTGTTGATGAAGGTCAAAGTGGAGTGTTAACTTTCAGATTTTGCTGCTTCTCCCTGGGCTTCCCCACTTTGTTCTGTTGAATTTCGCTGTGCATCTTCTTCCCCTTCTGTTAGAGACATAAACAAGGATAAAGACAAAATAAAAACGATTGCTTTTATTTACTGACTCTCAACATATCTTTTTGGAAATTTTAGAAATCTTCTATTCTGAAATCCTCCTACAGACAAATACATTTTCTTGGTAATCAACGCCCCATCAAGAAAACAGCTTATGACTTCCCTTAGGACTTAGCCAATGGTGGCTCAGTGGCTAAGATTCCATGCTCCCAATGCAGGGGGCTAGGGTTCAATCCCTGGTCCAGTCCCTGGGCATGTGGCAACTAAAGATCCCACATGCCTCAGTTAAGACCTGGCACAGCCAAAATATACAAATAAATAAATAAATATTAAAAAGAAAGAAAACAGCTTAAATGTTTCAGTGCCAGTGCTAACCTGCTTCAGTTGTGTCCGACTGCGACCTCATGGACTGCAGCCCACCATGCTCCTCTGTCCATGGCATTCTCCAGGCAAGCATACTGGACTGGATTGCCATACCCTCCTCCAGGGGATCTTCCCAACCCAGGGATTGAACCCATGTCTCATATCTCCTGAATCAGCAGGCAAGTTCTTTACCACTAGCATCACCTTGGAACCCGTAAATATTTCAAGGGCAGACTAATTCTGGTTCTGAGAGAGCATGGTTCAAAAAGGCAAAAAATAACTGAGTTTTTAAAGTGGCTAGTGATGCTCTATGCTTTTGATAAATAGCTGGGAAATCTCATGGCCAGGTCATGGCATGACACTTGTAATTTTGCCGGTTACAGAAATCAAATGTGTCTTTAGGCAGAAATCAGAAGTAGGGATGTTTGACTGTCTTATTTTAAGAAATATTTTAAAATTGTGTTTTACATTATTTTGAACACATGAGGATAACCTATCTGATTTCTCAGAGGTTTAATTAATTTAAACTAAAAACAACAGTGGAAGGATATCATGAGAGGTGGTTACCCTCTAGTTGGATAGTTATGATGGCCTCTGGCCTGCCCTGATGGAACTTATGTACAAATCCAATAAAACCACCTTCATAATTGCACCCTTAGCAACAATCTAAACACCAAAATGAAAAAATGCTTTCTCTCCATATTGGGTTCCTTCACCTGGGTGCAAGCTGCAGGCAATTCTTGATTCAAAGATTTAAATATTTACATGTTTTTACTAAGCAACCACGGCTTAGTAGACAAAATATTTGGAGGTCTTGCAAATTTTTACTAAGAATTTATTACCATCACTCAAATTCATAGAGGTAAGTGGACTGTCCATTATTTTGCTGGAAATGTTGAGGGCAATTTCTCCTTTACGCTTAACAAGTACATATAAGACACCTTACCATACACCATACTTTGTGCTGGGCTTAGTCGCTCAGTCATATATGACTCTTTGCAACCTCATGAACTGTAGCCCGCCAGGCTCCTCTATCCATGGCATTCTCCAGACAAGAATACTGGCGTGGGTAGCCATTCCCTTCTCCAGGGGATCTTCCCAACCCAGGGATGAAACCCAGTCTTCTGAACTGCAGACGGCATCTCTCTACCATCTGAGGCACCAGGGAAGCCCACACCATACTTTAGGGAAATTTAAAGCAGTTTTTCCACATAAAAATCATATTCTGTTCTAAAGGGGTTTCAAAAATATCATGATACATTATATAGAATGTTCATGTACTATTTTCATTATTAGAGAAATGAGCAAGTCCCCAAGGTATGCAGATAGCCGAATCTGAGATGTGTAGATTAGCATATGAAATAAGAACTTGATAAACAGGATAAGCTGTTGGCAGCCAAAAAAAGAAGTCGTAGGGCAGATGCAAGACAGTAGAATATTAAAGATGAAAGTGACTGCATAAATACAAGATGAGGATCTTGATTCCATGGGGCTTGGGACTTTCTGGGTATCCAGGGACACTTCTCAGGGCTCAGCATAATGCTGCAGACACAGAGTTGTGGCTAAATAGATGCTTGTTAACAAATCAAGATAAACATGAGACAATAATATTGTTGAACACAAACTTAAAAACAAGCCGAAATATTCAGGAACTACAGAGGAAGGAAATGGCAACCCACTCCAGTGTTCTTGCCTGGAGAATCCCAGGGACGGGGGAGCCTGGTGGGCTTCCGTCTATGGGGTCACACAGAGTCGGACACGACTGAAGTGACTTAGCAGCAGCAGCAGCAGCAGCAGTAGCAGCAACAGAGGAAGTCCACACTATTCTCAGCTGCTGCTGCTGCTGCTGCGTCGCTTCAGTCGTGTCCGACTCTGTGCGACCCCATGGACGGCAGCCGACCAGGCTCCACTGTCCCTGGGATTCTCCAGGCAAGAACACTGGAGTGGGTTGCCATTTCCTTCTCCATTCTCAGCTAGTGTTATTTAATTTGTCACTGTATAGTTGTCATTTTTTAAAATATTTTTGAATTTTGGTCAGTTATTATTTTTAGTTCTTTGTATTTAGAATAATAAAGTCAGTGCTATTTATACTTTGCCTTAGTCTGGACTTTGTGATTTTTAAGAGAAACAAAATTCCTTCAGAGCCCACTGAATTGCAATTAACATGTAGAAATACTTTAACATCTGGAAGCATAAAGATTTCTGAGTTAAATTATTAATATTCAATTACAGTATATTAATATCAAATATAAATGTATTTATGTATTAATATAAAATTTCAATTTCTTTAAATTTTAACATAATCTATATAGATTATATTGAGACTATAACCTCTGGTATAAGAAAGGTCTTGTGGCTAATGGGTCTTAATTTCAGTGAAAACAACAACAAAAATAAATTAAACTACACTATGAATAAAAATATCTCATGTTAAGGGTGGCTAAATTAATGTAGATTATTGAAAATAGAATATTTATATAGAATACAAATTTAATGAAAAAGATTATCAAATTCTCAAAGATCGCTGTAAAAAATATATCTACTTCTTTATGCCACCAAATTGGAATGATTCCCTACAGGCTTTCTCAGAGTTAGCAGTTAATTTTAAAAATTCACTCCCAGTAGTAATCATAGAGAAACAATGAAAACTAAAATATACTTCAGTCTGTGTGCTCCATAGAAGTGATTGTTACGGTTTTATTTTCAACCTGAATTTGAAAAGACCAAGGTATAACTTGCTGACCTGTAATCACTGAATAAAGTTCTGTCCCTAAGCATTTTAGGATAATGTTGCTGAGCTACTTCATTCATATATGTATACTCTGACTCAGTTTTCCAGTACTGTAACTGGAAGGCTTTGCATAAAAATTCTAATAGCACAGGAGTTACAACAACAATATCAAGCTGTTATCACAAGTCAGAAATTGATCAGTGTTTTTCATATGTATAACACTGTGGTTCCTTAATCATGAACTGCTTTTTACTTTTAAAAATTTCTTGCACAAATTTTTTTTTTTTTTTCAGAGAAATACATTCAGTTTTGATACTTGCAAAAGCTATGGAAGGAAGAACTATCAGGGGATTCAGAAGTATTCTGACACATCAAACTTGTTTAATTTTTTCATTGCTAAAGTTAGATTTTGTGGGTAGGACTTTGGGGCCCAATACAAACTCAGTCTATGATTCAAGGAAAACTAAAAGAACTTCTTACTTAAAACTTGTTTATGTAACCAACTATTTTACTTCCATTCCCAACAAAAATGGTCCTGGAGACCCTTTTATTTTGAAATGGTTCTTAAAATTGAGGGAGGTCTGTCCAGACTCACTTGTGAATCTTGTTAAACATCTAATGTTGTTAAATGTTAGAGGTGGCCAGTATTGTCCTAGTTTCAGCTTTGTTAAATGTTCTTCACAAGTTATTTCAGAGCTTTTATAGAGATGAGGATGTTTAAAAAAAAACTCATGTGTTTCATTGATTGTATTAGTAAAATCAGATTAAGGTCTCTGCATCTGTGTAGGAAACTCTGTAAAGCACAGTGGGAGTGATTAAAAGATTAGTACCTGCCTTTTGGGCTTCCCTGGTGGCTCAGAGCTTAAAGTATCTGCCTGCATCTGCCTGCAATGCGGGAGAGCTGGGTTCGGTCCCTGGGTCGGGAACATTCCCTGGAGAAGGAAATGGCAACCCACTCTAGTACTCTTGCCTGGAGAATCCCATGGACGAAGGAGCCTGGTGGGCTACAGTCCACGGGGTCGCAAAGAGTTGGACACGACTGAGCGACTTCATTTAGAAGACTGTTTATGACTCTCTATTAGGTTACTTCCAAAGGTGTTTTTTCATGTCTTAATCCTACTTAGTGAGATGCTGTAAATCACTCCATTTTTACAGAGAAATGTCAAACAACTCACCTGTCTTGTTGATATCAAGACCTGCTAATTTCAAGGCTAATTCATTGCTGTTGCCACTTGCAGAGGAAACCAGGATATCATGTATTGCATTTCTTCTACCCGTTCTTCCTGAAGCAATAAAATCTGCATATGTAGTTTCCACATCAGTCATTGCTAACAAATATCCACATAGCAGGGGCTACAAAAAAGGGAAAAATTGATAGATAAATATAATGGTGGACAATGGTAAACAATAAAAACACTTGTTAAATTACTGGCCTATAATATGAATATGAAATAACTGTCTCGCTTAGAAGTCTACAAAGCAAGTAATACTTTGATTACTGATAGTCAGGGAAAGTTTTCTGTGAAGAGCCTGATAGTAAGTATTCTAGGTGTGAAGAGTATATAGTCTTTATCCAACTACTCAACTCTGTGGTTGTAATGCAAAAGCAGTCAGAGAGAAAACATTAAATAAAAGTAATAAGCAAACTGTATTTATAAAAATAGGCATACGGCCAGATTTGGCCTGCATGCCATAGTTTGTGGCCCCTGGAGTAGGAAATGGCAACCACCTCCAGTATTCTGGCCTGGAAAATCCCATGGAAAGAGGAGCCTGGTGTACTGCAGTCCATGGGGGCACAAACAGTTGAACACATTGAGCAACTGAGCACACGGTTCGTGGACAACTATTTAGATCATAAAATTCTCCTTCTCTAATATCATTTTAGTCAGCCTTTAATCCCAGAGAGAAGAACTTGAGATCAGTAGCATACCAAGGTAGTGGGAGTGGAGTGGAAGGGTTCCATCCTAGAGGTAAGTAGTAAGCAAGGGTGTTGTTTGCAGAGAATCTAAGAACAATAATGAGACTGGCCAAAATCCAGTTTGCTTTTTATTATCACCATGCACCAGCAATTCTAAACTATACCAATGATCCAATATGTCTCCCACTCAGTGCAAGAGGACAGCTCCCTCGTTGCCCCCTTGGTAAGTCGTTCCTTGAGAAAAGTAATAATCTTTTTTGATTGAATCTTTGAAACAAAACCTTCAAATTTAAAAAGGAGTCAATGAAAGTGAGTTTTCCCAAACAGACATGGTAACACACATACTTAAATATTTAATGAAGTAATATTTTCAAAGTAGAATATGAGATACATATAATTACAAAAGATCACCAAATATAAGTCTTTAAGTTTATTTTCTGTGTTAAAAACCCATATCTTTTCCTGAAGGTCAATAGCAGATGAATATTAAGATATGAATAATTAATTTCTGTTGGATTAATTTTGTTTAAACAGAAATTGAAAATAACACAATTTCTCTCCTACTCTGAGAGATTCAAAGTACATTTGACCACAGTTTAAAATTAAAAACCCATAACCAATAATCAAGAGAAAGTAAACTTTTCAAAATATATGAAATATAGAAGAAGCTAAAATTGTGAAACCCATCATGGACATGCACACTGTCACTCTGAAATAAATTGATGCCATTTACAGTGCAATTCAGGATGGTAGTCAAGCACCTTCCTTAAGACTTAGTTCTTCTTCCAGTGTGTAACTAGAGAGCTATTAATTTAATCTGGGGAAATCTTTTATACTCTCCTGTAAGAGACTGAGCTACTGAACTGAACTGAACTGAAGAGCAAGCTGAAAGATGAAAAAGGGAAGAACATAATACAAGCTTTGAAATAGGTAATATATGAATACTGCATGCTGTACTGTGACTAAATTATAGATAACATTGGTTTCCAATCACTTGACTATATTTACCATTCTTCTTTATGGCAATGTGATTTAATGGAGATTAATAAAATCTCAAAATGCTTCTCAGAAGATCCTAGGTTTAGTCCTGGCTTTGCCATTGGGTCATGGAGGGATAGTCAAAAAATCACTTGACCTTCTGGCCTTCCATTTTCTAATAAGTAAAGTAGGACAGCTGGATGACATAATCATTAGTGACACTATAAGTCAGAGTTTTAAAAAAATGATCAAAACTCTATCATTTCTAGAATCTTGAATTTGGAATTCCCTTCTGTGACCATTACCATGTATTTTTTTTTTTTTTTCTTTTCCTCTTACTCTCATTGAATCTATTCTTCACACTGGTCATATCTTTCATTTCTTTAACCTTTTTTCCTTTTAGTTTCCTCTTAGCCCAGTGTGGATCAATTGCCCACCACTTCATGTAGCGTCTTATTAGCATCAAGAAGTGCCTTTGCTCTGCTGTCACCCTGACTTTCCTAAACATCACCTGGAGAACAGCACGGTGCACTTTCTTTGATCTCAACCAGAAAAAGCCACAAAATTGTGCCAATTGGCTCAATTAAACCTTTTTTACTCAATTATTTGTATAAATTATATTGTGCAGAAATTCTTTTGTTTCACTGTGGCTGACTCTTCACTATGCTGCTCTCTGTGGGAAGCATTTCAAACCCTTTCTACTCCACACAACCAGATACTACCTGCCTTGAGAGATGACTCTGAATCTTTCTTCTTGGAAAAGATTAGTATATCTGTTACAAATTCTCTTAAATTTTTTCCTATCTCAAATATATTTCTCTGCAAATCACTATTTTTTTTTCTAGATAAACTAGCTGCTTTCTTTTTTAAGGCATGCTGATGATTTTATGAAATTAAAAGATGTTTGTTCCTTGGGAGGAAAGCTACGACAAACCTAGACAGCATATTAAAAAGGAGAGACATCACTTTACTGACAAAGAGCTGTATAGTCAAAGCTATGGTTTTTCTGGTAGTCATGTACAGATATAAGAGTTGGAACATAAACAAGGTTGAGCACTAAAGAATGAATGCTTTCGAATGGTGATGCTGGAGAAGACTCTCTAGAGTCCCTTGAACTTCAAGGAGACAAAACAAGTCAATCCTAAAGGAAATGAAACCTGAATAGTCATTGGAAGGACTGATTCTGAAGCTAAAGCTCCAATACTTTGGCCACCTTTTGACTCATTGGAAAAGACCCTGATGCTGGGAAAGATTGAAGGCAGGAGAAGAGGGCAACAGAGCATGACATGGTTGGATGGCATCACTGACTCGAGGGTCATGAATTTGAGTAAACTCCAGGAGACACTGGAGGACAGAGGAACCTGGAGTGCTACAAG
This sequence comes from Moschus berezovskii, assembly GCF_049115385.1. NCBI lineage: Eukaryota > Metazoa > Chordata > Mammalia > Artiodactyla > Moschidae > Moschus > Moschus berezovskii. Next base: position 39,911,367 of record NC_142475.1, read on the forward strand.
TCCTTGGAGTCAGAGTCAGACACAACTTAGCAACTGAACGACAACAACAAATTGATTCCATTTCTTATTACCTCCGACAGGACCTTGCTGAATCCATTATTTTTCCCCTCAGTAATTTGTGTCTTGTTTTCCCTCTACATTTCTTCTCTAAGTTTATAAGAATGTTCAAGTGTTACCTTACTTAAAAAACTGAACCAACTATTCAACTCAATACCCTTTCCTCAACCTTCATACATCTTTGCACTACCTTCTCTTTCCTTCATTAAACTTATCAGAAGGGTTCAGCTACTTTTATTTTCTCATTTTTCTTGAACCAACCTTTAGAATTTTTCTATTTCATTGGTCTTTGTATAGGATTTTTTTTTTTTTTTACAGAGACTGCTTTCTTACAGATCACTAAATGATCTGTATTAACATTAAATAACTGCTTAAAGGTTCTTGTGAGGGTCCATCCTGTTTGATTTCTCTGTGACATGATACTGCTAGTTACATTCTCCTCGAAATTCTCCCCTAGCACAAATTAAAAGGTATAGGGGCAAAATAGGAATCAGATGTATCTGTATTTGAATCTAGAGTTTCCATTTACTTGTTATGTCTAATCCCTCTGTACTCAGTTCTTTATTTATAGATATGATAATATACTTAGTTCCCAAGATGATCATGAAAATTTACTTGGATTATGTATCTCAAGAGCCTAACACAGTGTTTGGCATATGGTGGGAAAGTGCTGATTAAAAAAGAAAAAAACAACAGCTGTCACTTACTTAGCTTTCATACCTTACTCTCCTGGTTCCATCCCACTTGACCTTTGTATTCTTTACAGATTTCCCTTTCTAGGGTCATCTTGAGAAATAAGAGCACATTTTGTGGAGATTTAGAATAAGTCATCAACCTTGTTTACTTATGGACTTGAATAACTCATCCAATTTCAACGCTTCTAATTTCTCACTATGGATAATACAAAAGTATGCATCTCCTATATAGAATGTTCTCCCAAGCTCCTCACACACAAAAGGAACTGGCTGCTGAATAGGGACTTCCACTTGGTTTTAAAACATTTCAAATTCAATTAAAAAAAAGTTAGACAATAATAAAACACACAAATAGAGAAAATCTGCTTCATTAATCCACCATGTTGACCATGTGTTATGTTGTGCTTAGTTGCTCAGTCATGTCCAACTTTTTGCTACCCCAATTTTTTAGTTATTTCTTTACTTAATATCCATGTCTAATCATTTGCCAAGTCATGTTGGTTTTTATTTGCTGTCACTCATCATTATTCTCTGTAAAACATAAGAAAAACTCTCACCAGGATTAGTGCTGAGTCTTCCCATAACCTGGGAAGAACCCACTTCTTGTGCATTAACTTTAACCACTCGCACTCACACTTTGCATGTTACAGAATAATACCTGTATCTTCCCAGATCTTCTCTGATGGTGCATTTCTTCAAGTCTGTTAGCCTGCTTGTTTTTTTTTGGTGGGGGAGAGGGCAGCATGTATGGTCTTAATCATCCTGACCAGGGATTGAACCCATGCCCCCTGCATTGGGAGCATAATCTTAACCACTGGACCACCAAGGAAATCCCCAGACTTGCCTATTGAAATGGATTTAACCATCAAAATTCAGCCAAATCCCATCTTCTCTTTGTCATCTTTCCCCTATGTCATCAGTTAGCATTCCCATGGGCCCTGATTTGTGCCTGTAAGAGCACTAAAATTCTAACTAGCATTATGGTTGACTCACCTTCTAGACATATCACAAGTTCTGACAAGACAGGAACTGCATTTTGTTAATATTTTAACTGCAAAGTATTCCTGGTAGAGCTGTTAGCACATTATAAGTACTGAATAAAAGTATGTCTAAAATAACTGAACAATGAGGAAGAAGTATATTGATAACTTTTCATCAGTTGCCACAGAGCACATCCCTACTCCTGATGGAACCTAGATCTTCTGCACTGCAGGCAGATTCTTTACTGTCTGAGCTACCAGAGAGCCCTATACTAAATTACCAAATTCTAAAACTCTGGAAAGTTTTATAGATGAAGAATTTGAGGGCCAGAGAGTTCAAATAATCTGCCAGTTTTCACATAATTAATTGTTTGGAATGAAGGTCTGCAAATTCCCAGTCCACTCTTTCTGTTCTACCAGGTTGCTTGTCTATGGGTAAGCTACGAATTTGGATAGTTTTTGACCCTGAAGTAATTCAGTACCGTTAAATATAACAATATTTTTCATTACTTAATTCACCACCATTAACAAACATAGTATTTAGTTTCTATGTTACTTTAAAGATTTATTTGGATATCTTTACAGATATCTTTCTATGGTCATGTTTTGAAATGAGGACATTTGCTGTGGAAATTAAGAATCAGTCACTGACCTTCTCATATCCAGCAAATATATCTGATAAAAAGAGTTACAGGAATAAGTTAATCTCACATCCATTGTTATTGTCTTCCATTCTTAGTCTCTTTATGACTTTTTAAAACATAGGCTTTAAAAATAGCACAACTGCTATTATTTCTCATCTAATAACAATGCTATGAAGCAGGCAAAAAATCTTTTTAAATTGATGAAAGTAAGTTTCAGGGATGTTAAGTAACTGCTAAATGGAGCACAGAACTATGACTTAAACCTCGGTCTGTGAATTTTGCAAAAAGAGTATTGTATTCTGCAATAAAGTTCCTTGTTTTTTGTCATTATCATTTTTTCAAATATAGACTGTCATAATAATAATACTCATGTATGTGGGAGTTTACTTCTAATTCACATTGCTGATAACAGATTTAACAAGATTTGAAATATCAGAGTGAGACACAAAAAAGTGTGACATTTTCCATGAGAAGATATGAATTAAAAGATGTACTGTGCTATGATTTAGATATCTGGGGATGTTAATTCCTAGGGATGGTGGTAATTCTACTTGTAAGAGGGGAGCCAATGACTTAATTTGAATTTTCATTAGAGTACTCCTAAAAAAATGAGCTCATGGAAGAAGAAACAGGGTTATGAGAGATGTATCGATACACATATATTGTGTTCACTTTGGAAATGTGTATGCCTCGTTTTCAATTGGACTGAGTAAAGACAATAATGAGAATTGTAAGAGAGTACTTCTGTAAACTTCTTTTCTCCTTAAGCATTTATGAAATATATTTGCTAGACTGATGTGCATCCAATCATAAACCTCAGAAACTAAGTAATGGGCATTCAGTTATGGCACCCATTATAATCATTAATATAATAGTTATTATTGTAAAGTAGTATACCACTCTTCTTACATTTTTCTTACTCTAGACAATAAGCTTATTTTTCACTAAAAGAACAACAGCTGACAAACAATGTATATGTAAATACATGAAGGAAGAATATAATTACATTTTTAAATAAGATATATAGATGCTATAAACTGGATCTTTTTTTTCCTCTCTCCATGGTTACAATTCCTTAGTGAGTTCCCATTAGGTGCTCAAAACAGTAATTTTTACATGCAGAGCAGCTATCTTTTCCATGTCCAACTAAACATTTAGACATAGCTCTTAAATTTATTGATATGACTACCAGAGACTGGAAATAACTTTTACAGCATTATAATCACTGTATAATGACTTCTTATTTGCTTAGACATTCTGGGGAAACTGTTGCCAAATGTTTTATCTGACAGATATTCACCCAAAAATGACAACAAAAAATATCTAATAAGTTTTGGCAGCTGGTAGAAGTTTAACAGAGTAGCAATAAGCACATATTCTGGTCTTATATAAAATAATCGGAAGAAAATTTGGAAAATTTACCAAAGGTGGGCCTTGATTCTTCATTAGAGCTTCCTGTTTGTGTTGCTATAATTAGAATTTTCTAGACATGACAAAATCATAGTATGATTATGATTAAAATACTATGATTTTGTCATGTCTAGATAAGATAATATTCTTTTATTTAATGTCTAGAAAAATATAATATGCTTTTTTCTAGTTATACACAAGAGCTATTTATACAAATATGCAGTGTCTGATTAGAGAAAGGAAAAGACATTTTATTATTTAAGTATTGTACTGTTTAAAATTAGATTATATTTTAAAACATGTTTCTAAATATTGATATCTAAAAATCCAGTCAAAACTCAGGACTAAAAAAATCTTGTTTTCTTTCCCCCGTCTTAAAAAAGTCTCACTCTCCCTTTTTAACAAAGGAAACAGTATAGTGGTATTCTAAATTTTATTTTGTTTGTCTAATGGATTTCTAAAGTGAGATAATTATTGTTGGACTTTCCCTTATTCATGTCCTTTATCCTTTTAAATATCATTTACACAAATTGAGAGAATAAACCAGAAGATTTCATCCTAGTAGAATTTATAGATTTAAATAGATTGTACTTACGTCTCCTATATTAAACAAATTAAAGCGTCCACACAGATGTATCCTAAGAGAAGTTGGGTCTATGAAGCTGCTTAAATGATTTTTATAGTGACATTGAGTCATGAGCCAAATGGTGACTGGATAACATGCTAATTTTACTCCTGTAAATGGGGACACATGAAATGAGACTCACAGACTTGGAAGAAAGAATGGAGAGAATGTCATCACAGGCACTGGTCTTTTAATATAAATGGTGTGACTGCTTTTAAAACAGAAGGAAAATACTTCCTATCTATCATTTATAAATGCAGTTCCATGACTTCCCAATTGTTACTTTATAAAATATCGTTAAACTTGTTAAAAGTCCTTGAGTAATTTACTATGTGCTTGAGCTTGGTGTATACATTAATGTTTCTGAAACATTTTGGTCTCAGATATCCATTATATTCTCAAAAATTATTGAGACTGCCAATGAGATTTTGTATATATGGTTATATCTGCCAATATTTACTATATGAGAAATTAAGACTGAAAATTTTAAATATTTATTAATTGACTTAAAATATAAACCATTACATGTTTCCATAAATAATATATTTTTAGTGAAATAAAATATATTTTCCAAAGCCAGAGAAAAGTGACAAGAATCGCATTATTTTACATTTGGAAATTCTCTGGCTTAGTTTCGCAAATGTCTGGCTTAATAAAAGACATCTGGTTTCTCATATCTGCTTCTGCATTCAATCTGTCTCAATATGTTGTTTTAGTTGAAGTATTTGAAGAAAATCTGGCATCACACAGATTTCTTAGTTGGAAAAGTGAGGAGAACTAAAGCTTTTTCAGATAACTGTCGATTTTTAAAGTTTGCAATGGGGAATCTAAAAACCATATCAATATGCTTCCCATACTGCTTTATTAAAATCTATTGTCTACTTTGCGCTTTAAATGGATCTTTTGTCCACATATGTTTTAAAAAATATCATTTGGAAAAATATTGGTTCACTGGGTTACGCAAAATTTCCAAATGGTACCATAGATCATTATACAATATTTCATTTGTTAGTAATGCCATCTATCTCATCAGAAAAGTTTTTAAGAATTGGGAAACTGACAAGTTCACAGGAGCAGCTGACACATTTTCCAAAATTGTAATTTTTGTTTGAAAGCTCAGCTTTTATCATTGGCAACAGATACAGTTGGAGTTTGCCTCTTTTGAAGTGACAAGTTCACTCTGTTCGTTTTCAAGAAAGTCTCTGCCAAATACCCAAGTTTGAAAATCCACAGTTTGCTTGTAAGGTCTTTCAAATAAAAATGGTGATTCACAAGAAAAGTAGAAAATTCAGCTCTTGACCCAAGCAGTCATACAAATACTTAAGACAACCATGCAGCTGGTACCTGATTTAGTGATGTACCAGTTCATCACATAGAATATTAAAAAGACTTCTACTCAAGGGTAGAGACTGTATATATTTTTAATATATTAATATATCTGTACTGTTTGATCATGTACATTCTTAGGTAAATGTTGCATTTTAAAAATATTAACTCTGAGTGTGTGGTGGTGAAGAATACCAGGCTCACCAGCAGAGTTTGCTGCTGCTGACTTGATTCATGCTTAGGTGTCAGCAGTTTTCCCCACTATGGTTCTGCACCATTACTGCGAACGAACATCAGTCAGTTAAGTGAAAAAGGCAAATAGCATCAGTATTAGTATGAAAATTATTGTGAACCCACTGGAAGTATCTCAGGGAATGACTGAAAGGGTTTGTGGGACATGCAGGAGTTGGGGGACAAAATTTTGAGAACTGCTGATCTACACAATAACAGAAAGCTGTCCAACCAATGCTACAGATTACAGAAGGGAACACTTTAGTAAAGAACTTAACTAAGCAAGTTTTTGATTCCTAAAATATTTTGGAAATACCAGCTATTTCCATGCTAAGCACTATCTTTTTTTCTTTCCCTGTATTAGGATATTGCTTATTTATCTAATTCAGGCTTACAAAGAATCTAGTAACTTTTTCTAAAAACAACCTCCCAGTCTCACATATCAGAGGGTTTCAAACTAAGTCCCAGGAGCTCAGAACAGGGTGCCAGAACTTGAGGCTACTTTAATTTCCCCTTTTTCTTGAATTGGTTCATTTCCCAGTGACACTTTGGAGTGAGTGACAGTAAAGAAATCAAGAACAGCACTCTATTAACAGCATCAATTTGAAAAATTTCCATAAAAGTCTCCTCTGCAAAAGCATAATTATAATTCCTGCACTAGATTATGATACTGCATGCTCTGGAATACCATTTACTATAATGGGACCTTTATTGTTATGAGTTTGGATAGTGTCCTATCAAAAGTATACTTTAAAAAAGCAATCTCATATACTGAGTTGTAACACACAATGATGCCGACGCATATTAATGCTGCCAAGTCAAACCCTCTTTTGTTCTAAATCCAAGGCACTGACTTTCTTTTAATGACAAAATATTGGCAGAATGAATTTTGCCTAACATGAGGAAAAAACAGCTAGTCTTTGATGGTTTTTCACAGTAACTTTTTGACTAATACTACTAGAAATAATAATCCATCTACATTTGTCGGGGGGAGTTCACATCGTCCCTGATCTTCAGTGTATAATAAAAATTCTCAAGTTCAAGAATTTCCAACATTTGATACTAAGGATTATTCTGCTTTTCCTCTATTCATCAAGGCATCTCTGATCTCCAGTCATGTGATAATTGTGATCCTTATGCCTTCATTTAAGATTATATATATATATTTCTTTAAATGGCGTGGGCATATCTTCATACTGTTTTTGTAAATTCATGACCTAGTTCGTTGTATTATTACTTAACTTCTTCTCTCTTCCTTTCAGTTCAGTTCAGTTCAGTCGCTCAGTAGTGTCCAACTCTTTGCGACCCCATAAATCACAGCACGCCAGGCCTCCCTGTCCATCACCAACTCCCGGAGTTCACTCAAACTCATGTCCATCGAGTCGGTGATGCCATCCAGCCATCTCAGTCTCTGTCGTCCCCGACTCCTCCCACCCCCAATCCCTCCCAGCATCAGAGTCTTTTCCAGTGAGTCAACTCGTCGCATGAGGTGGCCAAAGTATTGGAGTTTCAGCTTCAGCATCAGTCCTTCCAATGAACACCCAGGATTGAGCTCCTTTAGAATGGACTGGTTGGATCACGCAGTCCAAGGGACTCTCAAGTCTTCTCCAGCACCACAGTTCAAAAGCATCTCTCTTCCTTTAGCCAGATTCAAATCCTTTTTGTTTTCTTTCCACAGTACCTAACAAATCAAAACTTTGTAATGAGAAATCTGAGCCTAAAAATTGCTACAAAACCAGAAACACAGGCTACCTTGCTTGAGGAAACATTTACAGTATCTAATTAGGCAACAAGTGACCTCAAAGCTACTTATGAATTTCTTTGCTCCTTTCTAGCTTACCTGTTTACCATCCCTAAAAACAGCAATTTATTGTTTTGTACTTCTTAAGTCTTATTTCATCTCCTTACTCTTCATAGAAAGTCTTGCCTATTGACTTTATGGAGAATGTCAAGGTCATCCTACATAAATTCCTTCAGTTTCTCTTTCTATATAATCACATCAAAACTACCATCTCTTTATCTGAGTCTTTTTGCCAACATGAATACTCGACTAGTGCCCCTATTATTGTTCCTTCAATCCTCCCGTGCCCTCCTGCCTTTTCTCTCCTTCTCCAATGCCTACAAAATTACTTACATTTTACCTGTTATAAAATATATTTCATCTTTTAACTCTGCATGTTCTTACAACACTCACCTTTTACTTTCATTTATTAATAAACTTAACAAGAGGTAGATACTAATTTTCCTGCATACTTTACATTCAGTTCAGTTCAGTTCAGTCACTCAGTCGTGTCCGACTCTTAGCGACCCCATGAACCACAGCACGCCAGGCCTCCCTGTCCATCACCAACCCCCGGAGTTCACTCAAACTCATGTCCACAGAGTCGGTGATGCCATCCAGCCATCTCATTCTCCGTCGTCCCCTTCTCCTCCTACCCCCAATCGCTCCCAGCATCAGAGTCTTTTCCAGTGAGTCAACTTGTCGCATGAGGTGGCCAAAGTATTGCAGTTTCAGCTTTAGCATAAGTCCTTCCAATGAACACCCAGGATTGATCTCCTCTAGAATGGACTGGTTGGATCTCCTTGCAGTCCAAGGGACTCTCAAGAGTCTTCTCCAGCACCACAGTTCAAAAGCATCAATTCTTCGGCGATCAGCTTTCTTCACAGTCCAACTCTCACATCCATACATGACCACGGGAAAAACCATAGCCTTGACTAGACGGACCTTGGTTGGCAAAGTAATGTCTCTGCTTTTTAATATGCTATCTAGGCTGGTCATAACTTTCCTTCCAAGGAGTAAGCGTTTAATTTCATGGCTGCAATCAGCATCCGCAGTGATTTTGGAGCCCAAAAATATAAAGTCTGACACGGTTTCCACTGTTTCCCCATTGCAATACCTAATCTTTTCGGCACCTTTTTAGTTTTGTGGAAGACAATTTTTCCACAGACCAGTGTGGTGGTTAGGGGGAGAGATGGTTTTGGGATGATTCAAGTGCATAACAATTATTATGCACTTTATTTCTATTATTATTACATTGTGATATATAATGAAAGAATTATAAAACTCATCATAATCCAGAATCAGTGGTAGCCCTGAGCTTGTTTTTCTGCAGGTAGACTGTCCCATCTGGGGGTGATAGGAGACAGTGATACCTAAAGCATATTGCTTATGTCCGGTCTACTCCATAATCCCGTTTTGGTTACCGTCACTTTGGTAACACCAGCCTTGGGGAGGGGCTGTGCAGCCTGGTTCCAGACGGGTCACAGAATGCTACTAGTTTGTGGCCCGGGGGGTTGAGAATCTCTTCTTTACATTGATTTATTTTAATTCCTCTTAAGTTTAACTTATATATCTATCAACTTATCAGAACTAATCACAAAATTACCGATTAACCACAAAATTCAATGGGCATTTCATAATAATCATCTATATTAAATTACATACAACATTTTGCACTGTTATTCCTCTCTCCTTGAAACCTCATTCTGCCCTGGCTCTGATTGTGATTGTACTCTTGATTCCCTCATAGTCTCCTTATATTTCTGCTTGCTCTTTCCCTCCCTTATCTATTAAGTAGTAGCTATTCTCTTTTTTGTTCTTTATATTCTGTTTGGTAATTCCATTTGTCCCAATTGTCTTAATTTTCAACTGTGTATAGATGGCTATGAAATCTATAATTAAGGGGCAAGATATTTCTTTGAAGTATAGCTTGGGAATTTTTACTGCCTATTGGATATTCCCCCATGGATGTCCTTAAAAACTCAAATTCATTAAGTTCAAATGGAATTGCTTTGCTACATCTCTACCTCTATTCCCAAAGCTATTTATTATCTTTATCATTTTGGCTCAGACAGTAAAGAATCTGCTTGCAATGCAGAAGACCCAGGTTTAGTCCCTGGGTTGGGAAGATTCCCTGAAGAAGAGAATGTCAACCCACTCCAGTATTCTAGCTTAGAAAATTCCACAGACAGAGGAGCCTGGTGGGTTACAGTCCATGGGGTCGCAAAGAGTTGGATACGACTGAGCGATTGGAACTGAACTTCCATCTCACTAGTTCTTCCCATTCAATCAATTCTCAAACCTTCTTATTTTAATTCTATCCATTCAGTGTTTCTTAAACACTCTTCATTTCCATTCTTTTTCTTGTCATTCCCTTTATCTTCTCTCTCAACTATTGCAATTACAGGCTAACTACTTAGTTATCTAAACTTATTCTTTTCCAACTTACCCTTTTCACTATCACCAGAATTAACTTTCTAAAACATAAAATACTCAAAAATCTTCAGTGGTTCCTAGGAACCCACAAAATATAGTTTTAGGTTTTTTGCATGACCTTCTGAAATTTGAAGCCAACCTAATTTACTTGCTTTTTTCTTCTATACTATCTCTCCCAAGCATACAAAGTTAGATCACAGTAAACACTTGTAATATCTCTGGTGTTCTCTTACTGGTCTTCTCAAGCTGTCTTCTCAACCTGGAGTGACCTTCTCTCCCAATGATAAAATCCTCCTCATCTTTCAAGCCTAGTTTATAAGCCATACCACCTCCCCATCTCCAGGTATTATATAATGAATAATTTTATTATAATATTTATTTGGCACTATGGACTGAAGTAACAACACACACATGGAAGCATTAATTATCTTCATGGTGCTCTTCTTATATATTCTTTGAACTCTGAGTTTTTTATTTTTGAGTCCCTCAGAATGCTTGGCACAAGATTTTGTATATTGTTCTTACATCTGCCAAAAGTACATTGTAGATTTATTTATCTTACTCTAGATCTTAATTGTTAAAGTAAAATTGTCAAGGTTATACCATTATTAATGGTAAAAGCAGCTCAGAAAGCATGTTCCTTTATTCGTATTTATTTCATTTTCTTGTCTCACAATACTATAAAGAGATGAACTGTTATTTCCTCTAATATACTTTTTCTTCTGTGTATTCTTAATTATGACAAGATTCTTAAAAATAAGAGCAGTAAAAAGCACTCCAGAATTCCAAGTAATCTATTCTATTTTCACTTTTTGGAAGGCTACTTCTTTGTACATTATTTTATATAAAATATATGTGACTAAGTAAATTAACACATGGAATGATTTGTTCTGTCCTTTTGTTAAGGTTTTGACATCATTTAATATTTCAATAGGTTTATAAATCATTTATTAGCTGATCTTTGAGACATCCCTGCTGAAACAGTCAATTAGCTTAAGAACTACTGCCGGTTGGCAAGTGACAGGTAATATTACTTGCACATTACAGATGAAGAAACTAAAGCAAAGAGAGGTTAATCGACTTGCTCGCATCTTACACAGTGAGTGGTAGTACTGATGTCAGAATGGGGCCCTGGAGTTACTCACATCAAAACCACAAAAGCATCAACAGCCTGGCGCTGTTCTTTATTATATAATACTCTCTAAAGCCTTTGTTTAATCTCCTTTTCTGGCTCTTTATGAGTCCAAAGAGGAAATATACTTTTAAAATCTGTACCTTCTCATTAAACTAAGACTATTTTTCTACACTAAATAAATATTTAGCTTTTGAAAGAATGTTTGAACATCAACACATTTCTTCTCAAAATAACTCATTGCTAACTTTTCCATCTGATCAAATCAATCTCAGTAATATTGTCTGTTCTGTTCCAAGTTGTAACTATGACCATAACAAAACAGATACTGTTTACTAATAATTTATCAATAATAATAACAAAAATATCAAGTATTTGCCAGAAAGGTCACTAAGACATTTATGCAAATTGCATAAATTTATCAACAAGTATATCAAATAGGAATGCTCATTATTTCAGTTTTAAAGATAGAATAATAAAGGTTTAGAAACACTGTTACGAAACTGATAGGTGATTTAACCAGTTACAAAACCAACTGCCACTTTCCAGTTACAAAACCAACGGCCATTTTCATTTTGGAACATACTATCAGTTCAGTTCAGTTCAGTCGCTCAGTCGTGTCCGACTCTCCGCGACCCCATGAATTACAGCACGCCAGGCCTCCCTGTCCATCACCAACTCCCGGAGTTCACTCAAACTCATGTCCACAGAGTTGGTGATGCCATCCAGCCATCTCATTCTCCGTCGTCCCCTTCTCCTCCCGCCTCCAACCTTTCCCAGCATCAGAGTCTTTTCCAGTGAGTCAACTCGTCGCATGAGGTGGCCAAAGTATTGCAGTTTCAGCTTCAGCATCAGTCCTTCCAATGAACACCCAAGATTTATCTCCTTTAGAATGGACTGGTTGGATCTCCTTGCAGTCGAAGGGACTCTCAAGAGTCTTCTCCAACACCACAGTTCAAAAGCATCAATTCTTCGGCGATCAGCTTTCTTCACAGTCCAACTCTCACATCCATACATGACCACGGGAAAAACCATTGCCTTGACTAGACAGACCTTGGTTGGCAAAGTAATGTCTCTGCTTTTTAATATACTATACTTAATTTTTTATTGATGGCTTGTCATCAGCATTTATTTTAAATATGTAAGCAGTTCACAAACTGTGTTGAGACTTACTATGTATAGTGATATTTTATTGACATCCCTACAGAACCTGGCTTTTTAATATTATCATCAAATACTCATCATATTCATTGACACTGTAATTCATTTCTTGATTTCTATATTGTTTTCTGCAACATTTTGCATTCCCACTTCCACATATCTGGTCTACTCATCCATGTGATGGTCTTTATCTTCAGACATCTTGCTGTCGTAGCTATTCAGCGCTGTGGCAGTAAAAGCACATTCACTAGGGAACAGGAGTTTGAGAAGGACTTAGAAAATTGTTTGACACCTGAAAAATGGCTCTGAAATATGAATCAAAATCTACAAAACTGTGATAAAAACTTGTTTAGTTGATATTTTCAACTGCTATTACAACAACTTATCAATGGTATTGTTACTCAACTTTCAAATAGTTACGTATATTTATATTGAATATGGGATTTGACCACCTTTAATAAAAATAAGGATGATTTTTAGTTTGTATTGGAGTATAGCAGATTAACAATGTTGTGATAGTTTCAGGTGAACAGTGAAAGAACTCAGCCGTACATACACATGTATCCATTCTCCCTCAAACTCTCCTCCCATCCAGGTCACTTCATAGTCCTGACAGGGTTGCATGTGCTATACAGTATGTCCTCGCTGGTTATCCATTTAAAATACAGCAGTGTGTACATGTCCATCTGAGACTCCCTAATTATCCTTCCCCATATAGTACCCCCCACCCAGCAACCATGAGTTCATTCTCTTAAAATCTGTGAGTCTCAATGTTTTTAAAGTTCATTTGTATCATTTCTTTTTAGATTCCACTTTTAAGGGATATCATATTGCTCCTTTTCTGTCTGACTTCACTCATATGACAGTCTCTAGATCTATCCATGTTGCTGCTAATGGCATTATTTCATTCTTTTTAATGGCTAATATTCCATTGTGTATATATATGTGTGTGTGCGTGTGTGTGTGTGTGTGTGTGATATCTTCTTATCCATTCCTCTGTTAATGGGCATTTAGGTTGAGTCCATGCTTTGGCTATTGTAAACAGTGTGGCAATGAATACTGGGGTGCATTTATCCTTTGGGACCATGTTTTTCTCCAGCATATTTTAATTCATTTGATAACATTTAGGGTGAAGCTTCTTAAAGTGCAATTACCTAGGACTGAGAAAGGTTTAAAAATGGCCCTGCACACACTGAAATAGAAGTGACTTCACTAGGATGCTGAGGCAGAGATGCTGGCCCTGGAGAGTGACAGAGTAGGTGTGCATTGGAGACAGCTTTCCCACATAGGAAAGTCAGGGATTCTTATTGAGTGGGGAGCATGAAGGCAGGGGACTCTATAATGAGAATCCTAGGATTGCTTCCAAATTTCTAATTTGATAAATGACAGTATAGTATTCTTTGGTGAATACTGAAGTCTGCCTGCCAATGCAGGAGGTTCAAGAGACAGGGGTTCGATCCTTGGGTTGAGAAGATCCCCTGGAGTAGGAAATGGCAACCTGCTCCAACATTCTTGCTCGGAAAATTCCACAACTGAGGACCTGGTGGGTTACAGTCCATAGGGTTGCAAAGAGTCAGACAAGACTGAGCGACTGAACATACACAAAGGAACAGCAGTAAAAGTCTAAGAATGGAACTTCAGCTTATCACAATGCCACATTTAAAATAAATTTATCATTCTTTTCCTTTCTGAATGAATGAAAATGCATTAATTAAAAGCACACATATTCACACAAATGCTAATATCTGCTCTTTTACAATTATGTACTTTCTGCATAATGTCTGTCTATTCCAGTTGAAGTAGTGCTTGAATACTTCAATATGCCTCTTTTCCGCCAAAAAGAAAACAGTTTTTATGACTGTGTTTCAACATATTTTAAATATATGCATAATCACTGCCAATTTATCTGCTTTGCAGATACTAGTTTCCTATACAATATTCAATAGCTCCCTTTATTGAAAATGTCATTGCTCAGTATTATGATTAATGTTTTTCCTTTTTATTATATGTCTGAATGTTAGGGTTATTGATTAATCTCTTTATTAATGGAATGATCTTCAGCACAATGTTTAATACTCTTCTTACCTACCATCATTACATGTTATCTTGAAAATTTTCCATCAGTTCAGTTCAGTTCAGTCGCTCAGTCGTGTCTGACTCTTTGCGACAATGTATGAAAATTTTCCATACATTTACTTTAAATGGGATTTTCAGATTTTTCAGGCATTTTGAAATCAGTAGGATAGACTTCAGTGAGAAAATGAAATGCTGAAAGACAATATAAACTAAACAAATTTCAGCAGTTAAAAAAGCCCTTTTTTATCTAGCCATTGAAAAATACATATTAATATTTATATAATATATATAAATCAACAGTTTCCAGAGAGATAACTGAACAAAATATCTTAAAATATGAATTAAAGAATGTTGTAAAACTTGTATATGAATAAAGTAAGACAGTTTTTATAAGCTTAGACAATAAATAATAAGTGCATTTTTGCATAGGAGAGAAGTCGTTACCTGGGAAACCTCATGACATTTTGTAGATTATCAATATCACTTTCCAATCAATTTTGAGTATTTCTCTTATCAACTATATTATTAGCATTGGAAGTTACTATTATGACTGTATTTCATTAACAGGAACATTGAAAAAACTATTTAAAGTGCTAAAGATTGGTTTTAACAAAGAAAACCGATGAAGATATTACAATGAACTGAGGAATTAAAAACATCTCAAAGTAGAGAACTTTAATTAACTATAGTATAAATAAGTTGAGGGTAGAGAGCTTCTGTTTTTCTTGTTTGTCCTCCAAATTTCCGAAGTTTTATATGCACAGTGCAGGGTACTCGGCACATATTTAACAAATGAAAAGTACTGAATTCATTACCTTGTGGTACAAATTAGGATTTCTTTTGTACTGACATAAGTAGAAGATTTTAATTTCAGCATTATGATTTATTAATGTCTTTTTCTTGGCTTCCCTGGTGGCTCAGAGGTAAAGATTCTGCCTTCAATGTGGGAGCCACAGGAGATGTGGGTTCAATTCCTGGGTTGGAAAGATCCCCTGAAGGAGGAACATGGCAATCCATTCCAGTATTCTTGCCTGGGAAATCCCATGCACAGAGGAGCCTGGCAGGCTACAGTGCATAGGACCGCAGAGAGTTGGACATGACTGAAGTGACTTAGCATGCATGTAATGTCTTTATCTAATTTCCAATTTTGTGTCAAACTTATTTGCATGACAATTAGAGGACTTCATGTTTATCTTATCTTTCAGTATTTCACTTTTACATATCAGTTCATTAATTAAAAATTCTGATATTTTTATAGCACAACAAAGACTATAGAAACAGAACAAGCCCATGAACTCTAAATAAAGCAGATTTCAGATATGAAATTAGAGCCATGCTTAGTTATACTTGCATTTAAGTGCTTCACCTAAAGAGAGACCTGCAGTCCTGCTACATGTATTAATCACCCAGGGTGACTTTTAAACTTACCGATGGCTGGCCCCTCTGTCATATCTGATTTTAGTCTAGATGATAATAATTATTTGATCAAGAACTTTATTTTACTGGCTGCAAAGGTATGCACGCACACACACACACACACTCACCAGCACATTTAAAAACTGTGGGACAGAATTAATCATATCTATTGAATTTAAATGTCATTTACCAACTTATTAAAGTGTAAGGAAGCAGGTAAAAAAAGTTAAAGATAAGACTTCTGTTTTTTTAATTTATTTTTACAGTCTTATAGAAATCTTTATGAAATTAATGTAAAATTATGGTATACAAAAATCTCTTTGTTTATTTTCTTGTCTGTGGCTATGCAAACAATGGAAGTTAATCTGGGATTTAAATTAAGGAAAATGTATTAAGTTTCCCTTCCGTTCCGTCGCTCAGTCGTGTCCGACTCTTTGCGACCCCGTGGTCTGTAGCCTAACAAGGCTTCTCCATCCATGGGATTCTCCAGGCAAGAATACTGGAGTGGGTTACCGTTTCCTTCTCCAGGGGATCTTTCCGACCCAGGGATCGAACCCGGGTCTCCCGCATTGGAGGCAGACGCATTAACCTCTGAGCCACCAGGGAAGCCCTAGACACTGTCTATCTTGCCATTATATTTTTTTCAAACAAATAAATTTTTCTTCTCTTCCCCCTCTTCCCATCTCCCTTTAAGATATGACAGCTCTAACCTCCCCCTGCCTCCCATCCTCTCCACACACTTTGTTGCCTGATACTTATCTCCTCTACTATATGTGTTTTTGTACCTACTGCTACACAGTAATTTAACAATAAAAGATGGTAAATGCAGGGAGAGGTGTTTCAAGAATAAAGGAAACTGTCCTCACACATTTTTAACACAGAAATACAATTTTTCAAAAATGAATTACAAAACAGCAAAATTTAAAAAAAAATTGTAACTAAAGCTTGCTGATAATATTATCATCTCTCTTTAGGAAGCAAGAGCGATAAGGCGCAGAAGGAATGTGGTGTTGAGGGCAATGAATCAGTTCTCGCAAACTATTGTATGCTGCATTCGATGGATTTAGAAGACAGAGGCTTGAGTGCTGTCATTATTTCTTGCCTGAAGTTTGATACCGGGTGAAATATTTAATTTCATTGGACTTCAGTTTCTATGCCTCTAAAATGTGAGTTCCCAGGCTAAGAAAATATTTCAAAATTTTTTTTACAATTAAAAGTCACTGACTTTAGTGTCTGTATCCTCTTTAAAGGCTACATTTTCACAAAGGCAGCATTCTTGTAAAACCCCTTTGTGGAAAGGAAAAGCTATATTTAGAAAGCCCACTCTGTGTCCAGGGTGTTCTCAAGTCATACTGCTATTTATAACCAGGTGTAGGCCAGTAGGACAACACATCTGCTTTGACTAATAACCGCCCAGGTTTCTTAGAGTGAAAGATAAGTTTTTCATTATTCTAAGCTTTGACCTTAGAAAGTATTGAAATCAAGAATTGTTTTAATTTACTTTCTGAATTGTCCAGTTACATGGACTGATATGAAATGTGATTTAAAAGGTTGCATGTAAGTTTGAACATATAGCTACTGTTTCATCACAGACCTCTTAACAGATAAATATATGCAACCATTTTGAGTTTCTGCAAGGGATAGCTCTGTATAGTTTCTTTCCCTTATAAATTTCATGCCAATTTACTCCATTTCTAAAGGCAGGTAGACATTCATAAATTTCTCTAAGAACTTATTTTCATTTCTATGAATCTTTATTTTAATACTGAGGACTTTACCAAATTCATAGACATTTGATAGAGTGAAAAACAATGCATAATTAAGGAAAAATAAAAAAATCTCAAATAGAAAATAAGATATTATGCTGTTAATAACATAAATCAACACAAATAGACTAAAAATTTGACCACAATTTTTACAATGGTATAAATGAGCTTTTTAACTTTGCAATTTGCCAAGAAAAAGAGGATTACCTAACTTAGGGATCTTTTCCTCTTATTTTGTATTTTTTTAACAATCTCAAAAATTATAGAAAAGTTAAAATGACAATAAAAACAATTTATTTCCCAAACCATTCGAGAATAGCTGCCAACACAATGCAATGTCTCCCCCAATCCTCTAGTATTTCCTACAAACATATATTCAATATATTCAAGTATAATCATAAAAATCAGGAAATTAACACTGACTCATTACTACATGGCTATCTAATATTGAGTCCCCTTTCCATTTTGTCATTTGTCCCAGTCAAGCCATTCATAATAAAATGATCAGCCCAGAATCACATATTGTATTTAGTGGGCCTCTTTAGTATTAACCTTGAAAATTTTCTCAGGCTTCCACTAAATTAGATTAACTAGAAAATTTTAATGACTATAAATCAGTTATTTTGTAGGATTTAGTTTGTATTTGTCTCATTAGATTCAGGATATGTATAATTGGCAGGAATAACACAGTGGTGAAGCTTTTGTTCTTCTTACTGCATCCTACCAAACAATTTTGGCAAACTTTTAACTTGTAACCTTACTGGAAAATTATTTTACTTATTTGAGTAAGGGGTGTCAGTCTGTATTCTCCATTGTAAAGTTATTTTTTCTCCTTTAATATTAATAATTTTGTGGTAAACTACTTTGTAATTATCTAAATATCCTGTTCCTCACCAAACATAATTTGATCCTCTTTCTCTTTTGTCACCTGATGCTCAGTTCCATCTCATTGGTTAGTTGTATGATAATTAATACTGAATCTGATCTCCTTATATCTCAGCAAATAAACCAGCCTGTTGTACAGTCACTAAATCGTGTCCGACTCTTTGCAACCCCATGAACTGGAGCCTGCCAGACTTCTCTGTCTTTGGGATTTCCCAGGCAAGAATACTGGAGTGGGTTGCCAATTCCTCCTCAAGGGGATATTCCCCACCCAGAAATCAAACCTGTGTCTCCAGCCCCCAGCTTGGTGTCTCTTAAAGGACTGAACACCATGTGCAACAGAATCAACTGAGGTACTTGCTAAAATTCAGATCCATGGACCCTGTCATGATATCTGTTCAGAAGTTCTATAGTGGGTAATGGGTATTTGGAAAAGATCTTAGCTAATTCTCATTAATTAAATATTGATACTTAAATTATGTCTAATCACTCAAAGTTCACGGTTTAAAACACACAGGTCTCATCAATTACAGTTCTTTTTTGTTTTAGCTTTATCAATTCACATTTGCTATTTAACCAGCCTGTAAACTGCTACATGTGTGAGCAGTCTCCAAAGTAAAATGTATCTGTCTTTTGCAAAAATATCTTCTACCAAACAACTACAAAATGAAATGTAAATGCCATCTAAGATCTCTGTTGGGAGGATTCTTACCGATTTTCTTCCAGGTTTTAGGGAATAGCAAGTGCAAAAGCTCTGATACTGGGAAGGCCATTGCAGAAAGAAATTCTGGGTGTGGTTATGTGAGACAGTAGTAGCAGTAGATGAGTAGATGAGTTTGTCTTTATGACCCCATGGACTACAGCTTGCCAGGTTTCCCGGTCTTTCACTATCTCCTAGAATATGCTCAAACTCACATTTATTGAATTGGTGATTATCTAACCATCCCATCCTTTGTCACCCCTTTCTCCTTTTGCCCTCAATCTTTCCCAGCATCAGGGTTTTTTCCAATGAGTCAGCTCTTCGCATCAGGTGGTCAAAGTACTGGAGTTTCAACTTTAGCATCAGTTCTTCCAGTGAATATTCAGGGTCGATTTTCTTTACGATTGACTGGTTTGATTTCTTTTAGGACTGTCTGGTTTGATCTCCTTGCTGTCCAAGGGACCTTCAAGAGTCTTTCCAGCACCACAGTGCAAAAGCATCAATTATTTTGGCTCAGCCTTATTTATGAACCAACTCTCACATCCGCACATGACTACTGGAAAAACCTTAGCTTTGACTATATCAACCTTTGTTGACAAAGTGATGTACGTCTGCTTTTTAATATGCTGTCTAGGTTTGTCATAGCTTTTCTTCCAAGGAGCAAGTGCCTTTGAATTTCATGAGGGGTAGGGGGCATCACAAAGGAGACTGCAAATGGCCAATGAGGAGGGGAGAAATCTAGGAAAGTACGGTGTCCTGATAGCCAGTGAAACAAAACATTAATGCTGGGAATTCTGAGGTTCATTTTCCAATGTTTCCCGAATTGATGATAGTTTGAAACATGATATTTTTAAAAAAGAAATAGCAAACCAAAAAAAAAAAAGGAATAATTTTCTATCACAAGTGATTGATTGAAGTAGCATGGAAAATAGAAAAAGTTGTGAAAGGGGAATCAACAATTTAGGTTATAACAATTTTAAACAAAAGTATTCATTTAACAAAATGTACAGAATATTTAGACATTATATTTTGTCTTTGTGTCAACTGCAGCTACGGCATGCTGTAAGCAAAAGATGAAGGAGTACAGGTTAATGCCAAATAAGGGAAAAAGGTAAAATACTTGAATTCTTTATAGATTCTTTACATAGATTTCAAACCTTTATTGGTTTTGAATCTTATCATTATTTAAAACATAATTTTCTAAATAATCATAACAGTTTTAGAATCAGAATAAATTTTATGTACCTTATATAAACCTTACTTGAATACATACAGAGTTCATTTTTATGGGTGAATTATGACTTGGGTCTTTTGATTACCAAAGATTATTTCTTATTGCAATGCATTATTTAAATGTATAGATGACTGAAAATAAAAGAGCTTACCAGTGATCTCTTAATGTTTTTTTAGAAGCTATTTATGGTAAGTATTTGAACTTCGGGGAAAATTAGGACTGTAGCCTGCCAGACTCCTCTGTCCATGGAATTCTCCAGGCCAGAGTACCAGAGTGGGTAGCTCTTCCCTCTCCAGGAGATCTTCCCAACCCAGGGATCCAACCCAGGCCTCCCGCATTGCAGGTGGATTCTTTACCATCTGAGCCACAGGGACGCCTAAGAATATTGGTATCGGTAGCCTATCCCTTCTCCAGAGGATCTTCCCAACCCAGGAATCGAATGGGGTTTTCCTGCATTGCAGGCAGATTCTTTACCAGCTGAGCTACCAGGGAAGCCCAAATAATCATAACAATTTTCAGTTCAGTTCAGTTCAGTTCAGTCGCTCAGTCGTGTCCGACTCTCCGCGACCCCATGAATCACAGCACCCAGGCCTCCCTGTCCATCACCAACTCCCGGAGTTCACTCAAACTCATGTCCACAGAGTCGGTGATGCCATCCAGCCATCTCATTCTCCGTCGTCCCCTTCTCCTCCCGCCCCCAACCTTTCCCAGCATCAGAGTCTTTTCCAGTGAGTCAACTCGTCGCATGAGGTGGCCAAAGTATTGCAGTTTCAGCTTTAGCATCAGTCCCTCCAATGAACACCCAGGATTGATCTCCTTTAGAATGGACTGGTTGGATCTCCTTGCAGTATAAGGGACTCTCAATTTTAGAATGAGAATAAATCTTATATACCTTATATAAACCTTACTTGAATGCATATAAAATTTATTTTTATGGGTAAAACTATGACTTGGGTCTTTTTATTACTAAGTATTATTTCTTATTGCAACATGCTGTTTAAATGTATGGATGATTGAAAAAAAAGAACTTACCAATGATCTCTTAAAATTTTTTACAAGCTACTGATATTAAGTATTTAACATGAGGGGATATAAGCTCATGAGGATTAAAATACAAGAAGAGCTTACAAGAGGGCAAAAATGTAGGAAATCCATTTCCACATGGTTATACGAATATGAGATTTCAAGGGAAAATGATCAAAATTGCATTTATAGGGTCATGAATCAAGTGAACACTTGATTCAAGAAGTAGTTTAGAAACATAAATATGGTTCAAGAAATTCACGGGTGGTGAAAGCTGTATGTTGGATTATTTCAAAAAGTTAGACAGGACTGTTAAGTAACTTCTCTTTTTAATAACAGGATAATAGGCACATGAAAAGATCTCATTATGCCACTGACAAAGATAAAATCCCAGGACTGCATGGCTCCACAGTCGAACAGTCTAGAGCCAAATGTCCAATATAGCGCCCCTTATTAACAAGTGGCTATTAAATACCTGAAATGTGGGCAAGTGTGATTCAAGAACTGAATTTTTAATTTTATTGAATTTTATTTAAGTTAAATGTTTTTTTTTAAAACATATGTGACTAATGGTTATAGATTTGATAGCACTAAGAACCTGCAATGCAGGAGACCTGGGTTCAATCCCTGGGTTGGGAAGATCCTCTGGAGCAGGGCCTGGCAACCCACTCCAGTATTCTTGTCTGGAGAATCCCATGGACAGAGGAGGATGGGCTACAGTCCATGGAATCACAAAGAGTCAGATATGACTGAGCGACCAAGCACAAGCACAGCATAAGAGCATTTCCATTATCACAGATAGTTCTATTATTGACCAGAGTTGACCTATAACATTTTTATTTAATTTTACATTTATTCCTTTTTGCTAAGAAACTTCTCTCTCTTACTAAGAAGCAATATTAGCAAGACGGATAGATGTAAGTTCAAGATACAAAACCCTATTGGATTCTCTAATCCAGCAAAAAGAAAGAGCTTAATAATTATTTAAAATAGAAAAAAAAGTTGCCTAGGAATAAATCTAAATAAAGATGTGAGAGACATTTATGGATAAAATGACAAACCCTTATTGAAACATAAATAAATGGGGAAATACATTTTATTTATGAATAAAGAGACCATCAAAATGATGTAAAATTTCCCCAACTTCATTTAAATATTCAATATATTTACAATAAAAATAGTTAACAGAGGTTTTGCATACCAGCTAATTCTGAAATTCATATGAATGGTCGAATGTCCAAAAATAGCTCAGACACACCTAAAAAAAATCATTCCAAAGTGATCCTGAAAAACTTAATTATTCATAAGAAAACAAAGCAATTGGGAATTATTTATACATGTCACTTCTAGATACATTAATGGCTTGAATATAGAACACAGATACACTAGAACTTTCAGAAGAAAATCTACTGTATCTGTGTAGCATCAAGCTAGGAGAAAACATTTTAAGTAAGACAAAAAGGCACTAGGCTAAAAGATAAATTTGATTTCATTAAAATTGAGAGCTGCTATTTATCACCAGATAACATTAAAAAAGTAAGAAGGCAAGACATAACTTATTTGTGTCAGATATAGCTGACAAAGGATTATTTGCTTGTATTTAAAGAACAATACCAGGGCTTCCCTGGTGGCTTAGCTGGTAAGGAATCTGCCTGCAATGCGGGAGACCCGGGTTCAATCCTTGGGTTGGGAAGATCCCCTGAAGGAGGGCATGGCAATCCACTCCAGGATTCTTGCCTGGAGAATCCCCATGGACAGAGAAGCCTGGCAGGCTCCAGTTCATAGGGTCTCGGAGTCGAACACGACTGAATGACTAAGCACAAGGAACAATAAGAAAAAGTAAGAAAAAGATAAGTAACAGAATAACGCAGAAAAGATATTTTCTGGGATTCCACAGAATAGGAAACACAGGCAACTATTTAAACAAATGAAGGATACTCAACCTAATATGACCAGTGTCATAAGAAGAGGAAGAGACACCAAAGATACACACACACAGGGAAAAGGACATGTGAAGACACAGTCAGAAGGCAGTGGCCATCTGCAACTCAAGGAGAGAGATCTCAGAAAGACCCCGACTGCCAACACCTTGATCCTGGAATTCCAGCCTCCAGAACCAGGAGAAGATAAGTCTCTTTTTTTAAGCCATTGAGTCTGTGGTATATTTTTTTTAGGGGAAACCGAGCAAACTAAAAAAAAAAAAAAATGGAAGAGAATTTATACTGGCTAGATTGCCCATTCTTACTGGTGAGGCTATAGAACAGGAGGACTAAAAACAGATTCTATAGCTTTGGAAAACATTTGGCATAATATTTTCAAGTTGAATATTTTAATTTTCAGCAATTCTACTCTAGTGGTGTGCTCTTTTACTTATGTTAAATAAAATCTTGCACATGTGTACCAGGAAACATTAAAATAGATGTTCATGGAAGTACTGTTCATAATAGGTCCCAATATCATTAATAGTCTAATAAATATATTTTCTTATATTTATACAATATGGAATATTCTCCTCTGCCCATTCTCCAGGCAAGAATACTGGAGTGGGTTGCCGTTCCCTTCTCCAGTAAAATGAATGAACATGAGTTAAAACAAAATGTATGAACCTTAGAAACATGACATTGAGTAAAAAAGCAAGCACAGCAGACTAAAGTATGATATCAATTTTATAAATCTCAATAACAAGCAAAATCACATAAAGATTAAATGAGTGCTGAATAGAAAGCCAAGATGACAGTGGTTTCTTTGGTGAAAGGAAGGTGAAACCAGGGTAGAGAACAGAGAGAAGGTTCAACAATTCTGATTCGAGTTCTTAATTTTGGTGGTGTGTTTAAAGGAGTTTATTTTATAATTTCTCATAATTTATACCCAATTTAATATATTCTTTGGTATATTACCAAATAATACTTTAAAATCAAAATCCATTAGGTACCAAAGATAACTCCCAGACATTAATTATAGAAAAGAGAGTCCACTTTGAAACAACTTACATATTTACTCACAAATCTTCTGCAACTGAAGCCTTTTAACTATGAAATTCTTCAGCTTTACTATGAGAACTTTATGCTCCATAACGAAGCCACCTACTTGGGATAATCTGCCTTCTTTATTTAAGTGATATTAGTCTTCCGGATATCTAGAAATTTTAAAAACAACTGATAACTACATCTCCTGCCCATAAGATATTACAGGAAAAGGATGGAGCAGAGGAGATAATCTCGTACATTATTGATAACACAGACAAAGACAATATTGGTACAAAGTTATTTTTCCATATAGCAAATCTGAATGTTATTAATATATATCTATATAAATATGAAACATTAATCAAAGAAAATCATCAAATATGAGTACATCAGCTATTTTGCAATGAGTTCCAGGTTCTATTTTAGATTATTACTTCATATCTGAGAGAGTTTGTGTATGTGTGTGTGTATATCTGTATATCTGTGTGTTTGGTTTTGTGGAAATGGCATTGTGCTAAATTTTACATTTTTTCCTTGAATTACATGGCTTTTTGTTATCCCTTGGGAATAAAGAAGCTAGCAACAGCAGTTTACTACCTACCTGTGGAGACGTATAAATAGCAATTTTAGCTGATAGTGATTCTGAAATTGCCCTTAACTTTGTAAAAATGCTCCAAGAATCATGTTTTGCACATCCAAGGATGTGCTATCCAAATTCAAGTCATTTATGTGGACAAAGATGTCGCCTGTCATATCAGTAACAAAGGATGTTATAGGCATCAAGCCGCCAGCCACTACAGCCACCCTCAAAGCTGCACCCTGGGGGGACTCAAGATGGAAAAATCAGAATACTGGCCTTAGATACTTAAAGTGCATATCAATGGAATGATTCCAATGAGCCCAGATTCTTGCATCTTACCACATATTGAGGTGCTAAATTCATTAACTTGAGATGTCTAGTTTCTTTAATTAACAGTGATCTTTTGATGTTCCAACAACCTGGTTTTTTTTTGGCAAAAATGTTCTAAATACCCTGGCTCCTCCCTTACATCTTCAGAACAGTCCCTCAGAGTTATCTGAGAAGCTGTCTCCTGACAAGTCTTCAGTATGTCTGCTGAATAAAACGGAATTCTTAACTTTTAGGTTGTGCATTTTTTTCCAGTCAACATTTAATTGTATGGCTCATGTAGGTAAATGCCTAAATGTAATAGGATGAATTGTAAATTATTAAAACTTAATAGATTCTGTTAACTCTATCAGTAGCTGAGATCCAGGCTTTCATTTCTGGATACTTCTGTCATAGACCGTGACAAATATGAGGTCTGTATTGGTCTTAAAATTATTCTTAGAATTGTAGGGTTTCATTCTGGATGGCATCACCAACTCGATGGAGGTGGGTTTGAGTGAACTCCAGGAGTTGCTGATGGACAGGGAGGCCTGGTATGCTGTGATTCATGGAGTTGCAAAGAGTCAGACACAACTGAGCGACTGAACTGAACTGATTCTTTCAACAACTTGCTCTGTCAGTAATAGTGCTAAGTCCTGAAATATAGAAGTCAACACACAAAGAAAATACAAGGATAAAACACAGTTTCTACTATATTAACTTTTTTTCATTCATTAATTCATCCTTAAGTCATTCAACATGGTCTTCTTATTGAATAGTCAAATACACAGCTAAACACTGAGTCTATAACACAGATGAGACGGATAGGCCCTGATTTTGATGTCACTACTATCTTTTGTCCTGCCATATAATGGGACATCTTCATTATTCATTTTACTGTAAGGTTTTATCACAAACTCTGAAAAATGGAAAATTTCTTGCATATCAGTAGACAAAGGATGTGACAGTCATCAGTGATTGCAGGCATCACTGATGGTAAACTGGTGAGCCCTGAGGGAACTCAGGAAAGAAAGACTATCTACCATCTAGCAGAGATCAGACTTCAGCCACTCTCTATGGTCAGCCCTGAGGCAGCTGAAGATATGAAAACACAGGATACTGGTTCTATATAGCTGAGGTGCATATCAAAGGAATGATTTCAATGAGCCCAGACTCCTGCATCCTCCCATACAGAGAAAAGTGCTAAACTACATAACTTGGAATATCTGATTTTTCTTTAATTAACAATGATCTTCTGATGTTTGGTCTACCTGCCCTTTGTTGCAAAACTTCTATAAAACCTGGCTCCCCATCTTACCTCCTTGGAGCAGTTCTCTCAGGGTTACTTGAGATGCTGCCTCCTGATCCTGAAGTCCTAAAAATCCCCACCAAATAAAACATAACTCTCAACCTTTAGGTTGTGAATATTTTTTAAGTTGACATTGCTAATGAAAATACAATTGTCAGAGGAGTTCTGATGTGCACAGGGAACAGTGAACTCCTCTTTCTCAAGTCCCATTCTCCTCCTTGTAACTCTTTATGTGAACTCACTTTGTGCCAAGACCAAGAAGATGTGTCCCAATAAGAACCAAGCTGATTTCCTTAGAATGACTGGAACTATACCTCATTTGGGAGACTTGATGTTTAATTGTGATAAGCAACTAGAAGATCATGGAAAAACCTATAAAAACGATTTGTCTTGGGAGAAAATACTAAAAAGGGTTAACTGCCATTCCACATACCTAAGCTCATGGGACTAAATCACAGGCACCAAGATCACCAAAGGTACTTGGCAACAATGAGCTAAAAATGGAAAAAAGCATCATAATGTTATTGTACTCATTTTCCCCCAAGGTACTCTCTGATAAACACCACAACCTCCAAGGGAACTAGGGGTAGTTTCCTTGTAGGGTAGATTATAAATCCATCTTTTCCAAGCAGTTGTATCATATCCAGCTAACAGCACACTTTATTTAAGGTGATTGTATGAGGTTAAGAGTTCCTACCTGATTGGAAACCTTCTTGTCCTCAATTCATTGGCTATCCTAGATTATTTTCTCTTGAATCAGACCTCCAGACTTCTACCAGAAACTGTTCCTTTGGAGATACCAGGCCTTCCCAGAAACTCAGAAAACTGAAATGGATATAGAAAGAGAAATTATTTGTACACATAGACCTCATTTTTTAGTTTTAAGTAAACATCCAAGCATACATCTTCTAAACAGTATAATGGCTTTCGGAAAATTCATGCTTTCTAAGTTTGCATGGGCTTCCCAGGTGGCGCTAGTGGTAAAGAACCTGACAGTGCAGATGAAAAATTTTACATACTCATAAACTTAACATATTAATGTAAAAGTACAGGTTGCCTCTTGTGTCTTCAACCCAAGCAGAGACTTCAATAAAAGTCCCTGTTATCCTTTGTTCATTAAGGCACAAAGTGAGGACAAAAAGGCAGGTTTCTAAGTTGTTTTCTTTAGAATTTTCTTTCTTCAGTTTTCATCAAGCTCTTTAGGAAATTATTATTTTTACTAAACGTAATTATTCGTGAAACTTGCAGGAGAGTATTTCACAGAGACCTGTAATTTACAGTATCCATTGCACACATGCACCATGAGCTTGTCTTTTCTAGCACTGGCATTCACAAAAGTGTGTGTGCGTATGTGTATGTGCACATGTGTGTCTCTTTGTGATGAAGTCGTGGGAAGAGAATCTGTTGGCTGCTATTCAGTGATTTAGAAAGATACTAGAATTAAGAAAAAGGCTACAAGTCAAGCAATAAAGTTGTTAGATTGTGTTTCCACAATAATAATAGCGGTTTCCTTAGTAACCAAGGGGGCAGTCTCCTCCTATTCTAGTCACACCTGTTAGTCCATCTGCCTATAAATTTCATACTATCATCAATGGAAAACAAATGGCACTGTATATCCTTTCCTTTATCCATTGGCCATTCTCATATAAACTATTTTTCTCTTCAAGGTCATGCTCTTTCCAATCTGTTTAAAAGTATTAGGATGCAGGCGGAGTGACACAAAATGAGCCATGCCTTCATACGTGTAGCAGTGATGGCTCTGTAAGGAGCACTAGATTGGTAGGATGCGATAAATTGAATTCCCCTAGAAGCAGAACCTGAGGCAAGAATTTGAATGCAAACTGTTCATCTGGGAGGTTCTTCCAGAAAATGCAGGAGTGGAGTGGGATTTGAGAGCAGAGATATGGAAAAAAATCAATAGAGGTACATTACTGAACTGATTTCTCCTACAGGAACTGCTGTCAGTCCTCCAGGGGAGTTCTCTAAAACTATAGAATGTGTCTCAGAGTTATTCCAAGACGGGGTGAGAAACCTGAAGTACTTGTGTTCCATTCCCCCTCTGCCCTTAGTTGAGAGCTACACATAGATATATGAACTCCTGCATACTTCTGACCTGTCCTAGAGTGGCTAATTGCAGATGCTAGATGATTCTATCAGTATATACTGGAATAATGAGGCTGGGGAGGTATGAGTAGAGCACTGATACCATCTGATATAGTGGGGGCAGGAGGTATTAGTTACCGGCTTGCAAGTCTAAATGGATAACCTTAAATTCCTGGGTTAATGGTTTTACCTGGAGGTATTCAAACATGATGTGTCAGTAAAAATTTCCTCTATCAAATGAAGTTTAGGATCCTAAGTCCGCAATTTTCTGAAAAACTGTATCTTTGAACAGATTTTTAAAAGGTAAAATGATTAAGATTTCAAGCTGAGAATTCAAGCATTCATTCATTCACTCATTAAACAAACATTTATTGAACAGCTAGAGTATATCATGGGTTAAGCTAACACTAGTGTTACTGTTACTAAATCATTATCTTGCCATCTAGAATTAAATGTAATGTGACATCCAAATAAAATTCATAATTACAGTAAAAATTATTACCGAATGCTATAGGAAGACACAGTAAGATCTTAATTCTTGCTGTGGACAGTATATGGGAGATGACAGCAGGGCTTCCTGTAGAAGTCAATGGAAATGGATATGTAACAGGAAGGAGGGGTACATTTTTAAGGAAAAGACAAGATAAATTCACGGTTGCAAGAAAATGAATGGTTAAGAATCAGAGCAGAAAGGAGATCCATTTATAATCAGTATAAGAAATGCCCATTGGAGTATAAGAAACGAAGACAATGGAGAGGGTGTCAGAAGCAAGATCATGAATGGTCCATGTCTGTATGGTCGAATCTGTGTGCCCCTCCAAATTCATACGTTGAAATCTTAATTTCCCATTGTAGGTGGGGTCTTTGAGAAAGACTAGATCATGAGGGCACAGCCCTCAGGAACAGTATTTAGTGCTCCTACAAACAAAAAGATCCCATAGAGCTCCCTAGCCTCTTCTGCCATGTGAAAGTACAATGAGAAGTCTGACTCAGAAGAAGGCCCTCATCTGACATGCCATGGATGAGTGTGAAGTCACTTCAGTTGTGACTTTTTGTGACCCTATGGACTGCAGTCCCCTAGGCTCCTCTGTCCATGGGCTTCTACAGACAAGAATACTAGAGTGGGTTGCCATACCCTCCTCCAGGGGATCTTCCCGACCCAGAGATCTAAGCCATGTCTCCTACTGTTCCTGCATTTTAGGCAGTTTTTTACCACTGAACCACAAGAGAAGCCTCATCTGACCATGCTGGCACCCTGCTTTTGCACTTCCAGTCTCCAGAACTGTGAGCAATAAATGTCTGTTGTTCATGAGCCACCCAACCTGTAGTGTATTCTTATAGCAGCCCAACGGACAAAAAGAGTTAGGATGTGAGATTTTTTACTCCAAAGATATGGGAATCCATTGAAAGATTTTAATTGAAAACTTAGAAAAGAGGAAAGTTCCACAACACAATCAGCTATTTTCATAACATAAATTTGCTTATTTTGGTTTTAGAAAGATCATCCTGGATCTACTGTGGCTGGATTTCTGGAAAAGGGTGATAATAGTCCTGGCTATAGAAAGATGAATACACTTACACTGTTGGTGGGAATGTAAATTGATAAAACCACTGTGGAGAACAGTATGGAGGTTCCTTAAAAAATTAAAAATAAAACTACCATATGATCCAGAAAACCGGGAATAAACCCTGAGAAAACCACAGTTCTAAAAGACACATATACCACAGTGTTCATTGCAGCACTATTTACAAAAGGCAGGACATGGAAGCAAGCTAAATATCCATCAAAAGAGGAATGGATAAAGAAGATGTGTGTACAAACACACACACATACACACAATGGAAGAGTGTGCATGCTAAGTTGCACACACACTATTTTCCAGTAGTCATGTAAGGATGTGAGAGTTGGACTGTAAAGAAAGCTGAGTGTCAAAGAATTGATGCTTTTGAACTGTGGTGTTGGAGAAGACTCGAGATTCCCTTGGACTGCAAGGAGATCAAACTGGTCAATCCTAAAGGAAATCAGTCCTGACTATTCATTGGAAGGACTGGAAGGACTGATGCTGAAGCTGAAACTCCAGTACTCTGGCCACCTGATGCAAAGAACTGCCTCACTGGAAAAGACTCAGATGCTGGGAAAGATCGAAGGCAGGAGGAGAAGAGGATGACAGAGGATGAGATGGTTGGATGGCATCACCGACTCGAAGACATGAGTTTGAGCAAGCTCCGGGAGTTGGTGATGGACAGGGAAGCCTGGTGTGCCTCAGTCTATGGGGTCGCAGAGTCAGACGCGACTGAACTGAACTGATGCTAAGCTGTTTCAATCATGTCCAACTTCTTGTGACCTTATGGATGGTAGCTCTCCAGGCTCCTCTCTCCATGGGATTCTCTAGGCAAGAATACTGGAGTGGGTTGCCATGCTCTCCTCCAGGTGATATTCCTGACCCACAGATCAAAATCCATGTCTCTTATGTCTCCTGCATTGGCAGGGAAGTTCTTTGCCACTAGCGCCACCTGGGAACTCCCAAGGGACTATTCAGAAAGTTCAGTTCAGTTCAGTCGCTCAGTTGTGTCCCACTCTCCGCGACCCCATGAATCACAGCACACCAGGCCTCCCTGTCCATCACCAACTCCCGGAGTTCACTCAAACTCATGTCCATCAAGTCGGTGATGCTATCCAGCCATTACTCAGCCATAAAAAAGAAGAAAATTGGGTCATTTGCAGAGATGTGGATGGACCTAGAGACCGTCATACAAAGTAAGTCAGAAAAAGAAAAACAAATATCATATATTAATGCATATATATGGAATCTAGAAAAATGGTATAGATGATCCATTTGCAAAGCAGAAATACAGACCCAGACATAGAGAAAAACTTATGGATACCAAGCAGAAGAGGGAGGGTGATTGGGATTGATATATACACTATGGATGCATGTGTGCCTGCTTTGTCACTCAGTTGTGTCTGACTAGCTCCTCTGTCCATGGGATTTTCCCAGCAAGAATACTAGAGTTAGGTGGCATGGAAGATCATAGCCTCACTTGGCCCAACCAAAATCATAGAACGTAGGGAATGGGTGCAATATTTCCACTGGCATTTGGCTTGAATAGTGTGAAAAGTGAAAGTGTTAGTCGCTCAGTCACATCTGCTTTGTGACCCCATGGACTAAAGCCCACCAGGCTCCTTTGTCCATGGGTCGCAGGCAAAAAGTGGCTGGAGTGGGTTGCCATTTCCTTCTCCTGGGGATCTTCCCCACCCAGGGATCAAACCCAGGTGTCCCACATTACAGGCAGATTCTTTATCATCTGAACCACCAGGTACCCTCCACTGAATAGTGTGTGTATTGCCCAAACAGTTTTCTGTTTTTAGCAACCCCTTTCTTCATACTTAGACTTGGGAGAACAGGTTTTTTTGTGTGTGTTTTGTTGGTGATTATGGATTGGAGGCTCCTGTAGTACCCTCTACAGAAGTGTATAGGAAGCGATAGGAAACACCATGTCATTCCCCAAGTCCCAAAGTCCCTAGTAACTCTGCATTCTCATTTCCACCTTTCAGTGTCTTTCTTTGCTTGTTTGTTGTTATGTTCAGGGTTTTAGTTTCAAGTGAGAGAACCTGGGAGAAATGAGCTGCTTCATTTCTTGGAAGCAGGAGTCTAGGGACCTGCTGCTGCTGCTGCTGCTAAGTCGCTGCAGTCGTGTCCGACTCTGTGCGACCCCATAGACGGCAGCCGACCTACTGATGTTAAAAAAGCACTGCTGACTGTAAATTAAAATTTGATGACGCACACCTTGCCCTTTAAGAATTATTCTGCTAGACAATGTGACTTCCCAAAGTTGCTACAATTTGATTTTCTCACTTCTAAAAGTCAAGTGTTTTGCTGGAGTTGCAATTTAAAGATAAGAAATGGGGCTAAAATGATCTATGTGATAACAGATTAGAGTCGGAAACCTCGATATACATTCATATTTAGTTTAATATTCATATTAGCTTAATACACAGTTATGTAGAGAGATATTTATAGATATGTGTATATATACGGTTAATATCCACACATGTTATCTCTTTTCTCTGTCAGCTGAGAAGACCTGGAAGCGACGACATTTGAGTCACAATTCAGTTCAGTTCAGTTCATTTCAGTTCAGTCGCTCAGTCATGTCCGACTCTCCGCGACCCCATGAATCACAGCACGCCAGGCCTCCCTGTCCATCCCCAACTCCCGGAGTTCACTCAAACTCATGTCCACAGAGTCGGTGATGCCATCCAGCCATCTCATTCTCTGTCGTCCCCTTCTCCTCCTGCCCCCAACCTTACCCAGCATCAGAGTCTTTTCCAGTGAGTCAACTCGTCGCATGAGGTGGCCAAAGTATTGCAGCTTCAGCTTAAGCATCAGTCCCTCCAATGAACACCCAGGATTGATCTCCTCCAGAATGGACTGGTTGGATCTCCTTGCACTATAAGGGACTCTCAAAAGTCTTCTCCAACACCACAGTTCAAAAGCATCGATTCTTCGGCGATCAGCCTTCTTCACAGTCCAATTCTCACATCCATACATGAAATATCAATAACCTCAGATATGCAAATGACACTACCCTTATGGCAGAAAGTGAAGAGGAACTCAAAAGCCTCTTGATGAAAGTGAAAGAGGAGAGTGAAAAGGTTGGCTTGAAGCTCAACATTCAGAAAACAAAGATTATGGCATCAGGTCCCATCACTTCATGGGAAATAGATGGAAAAACAGTGGAAACAGTGTCAGACTTTATTTTTTGGGGCTCCAAAATCACTGCAGATGCTGATTGCAGCCATGAAATTAAAAGATGCTTGCTCCTTGGAAGGAAAGTTATGACCAACCTTGATAGTATTTAAAAAAGCAGAGTCACAATTAGAATACTCCAAACCCAGATCCTCGTGTCTAATACCATTCTCCAATAAGAAGATCTAGTTATCCTTGAAGAAATAACTGATTTTAGGACTGGGGCAGTAAATATATAAGATGAGCTTAGACCATCATATAGGGTATGGAAGTGTAAAAACATACAAACCATCCAGATGGGGATACATCAAAGAGGCACAAAAGCCAACTGAAAGAATTCATGAGGTTCAGGACTAAAGCAATTTGAGCAACAAATAAAGTAGAATTAGAGGATTACCCAAAATACAAAATAAAAACCCATGAGTTCTTCTGATGTAAATAATTGCACACATAAATAAATAAATGAGAATAGACAAAAATCCGGTGAAAAATAATTCCAAATAGTTTATGTAGATACTCCATCTTCAGCATACCTTTCTATTCCTTAGTTGTGGGCTGAGCATACTAACTTCCTTCCAAAAAGTACAAGAGAAAAGGGGGAAAAGAGTAACTCTACAATGAAGAAACCTGGAAAGCACTACCTTGGCCAGGTGATCAAGATCAACCTCAGCATTCATAATGCACGCTGATACTATTCACACTTGATGTGATCTGAGAAAATAACCCTTCTATGCTGTGGTCTTCCTCCCCAAAACACATAATTCTAATCTTATCATGAAAAATGCATCAAACAAATCCCAATAATGGGCATCCTACAAAATTCTGACCAACTCAGAATTGTCCAGGTCATCCAAACCAAGGAGTCTGAGAAACCATCAATCCTGAGGAGCCTAAGGAAACATGACAACTAAATGTAGTGTGATGTCTTGAATGAAATCCTGAAACAGAAGAAGGGAATTAGGTAAAAACTAACAAATTTGACTAATGTATGGACTGTAGTAAATGATAGTGTTTCAAAGGGCAGAAATTATTACACTTTATAGGTAGGCAATTGATTGTAGGCAATGTCTAAAGTACAGTGAAATATTAATATACGATGCTCTGCCAACTTTAATGTATTTTATGTTTTCAAAATGATGAAATGTTATTTTAGTCAATAATGATTCACTTTTATACATTTCCTACCCATCTTTTCCCAAAACTCTCACAAGAAAATGATATTATCATTTGATAGTAGTTTCACCTAAACTGGAGTTTTTGGTACTTGTGGTTGTCAATCGTATTCTACAAATCTACAAATCCTCTCCATGGCAAAACCTTATCTTCACAGGGTAAATCACAATAGGTGCCTAAAGCCAAATGACCTATAGCTATGCAGCAAGATTATGCAGCATTTTACTTAAAGGCACAATAGAATGTAGAAAAAGCCATTTCTCTCTATCTTTTCTGCTCAAAGGTCACTCACCATCTTTTTATCAGCCATCTCAAAAGTTTTCCATAAATTTAGACTATACAATGTCACTCAGGGGCTTTCCAAGTGGCTCAGTGATAAAAGAGTCCATAAAAGAATCCAGCTGCCAATGTAGGAGACACAGGAAATGCAGGTTCGATTCCCGGGAAAATCCTTGGAGGAGGAAATGGCAATCCACTCCAGTATTCTTGCCAGGAATATACCATGAACAGAGGAGTGTGGGCCGCAGAGTCAGACACAACTTACTGAATGAGTGCTGGCACAATGTCACTTAACGGAACTGTAGCTCAATGTTCTATTTTAGTATGGTTGATATGACATTATTTTTATTAGTGCTAAATAAGTTATTTGACACATTTTTCCTTAAAAAAAAAAAAAAGCAATTTTTCCTAGGCTGGCCCCAGGCACATATGTGAATTAGCCATTTTTTTCCATAGACTATTTTAATTAACTTAGTCACTTTCATGCATTGGAGAAGGAAATGGCAACCCACTCCAGTGTTCTTGCCTGGAGAATCCCAGGGACAGCGGAGCCTGGTGGGCTGCCGTCTATGGGGTCGCACAGAGTCGGACACGACGGAAGCGACTTAGCAGCAGCAGCAGCAATCTGTTGAACACCTACATATGGCACACAAAAAAGGCAGAACACTAATCTGAGTTACATAGAAAATAATGAACTCAGTTAAAATTTTTGCTGATAACAGGTGTTACTTGATTTACTGGAAACTGTATTTCATTATAGGAACTCACTGACTCAGTTAAAATTAAATACAGAAATCATAATAAAGTAATAAAAGCACTAGTCATTTACTGAGTGCCTGCTTTGTACCTGACTCTGAAAAAGAAACTCTGAAATCACTACGGATGTTTTGAGGACTGTCTGATGTAATTGAACTCTCCATTTTAGAGATGAAAATAACAAGATTCAGAGACATTAGGTTACTTGCCTAAAGAAAAGTGGCCCAGATACTGTAGAACTGGAAATAGAATCTTAAACCTTATAATACCAAAGTCTGTGTTTTTAATCAAAATGTGTGAGTGTGGTGTGAGAGAGAGAGAGAGAGAGAGAGATGGTTAATAAAGAACTTTTGAAAAATGGCAAGAAAACTGTGAGATATTCATTAAAGCATGATTTAGGAGCGTCTTACTGTACAAACAACTGTGAATCATATGGCTGAATTAAGGATCTCTTACTTTTGAACTAAGAAATCAAAAGCTTCCAGAAGTTGAATCCAAGTTTTGCACTTACATAAGATACTTCCTACAGACTACTGAAGCATAAAAACTAAAGAGCTCTGAAAATAATGGAAGCATTCTTACTAGTATGATTTTGGAATGTGGATAATAAGGGATTTAAGAAATTGGCAGATGCACCTGCAGACTTATTTGTTATCATTTCTGTGAAGGGCAAGATAAATGAATAAAAAGAAGAAAAATGAAAAAAAGTGCCTAGCAGTTTTAGGTAGTTTGCTTAATCTCCAGATTAGGCAAGATTAAGCACAAAAAGTGTCTTGAAATTATATTTTTAAAGAACTTACAAGTGCATATGGTCTTTTTATACCAAATAACTTGGAATTATGAAATGCCAAATTAAGTCTAATCTTCTCTGATGATAAAATCATTGATTTTACTTGAAACTATGAAATGGAAAAATGAAGTAATAATCAGAAATTCTTAAGAAAGGGAGTAGAAAAAACCTATTATGCCTCTAAAAAAATTATAAAGAGCCATGTTAAAAAATTTTTGAAACAAACATAAAATCATTATCACTGTTCAAAACCTTATCTTTTTTTAATTTTTTAATAAATATTATGTTTATATAATTACTGTCACAAGGTAGGCAAAATTTTAAGTCAGCTTTCTTCATTCTTCCCTCATTAAGCATTATTCTATTTTGCTTCATAGTCTTGTAATTATAACAACTGTGTAATCATCTAATAAGTGAGTCCAATTTACTAAATTATTTTCCTATTAACAATTAAAGGTGTTTCCAATTTTTGTTATTACAAATGATGTGATAATGAGCACTTTTATTTATATAATAGTTTTCTGAATGTAAATTATCATTGGCATAAGGGTCCAGAATTAGAATTAATGTGTAATACACTATTAACATTTTTATCTTGCTAGACATTGACAAATTACTTGTTAAAAGATCAAACTAAATTATACTGCAAAAATTTTTGCTAACGGAAGATATTATGTATAAGGTTTGAGTTTGCTAAATTAACAACCTGGAAATCTATGTTCCATTTCTTTGCAGTTTTTGATAATGGAGTGCTGCCTCGTTGGGGTACGTGTGACTGGGAGGGCAGCTCTGTCTGTGAAGGCTCCTCAGAATGGGAGTGGGTAAGCATAAAAAGTTTTAAAAAACACTGATTGAATTTTCTGTCGATTGTTCTCTCTCATTCTTTCCTACCTCTTTATAACATAGCCAGGTGGGTGAAAAAAATCTTTTGGCAGGGCAAATTGGTATTCCAATAAATTAATGACCAAACCACCTTCAAATGGGTTTTCAAGACTGGAAATACTGCTCAGACTTAACAGTAAGTTCTTTCTAATTCCCCTTAAGGACCATTTTCTTAGAAGCTTTACCCACTCTCCTCAAATTTTCCTCCATCCTCTCTGCTTCCCTCAGACTCAGCTGGTGAGTTGATTCATATCTCATTAAGAAAATAGAGGTCAGTAAATAGTCCACTGCCAAACCCATTAATTCATTAGCATTGATCTTTGTATTGCCTTTGAAAGTGAAAGAAAAGTGAACGCGAAAGACAGTGTCCTACTCTTTGTGACCCCATGGACAATACAGTCCATGGAATTCTTAGGCCAGAATACTGGAGTGGATAGCCTTTCCCTTCTCCAGGGGATCTTCCCAAACCAGGGATCTAGCCCATGTCTTCCACATTGCAGGCGGATTCTTTACCAGCTAAGCCACAAGGGAAGCCCAAGCACACTGGAGTGGGTAGCCTATCCCTTCTCCAGGAGATCTTCCCGACTCAGGAATCAAACCTGAGTCTCCTGCACTTCAGGCAGATTCTTTACCAACTGAGATATCAGGGAAGCCCTGATAAATAATTATGTTATTCAGTAGGTCAGGTGTATTAAATGCATTTTCAACTTACAATATTTTCAACTTAACAATCAGTCTATCAGGACATAACCTCATCTTAAGTCAAGGAAAATCTCTTTGTGTGCTTGTGTGTGTGTGCGTGTAGAGAGACAGAGAGCAGACAACCAAATATACATATACTTGGGCAAACTGATCGCAAAGACTCGGACACAACTTAAATTTATTTTAAAGAGAATGCCAATAAGCCTCATGGATATTGTAATTTAGAGGCTAAGACCTAACCCACCCACAAACCCTCCAAAATGAAGGTGTTCAGGCTATTGAGAAACCAAGCCCCTCTCTTAGCTACCCAGGCACTGCATTGAACAGAGAAGGAATGTAAAATGATAGCTAGTTCAGGGCCAGACTTGGGTCTCCTGCATTGCAGGCACATGCTTTACCATCTGAGCTACTAGGAAAACCATTAATTAATAACTTGTAAAATATCAGAAAAAAATGAAATGGAACATTTTGTATTGAATAGGAACTACTAAGTCATGTATCAGTACTCAGAATGATTCTTATTGAATGAAATTTTTTCATTTTTTTTTTTGGAAAGAAAAATATTCTTGTTAGTGTTTCACAGTTTCTATTCATTCACATATATATTCATTTATTCAACAAACATTTCCTAAACACCTTCCATGTGCCAGTGTCTGTTGTAACCCTTGGAAGACTCAGAGGTGAACAAAGCAGTTTGCAGGTGGTAAATTTTAAAAGGCACAAA
Source organism: Moschus berezovskii (assembly GCF_049115385.1). NCBI lineage: Eukaryota > Metazoa > Chordata > Mammalia > Artiodactyla > Moschidae > Moschus > Moschus berezovskii. Next base: position 39,950,262 of record NC_142475.1, read on the forward strand.
TGAGTTTATAAGCAGTTTATGAACTATAATCATTTATCTTAACTAGACTGCATTAATATACACCTGGTGACCTTGAGGTCCTGGGACATATTGGGAGTGGGTTGCCATTTCCTACTCCAGGGAATCTTCCCAACCCAGGAATCGAACCCACATCTCTGGCAGGCATTGACAGTTGGATTCTTTACCACTAGCACCATCTGAGAAGTCCATTATTAGATTAGGGAAGCCCAACCATTTTCAGAAGGCAATGGCACCCCACTCCAGTACTCTTGCCTGGAAAATCCCATGGACAGAGGAGCCTGGTAGGCTACAGTCCATGGGGTTGCTGAGGGTCTGACACGACTGAGCGACTTCACTTTCACTTTTCACTTTCATGCATTGGAGAGGGAAATGGCAACCCATAACAGTGTTCTTGCCTGGAGAGTCCCAGGGACGGGGGAGCCTGGTGGGCTGCCATCTATGGCGTCGCACAGAGTCGGACACGACTGAAGTGACTTAGCAGCAGCAGCAGCAACCATTTTCAAGTAGTGTGATTTGAAAAATTCTCTAATTCGTTGGGGTTCAGGAATATTATTTTATTACTGAGGCTGGATGGGAAATTTAGAGTGATAAAAGAGATTATGATGACTGGTTTGCATCTATTCTCGCTCTCTAAGGACAAAGTGATGAGTAGGGGTGTCTACTCTGCTGTTGGCCCATTGCTTAAATATCAGAACTAGTTTTATCTGGTAAATATGTGTTGAACAACTATTATATATTAGGCACTGAGTTGAAACCGGGAATATAAATTGAGTAACTGCAGCCATGAAATTAAAAGACGCTTGCTCCTTGGAAGGAAAGTTATGACCAACCTTGATAGTATATTAAAAAGCAGAGACATTACTTTGCCAACAAAGGTCCGTCTAGTCAAGGCAATGGTTTTTCCCGTGGTCATGTATGGATGTGAGAGTTGGACTGTGAAGAAGGCTGACCGCCGAAGAATCGATGCTTTTGAACTGTGGTGTTGGAGAAGACTCTTGAGAGTCCCTTATACTGCAAGGAGATCCAACCAGTCCATTCTAGAGGAGATCAATCCTGGATGTTCATTGGAGGGACTGATGCTAAAGCTGAAGCTGCAATACTTTGGCCACCTCATGCGACGAGTTGACTCACTGGAAAAGACTCTGATGCTGGGAAAGGTTGGGGGCGGGAGGAGAAGGGGACGACGGAGAATGAGATGGCTGGATGGCATCACCGACTCTGTGGACATGAGTTTGAGTGAACTCCGGGAGTTGGTGATGGACAGGGAGGCCTGGCGTGCTGTGATTCATGGGGTCGCGGAGAGTCGGACACGACTGAGCGACTGAACTGAACTGAACTGAACTGAACTGACAATTAGAGCAGGTATGACTAACAAGAGCCAGGCACTGTGCTGATGCTTAACGTGCACTATCTCACATTTCATTAATTTTCACACTAACCATATGGGGTAGATGCATTTATTATACCATTTTCTGCATGAGGACTCTGATCTCTGATGACTTCTCTAAGTTTACACAGCTAATTAGGGGCATAGGCAGTATTTGGACTCTGGTCTGGTTGTTGTTACTATTGTTCAGTCGCTAAGTCGTGTGCGACTCTTTTGCAAATCAGTGCCAATTCTCTTAACCATTACACTCTATTAACTTTCAGTTGTAGACAAGTTCAGAATTATACATATAAGGGGACAACCACCCCTAAGACCGTTTGGCAAAAACTGGCTGATTGAGAAGGTTTATGTAAGATGCACTCGGAATGGAGCAGACTGAGGGAGAGGCCCCGAAACACATTCTCTGTATTAAGGGGCAACGGAAGAAAGAATTTGCCTACAGCAACAAGATGTTGAGGATCAAGAAAAAGTGTTTCTCTCCTTTGTGAATAGTTATCAGATTATTTCTACTTCAAAATATCAGGAAGAAATCATAGAGAAATGAACAGTTTGTGGAGGCACCTTATTTAAGTTTGAATCCTGGCAGATGTAGAGTTCATAATACCTATACTGACAGGAATTATGAGGTGTAGTTAAGTAAGCTTTCATTTTTCTTTAGCCTTCAAGCAAAACATTTTCTGATAGTTATAATTTAGAAAAGCCTCAAGAGAAAATATTTAAAGTCCACTATCTCAGAGGGAAGCAATTTTGCAAAAAGATCTATCAGTAAAAGCAAGACCAAACACACACCAATGGTTTAGTGAGATTACTGTTTTATCATTGCTCATGTTGTTTCTCCACGTAGATTTCTGGAAGAAAGCTCTTAATATTCAACAGTTTTCAAAGACATAAAGACCCACACTGATGTGTCAGAAAGAGCTTTGCCCTGGAATTAGATCAGCTTAGGTTTTGCTACTTACTAGGATTAGTTATCATTCTCAATCTTTCTGAACCTGCTTCCTATCTGCAAACAGGATAACGCTATCAATTACAGAGGGATGTAGTTAAATTAAATGACATATATAAAGGAAATATATACCTACAGACTGAGAACATCCTTCATAAATGTTTAGTGATCTACAAGTATTTTGCTTCCCTGAAGTGGAAGAAACCTGTTCTCATGTTTTAACCAATGGTTTAAATATCAATGCAATATTTAGTTGAAAATTAAATTTGTTCTTTCATTGTCTATCTGCATTTTAATATATTCTAACATAGTCTCCTTAGTAAATTGTATCAATATTAGTAATATTTGTCATTTAAGCTATTACTATTCATTTGTTTAAAGGCATTTCAATGGCCTGTCAATGTAGGAGATACAGGAGATGAGAGTTCAATTCCTGGGTCAGGAAGATTCCCTGGAGGAGGAAATGGCAATTCACTCTGGTAGTCTTGCCTGGAGAATCCCATGGACAGAGGAGGCTGGTGGGCTACAGTCCATGGGTTCACAGAGTTGGACAAGACTAAGCATACATGCACAGTGTGATATGTCATTACTCAAAGGGATGCCAAGGTTTTGTCAAAGATTTCAATGAGATATAAATACATCTTAATCAGAATTAACTTTGAAAGAAGAGAACAATGATTCAATACGTGGAGAGGAAAAACTTTTCTACAAATTCTATTTTTATTTGCTCTGGTGGGAAAAAAAGATAGCTTATCATTCGTGTAATTTACATTAGCTTAAAAGAAAGTGCCATATAAATTTAGAATGCAAAATAAATCAGTTTTCTTTAATCAGTAATTCAGATTTACAAATATTCTTGCCAAAAGGAAGCACTATTTTGCCTGCAAATTTCCAGCCACTGTTGTATTGCAGAGGTTAATAACTCAAAAACACAAATAGAATCACGTGGCAATCAGGAAATGATTTGTGTACCAGCTATTTTAACAAAAGGTTTGCAACTATAATAAATAAATACTGAAAGTCAAAAGAATGCCAAATGTGTATGAAAGCAGAGCATACAGAATTATAAACTATCTTTGGAGATTAATTACAATATTCTTTCAGAAAGATTTATGTGATTTACTGTTATTTAAATGGAGAACACAGAATTAGCTGATCTAGGTTATCATGTTGATAATATATGACCAAAAATCTTTATGTGATAATATATGTGGTAGAAATGAGTAAAATTCTATAGAAGAGCTAATTAAATTAACTAAATGCCAACCCACAGCTGTTAGAATGGGTAGTATCAAAAACACAAGTGATAACAAGTGTTGGTGAGCATGTTGAGAAAAGAGAAAGACTTATGCACTGTTGGTGAGAATGTAAATTGGTGCAGCCACTATAGAAAATAGTGTGGAGGTTCTTCAAAAAAAATTAAAATACAACTAACATATGATCCAGCAATTTTCCTTCTAGTTATATATCCAGAGGCAATGAAATTACTATCCCCAAAAGATATCTGTACCTCCATGTTCACTGTAGGATTTATGACAGTCAAGATATGGAAACAACCTTACTGCTTTTTGATGGATGAATGGATAAATAAAACGGGGTGCAAAACAACCTACTATTATTCAGCCATTAGAAAAAAGGAAATCTGGCTATTTGTGGCCATGTGGGTGGACTCGGGGCATTATGCTAAATGAAATAAATCAGACAAAGATAAATACTTTATGATCTCATTTATATGTAAAATCTAAAAAACTGAACTTATGATAGAAAGAATGGATTGATGGTTGCTAGAGCGGGAAACTGGAGATAGGGGAAATGAGTAAAGATGATTACAAGATAAAAACTTCCAGTTATAAGATAAATGAACAATGGGGATGTAATGTGCACCTTGGTCACAATAACCATATTAACAACACCATATTGTATGTTTGAAAGTTGCTAAGGATCTTAAAAGTTCTTGTTAGAAAAGCAGAATTTATAATTATGTGAATTGAGGTTAACTAAATTTATTGTGGTAATCATTTCACGATATATACATATACCAAATCATCACATTCTATTTCTTGGACAAACACAATATTATAAATCAATTAAATCCCAAGAAAACTGGGAAAAAAGAATTCATTTATACTTTGGCATAAATATATCAAATTGGGTTTCTTCACAACATTATTAATAATTATAGATAAAAGAATACTACAAGTTTGTTGTTGCTGTTGTTTGCTTTGCAAGTCCATAGATACTCACACCCCACACTAAGAAAGAGGGCAGATAAGTTTGAACTTGCAAATGCTGCTCCATGGGCCCTAATGCTGTGATATAAACATTTAGTCCAGCCTGAAAGAGAGCTTAAGTCATTTCAACACATTTACGAAACAGTCATGTTCAAGCGTCATGTCCGACTCTGTGCGACCTCACAGACGGCAGCCCACCAGGCTCCCCCGTTCCTGGGATTCTCCAGGCAAAAACACTGGAGTAGGTTGTCATTTCCTTCTCCAACGCATGAAAGTGAAAGTGAAGTCTCTCAGTCGTGACCCCATGGACTGCAGCCTACCAGGTTCCTCCGTCCATGGGATTTTCTAGGCAAGAGTACTGGAGTGGCTTGCCATTGCCATTGCCTTCTCCGAAGAGATAAATAGATACTGGCTATTAATTTTTTTCACACTACAAAAAATATGCCTTCAGTTTTCACCAGAACCTCAGTTTTCAAGTTATCAGGTCACAGTTCTTAAGCAAGCAGTACAAAGCTTCCATCAGTGCTTTCTCCCTACAATGAATATCTTTCTAGTCTCCCCACTACTGCTCATACCTTCTCTCCTTAAAGTCTTGGCCAAAATTTAACTATTAGCCCCGAAAACTCTTTCTCAGTTTCACTGCCTGTACATGATCATGCTATCTTAATCACCTGGGCACATTTATACTATCTATAGGGCTCAAGCCTACGTCTCCTGCAACGCAGGCAGATTCTTTACCATCTGAGTCACCAAGAAAGCCCAAGAATATTGGAGTGAGTAGCCTGTCCCTTCTCCAGGGGATCTTCCTGACCCAGGAATCTAACCAGGGTCTCCTGCATTGCAGGTGGATTCTTTACCAACTGAGCTACCAGGGAAGCCCTTTAGATTAAAGAATGCTTGTAAAGTACTTAATGCTCAGCTCAGCACAATATAAATTATTCAATAACTGCTGACTAGCATTATTGTTACATCATTTACATTAAAACTAATCTGTACTGGTTTAGGAACTGCTTTACAGTTCTACATTACTTCCACACACCTGTGTTCTTTGTCCCCAACTAGGGTAAAGGAAATAAATTAACATTTATTGATTATCTACAGTGAGAGTATAGAATGCAGTGTAGGGTATAAAATTCATCATGTTCAAGACTGAAACTGACCTGGATTTGAATTCCAGCCCTCTCACTTGCTTAGACTTCTCTACTTCTCAGTTCCCTTACTGATAATTAGAGAATTTCAGGGACCATGGTAAGGATTAAAAATAATTATAATGCTTGAATCCACAAGGGGAATTAATTACCTCATTTAATGTAAACTATTAGTTCGAGTTCTGAGAATCTGATAACAGCTCTGCATCCCTTCTCTAAAAATAATTAGATAGGTAGATAAGGTAGATAACTATTCATATTCATGTAATTCCAGAGCTTTGCTAATATGAAAATCAATCAAAGTCTTTAGTTGGCACAAACAACTCAGAGAAATTGTTATGGGGGCAAGAATGATCATTCCTCTTGAAACATAGGCTATCATCCTGTAGAAGAACAAACAACATTTTAATGTGGTCAGATGTGAGTCTAAGCTATGTGATTCCATAATGGTGTCTCTACTAGGTCTTGATTTGTCTGGGATGGAAATTTCTGACTTTGTCCCCATCACAGACTTGAAAACCTGGCAGACAATCAAGTGCAATCTATGGTTAAAGGTTGCTGGTCTAAAAAATGGGTATGTTAATATCATTCTGACAAGAGCATTATGAAGATTAAGAGAAAGCAAAATGAACTCTCCTAGCATCTGATAGCCAAGTAATACATCTTTCAGCTCTTTCATTTCTTTTTCCTTCTTACTTATGCATTTCCTTCCCTGCCTTTAGTTCTTACTGTGTTCCTGTCCCACAATGCTGAAGTCATTGTAATGCTTTTACTCAGTTAATCTCGTGTAACCTCCAGCAGAATAAACAAAGAATGCCTAAGAATTATTGGGGTAAACAGTGCCATTATTACATCTTTTTGATAACCTGATTCGTCCAGAAATGTAACTATGTGATTCTCTTTTACTACTGGTTGCTCACCATCCATAGGCACACACTGGATGTACATCAAATACAATAAATTCCTGGAAAATTATCTGTGGTGTCATTTTGTGTTCTATTTGTATACTACAGTTTTCCTAAAATTAAACTATTATCATTTCTACCCCTCTTTTGTTTTAAAACCCTCAAAACATAACTTCTAATTAATAGTTATACTAGTTGGCATTATATTAATTCTTCTTTGTTTTTTCTCTGATTATAAGTATCATCTGACTCAAGTTAATGAACTGGGTTCTCTACATGTGAGGAAGTTTGAAGAGGAAAATAGGATGAGTAAGGTAAGAAGATACTCACATACAAAAATAGTAGAAGCCTTAGCAGTATCAAAACTAGGGAACTTAGAGCTAATTAATTAGTAGTCAGGAAAATTTTGTCAGCTTGTTGCCATTAATTGGTCAACGAGAGTAATTAGGCTCACAAAAAATAGAAAGGAAAGTGGAAAATCTATCGTCCCTGCCAGCCTCTCCTGCTTGTTATCAGAACAATTTTCTCCTAGTTTATGAAACAATATAGTTTAGTATTAGAATTTAACCTAGAGCCTGTTATAGAGAGTGAAGTAAGTCAGAAAGGCAAAATCAAATATCATATACTAATGCATATATACGGAATCTAGATAAATGGTCCGCAGATGTAGATGGTGGTCTTGTGGACACAGGAGGTGAAGGAGAGGGTGAGAAGAACTGAAAAAGCAGCCTTGACATATATACACCACCATGTGTAAAACAGCTAGTGGGAGGCTGTTACATAACACAGGGCACCCAGTCTGGTGCTGGTGCTATGTGACAACCTAAAGGGGTAGAAAGGGAGTGGGTGGGAGGGAGGCTCAAGAGGGAGGTGATATATGCCTGATTGACGTAGTTGTACAGCAGAAACCAGCACAAAATTGTAAAGCAATGATCCTGCAATTAAAAATAAATTTAATTTAAAAATGCCATCAATATAAGATTTGGAGATATGTGAATTCTACTACACTTTCTTTATAAATTCAGTATTATAAATTCACCTAGATCACACATCATAAATTCCAGAGTAGAACGATTTAGTTGAAAGATAAAATTCATGCAGAGTACACTAATTGTTTAAACTTCAAAAATATTGAAAAGGATTGCTATATCTTGTCACACTTTTCTTTGTAAAATATGTCAGAGCCAGACTTCTCTTTGGTTAAGAGCTACTGTTCTATAGAGAACACATCTATTCATATTCACAATCATCAGGTAAATCAAGAAACTGATTTCTTTAGATCAGTGCTGTTTTGCCTCACTTCTAACAAAGAAAAGAACATCTGATAGAAAAACAAAATCCCCCTTTTCTACTGAAGTACAGACAATTTACAAAAGATTTAGGAGTACAACTCAGTGACTTGATATTTTTATAGACTATATTATGTTTAATTATGATAAAATAATGGCTATAGTTCCTTGCGCTGAACAATAAAATCCCTCTTTTGTTAAAAAGTGGAAAATAATGAAATGTTAGAAAATTACTTGGCTTTCCCTCATTAATGATCAATAACTATGGGATCTGCCCACATAAGTTAAACGGAGGTTTCTTTTTCCCCATGATTCTGAAGACAAAATATATCCAAATTCAGGAATAATTTTCAAAGTAAATTTTTTTGGGGGTAACTGAACAAACTGTGGAAAATTCTGAAAGAGATGGGAATACCAGACCACCTGAACTGCCTCTTGAGAAACCTGTATGCAGGTCAGGAAGCAACAGTCAGAACTGGACATGGAACAACAGACTGGTTCCAAATAGGAAAAGGAGTATGTCAAGGTTGTATATTGTCACCCTGCTTATTTAACTTACATGCAGAGTACATCATGAGGAACGCTGGGCTTGAAGAAGCACAAGCTGGAATCAAGATTGCCAGGAGAAATATCAGTAATCTCAGATATGCAGATGACAACACCCTTATGGCAGAAAGTGAAGAGGAACTAAAAAGCCTCTTGATGAAAGTGAAAGAGGAGAATGAAAAGGTTGGCTTGAAGCTCAACATTCAAAAAACAAAGATCATGGCATCTGGTCCCATCACTTCATGGGAAACAGATGGGGAAACAGTGGAAACAGTGTCAGACGTTATTTTTTTGGACTCCAAAATCACTGCAGATGCTGATTCCAGCCATGAAATTAAAAGACGCTTACTCCTTGGAAGGAAAGTTATGACCAGCCTAGATAGCATATTAAAAAGCAGAGACATTACTTTGCCAACCAAGGTCCGTCTAGTCAAGGCTATGGTTTTTCCCGTGGTCATGTATGGATGTGAGAGTTGGACTGTGAAGAAAGCTGATTGCCGAAGAATTGATGCTTTTGAACTGTGGTGCTGGAGAAGATTCTTGAGAGTCCCTTGGACTGCAAGGAGATCCAACCAGTCCATTCTAAAGCAGATCAATCCTGGGTGTTCATTGGAAGGACTGATGCTAAAGCTGAAACTCCAATACTTTGGCCACCTCATGTGACGAGTTGACTCACTGGAAAACTCTGATGCTGGGAGGGATTGGGGGCTGGAGGAGAAGGGGACGACAGAGAATGAGATGGCTGGATGGCATCACCGACTCGATGGACATGAGTTTGAGTGAACTCTGGGACTTGGTGATGGACAGGGAGGCCTGGCATGCTGTGATTCATGGGGTCACAAAGAGTTGGACACAACTGAGCAACTGAACTGAACTGAATAACCATAATGGGTAATATGATCAGTTTTTTTTTTAATTTACATAACTACTAAATATAAAATAATAAAATGTAGGGTTTTTCCACTTTTTAACTTTCTATGCTAGAAAAGAAAATTAACTGTGCTTTTTATCATATTGTAGTTTTTGCTCAATTACTACTGCCAAAATTGTTGAAAATAGTATTACTTGTTTGTGTTCTTTCAGAGCACCCCCCTTTCATACCAGTGCCGTAAAAAAATCAATAGTCTTAAGAGACCTTTCAAGGAAATCATTGTTATTGATTCATCCTTCAAATATGACCCAATTTTAGCAATAAAATGCGGTTGAAGCTAATTGTTTCTCCTCAATGAATTAATAACTTTGGAAGGTTTAAATGTCTTTTCCTAGATGACAAAGGTGGCTTCCATATACATACACAATGGACGCATACACACAAATAACATCCCGATATCTGCTTTAGCATCTGTAATTTCACACTTAATTTTCTCTGCCATTGACCAACATGAATGCCACATTATTCAACTCCTTTGCCCTGCTGGCTGGTTTCGGGGCTCAGGAAACAGGGCAATTTTAATGTTCTCTTTAGTAGACCCATAGCCTATTTATGAACTAAGAAGAAACAGTTTTCTTTCTATATTCTGGTATCTTGAGCCTTTCCTATGATTGCATCTCTCCAGCTATATAGCTTGCAGAATTAGTATTATGACTGGAGAGGCAGAAATGTTCTGATGCCTGAAAATGTCTTCCCATCTACCAACTGATGGTTGGCAGTCAACTCTCATCCCTTTATCTCTGAATCTCATCCCTTTACCCTCAATCTTTCTTTCCCATTGAAATTCAAATACTGGTTATGCTTTAAGACCTTAGTCACTCTTACCTCAACCTAGATGACTCAAAAGCAAATTTTGATGCTGTGGAGGAGGAATGAGAACCTGAGGGCATAAGAGTTCCACAGAGGATATTAGGGAACAAACAGGACAGAGTAACAAAGACTCACAGGGAAAACTTGGAAAGTGGAGCATGATGAAACACGCAAACATCACAGTTTTGCCTAAGGTCTATTCTAATTAGGTGGAAAAGCAAGTTCCAAAGGTGACTGTTATTCCAGTGTATAAGTTTGCCTGAAAAGTGTAATATATGAGTGATTTGTACCCCTGCATATTACAGATGTATTGATATAAAATTAAAACAGTGCAAGTAATGCACAGATTAGCACATGGCCTCCGCCATTCTCCATTTAGTAGCCTGCTCACTTTGAGCATCTGAAAATGGACTGTAGAAATCTGGTTCATCTTATTTTAAACTTCTCGTTCCCCAAATTTGAAACAATATTTATTTAAAATGAGTCTCTTTAAAAAGCCTGCAAAAAGACTATATTCATTGAAAAGAACCTAACATTTACTACTGTAATATATTATGTACAATTTATTGACTATTTCTCCTGAATATACATTTAATATTTCTAAATTTAATATTAAGTATAACTATAATATGGTTCTGGTGTCAACCATGTCAAAGCTGTGAAATCCTTTGCTACAAATACGTCTCTGGGTTATACTGTGGCTTCAGTGTTAGTTTCCACATTTTCCAGCAAGTTACTTTTCATCCTAGTAAACTTCTAATGAATCATGGATAAAATACAAATGGCAGAGAATTCTCCATTTCTGTTCATAACTTTAGAAACATCAAATGAAAGTGCAAAACTTTAATCATTTTCTGTAGCTTTTCCTCTTCCTAAACCTATCGTCAAAATTAAGTTTCTGGTTTTAAGTATCTATGACTCTTCTTTAATGTGTTCTCTGTTAAAGCTTTCTCTCCCTTTTGGAATTGTTAGTAGGAGAAGTGGTATTTTTGTGGGAAGAAAACAGCATCTTCTCTGCTACTCGTCTGTCTAGGGCTATAGGGCTACATCCTTTGTTGTATAATCAAAAACCTGGCCTGGCATCAACTAGTGGGATTAAAAAGCCACTTTTTCACTTCCTTGCAATTAGAATATTTACATCAACTTTTCTTTGTTTTTACAATAGCATACAGCACCCAGTGTGGCTTGTGGCTCATGATTCTGCTTCTCTGACTCATGATCTTAGACTTCTTGCTTCCAACTTCCTGATGAATGAGCCCTTTACCAAATGCTGGGGGCCAGGTCTGTTTGCTGCTACTGGTTCCCAACGGTTCAATGCCATGAGGCATCTCTTGAAAGTATTTCTTTGCTATGCCTACAAAGTATTTTTCTCCCCTGCCCTCCCTCCACTCTAGGGTTCTATTGCTTATTTATAGTTAGCATCTGTAAATAGTCCTTTGGGTTTGTTTCCTTGGCTGTTTTCCAAGATTTTGTTGTTGATCTTGTCTGACATTTTAAGGATGACCTTTTGGTGCTGTTACAAAACTTCTCAAGAAAAGGAAAACAGATCTGCTCATCTAACCCTCTTCTGAATGCTGTGCAAAAAAGCCAGTTGTTTTAAAAACAGAATGGCTGGTGATACAAAGGGCTGCCCATATTATATCTGCACCTGCCTGTTTTTAGCTTCCAGAAACTAAAAAGCAGGTCAGCAACATGTAATCAGGCATGAAGAGAAAAACAACAAAAGAAAGCCAGTATTGAAAATCTTCTGTCTGATACTTGAATGTATTGGTGAACAAGCCTGCTACTTCTAATACTTACATAAAGACAGTAGTCCAATAACTGATTCAGTAAAACAACCACTTTCGCCATGAGTAAAATGAATGATGCTACTTAGAGTTGATGGCCACGAGCTTTAGGAGTTTTAATATGGAAATAATCTTGGAGGTCTCCTTTTATACACGAGGAATATGAGGTCTATGGTAGTTAAGTGAATTGTCCAAGCCAGAGATGAGACTAGGGTCAGAGTAGAGGTTTTCTGCCAGGATGTTGAACTTATTCTTTGACTGAGTTTCTTAGGTGTTTACGTAGTACATCAAGAGAACCCATATGTGTTGGATTTGTTTCCATTTACTAACAGAAGCAAGTCAGTGCTTTTTCAGGTATTGTAGTATAAAATCAGACTATTCAGTCAAACTAGTCAAAAATTAGTCAGTCTTGGAATCCCAAAGAGGTAATGCTTTGTAGGATTTTTCTTTCTTTCATTTTTTTTTTACTAGAAATGGGAACTAGATAGACAGACAATGCATGTTTGTTTGTATGTATGTATACATATAAATCACACATATATATTTATATGTTGTTCAAATTTAAAAGAATATAGCTTTGCTTTTTATAGTTGAATTATGTATGATGACATAAAATAAAATATACCATTAATCAAATATATTTGAAGTATTTATTTTGTAAGTATCTGTTTCTTTATATCTCTACAGCTTTAAAGAAAATGGGACAGCATAGAAATATATTTCATTTTTAAGCTAACACTGATAAATACTGTTTGATAAGTGCCCTAAATTACATAAAGACTAAAAGTACCATTGTTCTAACTACTCTATGAAAAGTGGTTGATGTTTAGCTATGAAATAATGTTGTACCAATCTTAGGAAACAATTCTTAGGTTAAAAAACTCATTCTCTCCATGATATCTTTTCATGAAGATCTAATAATTTGCCTTTATACGATCTCGATCACTTTTCTCCATTGTTTCCATCCACTTTTCTGTTAAGCGTGCCTGATTCTGTTGCTAAGCAACCTTGCAGTCTTGTCGGGGCTTGATGATGAAATAATTATTTTAAATATGCCTTTTGGATATGGTCTGTTTAAGAATATCCTGATACATTTGTCTCAGAAGCTGTGTAAGAGGGTTTTTCATTTCAGCTGACAGTTCTGTAGGAATATGTGATAGAATGATGTTTTCCAGAAGAGTTGGAAGAATACCAAGAATGCACTGGAAAAGCACTAAGTCTTACTTCCTCACAGTAAGCCTTTTTTTCTGGAAAAGGGTAAAAATCAGTCAGATGACAAGTCAAGAAATTTACCAAAGCATTTCAAAGAAATATGAGGATCATCAGTATTTCTTTTATTGACTAGATTAAATTATTTTTTCCTTTTCATCCCAAATTCTTATGAAAAATAAACAAGCCATATTATGTTGAAAAATAAGTTCCATATAAGCCAGACATGGGTATTTGAATTTTATCAGACTTCCAGATAAGACTAAATGGTTGATTAAATTGTCTCCATCTGGCTTGTTTTTGTCCCAGACATCCCTCCCCAGTTCAGGAATATCCTCCTTTAAACAGTTTATTTAACCAGATGGGCCCAATATCAGAAATCTTAACATTTCCTGTCTGACACATAGGGATATATAAGAGGACTGTCAGCATAACTCTAGCACATAGTGAGAGTTAATAAATAGCATTCCCTGTGTGTATCTGAAAAAAACAAAAAGGATGTTCCTTTAAACAATCATTTTGGTGATAAAGCAAAGAAACAAAGATATTTCAGAGAATGTCCTAAGTATAAGAGAAGAGCCCTTCTGATGTTATCTCAGTATCCATCCAACTGTGATGTGCAGAGCTGATGGTGCTACAAGAGACAGTCGCCTTGTGTTGACACCGCCTTCAAAAGTTTTAGAAGGTTCTCCAGGTACTCCTCCAGTGCTTTTGTTTCAGCAGAGTTGAGTTCAGTCTCTCTCCAATTGCAATAGTTTTGAATAAACATCCCTTTTGCCTGGTTACTTCTGACCTTTGATAAGATGCATCCAGGTTTTGAACAAGGAGAAAGAAACAATTTTTGCCCAGTAACCTACGCGCTACTGCCTAGCACTCGGGTCAACTTTTGTAACTGCTGATTAAAATAAGTTCATCATATCAATGTCTAGAGGGAAACGTTTTCAATGGCTCTAAACTCTTTCACCAGTAATAAAAGAAACTTCAGAATTCACCAACTTCTAACTGTAACTAGAATTATTTTTCCCAAAATATATTTCTTTACACTTCTTCTGCAAAGAATGTGCCTTTGCCTCAAAGATACTGTGAGAGTAGGCTCAAGTATTCACTCTTTCTAATAGTTTTATACTCATTCTTTTGGTATTTCAATGATTTCAAGGGTTCAGAATCACGAATAAAATTAGGAGCAATTCCTAATGATATTAACCATCTATAAATTACTCAACAAGAGCTCTCCTTACTATAATCTCCATGAAGCTCTCTAGAAGATCAACTCAGGCACTGGCCTCATGGGCAGTCTAGATTGAGAGAGGATTTCAAATAATTGACTATTGTTGTGTTTAGTCGCTAAGTTGTGCCTGATTCTTTTGTGACCCCATGGACTATAACCTACCAGGCTCCTCTGTCCATGGGATTTCCCAGGCAAGAATATTGGAGTGGGTTACCATTTCCTTCTCCAGGGGATCTTCCTGACCCAGGGTCAAACCACATCTCCTGAACTGACAGGCAGATTCTTTACCACTGAGCCACCAGGGAAGCCACAAATAATTGGATTTAGCCAAAATAGCGAATTTCAAAAATGAATGGAAATCTGGAAATTTCTAAATCACTCACAGCAAATTACAAATTTCTTCAAGAAAGATTGCATAACAAGGTTCCCTGGTGGTTCAAATGGTAAAGAATATGTCTGCAATGCAGGAGACCCAGGTTCAACTGCTGGGTTGGGAAGATCTCCTGGAGAAGGAAATGGCTACCCACTCCATTATTCTTGCTTGGAGAACACTTCATGGACAAAGGAGCGTGGCAGGCTACTGTCCTTGGGATTGCAAACAGTTGGATACAACTGAGCAACTAACACCCACGTTGTATAAATTAATCTTAAATTCAAATTTAATTCTAAGGTAAATAAAAAATGTATTCCATCTTCATACTGCTTTTTCATTATAAAATTTAAAAAACCAGGATCTTCCTTCTAACGTGCACAGTTGCTGTACTTGATTTTTCTCTTTCTAAAAACAGTTTTACTAACTTAAGGACATATACAACATATGGCACCTCAGAATTAAGGAAATATGGGAGAATGATTTTGATTACCTCCTCATGGTACATGAAAATTCATTACTTTAAACTTTCTTGGACAGTTTTTAAAAAGATGTCAGTCATTTAACTCACGCAAACACCCATATACATATGTAGATCTTTCCTGTTGGGGAACAAACTTCTATTAGTGTAAATAAGCGGTAATTAAAGTTAATGTGTTCATTTTATGTAGCTATACTTTATGATATACTACAAATATGGTTTGAACATAACGATATATGCCTTTTTAAAATAAATTAGAGACACATATAGCCAACTCACGGTTCATATATTTGTCCATTATGAGATTTATAATATATTTTACTATTTAAATGAGTTGAGTATGATAATAATCACACCTTTGCTTTTATCATATATTGTGGGTGTAGAGTCTTTGGTCAGAAATATATCCTCTGTGTTATAATAATATCATTACAGGAAAATGCAGTATCATTTTAATTTAAAATTTAACATGAAACTAGGACAGATTTTCAGCAAAAGAAGGTAGTTGCATAAATTTGACTTTTATTGGCAGCCCTGTTTCTGCCCAGTAATTACCCAGTCTTTACATACACATTACAGCTTGGTGTTTTTAAGAAAATCTAGCTTTCTATGCTCTTTTCTCCTCACAAAATACTTAGCAAACACACAGCTATTAGCTCAATGTAAAGTGACTCTACACATGAAATATTTTTCAAAAGCTCACTTAACCAAGGTACCAAGTAATTTGCCCAGAATCCAAAACAAATTAGTTTAAGAGCTTCCAGGCACCTCTGTCCATGGAATTCTCCAGGCAAGAATAGTGGAGTGGGCAGCCATTCCCTTCTCCAGGGGAATTTTCCCAACCCAGGGATCAAACCTGGGTCTCCTGCATTGCAAGCAGATTCTTTACCATCTGAGCCACCTGGAAGCTCTTAGTTTAAGAGCTAAGTGTGCAAAAAAGGGCTTCCCAGGTGGTGCTACTGGTAAAGAACCCACCTGCCAATGCAGGAGACGTAAGAGACACAGGTTCGATCCCTGGTAGGGAAGAACCCCTGGAGGAGGGCATGGCAACCACCTCTAGGATTTTTACCAGGAGAATCCCATGGACAGAGGAACCCAGTGTGCTACAGTCCATAGGGTGCAAAAAGTTGGACACAATTGAAGTGACTTAGCACCATGCAAAAAATTCCTATAACACAACACTAGATTCCAATGGGCCACAGTTTTATTAACACTGTGCAAACTCAGCAAACTCAGATGGGGTCTTTGTGTCTTTATATTGAGTTTCTTTAATTGGCAAATGCTTAAGAGAACACTTTAAATGATATACAATGAGATCATGATAACAAATCCAACAGGAATATAGGGGAAAAAAAAATCATTCACATATTCCCTGATCATTTTCTGCTGAAGAGAAAATCCAAATTCCATTATGAGGGTTTCTGATATTAAGTTCATATCATTTGACAAAGATTAGTAAATATTACATCTGTGCAGCTTAATTCTTCTTGACATATACATTTAGAAAAAATACTTTATCAGTTTGAGAAAATGCAGCTATTACACACTTATCTAAATATTTAGATAAATGCAGCTATTACAGTTATTTATCATAATATTTTCATGATTATGAAAACATTTTATCAATTTTATGAAGTCACTGTAAAAACAATTTAGTCTTAGAATTTCAGAAAACAAGTAGACCAATGAAGGTACTTCTTCTGGTTCAATCTGTACAAATGAAAATTCTGAAGCTAAGTAAATTAGACAAAGTATGTTGCTATTTCATAAGTTAAAGAAATTTATTTAACGATTATATTTTATGGGTTTATGACACATGTTTCATGTGTACAAAATTCATATACACTATACTATGTTCACTATTGAAGTCTACTTTTCATCTGTCATATTTTTACCCCCTTTGCCCATCTGGCCCTCACTCCACTTTCTTCCCTTCTGGTAATCACTACTCTGTTATCTGTATCTACTTGTTTGTTTCAATTTGGCTTGTTCATTTGTTTTTTTGTTTGTTTGTTTCATTTGTTTTTATATGCCACATATTAGTGAAATAATAAGATACTGGTCTTCTTCCATCTGAGATTCATTTTAGTTAACATATATGGTCCATCCATGCCGTCTCAAATGCCAAGATTTCATCCCTTTATGGCTAAGTAGTATTCTATTGTGTGTATGTGTGTGTCTTCTTTATCCATTCACCTATCAGTGGACACTTAGGTTGTCTCCCTATATTGTCTATTGTAAACAATGCTGTGACAAACACAGAGGTGCATATAACTTTTCAGATTAGTGTTCCTGTATTCTTTAGGTAAATACAAGTGGATAGCTGAATCATGATAGTTTTAATTTTTTGAGGAATCTCCATTATCATTTACCATAGTAGCTACACTAATTTACATTCTCATCCAAAGGACATGAGGGTTCCCTTTTCTTCATTTTCTCTCCAACACCTGCTATTTTAGTCTTTTTGATAACAGCCATTCTAATGAGTTTGAAGTGATATCTCTCTGTGGTCCTGATCTACATTTTCCTGATAATTAGTGATGTTGAACATTTTTCACATGCTTGTTGGCTAGATACATGCCTTCTTTGGAAAAACATCTATTTAGCTTCTCTGATCATTTTTTAATCTATTTGCTTTTTTGTTTTTGAGCTGTATGAATTCTTTATATATTTTGGATATTTAGAAAAAATGATTTGTAAATATCTCCTCCCATTTGACAAGTTTTCATTTTGTTGATGTCTCCTTTGTTGTACAGAAGCTTTGTAGTTTGATAACAGTCCCATTTGTTTAGTTTTGCTTTCATTCCCCTGGCTTGAGGAGACAGAAAGATATTGCTAAAATCGAAGTCAAAGCCTGTATTTTCTTCCAGGAGTTTTGCAGTTTCAGGTCTACCCTAGAGTCTTCAATCCCTTTTGAGTTGATATCTATGTATGGTATACGATAGTGGTCTAACACCGTTCTTTTGTATGCGGTTGTACAGAGAAACTAAATTTAGGTGCTCTCCATCCTTTCATCACGTTTGAAACCAATTCAGATTAACCTGGAAACTTCACCATGAGGTTTGAAAGTAGAAGACTTTTTACTGTCTAGCTGAGTTTTACAAGTGATTAGGGCAGAGTTATAAATCAAATTAGTGCAAACAACTTCCTAGGTAGTCCACGTCAGTCAGTTTCCTAAATTTCAAGGTTATTAATTGCTCAACTTAGCATATAACTTTAAAAAGGGAGAGTCTCAAATTAGCAAGAAATTTTTGTATGCCTCAAAGCAGTAGAGGTTCACAGAAAAAATCTGTTAAACTTTCCCCTCATTTGAAATATAAATGATTAAGATATATATTAATTTATTCAGAAAAGTCATATTTTTTCAAATGGAAAAAGTCTTCTTTTCTTCTATGCTCTCTAGGACTATTTATGGGCAAAACTTAACGAATATTGGTTCAACTCTTTTCCTCTGATTCAAAACTTCAGTATGAGTGAAGATCAACTCTATGACTAACCAGAAAGTAATCTCCTCAAATATTTTTTAACCCACTCATTCAGTCTTTTATATGAAGTATCAGTTCAGTAAATGTTGAATGAATGAGTGCATAGATCCCATTCACATAGAAGACAGAATTCTTTAAGAATCTGAGATTTAATTTGCAGTCAAATGCTTAGAAATGGAAATAGAAATCAAAGTTCCATTTGATTTATAACATGATCTCTGTCCTTAGCAGATGTTTAAAAAAGATTAGTTTTACCATTAGCTTCAAAAAAATATACTAAGTGGGTTACTTGTAAGGGTGATCAGGTGCCAGTTTCCATGATGAGTCCCGAACTGTAGGGCTTTCAAATTTGGCCCTGCTCCTTGTTCATATGGCTGAACTCATTACACTGATGCTGCTGCACAGCTCCTTATTTTGAGGTAATAGGTGATTTGACTGTGCTTTGTTGGTTTTTGTTTTTAATGTTACATGGAAAGCTAGAGTCAAAAATTTGTATGTGTTATGAGAAATACAATAGTTTGGACATATTGCTCTTTATAATAAACCCGTATTCATAAAAATCTACCTTGAACTGGAAAAAAGTTATTAACTAGAAGTTTCCTCTTAAATGTAATTACTGACAGTGTCTTC
Organism: Moschus berezovskii; assembly: GCF_049115385.1. Taxonomy (NCBI): domain Eukaryota; kingdom Metazoa; phylum Chordata; class Mammalia; order Artiodactyla; family Moschidae; genus Moschus; species Moschus berezovskii. Next base: position 39,969,666 of record NC_142475.1, read on the forward strand.
CTCCTTAACCATGTGGCCCTATATCAGGACTGCTTATTTGTGCAAGATAACAAAGTTGATCAGTCCTGGGTGTTCATTGGAAGGACTGATGCTGAAGCTGAAACTCCAATACTTTGGCCACCTCATGTGAAGAGTTGCTGCTGCTGCGTCACTTCAGTCGTGTCCGACTCTGCGTGACCCCATAAACGGAAGCCCACCAGGGTCCCCTGTTCCCGGGATTCTCCAGGCAAGAACACTGGAGTGGGTTGACTCACTGGAAAAGACTCTGATGCTGGGAGGGATTGGGGGCGGGAGGAGATGGGGACGACAGAGAATGAGATGGCTGGATGGCATCACCGACTCGATGGACATGAGTTTGAGTGAACTCCGGGAGTTGGTGATGGACAGGGAGGCCTGGCGTGCTGTGATTCATGGGGTCGCAAAGAGTCAGACACAACTGAGTGAACTGAACTGAACAAAGTTGATACCACAGGATTATTTTATCAGAAGCAGATTTTCTGAATGCAGTCAAGAAACCACTCAAAGTTTTAGCATGATCAAAAAATTAGCAGTTTTAGGATATTAGTTGCTATATTGTACAAAGCCACATATTTGATTTGCTTCAGGAAACTTTCATTGTATAAAGAGAGCAATTGCACCGCCAGTGGGTTGGACCAACTTTTGAAAACTATAGGAAACCTTGGATTTATAAAATAATCTAAGGGACACTACTGATCTAAACTCAGAGAGAATAGGGTTAACACATAAATTCTTGCAGGAATTTGGACACTGAAAAGATCTGTCACTTAGGATGGCAATTCAGCTTAACAAATGAGGCAATGAGACTGATGGAATATGCCCTTTCCAAGGAAGAAGTTACAGTGATTTCCCCATTGATGCTACCACAATTTCTATAGGCATCTGTTTCCAGGAGGTTATAGATATTATCCCAGAAAAACGCTTAGAATGGAAAACTGAGTCTTTATAAAGAATCAGAAGAGCTTTCCTGGTGGCTTAGTGGTAAAGAATCTGCCTGCCAATACAGGAGACAGAGGTTTGATTCCTGGGTTGGGGAAATCTCCTGGAGAAGAGAATGGCAACCCACTCCAGTATTCTTGCCTGGAGAATCCCATGGACAGAGGACCTGGCAGGCTACAGTCCACGGGGTCACAAAGAGTTGGACACAAGTTAGTGACTAAACAACAACAATAAAGAATCAGAAAAATACATTAAATGTCTCTGGATAAGGAGAATTGAACTCTTTGACTTATAAAAACCATTATTATCATTATAGAATTATTATATTATTCAGTTCAGTTCAGTCGCTCAGTCGTGTCCGACTCTTTGCGACGCCATGAAATCACAGCAGCCAGGCCTCCCTGTCCATTATTATTAAATAAATACTGTTATGCACAGGGAAGGCAGATTGGCATCACATTAAATGTTAAATCACTGAACATTAATCAACAAATAAAATGTGCTAAGCCTACACTAGGGAGTCTCACTTCTGATCTCAAGATTAGGCCACTATATCCCAATCTCATCAAAACTCTTTATCAAACTTATTGTATCTTATCTCTTACTACATCAGAACTGTTTCAAAAGAGATCTTGTTAGTCACACTTCTTAAAAAAAAAAGAAATCCAAGCCATGCTTTTCCTATGAAATCTTTGGAGGTTGCTATGACAATGTTATTTCTAGCTTAGCCCACAATTCATATTCTTTAGCTCTTACCCAAAGTAACCTGGTTCTGCTGGCTAGATGCCGTCTTCTAAGACTCAAAAAGATATTGCCAAAGTTTTCTACAGAGATTGGGATTGAAAAATGATGGCATTATTAAATGCTGAACTAAAAAAAAAAATCATTTCTATTTTGAGCACCCTAACATAGGTCTCTTCATTTTGCATAATCCATTTTTTTTTAAACAAGGATGCACATTTTTGCATGGCTGCAATTACAGCAAACCTAGGGTTTGGCATTATTCCTTCACCATTTCTAACAACAAATGCAGTTTACATATATTACAGTTTGGGGGATTATTTCATACTAAAGAATATATGACATTTAGTGGATATGATCTGTATGTAATTTAGTCAGTTCCCTATTTTAGTTATTTGATTTGTGTTCTTTTTTTCCTTCTTACAGTTAGATTCATAAATAACATTATTACAAATTTTTTTTTCTCTACAGAATTATTTCTCTAGAATGAGTCAGAGGTTACCTTTTTTTTTTTTTTTTTGGCTTGTAAATCTGAATGTGTTTAGGTGAGGCAAGTGCAGTAACCTATATTCTCCATTGCCTTCCCCCAGGCCAACAATGCACATTTAGATTACCTGTCTGACCCGTAAATCATTTGAGTTTTTGACTCCTGGATTACTGGGTCAAAGGCATAAATATCTTTATGAATTTCAATGACAATTATCATTTAACTCCTCTAAACCAGTTATATGTATATTTCAATGTCACCAACTTTCATTCATTCAAGTGCTTTCCATAGGCTAGGTGCTGTACAGGCACTGGCGACACAATGATGAACAAACAATAAACAAGGAGTTACAATGCATTGTGAATACAGAGCTTAGAACAGGGAGCTGGGGAACCCATAAGAGGGGTGGAAAAAAGGTTTCTCCAAATAGGGTTATTACATGGGGAAGTTGTGGCAAGTAGAAGTATTGAGAAAAGAGAATTCTAGGCAAAGAGAGTACCTCATGCAATGGCCTGGAAAATAAGAAGTAAAGCACGTTTTAAGTCATGAGAACGTAGAGGGTGAGGTTAGTGTTGAAAGACATGAATATATATGAAAAAACACATATATATGTACTTAGATGTTGGTCTTATAACATCATAACCACTATTAGGTGTCATTTAATACTACTCTTGGTCTAACTTATTAACTATATAATCATGTTACACATGTAAAGTAGATTTAATATGCATCACATCTGAAAAAATCAAATCCTGGCATAATCTTGGCATAATCAACAGAACGAAAAGTGCCTCAGAGATTAGAAAAAACTCCCCAGCACCAGAGCAAAGACAGGTTTGTGCAGGTTGAAGACAGCATAGGCTTATATGTAGGAGAAGGGGAGATGATGAAGCTGTAGTGACAGGTTAAATAGCTGAAGTGTCTAGAGAGCCAGGCAAAGGAGTTTACTTTGGATTTATTCAGTGGTCAATGGAATTACATAAAACATTATAGCGATTAAAGGAAACACTAACTCCTTTCAGGACAGCAAAATTCACAACATCCTAGTTTTAGCACTGGAAAAAAAAACCCAGGTAATTGAAGTAGGAAAACCACACCCACTTAGGGGTTTCTCTCATTTTGATTGTCACTTCTGCCACCATGGCAGCCTCTTAGCCTCCATTCTAACAATTCCGTCCAAATATGGAGAAAACAAAAACATCCTGCTTTGTTTTACTTCAGTACAAATGGTACAGAAGAGACATCAAAAGAATTTATGAAATGATAAGAGAGAATAACTGAAACAGAGAGAGTTGAGAAATACATAAACAGTCTAATTTACAAAGAACTAGTTTATCCTTTATAGAATAGTTAGCCTGTGGTCCATGAAACTCTATACTGGACACCAGGTATCCGTTAACCCTAAGAAATAATATGCAAGACATCACATGCATTTATACAGTCTTTGTATAAAGGATGCAATGGAAGATGGAAAAATTCTTGTAACTGTCTGTTATGCAAGCCAAAAGAATATGGGGCAACTTGGCAGAAATAATACTATAAGGGATATAAGTCATTTGGTCTGAGTGCACAGCTCTCTGGATTGCATTATTGCAAATTTTGCATTATTGTAAATTTTAGAATGTCTGGAAATGGAGTTCTTACCCTGTGTTTAAGACATACAGGGTCTCTGAGAATCTCTTTGAAATCACACTGGACATCTTGTGCAGGTGTATGTGTGTATGCATATTTTCAGAGAAGTCATTAAAAGGCCCATAAGCTCTCCTGTGGCACTTCCTCATTTCACTTCCATGCTGGGCCTCCCCATTTCAGAAACAAGTTTCATTCTCTGAAACGCTGGGCTCAAGTCAGCAGGTGGTGATAGCATTCCCCCTCTAAGACTCTGCATCTTTTAAATATTTCTAAGAAAGCAAGCAGCCATCAGTAGTGAACATCATTCAGATGATGTTCTGTGTGTATGAACTGTGTTTGAGGAAATTAACAAATGGAGAAGAGATGGGAAGTGGAGACTTCCCATAACAGGAGACTATTATAAGGACTGAAGTGAAAAGTGACAGAATCTAAACTATGATAGGGGACTTTCTTGGTGGTCCGGTGGCTAAGATTCCATGCTCCCAGTGCCAGCAGGCCCAGGTTCCATCCCTCATCAGAACTAGATCCCACATGCCACAACAAAGATTGAATATCCGGTGTGCTCTAGCTAAGACCTGACAGAGACAAATAAATAAATTAAATAAATATTTAAACTATGATGGGATAAATGGAAACAGAAAAGTGAGGACAGAAAGAATGCACATCTTAGTATTTGGTGTATACCACAGCATGTTTTTAAATCAAGTTATCATTCTGTGTTTGGAAAACAAAATTTTCAAAACTTGACACCAACTGGGACAAAAATGAAATCAAAGAGTCAGTCAGTGCTTGGCATATAATAGGAATGTAATAAATGTTAGAAAGAAGCACACTACCATTGTGAAACTATAAATTTTAGTATTAACTATCTATTAATTTGCACAACAGACATTAGTTGGACTTTTATATTGCTAATGGTTACAATACTTTTGCTTATCTTTTGCAAGTTCATTTGACCACCACTGATCATTGTTGCAATGGAGTTCTGAAAGTTTAATTTTGAAATGTGAATGAGAAATAAGGTCATAGTATAGGTGAAGATACGTGATAAGACTATAAAAACTAGAGAGCTTGGTGAACTATAGTTGACGTCATTTAGAAATGTATACGTAGGCACTGGTTCTGGAAGCTACAGGGCTGACTTGACTAGAGAAAGGGCCAACATTAGTTTCTAACATTAAATTAAAAATTAGGGGAATACAGAGATTATAAAATAATAATCAGAAAGTGACATAAATGTATGAAGCAGAGAGGCTCTTCTTACACTAGAGAAAGAGAAAGCTAAATTTCTGGTGGAGATGGAAGAATCATTTGAAACCATCCACATTTTGAATGGTTAGAAAATATTAAATTAAAAAATCTTAGTTTATTCATTAGGAACATGGGAGTTAAAGTCAGTAAAAACTAGTCTTGAAATGATAATTCTCTAATTTGATAGTTCTGGACTAATTGGAAAAAAATATGAACTACAGTGAACATTTAAGTCAATGTTAAGGAAAACTGAATTTGTGTACAATTTAGCTGTTATTTTGCAAAGCTTTTACAAAAGTACACATTTAAAAAAATATATATATATATATATATACTTCTATATACAGTATAGTATATAGATAGGGCTTCCCTGATGGCTCAGATGGTAAAGAATCTGCCTGCAATGCAGAAGACCCAGGTTCAGTCCCTGGGTCAGCAAGATTCCCCTGGAGAAAGGAATGGCAACCCACTCCAGTATTCTTGCCTGGAGAATTTCACGGACAGAGGAGCCTGACTGGCCACAGTCCACAGAGTCACAGAAAGTTAGACATGACCAAGCGACTAATAGTGATTATACATTTTAATGCAGTGAGAGACAGTAAGTACTATGACAAGAATATGCTTATTAGTTCTGAACAGATTTGAGGAATGAAAGTAAGTTGTGTAAAACAAAAATCAAAATTGAGTCAGTACTGCTAGGAGAGTTCTCTCAAATGGAGCCTCTGAGGAGGCCACTGAGCAAGTGTGACTTAGCACATCTCAGCTGACGTGGACTCTGAACTTTGATCACTTATTGTTTTGACGTAAGCATCCAGAGCAGGTTCCAGAAACTCAAGATACTTATCAAACCCTTACCCTAAAAACTTGTAACAGAGAATCCCTTAAGGACAAATATTTCCTTTCCTGCGTCAATCATAATTCCTGCCAGATAGCTTTAACAACCTTGTATCTTTTATCTTTATAAGCAATGACTCTTTCTTTTCTACAGAGCACTCTTTAGATTTTACCTGAATCTGTGTCTCCAGAAGTACAATTCTTGTTGTTGTTCAATCGCTAAGTTATGTCTGACTCTTTGTGACCCCAGGGACTCTAGCCTTCCAGGCTCCTCTGTCCATGGTGATTTCCCAGGCAAGAATACTGGAATGGGTTGCTATTTCCTTATCCAGAGGATCTTCCCAGCCCAGGGATTGAACCCACGTCTCCTGCACTGCTCTTTACCACAGAGCCACCAGGGAAGACCAGCTCCAAAATAAAAGTTGATTCTCTGCAGCCTCCATACTGATTATTGTTTGACAGCTGTGCACCATAGTTTATGAATATGGGATTCAAGTTCTTATCTCTGGATCATGCCTGAATATCCTTTTTCTTGTTCAATTTAAATGCTATTTCCTAACAATGATTCCCTCCATACAGTGAGATGGAATTCAAATTTTCACCTTAGATCTAGTCATGTGAAAAGGAATTATTACACTCATTTTCTCAATCCTTTATGTGCTGCTTTTTATTCATACTTTGATACAGCAATAATGTTACTGTTGAGGAAACTGTTGATTTTGACTATTAATTTGATCTCACCAACTTTCTTGTATATTTTCCATGTTACATTTAATCAACTTAACGTTCTCACAGTTGATTTCCAGATCTACCAGTACACCACTTCTGCCTTTCAACACTCACTCACTGCGTTTCTATGCACTTCCTTATTATTTTTGCTTCCAATTGCTCATATTTTAAAGTCCTCTTGTAATATCATGCATAATTCACTCACAGATGTAGGAAGAACAGATGTGACATCTTTCTGCCAAGATATACACTCATTCACAATGCCCAGTGGTTTTTTTTTCTCAGTTGTGCATAGGATCTTTCTGCTGGGATGGGTCTTTATCATCTTTAAACATGCAAATCTCAGTCACACACACACTACCTTAACATCTCCAAATTCTACCAGTCTCTATGGCTATAAAGTTTATTTATTTATTTTTCTATGGCTATAAAGTTTAGAACAAACTTTGACTCCTAAAGACCTGCTGTTTTCTGAATGTTTCATCTGTTGAATTCCTATGCTGAAATTCCTCCGCTGAAACCGTAATGCCTGTGGGGGGGTTAGTCACTAAGTCGTTTCCAACTCTTGTAATCCCATAGACTGTAGTCTGCCAGGCTCCTCTGTCCATGGGATTCTCCAGGCAAGATTACTGGAGTGGGTTGCCAATACCTTCTCCAAGGGATCTTCCCAACCCAGGAAACGAACCTGGGTCTCCTGCACTGCAGACAAAGTCTTTACCAACTGAGCTATAAGGGAAGCCTGTGAGTATGTAATGCCTGTGAGTGTGTGTGTTAATTGCTCAGTCATGTCCGACTCTTTGTGGTTCCACAGACTATAGCCTGCCAGGCTCCTCTGTCCATGGGATTCTCCAGGCAAGAATACTGGAGTGGGTTGCCATTCACTCCTCTAGGGGACCTTCCCCACCCAGGGATGGTCCGGAGAACTATTCCAGTTTTTACTAGGCTAATCTTCAAGTTAGTTATCATAAGTGCCCATTCTCTTGATTTATATTATTTTTATTTAATATTTTATTATTATTTTATTGTCTTTTATTTCATATTGTTAAGTATTTTTATCCCTGTTACTCTCATATCCCTCAGGGAAATTTTAGAAGTTTAGAGAAATGAAGAGTAGCTTCTTATAATAAGAAAAAGATTAAGGTGGATTAATGTCCATTTACTGAACATTTACGAGGAGTTGTCATATGCCAGGCATTCGAGCATTGTGCTTTTGACGTCATAAAACGTCTCTGCTTTCAAGTGGTTTGTGGTAAACTGGGAAGAGTTTCAACTGGACCAAACAGTATAACATAACCACTAGATAAGTACCAGGAGAGGGAACCAGGGTGGGAAGGAAGACACAGAGAAAAAATGAGTTTATCATGAAACACTTTTGAAGAACAGGACACCTGATACGTGTTTTGGAGAAATGCATAAATGTGAAAGACAAAAAAAGGTTTAGAAATGAGTATTATAGGCAGAGGCTATAGCATGATTTAAAGAGCATAAATAGCAATAGTTCTAAAGAACCGCCAATAGTTAAGTATGACTGGAATATAAGATCCTTTGAGCAAGTAATGCAAACAATGCCAAAATTTTCATGGATAAGCTATGGTTAGGATATACCACCTTTCCTTTTTTCATCCTAGAAATATTTACTGAGTGACTCTTATGTATCAATGATTATTGCAGGTTCTGCAATGAAAAAATTCAAGACTCCACCCTCCTGAAATCTGAATTCTACCTAGGGAAGAGACAGAAAATAAACCAACACCAAAATATACTGTTTGGCAGATGGGACCAACATACGGAGAAAAACAAATCAGGGATGGAATAGAGCATGTGCATGGTGATGCACAAAAGTTATTTTTATAGGATGATCAAGGCCTCACTAATGTGGTGACATCTAAGCAGAGACGTTAAGGTAGTCATAACCTATCTATTATCATACCCTCTAGTATCATAATCTATGTATGTGTGTATGGATTACTTTTCTTAAACATTTCCAGAAGATGAAATTATAAACTTGGGATGGGAGGATGTTGAGAGTGTTGAAAGCACAAAGAGGCTGGTGTTCCTGGTGTGGAAAGAGTAAGAAGAGCAGTGGATTAAGTGGAGAGCTGGCAGTGATGAAAGTGGTGTGGATTAGACAGGGTTTTTTAGAGTCTCTTTCAGTACTTGTTCCCATGTGGCTCCCCAAGTCTTAGACAGCGTCAAGGAAATATCTAGCCCCAGGCAGCGGAGAATAGATATTTGGTAACTTTTGCTAAAGAATTAAAAGCCTAAAACACTATAGAGTGAGAGAAATTTACTGAATTTCTTCCTTCCTACATCAGAGTGAGTAATAGATGGACTAATCCAAAGAAATTTTTCACATAGGGAAAGCACCATCGAGATTTTTGTTTTGTCTTGTTTTTTAATCATAAGGAAAAGAAATTACCATTACCACTTTGAATCTGAGAAAGAATGGAGCAAAGAGAGGTTAAATGGTCCATTAACTGGTACCCTGGGTTTAAGAGGGGGAAGGGAGGTCTGGAGTGTTCTATCCTGCTGCCCTCAGCCTCCACTCAGAGGAGGGCCATTTACTTTCAATGAGCTCCCTGCGGCAGTCGTGGTGATCTTCCCCAGAGTTAGGACAGCTTGGTGACCCAGATCAGAGGCTGCCGGCAGCTTTTCACAGCTCTCAGTCTTTCTGCTTCCTAAATTCCCATTCCTTTTACTTGAGCAATGGTTCATCAAATATGTAACAGCAGCAGAAGTTTCTCCTAGAAACTTGTTAGAAATGCAAAGTCCCAGCTGAGCCTTCAGAAATCACTGTTTTGACAAGTCTTCTGATTCTCACTAAAGCTTGAGACCCACATTGCGCTTCGTCTGGGTCTGAGAGAGGAAGAGATAGAGAATGCCCAGGAAAGTACACTGGAAAGCAAATTCTGATCGCATTTTTCTGTGGTAATTTACAAATGATTGAAGAAAAACCACAAATTGAAACATGTAGTTACTTTAAGGTCTCTTTGGCAGAAATCAATCTTATTTCATGGCAGGTCTCCTATACTCGCATCTATTACTTAATAGGTCACTTCCTCATAGAGATGACTAATAGCAATTCAATAAAAACTGCTGTTTGTATTTAAATAGCACTTTCCGTTCCAATATGTCAGAATGCTTGACAAGTAGTCAAAATGCAGCTCACCAATATTCTTAAGCCCATGGCCGTAAATAACACACATCTACCATCACAGCTGTTTACTGGTAGATTTCTTGTCTGGGAAACTTGAAGTGCCTCCACTATCTCTGTAAAAAGTCAATGACTAAAGGAGAAAACATCATTCAGCTTAGTTCCCCCAGGGAACCAAACTGATAAATTACTCACTGGCTTCTATCATTGTAACTCAAGGATAGATAATGGTGTTCATCAAGGAAGAATTCCAGAGAACATTCTTGCACTACCTCTGATTCAACCCTATTTTGATAATCACCAGGCTCAATCTACATTTAATTAGGAATGCTCCATAATTCCCTCTTACTTTTGATTGCACAGGATCAATGCCACCTGAAGAATTAAGAGCAAAGGGTCACTACATTGACAGCCTTGGTGTTTAGTTGCTAAGTCATGTCCAACTGTTTGTGACCACATGAACTGTAGCCATTATTTACAAGATTAATGACAAATTACTATTTATCATTAATCTTATAAAACTTGTGTTAGATGTCTTTTACCCTCAAAGTATCAACTATGCATATTAAACTGACTTCTTTTTGTTGTTTTTTGTGTATGATTTCTGTACATCTTCCTTGTTTCAATTTTAATGTTAAGTACCCTTTCTGAGACTGTTGATTATAAGTGCTCAGTTTAACACTTTATCAAGAGTACCTAGAACAGTGCCTGCCACATAAGAAATGTTTAACAAAATTTCTAAATTATCTTGTTTAAAATCTACAGTCATCCTAGCTTGAAACACATAAACACAGATAGAGGTTCCAGTTGCATGAGTAGTGTAAAAGTGTTATGTCTGACTCTTTGCGACCCCATGAATGGTAGCCCACGAGACTCCCCTGTCCATGGGATTTTCCACGCAAGAATACTGGAATGGGTTGCCATGCCCTCCTTCAGGGAATCTTCCTGATCTAGGTATCGCACCCGAGTCTCCTGCATCTCCTGCAATGCAGGTGGATTCTTTACCCACTGAGCCACAACTGCATGGGAGTATGTACAAATTATCTGTTGATTAAGATACAGAACATGTCAGAGATTTGGAATTCCTGATAACCTAGAGTCAGAGCTGAGGTAAAAGCTTACCCGGGGCATGTTACCATTTTCTGAGTATATAGTGAAAGAAGAAGTTGATGAGAGAGCATGCAAGATTTTCCAGGCTCCAAATGGAGCTTGACTCATCTGCGTGGAAATGGCCAGTGAAACATAGAGGAACTCACTGTTCTGCTAGATTAAGCCCACCCTAGTGCATGAAACAAAACAGAAACAAGAGACTGAGGCCTCGGTTCTGAGGATCTTCACTCCACTTCAGTTCAGTTCATTCAGTTCAGTTGCTCAGTCGTGTCCGACTCTCTGCGACCCCACTTACCTGCTGTAATAGAACCAGGCAACAGACAAGAAAAAAATGTGGGAACTGCTGTTGTGTACCTTTAAATAAACACAGTGACCCTATGTAACAGAACGCGGTTCAGTGAATGCTCAAATAAATCTGACCAATCAAAATAATTCCTCCTTTCTTGGTGGAATAGCTCTGATAGAAATGGACAGAGCTGGACTTGGGAGTGCGAAAGAGGTGCTTTCCCTCTTTTACAGGCTCTAAACTTCTTCAATTTTCCTATGATTTAAGCCTAATTAGAATTTGTGTACTTTTGAAAAAGGGTAGGTATTAAAATTAAGTAAGCCGAGAGTGTTAAGTGTGGGAAAAAATATAATAAACTGAAGGTAGAATTATTACCATGAGAATTACCAGAACTGTTTTTGTTCCAGAACTGCGCCTGCCATAGCATTTTAATTATGATTAGAATTAGATAGAAATTAACTTGCTGTCTCCATTTGATAATATTGCCAGAAACTTCCCTTGAGGAAATTTAAAATTATTTATTCTATGTAAATCTCTTCAAGTCCTTAATTTGAACCTTAAGATATAACACACAGTATCTACAAGCTGGCAATATTTTGACAATTCTGCCACTCTCTATTCTATCTCCTTTTCCTCTTTCCCTCCCCCACACCTCTTTCCACAAAGCTGGTTAATGGGCATATGACAAATAGTAGGTATCAAAGTCTTATATTCATTATAGGGGTTGAGACTGTGGACTCTCATAAAAACAGAGCCTTGATTTTAAATACTTACTAGCTGTATGACTATGAATAATTTAATCTTTCTGTGCCTCAGTTTGTTCATATGTAAAATATGTAATAATAGTGCCTGCCACTTAGGATTATTTTGAGGGGAAATTACAATTTTTTTTTTTAACACGGACCAGTCTTTTTTTTTAATTTGGTGTAATACTGCTTCTGTTTTATGTTTGGGTTTTTTGGCTGCGAGGCAGATGGGATCCTAGCTCATCTACCAGGAATTGAACCCACACTGGAAGCCGAAGTCTTACTGGACTGCCAGGGAAGTCCTTCTAATCGGTTGTAAAAACAGTTGTTTAGTATAGAGTAATCATAGTAAGTATTATTTTTCACTTCTTTGTATATATAACATTTAGTATTGGGATTCATAGTCTCAGAATCTAAAAAATATGTTGAGCTAAATGGAGAAAAAACAATCGTTACAGTAATTATCTCTTTACTTCCTCATTTTGTTTTTTTAGCTGAATACAAGAATCACAATTTCTTGACATTATCTGTTGTCAATGAACAGACTATAATAGACGGTAATATTATTTTTGAAAAGGCACTGAATAATTGAAACGAAGAAAACTAAGAAACAGTAGTAAATAAACTTTTTATTTTACCAATCCCAAGTGAAAGATGAATTTAATGATGATATATGTGAAAACTCTGGAGAAGTCACACCGAAAGAACCCCAACTACTTACAGCACACTTGAAATTCAAATGACAGTAAATGACTAATTCTTAAATCAAGAACCTTTCACTGAAATTAAAAACATTAATGCTTTCTTTTTCTTGCTTTCTGTAGGAGGTGAAAGAGTATTCAGTAGGTGTCAAGACTATTTTAAAAAGCAGGTTATGGTGATGATATTTCAGGAGCATAAAAATGCTAAGGCAGACCTCATAAAGATCTGTTTAAACTATGCTTAATAGAAACTTAGTGACTGAATGACTAACACACACACACAGAAACTTAGTGAATTACATTTCAACTGACCAACATAGTTACAGGAGAGAATTTTCTGTGAATTTTAGATTTTGTTGTTGTTTAGTTGCTCACTTGTGTCCAACTCTTTTTGGGACTTCATGGGCTATAGCCTACCAGGCTCCTCCATCTATGGGTCTCCCAGGTAAGAATACTGGAGCAGGTTGCCATTTCCTTCTCTAGGAAATCTTCCAAACTCAGGGATTGAACCTGGGTCTCCTGCATTGCAGGTAGATTCTTTACCATCTGAGCCATTAGGAAAGATACCAATGTCAACATTATGTCCATGCAAACTAGACTGGTATGTTACTTAACATACCATCAGCACTGTCAATGTTTGTTCATTAAGCAATGCAGTCCTTTAAGTAAGAGGCATGGTTCTCTGTAGAAGCTTATAGACACAAGATACACAAATGGGAATAGGGTAAAAAACATTATAGATTAAAAAAAAATTACACCTAGGAACTTATCTAATATGGTCATTTCTTTGGATTGAACAAAGAAATTCATGTCAGTTTTCCTGGTTCAGGCTCCAGTGAGGTCTCTGGGCAAATTGGTAACTAGAACAAGATTCAGGTCTATTTCCACTTTCGTGCTTACCTCTTACACGAGTCCAGTTCCTGCAGCACAGAGGAAAGCACTAGATTGGCCATGGCATGAAACAGGTTTGAAATCTGGCCGATACTTAATAACTGTGCACTTCTTAAATAGGCAATTTGCTGTTTCATGAACTTTAATTCCCTCCCACACCCTCTGCTGAATGAGTATAATCTTTTTTCTACCAACTCTAGAGAATTAGGGTGGTCTGAAGAGAATATGTATGTAAAAATGCTTTGAAAACTATTTAGTGCTTTAAAAATATTATTTATCATTATTATTTCAGGATGAGGGAAATCTCCCCTTCCTCTAATACATTCAGTTTTTATGACCAAGCTAGGTCTTCCAGAGAGCTGTGTAAAACTTGAACATTTTAACGATACCTGACAATGTTTAAATATTAAAAAATTATCCAAGCTGGCACATTTCTTCTTAAACAGTTCCAAAAGTAATGCATATATATTGAAATGAATTTGGAAATACAGAAGGAGATTAAAAGGCAGTAAGAGTCACCCTGACTCTGTTTCTTGAGTTAACCATTGATAAATGATTTTTTTAATTTTCTTTAGGTCTTTTTTCTCTATGTATATGACACTGAAAACCAAGCTGTAAATATGCATTGTGTATTATTTAACATTCTCTTCTCACTTATCATACTACAAAAAAACAATTTTAATTTATTAGTTTCTGTATTGTCTCCTATTCTAAGCATTTAAAAATACTTAATAGTGAAGGTTACCTGTGAGCTATTATGTAAAGCTCAGCATATAGTATAAATATATTATAATTCATATGCTTTATCCCTATGTTAATAAGTTCCATAGACAACTCCAATATTTATAGTTAAAGACCATGAAAAAAATTTAGTATTTTTAGATAAAAATAGTTAAATGGAGGGGATCTTCCTTACCCAGGGATCGAATGCCTGTCTCCTGCACTGCAGGCAGATTCTTTACCATCTAAGCCACCAGGAAAGCCACCAGGGAAGTCCCAAATAAAGACTACTTTATTTAAAAGCTGACATGAAACCTCTAGAAAACTTCCTTCTACTTAAGTGAGGTGGTAGATATATTACCAAAACACCACCGAAATATAGATTACAACTGAGTTTAAATAAAAATCTGAATACTTACCACAGAACTGTCATCTACCCATTATACTATTAATAATTGGTAACAGGAATATTATAGAGAATGAATGAACATTAATAGTCATATGTCAATGATCTTAGTAATTGTATGACTAATTACATACATGTAATGACTACAATGTAATCATATGACTACAATGATTTTGCAAAGGTTGAGTAGCAAACATCTGTGCATTTTTATTGTCAAAGACTGCCTGCCAACTGGCAATACATTTCATAGGCTATGGTTTAAAATATATCATTTACTGATAGCCAAGAGACATCTCAGTATGTCATTAATAGTGCAGAAGATCTAAACCAGGGATATTTTTGTCTCTATAATTTATTTGCAACAGCAGCTATTAGAAACCAGAATAATAACACTAATAACCTTCAAGTTAATTTTGACCCTACGTCATAGCAATTTCAATGGAAGTTAGCATATTCACATATGGAAGCAAAATTCCTAAACTATATAGTATTACAGTTGATGCAGTGTGTGTTTATGAAATATTAGATGTAGAATACTTCATTAAAATAATTAAGTGAAAACAATATAGAAATGTCATATTTGTGTCCTAGAAAGGATGCAGAAGGAATTTCTGATAGTATAGGTTAATACATGATTAATCATACCACATTTATTTATAAAGCATATAAACATTAGACATCTATAAGATATGTCTTTACCATCAAGAGAATATATTCCAGAATTAATTTTAAAAACTTTGCTTTTACTGTGCTTATGTTTTCTAATTGAGAAGTCTGCTCTTTAAGTATCTTTAAATCACAGAACTAATCAGATAGAAATCAAGAGGAAACCAACTCACAGATTTGTTAAAACTTTGTATAAAAATGCTATGAATCTAAGAATGGAAGAGGCAGAATTATTAATCAACAAGTGGCTATTTAAAAAAATCTAGTTAATAGTAAATTACCTGGGTTAGGGTGATGAGGAAGATCAAAATGAATATCAGACCAAGTTTGCTTCTTTTACTTGAAAAAATTACAGTATATTGGGTTGTCCTAATTTGGGTCTATGTAACTGCCAATCTCATGTTTCCAGCTTTACTATGAGAGTGATTTTTTTTAGGTACAAGTGTAGAAAGAAACCAGAAAGTTCCAAAGTGCAGTTTTCTTCCTCCCTTTCCCCAACAAAAAAAATGAGAAATACCTAACCAACAGAACTGATGGTTCCAAAAGGGGCAAATCTCTATTCTGAAACATAGTTCAAGTGAGAATGTTCCAAATTAGGATTCTGTGAGACATTGGAAATTATGGCGTGAAATATAGAATAAATTTCTAATGCGCCATAAAACATATTCCACAAAATAAAAGAGATAATGGAAGCCCAGAGCATTTAATGGATAAAATATAGTCAAATAAAACAGAAACATGTTCCAAGCTGAAAAGCAGCAATACTACTATTCTCACATAATTGTGCAGTAGTTATAACCCAGTAAGATCAGGTTTAAAAACACTTAAATATGTGTGCTGCTGCTGCTAAGTCACTTCAGTCGTGTCCGACTCTGTGTGACCCCATAGACGGAAGCCCACCAGGCTCCCCCGTCCCTGGGATTTTCCAGGCAGGAACACTGGAGTGGGTTGCCATTTCCTTCTCTATAAATCTACATATATATATATATATATATATGTAGAAATAACATATGTAGTACCTGAAATATATTGTATTCATATAGTAAAGAATCACTTTAAAATTTCAAAACTATTCTTTTAAGTTTTGAAAAATATACAGTGAAAACATAAATTTTCTTTGTAAAACTTGACTCTGGAAACAAAGATTATTCAAATGCTTCTCCAATAACTTGTTTATCTTAAATATAATCAAATATTTGAAACAAAAGACAGATGTTCATGAAAACAGACATGTATAATCCATACATGTATATATATATTAATAGACACATAAGTGTCTATTAAATATAATTATATATAATTAAATATAATTAATATATAATATGCATAAAATACTTAACTTACTATATAGCATTATATCCTGATAAACCCACCGCTAACTGAAAATATTATAAATTGCAAATACTTATACTACAACCAGGGCTTCCCTGGATGCTCAGATGGTAAAGAATCTGCCTGCATTGTGGGAGCCTGGGGTTCAACCCCTTGGTCCAGAAGATCTCCTGGAGAAGAGAATGGCTGCCCACTCCAGTATTCTTGCCTGGAGAGTTCCAGGGACAGAGGATCCTGGAGGACTACAGTCCATGGGGTCGCAAAGAGTCAGACGTGGCTGAGCAACTGACGCTAACGATAGTATACCCACAATCTACCAACCATCATAGTTGAGCATAGCGTACCTTCAACAGGCTCAGAACACTCACATTAGCCTACAGTTGGGCATAATCAACTAATGCAAGCCTATTTTATAACATATTGAACATCTCATTTGTTTTATTGAACACTACTGAATGTGATAAACAAAATGGTTGTAAAGTGTGTCAGTTGTGATGCATGGCTGACTGGGAGCAGAAGCTAGCTGCTGCTGCTGAGCATCACCAGAAAGCATCAAGCTGCATATTGCAAGCTTGGGAAAAGATTAAAATTCAAAAAATATTTTTTCCACTAAGTGAGTATCACTTTTGCACCATCGTAAATCTGAAGAATCGTTAAGTTGAACCATTAGAAGTTGGGGAATGTCTATATATATAATTTCTGTATAATATTTGTGTATACATGTATGCACATGTATATTTAAAACAGGAATTTTCACTGTGTGCAACATATTATCTGAAGATCAGATTTTACACAAAATCTATGCATCAAGCCTTTGGTGACTAACTAATGAATTCAGCATTCAAACAGGGATTAAAAATATTGGTTTAGGAAGTAAGGACACACTTTTAAAAATTTCTTATACTTTTTACTTACAAGAATAAGGTTAGGTATATATGATTTGTGGTTTCCCAAGTGGCACAGTGGTAAAGAACCCGCCTGCCAAATCAGGAGACATGGGTTCGATCCTTGGGTCAGGAAGAGCTCCTGGAGTAAGAAATGGCAACCCACCCACTCCAGTATTCTTGCCTGGAGAATTTCCATGGACAGAGGACCCTGGTAGGCTACAGTCCATGGGGTCGCAAAGAGGTGGACACACTGAGCACGCATGCATGCACATGCTCACATGCACACACACACAGGACTAGACTCTAACAATAGAAATAAATTACTGCCAATTTGGCCAGAGCTATTTATCACCACAAAATGCTCACCTGTTGAACAACTACGGCTCATATATTAAATGGAAGGTTTTAGGCACTTTTTGTATTTGTTTGCCTAAACCAAATGATTCATATCGTGCACTGTAGCCTACCAGGCTTCTCTGTCCATGGGATTCTCCAGGCAAGAATACTGGAGTGGGTTACCGCTTCCTTCTCCAGGGGATCTTCCCGACCCAGGGATCGAACCCGGGTCTCCCACATTGGAGGCAGACGCTTTTACCTCTGAGCCACCAGGGAAGCCCAAAAGTCACATAAAAATATAAAATTATGTGCTTTTCAAGCTAAACAAAATTGTTATCACACTAAAGCATGTCTGTGTACTAAAAGTACAGTTGTTATAGGCAGGTGTTTCTGGTACTAGTTTTCATATTAATTGAGGCTTTATTTTTTTATTTCTGTTTAAACGTGTTGCTAGTGATTGAATCTACTCAGTGGCACATAGTAATGAACAGTACTCCATTAAAATTCTTACATGTACGCTCTAAATTCTTTGAGATTAAGTAAAATAGAAAGATACCACATACCAAGAAGATTTCTTTGTATATGATGTACAGTAGAGTTACAGATTAATTTTCCTTTTTGGACAACTTAATGATATCGATTAACATTTTAAGAAACATAAATAGTTACACATTTAAAAAATAGGTTGGGGTACAAGGCAAAGAGCGGGATTATCTTTAAAGACGTTTGTTCGAGGAAGTGAATGTTAACAAGACTTTAGTTGCCTTCTCTCCAGAGTTTCAACTATTACAAAAAAATTAAATGGTCAATTATTGCTTTTAAGACAGAGAACAATTCCCACTTTCTATAACATTAACTTCTGAAATCAACACCCATATTCAACAACCTTGATATCATGTCTGATAATGAGTCAGTGAAAAGAGTGACTAGACATATGGTACAATTCAGAAAGAGAGTAAGATGCCAACTGAATTTTCCCAACTCATCCAATCAACTACTTGCAGAATTAAAAATAGAAGCTAAGTCTAATTCCCACAGCTTCTGCCAGATCAGAGCCTGACATCTTTGCACTGCAGTAGCTCCAACCTCTCCTGCCACTCGGATTACCTTTATTGAGACACCTTCCCATGAAGTTCAGTCATTTCAAGGCTTGGTTTAAAATAGAGAGAAGTAGGAAGAGGTTCACAAATTTGGGGAACAATTGTGGTAATGAGATCTCATTGTAAATTGAGCAGAAAAATTAAAACGATAAAAGCTGGGAACATTTATTAAACCTTACTATGTTATAAATTCTTCTTTATGTTACCTTCTTTAATCTTCATGACAACCCTATGATTTTCCTGTTTAAATGTCAAGAAACAACTCACAGTGGTTAAGTAACTTACCCTAGGTCATAGAGACAGAAAACAGTAGGGGTAGGATTAAAACTAGGTGGGGTTCAAGGTTCAAATTCACTTCCTGAAAGACATGATTTGGACATAAACAGGAGCCCAAACTCCCCAAAATAAATAGAAAATTAAAGAGAGAAAGGGAAGAGGAGGCCTAGTGATAAGCAAACCTTGAAGATAATGTTTAGAACTTTTTGATTGATCTTAAAAGTGACCAAAAGCTAGCTGCCTGAGAGTTTCAAGAATAAAACTGTTATTAAATTAGACAAACAAAAAAACTATTTTATTTTACACTCATGTACTTTGAAATCAACCAGATTGTTTTCCTTTCATTAACACTGTACTGCCATTTTATTTCATTTTCCATTTCATTTATTAAGAGGTAATTCAAACACAAGTATTTTACCTGAACAGTTTACTGATTTTCTTTCTTTTTTTTTTTCTTTTACTCTGACCAAGATGCCAATCTTCCTCCCCTTATTGAATGGACTTTTTAATATCAGCTTATTTTAGTGTCAGATTTTAATTTATGTAGTGAAATAGTGACTTCACAAATACGGAAATCTTTAAAATTTGACTGGCTTTAAGTCTGAATTTAGATTTGGTGAGTCTGATGGATTATTCTCAGTGACTACTGGGTACAACCAATTCAAATTCAACATTATTTCTGCAAGTCCCAGAAGCATTAAATTTTGTGAATGGAGAGAGAGCTTTAGCACCCTGGTTGTTTTTCACTACACTTTGATTACCAGAGAACCCAAGTGTGAAACCTCATGGAGAAGAACTGTAAAAAAACCCCTAAAGGTAGCACTGATTTCTATTTATTCACACTCTGCAGTATACAACAAAAGGAACAAAGCAGGTTGTATTGCTGTTACTATTGTAATGACCAAGAATCCTCAGTCTCATAGTCATGGCAGTCCATTAAGATATGGGCTTGTTGATTAGCTAGGCCAAAGTTAGAATGATTGTTTTACGTCTGTTTTTTAATGAGCACTTGATTAGACAGCAATAAGGACAAAATAGGGGAAATGTCTGTTAATAGGTTCCTCCATCCCAATCAACTAAAGAAACAGTATACTTTAAATATTGCTGTGAAATGTCTAGGGTGTGTCTGCCTGTATTCTTGCAACCCTTCACCTTTATGTAGCTTTTCAAAAATATGTTATAACATGTTGCTTCATCCTTGTCCTTGTAGCGTGTTAATGTCTAACTAAGTAAAGTGTGATGCAATCCCCAGCAAGCTCTCAGTTTCTCCTTTCTGGGACAATGCAAATAAAGACAGCCTTCTTCTAGGGAAGGTAGTTGAAAGTTTTGCCAGTTGTGTTCTCACTTCAGATATTCCAACATTACGTAGTTTAGCTTAAATAAGATACTCGCATCTTTGGGATATAATTATTTTGTTTCGAAATAAAGTTTAAAAGATACTCTAAAGAGAATATAAGAAAAAACAACAAAAGATATACCATAATGCAGGTACATAAATATGAAATAAGGTAGTTTTAGATTAAAAATTTATCTATTTTTAAAATTAATTTAATTGAAATCTTAGATTTCACTTAAAATTGGCTAAAATGGTAAACTTTATGTTATGGGACATTTTACCAAAATAAAAATAAACTATAAAATAAAGTAAAAATTTACCTCATATTAGGCATATTATGAAGTTTCCATAAACTTGCATTTATTTTAGGAACTTATACAGCTATTTTCATATTTTGGGACATATAAAGAAAGCAAAGTTCCAATAATTTGGCCATCTGATACACAGAGCCGACTCATTTGAAAAGACACTGATGCTGGGAAAGATTGAAGGCAGGAGGAGAAGGGGACGTCAGAGGACAAGATGGTTGGATGGCACCACTGATTCAATGGACATGAGTTTGAGCAAGCTCAGGGAGATGGTGGAGGACGGGGAGCCTGACGTGCTGCCGTCCATGGGTCATAAAGAGTCGGTCAGACACGACTAAGTGACTGAACAACAAGAAAGCAACAGTTTAAGTAGTCTTCTTTTGAGTTCTTTCTCTCCATCTTTCCTTCTCTCTCTGTTTTTTCTAGGTTAATGGTCTTCTCACACCTGTCTTTGAACACTAGCATCAGTAGGAAGCAGTTAGCTCATAATGGTTTCCTTAAGTATCAGCTAAAAATCTTAATGTACTTTTATCCTGGTAATTGTTTTAAAACCTGAGGGTGATGTAATTTCTTGGCAAAAGCAAATATATTACTGTA
Source organism: Moschus berezovskii (assembly GCF_049115385.1). Classification (NCBI taxonomy): domain Eukaryota; kingdom Metazoa; phylum Chordata; class Mammalia; order Artiodactyla; family Moschidae; genus Moschus; species Moschus berezovskii. The sequence continues at coordinate 39,991,149 of NC_142475.1, forward strand.
GATAGCATTATTAGAAAGAAATAGTAACTTTCAGGCAGACATCCATCCATCCTAAGGAAACTGAATATATTTCAGAGTAGACTACACCACTCAATTGCTGGCAATGCTCTTCCACATATTTGGCAGCATAGTACTGCAAGTCTGAGAGCTGTTTCTTTTTTGTAAAAATGATTTTGATTGGAAAATCCTAAATAAATCATTTGGAATGTACAACATTTAGAGCTCCTTCTGGGATTCCTTTTCTGTGAATCAAGGTTCTTTGACTCACTATCCTCCTTGGCACTTGCTTCCTAGTCTTCTCAGCTACCTTTGTGCCAGTGCTAGTGAAGAGTTCTGATTTTAGGTCCTAAAGCTGGGATAACAATAAAAGGAAAACCTCATCTCAAGTACTGGAAATATCTGGGCTATAAAGGACATACATGTTGTCAAAGTAAGCCCAGAGTGTGGTGACATCACCAAGGTCATTCCTGGCTCTACTCGCCCTCACAGGAGGAACAACCAAAAATTATTTGGAAACAGGACACCATCTGAGAGAATCCTCGAACACAGAGGTGAGACTGAAGCACCTTCGCACCACAAAGAGCAAGACAGACTGTATTTAGACTGCATTGCTCCTCCCCCAGGCCAGTGGAGCACCACTGAAGGTCTGGTTCTTCCAGTAGAAGAGAACTGGGGGACAGCCAGCATCACCCCTAGCATTGGGGTAGCTTTGTGAGAGCCACTACTCTGATCTGCTCCACTGGGCTTGCAGGGGAATCTGCGTGGCTTGACCACTGAAAGTTAAGACTGTGATGAAGGGGTAAGGGACATGCAACAGCCAGCACATGGATTGTGACAGAATTCATACCTGCAGTGCCCAAGTAATGATCACAACTAGTGTCTTTGTTCATCTATAGAGCCAGGTTAGGGTGCACTACAACCAGGGAAATCAGAGGGGTCCATGCTGCTGCTGCTGAGTCACTTCAGTCGTGTCCGACTCTGTGTGACCCCATAGACGGAAACCCACCAGGCTCCCCCTTCCCTGGGATTCTCCAGGCAAGAACACTGGAGTGGGTTGCCATTTCCTTCTCCAATGTATGAAAGTGAAAAGTGAAAGTGAAGTCGCTCAGTCGTGTCCGACTCTCAGCGACCCCACGGACTGCAGCCTACCAGGCTCCTCCATCCATGGGATTTTCTAGGCAATAGTACTGGAGTGGCTTGCCATTGCCTTCTCCGAGAGGGGTCCATATCCACCTGATTTTCATATAGCCCTAGAGCCTGGTTTGCCTACCCCCAGGGAAAGAGCACAGTCGCAGCCTACCAATGTGGAGAGTGTCTTCCGGCCATCTGAACAAAAGGGCTGGCAATAAATCCTTGAAGCTGTGTGGCCCTATGGCACTCTAACCAAGAGGCAGGCAAGCACAGCAATCACCCCCAAAGCAAAGAGTACCAGGTGTGGAGGGTTCCTATAGTATGCTTAGGCAGGGAGATTAATTCTTAGCCAAGGCTGAGAATAGCTCCCAGCTCCTCCCAACTGGGGAGCCTATTTGAGAAATTAAGGGTAGCTGGAGTGGCCCTTCCCCAGTTCACCCATCCCCCCATCTTCACTCTGTGAAGACAGTCTTCCTGCCCCAAATGACTAGAAGGGTTGGTGACAACTCCTAGAAATTGTGTGGCCCAGCAGTGAGCAAGCCTAGAGAAGGCACAGCTGATAGTTTGCAAAGAAAAGCCAGTGGCCTTGTTCAGTCAGAGAACCTGGCACGTGGATCAGGTTGAATTAAGACAACAAAAGAGCTTAACTGGCTTTAAAGTTGCTTCTCCTGCTGCTGTGCCTGGGCAGGGAATTTAATTCATAGCCCTACTCATCACTGGAAAAAAGACTTCAGTCTGACCAACCAGGAGTCTAACCAGAGCACATGGGAAGCTGTATAGCCCATTCAATAGCCCAAGATACAGTGGCACTTGACCCCACCTGCAGAGCAAAACCAGTGTCTTCACCTGACCAGGGAATTCAGTGCACGCACTGGCCTGACTTGGGTCCCCAAACTATAGGTTCTGTGTGCTGTCCTGGTGTCCTGCCAAGAAACTAATTCATAGCCCCATATACTACTGAATATAATTACCAGTAAAGTCTGGAGGAGAGTCAAATTAATCGAGTATCCAGATACCCATGTAAGGAATCAAGGATCACAAAAAATTAGGCAAATATGAAACCACCAAAGGAAACTAATAAAGCTCCAATAAATGACCTTAAAAAAGTAAGATCTAGGAACTGTCAAAGAATTCAGAATAATCCTCTTAAGGAAGTTTAGTAAACTACAAAAAAACATAGACAGCTAACCAAAATTAGGAAAAATAATAGTGAACAAGACAAGATGTTTGACAAGCAAATAAAAATATAAAAAAAAAAACAACCCAGGAATACTAGAATTAAAAAGTACAATAACAATAACTGAAGAATTCAATAGAGTATCAAAGGTAGATTCAACCATGCAGAAGAAAGGATTAGTAGACTAGAGGATAAGACATTAGAAATTACCCAATGAAAGAACAAAAGAAAAAGAATAAACGATATACATGTTATGGGAATTCCAGGAGAAAAGAGAGGAAAGGACAGAAAGTATACTTAAAGCAATAATGGTTGAAAACGTCCCAAACCTGGGATGACAAATGGATATCCAGATCCATGAGGCCCAAATGACCCCAAATAGGTTGGACTCAAATATGGCTACATTGAGACACATTGTAATTAAATTGTCAAGTCAAAGACAAAGAAAGAATTTTAAGAGCAGCAAGAGAAAAGATAAAAGGTACATATAAGGGAACTCTGGGATAATTGGATATTCACACGTAAAAGAAAGAAACTGGACCAATAAATCTTATAACACTCACAAAATTAACTTGGATTAAAGACTCAGGTGTAAGGCCAGAAACTATGAAACTGCTAGAAGAAAACATAAGCATAAAGCTCATTATATATTACAGGGGTCTTGGTAATGACTTTTCAGATAAGTGGAAGTTTTGTTTTATGATGCTTACTATGTTTTTTAATATGGATGAGCCAATATCCATTTAAGGGCATGTAAGTTCACAATAACTTTTGCTGAATACGACTATTTGAATGTTCACTATTTATTTATTATATAAGGATTTTAAACAAATAAAGTGGTACTTGCAGACATTATTTAGAGCCTAACTTGGCTTTTGTTTGACTTCCAAGGTAGCACAGTAGCGAAGAATCTGCTTGCCAGTGCAGGAGATGCCAGAGATTCAGGTTTGATCCCTGGGTTGGGAAGATCCCCTGGAGAAGGAAATGGCAACCCACTCCTGTATTCTTGCCTGAAAAAAATTTCATGGACAGAGGAGGCTGGTGGGCTACAGTCCATAGTGTTGCAAAGAGTCAGCACAACTGAGTGACTAAACACACACACACACCCAACTTGGCTATTAGAGTAGGTGGATACATACCCCTGGAAAATAATAACTCATTTCTTCCCTAAAATCAAATTGCTGAACATCTAGTTTTCATATACATAGCTAAGCACTGTATTATGAGTTGCAGGTAATAAAGAGTTGTTAGTCACAGACTGCTCTCTAGGGCTGTCGTAATTACTAGAGCAGATCATGTTCAAAATAAAAGGCAGACCAAAATGGAAAATGCCATAGGAATTCAGACAAGGGAGAAACACATCTGAGACACGAAGGAAGGTGGGTAGGCTTATGGAGAAGGCTTCATGGAAGAAGCAGTATAAGATGTGAGTAAGTTTCCAACATGTAGCAGGGGGAGTGAATGGAACAAAGAACGCATACGGGTGTGATGTCATGGGGCACAAACTGGAATAAAGGCTGCTTGGTCTAGGCTGGTCATGGGGTAATTTAAGGTGATTTGTAAGAAACTAAAAAAAAATTCCATGGTCAGAGGAGCCTGGCGGGCTACAGTCCAAGGTATCACATAGTCAGACATGACAGAGCATGCATGCATAATGACAACAAAGTTACTGATAACACTGACCACCCACCAGACTAAATACATTTTTACTTGATTGGAAAGCAACAGACTGATTTCAAATTTATCTTGTCAAAACTACAAAACCTTCCTACAGTTCATTTAACATCTAATAGTGCACACCCTTCTATTTGGTGTTCCTCCTCCTTAATACCAGGTGATTAATTTTTCCTTTCTCTGGGAAACACTTCAAAAAAAAAGGAAATAAAGTCATAAATCAGTTTCAGTCAGGATATCACACAACTGTTTCTTCCCAAGGCTTTGAATTTAGAAACTTTCCTCAGAAATTGTTTAAATGTAACAAGGTCTAAGTTCAGAAATCCCTTAAATTTATTTATCTTACTTAGTTGCACTACAATAGGAAATTATATTTTCTATCTGGTTTTCTTTCTTCCCTAAAGGCTTCTCCAACTGTAATCTATAACTTAGTGCATTCATCTCACCTGTAAAATCACTGGCAGGTAAGATGATTTTAGGCAGCACCAGTCCCCTAGTCCTGACCCACTTGCCAAACAATTCAGATTCTTCAGAAACCAAGTAACAGGCACTTTCAATTTATAACCATCATTAGCATATTTCCATGTGCTATCTTCAACATAAATATGCCTTTTAAAATTACCGAAATTTTTATTGTACTTAAGATCAATTGCACGAACCTGTATTTCTTAGACCGTGGGCTATTCTTTCAAAAATGAAATATTATTTGCTATGCTTTTCACTTATTACTCAGAATAATTATTCATATCGTTAAATATTTTACGATTAGGTAAGAAGGGTCGTTTAAAAGAAAGGGTTTTGCTGTTTTTGTTCTTTGTTTCCCTGTCTAGTTGATGTGCTGTGTCAAAATTGCAGAATCTTCAAAATTTAATATCTCAAACCCAAACCACATTCAACGGATAATAATAATAACAATAACAAGCGGAAAAAATTTTCAGTCCAAAGGTTTTCATGATTCGGAGGAACAGTTCCTGGAGTGGACCACTTGGAGTGAAATTCCACCCCCCACCTACTCCTTCTGCCTCATATACTGAAGGTAGGAACAAAGAAACCAACTCAAATCTTTCCACAGTGTATTTATAAATAGAGAGTCTGTAATCAGAAAAACAATAATGATATATAATAGAGGTAACATGATTTTGCAGAACCAGTATCTTTGTCTAAAAGCCATATTAAAAAAAAAAGGTTAACAATTTTTTAGCTATAAAACCCTGGTCCTCTTTTTCATTGATCTCCTCTCTCAATGTGTTAAAATTGCAGGGCTTTGGAGTCAAATTGTCTCTATCATCTCAAACGTAAAGAGAATAAATGTCTTTCTAAATAGAATATTATTAACACACAGACACCACAGTTTGGCTTATTGCAACTGTTCTCAGTTGGGGAAGTGGCACATTTGCAATTCCCATCACAGCCATCTTAACCATTTCACATAATATCATTCAAATGCACGTCCTTAGGTGGGCCACAGGAATGGGCACTTGAGCTCAGTAGCAAGGCGTCTGTGGGGAAATCCGAGGTCGGAACCCCTAAAAACTTGAGGATGCCCCAATAACCCGAGGCTTACACTGGCCAGCTCCCCTGTCTTTCTCACTGCCTGTGGGGAAAGCCTCCGGAAACTCTTTTGAGGTATTGGGGGAATCCCAGGACAAACGCATTGCTTGCTTTGGCCGGAGGACTTGCTTCATACCCTACCCAGCTAGGTGTCTCACAGCCTTCTAAAAAAGGCTTCAAGAAAAACGGGATAGGATGGCATTCACATCGCTACTTCCACCTGTTCTTAGGCACAGGAGCAAAACACGTTGGGTATAGCTCTCTTTCTCACAGCCCGAGGATTCTGCTGTCCTCGAAACCCTTCTGGGGTAGCTGCAGTGACTCCAACGAAGCGAGTTATTGGAAACCATGTTGGTACTGGGCTGAAAGGATTTTTTCCATGCCCTGTATTTGGGGGAAGGACACAAGTAACAATCCAAACGTGGTGGAGGGAAATGCCCTTTCTGAGTCCTTGACAAAATCAGTCATGGGAAAGAGGTGATGGACAGGGGCTGACAAGAGCTGGCCGGTGGATAGCCACATAATCCACGGGGGGGAAATCAACTAAACGATTGACAAGAGAAATGAAGGGAAAAGTGCAGTCAAGTGCTGCACAACCCAAGCTGAACTCCAGAAGGCAAGTTTCACCTCTAATCTGAGACTCTTTCTAAGGGTTAGGTGTTGAAGCGGGCGTTTGACGTCGAAATGTGCATGGAACCCATTCTGAGCACTGGAAAGGGAGAAGACGGAGGAAGGCAAAAGAACAGGGAAGATTTTCAATGACTTCTCCAGGCTCCTGCCAAGGACCTGCTGCTCACAAACCAGAAAACACCCAAGCGAAGGTTGAAGGCAGCAACGTTAAAAGTGCAACTCAAAATTATTTTACATTTAGAATACTCTTTCAATATCTAAGTGAGTCTGCCATTGCAACGGTCGAGTATCTTTAATAAGAATATAGAGGCTGACCGCCTTCTTTGTCTGCCCAAAAACACCGCTCCTCCGATCTCAAGCACTTGATTAACATTTCCAGTCGTTGCTCCTTCACCCGAATACAGAATGCAGCAGAGACAGTCGCCTTCTTCCCAGGGTGTCACAAACCCCATTATTAACCGAGCGCGGAGCACCGCGCAGCGTGGCCGAGGCTAACGACAGCCCGGCAGCTTACCTTCTCGGGCGCGATCGAGGCAGCGCACGTCCCAGGCGTCCGCTGCCCCGGGTTGCAGTGCCGCCGCGCCGGGAGCTGCGCGGTCAGCTCGGCCGGCCCCCTCCCCACCTGCCAGCTGCTGCAGCCGCTCCCGCCGCCGAGCTCCGGCCGCATGAAGTCATCCCCCGCCCTGGGCCGGATCGCCACACTCCGCGCCAGCCGCGGGGGGAGAGGGACCTCTCCCGGCTGCGGGCACCCGAGCCCGGAAACTGCGCCCGACGATCGCCCAGGTTCCCGGCTTGGGGATTATTTTCTGTGACTGCTTTTTACTGAAGAAGCGTCGCCGGAAGGTGGCCCGAGAGAGAAGAGGCCGAGAGATTCTCTCTGCAGAGCGCCTCTTCCCCGAGCGCTCCCCTGTCACTGCCGCCTCATGGACAGCTCCATTCCGGCGTGTGGGTTTCCCACCCTCCTCATCTTCCTTATCAGTATTGTTCATTTTGCTGAATTTGAGAGTGGCATTCGCTTTGGAGCTAGCATTCAAGCACTCCGAAAATATTTTAAATTGGGAACTAGATTTCCAAGCCCCTTGTAGCAGGCTCCACTTTCCTCCAACACACTCACACACACACATACTCACGCACGTACACACAGTCAAACCACTCACAATTATGAAAACCGGACTTCTCGCTCTCTTACCTACGTAATGGAACAGGAAACTCCCAAAGGAGTGGAGAAGTAGAACGGGCTAGAGAAAGCACTCAAGGAAAGACAGAGGTGGCCCAGGATTTTGTTGCTGTTCAGTAGAGTACTTAGTGAACAGATGTTTCCCCTCTAGTACCTCCCATACCAGCCCTGCCTCACGTGGGATGCCTGCTCTGGTGAGAGCTATAACATTTGGAAACAAAGAAGCCGAATCCCCATTAACAGATCTCTTTCTTTCCTAAAGGATTTTTATCTGAATTGCTTTGGGAATAATATAAGCATATATGCATATAAGCCCTTCTCTCTTTAAATTGGCAGGTATCTCTGTCTCTCTCTTAGTCTTCCGTTCTCCCTCCCTCTCCTAAGCTGTTTAGATCAATTTAGGGATTTAGAAGAAAAAAAAAATGCCAAAGAGATGCCCTCTTTACAACTAAACCAGGGTTTCTTTTCCCAATGTTGAGCTAGTCCCAATGAGAATGGCTCTTGGACGCTGGGGTTCTGTGAGTGAAGTTCTTATACTCAACTTCCTTTTGAAATTGCCCATCACTGCAAGAAGATCAAATCAGTCAACCCTAAAGGAAATCAACCCTGAATATTCATTGGAAGGACAGATGCTGAAGCTGAAGCTCCAAAACTTTGACCACCTGATGACCACCTGACTTATTAGAAAAGACCCTATTGTTGGGAAAGATTGAAGGCAAAAGAGGTCAGCAGAGGATGAGATGGTTAAACAGCACCAAGACTCAGTGGAGGTGAATTTGAGCAAACTCTGGGAGATAATGAGGAATAGAGTCTGGCATACTAGAGTCAGTCCATGGGTTTGGAAAAAGTCAGACTCAGCTTAGTGAATGAACAACAGCAATAACAGGTCTAGGCCAGTTTTATGCTTGGATCTGTCCAGAAACCTAGAGTGTAATTGCACAAGGCCAAGGCAGTATGCTTGATCTAGGCAGAGTCCCCAAACCTCTGTTTAGCGGCTCCAAAATTAGGAGATAGTGTAGCAAACAATGCAGCGAGACGCAGAATTCTTGACCCTAGAATGCAAGCTAAAACAATCTAATTCATTTCTTTGAGCTTCACTTTCATAATATTACACCATGAATACCACCAAAGAGCAGGGGATATGTATCAAAATGTGTCTGTAGTCTGGGTGGGAATATTACATCTTTAATTTCACTAATCTCTAGCTGAAACAGTTTTGTCATTTCCTTTAAGTATAAATGCAGACATGAAACCACAATAGTATTGGGATGCCTTTGACTTTGTCACTAGTGTATGTCACAGATAATATCCTATTGCAGTTTTTATAACTATCTCAAAGTATCACTGAAGGAGGAAACAGAACAGGCTCTATCTTGAAAGCAGGACTCCAGCTTGGGCCAAACTGTGGACTTTGAGCTCTACACCTATGGAAATGACGTACCAACTAGAAAACTAGGCCCCGGAAGGAAGAGCTCCAGGGCTCTCAATTGCCTAAAAGAATACCCTAAATATCTGTGTTTGCAGCCATGAAATTAAAAGATGCTTACTCCTTGGAAGGAAAGTTATGACCAACCTAGAAAGCATATTAAAAAGCAGAGACATTACTTTGCCAACAGAGGTCTGTCTAGTCAAAGCTATGGTTTTTCCAGTGGTCATGTATGGGTGTGAGAGTTGGACTGTGAAGAAAGCTGAGCAACAAAGAATTGATGCTTTTGAACTGTGGTGTTGGAGAAGACTCTTGAGAGTCCCTTGGACTGCAAGGAGATCCAACCAGTCCATTCTAAAGGAGATCAGTCCTGGGTGTTCATTGGAAGGACTGATGCTAAAGCTAAAACTCCAATACTTTGGCCACCTCATGCGAAGCATTGACTCATTGGAAAAGACTCTGATGCTGGGAGGGATTGGGGGCAAGAGGAGAAGGGGACGACAGAGGATAAGATGGCTGGATGGCATCACCGACTCAATGGCCATGAGTTTGAGTGAACTCTGGGAGTTGGGGATGGACAGGGAGGCCTGACGTGCTGTGATTCATGGGGTCACAAAGAGTCAGACAAGACTGAGTGACTGAACTGAACTGAACTGAGTTATCTGTGTAACTGAATAGAATCATACATTCTATTATGCTTATTGGGGTATGACGATAGGCCTATTGATAATTGTCCACTGTTAACTACCTAGGTTTAAGGCATATGAATCACAGGTTAACTTTGATCGTATCTCTCTTCTACCTTGTCCAGACTAGTTTCTGGGAATTTGGGGAGGCAGGTTTTTGCACGCACACTTAGGGCATATAAGGTTTTCATAAATACTGGTCCGGGCCCTTGGCTAAGAGGAGACTCTGCCTTGGGCCCGCGGCTGTAATAAACTGCACTCCACTATCTGCATTGTCCTTCTGAGTGAGTCTGTTTCCAAATGCATGGCTACAACATCACTACCCTGATGTTACAGTCAAATCATCATTATGTTTTTTATTTTACTAAATAGAATGTATATTTTTAGAATGGTTTTAGATATACAGAAAAAATTAAGATAGTGCTACCAAGTCCAAGCTCAGTCTGTTCACTACACAGCGGATCAATAAGTTGGGAGACAAAATGTTGAGGAAAGGAGTAACAGCTTTATTCACAAAGCTGGCAGACCAAGAAGATGGCAGGCTAATGTCTCAAAGTCTGACACTGTTTCCCCATGTATTTCCCATAAAGTGATGGGACCAGATGCCAAGATCTTTGTTTTCTGAATGCTGAGCTTCAAGCTAACCTTTTCACTCTCCTCTTCCACTTTCATCAAGAGGTTTTTGAGTTCCTCTTCACTTTCTGCCATAAGGGTGGTGTCATCTGCATATCTGAGGTTATTGATATTTCTCCCAGCAATCTTGATTCCAGCTTGTGCTTCCTCCAGCCCAGTGTTCCTCATGATGTACTCTGCATAGAAGTTAAATAAGCAGGGTGACAATATACAACCTTGATGTACTCCTTTTCCTATTTGGAACCAGTCTGTTGTTCCATGTCCAGTTCTAACTGTTGCTTCCTGACCTGCATACAGGTTTCTCAAGAGGCAGGTCAGGTGGTCTGGGATTCCCATCTCTTTCAGAATGTTCCACAGTTTACTGTGATCAACACAGTCAAAGGGTTTGGCATAGTCAATGAAGCAGAAATAGATGTTTTTCTGGAACTCTCTTGCTTTCTCCATGATCCAGCGGATGTTGGCAATTTGATCTCTGGTGCCTCTGCCTTTTCTAAAACCTGCTTGAACATCTGGGAGTTCACAGTTCACATATTGCTGAAGCCTGGCTTGGAGAATTTTGAGCATGACTTTACTAGCGTGTGAGATGAGTGCAATTGTGCGGTAGTTTGAGCATTCTTTGGCATTGCCTTTCTTTGGGTTTGGGATGAAGACTGACCTCTTCCAGTCCTGTGGCCACTGCTGAGTTTTCCAAATTTGCTGGCATATTGAGTGCAGCACTTTCACAGCATCATCTTTCAAGATTTGAAAGAGCTCAATTGGAATTCCATCACCTCCACTAGCTTTGATCGTAGTGATGCTCTCTAAGGCCCACTTGACTTCACATTCCAAGACTTTATTTTTTGGGGGACTCCAAAATCATTGGGGATGCTGATTGCAGCCATGAAATTAAAAGATGCTTACTCCTTGGAAGGAAAGTTATGACCAACCTAGATAGCATATTAAAAAGCAAAGACATTACTTTGCCAACAAAGATCCGTCTAGTCAAGGCTATGGTTTTTCCAGTGGTCATGTATGGATGTGAGAGTTGGACTGTGAAGAAAGCCGAGCGCTGAAGAATTGATGCTTTTGAACTGAGGTGTTGGAGAAGACTCTTGAGAGTCCCTTGGACTGCAAGGAGATCCAACCAGTCTATTCTAAAGGAGATCAGTCCTGGGTGTTTATTGGAAGGACTGATGCTAAAGCTGAAACTGCAATACTTTGGCCACCTCATGCGATGAGTTTACTCACTGGAAAAGACTCTGATTTTGGGAGGGATTGGGGGCAGGAGGAGACGGGGACGACAGAGAATGAGATGGCTGGATGGCATCACCGACTCGATGAACATGAGTTTGAGTGAACTCTGGGAGTTGGTGATGGACAGGGAGGCCTGGCGTGCTGTGATTCATGGGGTCGCAAAGAGTCGGACAGGACTGAGCGACTGAACTGAACTGAATGTCTCAAAATACCTATCTTATCAGGGTCTGGATTCCAGGTTCTTTTATAGAACATGGAGGGGGAGAAAGAGAGGAAGTAAAGTAAAAAGGCCATTTATCTCACAAATATCTCCTGGAACGACCAGCCTCAGGGCAGGGATGTGTTAATTTCTTATTTCTTGCAACTGTTCTCATTTGGGCTTTCCTTGTAGCTCAGCTGGTAAAAAAATCTTCCTGCAATACAGGAGTCCTGGGTTTGATTCTTGGGTCTGGGAGATTACCTGGAGAGAAAATGGCAACCCATTCCAGTATTCTTGACTGGAGAATTCCATGGACAGAGTAGTCTGGTGGGTTACAGTCCATTTGGTCCTAAGAGCTGGACATGACTTATCAACCAAGCCACCATTCTCCTGTGGACACAGTCAAGGTGTTTCCCTGAACAAAGACACTTTGGTTTAACATTCAGGCAGAAGGGCAGGGTTCCCTGAGGCAGGTTATTATGTATAAAAGTAGCCTTTTCAGTTCAGTTCAGTTCAGTCAGTTCAGTTCAGTCGCTCAGTCGTGTCCGACTCTCCGCGACCCCATGAATCACAGCATGCCAGGCCTCCCTGTCCATCACCAACTCCCGGAGTACACTCAAACTCATGTCCACAGAGTCGGTGATGCCATCCAGCCATCTCATTCTCCGTCGTCCCCTTCTCCTCCCGCCCCTAACCTTTCCCAGCATCAGAGTCTTTTCCAGTGAGTCAACTCGTCACATGAGGTGGCCAAAGTATTGCAGTTTCAGCTTTAGCATCAGTCCTTCCAATGAACATCCAGGATTGATCTCCTTTAGAATGGACTGGTTGGATCTCCTTGCAGTATAAGGGACTCTCAAGAGTCTTCTCCAACACCACAGTTCAAAAGCAGCTTCGGCGATCAGCTTTCTTCACAGTCCAACTCTCACATCCATACATGACCACGGGAAAAACCATTGCCTTGACTAGACGGACCTTGGTTGGCAAAGTAATGTCTCTGCTTTTTAATATGCTATCTAGGTTGGTCATAACTTTCCTTCCAAGGAGCAAGTGTCTTTTAATTTCATGGCTGCAATCAGCATCCGCAGTGATTTTGGAGCCCAAAAATATAAAGTCTGACACTGTTTCCACTGTTTTTCCATCTATTTCCCATGAAGTGATGGGACCAGATGCCATGATCTTTGATTTCTGAATGCTGAGCTTCAAGCCAACCTTTTCACTCTCCTCTTTCACTTTCATCAAGAGGCCTTTGAGTTCCTCTTCACTTTCTGCCATAAGGGTGGTGTCATCTGCATATCTGAGGTTATTGATATTTCTCCCAGCAATCTTGATTCCAGCTTATGCTTCTTCCAGCCCAGCGTTCCTCATGATGTACTCTGCATAGAAGTTAAATAAGCAAGGTGACAATATACAACCTTGACGTACACCTTTTCCTATTTGGAACCAGTCTGTTGTTCCATGTCCAGTTCTAACTGTTGCTTCCTGACCTGCATACAGGTTTCTCAAGAGGCAGGTCAGGTGGTCTGGGATTCCCATCTCTTTCAGAATGTTCCAGAGTTTATTGTGATCGACACAGTCAAAGGCTTTGGCATAGTCAATGAAGCAGAAATAGATGTTTTTCTGAAACTCTCTTGCTTTCTCCATGATCCAGCGGATGTTGGCAATTTGATCTCTGGTGCCTCTGCCTTTTCTAAAACCTGCTTGAACATCTGGGAGTTCACGGTTTACATACTGCTGAAGCCTGGCTTGGAGAATTTTGAGCATGACTTTACTAGCATGTGAGATGAGTGCAATTGTGCGGTAGTTTGAGCATTCTTTGGCATTGCCTTTCTTTGGGACTGGAATGAAGACTGACCTCTTCCAGTCCTGTGGCCACTGCTGAGTTTTCCATATCTGCTGGCATATTGAGTGCAGCACTTTCACAGCATCATCTTTCAAGACTTGAAATAGCTCAACTGGAATTCCACCACCTCCACTAGCTTTGTTAGTAGTGATGCTTTCTAAGGCCCACTTGACTTCACATTCCAAGATGTCTGGCTCTAGGTCAATGATCACGTTATCGTGACTATCTTGGTCATGAAGATCTTTTTTGTACAGTTCTTCTGTGTATTCCTGCCACCTCTTCTTAATATCTTCTGCTTCTGTTAGGTCCATACAATTTCTGTCCTTTATCGAGCCCATCTTTGCATGAAATGTTCCCTTGGAATCTCTAATTTTCTTGAAGAGGTCTCTTGTTTTTCCCATTCTGTTGTTTTCCTCTATTTCTTTGCATTGATCACTGAGGAAGGCTTTCTTATCTCTCCTTGCTATTCTTTGGAACTCTGCATTCAGATGCTTATATCTTTCCTTTTCTCCTTTGCTTTTTGCCTCTCTTCTTTTCACAGCTATTTGTAAGGCCTCCTCAGACAGCCATTTCGCTCTTTTGCATTTCTTTTCCATGGGGATGGTCTTGGTCCCTGTCTCCTGTACCATGTCACGAACCTCTGTCCAGAGTTCATCAGGCACTCTATCTATCAGATCTAGTCCCTTAAATCTATTTCTCACTTCCACTGTATAATCATAAGGGATTTGATTTAGGTCATATCTGAATGGTCTAGTGGTTTTCCCTACTTTCTTCAATTTAAGTCTGAATTTCGCAATAAGGATTTCATGATCTGAGCCACAGTCAGCTCCTGGTCTTGTTTTTGCTAACTGTATACAGCTTCTCCATCTTTGGTAGCCTTTTAGTAAACAAAAACAATGGGAAACAGAGGGTAAAGTAAAAGAAACAGATTATTCCCTCTAACAATAGTTTGTAATTCTCCTGTAGTCCATTTCCAATTTCCTCTATTATTAACACTTTCCACTATAATAGTAGTTTTGTTACAAGTAACTAGCCAATATTGTTACAACAATATTAACCAGAGTTTGTACTTTATTTAGATTTCTTCGGCTTTTGTCTGACGTCCTTCATTCTGTTTCAGGCATCCATCCGGGACACCACAGTACACTTAGTTATCACATCCCTTAGGTGCCTCCAGGCTGCGATAGTTTCTCAGCCTTTTCTTGTCTTTGATAACCTTGACAGGTTTGAGAAGTAGTGATCAAGTATTTTGTAGCATACCTCACTAATGTAATCTGTCTAATGCTTTTCCATTGATAAGACTGGGATTATGGTTTATTGGGAGAACATTCAGATAATGTCAGATCAAGGGTACAAACTATCAGCGTGATTTGACTGCTGATGTTGACCTTGATAACCTGGCTGAGGTAGTGTCTCAGATTTCTCCTCTGTAAAGTTACTCCTTCACCCCTCCATACTACACTTGTCGGAAGGAAGTCACTATTTGAAGCCCACACCCAAGGAGTGGGGAGTTTTGCTTCACCTCCTTGAGGACAGAGTATGTACATAAGCTATTTGGAATTCTTCTGCATAGGAGATTTGTCTGTGTGCTAAGGCAGTTCAGTTGTGTATGACCGTTTGCAATGTACTACTGATGCCCTGCAGCCCATTATTCTCCTCTGTTCATGAGAGTCTCTAGGCAAGAATACTGGAGTGGGTTGTCATTTCCTCCTCAAGGGTTATCTTTCCAACCTAGAGTTCGAAACCACATTTCTTATGTCTCCTGCATTGACAGGTGGGTTCTTTACCACTTGGAGCACCTAGGAAGTTCTATTTTCCCCTAAATATTAATTAATTCAATTGTTTATTTAGATCAGTATAGATACATGAATATTTATTTTATACTTTGGGTTATAATCCAATAGTATTTTATTTTGTTGTTTAAATTGTTCCAGCTCTCACCATTTGGAGCTTTCTCTATTGGTGCTTATCTTTTTTTGACATACACATTTTGGATGTTTGTGTGTGTGTGTGTATCTGTGTATGTGTATGTACTTGTGTTTATCATGTATGTGTATGGGTATATTTAACACCTCCTGACTTTCTGGTACCACAAGTTGCTCCAGGCTCATTTTCTGTTTTTCCTGCCCCAGTTCTCTAAGGAACACTGATTCCTTTCATTGGGGAGTGGTAAAAGAAACCAAAATCTGAGTTCTAGATGTGCTGATTGTTCAGTTCAGTTCAGTCGCTCAATCGTGTCCGACACTTTGCGACCCCATGAATCACAGCACACCAGTCCTCCCTGTCCATCCCCAACTCCCAGAGTTCATCAAGTCGGTGATGCCATCCAGCCATCTCATTCTCTGTCGTCCTCGTCTCCTCCCACCCCCAATCCCTCCCAGCATCAAAGTCTTTTCCAGTGAGTCAACTCGTCGATAAGGTGGCCAAAGTATTGGCGTTTCAGCTTTAGCATCAGTCCTTCCAATGAACACCCAGGACTGATCTCCTTTAGAATGGACTGGTTGGATCTCCTTGCAGTCCAAGGGACTCTCAAGAGTCTTCTCCAACACCACAGTTCAGAAGCATCAATTCTTCGGCGATCAGCTTTCTTCACAGTCCAACTCTCACATCAATACATGACCACTGGAAAAACCATAGCTTTGACTAGGTGGACCTTTGTTGGCAAAGTAATGTCTCTGCTTTTTAATATGCTATCTAGGTTTGTCATAACTTTCCTTCCAAGGAGTGTCTTTTAATTTCATGGCTGCAGTCAGCATCCGCAGTGATTTTGGAGCCCCCCAAAATAAAGTCTGACACTGTTTCCCCATCTATTTCCCATGAAGTGATGGGACCAGATGCCATGATCTTTGTTTTCTGGATGTTGAGCTTCAAGCCAACCTTTTCACTCTCCTCTTTCACTTTCATCAAGAGGCTTTTGAGTTCCTCTTCACTTTCATCCATAAGAGTGGTGTCATCTGCATAACTGAAGTTATGGGGTATTATTTCTTTTGGTTCTCTTAACTGAGAGAGCAAAGAAATATGTCTATGCTAACCCATGGATATATATATCAATAAATATTTCTGTATATAGCTATTAATATATCCGTTTTCCTGGTGGCTCAGTGATAAAGAACCTGACTCCTAATGCAGGTGATGCAGGTTCAATCTTATGCTGGGAAGATTCTCTGGAGAAGGAAATGGCAATCCACTCCAGTATCCTTGCCTGGAAAATCTCATGCACAGTGGAGAATAGTGGGTATAGTCCATGGGGTCACAAAGAGTCAGACACGACTTAGTGACTAAATAACAAATTGATATACCTATATGGAGCTGAGTATATACTGATATCTGCACTATAATCCATTAACAGATTATTTTAGCTTTTTCTTCTTATTTATTCATAAATTCATATTTCAGTATTGAGAAATGTGGCTTCCACCATCCACCATCTATTTATATAATTATTCAATTCCCATGCACATGTATCACAATTGTTAACCTATGCCTACAACAACAACTATTTTTAAGTATAGTAGTTAATAGAATCTCTGTTACATCTTGTTATTTAATGAGTTTAAATGCCCATACATTTCCATATCACAAATTTGGTTTGTAAGTTATTCTAATAACTGCATTTAAAAATTAGTAATTAGGGACTTCCCTGGTAGCCCAGTGGTTAAGGATCTGCCTGCCAATGAAGAGAAAAAGAGTTTGATCCCTGGTCTGGGAAGATTCCACATGCAGCTGAGCAGTTAAGCCCAAGGACCACAGCAACTAAAACCCACATGCCCTAGAGCCCATCCTGTGCACTTCAACTAGAGTAGCCCCCTGCTCAATACAACTTGAGCCAGCAACAGAGACCTAGCGCAGGCAAAAGTAAATAAAAATTTTAAAATATTTAAAGCAGTATCAATTAGTTTTATTTGAAATTTACATATTACATTTTATAAATTTGTGTTATTTTAAGAAGATTTAAATGGGCTTCTCTAGATTGTCAAAGGGATTCTCAGTAAAAAGAAGGTTAGACTCTCAACTGCAGGAAGATTATTGTGAGGTTATAATGAGATGATGTGAAGTTATCTGGTACAGATGTTAAGAAATAACAAATAATAAATACCTTGAAAGAGAGAACATGCTAAGCCTTAATAATTTATAATTTAGTTGAAGGACTTGCTAGGTATCAGGTATTGGAGGTAAAAGTTCATGTAATGTTAAGGGGAGGATGAGAAGATGAGGGAAGCCAGAAGACCAGGATGACTGTGAAAGTAAGGGGTTTTGTAGTTGAAGAGACTGGGGCTTGGATCCTACCATTCATAGCCTGATTTTGTCTCATTTTTGAAATAAGGAGAACAATGGCTATTACATAGGCTTGTCCTCAAGAGCCAAAGTAGATGTTTAATTGTGTCTTTTAATTTGTGTGAGGCAGTGGGGATTAAGTGTGGTAATTTGGGACAATCCCATAACATACCATATTGTCCTTCCTCAATTCAGTTCAGTTCAGTTCCGTTGCTCAGTCGTGTCCAACTCTTTGTGACCCTGTGAATCACAGCACGCCAGGCCTCCCTGTCCATCACCAACTCTCAGAGTCCACCCAAACCCATGTCCATCGAGTTGGTGATGCCATCCAGCCATCTCATTCTCTGTCGTTCCCTTCTCTTCCTGCCAACAATCCCTCCCAGCATCAGAGTCTTTTCCAATGAGTCAATTCGTCGCATGAGGTGGCCAAAGTATTGGAGTTTCAGCTTTAGCATCAGTCCTTCCAATGAACACCCAGGATTGATCTCCTTTAGAATGGACTGGTTGGATCTCCTTGCAGTCCAAGGGACTCTCAAGAGTCTTCTCCAACACCACAGTTCAGAAGCATCAATTCTTCGGCGCTCAGTTTTCTTCACAGTCCAACTCTCACATCCATACATGACCACTGGAAAAACCATAGCCTTGACTAGACGGACCTTTGTTGGCAAAGTAATGTCTCTGCTTTTTACTATGCTATCTAGGTTGGTCATAACTTTCCTTCCAAGGAGTAAGCATCTTTTAATTTCATGGCTGCATTCACCATCTGCAGTGATTTTGGAGCCCCCCAAAATAAAGTCTGACACTGTTTTCACTGTTTACCCATCTATTTCCCATGAAGTGATGGGACCAGATGCCATGATCTTAGTTTTCTGAATGTTGAGCTTTAAGCCAACTTTTTCACTCTCCTCTTTCTCTTTCATCAAGAGACTTTTTAGTTCCTCTTCACTTTCTTCCATAAGGGTGGTGTCATCTGCATATCTGAGGTTATTGATATTTCTCCCAGCAATCTTGATTCCAGCTTGTGCTTCTTCAAGCCCAGCATTTCTCATGATGGGGCTTCCCTGGTGGCTCAGAGGTTAAAGCGTCTGCCTCCAATGCGGGAGACCTGGGTTTGATCCCTGGGTCGGGAAGATCCCCTGGAGAAGGAAATGGTAACCCACTCCAGTATTCTTACCTGGAGAATCCCATGGACAGAGAAGCCTGGTAGGCTACAGTCCATGGGGTCGCAAAGAGTCGGACACGACTGAGCTACAGAACGGAACAGAATGGAACGGAACTCTGCATATAAGTTAAATAAGCAGGGTGACAATATACAGCCTTGACATACTCCTTTTCCTATTTGGAACCAGTCTGTTGTTCCATGTCCAGTTCCTACTATAGTTTTAATTCTATGAAGTTGGATTTACTGGAGTTTCTAATAATAGTTTAGTTTCCTTCATCCATCAAAGTACTCTTGCCAGGTGCTTTTTTCTTTTAATTGGAGGACAATTGTTTTATATCATTGTGTTGGTTTCTGCCATACATCAGCATGAATCAGCCACAGGTGTGTCCCCTCCCGTCCTAGCTCCCACCCCCATCTCACCCCTCAGTGTTGTCACAGAGCACTGAGTTGAGCTCCTGTGTCACACAGCAAATTCCCACTTGCTCTCCATTTTGCAATGGTAATGTATATGTTCCCATACTCTTCTTTGAATTCTAGCCCCCACTCCTTGCCCACCATGTCCACAAATCTGTTCTCTATGTCTGCATCTCCACTGCTGCCCTGAAAATGGGTTCATCAGTACCATCTTTCTAGATTCTATATACATGCATTAATACATAATATTTGTCTTTCTGGCTCCAACTTACTTCACTCTGTATAAAAGGCTCTAGTTTCATCCGCCTCATTAGGACTGACTTGAATGCATTCTTTTTTGTAGCTGAATAATATTCCATTGTCGATATGTACCGCAATTTCTGTATACATTCATCTGTTGATGTACATCTAGGTTGTTTCCATGTCCTAGCTATTGTAGAAAGTGCTGCAATGAACACTGGGGTACACTTTTTGACATACATCACAGCAAGATCCTCTTTGACCCACTTTCTACAGTAATAGAAGTAAAAACAAAGGTAAGCAAATGGGGCTTAATTAAACTTGAAAGCTTTTGCACAGCAAATGAAACAATAAACAAGATTAAAATACAACACTTGAAATGGAAGAAAATAATTGAAAACTAAACAACTGACAAAGGATTAATTTCCAAAATATACAACTCATGCAGCTCAGTACCAGAAAAACAAACAACCCAAAATCAAAACATGGGTGGAAGGCGTAAATATACATTTCTCCAAAGAAGACATACAGATGGCCAACAAACACATGAAAAGATGCTCAATATCGCTCATTATTAGAGAAATGCAAATCAAAAGTACAGTAAGGTATCACCTTACACCAGTCAGAATTGCAGTCATTAAAAACCTACAAACAATAAATGCTGGAGAGGATGTGGAGAAGGGGGAACTCTCCTGCACTGTTGGTGAGAATGTAAATTGATACAGTCACTCTGGAGAACAGTATGGTGATTCCTTAAAAAACTAGAAATAGAACTACCACTTATTTAACTTATATGCAGAGTACATCATGAGGAACGCTTGCCTGGAAGAAGCACAAGCTGGAATCAAGATTGCTGGGAGAAATATCAATAATCTCAGATATGCAGATGACACTACCCTTATGGCAGAAAGTGAAGAGGAACTCAAAAGCCTCTTGATGAAAGTGAAAGAGGAGAGTGAAAAGGTTGGCTTGAAGCTCAACATTCAGAAAACAAAGATCATGGCATCTGGTCCCATCACTTCATGGGAAATAGATGGAAAAACAGTGGACACAGTGTCAGACTTTATTTTTTGGGGCTCCAAAATCACTGCAGATGCTGATTGCAGCCATGAAATTTAAAAGACGCTTACTCCTTGGAAGGAAAGTTATGAGCAACCTTGATAATATGTTAAAAAGCAGAGACATTACTTTGCCAACCAAGGTCCGTCTAGTCAAGGCTATGGTTTTTCCGGTGGTCATGAATGGATGTGAGAGTTGGACTGTGAAGAAAGCTGATCGCTGAAGAACTGATGCTTCTGAACTGTGGTGTTGGAGAAGACTCTTGAGAGTCCCTTGTACCGGAGAGATCCAACCAGTCCATTCTAAGGGAGATCGATCCTGGGTGTTCATTGGAAGGACTGATGCTAAAGCTGAAACTCCAATACTTTGGCCACCTCATGCGACGAGTTGACTCACTGGAAAAGACTCTGATGCTGGGAAAGGTTGGGGGCGGGAGGAGATGGGGACGACTCAGAATGAGATGGCTGGATGGCATCACCGACTCTGTGGACATGAGTTTGAGTGAACTCCGGGAGTTGGTGATGGACAGGGAGGCCTGGCGTGCTGTGATTCATGGGGTCGCGGACAGTCAGACATGACTGAGCGACTGAACTGAACTGAACTGATGACCCAACAATCCCACTACTGGGCACATACCTCGAGAAAACCATAACTGAAAGAGACATATGTATGCCAGCTTCTTTTTACTCATAGAAGTCAGTAAGTGTTGAGGTTGCTAGGGGAAAAGCAAAATGGCAGGAATTAACTGCCTCAGATACTGTACCATGGCGAGAGACATAGGGGTAAACAGAAAATTACAAAGTGACCTGAGAAATGTGTTACATCAACATGCAGGGTTTACATCTGTGTGCTTGGAACTTGACATACACCAATATGCCAGATAATTTAAGTTAATGAGTAATGGCTAAGGTTAGGTGAAATAGATCAGTTTTTTAATCTATGACTTTTCATTTCACAATGCTTTCTGTTTTGCTTTGTTTTTTGAAAAAACAATCTTAAGATTGTGACTTTGCGGTCTGCAATTCTTCCTTTTTGATATCCTGGAACTGGAGGTGGAATAGCGAATGATACCATGAGTTTCCAAAATGGACAGACAATATGAAACCTGAGCCAGAGGCCCTCTGTGCCTGAAGCTGTCAGCATTAGAACCACTGTTTTGGGTTAAGGAGTCCTTCCAGAAAAGACTCATTAAAATGCAAATACGCTATCTGAAGGAGTAACCCTGTATCCAGTATCTCATTAGCAGGCATTAACAATTTAGTAGAGATTAGCTTCTCAGATTTATTATGGAGAGGAGTTGCCAGGGTGATTTGGCCCACGCATCTGTCATCCACTGACTGCCAGGTCTCCTGCCCTCATCACTACATAGGGGTCTGCCCTAACTAAGCTAGAAACTTAGTTAACTAGGAAAGAATTGAGCGCTTAGTCAAAGACAATCAATTTTGTTTTATATAATTGATTTATGAGAAAGGATAGGAGGAGGATTTCTATAATAGTAGTCTGATGTGTGTTGAGGGGAATAGCTGCTCAGCTTAAGTTGATTAAATATGTTCTACAGAATTCTAAAATTTTAATGACAAACATTTGGCTTTTCAATGAGGTCAGAAAGTATATCATGTAAATTATGCACAAACGTAGTTCAGGGATAGCAAATCTATAGTAACAGAAATAGAACTGTTTTCAGGTAATTATAGGTAGGTTTAATTTTCTGCATTAATATGAAAGCACTGATATAGGAGTATTAGAAAATGATCATTATCTGAAGATTGATATTTGATTTTGAATATCTATAGCAGAAATAGGAAAATGAGAGAAGGGAAGTGATTACAAACAGAACAGAAACTGTTTCTTTAGACATTGCTAAAAATTCACCTTGTTTTTACTGGTAAGGAGTTGCCAGATAATACCATATCTATATAATACAGGTAGTATTCTGTAAATGGAATTCTAGATTTAATTGTAAAATGTATATATTTACTTAAATGAGATGCTTGGTAAATGGCATATGATATATTCAATAGTGTGGTGTAACTAATTCTCAAATAAACTCTTTAAAAAAAATTATCTTGTGAAGTCATGAAATAAAACAATCAGGCCAATGATTTTTAAATTTCTTAACCTCAAGTTTTTAAAGAAGCTGACAAAACTAAAGCCAAAATCTCTCCTGGAGAAAAGTACACTTTGAAGAAAACTTTTCTATTGTAATAGATAGATTCTGTGTGTGTGTGTGCTCAGTCACTTCAGTCGTGTCCAACTCTTTGTGACCCTATAGACTGAAACCCACTAGGCTCCTCTGTTCAGGGGATTATCCAGGCAAGAATACTGGAGTGGGTTGCCATTTCCTTCTCCAGGGGATCTTCTGCACCCAGGGATCAGACCCACATTTCTTGCAGATCTCCTACACTGCAGGCAAATTCTTTACCACTGAGCCACTGGGAAGCCCCAGTAAATAGATTATTGAATAGTTTTTATAAATAACACTCTCTATTTTTCAAATCAAATTTAAGCTAATAAAAAGAGGAAATTTAAATTTAATTAAAAAGCAAATTTCAATGAAATGTGCTTGGTAAGTTGATATCCATTTATTCAGCAGATATTGAAGAAGTGTCTAATTTGTGCCACTGTTTTAGACACAAGAGATACAGGAGTGAACAAATAGATCTCTTCTTCATTGAGCTTACTTTTCAGTAGAAGGAAATGACCATAAATGCATAAATATAGCCTGATAGTTGGTATAAAAGACCATGAAGGAGCAGCATAATGATGCAAGGGTTGGGTCAATTATACAGGGTGTTTCGGAAACATTTGAGTAGAGATTTGAAAGAAGTGTGAGAACAAGCCATATGAATACATTGGAAAAAGAGGCTTGGCATATGTAGGTGGTTGGGCTTATACTATCTATGCTTCAGAGACTGGGATGATAGTTTGTCTGAGTGAAATGAGCTGGTTATGGCACCACTGACTCAATAGACATAAATTTAAGCAAGCTCTGGGAGATAACAAAGGACAGGGAAGCCTGGTGTGCTGTAGCCCATGGGGTCACAAAGAGTTGGGCATGACTGAGAGACTGAACAAAAACAAAATCAAAAGGGAAATTGCTAAGAAGATGGGATTAGAAAGTTAAGTGAGTAAAAAAATAATTTAGGGCCTTTAAGGCTGTGGTCACAAGAGCACTTTAGAGGATTAAGGGTCTACTTTTGAGAAAACTAAATTTGTGATACCTATCAGATCTTAGTGAATATGTGAAATAGACAACTGGATATAGTTGTCTGAAATTCAGTAGCAAGAGATATCATGACTGTAGGTGAAAATTTGTAAATCATCATGGTATGTAATTGGAGAAGGAAATGCCCCCTCACTCCAGTATTCTTGCCTGGAGAATCCCATGCTCCTCTGTTCATGGGGTCACAAACAGTCAGACACAACTGAATGATTAAGCACATGTTATGTAAAGTCTTTAGATTTAAAGATGAAATCACTTTATAAGTAGGTGTAGGCAGAGAATCGATGATGTTGAAAGACTGAATCATGAGATACTCCAATATCTAGAGGATTCACCAGAGGATATAAGAAGTGAGAAGAGAAGTAAGAGGTGCAGGAACCCATGAGCCAAGTGGTAGATGTTAGAAGGAAGAGAAGTGACTATTAATCCTACTGGTGGATTAAGATGAGAACTGATAATTTAATACAGGACTTGGAAACATAGATATCACTAATAACCTTGAGAAGAAAATAGTTTCTATATAGTGGAGAGGACAAAAACAGATAAGTGGGAGAAACAGGTAAGTGGGAAAAAGAGCTACCCTTTTTTTTAATAGTTTGCTATAAAGAGGAGCAGAACAATGGGGCAATGATTAGAACTGGATATGTGAACAAAGAAAGAATTCTTGTCCCTTTAAGAAGGAAGGTATTAGATCTTTGTATGCTAATGAGAACATCTGGTAGAGAACAACTAATGGAAGATTCAGGGAAGAGATACAGCAGAAGAAAAATCCCTGATTAGGCAAGAGATGAGAGATCCAGTGCAGAAGAGAGGGTTTTGCCTTAGAACAGAAGACACAGATGTCTTGTGCTAAAGTAGGAGGGAAGGCAAAACATGTAGTTTCAGGTAGACCCAGGTAGGGAGGCAGACTGGATGCTTGGAGTTCATAGATGTTCTGTTCTGATCCCTCCTGTCGTCTCAGTGAAACAATAAGCAGCTGAGAGTTTAGAGAGAGGAAGACATGTTATAGACGTGAAGAAAGAGGAGTTACAAAATTGTTGTCTAGCACAGAAGAAAAGAGAATTGATTAAGCAGTCAGTTTTCTAATAATTACTAAGAGTTCCATGGGATAAATGAATGTGAATTTAAATGAGACCAATTAGCAAGGTTGCTGGTTTTTTTTTTTTTTTTCCCTCTAGTCATGTTTAGGTATTTAACACAGATGCTGAATTGGCATAAAGTTCCATTCGCTGGGGCTGGCATTTTGCACAGCCAATACCAACTGAGAGCGAGAGCCAAGGGACTTCAGAAAGTCTACATGGAAGTGTGATTCTAACGGTGGACCAACCATGGTGAGCAGAGAACTTAGGAATTAGGCCTTGAGCACTACACTTGATTTTGTTTATTTTTCTATACTTGATTTTAACTGTATGTTGAATCACAAAAGCGAAAAATGTTGACTGATAGTGGGATTGTAAGAACAAACATAGCTAGAACCTCCACAGTTCACTGTTACACAGGAATTCTCCGTGTTTCTTTCTGCTAAATTCCTGACTGCAATTTCTTGAGCTTTACGTCATTGACATTATCTGAGGTGACGTATGCATTTTTGATAAAGTCTGTTACACATGCATTTTGCAAGACTACTTTTAATCTTAAAGGTGTTAGAATAGAAATAAGCATAATCGAGCTTTCAGTGTTTTCAAGTACTATGATTATCTCTAAAGAGAGATTTGTCCACTGTTACAGCTAGGTCTGGCTTCCCTGGTGGCTCAGAGGTTAAAGCGTCTGCCTCCAATGCGGGAGACCCAGGTCCGATCCCTTGGTTGGGAAGATCCCCTGGAGAAGGAAACGATAACCCACTCCAGTATTCTTGCCTGGAGAAGCCTGGTAGGCTACAGTCCACAGGGTCGCAAAGAGTCGGATACGACTGAGCGACGGAACGGAACACCTAGCTCTAATCTCCAGGTTCTACCTCTGGCACCCTGAAAATAAGAGTAAAATCTGAAAGTTCAACAAATATATTATCTTCAAAGAGATATGTAACATGTTTTCTTTCTAATATGGGTCAAATCTCTCTATTGATACCATTTTCAATATAGCAAGTTTATTATTCTCCTCCTGGGTCTCTAGCATTGCAGGCAGATATTTTACTGTCTGAGCCACCAAAGAAGCCAGTTTATTACTCGTTTTCTCTTCATTGTGTGTATATGAGGCATGTTTGCCCCCTCGTGGATGATTCTGGAACTGTCATTGTGAATTTTTTCTTGTTTTTATTAGAGAAAAAAGACTGAAAGAGTATATATTGTGGTCAATGGGAATTATTTTTGAAGAAATGCTGAGGTTGACCAAAACAGATTGAAATCACTAGATGTTTAACCTTATTTCATTAGTTTTAAAACTTGGAGTTATGTTAAGAACCACCCTGTAACTGAATCTGAAAGATGATAGTAAGAAATGTTTAAAATTTGAGAACACAGAATTGTGAAGAAAGCTAGTCTCACTGTTAGTTAAATATTTAAGAAGCTTAATGTTTTAAACTTAACTCAGTAATATGAGATGCCTTTTCTTAAATTAGTTTAAGATTATATACATATAAATAAAGGAAAGTCTGCCATTGATTAATCTTCACTTTCTACATGCAGAATTATACAAGTTATATGAAAGTCCATTCTTAGGACTGTGTGAACATGGAGTCTGATTTTCCCTGAAGTATTTTCCTTAACATACTAGGAACAAATAACTTCAATGTGCTGAACTTGACATTTATGACTTACATGATTGGCCCTGTTTTAGTTTCAAGGAATGGGACGAGTTTCTTTCCTCAAAAGAGCTGCAAGTTGATTGAGCGACAAAGACTGAGATTAAATTCCACTGCAGAAGTTAGTACTTGATGTAAATTGATGAAAGTGGAAGCAACATATTTTAGGTTCATTCTAGAGGAGTAGTTCAGAATAACTTCATAGAATAGAAGACCTGAGCTATCCTGGGAGATCTTTAAATAGATGTGGAGTGGAGCCAGAGGGAAGGCAAAAGCAGTGTAGCTTTAGAAAGCAAATGTACACAGACATGATCTTGTGCCTTACTCACTGTTCTTACAAGCCTAATAAGAACACCTGCTGGTAGCTTCATCAACATTATCATCATTATCATATCATGTCAGTAATAACTAACATAAATAAATAAATGGATAATAAATAAATAAATAGATAATAAATAAATGGATATTTTTCCAGGGGGTCAAATAAACTTTTTGTATGTAGCATCTAGGTGTTTTCTATCATCTGTTTTATGAGTTCAGTGTTGTAAGTATTCTCATTTTACACGTACAAAAATGAAGACTTAGAAGGATTAAGTAATTTGTTCAAACCTAGGTGTGTGCACTTTCAACTCCATACTCTGTCCCTCTGTGCTTAACAGGCTAGATGATTTGCTCATGTTAAGGGCTCAAATATTGGTTGATAAGCATAATAATCTCATATAGGGTAAAGTGAAATAATCTACTTTGAGTTTATGATACAGTTTGGTGAATGCACTTAAGTACCAATAGATGAATAATAAGACTGAGAAACACAAAAATAGTGAAAATTTGTATATATATGTCTTTTGAGAACAAAGAATTCTTTTGAATGTCCAATTTCTTAGTAAATATCAGGATATCTCACACACGTCATTCAGTTCAGTTCAGTTCAGTCGCTCAGTCGTGTCCGATTCTTTGTGACCGCATGAATCACAGCACGCCAGGCCTCCCTGTCCATCACCAACTCCCGGAGTTCACTCAAACTCATGTCCATCAAGTCAGTGATGCCATCCAGCCATCTCACTCTCTGTTGTCCCCTTCTCCTCC
The DNA here is from genome assembly GCF_049115385.1 of Moschus berezovskii. Taxonomy (NCBI): domain Eukaryota; kingdom Metazoa; phylum Chordata; class Mammalia; order Artiodactyla; family Moschidae; genus Moschus; species Moschus berezovskii. Next base: position 40,018,705 of record NC_142475.1, read on the forward strand.
CACCCCCAATCTTTCCCAGCATCAGAGTCTTTTCCAGTGAGTCAACTCTTCGCATGAGGTGGCCAAAGTATTGGAGTTTCAGCTTCAGCATCAGTCCTTCCAATGAACACCCAGGGCTGATCTCCTTTAGAATGAACTGGTTGGATCTCCTTGCAGTCCAAGAAACTCTCAAGAGTCTTCTCCAACACCACAGTTCAAAAGCATCAATTCTTCCGCGCTCAGTTTTCTTCACAGTCCAACTCTCACATCCATACATGACCACGGGAAAAACCATAGCCTTGACTAGACGGACCTTGGTTGGCAAAGTAATGTCTCTGCTTTTTAATATGCTATCTAGGTTGGTTATAACTTTCCTTCCAAGGAGCAAGCATCTTTTAATTTCATGGCTGTAATCAGCATCTGCAGTGATTTTGGAGCCCAAAAAAATAAAGTCTGACACTGTTTCCACTGTTTCCGCATCTATTTCCCATGAAGTGATGGGACCAGATGCCTTGATCTTTGTTTTCTGAATGTTGAGCTTCAAGCCAACCTTTTCACTCTCCTCTTTCACTTTCATCAAGAGGCTTTTGAGTTCCTCTTCACTTTCTGCCATAAGGGTAGTATCATCTGCATATCTGAGATTATTGATATTTCTCCCAGCAATCTTGATTCCAGCCTGTGCTTCTTCCAGTCCAGCGTTCCTCATGATGTACTCTGCATATAAGTACATATGAATCATGTTAGGTGAAGAATTATTGGTTTATTGGACCCTTTACATTTAAATTCTCTAGAGAGAATAGTAAACAACTCCTTTTAGGCTTGAAATACCACATTCAGCAAATGAATGATAATATTATGCTGAATAAAGCGATCAATTCAGTAAGCTGTCTGGAATCTAAAATATATAAGAAGTAACTGAAGGAACTGGGAATAGAAGAAATGAAGTGAACGTGACCATCGCTCTAAACTATTATAGGAGTTGTTTTTTGAATAAGAAGTTAGACTGTCCTACACTGAAGATTTTAGACCAATTAGATAGATTTAGGTTGATAAAAGGATGAACATTTTGATAACTAGAACCCTTCAACAATAAACTGTATTTTAAGAACATGAACTCCCTGTCACTGAGGTGTTGTAACAGAACTTGATGTTAAGAAGTTGGAATTGTAAGAAAGAAACTTTACAGTGAGAAAATTATATGATTCTATGATTTTTCAAAGCGTCATAAATGTGTATAGCTCATGCATTTCATTCATTGTGACACTTAAGTATATGATGCCTTGAAATGGCCATTCAAAGATGTCTCCTGTGCCACACTCCATGGAATTTTTTTTTTCCCATGAATGTTAAGACTTGTTGTTTTGTTGCTAAATTGTGTCTGACCCTTTTGCAACCCCTTGGACTATAGCCCTCCAGACTTCTTTCCATGGAATTTCCCAGGCAAGAATATTAGAGGGTTGCCATTCCCTTCGCCAGGGGATCTTCCAACCCAGGGATTGAACCCATGTCTCCTGCTTTGGCAGGTGGATTCTTTACCACTGAGCCACCAGGGAAGCCCTACTGTTAGGACTGGTCCAGTATAAATCTTATCCCCATTGAATTAATATTATTCCTAAACAAGAAGCTTTATTCCACAAGGAAAGAGACAAAAGGTTCAGAAATGTTCAAACTAAGTTTTTATGTGTTTGCACAAAAGTTTACAAAAGAACTTCAAACATTACAGTATAAGTTCCCATGTACCCTTTACTCAACTTCCCCAAATGTTAACACTTTTATATTACTATAGTATGATTGTTAAAACCATAAACTTTACATTGTTACAATGCTACTAACAAATTTATGGAATCTCATTCAGAGATTGCCTATTGCCTTGTAGCACTGATTAAAATCCAGGATCCCATATTGCATTTGCTGTGGTATCTCCTCTTTCTTCTCTAAATCTAGGATAGTTCCTCAATCTTTGTCTTTTATGACCTTGAAATAATGGAAAATCCTAGTCAATTATTTCGGAGAATTTTTTTCACATTGGATTTGCTTGATATTTTCTCTTGGTTAGACTGAGGGTACGTATTTCTTGATGCAAACACTTTGGGAGAGATGGTTGCCCTTTTCAGTATACTACATTAGAGGTACCAGAAATCTGTATGTCTCATTACTACTGGTGATGTGAATTTTGAAGACTTGGCTGTAATAATAGCTGCAAAGTTATTACTTCTTTTTGTAATTATTTGAAACTATTCAAATATTCTCTTCCTTGTTTAATTTTCCCACACTAATTTTTAAAATATATTGATAATTCTTGGCTCCTACAATTACTGTGGTGTTTGATGAACTATCATTTTCTATTCCTGTCATTCCCTCTACATTTATTAACTACAATTTGACTAAAACAAAGAGCTGTTCTTTCCCCTTCATCTGTGTGGTTAAGGAAAAGCTGTTCCTTCTCCTTTATCTATGTTTTTATTTGGTAACTTGCATATGTATATGTGTATATGTATACTGATATATATATATATATATCAGTGTGAACTTGTGGATATTAATTTTAGTCTATGTCTTACAATCCATCATTATCATTAATTATTTTGTTTCTCAAAGTGTTCTATATTTGATTATTTGTACTCCTTCAAGCTGTCTCATTTTTCCTACAATTTTGGAGTAACATTTTACTTTCTGGCATTATAAAATTCTTCAAATCCATCTTTTACTTTTCTCTGTCTAAGCCTTGAATTAGTCATTTCTCCATGGAGTTCTTGTTCCTTACATTAATAATGGTATTTAGAAATAAGAATCTTAAGATGAGGTGTACTCATTGCTACCTAAGCTGCCCCATTGCCCCTTCATTATACAGAGCTAAGAACATACATATGAATACATAAACATATACAAATATCTGTTTTCATATTATCTATGTGGGTTCAGTTCATGTGGGTATGTGTGTACATACACACATATCTATCTACCTACCTGTCTATCTATAGATAGGGCTTTCCTGGTATCTTAGCAGTAAAGAATCTGCCTGCAATGCAGGAGTCATAGGAGATGCAGGTTCAATCCCTGGGTCAGGAAGATCCCCTGGAGAAGGGAATGGCAACCTGCTCCATTATTCTTGCCTGAAGAATCCCATGGATGGAGGATCCTGGCAGGCTACAGTGGGTCGCAAGAGTTGGACAGGGCTGAAGAGCCGTAGCACACACACATCTGTAGATATTTATATATAAATATATATATAGACATATATCTATATCTATCTATATAATCAAATTGATACCTTTATTCCAATACAACACCACATGGTTTATTCTATCCTCCATTACCCTTTCATTATTTTAACTCTTTTCTTTAATAATTAGAAACCTGATTATCATTATCCACAATCTATTTATTTGTTGAATTCTGGAATTCACTGCTGTTGTTCAGTCACTCAGTTATGTCCAACTCTTTGCAACCCCATGGGCTGCAACACTTTAGGCTTCCCTGTCCTTCACCATTTCCCAGAGTTTGAGAACTCAAACTCATGTCCTTTTAGTTGGTAATGTCATCCAACCATCTCATCCTCTGTCATCCCCTTCTCCTCCTGCCTTCCATCTTTCCCAGCATCAGGGTCTTTTCCAATGAGTCCACTCTTTGCATTAGATGGCCAAAAGATTGGAGCTTCAGCATTAGGTGACCAATGGATTGGAGCTTCAGCTTCAACATCAGTCCTTCCAATGAATGAATATTGAGCGTTGATTTCCTTTAGGACTGACTGGTTTGATCTCCTTGCATTCCAGGGACTGTCAAGAGTCTCCTCCAACACCACATTCCAAAGTATCAGTTCTTCAACACTCGGCCTTTTTTTATTACCCAGCTTATACAAAACTACTAGAAAAGCCACACAGACTATATAGACCTTTGTAGGAAAAGTAATGTCTCTACTTTTTCACATGCTGTCTAGGTTTTTTCATTGCTTCTCTTCCAAGGAGCAAGGGTCTTTTAATTTCATGGCTGCAGTCACCATTTGCAGTGATTTTGGAGCCCAAGAAAATAAAGTCTGTTACTGTTTCCATTGTTTCCCCATCTATTTGTCATAAAGTGATGGGACCAGATACCATGATCTTTGTTTCTTGAATGCTGGGTTTTAAGCCAGCTTTTTGATTCTTCTCTTTCACCTTCATCAAGAGGCTTCTTAATTCCTCTTCACTTTCTGCCATAAGGGTGGTGTTATCTGCATATCTGAAGTTACTGATATTTCTCCCTGCAATCTTGATTCCAGCCTGTGCTTCATCCAGCCCAGGGTTCCTCATGATGCACTCTGCGTATAAGTTAAGTAAGCAGGGTGACATTATACAGCCTTGAAAATGATAAACCTGTACACCTCTGAAAAATAAATTCACAAAAAATTTCAATATTGCTGTACAGTTCTTTTTTTCCTTTTGTTTTCCAGTATGCATTAAATGTATGTCTAGTTACAGTATATTAAAATATTATTTTCCAAATTTACTTAGGTTAGTTCTTTCCCACCCCCTTTAGTGTGATTTGGTTGTTTGTGGTAAAATTGATTTCATTTGATACTGTTTGTGTTCCCTTTTAGGCTCTTTCAAAATTCTGGATGATTTTCATTATTTATTTACTTGGATATTAAAAAAAATTTTCATTGTTTTAATCATAATTACACAAAAAGATGGGACTTCCAAGGTGGTGCTAGCAGTAAAGAACCCACCTGTCAATGCAGGAGACATAAGAGACTTGGGTTTGATCCCTGGGTCCAGGAGATTCCCTGGAGAAGGGAATGGCTAACCTCTCCAGTTTTCTTGCCTAGAGAAATCCATGGACAGAGAAACCTGGCGGGCTACAGTCCATGGAGTCTTAAATAGTCTGACACGACTGAAGCTACTTAGCAGGAGCACGGGAATACAAAAAAGCGTACATCTCCTGCTCATCCTTTCTATTAAATATCCCATTCACATTCTTCCTTTCATTTTGTCCAGTTTCCATCTACCTCCTGAACACAATCAGTTAGTTACACTAGCCTCTGGTTTATACTTTCCACAGTTCCTTTTGAACAAATGAGCAGATACATGGCAATTTTTTATAGTCCCTTCTTTCTTACATTAAAAATAGCATACTATAGATCCTCTTTTGAACTTTGTCTTTAATATATGTAGAAAGTCACTCTGTATCAGTTGATACGGATTGTCTTAATTCTTTTTTTTTTCTTCTGTAGTGTGAAAAATCCAGTACTTTATGCTCAACTCAGACTACTGAACCAGAATTTCTGGCAGAAAAGCTGATAATTCATATATTCAGTAAGCTCACCAAGTGATTCTTTTCAGTGGCGAGATCTGAGGAACCCTGCTCAACATCTCTACAATTAAGATGTCTAAAATTACATTTCAATTATTTCTTCCTCCAAACTGTCCCACCCTGCAAATCTTTTCTTCTTTAATGAATGGTGCCATGATTCACATAATACTTAACTCAATGTAAAAGTCTAGGATTTTTGAAACTGACCTTCAGTTTCTTACTTTTCTTCACTTTCTGCATAGATTGTATTATTAGGTCCTCTGGAATCTCATCTCATCTTATCCCATCTCTTCCCATCTCATTTCTCTCTCTCTCAATACATATATAATATTTCTCTTCATCTTCATTGCCACCATCTTAGCCACTGCCATTTCTCCTTTGTTCTACTTGAGCAGAGTAGTATCTACAAATTTTGATTATTTCAAATATCTTTTCACGTAATTGCTTTATCTTTCATCTATGATAAAGTCAAAATCCTTAGCCTTACAGATTCTGGCCTTGCTTTTACTTGTAAGTTGTATTTTGATACTTATAAGCACATACACTCTTACACATGTGCACACACATACATGTATAGTTGGTACTGTCAGTTAAGACTTTGTTTTCCCTTTCTTCCTAGCATGAGAAAATTAAGAATCAAATTCAAACTAAAGAAAAAAAAAACTTTAAAAATGAATTTGAACAATTTCTTTTCCCTCCAGAACATTTATCTAAAGTGCTCGTGTGCTCAGTCATGCCCTACTCTCTGAAACAAGGCAAGAATAATGGAGTGGGTTGCCATTTTCTCCTCCAGGGGATCTTCCTGACCCAGGGATAGAATCCAAGTCTTTTTTGCCTCCTGTATTGGCAAGCAAATTCTTTACCAGTAGTGCCATCTGGGAAGCCCAAGTAGTATTATCATTAGTGGCAGTGTAGATCCTAATTTTTTCCCTCTTAGACATCAAAGCATGGTGAAGAAGTCTCATTAGAAACTGGAATCTAAGCTTTCAAAGCTAAGTCTCTCTCTACTCTTCAGCAGTATGCCGTAATGATTAAAGTATAGGAATATGAATCACAGGTCTGGGTTGAGTCTAATCTTGTTTCATATAAGCTTTGTAACTTCAGTTCAGTTCAGTTCAGTTCAGTCGCTCAGTCGTGTCCGACTCTCCGTGACCCCATGAATCACAGCACGCCAGGCCTCCCTGTCCATCACCAACTCCCGGAGCTCACTCAAACTCATGTCCACAGAGTCGGTGATGCCATCCAGCCATCTCATTCTCCGTCGTCCCCTTCTCCTCCCGCCCCCAACCTTTCCCAGCATCAGAGTCTTTTCCAGTGAGTCATCTCGTCGCATGAGGTGGCCAAAGTATTGCAGTTTCAGCTTTAGCATCAGTCCCTCCAATGAACATCCAGGATTGATCTCCTTTAGAATGGACTGGTTGGATCTCCTTGCAGTCCAAGGGACTCTCAAGAGTCTTCTCCAGCACCACAGTTCAAAAGCATCGATTCTTCGGCGATCAGCTTTCTTCACAGTCCAACTCTCACATCCATACATGAGGGAAAAACCATTGCCTTAACTAGACGGACCTTGGTTGGCAAAGTAATGTCTCTGCTTTTTAATATACTATCTAGGTCATAACTTTCCTTCCAAGGAGCAAGCGTCTTTTAATTTCCTGGCTGCAATCAGCATCTGCAGTGATTTTGGAGCCCAAAAAAATAAAGTCTGACACTGTTTCCACTGTTTTTCCATCTATTTCCCATGAAGTGATGGGACCAGATGCCATGATCTTTGTTTTCTGAATGTTGAGCTTCAAGCCAACCTTTTCACTCTCCTCTTTCACTTTCATCAAGAGGCTTTTGAGTTCCTCTTCACTTTCTGCTCACTTAGACAAGTCATTTATCTCTCTGTCTTAATTTGTTCAGCTATAAATGGAGATATTAAGAATATTAATACTCGAGGTTAGTGAAAGAAGAATGCAAGTAAGCACAGTATCAAACACTCTAAAAAGTGACTAGCTCAAGTTCTCTGTTGTTGTTTAATTATTAAGTCATGTCCAACTCTTTGTGACACCATGAACTGCAGCATACCAGTCTTCCCTGATCTTCACTACCTTCCTGAGTTTGCTCAAACTCATATTCATTGAGTTAGTCATGCCATCCAAGCATCTTATCCTTTGTCACCCCAAGTGGTGCTACTGGTAAAAAATCCACTTGCCAATGCAGGAGAAAAAACAAGAGATTCTGGTTCAATTCCTGGGTTGGGAAGATCCTCTGGACAAGGAAATGGCCACCCACTCCAGTATTCTTGCCTGGGAAATCCCATGGACAGAGGAGCCTGGCAGGATACAGCCCATGGAGCTACCAAGAGCCAGATTCTCTGCCCATTTTAAAATCAGAATGTTTGGAGATTTTTGATATTAAATTATATGATTTCTTTACAAAGTTTGTATATTAATCCCTTATCAGATATATCATTTGCAAAAATCTCCTATTCAGTAAGCTCTGTTTTCATTTTGTGATGTTTTTCTCCACTCTACCAAAGTTTTTCTATTTGATATAGTCATATTTATTTAATTTTACTTTTGTTGGTCTTGCCTAAGTAGATAAATCCAAAAAGATATTGCTAAGACTGATGTCAATGTTTATTTCTAGGGGTTTTTGGTTTCAAGTCTTAAATTTAGGCTTTTAATTCATTTTGAATTATTTTCATGCATGGTATAAGAAGCTAATTCAGTTTCATTCTTTGCAAGTAGTTGTCCAGTTTTCCCAACACCATGTATTGAAGAGATTGTCATTTTTTTTCATGGTACATTCTTGTCTCCCTTGTTGTAGATCAATTGGTCACAGAACCATGGGTTTATTTCTGGGTTCTCTATTCTGTGTCTGTATACTGTAGCTTTGTTGTATAGTCTGAAATCCATGTGGTGATACTGCCAGCTTTGTTTTTCTTCTTCAATATTGTTTTGGCTATCTGAGGATTGTTTTATTTTGATCATTCTATAAAAATTTTTAGGATTATTTGTTCTAATTCTGTGAAAATTATCATTGGTACTTTGATAGGGGTTGTATTGCTTTAGGAATACATACAATAGCCAAAAGAGACATGAAAAGATGCTCAGATGCTCAATATCACTAATTGCCTGGGAAATGCAAATAAAAATCACAATGAGATAGCACCTCATACCTATCAGGAGGGCTATCATCAAAAGGAAATAAATAACAAGTGTTGACAAGGATGTGGAGAAAAATGAACCCTTACTGTTACTGTTAGTAGGAATGTAAGCTGATGCAGCCACAATGGAAAACAGTATGGAGGTTCCCCCAAAAGTTAAAAATAGAATTAACATATGATTCAACAATTTAACTTCTGAGTATCTGTCCAAAGAAAAGAAAAACTCTAATTAGAAAAGATATATGCATCCCTCTGTTCATTACAGCATTATTTATAATAGCCAAGATATGGAAGAAGTTAGTGTCCCTAAATAGATGAATTGACAAAGAGGATATGGTATATGCACACATATAAATATATACATACATATATATATACATATATAATGAACTACTATTCAGTTATAAAAAAGAATGAGACCTTTTCACTTGCAGCAACATGGACTTACTTAGAAGGTATTGTGCTAAGTGAAATAAGCCTGAAAGAGAAGAACAAATACTGTATGATTTCACTTTAGTGAAATCTAAAACAAAACAGAACAAAGCAGAAACAAACTTACAGATCTAGAGAACCAAATGATGACTCCTTGAGGTGAGGGAGATAGGGGATTGGGAGAAATAAACGAAGGAAATTAAGAGGTAAAAATTTTCAGTTATAAAATAAATGCCATGGAGATGCAATATACACCTTAAGGAATATGGTCAATAATACTGTGATAATTTTGTATGGTGATATATGGTTACTAGAATGATGGTGATTAATTAAAATGTATTTAAATGTTGAATTACTATGTTAAACACTTGAAACTATCATAATATTGTATGTCAACTATACTTCAGTAACTAGTGACTCAGTTAACATTAGTTGGTACTATAATTAATTTTACATTTTTCTCTCCATAATGGCACATTTTGCTGACTTTTTCATTATAAAATATAAAAGTACATTTTATCTTAAAGATGAGTTATAAGATTAATTGATAATATTAACAAGGCAATTTAAAATATGCCCAGATATAATTTAACTGCCTAGCACAAATATATGTCTGATATTTACCATTATGAATGAAAACCTATTAGTAAAGATATCAGATGAGTCACCAAAAACATTATTGTTTATTGCCTTTCATTGGACCCTAAGTCATAAATTTTTTTTATGGAATGAGAGATTGAAATTTTATACTCTTTATGAACTAATGCCATAGCAGTTTTAATTTTTTATAAATAAAGCTATTTATTTTCATTCACTCTGTAGTGTACAAGTTTTGAATGGCCTGGAATAAGACAGATAATCCTTTGGACTGAGAAAATGATAAAGAGGCTCAATGCTGATGAAGGGAGGAAGTCAAAGAAGAATAAGGAAAGCAAGATTTGTTCCTCTTTCCAAAGAGAGGCAAGATACTAGACCTTTCTATAAGGAAACTGAAGCATACCTTTCTTTCTGAGACTTGAAAGAAAGATATGCCCCACATTTAAATATCTAGAGTATATCTTCCACTTAAAAATGAACCTCACTAATCATCTGGTGAGGAATAAGATAGTAAAATAGCCTGTGAATAAGTCCTTTTTTTGTGGTGCTAAATAAAGCTGATTATAATGAATATTGCATATCTAATGAGTTTAAGAATTCCCCTTGGAAAAATTGGTTTGTCCTCTACAGAAAAGAGCAGAGAATCCAAGTAATTTATTTCCACTTGGTAGGGAAACTCTAGTGTCTAAATCATACTCACTTAAGATTTAGTTCAAAGTCTACTGTAATTTCTATTTTATATATATATAATTATTTAAATATAATATACAGTTTCATATGTATGTAACCAGTCATCCTAAAGGAAATCAATCCTGAATATTCATTGGAAGGATTGATATTGAAGCTGAAGCTCCAATACTTTGGCCTATTCTGACTCATTAGAAAAGACCCTGATGCTGGGAAAGATTGAAGGCAGGAGAAGGGGACAACAGAGGATGAGATGGTTGGATAGCATCACAGATCCAGTAGACATGATTCTGAGGAAGTTCTGTGAAATGAGAAGGACAGGGAAGCCTGACGTGCTGCAGTCAGTCCATTGGGTTGCAAAGAGTCGGACAGGACTGAGTGACTGAACAACAGTATGTATGTAATATCAGGAAGAAACTATATACTTCTTTGATTAGGCTGTCTGTAGTTACATGTTTGTTCTTCCTTAGTGAAGTCGCTCACTGACTCTTCAAGACCCCATGGACTGTAGCCTACCAGACTCCTCCGTCCATGGGATTTTCCAGGCAGGAGTACTGGAGTGGGTTGCCATTTCCTTCTCCTGAGTAGTGATAGTAATTTTTAATTGAAGTGAAATAAATTACTGTTTATATCACAATACTCTTCAGGAACTTAGAGGAATATTAGAAACTTAGAATTTAGGATCTTGATTTTTAATTGACTGTTTTCATGAAGTTATCAACATTACTTATTACTGAAACTCCTATTGTCTGAGTATTGACAAGGTTCTTGTGACTTTTAAGTAGATTTCATAATTTTAAGAGTTAGAAGTGATGCTCTTTCCCATCACTGGCAGATAATATTTTTTTAAAAAAACAGTTCAGTAAACAATAGTTTTATTTTAAATATATGAAACTTCTGAAACTAGATTCCAAGTAAGTAAAGCCATCAGGTTTGAGGATTGACCTATTTTTAACTTATCAGTTAGTGCTGTTTGTTGCAAATCATCCTCATTATGCTGAAAGTAGGGACTCTTTCCCTCCGATTTTTAGGCGACTGTGTAGTAAGTTTCCATGGAATGAATGGATATTCTCTGAAAAACAAGAAATCTAGAAAACTATTTTCAGAAGAGCCATTTTATCATCACTATCACTCATGTTCATCTCATTGTTGAACCCAGTCTCCTCTCAGAACTTATTTTATAATCTGCTATAAGCATTTGACGCAATCACTCCCTGCTTTAAGCATTTGCTATCTGTAGCTTCACTACATCCCCCCATTCCTAGTTTTCCTCTGGCCTCACTAATCTTTCTTCTGGGTCTACTGTATTGGACATTCTTCCTATTCCAGATGCTAAAATTTCCTCTCTTTACACAGTGGTTTTGCTCTGTGTAACCCATGGGGTCTTCTGGAGAGTTGGTGATATTTGCTATGCTGAGGCAAAATTGTTGGTAAAACTATTGCTACCCATATTTTGTAGGGCTGCCAGGGGCAGACCTAACCCACATCCTATATGGAAGGAAATATTCAGAATGTTGTATTGCTGCTTCTTGCTGCTATCAGTATATTCTAAAGAAGAAAATGAACTCAGGCTAGAGTTAGCTGACCTGCAACTCTAATCAGGGGTTAGATCTGATAGAGTTCCTGAAGAACTATAGCGGAGGTTCATAGCATTGCACAAGAGGTGGTGATCAAAACCATCCCCAAGAAAAAGAAATGTAAAAAGGCAAAATGGTTGTCTGAGGAAGCCTTACATATAGCTGAGAAAAGAAGAGAAGCAAAAAGCAAAAGAGAAAAGGAAAAATATATCAATCTGAATGCAGAGTTCCAAAGAACAGCAAAGAGAGATAAGAAAGCCTTCCCCAGTGATCAGTGCAAAGAAATAGAGCGCAACAATAGAATGGGGAAGACCAGAGATCTCTCCAAGAAAATTAGAGATACCTAGGGAGTACTTCATGCAAAGATGGGCAAATTAAGGACAGAAATGGTATGGACCTAACAGAAGCAGAAGATATTAAGAAGAGGTGGCAAGATTACACAGAAGAACTATACAAAAAAGATCTTAATGAACCAGATAGCCATGATGCTGTGATCACTCACCTAGAGCCAGACATCTTGGAGTGAGAAGTCAAGTGGGCCTTAGGAAGCATCACTATGAACAAAGCTAGTGGAGGTGATGGAATTCCAGAACTATTTCAAATCCTAAAAGATGATGCTGTGAAAACGCTGCACTCAAAATGTCAGCAAATTTGGGAAACTCATCAGTGGCCACAGGACTGGAAAAGGTCAGTTTTCATTCCAATCACAAAGAAAGGCAATGCCAAAGAATGCTCAAACTACCACACAATTGCACTCATCTCACATGCTAGTAAAGTAATGCTCAAAATTCTCCAAGCCAGACTTCAGCAGTTTGTGAACCAAGAAATTCCAGATGTTCAAGCTGGATTTGGAAAAGGCAGAGAAACCAGAGATCAAATGGCCAACATCCGTTGGATCATAAAAAAGACAAGAGAATTCCAGAAAAACATTAATTTCTGCATCATTGACTATACTAAAGCTTTTGACTGTGTGGAACACCACAAACTGTGGAAAATTCTTCAAGAGATATGAATACCAGACCACCTTACCTGTCTCCTGCAAAACCTGTATGCAGGTCAAGAAGCAACAGTTAGAACTGAATATGAAACAACAGACTGGTTCCAAGTTGGAAAAGGAGTACGTCAATGCTGTATATTGTCACCCTGCTTATTTAACTTCTATGCAGAGTACATCATGCAAAATGCTGGGCTGGATGACACACAAGCTGGACACACAGGCACAAGATTGCTGAAAGAAACATCATTAACCTCAGATATGCAGATGACACCACTGTTATGGCAGAAAGTGAAGACTAACTAAAGAGCCTCTTGATGAAATTGAAAGAGGAGAGTGAGAAAGCTGGCTTAAAACTCAACATTCAAGAAATAAAGACCATGGAATCTGGTCTCATCTCTTCATGGCAAATGGATGGGGAAACATGGAAACGGTGACAGACTATTTTCTTGGGCTCCAGAATCACTGCAGATGGTGACTGCAGCCATGAAATTGAAAGACGCTTGCTACTTGGAAGAAAATCTATAACAAATGTAGACAGAATTTTAAACAGCAGAGATATTACTTTGCCAACAAAGGTTGTATAGTCAAGGTTATGGCTTTTCCCGTGGTCATGTATGGATGTGAGAGTTGGACCATGAAGAAGGCTGAGCACCAAATAATTGATGCTTTTGAATTGTGGTGTTGGAGAAGACTCTTCAGAGTCCCTTGGACTGCAAAGAGATCAAACCTGTCAATCCTAAAGGAAATCAATCTTGAATATTCATTGGTGGGACTGATGCTGAAGCTGAAGTTCTAATACTTTGGCTTCCTGATGTGAAGAGCCTACTCATAAAAGACACTGATACTGGAAAAGATTGAAGGCAGGAGGAGAAGGGGACAACAGAGGATGAGATTGTTGGTTGGCATCACTGACTCAATGGACATGAGTTTGAGCAAGCTCCAGGAAATGGTGAACGACAAGAAATCTTGGGGTATTAGAGTCCATGGGTTCACAAAGAGCTGGACATGACTAAGTGACTGAACAACAACAATAGCAACGACAACAGCAATAACCTGCAAATGGAGATGGGATGAAATGCTGCTTTAATAATGGAGGTGCTATTTCCTTATGGCCTATAAGCTAAAGTGATCGAGACTATGGTGAATTAGGACCATGCAGAGTAGAAAACTCCAGATGTTTCTCTGCTTGAAATGGAAGTGCTTATAAAACATGACTGCAAAGCAGCAACCTTTGCAGGAGATATAACTGTGGCTGCAGATCTTTTCCCAACATCTTGCTTTAAAAAGTAAAGAAAGGCAGTGGAAGTCATTCCAGCATCAGAGACTAGGTTAAGGGCAATACATTTCCAAGTGCATAGTCATCTCCTATACTTGGCTTCACCTTCTCTCAACTTCACCTCTGACTCAAGCCAAATCTATAGTGTAAAATTCTGTGCAACTTTAACTTTCTTTGCCCACGAGTACCCCACCTCAAAGCATGTTCTGGATATTTTTCTTTTCCTGCCCCTGGATATTTCTAACTCTTGGCATGAAACCTCAGTCTCAGCCCCCTCAGACTTGTAACTTGGAGAAATTTGGGTGACCTTAAAACTAACAGGGGTGTTTCCAAGGTGGCTCAGTGGGTAAAGAATGTGCCTGCAATGCAGGAGACATGGGTTTCATCCTTCAGTTGGGGAGATCCCCTGAAGGGGGACATGAGAACCCACTCCAGTAGTCTTGCCTGGAGAATCCCATGGACAGAGGAGCCTTGTGGGCTATAGTACATGGGGTTGCAAAGAGTCGGACATTACTGAAGTGCCTGAGCACACATGCAAACTAACTGGAGATGTGAAAGAGTTAGTGAATGCCTTCCCAGTTCTCCCTAGACAGAATGCCTTCCCAGTTCTCCCTAGACAGAAAAGTTTTGAGAATCATCTCGTAAGGCTCTTTAGAAAGTCACACATAAAACCAGTCATCAGCCTTGTCTCTATTGAAGCCACTTTCTTTTGTCCCCTATTCAGTGTCCAATCCTCATGTCTGCTCCCAGACGACTGACTCCCAAATAAACTACCTGCGTACAAGAAGAAACTTGTGCTCTGTGTTAAGTATGAGAGAGACCTCAGGTAACGTGTGTGCATGCTAAGTTGCTTCAGTCATGTTTGACTCTGTGTGACCCTAAGGACTGTAGCTCATCAGTTTCTTTCATCCAGGGGATTCTTTGGGCAAGAATACTGGAGTGGGGTGCTATGCCTTCCTCTGGGGAACCTTCCTGACCCAGGAATCGAACCTGTATCTCATATCTCCTGGATTGGTAGGCAGGTTCTTTACCACTACCACCTGGGAAGCCCCAGACCTCAGCTAAAACACCACCCAAATGCATACCCTGAGAACTGAAATAGGATGGAATGAACACAACACAGAGATCAGAGTGCAAAACCACAGATGTAAAGTGAATAGTTGCTACTAGATGAAAACTTTGGCTGTGACAGCTCACACATGGAGTTAGCAGGAAACAAACCTCAACTATACCAAGTTTTTGAAGAGCTTGTTTCACAAAATACCCCAAGCCTGACTTGAAATCATGTCTGGTCCCTAAATTTGCATCAGTAGGGAATGGCCTATAAAAGTTTCTAGGATACCCTTCTCTTTCAAGTTCCAATCATACAGATGAAGCTATTTGCAAAGCAGAAATAGAGACACAGATGTAGAGAACAAACCTATGAACACCAAGGTGGGGAAGAGGACAGGGATGAACTGGGAGATGGGGATTGACATATATATATATATACACACACACACACACATATACACTACTATGGCTTTTCGTGGTGGCTCAGACAGTAAAGAATTTGCCTGCAATGCAAGAGACCTGGGTTTGATCTGTGGGTCAGGAAGATCCCCTGGAGAAGGGAATAGCTATCCACTCTAGTCTTCCCTGGAGAATTCCATGGACAGAGGAGCCTGGTGGGCTACAGTCCATGGGCTTGCAAAGAGTTGGACACAACTGAGCAACTGACACTTTTACTTTCATGTAGAAAATAGACAAATAATGAGAACCAAATGTATAACACAGGGAACTCTACTCAGTGCTTTGTAGTGACCTAAATGGGAAAGAAATCCAAAAAAGAGGGGATATATGTATAGCTGATTCCCTTTGCTGTGCAGCAGAAACTACAACAACATTATAAAACAACTATATTCTAGTAAAATTTATTAAAGATAAAACAATAAAGTTCCTGTCAAATGAGACTATAGAAGATAATGAACAAAAAATTCTTTGCAACAACAACAAAAAAAAGAAGTTCTTTGCCGAGAAGAGAATCAATGAAGAATTGATTCTACTTACAGAGAACATGTTTGTTATCAGTGCCCAGTAGGATGTTAAAACTGCCATGGAACTTTTCCAAATGTGAGCTCTTACTGTGTATTATTTGTTTTGTCTTCAGACAGCTTTAGTTCATAGATTACCGGCCCACGAGAAGTTACATTTGCACATGATACAGAAAACTGAATCACTAAGGGAGCCTAGATTTCCTGGTGAGTGTTCTACTGTAATAGGGCTTGGTGCTTGTATCTCTCAGAAGAAAAGTGCAAATGTTCTTTTCAGTAGAAAGAAGGATGCATATTAGTATTTGAAAGGCTAAAGACTGGCTGAAACCTAATAGTTTTCCTATAATATCTATTCTTTTCTTATACCTTAATAGAATTCCAAATTTTACACAGACACAAAAATACAATAAAGAAGTCTTCCATTGCCAGTCTTCTTAAAGTGACCGTGTGCCTATGTTCTGACCATCTGTGCATAATCAGAAATGATCTGTACAACTGCTGGGATGTGTCCTTAAAGTGGGGGCTTTCCTGGTGGCTCAGTGTTAAAGAATCTGCTTGTAATACAGGAGCCATGCTGCAGGTTCCATCTCTGGGTGGAGAAGGTCCCCTGAAAAAGGGCATGGCAACTGACTCCAGTATTCCTGCCTGGAGAATGCCCGTGGACAGAGGAGCCTGGTGGGCTATAATCCATAGGGTCGCAAAGAGTTGGACACAACTGAAGTGACTTAGTACACAGGCATGCCCATCCTTAAAATGAGCTGATGCTTGTCCCACTTTCACAGTCCTCTGACTACATGGTTATGAAAGCTGGAGTGTCATCTCAGGTTATGAGGATTAGAGCCACATCCCAGGTATAGGGAAGTAGAAAGCTGGACTAGACGTTGTTTTGTACAACACCAGAGCCACTGTACTCCTCCTGAACTGTCCACATCTGAATGCTTAAGTGAAAGAGAGGGAAAAAAGTCTGTTTTTAGAGATAATATTTTGGGTCTATGGAAGGGCTATCTGGTATGAGTTTTCTGGGGAAAAGTTCTTCACTCCTAAAAGAACTGCAGGAAGAGATCTATTATTATTATTATTGTGAGCATTGTCATATCTGGAATGATGCCGAGGACTGCTCTTGTCATCTTGCTCCAGCCTACCAGCCTAAACACAAAGTCATCATTGAAGCTTGTTTTATTAATTAGAGTCCAGTCAGGAAAACAGAAGAGACTCAAGGTGTTCAAACAGGAGAGGATTTAATGTAGGAAATTCATTAGCAAGTCTTTGGAAGGGCTGGAAGAGCAAAGAAAGAGCAAGGATGAAGGAGCAAAGAGGAGAAAGTGTGAACACACACCACAGTGCTGCTCTCATCCTTTGGCTGAAGCCCTTGACCTTACACTTGCTGGCCACTAGCTGAAGGCAGGGGTCTTGCCACAAGAGCACTGTGCCATTGACCTTGCTGCTAAAAACCCCGTGATGGCCAATAGAGCCTCCAATTCTCTGCATCGGTCAATTGTCTTCAAGTCACACTCACAGATGTTGCAACAGCAAAAGGCATCATCAGAAGACACATAAGTTTCTTTCTCTCCCAATTTTACAATCTCCCACCAGGGTCTTCACTGACATAGGAATCTTAGAAATGTGGTTTGTGGCCTCCAGCCTCCTGCAAAAAGAGTAGAGTACAGAGGTATTACAGAAGTCTACTGGCAGTCAACAAGTAACGACTGACTGAATGGCAGAGTCAAAAAATGGAAAGGACTACATTCTTTGATCACATTGTTACTTCACTTGTTCAGTCACTAAGTCATGTCTGACTTTTTGCGACCCCATGGAGTGCAGCATGACAGGCTTCCCTGTCCTTCACTATCTCCCAGAGTTTGCTCAGACTCATGTCCTTTGAGTTGATGATGCCATCCAACCATCTCATCCTCCATTGTCTCCTTCTCCTCTTGCCCTCAATATTTCCCAGCAGCAGGGTCTTTTTCATTGAGTGGGCTCTTCACATCACGTAGTCAAAGTTAATCCACTATGTCAATCAAATTAGAAACCTGCCATATACTTACTCTTAAGTAAAGTAATTTATTTTCTTATAATTTAAGATAGCTGAAGTTGAGGTTTCTACAGTTTCTGGCTGAATCTATATTAAATTTTATACAGAGATATATTAAAATATATGAAATTATGTTTTCTCTGTAGTTTCCATAATATTTTCAGCTGATATTACGCATTTTCCACACAAAAATTATTTTTACCATTTTATTGCATTTTAAAGAGGTTTGATATATTTTGGAGACAAATATTTTTTAAAAAGCACATTATATGAATCTCATTTATTAAAATATATATTTATTTGAAAAATTTTATTACCTGTTTCCTCTTTTTGGTTCTAGAGGGGTACCACAAAGTGGTTTTAGGACATGCTAGGATATGTCAGAAAATTTTATATTGAGTACATTTCTACACTGCAGTGTTCCACAGTGTCTTTAACAGGACTTGATACATAATAGACACTCTATAAACATCTCTGAATGAATGAATGAGTATAAGGATGGATGATGCAAAGAATGACTATGACTAAAAGAAAGAATGGGTCTCAATTTTAAAATATTTGGGTCATGTTGTATTCTCATTAGTGAAATGAAACTGTAAATGCACACTAGTTGACAATTATCAATCAGGTGATTAATATCATTATCTATTTTAGCCCCATTCTTTTAAGTTGAAGTGATTAATGCCACTGTATGGATTAAAAGACGCTTACTCCTTGGAAGGAAAGTTATGACCGACCTTGGTAGCATATTAAAAAGCAGAGACATTACTTTGCCAACAAAGGTCCGTCTAGTCAAGGCTATGGTTTTTCCCGTGGTCATGTATGGATGTGAGGGTTGGACTGTGAAGAAAGCTGATCGCCAAAGAATTGATGCTTTTGAACTGTGGTGTTTTAGAAGACTCTTGAGAGTCCCTTGGACTGCAAAGAGATCCAACCAGTCCATTCTAAAGGAAATCAATTCTGGGTGTTCATTGGAAGGACTGATGCTAAAGCTGAAACTCCAATACTTTGGCCACCTCATGTAACGAGTTGACTCACTGGAAAAGACTCTGATGCTGGGAAAGGTTGGGGGTGGGAGGAGATGGGGACGGCTGGATGGCATCACTGACTCTGTGGACATGAGTTTGATGAGCTCCGGGAGTTGGTGATGTACAGGGAGGCCTGGCGTGCTGTGATTCATGGGGTCGCGGAGAGTCGGTCACGACTGAGCCACTGAACTGAACTGAACTGATGGATGATGAAAATAAATAAAGAGTTTATTGTTCTACCCAAGGGATGCTTAACAATATGCCCTGATGGATTAAGATTCATGTATATTCAATTTCCAATCATTAAAATAAAATGGTATATAACATACTCTTTATGATTGATTTGTACAATGTTAAATTTTTATGAGGTTTATATTATGCTTTGCTTATATTCTTATTCATATTTTCATCATTTATATTATCATACTAGTGTCTATATTGCTTTCTTGTGTTTACTTGCTTTCTTAATAAGCACTAAAAAACTTTCCTAGTCAATATGAAATAATTAATGGAAGATAACCTCATAGTATCAGTTCAGTTCAGTTCAGTCGATCAGTCGTGTCCGACTCTTTGCGACCCCATGAATCACAGCACGCCAGGCCTCCCTGTTCATCACCAACTCCCGGAGTTCACTCAAACTCATGTCCATCGCGTCAGTGATGCCATCCAGCCATCTCACTCTCTGTCGTCCCCGTCTCCTCCCACCCCCAATCCCTCCCAGCATCAGATTCTTCTCCAGTGAGTCAACTCGTCGCATGAGGTGGCCAAAGTATTGGAGTTTCAGCTTTAGCATCAGTCCTTTCAATGAACACCCAGGATCGATCTCCCTTAGAATGGACTGGTTGGATTTCCTTGCGGTACAAGGGACTCTCAAGAGTCTTCTCCAACACCACAGTTCAGAAGCATCAATTCTTCTGTGCTCAACTTTCTTTCTAGTCCAACTCACATCCATACATGACCATTGGAAAAACCATAGCCTTGACTAGACGGACCTTTGTTGGCAAAGTAATGTCTATGCTTTTTAATATGCTATCTAGGTTGGTCATAACTTTCCTTCCAAGGAGTAAGCTCTTTTAATTTCCTGGCTGCAGTTAGCATCTGCAGTGATTTTGGAGCCCAAAAATTGTAGACAATTTTTACCTTTAATCTTTTGTCTATCTTTCTCTTATTGTGCTGTTCCAAACTATGCTTATTTATATAAAATATATATGATTTTATTGTGAATATCTGCATAAGACATATTTTATTCCTACCTGTTCTAATAGGCAAGCACTATATTATTTCTATGAATAGTTGCACTGGCCTTAAGAGCATTGAAAACAAGTTTAAATTTTAATCTGAAGTAGCTTATTTTTCTTTGTCAATTCAAAATATAAATTTTAGAGAACAATTCTTACATTTAGAAGCTTGTCAATAGAGCAGAAAAGCATGCATTCATTTGTCAATGAATCCTTCACAGGAAATTTGCTTTACATTCTGAAGCCATAAAGGAACTCATTACTGTCTTGATAAATAGATGAATAAAAATCTCTTGTTTATTGTCTATTTTCCAAATTCACTATACCAGCAAAGTAAAAACCTACAGCAAACAATTACACAAATCAAGATTGATTCAAAAGAAAACAGAGTTTAAAATTTTTAACAAATTTCTCATAATGCCTTTTGATTGTCTAATAGTTTTACTGTAATTTAATTACTTCTTGGTGACCGTGTGAAATAGGTTTGCAAAATTTTTTGGCCTCTGATATAAACACAAGTCCTCTGAAGATGCATGGAGGAATGTAATATATCCACAAAGAGTAAGACATTCACTAATAATATGATTTTGCTGCTTTTGATTTTCCTCAAATATGTTATAGTTTATAGATATGTAGTATCCACTGTTTAGCTACAAGTTCTTTCAAGAGGGATATTTTAAAAATCTATACTTCACAAATATATTACAAGGTATTCATAGGATTGAAAAGAGAAAAAACAGTGGAAAGAATTAAGTAGATATAATATCAGAGATACTTTTAAAAAATTACATGTAAAGTTTTTAGTATGCAGATAAGTTATTGAAGCGGATAACAAAGGTGTATAACAAAGGAATAATAACTATATATACAAATTTCTTATAAGTGCCATTTTATGGGGAAAATTTGGCCAAGAATAATTTTGGAAGCATTTAAGTGATTAATCTCGTTATAGTTTTTCACTGTGTTATTTAAAAATGAATACCTAGATATTGATACATGTATGGCAAAACCAATACAATACTGTAAAGTAATTAGCCTCCAAATTAAATAAATTAAAAAAAATTTAAAAAAAGCAGCAACAATATTTAAACCTGGAATATTGCATTGTATCTTAACAACTCTAAGACTTTATTATTGTCAATGTTCTCAGAAACATAGTTACTTTCCAGCATGTTTTATTTAGCCATGAATTTCTATTGGATAGGTAGTTCTATCATGCTTTAAAAAATTTTTCAAGTATATACGTGTGATAGTTATTTTGATTGGCCTGCAGAATGCCCAGGTAGCTCATATATTATTTCTGTTTGTCTGTGAGGGTATTTCCAGAATGGATTGTAATTTAAACTAGTAGATGGAGTAAAGAAGATCTCCCTCGCAAATGTGGGTGCCATAATCCAATTCATTGAGGGCTTGAATAGAATGAAAAGAGAGAAATTGAAAACTTGCTGTCTGCTTGAACTAGGATATCCATTTTCTCCTGCACTCACACATTTGTGCCTGGTTTTGGGCAGCTACCCTTGTGGCTCTCCTGCAATGCAGGAGACCTGGGTTCAGTCCCTGGATCATGAAGATACCCTGGATCATGAAGGGAATGGCAACCCCTCTACCTTTCTTGCCTGGAGGACCCCATGGACAGAGGAGCCCGGGAGTCTACACAGTCCATAGGGTCTCAGAATCAGACACGATTGAAGTGAGTAACACTTCCACTTTCGTTTGGACATTCATACTTGGAATAGGACTCACCCATTGGCTCCCCTGTTTCTTGGGCTTTCACATTTGGGCTAGAGCTACACTGTTGGCTTTCCTGGCCTCTAGCTTGCAGGTTACGGTTTATGGGACCACTCAGCTTCCATAATCACATTAGCTAATCCCTTATATTTTGACAAAGCATGGTACAGTGGAGAAGGGAATAGCAAACCACTTCAGTATTTTTGCCATTAGAATCCCATGAACAGCATACAAAGGCAAAAACAATATGACACTGAAGATGAACTCCTCAGATTGGCAGGTCCCCAATATGCTACTGGAGAAAAGTGGAGAAATAACTCCAGAAAGAGTGAAGAAATGGAGCCTAAGTGAAAACAACATCCAGTTTTGGTTGTGACTGGTGATGAAAATAAAGTCCGATCCTGTAAAGAACAATATTGCATAGGAACCTGGGATGTTAGGTCCATGAATCAAAGTAAATTGGAAGTGGACAAATAGAAGGGGCGAGAGTTAACACAGACATTTTAGAAATCAGTGACTATAATGGACTGGAATGGGTGAATTTAATTCAGATGACCACTATATCTACTACCGTGGGCAAGAATCCCTTAGAAGAAATGGGGTAGCCCTCATAGTCAACCAAAGTTGAAATGCAGTACTTGGGTGCAGTCTCAAAAATGACAGAATGATCTCTGTTTCCAGGGAAAACCATTCAATATCATCATAATCCAAGTCTATGCCCCAAACACTAAAGCCAAAGAAGCTGAAGTTGAACAGTTCTGTGATGACCTACAAGACCTTCTAGAACTAACACCAAAAAAGATATCCTTTCATCATAGGGGACTGGAATGCAAAAGTAGGAAGTCAGGAGATACCTGGAGTAACAGGCAAGTTTGGCCTTGGAGTACAAAATGAAGCAGGGAAAAGGCTAACAGAGTTTTGTCAAGAGAATGCACTGGTCATAGCAAACACCCTCTTCCAACAACACAAGAGATGACTCTACACATGGACATCACCAGATGGTCAATACTGAAATAAAATTTATTATATTCTTTGCAGCCAAAGATGGAGAAGCTCTATACAGTCAGCAAAAACAAAACCGGGAGCTGATTGTGGCTCAAATCATGAACTCCATTTTGCAAAATTCAGACTTAAATTGCAAAAGTAGGGAAAACCACTAGACCATTCAGATATGACCTGCATCAAATTCCTTACAGTTGTACAGTGAAAGTGACAAATAGATTCAAGGAATTAGATTTAATAGACAGAGTGCCTAAAGAATTATGAACGGAGGCTTGTGACATTGTACAGGAGATAGTGATCAAACCATTTCCAGGAAAAAGAAATACAAAAAGGCAAAATGGTTGTCAGAGGAGACCTTACAAATAGATGATAAAAGAAGAGAAGCTAAAGGCAAAGGAGAAAAGGAAAAATATACCAATCTGAATGCAGAGTTCCAAAGAAGAGCAAGGAGAGATAAGGAAGCTTTCCTCAGTGATAACTGCAAAGAAATAGAGGAAAACAATAGAATGGGAAAGAATAGAGATCTGTTCAAGAAAATTAGAGATACCAAGGGAAGACTTCATGCAAAGATGGGCACAGTAAAGGACAGAAATGGAATGGACCTAACAGAAGCAGAAGATATTAAGAAGAGGTAGCAAAAATACACATATGAACCATACAAAAAAGATCTTCATGACCCAGATAACGACGATGATGAGATCACTCACCTAGAGGCAGACATTCTGAAATGTGAAGTCAAGTGGACCTTAGGAAGCATCACTACAAACAAAGCTAGTGGAGGTGATGGAATTCCAGCTGAACTATTTCAAATCCTAAAAGATGATGCTGTGAAAGTGTTGCACTCAATATGTCAGCAAATTTGGAAAACTCAGCAGTGGCCATGGGATTGGAAAAGGTCAGTTTTCATTCCAACCTCAAAGAAAGGCAATGTCAAAGAATGTTCAAACTACCGCACAATTGCATTCATCTCACACACTAGCAAAGTAATGATCAAAATTCTCTAAGTCAGGCTTCAACAGTACATGAACTGAGAACTTCCAGGTATTCAAGCTGGAGGAAAGACAGAGGGACCAGAGATCAAGTTGCCAACATTTGTTGGATCATAGAAAAAGCAAGTGAGTTCCAGAAAAACATCTGCTTTATTGACCAGCCAAAACCTTTGACTGGATAGCTCACAACAAACTGTGGAAATACTTAAAGAGATGGGAATGCCAGACCATCTTACCTGCCTCCTGAGCAATCTGTAGGCAAGTCAGGAAGCCACAGTTAGAACTGGACATAGAACAACAGACTGGTTCCAAATTGGGAAAGGAGTACATCAGCACTCTGTACTGTCACCCTACTTATTTAACTTATATGCAGAGTGAAAGTGAAAGTTGCTCAGTCTTGTCCAACTCTTTGTGACCCCATGGGCTATACAGTCCATGAAATTCTCCAGGCCAGAATACTGGAGTGGGTAGCCTTCCCTTCTCCAGGGGATTTTCCCAACCCAGGGATCAAACCCAGGTCTCCCGCATTGCAGGTGGATTCTTTACTAGCTGAGCCACAAGGGAAGCCCAAGAATAGTGGAGTGGGTAGACTATCCCTTTTCCAGGGGATCTTCCCAACCCAGGAATTGAAGCAGAGTCTCCTGCATTGCAGGTGGATTCTTTACCAACTGAGCTATGAGGGAAGCCCAAGTACATCATGAGAAATGCCAGACTGCATGAAGCCCAAGCTGGAATCCAGATTGCAGGGAGAAATATCAATCATCTCAGATATGCAGATGACACCACCCTTATGGAAGAAAGTGAAGAGGACTATGGAACTGAAGATACTCTTGATGAAAGTGAAAGAGAAGAGTGAAAAAGCTGGCTTAAAACTCAACATCCAGAAAACTAAGGTCATGGCAGCTCGTCCCATCACTTCATGACAAATAGATGGGGAAACAATGGAAACAGTGACAGACTTTCTTTTCTTGGGCTCCAAAATCACTGCAGATGGTGACTGCAGCCATGAAATTAAAAGACGCTTTCTGCTTGGAAGAAAAGTTATGACCAACCTAGGCAGCATATTAAAAAGCAGAGAGACATTACTTTACCAACAAGGGTTTGTCTAGTCAAAACTATGGTTTTTCCAGTAGTCATGTATGGATGTGAGAGTTGGACTGTAAGGAAATCTGAGCACCGAAGAACTGATGTGTTGAACTGTGGTGTTGGATAAGACTCTTGAGAGTCCCTTGGACTGCAAGGAGATCTGACCAGTCCATCCTAAAGGAAATCAGTCCTGAATATTCATTGGAAGGACTGATGCTGAAGCTGATACTCTGATACTTTGGCCACCTGATGTGAAGGACCGACTCATTGGAAAAGACCCTGATGCTGGTAAAGATTGAAGGTGGGAGGAGAAGGGGATGTCAGAGGATGAGATGGTTGGATGGCATCATTGACTCAATGGATATGAGTTTGAGTAGGCTCCGAGCATTGGTGATGGACAGGGAAGCCTGGCTTGCTGTTACCCATGGGGTAGCAAACAGTTGGACATGACTGAGTGACTGAACTGAGCTGAACTGTATCCCTTATAATGAATCTCTCTCTCAATATACATTTGTTCCACTCTTCTGGAGAACCTGACTAATACAAATTTTGGTACCAAGAGTGGTTTTAGAGGACATAATTTTAATGATGAGTTTTCTGAACTGGTATTGGAGTTTCTGGAACTGATTCACTTATCTGATTAGGTGGTATTGACTCTGTCTCCAGAAGCAAAGAGCACTGAGTTTACTGGTGTGAACTGTTTCAGTTCAGTTCAGTTCATTTCAGTCGCTTAGTCGTGTCCGACTCTTTGCGACCCCATGAACCACAGCACGCCAGGCCTCCCTGTCCATCACCAACTCCCGGAGTTCACTCAAACTCATGTCCATCGAGTCGGTGATGCCATCCAGCCATCTTATTCTCTGCCGTCCCCGTCTCCTCCTACCCCCCAGTCCCTCCTAGCATCAGACTCTTTTCCAGTGAGTCAACTCGTCGCATGAGGTGGCCAAAGTATTGGAGTTTCAGCTTTACCATAATGCTTCCAATGAACACCCAGGATTGATCTCTTTTAGAATGGACTGGTGAACTGTTTAGGGATATGCAAAATGTCTACTTTGATTACTCCTAATCCACCACTGATAAGAAGCAAGGAGCAAAGTATCTCCACATATGACACTTTTGAGCATTTTGGAAAGCTAAGTGATATGGTGACATTAGTTGGTTGCTTCTAATGCCACTGGACAAATGGTGAAATCAAAGAACGAGTTCAGGTATTTCATTTCCCAGCTCAAGACCCATAAATGACTTGAGAGCTTCCATAAGGACTCTGAGGGAGATCCTTATCTCTTACAACCACATGGCTGAAATTGCTGAAAAGCAAGCTGAGCTCTCAGCCTCCTAGGCCACCTACTGATAGTGTGAGGGCATTGATTGACTGGGGAAAAATGGGATTCTTCAAGTTGTGCCGGGGATCTGTGTGAAGATCCTCATGAAGCTGGGGACATGGAGCCCTAAATTATGACCAGTCTTCTGTGCCAGTGAAAGATGTCTCTGCATCCTCAATGTCAGGTGAGGGGCATCTCCACCCCAGTGATTTGCATTTTTCCATCTCTCTCTGAGAGGATTAATTCTGCATTGCCCAATTTGTTTCCATCAAAAACAATGCTGATTCTAACCTGAACTACCCCACCACCACCCCCATTTCGCTTCTAGACCTATAACTAGACTTGAGTCCCAACAGACCCCTAATGGTGAGGTGAGTGAGACCCATGAGGAGGTTGCTACCCTCCAAAAGGACTACTTGTGTTTTCTAATTTATACAAGCAGAAAGCTGGGGAACATATGTGAGTGTGTGTAAGGGTAAGGGTCACATCTGTCTTGTTTATGGTTTAATTACGGATATCTAGTACTGTCTCTTGGAGAAGGAAATGGCAACCCACTCCAGTATTTTTGCCTAGAGAATCTCAGGGACAGGGGAGCCTGGTGGGCTGCCATCTATGGGGTCGCACAGAGTCGGACACGACTGAAGCGACTTAGCAGCAGCAGCAGCAGTACTGTCTCTGTCACATAAATGTTATTTAGTAAATATTCTGGAATAATTGAATGGTTGCTAAAAATAAAATCTATTTATTTTTCTTTTTGACAATTTTCATTTATATAATATATAAATATTTATAAACAATATAAAAACCTTTATAGAGTCATATTTATGTATATATTTGTCACTGGTTCATATACACACTGATACCAAAGAAAGGAGGAAATATTGACACTTTCATTTCTGCCTGTTCAGATGCAGGGCATGAAAAGAAGAGTGGTCAGTCTTGAAAGCTGTTAGTGATCAAACATAAAAAATAGAGCCAGAATCTTTATTACACATATTTATTTTTATGACAATTACTTTAGTATCTGTCTTCATCGCTTGACCTACATTACTATAAGGGTAAATACCATTTCTCTGTTTCTGTATGAACACCAAGCAGCAATTGTAGTGTGTAGCATAGGCTAGTTTCTCAGTAACATCAAATAGATAAACTATTTAATAGTCAGAGATTTACACCTTCTAATAGCAGAAATGGCTTTAAAACAATTTTAGAGGTGTTTTTTGAAGGACAATTAATAAGATAATTCCATGGCAAGGGAAGCTTTTTATCACTAGTGAGGAAATTGTTGTGAATATGTGAAAACATATATACATAAATGTATACACACACACACACACACATATACATACAAGTCACGAAAAAACACACAGGCAAATGTAAATAAAAATAAAAAATTATTTATTTATTTATTGTGAAAGAGTATTTTTTTCCCAGAGCAAGTCCATAAAAGTAAAATATGCTTGCCTGGAAATTGAGGGACTTTCAATTTAATTCCATTTCTGTTACTCAATATTTGGTAGAACTGAACAAGTGGTTTAATATCTTAGTTGCTGTTTACTTACCTATGAAATGAAAGGACTGGAATTAATGATTTCTAAGATATGTTGAAATTCTCAGTTCCTATGAATCTATCTGACTCTGGGATAAAACTTTTCATTTCTCGTGGAAGAAGTAGAGGGGCCTTGAGCTGTCTAGGGTCAGTAAAATTGTTTATATTACATTCAGGAATAAGTGGTTCTTATCACTGACCCATGCTGAGGCTGTTCCGTGGGGTAGAGGGGCTGTGATGGTTTATGAATTTATCCTGTCTGGGAGGATTTACTACTGTGTATTGTATTGATTTTTCAATTCAGTAAACTTAATAAACCAGGTTATTGCCCACTCAGAATTGCATAAAGTAAGGAAACCTCACATATTGAAAACAGAGACTAAACGGAATACAGAGTTAGAATGAATAAGCCTCTTCATGGAGAAGAGACAGGCTTGATGAAAAGCAAAACCTCACTTCAAAATTCTTGTCACATTAAAAAAAATGTTTTTGAAATTGATTATACATTGAATTGAATAAAGTGCTAGAGTTTGGTTAGGCAGTAGGAGGATTCTGTGTTCTAGCTATTGCCTCAGTTCTCAGCTTTCCAAACGAGCACTGTTTAACAGCGTGGGCTAAAAACTGGTGGTGTAGGGATTTCTGTCACTCATACTTATTGTTGTTGATTTGTTAAGTTGTGTCCGACTCTTTGGGACCCCATGGACTGCAGCATGCCAGGCTCCCCTGCCCTTCACAATCTCCTGGAGTTTGCTCAAGTTTATGTCCATTGAATCGATTATGCTATCTAGCTATCTCATCCTCTGCCACCCTATTCTTCTTTTGCCTTCAATCTTTCTCAGCATTAGAGTCTTTCCCAATGAGCTGGTTCTTCCCATCAGGTAACCAAAGTATTGGAGCTTCAGTATCATTTACCTGTTACCACTCATGGACCTGTTCCCAACCCCCTTGAAGCTCTCTGCTCCCCTGCCAGAAACATCAATTTGAGTAAATATCTGCTCAAGGAAATACCTTCACAAGAGCCAAGGATTCCAGGCAAGGGATTACAGCACCTGGGTAAAGCACAGAGAGTAAAGCAAGTGCCAGACATTACTCTGGACCCAGAACTGGTTGCCCAGGACCCAGAACTGGTTGCCCAGGACCAGGATGACTCCTGCCATATAATCTACCAGTTCTCCTTCTGGGTATATCAGATCAGTTCAGTCACTCAGTCATGTCCGACTCTTCGCGACCCCATGAACCACAGCACGCCAGGCCTCCCTGTCCATCACCAACTCCCAGAGTCCACCCAAACCCATGTCTATTGAGTCGGTGATGCCATCCAACCATCTCATCCTCTGTCATCCCCTTTTCCTCCCACCCTCAATCTTTCCCAGTATCAGGGTCTTTTCAAATGAGATACAGCTGAAAGTAATGAGAAGACTATCTCGAAGCTACATCTGCAACCCCATGTTCACTGCAACATTTTTCACAATAGCCAAGATATGGAAACTACTTACATGTCCATCAGTGGGATGAAAGGATAGAGAAAATATGGTATATATATCTTGCATGCATAGAAGTTGCTTCAGTCATATCTGACTCTTTGCAACACTATGGACTGTAGCCCACCAGGCTCCTCTGTTCATGGACTTCTCCAAGAAAGAATACTGGAGTGAGTAACTCCAGTATTCCCTTTTCCAGGGGGTCTTCCCAGCTCATGGATTGAACCCAGGTCTCCTGCATTTCAGCCAGATTCTTTACTCTCTGAGCCACCAGGGAAGCCCTAAGATATATGTTAATAATATCTCAATAAAATTGGGGAAAAACTTGGACCATTTAAATGTTGCTGTTATATTAAACCTATAAAAGGTTCTTGAAACAGTGGTGATATGTAAATATCACAGACAATGTGGCTGTAATTACCATAATGGGAAACAAAGCCAAAATAGTACTTTGGCCGAAGACTTCTTTGGTGTTTACTAATAAAATATCATGTTTCTAGATGTGAGATAGATGGGAAGTAGAATACAATATATCATGATTTATATGACAGAGAAAATCAAGAGTTGGCAAGCAAAAGGTTGAATCTATCCAAATAAAATATGAAAATCATTCACCTAGCTTCCAGATGTGAGTCATTTCTCACATCCAGTGATCACCAACTGAAAGGAGTCTAGAGTCTCTTGAGAAAGGATTCTGTAAAGCTGTTTGGCAAAAGGAAAATTAAAATACAACATTCCTCTACCCAAAACCTTCGATCATTCTTCAACCACCATAGAATAAAATTTAAACAATTCACCATGGTCCTAATGTCCAACTTCTACTATTTTCTGCTTCTCTGAACCTATTCCTTGCTATTCCCTACTACTCCCTCCTGGTTTAGCCTTCTTTAGCCACATTCTTACTTCTTTCAAAACTGAACTAAACTTGTTCCAATTTCAGGGATATTGAATTTACTGTTCTCCTTTCCTGGAAACTTTTGCTCCAGATTTTGCATGATTTGTCTCAAAAAGAAAGTTTGAAAAATCATCAAATAAAAAAAAAGAGGTAATTTGTTTTTATTTTGTTTTAACTGGATCATGTTTATATTTGTCCAGATTTATGTGTTGTAGCCTGACGTATTCATATATTTGTACATTTTTCATATATTCTATCACTTTTTATCCTCTTACCATACTGTTGAAGTGATATTATATATTCACTATTTAAAAAAATTCGAATTCACCTCTGGGCTTCCCAGGTGACACTAGTAGTAAAGAACCCCCCTGCCAATGCAGGAGACATTAGAAATGTGGGTTCAGACCCTGGGTGGGGGAAGATCCCCTGGAGGAGGGCATGGCAACCCACTCCAGTATTCTTGCCTAGAGAATCCCCATGGACAAAGGAGCCTGTCAAGATACAATACATGTGCAATCCAACTTCTAGAATATCAATTCCATGAAAATGTGAAGGCATTGTTGATTTTGTGGCTCATCACTATATCCTAGGTCCCAAGGTAAGGCCTGGAGCAAAGTAGGTGCTCAGTAAATGTTTGCTGTGACAGAACTTTCACAAGTGATAGAGTTAAGGTTATTCTGTAACAAAATTAAAACAGTAGATTTAAAAACTTACATAGGATCATACTCAACAAAAATTTGGACAAAAATAAACATTACCCAACTAAAACAAAATAAAAACAGAATTACCGTCTCTTTTTACTTTGATGATTTTCCAAACTTTTTCTTTGAAAAAGTTTTGACATATGTAAACTCTCCACTATTCAATTTTATTATCTTCTCACACTGTTTCAGCTTCTCATTTCCTCCTAGTTTTTGACAGCATACATATTAATCAAGACATGCAACAATTTCTTGAGTAAACTGGTTTTTTTTCCATGATAAGGAAATTATTTACCTGCTCAGACTCTGCTGTAACCCTCAACTCTGCTGTAACTCAAGCATTGCCTGGAAACTCTGAAGGGTACTAGGGTGGTTTAAGAAAATATCAAGCATCTTTTGGTAAGGAATTCGAGGTCTTTACTTATTGACTAGGAAAAAGGAGGCTACTCTGCTCTAGCAAGTGAAAAACGTATTCCAGAAGGTTAAAGAAGAGACTCCTGGGTTCAAGGTTCTCATACATATTGATCTAATTTCATATGCCAGATCTCTGGGTTCTACTATTTTCCTACCAGTATTCTAATTTTTTTATAGGGCACCTGTTGAGGCAACGTTCTCTTTAAGCCATTCTATAAGAGTATGCATAAGCCAACAAGTACTTTGCCATGATGATGCATATGGAAAGAAATCAGAGTGGACAACTATTTATACATAGAGTTATATTAAAAAATTAGTAAGCATGTAAACACTTTTAAAGTTCAAATAGAACACAAAACCTTGAATTTTTTAAAAGGAGAAGAACATGTCTATAAATAAATAATTTTGTTCCTAAATATAGAAAATTGTTCATTCCATCTTGTTTTATTGTTTTGTAGCCATAACCAATTTCAAGTGATATCTTTCATCTTCTGGTTTTTTTTTAGCATTGTTTTTAATTCACTTAAAAATAATTTAGTTGATTTGCATCCAGGTTGCCTAGAGAAATCCTACAACCGTATTTTACTGTTGTCTATAGGGTCAAGTGCTCAAGTTGAAATCATGTCAAATGTTATTTTGGCTAACAGTAAAACCATAGAGAAGTGTTGGATAGTAGGGGTATGGCATATTTTCCTCTCATAGAGATGATTGCAAAATAGATTCCTCCCTTCTTATAGATGATGATCCTTTGAAACTATGTAATAATAAGTGACCAGGGAAAATATTATGTATGAAACTCAGAGACCATCATTACTTCAGGCTTAATATATTGGGAAATTTGATCCTGCCCTTGTCCCTCAAAATTGATTAGTCAGTGCAAAATATTTTCTGTCTCTCTGTGTTTCTGTCTTGCTCTTCCTATCCAATTCCTCCTTTCTGTCTGGTTTTATGTCTCTAAGTAGCACAATTTAAGGTAGTACCTTCTGAGATTTTACTATTTCGTCTGATTCCTCTCCTTCCAAGTTTGCAAGAGCTAGATTTTGATAGACAAAAAAGCTTACCATGTAAATAAATCAGTTACTGAGAGTGGATACTATTGATTTTGACTTGAATATACACTTATATACAATTGACTGGGTTAAATTTTTTCATTAGTAACAATTAATGAACTATCACAATTTGGAAACAAAGTTGTTACATTCAATTATCACATGACTCACTTCATCATGTATTCAACAATCGTATGAAAGTATGTTTGTGAATTTTGTTAACAAGTGGTTTCTTTTGTAGACCCACTGCCTTCTCTCATCCCCTGACAATGTGTGTATTGTTAAGATGCTGTGTTTGTGCTGCTTTAATGTGCACACTGTAACCACTCAGAATTTTTGCTCATTGTTATCATTTATATCTCCTTGGATACTAATTTATATTGAATTTTTTAAAAAATTCATTAATTTTAATTGGAGGCAAATTACTTTACAATATTGCAGTGGTTTTTGCCATATTGACATGAATCAACCATGGGTGTACATGTGTCCCCCATCCTGAACCCCCCTCCCACCTTCCTTTCCATCCTATCCCTCTGGGTCATCCCAGTGTACTGGCCCTGAGAACCCAATCTTATGCATTAGACCTGGACAGGCAATCTATTTCACATGTAATATACATGTTTCAATGGTATTCTCTCAAATCATCCCACTCTTGCTTTCTCCCACAGAGTCCAAAATCTATTCTTTATCTCTGTATCTCTTTAGCTGTCTCATATATAGGGTAATTTTTACTATCTTTCTAAATTCCATATATGTGCATTAATATACTATATTGGTGTTTTTCTTTCTGACTTACTTCCCTCTGTATAATAGGTTCCAGTTGCATCCACCTCATTAGAACTGATTCAAATCCATTCTGTTTACTAGCTGAGTAATACTCCATTGTATATATGTACCACAGTTTTCTTATCCATTCGTCTGCTGATGGACATCTAGGTTGCTTCTATGTCCTGGCTATTGTAAACAGTGCTGTGATGAACATTGAGGTACATGTGTCTCTTTCAATTCTGGTTTCCTTGGTGTGTATGCCCAGTGGTTGGATTGCAGGATTGTATGGCAGTTCTATTTCCAGTTTTTTAAGGAATCTCCATACTGTTCTCCATAGTGGCTGTACTAGTTTGCATTCCCACCAACAGTGTAAGAGGGTACCCTGTACTGCGCACCCTCTCCAACTTTTGTCTGTAGACTTTTTGATAGTAGCCATTCTGACTGGTATAAGATGGTACCTCATTGCGGTTTTGATTTGCATTTCTCTGATACTGAGTGATATTGAGCATCTTTTCATGTGTTTGTTAGCCATCTGTATATCTTCTTTGGAGAAATGTCTGTTTAGTTCCTTGGTCCATTTTTTGATTGGATCATTTTCTGGTATTGAGCTGCCTGAGCTGCTTGTATATTTTTGAGATTAATTAAAGAATTAATTGTCAGTTGCTTCATTTGCTATTATTTTCTCCCATTCTGAAGGCTGTCTTTTCACCTTGCTTATAGTTTCCTACATTGTGCAAAAGATTTTAAGTTTAATTAGGTCCCATTTGTTCATTTTTGCTTCTATTTCCATTACTCTGGGAGGTAGGTCATAGAGGATCCTGCTGTGATTTATGTTGGAGAGTGTTTTGCCTACATTCTCCTCTAGGAGTTTTATAGTTTCTGGTCTTACATTTAGCTCTCTAATCCATTTTGAGTTTATTTTGGTGTATGGTGTTAGGAAGTGTTCTAGTTTCATTCTTTTACAAGTGGTTGACAAGTTTTCCCAGCACCACTTGTTAAAGAGACTGTCTTTACTCCATTTTATATTCTTGCCTCCTTTGTTAAAGATAAGGTGTCCATAGCGGTGTGGATTCATCTCTGGACTTTCTATTTTGTTCCATTGATATATATTTCTGTCTTTGTGCCAGAACCACACTGTCTTGATGACTGTAGCTTTGTAGTAGAGCATGAAGTCAGGCAGGTTGATTCCTCCAGTTCCATTCTTCTTTCTCGAGATTGCTTTGGCTATTCAAGGTTTTTTGTATTTCCATACAAATTGTGAAATTATTTGTTCTAGTTCTCTGAAAAATATTGTTGATAGCTTGATAAGGACTGCATTGAATCTATAGATTGCTTTGGGTAGAATACTCATTTTCACTATATTGAGTCTTCTGATTAATGAACATGGTATATTTTTCCATCTATTTGTGTCATCTTTGATTTCTTTCATCAGTGTTTTATAGTTTTCTGTACAGAGGTCTTTTGTTTCTTTAGGTAGTTTTATTCCTAAGTATTTTATTCTTTTTGTTGCAATGGTGAATGGAATTGTTTCCTTAATTTCTCTTTCTGTTTTCTCATTGTTAATGTATAGGAATGCAAGGGATTTCTCTGTGTTCATTTTATATCTTGCAAGTTTACTATAGTCATTGATTAGCTCTAGTAATTTTCTGGTGGAGTCTTTAGGGTTTTCTATGTAGAGGATCATGTCATCTGCAAACAGTGAGAGTTTTACTTCTTCTTTTCCAATCTGGATTCCTTTTATTTCTTTTTCTTCTCTGATTGCTGTGGCTAAAATTTGAAAAACTATGTTGAATAGTAGTGATGAGAGTGTGCACCCTTGTCTTGTTCCTGACTTTAGGGGAAATGCTTTCAATTTTTCACCATTGAGAATAATGTTTGCTGTGGGTTTATCACGTATGGCTTTTATTATGTTGAGGCATGTTCTTTCTATGCCTACTTTCTGGAGAGTTTTTATCATAAATAGATGTTGAATTTTGTCAAAGGCTTTCTTTGCATCTATTGAGATAATCATATTGTTTTTATCATTCAATTTGTTAATGTGGTGTATCACATTGATTGATTTGAAAATATTGAAGAATTCTTGCATCCCTGGGATAAAGCCCACTTAGTCATGAAGTATGATCTTTTTAATATTCTGTTGGATTCTGTTTCCTAGAATTTTTTTGAGGATTTTTGCATCTGTGTTCATTGGTGATATTGACCTGTAGTTTTTTCTCTTGTGTGGCATCTTTAATCTGGTTTTGGTATTAGGTGATGGTAGCCTTATAGAGTGAATTTGGCAGTTTACATTTCTCTGCAATTTTCTGGAAGAGTTTGAGTAGGATCAGTTCAGTTCAGTTCAGTTCAGTTGCTCAGTCGTGTCCAACTGTTTGCGACCCCATGAATCACAGCACGCCAGGCCTCCCTGTCCATCACCAACTCCCAGAGTTCACTCAAACTCATGTCTATAGAGTTGGTGATGGCATCCAGCCATCTCATTCTCTTTCGTCCCCGTCTCCTCCCACCCCCCAATCCCTCACAGCATCAGAGTCTTTTCCAGTGAGTCAACTCTTCGCATGAGGTGGCCAAAGTATTGGAGTTTCAGCTTTAGCATCAGCCCTTCCAATGAACACCCAGGATTGATCTCCTTTAGAATGGACTGGTTGGATCTCCTTGCAGTACAAGGGACTCTCAAGAGTCTTCTCCAGGACCACAGTTCAAAAGCTAAATTCTTCAGCGATCATGTTAGCTTTTCTCTAAATATTTGGTAGAATTCACCTGTGAAGCCATCTGGTCCTGGGCTGTTGTTTGTTGGAAGATTTGTGATTACAGTTTTGATTTCTGTGCTTGTGATGGGTCTGTTAAGATTTTCTATTTCTTCCTGTTTCAGTTTTGGAAGGTAATACTTTTCTAAGAATTTGTCTATTTCTTCCAATTTGTCCATTTTATTGTCATATATTTGCTGATAATAGTCTTTTATTATCTTTTGTATTTCTGTGTTGTCTGTTGTGATTTCTCCATTTTCTTTTCCAATTTTGTTGATTTGGTTCTTCTCCCCCTTTTTTTTGATGAGCCTGGCTAATGGTTTGTCTATTTTATTTATCTTCTCAAAGAACCAGCTTTTAGTTTTGCTGATTTTTGCTATAGTCTCCTTTGTTTCTTTTTCATTTATTTCTACCCTAATTTTTGTGAGTTCTTTCCTTCTACTAACCCTGGGGTTCTTCATTTCTTCTTTTCCTAGTTGCTTTAGGTGTAAAGTTAGGTTATTTATTTGATTTTTCTCTTGTTCCTTGAGGTAAGCTTGTATTGCCATGAACCTTCCCCTTAACACTGCTTTTACTGAATCCCATAGGTTTTGGGAAATAAAAAAGAGTCAATCAATAATGAATAATGCAATAATGGAGATCAAAAGCACTCTGGAGGGAACCAACAGTAGAATAACTGAGGCAGAAGATAGGGTAAGTGAGGTGGAAGATAAAATGGGGGAAATAAATGGAGCGTAGAGGAAAAAAGAATTAAAAGAAATGAGGACAACCTCAGAGACCTCTGGGACAGTGTTAAATGCCCCAGCATTCGAATCATAGGAGTCCCAGAAGAAGAAGACAAAAAGAAAGGGCATGGGAAAACACTTGAGGAGATAATAGTTGAAAACTTCCCTAAAATGGGGAAGGAAATAGCCAACCAATCCAAGAAACCAAGAGTCCCAAGCAGGACAAAACTAAGGCAAAACTCCCCAAAACACATATTAATCAAATTAATGAAGATCAAACACAAATAGCAAATATTAAAAGCAGCAAGGAAAAAGCAACAAATTACACACAAGAGGATTCCCATAAGGATAACAGCTGATCTTTCAATAGAAGCTCTTCAGGCCAGAAGGGAATGGCAGCACATTCTTGAAGTGATGAATGATAAAAACCTACAAGCCAGATTACGACACCCAGCAAGTATCTCATTCAAATATGAAGGCGAAATCAAAAGCTTTACAGACAAGCAAAAGCTGAGAGAATTCAGCACCACCAAACCACCTCTTCAAATGCTAAAGGATCTTCTCTAGACAGGAAACACAGAAAAGGTTTATAAACTGAAACCCAAAACAACAAAGTAAATGGCAATGGAATCATACTTATCGATAATTACCTTAAATGTAGATGGGTTGAATGCCCCAACCAAAAGACAAAGACTGGATGAATGGATACAAAAACAAGACCCTTGTATATGCTACCTACAAGAGACCCACCTCAAAACAAGGAACATGTACAGACTGAAAGTGAAAGGCTGGAAAAACGTATTTCATGCAAATGGAGACCAAAAGAAAGCAGGAGTAGCGATACTCATATCAGCTAAAATGGGCCTTGAAATAAAGGCCATGAAGAGAGACAAAGAAGGACACTACATAATGATCAAAGTATCAATCCAAGAAGAAGATATAACAATTTTAAATATATATGTACCCAACATAGGAGTAGCACAATATGTAAGGCAAATGCTAGCAAGTATGAAAGGGGAAATTAACAGTAACACAATAATAGTGCAAGACTTTAATACCCCAAACACACCTATGGATAAATCAACTAAACAGAATATTAGCAAAGAAACACAAACTTTAAATGATACAATGGACCATTTAGACCTAATTGATATCTATAGGACATTTCACCCCAAAACAATGAATTTAACCTTTTTCTCAAGTGCACACGGAACCTTCTCCAGGATAGATCACATCCTGGGCCATATATCTAGCCTTGGTAAATTAAAAAAAAATTGAAATCATTTCAAGCGTCTTTTCTGATCACAATGTGGTAAGATTAGATGTCAACTACAGGAAAAAAAAAACTATTAAAAATGCAAACATATGGAGGCTAAACAACATGCTTCTGAATAACAAATCATAGAAGAAATAAAATAAGAAATCAAAATATGCATTAGAAACAAATGAAAATGAAAACATGACAACCCAAAACCTGTATTGAAATTTGAAAAGTGATTTTAACATGGTTCTAGGATAAAAGATTAATATTTACATAGGCAATGAGTAATTGGATGTAAAAATATTCAAAAAATGCAGCATCATTGAAATAACATGATACACAGGAAATTCTTAGGGGTACATGTGACAAAAGATATGTAAGAATTTTATAATGGGAACTGCAAAATACTGCTAGATAAATGAAAGATATCCTAAATAACAGATGTACCATGTTAATGGATAGATAACACAATATAGCTAATATGTCAGTTCTATACAATTTGATTTACAGATTCATTGTAATTTCAATCAAACTTCTAGCAAGTATTTTTCCTTTAGAAATTGACAAGTAGATAAAAAATTGTGTATTGAAAGGCAAAATATCTAGATTAACAAAATGAACTTTGTAAAAAATGTTGGAGAGCTTTTATCACCTGACTTCAAGACTTAGTTGTTTCAACAAACAGGATAGCATTGTTAGACTACTACATTTGTCAAACAGAATAGAGTTCAAAAATAGACTTGCATATATATGGCCAACTGATGTGTGACAAAGTTCAAAGGCAATTCCATGGAGAAAGGATAGTCATTTCCAAAAATTGTTGCTTTAGCAAATATAATCGACATGCAGTGAACTTTGATTAATACCTTAGACTGTATGCCCAAAATAATTCACTTCAAATTGATCATGGACCTAAGTGTAAAACCAAAACTTGTTAAACTTATAAACTAAGCACTGGGGAAAGTGAAATTAGGTTAGGCAAAGATTTCTTTGATAAGACATAAAAAACATAATCCATAAAAGAAAACATGTAAATCGGACTTTATAAAAATCACATTTTGTTCTTTGAGAAAATACGTTAAGAATGTGAAGAGATAATTACAACATGGAAGAAAATTTTTATATTATGTATTCCCTAACTAATTATTGTAACTTTAGTTAATTTTACTACTTTTGCCTTTTAACCTTCATACTTGCTTTATAAGTGATAGTTCCACTATCTTTACTACGTATTTACATTTTTGCACTGAAATTTTGCTGTTGTTTTCTTGTGATTAATTTGTGCAATTTCTTTTTGTTTAAAGAAATTCTTTTTAATATTTCTTTCTTAAAAAATTGAAGTATAGTTGATGTACAGTATTATATGTTACATGTGTACAATATAGTGATTCACAACTTTAAAGTTTGTACTCCATTCATTGAGGTGCATGTATATTTTTGACTCACTGTCTTATTGTTTTCATTTTTTTTCAGATATATACCCTGAAGTGAAATTGCTGGGTCATATGGTAGTTCTATTTTTAGTCTTTTGAGAAATCACCATACTGTTTTCCCTAGTGGCTGCACCAATTTACATTTCTACCAACAGTATACCAGGGTTTCCTTTTCTACACATTGACAGCAGCATTTGTGATTTGTGTGTGTGTGTGTGGTGTGTGTGTGTGTCTGTTTTGATGAAAGCCATTCTGACAGGTTGGGTGATACCTCATTGTGGTTTTGATTTGCTTTTTGCTGATGATTAATGAAGTTGAGTGTCTTTTCGTGTGTCTGTTGGCAATCTGCATTTTCTCTTTGGAAAATGTGTATTAAGGTCTTCTGCCACTTTTTAATTGAGTTGTTGTTTCTTTGATGTTTAGTTGTATGAGCTCTTTACATATTTTAGAGATTAATCTCTTATCAATCATATCATTTGAAAATCTTTACTCCCATTCAGTAGGTTGTCTTTTTTTGTTGTTGATGGTTTCCCTTGCTGTGTAAAAGCTTTTAAGTTTAATTAGGCCCCATTTGTTTATTTTTGCTTTTATTTTCTTTCCTTAAGGAGACAGGTCCAATAAATATTGCAGTAATTTAAATATTAGAATTTTTTTGACATTTTTCTAAGGCTTGTTTAGTGGTGATGAACTCCTTCAGCTTTTGCTTATCTGAAAATTCAATTTATCCTTCAATTCTGAATGATAACTTGGCTGGGTTGAGGCTTCTTTTCACAGCTTTTCCCTTTCATCACTTTGAATATGTAATGCCACTGTTCTGGCCTGTAAAGTTTCTGATGGAATATCTACCAAAATCCATATGAGGTTTCCCTTGTATGTAGTGAGGTGCTTTTTTATCCCCTTTACTGTCTTTAAGATTCTCTTTTTATCTTTAATTTTTATGAATTTGAATAAACTATATCTTAGTGTGGATCTCTTTGGGTTCATTTCATTTAAAACTCCGGTTTTCCTGAACCTAAGAAAGGTTCCATTTTCCTCTCCAGATTAGGGAAGTTTTCAGCCATTGTTGTTTTGAAATACTTTTTTGGTGCTTTCTCTCTTTTCTTCTTCTCCTCCTGAGACTCCTATCAGGCGAACGTTATTCTGCTTGATACTATCCCAAAGTTCCCTTAAGTATCTTCACCTTTTTAAATTTCATTTTTTCTTTCTGTTGCTTTATTTGATTGAGTTCTGTTGCTTTATCTTCTAGCTTGTAGATCCAATTCTCCTGCTTCATCTTCTCTGCTGTTGAACCCTATGATATATTTTTCAGTTCAGTAATTGTATTCATCTCTTCTATAACTTCTGTGTGGTGCTTTCTTATATTTTCTCTTTCTTTGCTGAAGGCCTATGACCATCCATTCTTGTTCCAAGTTTGGTGACCATCTTTATGATCATTACGTTAACTCTTTATCAGGCAGGTTGCTCATCTACATTTCATTAAAGTCTTTTTCTGGGGTTTTGTCTAGTGCTTTCATTTGGAACATACTCCTTGGTCTCACCATTTTGCCTTACTCTCTGTTCTGTGTATTAGGCAAATCAAATTCCTGTCCTAATCTTGGAGCAGTGGCCTTGTATAGATGTCCTGTGGGTTCAGAAGTGCAATTCCCCCTGGCTCCCAAAGCTAGGCACTCAAAGGGTATTCCGTGATGGGATGCACACACTTATCTGCTATGGTGGAAAAATGGCCACAGTGCAGGGGTAGACAGAATCTTTGTCCAACCAAACTGAGCATGCATATCTGTGGTCATGATGGTGAGTAGGCCTTTGTCTGGCCTGGCTAGGGTGTATACCTGTAGCATAGGAGTGGGCTAGCAAGATGTACCCATTGGTTCTATCAGGTTAGAGATAAAATTCCAAAATGACACCTGTTAGCACTGGTCTTTGGGCTTCCCAGGTGGTGCTCATGTTAAAGAACCCACCTACCAAAGCAGGGGACACAAGAGATTCGGGTTTGACTCCTGGGTCGGGAAGATCTTCTGGAGTAAGAAATGGTAGCCTGCTCCAGTAACCTTGCCTGGAAAATACCACTGACAGAAGAAGCTGGTGGGCTACAGTCCACGGGGCTTCAGAGTCAGACACAACTGAGTGATTTATCACAGTGACAGCACTAGCCTTGCCTGCATAACTGATTGCAAAAGTTGTATATGCCTGTATCTTATCCCTGGAGAGGGCACCAACAGTTTCCTGCCTCACAGGTAGATGCTTCAAGAATAATAAGTTGGTCTCCTTCACCTATGGAATAAGTGCTTGGCAAACTGATGGTTCTGTGCTGGGTCCCAGGGCAAGTGTGCCTGTGTGTGAGCCTTTAAGCCTGGGTTCTCTGGTTCCTAGAGTTTCATGGTTTTCTTGAACACAGTCCCCACTGGTTTTCAGAGATGAGAATTTAGGGTTCTCATGTCTCCTCTGAAGGATCCAAGGGTTTGGGACCCTAATGTGGAGCACAAACCTCTTGCTCCTCAGAGAAAATTTCTGTATTTTGAGATCTCTCTTGATTGTAAATTTCTGTGGCTGAAATGTTTGCTTTTTGCTTTGGGGGAAGGGGTTTCTGGTGAGATTGTATCTCAACTTCTCCTTTCCATCCTTTGCTGTGGAGGTTCTCTGTTCATTCAGTTTTCAGGTTTTTTCAGAAGAAATTGTTCCATAAGTAGTTGTGTATTTGTAGTGTCTGTGGGAAAAGATGAGTTCAAGTTCTTCCTATGTCACCATCTTGAACCTCTTCCCCACTTTCATTCTTGAGTTGAGATGAGCCAGAGGTCTCCTTTATAATTTTTATGGGTTGATTTGTAATTTATTTTCATTAAATAGACATTAGTTAATAATTACCAACCTGAGTTCCTGAAACATTCTTCCTTCTGGATTTCTATTCTTTTTTCTGCTTGCAACTCTGACATGTCTTCTAGTTTCTTCCCTTTTAAACCTGTAAGTCCCTTTCTTTTCAAGCAACTCTGTCATGGACAAGATGTTTCAGAAATTTTTCCATGGCCTGCTCCTATCACTGGAAGCTCACTATTCCACATCAATCCAAGTTATAATTCCATGTACTATCCAGTAGTTTTCAACAAGGTATAGCAGGCTTAAACATTGACTGAATTGAAATAGCATGTGTTTCCCATTTCTTAAGTATGCTCTCCTGCTCAAATAGTGGTTACAGTAATTAAAGGTCTAGGTCTGTGTCTTCCAATTTCAGACAAGTCTATCCTTCAAGTGAATTCAGCTGAGATTTGCATATGTTCTTGACATCCTGTCTCAATCTGGAATTAGTTACATTATATTTAGCAGCTATTATTCATAGATTATGCTGTAGGGTTAGGACTGTCTTTTAGGTGATGAAAAAAGAAGTATCTTGTTAGTATCCTCTTTAATTGCTTTTAGTTGGCATAAATTAAAAGAATAAAGATGTCTTTCTTTAGGCATCTTTGTGTGGAAATCAACATTTCAATAATCATTTTATTAATGAAAACAGAGAAATGATATATTTTTATGTATCTATTTAAAGTAGGAGAGGAGTTTATTAGCTTTGTATTTAGACTTATTATTTGCTCTACATTATTCACCTATAATTTACCATTCATTATAGTAGATACATTGCATATATGTACTGGATACCTAATATAATACTTCAGTCTCAGAATTAAATTTGGTTTATTCTTATTATATCTTGATTTGGGAGTGAATAAACATCTGTATGTCATATTTGTATTAGTGACTTAAATGAGAGCTTTTGTTTTTTATTAAAACATGGCATTAAACATGTTCAGTCAAGTTTAAATTTTTCCTTTAGGAATTCAAAGCAGAGTTAATTTATTTGTAGTAGCTTGGAATTTTTAATTGCATGAAGAATCAGATTGCAAATAATATTTGGATGAATTATTCTCAAATTTATTCTTCAGAGAGTTGTGCAAGTTGGCTCTGATGTTCCAAATCCTAAACAGAATTTCACTGTAATTTCAGATAA
Source organism: Moschus berezovskii (assembly GCF_049115385.1). Lineage (NCBI taxonomy): Eukaryota > Metazoa > Chordata > Mammalia > Artiodactyla > Moschidae > Moschus > Moschus berezovskii. The sequence goes on from NC_142475.1 coordinate 40,062,159, forward strand.
ATGTTTATATAATTTTCAGTATTCTAACAAATAAAACACACATAGCTATTCACATTTGTGCATGAACATTTTAAATCATTGCCAATATTAAATTTAGTCCTAAATGTAATAAACAGACAGAGTTAATTTTGATAGCTTTGCCTGAGTTTCTGGGCATTTGGCTGGAAAAGTAGACAATTTAAGCAACCAAGAGCAACATTCCCTTATTGCCATCACTCCAGCTACTCTTCTGCTAAAATGGTGATCCCTCTTCTTTTTTTTAAAATGAATTTAAAAAGACATTTATTTCTTTATTTTTGGCTGCACTGGGCCTTTGTTGCTGCATGTGGGCTTTCTCTAGTTGCCATCAGCAGGGGCTACTCTCTAGTTACACTACACGGGCTTCTTCATTGTGGTGGCTTCTCTTCTTGCGGAGCATGGGCTCCAGGGCATGTGGGCTCAGTACTTGTGGTTCACAGGCTTAGTTGCTCTACAGCATGTGGGAGCTTCCTGGACCAGGGATCAAACCCATATCCCCTGCGCTGGCAGGCAGATTCCTCACCACTGAGCCACCAGGGAAGTCCCAGTGATCCCTTTTTTATCTTTTTTTTTTTCTTCTTCTTGTTTCCTCTTTGTCCTAAGTCTATTGTGTATATGTTTTTCTGTGCGTGTCTTTGGCCTCATGCCTAATCACTTACTACTCAGTGAATACTACTAATAGCTAACCAGTAATTGTCTTGTTTAATGTAAATAATAGCCATAATATCTTTTCTGTATCACGGAGTAATATTTTAATGTCATGTTTTGGATGTACATAATATATTTATGGAGAAGGAAATGGCAACCCACTCCAGTATTCTTGCCTGGAGAATCCCATGGACAGAGCAGCCTGGTAGGTTACAGTCCATGGGGTTGCAAAGAGTCGGACATGACTGAGCGAAAGAAAAGAAAGAAAAGAAAAGAAAGAATTGTCTATTTAAAGAGGAAGTATTATGTAGCCTGGTTGGGCTCCACCTACCTGCTGGATTGAGTAATTCAATCATTTAAATGTTCTGAACCTCGATTTTATAAACTGTAAAACCAGGAGATCAGATAATCTCTAATATCTGCTGCAGTTTTGTCATCTATACTTTTGTAGTAGTTTTCATGATTTAGTCTTTTTGAGTCTCACATAAAAGCAACTGAAGATTATTTATGACCTGGTAAATAAGATACAGAGGAGTGACTGGAAACGTACTCTCCTGTGATACTTGCAAAGAATCCTTTATACTCCTCTTTTTTACCCCATGACTCATGTGTAAATGATATCCATTACTTAAAATTTCATAAGCAAAGACCATCTGGTCTTTATAAATGCTGTTCCTGCTTTACCAAATATTGATAAATTGTGCAGCTTTGTGCTGCCAAATACTTAGGCCTCTTTGTCATGGCTTCATACCAATTTCAAAATGAATATTGAATATAATTATTTAGGGATGAAAGAGTAATAGTAAATAAAACCATATGCTTACTATTAAAGCGTTTTATTTGAATAACTCTTAGTAGCATATTTTCAAACTTGGTCCACTTGTAATACTGAATGAGTCCCATTTTCATTTGATTCCTGAGACTATAACTCTTGGGCAATAAGCCCATCTGTATTAATGGTCCAGGCTGAATTGAGCTTGATTAGTATTTGAAATTGATTCTGTCCAGATACCAGATGGCCCAAGTTGGTATTTTATTTGTCACTTTTAAAGGAAAAACATTTTTTTTCCTACTAGGAATGAACAGATTCAAGATGATGACTGTTCTCCCCTAGGTTTACAAACAATTACTGAATATTTGTGCCTGCTTAGATGGTTCCAACAGGACTCATAGTTGACTGATGACTCTACTCCAGCTATTCACACACTGAATTGTTCTTTCAGTCATATGGCATCTTTAGATTTTACCTTTTATTCTTAGGTCTTTTAAAAGTCTAGTTTCATAACTAAAATACTTCAGCAAGTCCATGCTCTGAGTGTATTAATAACCTGTCTTTTAGAGAACACAGTGAAGAGTTCACTGGCTTATTGACTAGAGTGGAGGATTTACAAAATGGATGGTAGAACCTGATATGGGGACAACTAATGACAAGTTTTTGAAACTAAGCTAAAGAATCTAGATTTTTTTTTTTCCAGTGTAGCACATAGAAATTCTTCAAAAATAGTTTTCAACAGGATAGTGTGAGAGAAGAGCTGGAAATAGGAGTGGAGAAATGGGGGTGATCAGGATTTCTCTTTGGCATGTGGCTGTGACAAAGCAAAAGAAGGGGGTGGATAAGAGTTCCTCTGAAAAAAGAATTAATGAAAGACATGATATGGGTGATGAGGGGGCAGGGCTTCTATCTTGGCTCTTCAGCTCCTCACACCCCCAGCAAAAGTACGTAAAACCTGGACCTCCCTTTCCACAAGTTCCTGCAGGCATTTTGAAGGAAGTGTTGAAAACTTAACAATGAAAGGTGAAACAGTGAAAGAGGCAGTCATTTTCCTTCTGACTCCAAATAAAAATATTTAAGTTGGAAGTTGCTGTATAACATAGGGAGCTCAACCTGATGCTCTGTGATGACTTAGAGGGTTGGAATGAGGTAGGCGGTGAGAGGGAGGTTCAGGTTGGAGTGGACATATGTATACCTATGGTGATTCATGTTGTATGGCACAGACCAATACAACATTGTAAAACAATTATCCTCCTATTGAAAATAAAAAATTTTTCAAGTGGATTCAGAGAGTTAGAATTCTCTCTTTCAAGCAAGGAGAGATTCAAATTCATGATTTGCCCCAAAATACCTTCCTAATCCTTTTTATAAAATTCTCAAATCTTTCTAAAATAAAATACACAAATGAGGAAACCTATTTGGATATACTCTTAAAAATTCCAGAATGTACATTTTTGCCCCTCATACCACTTCTTCACTCAGGTGAAATAGCATAGTATAGGGCTTGGGATCTGTTTTACCCAGCAATCACACGAAAGGGTCTGACGTACAAAAGAGGTAATGGGCCATAGAGTCAACATTAACCCGTGAAGAAAAGTAAATGAAATTGGAAGATCTGTGAGCAGAGAACAAGGAATTGATAGAAGAATGGATATTGAAAGTCTCATGATATTGATGGGAAAGTGCAACATAAGACTGGATAGGGAGAATTCTTTGATATGGGGCTACTCATCATTAACTCAAGGTTGAATATTTTGGTAAGAATATCTGGGCTTCCCAGGTGGCTCAGTGGTAGAGAATCCATCTGCCAGTGCAGAAGTTGCAGTTTCAATCCCTGGATTAGGAAGATCCCCTGGAGAAAGAAATGGCAACCCACTCCAGTATTCTTGGTTGGAAAAGTCCAAGGATGGAGGAGTCTGGCATGCTACAGTGAGGTCACAAAAAGTCAGACACGACTTACTGAAAAAACAACAACAAGAATATATGGAGTTGTTTTAATTGTTTGCTGAGATGATCATTGGGTTTAATGACTTATATTAATAGAGATGCAAGAATTTTCTTGGAAAATTATTGTAGAAGTGGACAGAAGGTACAGAGAAGGTAGAAACATTGGAATGCATTTGTTGTGTAATATCTAAGAAATCTTTGAATAGTCAGTATAAAATATACACTAGATTTGGAAGACTTAATATGGAAACAAAATAAAAAAGACAGGTTTCTTTCAAACCTAAAATTTCAATAATAGGGGAGATGAAAAATCACAGTCCTACTACCCTCTAGCGCACACAGAGAGAAGAATGCCAGAGCATTTTATAGCAGAAAAGAAGCTTTGGGGAAATTTAGTTCAACGTTGTGGCTCAGCTGGTAAAGAATCTGCCTGCAATGTGGGAGAACTGGGTTCGATTCCTGGGTTGGGAAGATCTCCTGGAGAAAGGAAAGGCTACCCACTCCATTTCTGGCCTGGAGAATTCCATGGACTGTATGTTCATGGGGTCACAAAGAGTCGGACAGGACTGAGCGACTTTCACTTTCTAACATTAGGTGATTTACGAAATGCTTAAAGGGAGTAAAAAAATTACCTTGTGATTATTTTGGTGTTGGCAAACTATTTTTATTACCACATTTCCTAAATATGATTAAATATAAGATAGTACACTTACTGAACTGAACTGAACACTTATACATTCCTATAAAATTTTACAAATTAATAAAACAAATAAAGTTTTATGGGTAATTCAGATTCAGTTCAGTTCAGTTCAGTTGCTCAGTCGTGTCCGACTCTTTGCGACCCCATGAATCACAGCACGCCAGGCCTCCCTGTCCAACACCAACTCCCGGAGTTCACTCAAACTCATGTCCGTCAAGTCAGTGATGCCATCCAGCCATCTCATTCTCTGTCGTCCCCTTCTCTTCCCGCCCCCAATCCCTCCCAGCATCAGAGTCTTTTCCAGTGAGTAAACTCATCGCATGAGGTGGCCAAAGTATTGGAGTTTCAGCTTTAGCATCAGTCCTTCCGATGAACACCCAGGATTGATCTTCTCTAGAATGGACTGGTTGGATCTCCTTGCAGTCCAAGGGACTCTCAAGAGTCTTCTCCAGCACCACAGTTCAAAAGCATTCAGATTAATGACACTCATATGATGGGTTACATTGAACATTAATATAATAGATGTGCTTCTTTTGCTAAAGCTAAATTTTGGCTCAAACCTGGAAATAGTCCTGAATCTTACTATGCATGTTTGTTTTTGTTTTAGGCATATTTATATTGTCCATGCTAATATATAACACAACAAGTCTCACTTCTATAATACACAAAATTGTGGAATGGATATAGACGTGTGGAGGGGCACATGCAGAAGGTAAAAGGAATATTTAAAGTTAATAGTGTTCATAGTTTTCTCAGTAAAACCTGAAGCAAAACTATAACTTGTTTACTTCTTGTTTGATATTTTCCATCCTGAATAAAAAATAATTATTTATGCATTCCTATTATGGGTTTTCCCTTGTGCCTCAGCTGGTAAAGAATATGCCTGCAATGTGGGAGACCTGGCTTCTATTCCTGGGTTGAGAAGATCCCCTGGAGAAGGGAAAGGTTGCCCACTCCAGTATTCTGGCCTGAAGAATTCCATGGACAGTATAGTTCATGGGGTTGCAAAGAGTCAGACATGACTGAGTGACTTTCATTTTCACTTTCACTTTCATGTGATTTTTATTGATTTTATTATTAGAAAGTCCTCTATCCTGAGACATGATTTTTATCTACTTTCCCATTAATTATAAAAATGTTCATTAGGATTTTACATTTCACTCTATAGTTCCAGCTCCAGTTTATCTTAGCAGATGGAATAAAGTGGATTACATGATTTTCTCCCATGTAAATAAACTTTTCTTTCTCCAGCCATTTTGCATATGATTATTTTATTATCCGTGAAATCCTAGTACCTACTTTATCAAAATTTAAATATTTGTATATGTTAACAGCGGCATCCCAGGTGGCTCAGTGGTAAAGAATCTGCCTGCCAAAGCAGGAGATGTAGGAGATGCAGTTTCAATCCCTGGGCCAGGAAGATCCCCTGGAGAAGGAAGTGGCAATCCATTCTAGTATTCTTGCCTGGGAAATCCCATGGACAGAAGGGCTTGGTGGGCTGCAGATCATGGGGTCACAAAAGAGTTGGACATGACTTAGCGACTAAAACAACAGTTTCTTGGATATCCATACTATTTTCTGTTATTTTTATTTTTTTTTATAAAATACTTAAAGACCAGAAAGTAAACTGTAAAGAACAGTGCAAAGAGTATCTGAGTGTTTAGTACTTGGTTTTGTCAAATCTTAATGCATAGGACTCATCCAGGTCTTATTCCTCATTTTCTTCAACGGGGGTGACCTATTATTCCAGCTACTACTGTAGAGTAACAAACCAACTTAAACTTAGTGGTATGAACAACAACTATTTTGTATTTATGGATTCTGTGTATCAGAAACTGGGAAAAGGCTCAGTGGGGATGTCTTAACTCTGTTCCATCATGTTGGAAGTTCAGCTGGGAAGATTTGGAGCCTGAGGTTGACTAGGAGAGTTTGAAATCATTTGGAGGTTTCTTCGCTCATATGTTTGGTGGTTGATGCTGGCTGTCAGCTGAGACCTTAGATGGGTCTCTATATGACCTGAGGTCCCTCCAAGTAATAGTATGAGACTCTTTACAAGCTGGTGACTGGGTTGCAAGAGCAGGTACACTCAAAGCACAAGGCAAAAACATGTGACACTTCTAAGATTTTATTTCACAGGTCTATAGAGTCACTTCTACTGTTCTCCATTGGTTAAGTTTCACCTGTAATCGTGGTGAGGAGACGCAGACCCACCACTCAGTGAGTAAAATGACAAGGTCCCACGTGAGGAGGACAAGTGGACTTGGAGGTATTATTGGGGTCACTACTGGAATATACGATCTACCACAAGCTGATCGCCAAAGAATTGATGCTTTTGAACTGTGGTGTTGGAGAAGACTCTTGAGAGTCCCTTGGACTGCAAGGAGATCCAACCAGTCCATTCTAAAGGAGATCAATCCTGGGTGTTCATTGGAAGGACTGATGTTAAAGCTGAAACTGCAATACTTTGGCCACCTCATGCGACGAGTTAACTCACTGGAAAAGACTCTGATGTTGGGAAAGGTTGGGGGCGGGAGGAGAAGGGGATGACGGAGAATGAGATGGCTGGATGGCATCACCGACTCTGTGGACATGAGTTTGAGTGAACTCTGGGAGTTGGTGATGGACAGGGAGGCCTGGCGTGCTGTGATTCATGGGGTCGCGGAGAATCGGACATGACTGAGCGACTGAACTGAACTGACAGTATCACTTCTTTGAATTTGATATTTAATATTCCCACACGTTCTTAAAATTTTTCTACATATGAATGAAGAAATGAAACTACAATACAGTTTTGTGTGCTTTAAAACTTTATGTGACTGCTATATATACAATTATTGGTGGGTTTTCCCACCAATGTTGTTTTTAAGAATGGTGCAGATTGATATATGTAGCTCTTCATTTAACTTAAATATAACATCCTTTT